>NC_090301.1:6262500-7512500 GCF_039906515.1 Pseudorca crassidens | reverse complement strand
GCAGCAGCGACTGCATTGGGAGGAGGTGGACGGAGGGCTCCAGCCTGCGCCCCGAGCCGCCCCAGTCCCCGAGCCCCAGCCGCAGCCATCCGCCTGGGCGCCCACCACCAGAGCCGACGCCGAGCTGAGCGCGCAGCTGAACCGACGGCTGGTTATCAACGAGGGCGCGGCGCGACCCCGCCGCTGCAAGGTCTTCCATCCCTACTCCGAGTTCCCGGAGTTCAGCCGCCGTCTCATCAAGGACCTGGAGAGCATGTTCAAACTGTAAGCTCTCCGCCGCGTCCTGCGCCGTGCGCCCCCGGGGACCCTGAGCCCGGGAGGGAGGGGGAGGTGGCGGTGGGTTGGTCTTTCTGGCTGGGAGTCCCGGGCCCCGCTTGTGGGGGGGGGCACAGGATGGGATAGTGCAGGGATTCCAGGAGTGTCTTTAGCATTTAACCCCACGCCCCCCAGATCCAGCGCGCCCCGACCGATCCCGGCGCGGTGCGGGGGATCCAGCGGGGCTGGGACACCGAGAGCAGGAGCCGCCGTTCTCCGTGACCGAGGTCAGAAGCTCCCCTCGGGCAGCCGAGCCCGAGTCCGGGGCTCCCGGGTCCGGACGGCGGGTCCCGCCCCCTCTGCGGGCCCGCTCCGAGATTTGCCCAGGGCGCAACTTCTAGGAAACGGAGACGCGCCGCGCCTCACCTGCCAACTTTAACTTTATCTCCCGAGGGAGAAATTAGCCTCGTTGTCCTTTATCTTTTAAAACAAAGGAGGAAACTTATCCTTGGCTGCCGCGCGGGGTTGGATGTACCAACAGAGCCTGAGAACTGGGAGTTTGTTAAACTCTTCACGAAAGATCAGTACGTTCCTGGAGCGAGCACGTTCAGGGAGCCTCTTGGGAGCGTCGCCTTGGCTGTTGTCCCCCTTCTTGCCTCTTGGGCAGGAGGCGCCCTTCCGGAACCGGACAAGGCAGGTGGCAGCTGGTCCGGCGGGGGCTCATTCCGGTCCTGCCGTGTCAGCCCCCTCGGGCGGTGGAGGCAGCGTAGAGAGACCCCCGGTAGTCGACCTTGTAGCTTGGCAGCTCCCTGGGCCTCAGTTTCTTCATCTAGAGAGTGGGGGAAGTAATCGTCCCTGCCTTTTAAGGCCATAAAGTATTTTGCACACCGTAAGCTCCTAACTGAGCTATTAATATTAGTTCCAGAATTGGGCCAAGACCGGAAAAATGCCTGGGGGAGCGGAGGCCGCCGGCCAGGTCATGCTTGGGGCGGTTTAAAATGCGCTTGGAATGTGTTTGTCCTCCCGCGTGGAGGTTCTATTTAAAGGCGCTCTGGCCGGCGCTGTGTGGCGGGAGCCTGGGCCCCTTCCTGAGGCTGGGCTGTTGTCCAGCCCCAGCCCCTGCGCGGAGGTCAGCAGAGGCTGGTGCCCGGAGCCTCCGCATCCTCTCCGCTTCCCTGACACCCTGATTTCCGCGTCCCTGGCTTCCAGGCACTGATCTCTGGTGTTAACACCCGATAGGTATAATTTGGGCCATTAAGGAAGGCTGAGTTGAAGCAAAAGAATGCACTGGGGCAGAGACAGAAAAGTGAATGGTGCGTCACAGCCCCTTTGATTTATTTGGGGTTATGCCTTTCCTGGCATACTGCTCCCCCTCTGGCTGCTCCCAGGTCCCAGCACTTCCTCCCAGTCCAGCTGGCTTCAGAGAGGGCATCTTGGGGACCTTCTTCTTCCAATCACTTTGGGGTGATTCAGATTTCTTTCATTTATTTTTATTACTATTATTTTTTTCTGCAGAACAATCGTTGAAAGGATGTTTGTTTGTTTGTTTGTTGGCTGCCTAAGAGTAATAAAGGGAGTCCACACAATCAGAGGGCCTTGGGAGACCAAGCAAGGTGGCGTTGGCGAGGAAACAGATACTGGAAGAGGGTCAAGCTAAAGGGAAGGCAGTGTGTGGTCTGGGGTCCCACAGAGCTGGCAGCCCAGCCTGAGCACGAGACTTCTTCCTCCAGAGCTACTGTGTCAGTCACAAGTCTAGGTTGGGTTTTCTGTCACTTGCAACCAAAATTGGCATAAACAAAAAAGGGATTAATGGGTTCATAAAACTAAAAAAGGACTGGTGTCAGGTATGGCTGGATCAGGGAGCTCAAATGATGCCATCAGAGCTTAATTTCTTTTTCTTAAGCCAGCTTCCTCCCTGTGTTGTCCCCATGCTCAGGTGGCTTATCCCTGGTGGTGGCAGTGTGGCCACAGTAGCTCCAGCAAGTCCAGTGGGAAGAGTAACCACAGCAAAGACCTTACTGTGTGTGTGTCTTTTGTAGCTTTACTATTGCTTCTTATTGGCTCTGAACCAACTGCTGTGGCCAGGGCAGCCCGCTGCTCTGGTTGGCCAGGCCTGAGCCACGTGCCCTACCCCTGCAGAGACTAGCAGGGGGACTGGCAGTGGGGCTCTTGCTGAGGAGGGGGGATCTGTGCTGCTCAATGTGAAGGACCTTCACAGCTCCATCCCGGACCTGACTGTGGGCAGACTCAGGCCTTCAGCCTCCAGTGTCCTGAGGCAGGACTGGCAGCTCCGGTCATCAGGCAGTGGCATCTGAGGCATGAGTAATTGCAAAGAATCCTTCCTGGGGATTTCCCCCCATGTCCTAGAAGGCAGGGGAGGCAAGACTGATCCAGTTACAGTCGGCCAAGTGGTGGCTGGAGACACCAGTGTGGCAGGAGGAGCCTCACAGGCGTAGGGTCAGACAGGGCCTAGGACCTGTGACCCTGGGCAGGCTACATGGTCCCTCGAAGCCTTAGTTTCTTGCTGGTAGGAGTACCACCTTCCCATGAGGGGCAGGTAGCTGCTGTGGCTGCCAGGGGCAGGGGCCACTCGGGGAATGATATTTCCCCCAACAGTGGTTTGGAAAGGCCCCCCCACCCCTTAAACCTAGTATCAAGACCCAATTATTTTGGGACTTCCCTGGTGGGCCAGTGGTCGAGATGCTACGCTTCCACTGCAGGGGACACAGGTTCCATCCATGGTCAGGGAACTAAGGTCCCACATGCTATACAATGCAGCCAAAAAAAAAAAAAAAAAGAGACCCAATTATCCATCATGAGTTTGAGGAAGGTGGGGCTATAGCCCCCTCATTCCAGGGTCATTAGCTGTGATCAAGGGCAAGTTGCTTAACCACTTCTGTCTTTTCATCTGTAAAACGGGGGCAACCCTTTCTTTCAAGGGTTTGGTGAGAACTGAGTGAGAGGAGGGGGTGGCCAGTGCCAAGTCAGCATGTGACGTGGAACAGGGGCCTTTTGCTGAAGGCTGTCCCCCCCCCCTTAGCTCCAGGCCCCATGTCCATGTGTAGAACCCTTCCCGCCCTGCCGAGCCTTCAGGCTGCCATGCTACCCACACCCGGTCCCCCCCGAGCTTCCAGACTCAGCCTCCTCCAGCTGAGCCCGATGGGGTTCCCCTCAGGTGCTTCCACCCAGTTTCCTCACCTGGGAGGCAGCTGAAACTTTGCTCTCCCCACCCCACCAGGGTCAGGGACTCCCCAGTCCGGGAGATTTTGTCACTTGGGCATCTCTGACACAACTCTGCTTTTAGTCCTCATCCATCCTTGTTGCCTGGCACGTGGCCGTGACTCTCATCTCATCTCATCTCATGGAGGGCCCCCTATGGTCGCTAAGTCAGACCAGCCCCCCTGCCACCCCCTGGTCTCTCTGCCGTCCTGCTACCCTGAGCTCCCTCCAGGCGGCCAGCTGGCTCCAGGATCCTCTGTGCCGATCTCGCCAGCCCTGGGGGCTGCCTGCACCCACTGCCCTTGCCCAGGCTGCGGTAGGCTGTGGGCCCCCTCCTACCCGGGAAGGCTGCTGTGGGGCTTGGCATTTGGGGATTTGCCACCCGTTGACCTGGCAGTACCACCTGTCCTGTAGCTGGTCCTCCACAGCTGATGAGCTGATGAGGTCCCAGCTTTGCTCACAGCCCAGCCCAGCTTTTCTGCTGGCCCTCTTTCATATTTTCCTCTTCCTGCTGTCCTACTTGACTTTTAAAAAATACGGCATGACTTAAACAAAATTTAAAAAAAAACCCAAAACTACATCTGGGCAGGTCCTCTTGAAAACCTAATTTTTGCTCACATCCCCCTCCCCACGCACACTCTTGCATCGAAACTTTTCTGAGCACGCTTTGGCCACTCTCTGAGGGCTGGGCAAGCGGATCCCTTTGTGGTGCCTCTTCTTCCTGGAGAAGCCCTGGGCATGCCCACCCCTCCCCGACTCGTCTCCCTGCCCTGTGGGTGTGTCACTCTGCCCTCACCCTGTCCGGTCAGCAGCTGCTCGTTGCCACACATCTGCCCCCAACTGAAATGTGTCTTTTTCTTTTTCCTTTGTTTTTTATGCATAAATTTAAAAAAATCATGTGAAAAACCTCAACTTGTTTTTCATGCTTTCCACATTCTATCCATTGCAGAAGCAGTGTGTGAGTCTGTTAAGAGCATGAACTTGGACCCAGGCTTCCTGGGTTCAGACCCCAACTCTACCACTTGCTACTTGGAAGGTTACTTTGGGAAGGTTACTACTGAAAAGCTCTGTGCCTCGGTTTCCCCTTATGTCAAGTGGGGATAGAAAAGTACCTGCCTTGTGAGTTTATTGTGGGGATTAAATAAATTCATGTATATGAAGCAGTTAGCTCAGTGCTTGGCCCGTGCGTGGTGAGACCAGTAAGTTTCAGGCACTAATTTTCACAGCCATAATTTTGGTGGATGTGCAAATTGTATGTTGTCCTTTTTGTTAAATAATTTACAAACACTTTGCAATGTCTGGTTTCTCCTTTGAAGCTGATTTCACCTGCAGCTTGAGCTGTGGAGTGGGGATGTGGCCGCTTGGTGGGTAATTGGTCCCCCTGGGACTGCCCCCAGGGCTCTGTTGAGGGGACTTACTCGTTCTACTTCTGGGTGAGTGGATGAGTGTCCTAGGGCTGCTGTAACAAGGAGCACAAGCTGGTGGTTTAAAACAAGAGAGATGTATTCTCTTACCGTTCTGGAGGCTGGACTCTGAAATCAAGGTATCAGAAGGGCCATGCTTGCTCCAAAGCCTCTAGGGAAGAACCCTTCCATGCCTCTTCTAGCTTCTGATGGTTGCCAGCAATTCTCGGCATCCCTGGCTTGCAAACGCGTCACTCTAGTCCCTGTCTTGATAGTCACATGGTGTTCTCCCTGTGTGTGTGTGTGTGTTCACATAGCCTTCTTGTAAAGACACTAGTCCTTGGATTTAGGGCCCACCCTAATCCAGTATGACTTCTTTTTTTTGGCCATGCTGCGTGGCTTGCAGGATCTTAGTTCCCTGACGAGGGATCGAACCTGGGCCACGGCAGTGAAAATGCTGAGTCCTGACCACCAGACCGCCAGGGAATTCCACAGAATGACATTTTAATTCAATTTATTATATCTGCAAAGATCCTATTTCCAAATAGGTCACATTCTGAAGTTCTAGATGGCTGTGAATTTTTGGGGTGGGGGGACCCTCTTCAACCCATTACTGCCCCTGGGCAGAGGTGCTCTGTCTATGTGCATCATGACATGTCAGAATCTTAACCACTTTAGATTGTTTAGGTGATTTAGGAGGTCTGAGATGTAACCAAAGCCAGAATGATTCCTACCCTCAACAGAAGGGGGATCAGTCTTCTCAAAGCCTAACCCTATTTCAAATGGAGTTGCCATCTAACTACAAAAAACAATACCAATAGAAAGCCCCCAGCTTGTGCCAGGAGTGCACTTACTTTCAGCAAGAATTTCACTTTTAATCTGTTTCTAGATCCAGATTCTGATGTCGCCTTAGAGTTCACTCAGAACCTGACTTGACCAGAACAAAGTACGCCTGTTCTTTTTGCCCGGGGCTATATAGATTTATGCAGACACTGCAAAACGTGCTTTGATCTTTGCAGTTTGATTTTCCTATTTAAAAGTATTTCACTTAGGGATCTCTTACATTTTCAAGGTTTAAAAAACCCTGGATCCTTTCCAGCCTGTGAACACATCAGCTTCTTGGAGGGGGGGGGGGGTCATTTATTTGCCTTTGTATTGTTGGGACCTACTACAAATGAGCCTGGTGTGTTGTAGAAGAGAGAGAATTTTCTAATGAGTGTGGGAAGCCAGAGGCGTCACCAGAGAAAGTTCCCTCTCCGTTTCCAAGAGTGTTACTGGATAGGCTGGGCCAAGAGAATAGTGGCCTGATTTTAAACGAAGAGTGAGAAGGCCCCAGAGAAACTGACTCTACCGTGTGTGTCCAGGGCTGTAATACGAGCTGGTGGAGCGGTGAAGGTTAGACAGGAAATTTTAATTACCTTGGGCTTATCCAGAGGCCCCTTTCAAAGGGAGGTAATGAGGGCAGCCACTTAAGGGTGGACCCAAATACAGCATCTTAAAATGCAGCTGTGATGTTCTTGCAGCATAGTAAAAGCTTGTGTTTCAATGCCCCAGAGAGAGGGTGGGGAGAGGAGCCTTTGGCTGTGGGAAAGTTGTCTTTTTATCAGAATCGGAAATGATGACATCATGGATGCCCTGCCAGGACTTGACTCCCCATCACTGCTGAACCCCGAAAAGGCAGGGCTGCCCTGGAACTCTTCATTTCTCATCTCCCCCACCCCCAGTTTCTTCTTCTCCTCCCTAGACTTTTCTCTGAGGGAGGGAGGAAGGGGTGTGGACTTGGAGGGCTGGGAATTTGCCAAAGGGGTGAAGGGAGCCCCGTTAAGGAGGTTTACTGGGGAGGTGGATCTGTATCTGTATCTTTTGAGTGAATTGCCTTATACACAGGGAAAGGTGGATGGAAGTAACTGGAAGTTAGTTCAGTGATTTTTTCCCCCTTAGAGAAAGGTGAGGGCTTCTGACTCTCCTGATTGTGTCTTTAGTGCACGGTGACCCACCTTAGAGTTGAAATTCCCTCACCTGCACTGGATTTTGCACCTTTGACTGTTCTGCTTGAAGATGGGGCAGGAGAACCCAGGGCTTGTCTGAATTCCTGGCGGGCAGTCAGCCAGAACCCAGGCCGGCTTCTGTTTGGGGCCTTGGTCTCCGGCAGAAAGACGCTGTAACTGGGAACTATTTCTTAGAGAGGTTTAAGCACTGGTTTTCTTTGCCCAGAGTGTGATGTCGGGGTGGCTGGAAGCAGGTGCCACTGTTTCTGGCAGTTTTATCTTGGCAGACAGTTTCCTTTCTCCTCATTCCTTGTTCCTTACCTCCTTTCTCTGGGAAGCCTCCTCCACTCTCCTTATTACAGAGCATCACATTTTGTGAGAATTCGAGTGACTTATTAAAATCTTACATAACGCAAAAAAAAAAAAAAGTCCTTTTTCCTTTCTCTCTTGCAAAATTAGTTAAGTGCCTAGTTTCAAAGCGTTAAGGTCCAGGGGACTCTAACTTTATTTATACTCTTAGCCCTGTGATACCTCCCCACCCCCCAGACTAACTAGTAAATAGAAATACCATCTTCCATTGAATTTGGGGGGCTTGGTGGACACAGGCTACATCATGTGTGGTTTCACGGCGTGGCTGAACCAGTGATCTCTAAGGATGTATCGAATGAATCAGGTCTCAGGCTCCGGAGCTAGTGGCCGCCAGGCCTGTCCGTGACTTGGGGAAAGAGATACTCCGTGTAGGATCCCAGCACACACGCTAGGTTTTACACAGCTTGCTATTATTAGCTTCCTGCTTCATGAATATCTGTGTATCAGGTGCACTCCTGCAGGCTCACACTCTGCAGCCTCCCCCTGCTTCTGTGTCCCTTCAGTGTTGGTGATTGAAGGGCTCCCCTGATCCTAAATGCTAGATGGTCCTTGGAAGGCCTACATACAGGGATATCTGAGTTGTTGGAGCGTGGACTGTGCCATCCTGCAGGATGAAACTCTACCTGTGCTCAGTGGCCTGCCAAGACGCAGACCCAAGTCCTGCACTGAATCCTTCCTTGGTTCCGAGGCCTCACGGACCTTCTGTGACCCCTTTCCCGGGGCTCCCGCCCCTGGGCTCCCGTGGCCAGCGCGGTGTGCACATTCGCTAATGTCTGCTCCTGGGATTCCATGATGATGAGAAGGATGAGCCTCTTTCTCACCTGCTGTCTATGAGCTGTTCATTCATCAGTTTTTTCATTCATTCGGTGAAGCACATGCCAGGTGCTGGTATTATACAGATTGCTCTGGAGGGGTTTCTGCCCTCAAGAAGCTCTATGAACTCTGAACAATGGGCTGGATTTAACATGATGCTGCTTGACAGGGAAGGATGCAAATCCTGGAAAAGCCATCCACCACCCATGTATAAGAAACCCCGGGTAGCCTAGCAGACACTGTGAAGATGCTGCATTCAGGGCAGGGGGTCGTGGTCTTTCTGGACAAAGCCAGGGAGGAGCAGCCAGCCAGGACTGGGAAGGGGTTCAGGCCCTCGATGGATCAAAGGCCTTGGGGCCGAGGCTCCTGGAGCCAGAGGATGGGGGCTGAGAGTTTGAAGTCTGGTGGGGATCTGCTCGACCTCAGGGGGCAGAAGGTGGGTAATGAGGGTTCAGTGAAAGGAAGCCACGGCCTTGGTTCAGCGTAGAGAAGAAAGAACTTTCTCATGGTTGGAATTGTTGAGAGATAAAAAGAATGGTCTCAAAGGTGGTAAGCCCCTTTCTCTGGAATTCCATTGGAAGGTGTGGTCTGTCTTCGTGGAGTGAGAGTTTTGCAGCAAGGAAGGGTTGGGAGGCTCTTGGAAGGCTGGGGGTTAGGCTGTATGACGGTCAAAGTTCCTTCTGGGCCAGGGTTGGGCCAGCTTGGTCCGTAAAGGGCCAGGTAGTAAATCTGTTTTGGCCTTGTGGGCCCTAGGTTCTCTGTTGCCACTGCTCAACTCTGCCACTGTGACCGAAAGTAGCTGCAGACAATACGTCAAGGAACCTAAACTAACTGGCGACTGTGTCCGGGTAAGGCCTGGTGAGCAGGATCTGCCCGCAGGCCATAGTTTGCCGGCCCCTGTTCCAGGCAACTGCTTTGGAATCTTCTGAATCCTGAGCCCTGTGAGTCGTCGGTGGTCTTGCTCACCCCTTTCCTCACTTCTCGGCCTTTCTCCCTGTCAGTGGCCTGTGGCTTCACTGGCTGGGACAGACCTGGAGCCCCCAGGGGAAGAAGAGGCAGAAGCAGAAGTGGATGGCAGAGGGATCCCAGAGCTCTAGGACCCCAGAGTTGCTTCTGGAAGATTATTGCTTAAGTAGGAGCAACATATGTATCTGCTTCTCCTGCCACCTAAGAGGGCCGGGCAGCTGGTGCCCTGCAGCTGGGATCCCTGGGTGACACTCTGCACCCTGGAAGGGCTGCCTTGGTGTTACTTCCTCTGAGAGTTGGTCCAAGGTGTGTTTGAGCCGGGCTGTGGTCAGGAAGGGCTTAGGGACTTCCCTGGCGGTCCAGCGGTTAGGACTCTGTGCTTCCACTGCAGAGGGCACGGGTTTGATCCTTGGTCTGGGAACTAAGATCCCACAAGCTGCGTGGTGAGGCCAAAAACAAAAAACAAAGAACAAAAGCCCTCCAGATGTAAAGGAAAACGAAAACTAACTTGGTTGCACAGAGACCTTGGCCTTGGGTATCTGCCTCCTTGAGCCCCGTGGCTAAAGCAGGTGTTCTTCATCTCAAGTCTTTGGACCCTCCCCCTTCTCCCTAGCCCCCCTTCCAAACTCCCTTATTCCCTTTATCATCATAAGTCAAGTGCCTCTGATTTCCTCTCCTTTTAGAAGGGTCTCCAGGTGGAGAGGCGGGAGTGCATGTGGCCAGCGCCATCTTTGGTGCACGTCACCTGCACTGATGACTCTCGTTCCTTTCAGTGCCTGCCTGATACTCTGCTGCTAATGGCCCTTCTCTCAGTGTGGAGGCCTTTGTACAAGTCGTGGGTGGGTGGGTGTGTGTGTTGGGGGGTGTCCAGGCCTGGTTTTATTTTCTTTCAGTCTCCGCCTAGTTGCCCCCCGTGTTGCTGAATGAAGGTAAATTCTTTGATTTGGGAGGCGGGGACTGCGTGGTCTGTCTCCACACAAGGCTGCCTCTGGCTGACACTATGTCCTTAGCACTCTGCCAGCTCAGATCAGGTTTGCAGGAAGTAGAAGGATGTCGTTCAGGACTTATAAACTGTCACATGCCTAAGGCCGGCCCTGCTGCCCCTTCCTGGTCAGAATGGCAAGGGACCCCAGGGCTGATTGGGGGTTGATCCTAGCCTTGGGATTAGGCAACTCCCGGGGCCCCCCAGCCCCACCTGGCAATTCTCACTGAACACTGTGCCTGGGACCATGGTCCCCGGTCATCAACCCTCTACCAGCAAGATCTGGCTGCTGACAGGCTCAGCTCTGCGCCCTCAGGGACATGGTGAGCTCTGTCTCAGCCTTGGAGAGGTGCTGGCCCCTGATCCTGTGCAGCTCTGTCCATCTTGGCCTCAGTGACAGGGTCTCTGTCCCCTCCCTAAATGGTTCATACTCCCCCCACCCTTTCCTACAAGGGCCAACTTTATTGAGCACAGCCACTGCTAAGAGCCACTGCGTATAGAGCACCTACTGTGTGCAGGCACCGTTCTTGGCATTTACACATCGTAAGCACTGTGAGATGGTGCTTTCATCATCCCTCATTTTACTGATGGGGACCGTGGGACGAAGTTCAGACTCTTCACGCTGACCCTCAAGGCCGGTCACAGCTGGCTACTGCATTCTTCTCTCTCGCTGGCTGCCCCAGCCCGACCCCATTCTCGCTGGGCTGTTGGCGCTCCACAGTCTCTCTCCCATAACCCCCAATTTCCAGTCTGTCCATTATTGTTGATTCTTAGGAGGTTCCCCTCCCCCTCCTCCCAGGTGTTTGCCCTGGGAAAGCAGGGTCCGCTCTTTAAGGTTGAGTGTGGCTGACTTCTTTCTTCCTTCAGTCCCCAGAGCTGGACCCAGGGCCACAGGCAGGGCAGGGGATCCTTGACCTCTGTAGAGGGGCCTGAGCTTTGCTTCTGGAGCTGCCCTGAGTCCCTAATTACGGCCCCAGTGGAGCTTCCCAGCTCCCAGGGCCGTCAGGAATAGGAGCCTTCGGTGGGGTTGTGCAGTCCCCTCCAGCAGTGCCACCAACCGCGTGACACAGGGCACATGCCTGTAAGTGAGATGCGGAAAAAGGAAAGTGACCACCTTCTCAGGTTGTCCCCAAGATCGCGTGACCACTTGGTGTGCAGTCACAGCCTTAATTAGGTCACTCCAGTTCCAGCCCCAGGTTCTTTCCACTGAGGGAGCTGCAGGTCCAGGCCCCTAGCAGGGCTGCTGGATTTAAGGTGGTACCAGCCCAGAGGAAGGACACTGGAAAAGGGCCACCGGCAGGGAAGCTGTGGGCGGAGGCTCTGAAGACCCAGAGGGTGGCAGCCCAGGTGCTTTTCCTTTCTATGTGGAGGGACGGCTGAGTCCCCCCGACAGTCCACTTCCACTGGGCCTGTAGGCCCTGACCTCCCCCTCCCTCAGGGCCTCCCCCTGGCCATTTCCTTCCCTGGCTTCTGGACTTGGGAGTCGAGGGAGAGTGGGTCACTACCGGGGCTGCACCAGGACTGACTGGGTCTGGGGGTGGAAACCCCGGGTTGTTTGGGGGCACCCGTCCCCCGAGATCCACAGGGTTCCTGGGGATTCCCAGGCAAACTAGGTTTCCAGAGGCACCTCTGGCCCAGTTTCCCAGCCCATCAGGCCTTTTATAGGAGGTGTTGGGAGCCAAGGGGAGACACCCCATTACCACAGCAAAGAACCACCCTTGCTCATTTCGACACCCCTGATCAGAAGAGCCCTATGGCCTCCCCATTGCCTCCATCAGGGTGTGCTCAGGGCGGGCGTCCCCTGGGATGCCCTTCTCCCCCTCCTTCCTGGATGGATAGCCGGTAACTCTAAATTCCCAGATCCACTTGCTCCATCCCCTGTTCCCAAGTGAGTCCCCAGCCGCCTGTACTTATCCAAACCCAGCAAAGGTGCCCCGACTTCAAAAGGACGAAGGGGAGACCCCAGGATTAGGGTCCTTCTCTTAATGAGCCAAAACTAAAAAAGTGAACCCTTACCCATGCGCTTAAGGATAAGCTGAGAGTTTATCTGTCTTCCTGTCATCTTGGCAGCACCTGGACAAAGCCCAGAGAGTAACTCGCCCAAGGACACACAGCACAGGATGTCACCGGGGCCTTGCACCAGGGCAGTCTGACCCCAGGAGCTCACTGCCAGCCCCTGCTGCCCTCCACCTTCCTCAGGAGGAGCCCAGCAAGGCTCCAGTAGACCGAATTGTTCCCTGCTGCATTTGCCAGAGCAGAAGCTTTCCAAGGCTTGTCCCTCTCTACCTGGTCACTCGTGGGCTCTTGGCATCTGTGCCCTCAGTGTGGCTGAAGCCCTTAGCACTCCCGGCCTAGTAACTGGTTGCCACTGGCACGTTCCTTTGGAGGGCGGTCACGGGGCCTGGCTTGCTTTGTTTCCACATTGGGTTCCTGGCATCAGTGGGAGAGTTTGCGTGGAGCTGAAACCTCCCGATCTGAGGTCTTTTCCACTACTGGGCTACGGCAGCCAGTCTGAGAGCGCGAGGCTGGGGGAGCTTGGTGCACCGTCTGCTCTCTCTCCTTCTGAATCCGCGTGGGAGTCCCTGGCAGGTGCAGTGCACTCCCACTGCAGGCATTTGGGACAAAGAGGATTTCCCTGCTCGTCTCAAAAGCCTGGGTAGCAGCTGCCTGACTCTGCATCCCCTCTGCTGTCTTGCGGGACCCTGAGCACACAGTGGGTGCTCTGTAGGGGTGGGGATGGCCCCTCAGCTCTGCCCTGCCGCCTTCCCTTTCTTTATGAACTTCCAGACGCCATGTACAGAACTATTGGAGGTTGTGGTTGGGGAGACCCAACTGGTCTCCTGCAGCCTGTAAAGATGTTGGCCTCTTACCAGAAAAAGAAGGATATTTCCCAGGAGTGAGTCCCCGCAGCACTGGCTGTGCACAGGACAGGTGAAGCTGGCGCTCACCTGCCCCCAGGGCCACTCCCAGCTCACCTTCTCTCTCCCTGCATCTCTCCACAGTGAGGACTGCTGCATGCCCCCCACTGCTCACTCCACTCTCCCCCGCTACTGCCCCCCTAAATCCATCCTGCACATCAAGCCGAGGGGTCTTTCTGAGACAGCCATCTGATGTCACTTCTCTGCTTCACACTCTTTTTGTTTGTTTGTTTGTTTTTGTTTTTGTTTTTGCGGTACGTGGGCCTCTCACTGTTGTGGCCTCTCCCGTTGCGGAGCACAGGCTCCGGACGCGCAGGCTCAGCGGCCATGGCTCACGGGCCCAGCCGCTCCGTGGCATGTGGGATCTTCCCGGACCGGGGCACGAACCCATGTCCCCTGCATCGGCAGGCGGACTCTCAACCACTGCGCCACCAGGGAAGCCCTCTGCTTCACACTCTTTGAGGGTTGCCCCTCTTACCCGTAAAAAGACACAGCTCTCCCAGAATGCCTTGTGGGAGCTGGCCCCCTCCCCCCTTCTGGGACATCCCGGCACCTCTGGACTGCACTGGTGACAGGGGCTCCCTCCCACGGCTCTGCACACTCACTCCTGTTAGAGCCAGCTCTGCCCATGCTCCGGCCTTATCACAGCTCAACTGTCTGTACATCTGCCTCCCCGCTGGGACTGGTCTTTGTGCTTTTCTTCTGCTCTGGAGAGGCCCCAGGTAGATGTGAGCCAGGTGACTCGAAGAGCCAGGCGTTCATCCCACAAAGGCGGCTGGGAGCAGCCTGATTGGAAATCAGACTCTGGGCTCAAAAGCTTTTGTACTTAATTCCTCAGGGTCCCCCTTCCTCGCACCCTGCTTTCTTTTACTTTGCATGTAGTTGTAACCCACTTGGAGATGTGGTTTCTCAGTCTGCAGCAAATCAGAAGGAAGGGAGGAGGGGAGGGAGGGAGAAAGAGAGGGAGAAAGGGAGGGAGAGAGGGAGGGAGAGAGAGAGGAAAGAAAGGGCAGATAATTGGACAGCTAAGGGGGACCTACACAAAAGAGGGGAAACCAGGACCTCAGAGAAGGGGCAGGCAGCGAAGCACGGAGGAACGGCAGTCCTATGGGCTCGGGGGCCCTGAGGCTCATCTGGATGGGCACAGCCAGGGTCACCCACGGGAGAAGCAGGAAAGCCCCAGGAAGGGCTGCCTGCTCTGGGGACAGTCTGGCACAGTGCCCTTCTCCTACTTGAAAGAGCCTGGGCCACACGGGGCATCTTGTGAAAATGCAGGTTCTGATTCAGCAGGTCTGGGAGGGGACCTGAAATTCTGCCTTTCGAATAATCCTGGATGACCGTGATGCTGCTGGTCCGGGGACCACACTTTGAGTGGCTGCCAGAGCCAGCCTGTCTGAAAAGGCAGTGCATGTTTCCCATACAAGACCTTTCTGGAGACAAGCCGGTGTGTTCCCATGTTCTGGGTCTCTGGGGTGCAGGCAGTTCCCCCCAGCACTAAGAGTAAGGCATTTTCTGGGGCAATCCTCCTGAGAACCCCCGTACCCCCTGGGGATCCCTGGGGAGTTTCTGATGGCTGAGTTTCAGGCAGACAAAGGCTGCCCTGCTTCTTTCTTCCTTGATAGCAGGATTATTCTGGGCAGGTGAAAACCAAGAAAACCCAGGGGCTCTGCACAGTGGAGCTGAGAGAGCAAGCCATTCACGGACCAGCACGGGGCGGACATTGGAAACCAGCCCCTGAGCCCTTGCTGCTGTCTCGTTACTGGCAGGCCTTCGGTGGGGTGAGGATTTAGGGTCACCTGGGCCCCTCTGGCCAGGCCACGGGCTTTCCCAGGTCATAGACACTCAGGGTGGTGGGCCCAGTGTTCAGGGATCTCAGCCCATCCTGCCTCAATCCACCCCATTCCCCTGACCAGTGATGACCCCAATCAGTTGAGTTGGGAAGCCTTTTCAAGTGAGCCCTTGGAGGACAGATGTGATGCTCTCATACAGGACAGGCGGGGCGATGAGAGTCACTCATCAAGGACTTCCTGGAAATTCAGCCGAAGGGGTGGCAGCAGCCTGTGGATTCGGGTTTCCCCCAGAATGCTAAAGATGGTAGAGGCTGTTTGAGGCCAGTGGGTGTGGGCAGCTCATCAGAGCAGCAGCCCTGGAAGTTGTCTGCTTCCTCTTCACAGCTGCAGACAGGTCCTACTTTTAAATATAGCTCCCTCCCATTGCTTGCTTACTGGGTGCCGGGGGCCGGTGCTGGCGTGTTATCTCCTGTTGGCCCGTCTACAGCTCTGCAAGGCACAGGCAGCTCAGTTAGAGTCAGCCTGCAGTGGGCTCGGCAGCCCGTCTCTCCCAAATGAATGGCAGGGCTGGCTTTGCACCCAGGCCTGTGTCTGCGGGGCCACGTGCAGTGCCGATGGAACTGGAATCTCCCCCTAACAGATCCTGGAGATTAGGAAGATGAAGGGAATGAGGACATTTTAAAGCAAAAACATGGAAAAAGCTCACCAATTCAGAGGAGGGCTAGAAAGAAGCCCCAGGAAACAAACAAGGATGCGGGGTCTCGGAGTTATGAGTGCGGTTTCTTGTTTTTTGTTTTTTTAATATCCTGAACTGCCTTTAATAAGAAAAATCTTGGTTAAAATTTAAATTATAGAAAAAAACTGGTACAGGGAGCTAAGATGTTGGTAGAGGGAGGAGCCAGGGGCTTAAGGGAGCCCCAGTGAGCCTGCAAGCATTTGAAAGATATAAAGTACTGGGAGGCGGGGAGAGGAAATATTTTGATGGTTTGAAACAGGGGGAGAGTGATGCAGCTTAGGCCGGCTTTGTAGGGAGAAGGAGAGCCCCAGATGAGCCTAGGTCTGGGGCTCCCTCCCCGACTCCCCTGGGTGTGGGTGGCTCTGCCAGCTGAGCAGTGCAGGTGGGCCCGACCTGGGCAGGTTCTTCTAGGTGTTGCTCCCTTTCCATGGGGCTGGATTCCCAACTGCAAGGAATGTGATGGAATTTTCGTGGAGGGACTGGAAGCAAAGCAGGTTTCCAGAATGAGGAAAACAAATCCGCCTGCATTCATCTCTCCCACGGGCCCAGAAGTTTGGCGTAAGGTCACCTGTTTGCAGATGGCCTTGTCTCAGGGGGTCCTCACACAGCAGTTACTTGAGGAGAGGGGCTCTGAGCAGGTTGAGGGTGAGTGCTTTGCGCCCAGTCCAGCCTTGGGGGCCTCTGCGAGGGGTCCTCACCTCCGGCTTCCTTCAAGCGCACCCACGGTGGAATGCGTTGCTGAAGTTGTCCCACAGCTTTCAGAAGGGCCTTTATCCATTTAACACCTTGCTTCCCCAGGACGCCTCTCTGCCTTAGCTTTGGCTGGCTTGTCTCTGTCAACTGTCACTGGAGGGGCCACGTTGGCATCCTGTAAGGACTGACCTGCTATCAAACCTACATCTGGTGGCGGTGTTGCCCAGCCCTGCGGTCGGGCCGTGGGCTGCGGGCATCAAGTGGCGATAACCGGGGCTAACCTCGCTGGGCCTAGTGACCTTCGGTTGGTTGGTTGACCTAGGTGGGCTTGGTTTCTTCGTCAGCCTGACAGTGTGACGTTCCTTAAAGGAGTGTTGGAGGGTTAAAGCCGATCAAATCTATTTGAAGGGCTGTGTTGGTGAGACTGTTTCTTCAAATGTTTGTGAGACATCGGTATTCTCTCGGGCAAAAATGAATAATTTTGCGTATGTGGGCAGCTGGCGATGCCGCACTCCGAGACCAGAATCAGAATCTACACACGTATGGGACTCAGCAACGTGACTCCTATTACTTCTGCCAAAGTCATCAGATATAAATTGTAAAATGTGTGAATCGCACAGTTGACTAGCGGTCTGTTTGTTGGGACATAGTGTGTGCACTCTATCCATCCCCTGGCTCCCCACTGAGTTAAGGGGCACATGGTATAAGCTTAGTTCATGGTCATTCCTGCCTCGCCTGTTCCCACGTGAAGCCAGGCACCCGCCTGAAAGCCCCAGGTTAGTTCTGATCCACAGCGATTGGCTTCACTGCACCCCTCAGCTTTCACGACCTGTCACATGGGGTGACTCGTGACCACCTCACAGCACTGCTGAACTAACTCAGGTGCTTCAGCACAGCGCCGGGCACTTAGTGAGCACTCAATAAACAGTAAACAGGCGGCCATTATGAATTCTTCATAGGACTGTCATAAAGATGAAAGGGTTAGTGTATGGGACAATGTGCTGTGAACTGCAAAGCAGGCTAGTTGTAGTTATTAGGGGCTTTGAATCCCATCGTGTGCGCGGAACGCATATGGTAGTCGGATGCTTTGAGAGGAGCAGATGAAACAGTAAGTTGATGAGGGGGACCTGGGAGGTTTTTCCTGCCTGTCTGGCATATGCAGGCCCTGAAGGAAGTGGCTGTGGACCAACCCTCGGAGATGGTCACTTTAAAGAGGGAAAGATGCACTTCTGGATTACAAATCCCAGTTCCGTGGGGAGGGGCGAGGACACCACTAATGTGGTCAATTTATGGTCCTCCCAGGACTTAACTATGGGCTTGGCTGGTGCTTCGGGCAGGAACAAAGGGACGCAGTCTTTGCTGAGTCCCTGGGAGTCGAGGCAGCGGCTGAGTGACCCCTTTCTTTCCTGCCCCTCTTGCCTTGGAGACATCCCCTCTCAGTCCACACACTGGCTTTATTCCTGTGCCAAACTGGTGCTCCCGGCAGGATGCCTGGCCCTTTCTTTCTTTTTTTTCTTTTTAAAATTTATTTATTTATTTTTGGCTGCGTTGGGTCTTCGTTGCTGCGAGCGGGCTTTCTCTAGTTGAGGAGAGCGGGGGCTACTCTTTTTTTTTTTTTAATAAATTTATTTATTGATTGATTGATTGGCTGTGTTGGGTCTTTGCTGCTGCGCGTGGGCTTTCTCTAGTTGCGGCAAGCAGGGGCTACTCTTCCTTGCCGTGCGCAGGCTTTTCATTGCGGTGGCCTCTCCTGTTGCGGAGCACGGTCTCTAGGTGCACGGGCCTGAGCAGTTGCGGCACACAGACTCAGTAGTTGTGGCTCGTGGGCTCTAAAGCGCAGACTCAGCAGCTGTGGCACACGGGCTTAGCTGCTCCGCGGCACGTGGGATCTTCCCGGACCAGGGCTCGAACCCATGTCCCCTGCATCGGCAGGCGGATTCTTAACCACTGCGCCACCAGGGAAGCCCAGGGGCTACTCTTGGTTGCAGTGCGTGGCCTTATTGCGGTGGCTTCTCTTGTTGCGGAGCATGAGCTCTAGGCACACGGGCTTCAGTAGTTGTGGCTCGTGGGCTCAGTAGTTGTGGCTCGCGGGCTCTAGAGCGCAGGCTCAGTAGTTGGGGTGCACGGGCTTAGTTGCTCCACGGCATGTGGGATCTTCCTGGACCGGGGCTCAAACCCGTGTCCCCTGCGTTGGCAGGCGGATTCTTAACCACTGTGCCACCATGGAAGTCCCCCGACCCTTTCTTCTGTCTGGGATTTGCCCACCGAGGTGGTGTGCTTTTGCTCCCAGGCACATTACTCACCAAAGTGGTCAAACCAAAATTTCCTGCCTATTGAAAGAAATTGGAATTCCTTTAACCTGTCCCCCAGACTTTGCCAAGGCCCTTTCTCACATATTTGTCCTCTTTCTTAGGCCTGGAGAATGTTTCCGGCTTGAGGGCCTAAAAGAGGTTTTCCAACCCTTCTTGACTCTTCTCAGTTAGAACCCCAGAGAAATGCCAGGGATAAGGTCTCCGAGCCCCTCTCTGCCATGGCCCCATCTCGACTGCCGGTTGTGCTGCGGAGGCTGAGCTAGCTGTGTTCCTGCCCCTGCTGGGTGAGGACGAATTCCTGCCTTGTTCCCTGACCTTTCCTTATCTTGCCCCAATTCACCTCCTGTTCCTGGGGCCCCCTCCCCTCTCTTTACCCCTGAGCTTTTCAGCTGCTCTTGTCCTCCCTTCACTTTCCTTCCTTTCTTCTCTGCGTTCAGACCCCGAACCTCTGCGTTTGCTCGAAAGATCCACATCTTAAATTCATCCCCCTTCGTGGCTTCAGTCTCCTCTGCAGACTTCGCAGGAGCATGCGCTGTGCGCTGAGCAGCAGGCAGAGGACATTCATTCACAATCTCGGCCTGGAGGGGAACATAGGGGCCGTTTAACGACGGGCTGCCTTCCTGAGGTAGAATTGCCTGAGGAGCGCTTCCCAAAGTGTTTTCCTTGGAACACTCGATTGCTTAGACGTGCCTCCTCCAGTGGAAAATCCCTGAACACAGAGGATTGTGTGGTCTGATGAGTCTGGGTGCTGTTTCCCTCCGGTAAGTTTCGGACACGTGACCATATGGAAGGCTCTGGAAAGTTCCACACTAAAGAAGCCTGTTTACTTTGACTAGGACTCCCTGTAACAGAGTCCGTCCCTCCGGCCTGTTTGTAAGAGCTCTTCTCACCTCAGGTCTTGTGTTAGCTGTTTTTGCCAGAAAGGTCTTCCTTGTGCTTGGCTAATACCCGTCTCTGTCATGCCCACACACAGAGCCCAGTCCTGGCCGTCACCAGCTTGCTGAGATCCTTTGGGCCTAGATTCTGTCACAGCTTTGTGTCACCAGCAAATTTGATAGTCAGCACTCTTCCTAGATGGCCCTACACCTAACAGGCAAGCCGCTGAATTGTATGGGCCTCTACTCCTGCCTGTCGTTCCCCCAGAAGCCTAATAGAGGGGGCTTGCTGATCCGGTAGAGATAATAGGTCAGTCATCACAGTTTTCTGTTGGACCAGCTTGACAACCCTGTTTCAAAAGCCAATGAGCATATGACCTAGCAATTCCACTCTTGGTTATATGCCCAAGGGGAATGAAAACAAATGTCCACATAAAAACTTGTATCTGAGTATTCATAGCAGCATTATTCATCACAGCCGTAAGCGGAAACAACACAAACATCTATCAGCAGGTGAATGGATAAACAAAATATGGTATATTTATACAATAGAATATTATTCAGCAATGAATAAGAAGAATAAAGTACTGATTGACATGTGCTACAAGCTGGGTGAACTTTGAAAACATTATGCTGAGTGAAAGGAGCCAGACACAGGAGGTCGCATATCGTATGATGCCGTTTATATCAAGTGTCCAGAGTAGGCAAAACCATAGAGACAGAAAGCAAACTGGTAGTTGCTATGGGCCGGGGAGAGGGGCATGAGGAACGACTGCTACAGGGCATGGATTTCTTTTCGGGGTGATGAACATGTTGAGGAGTTAGATAGCGATGATGGCTGCACAACCTTGCAAATATGCTAAAAATCACTGAGTTGTGCAATTTTAAAAGAGCCAATTTTATGGTATTTAAATTATATCTCAACAAAGCTGTTACTTTAAAAAGAAGTGTGGACTTGTCTGACGGTCCACACTTCTACTGCAGGGGGCATGGGTTCGATCCCTGGTCGGGGAACTAAGATCCCTCATGCTGTGCGGCACAGCCAAAAACAAAAAAACCCAAAAAAACCTGTAAAAAGAAGTTAAAAACCAAGTAAATGAGGCCAATCCTCTAATCACTTTTAGGGGGCCCCTGGCAATCATTCCTTTAAGTACCATCCCTTGATGATACTAGAGCCTGGGCTGGTCCATCTGTGATTCATACACTCTGCCCGCTTCCTGGAAACCACACTGGAGCACCTGTCTTGTCCTTCAGCGTCCTCAGAGCTCACCAACAGGACTCCAGGGGTATTGTCTGTGTCCTTTAGCATCTCATCTCCCAGCGTGATCCTTCCAGGCAGGGAGGGAGTGGGAGCCCAGCGGGAGCGCAGACCTGCTTGAAGGAGGTGGCCTCTGCTGAGGCAGAGGGCAGACTGGTGCTGCCAGCGAGCGATGAGAGGGAGAAGGGGCGGTTCCCCAGCTCCAGGGGACAGACAAGGCCACCGAGGAGGGTGGGTGGAGGTACGTTCTGGGTGGGAGGAATGGCATGAGTCGGCCACTGTGGCTGGAGCAGGGCACACTGGGAAGTACTGGGCCTCATCTCCAGCATGACCACATGGGCTTCAAAATACCACCAGCCCACAGGGTTAGATTTCTGGCTGCCCACAGGCTACATTTCTTGGCGGCTGGTACGGTGGTTCCTAACAATGGTGGTTTCTTTTGTGGAGCTGGGGCTGGGGGGGATAGACAGTGAGGAAGCCTGTTTTGTTTGTTTGTTTTTACATTTTACCGTCTTAACCGTGTAAGTGTTGAGATCAGTGTACGTTCACATTTTTGTGTAGCCCTCGCCACCGCCCGTCTCCAAGACCTTTTCCTCATCCCAAACTGAAACTCGAACGCGTGAAATAATAACCCCCTCCACCCCCCGCTTCCCCTGGTCCCTGGTAACTACCTTCTGTCTCTATGAACTCTAGATACCTCATATAAGTGGAATTAGGCAGCGTTTGTCCTTTTGTGTCTGGCCTATTTCAACCTTAGCATAATGTTGACATGTTCATCCACGTTGTAGCATGTATTAGAATTTCATTTTTTAAATGGCGAATAATATTCTATTGTGTAAATATATCATATCCCACTGTATGGATAGATCTCATTTTGTTTATCTGTTCATCTGTCAGTGGACACTCGGGTTGTTTCTGCCTTCGGGCTATTATGAACGGATTTGTTTCTTAAAGCATGATGTTCATACCTGAGCAGCAAGTGATCTCTGGGGAGCAGAAAAGGGGATGGACTTGACGGGAGAAGAGCCAGCGAGTCTGTGAGGAAACTCCACAATAGCCCGAGTGTATAGAGAAGGGCGGGGGTGGTGGAGTGACCGGGGCAGAAGGACAGAAGGCTGAAGAGGGCTCCACGGGACTGACCAGGCACTCGGGAGTAGAGGGCAGGGCCAGGACCCCTGCCATGGGGAGGCTGGGATCGTTTCCTGCAGGTGGCTCGGGGGTGGGGGGACAGCCAGCAGAGGTGCTGGCTCTGTGTCCAAACTTGGCCAGGAGGGCAGAGCCACCACCCCGCTCATCTGTGACACACAGGTGTGACCGGTCAGACCTGGAGACTAGATTGTGAGATGGAGGGCAAAGCGTGAAACCGCAGTACTGGGGCCAGGCCTGACTCACAGCCCAGCACCAGGGCGGGAAGCAGTTTCCAGAGACAGGAGACCAGAGGACGAGCGGAGGGGTTGGTGGAACTGGGGGCGGCGGAGACCCAGGGGCTGGTGACCAAGGGGAGGCTTCCAGAACTGTCAGTTGCTCTACGTAATAGAGTGGGTGCGTGGGGCGCCCTGCAGCAGCTATTCTATCGTCTAGCGTCTGGAGGTTCAGTTGATGTTCGTTGACCCAAACTGGGAAAAATCAAGGTAGACGAGCATGTTTTTCATCCTCAAGAAACTTATGGCCTAATTAAGGAGTTGAAAGACATGAAAACACTCCTGCAGTACAGGACCCACTTTGAGTCATATCCCACAGAGCCCCAGAGGTGTTGGAAGAGAGAGAGGGGACCCTTGCAATGCAGTGACCCTGGTGGGCACTGCAAGGCAGGAGTCTTTTGAGTCATTTTTCAGTAAATAAGGCCAAAAGCATTACACATTTGGTAGATTAACAAGTGTCCTTTGGTCCTGGCCATGGCCATCCTTCACCAGCGCCCTGCCTTTGACCTACAGGTATGATGCCGGAAGGGATGGCTTCATTGACCTGATGGAGCTGAAGCTGATGATGGAGAAGCTGGGGGCCCCCCAGACCCACCTGGGCCTGAAGAGCATGATCAAGGAGGTGGACGAGGACTTTGATGGCAAACTCAGCTTCCGTGAGGTACCTGCGTCCTGCTGACCCTGAGCCCCTGGAGGAGGGGGGTGGCCCTGAGAGGACTCGCAGATTTACCATTCCCTGGAGTGCAAATGGCTTTGGCCTCTCTTGAGTGCTGCTTGGATATTTAACCTACAGTTCTGCTTTTTAAAATAAATTTAAGGATCTAGTGAACCGCAGTGCTGGCATGAAAAAATGCTGAGCAAGCAGATTGAAAGTCAGTGTGGGTAGGATAACCTCATTTGGGTAAAATGGTAAGTACTGAGAAATCTGGAGGGATGTTCACCAAAATATTCATTGTGGATGTTTGTGGGTGCAAAGTGTTGGTGGTTTTATAATTTTATACTTAAAAATATATATTTAAACTGTTAATTTTATAACAAGCATTTAAAAATAGTAAAAAAAAGAAAGAAAGAAAGAAAAAAAAATTATACAAAGGTTCTTACTCTGTGCCCATGGACTTTCCCCTCCAAACAGGTCCAAGGATGGGTTTTTTTTGGTCTTTGAAACCCTGAAATTGTGTTCGTACAGATATCTTCCTGGAAAAGCACATGGAGTCACCTGATCCCCCAATGGATGAAAACCTCAGCCATTTTTATTTTGGGGAATAAATCTCAAGGCCATTGGGTTTCTTCCATGGCAAGGGTGCAGCTCCACAAGGAAGGGAATTCCATGTTTTGTGTGTTTGAGTCTTGCGGAAAGGTGTTTAGATATGTCAGTGACCTGTTATTAGAATAACTTTATAGATATTTGATTTTTATAGATCAAAAGGCTTGGATATTAGCCCAGCTGCTGTGGTCTCATTTTCAGTCGTGTCTCTTCGGGGGCCCTTGGGAGTTGAGAGAAGAGAGGACTGTTCTTGTCTCCTGGTGTTTAACCTTGGTTATTCCAGGAAGAGTGGAGTGCAGGCATTCTGGTTTCTGAGAGTGAGAACTTTAGCCGAATACTGGTCATCTTTCCAGGCTAGATAGGGCCTTTGGATGCTCTTGCTAGGAGTCTCTGCAGCTGACCTAGCAGCCATGAGTCCCTTCCCCAGCTGGCCTTGCCTCTCACTGCCCACAGATCAACTCCAGAATCTCCCATCTCTTCCTTTCCTAAACTGGCACATATGGAGATGGATCACGAAAACCTGTGCTGGACACAGCCCTCAAGATAATCTGGTACCAGACTTCTCATTTCAAGGCTAAGGAGCTAGAAAACCAAAAGGGTCAACACTTGCCTGAAATCAGGTCCCAGCTCAGGGCTGGGCCTGGGTTACAGCCTCCCCCCATCATTCACCACATTCAACTTCCCAGCTGCCTCTCTGTCTCCCTCGCCTCTCATTTGGTTCCTTTGTATCGTTCATACATCACGCTGGGCATTGGCTCTTTCCAATCTGGATACCCCTGGAGTGTAGAACGTAAAGGATCATGCCTTGGCGAAGCTTTGGAGGCAAGGTTGGGGCAAGAGCTTCTACGGCAAAGTTGTGACCTCTGGAGAACAGAAACTGAGGGTGCTTAGAAAGTCTGTGCAAGTCAGCAACTGAGCTAAGACACAGTCCCTCCCCCTCTTTTACCCAGGAGCCACCCAAATGTGCCCCTCTCTGCATCCAAGATGCTCAGTTAGCTTTTGGTTAGCTGCTGGCTTGGCCATTTCGCCCAGATGGTGGACATCAGAGGCTTAGACATCTCCAAAGGGTTTTGTTGTGGGTCCTCAACCTGCCTACAGGCCTTCAGTGACATTCACATTCCGTCTTTTGTCAGTTCAGAGCCCCACTGTGGTCCCAGCTCTAGGAGTTGTACCCAGAGGTACAGGATTTGGACGTATAGACGCAGTTGCCATTAATACTCCACAGTCTAACCTCCTGCTCTTAGTATTTCACTCTGCTGGTTTCTGCACATGTTGTAAGCCACTAGTGGGCCGATGCTGTGTTTGTGTAACGAAAAGAGGATTATAGCCCAAACTCCATCTTCCACACAGAGCTGCATAACTGGAGCAAGTTATTTTACTTCTCAACTTCAGTTTTTCTGTCCTTAAAATAGGGCTGTTGGGCTTCCCTGGTGGCGCAGTGGTTGAGAGTACGCCTGCCGATGCAGGGGACATGGGTTCGTGCCCCGGTCCGGGAAGATCCCACATGCCCTGGAGCGGCTGGGCCCATGAGCCATGGCCGCTGAGCCTGCGCGTCCGGAGCCTGTGCTCCGCAACGGGAGAGGCCACAGCAGTGAGAGGCCCGTGTACCGCAAAAAAAAAAAAAAAAAAAAAAAAAAAAATAGGGCTGTTAATAGCTTTTGCTCAGGACTCTTTTGAGAACCAAGTTCTCTTTCTATGCCTCCATCAGTTAGAACTCTTGACTGCAAGTGAGGGAAAGAGAATGCTCGCTAATTTAAATAAGAAAAGAACAAACAGCTATTGGCTTACATACCTGGGAGATGAAGAAGTGGAAGTGTTTTAGTCACAAGTAATCCAGGGTCTTCCTCTTGCCGTATCTTGAATGTGTTTTTTCTGTGTCCACCTCATCTTTTCTTTCCAAATAAGGTGTTGTCCCTGGCATATGACAAGATGGCTGCTGGCAGCTCCAGGCTACATTGTCCCAGGGGATAGAGGGCTTCTTTATCCCGGAGTCCCTACCAGTCTCAGGAGAAGGCTTCTGATTGGCCCTAATAGGGATACATGCCCACCTCCTGGACCAGTCATTGCATCCAGGGTACTGTGATTGGCTAGATCCAGGTCATGTGCCACAAGGCACCATAGTGAACAGCTCCACCATCATCACAGGTGTCCTCATGACCTGGCACTTAGTAGGTGCTTGGTGAGTTTGTATTCCCTTTCTTTTTCTTTGGATTAACTCAACTGAAGTGAGTTATATCTAAATAAAAGCTACTTTCCCCCAACATACAAGGAAATCGATCTTTCTTTTAAACCATTTCTCTTCCAATTATGAAAATAATATATGCACACAAGGGGCATTTTAGAAGATGGCATATATGGAACCATTAAAAATGATGATGTATTCAATAGCACAGTGTTTGATGACCAGAGAACACATGTTGACAATGTAAAAAGCAGGGAAAAAAGCAGATTTCCAAACTGTATATAAAATATAATTGTTTAGGGCTTCCCTGGTGGCGCGGTGGTTAAGAATCCGCCTGCCAATTCAGGGGACACAGGTTCGAGCCCTGGTCCGGGAAGATCCCACATACCGTGGAGCAACTAAGCCCGTGCACCACAACTACTGAGCCTGCACTCTAGAGCCCACGAGCCACAACTACTGAAGCCCAATGCCTAGAGTCCGTGGCTCTGCAACAAGAGAAGCCACCACAATGAGAAGCCTGTGCACCGCAACAAAGAGTAGCCTCCGCTCTCTGCAACTAGAGAAGGGTTGCACGCAGCAACGAAGGCCCAATGCAGCCAAAAATAAATAAATAAATACTTTAAAAAAGAAGTAATCATTAAGATAAATAAATTAATTTAAAAAATAAAATATAATTGTTTGCATTTATGGTTTATGTACGTGTACAGACATGTAGAAGAAGTCATAAGGATGGACCAGAGTTAGGAGTTCTACGTCCATAACTGTAGGCATCTAGAATCCTATTCCAGGCACTCACCACCTCATTCTCCTTTGGAGGCAGACAACGAGGACTTAATATCCTCCCCTCTTTTTTTGTAGTCCTTACTAATTCCATTACACCTGTCTCAAAGCGAATTGCTCCAAGGCCAGATGTGTGGTAGTTTTGCACAAAGGCTGGATAAGGGGTTTACTAGATTCCATGTTAGTACTGAGAACTGTAGGTCCTTTTTTCTCCTCCCACCTTACCCTCTCTGGGGGGGGGGGGTCCCTGGCAGCCCTGGCTGTAGTGGGTTGCACCCCTGCCTGTTCATGGTTGATAGGACCATGGATGGACCTCTGGCTAGACTAGGTCAGTCGGATTCCCTATCTGGGATTTTGAAACTGGGGCTGAAGTACTGCACGTTGGCTGTGCAGGTGCCTCTTCCCATAAGAGTAACTCAATGTGGGGCAGCCATTTTCTCCCATGTGGTCCAGACACAAGAGCTCAAGAGGGAATGTTGCCTCCAATCCTGAGAACATTGCCTCTCCCTGTTCCAGTCCTCTTCCAGGTCACTGTATTTTACCCTTGGGTTTTTGAGACATCCTTTCTGTATAATGAATACCTCCTTTTTACTTAAGCCAACAAGTGTGTTTCTGTCACTTGCCATCTAAGAGCTCTAACTAATGTGGGGAAGTGTTTGCATCATCAATCAGAGTCATGAAATTTAAAATTTCCTTAAATTTGGGACTTCCCTGGCGGTCCAGTGGTTAAGACTTCGCCTTGCAGTGCAAGGGGTGCAGGTTCGATACCTGGTCGGGGAGCTAAGATCCCACATGACTTGCGGCCCCAAAACACCAAAACATAAAACAGAAGCAATATTGTAACAGATTCAATAAAGACATTAAAAATGGTCCACATCAAAAAAATCTTTAAAAAAATTCAATCAAAAAAAATTTCCTTAAATTTATCAGAAGCATTTGACAGCTTGCGTCTGAAACTGCTTTTTAGTTTTGTTGGTTCTCTCTGTTTCTTTGTTTTCTGCCTCTCCTTCCCTCCCCCCTCTTTGCTCAGAGTCACAGCTAGGACACTTTCCAATTCTCTACAACATACCAGTCTTTGTGGACTATAAATAGGAAGACAAACAAGGCTGGGCAGTTGGAGAAATTGTCATTCAGGGGTTGGGGATTGTAATACACTAAATGGGAAAGTCTGGCGTGCTTTAGGGAAGGCTGAACATTTTCAGGTTGAGCTGGATTTTTTTTTTTTCTTCTTTAACTGGCTGGGGCTGGGAGGGACCCCTGAGTTAGGACAGAGCTGCTGGCGGTCATCCGCTGAGCTGGCAGAGTGAGAGTGAGCCCACGTGGCCAGGACCCTTGAGGAATACTTTGAGTCCTTCTGTAAACACCAACATTGTCATCTCTGCTGCAGATGTGAGAAAAATGAGTTTCAGAGATGAAGAGACACCCCCTCCCCGTCGGGTCACTTGGACTGCTGCTAGGCTGGGGGCAGTGTTCCATCTTTCCTAAGCTGCCTCCCTGGTATGGAGGGGGTATCTGTTTTGTGTTTACCGTATGGAGCATTGGGGAGGGGGGTGGCTTCTGTAACTAAGTGCTTTAAGGATGGGCAGGGTACTGAGGGATGGATGGGTATTTTACTCCTTCTCTCTGCCCGAGGCTCACGTTTGCAGTGCTGAAGTCTTGGCTGCTTCAGGCTCTTCCATGAGAGCCTGGCCACCACCGTCCCCCTGCCCCCTTGTCCCCCATCCTACTCTTGGGGGGGCCTCACCTCCTTCAGTAGGCTTGATTTCCAAGGCTTCTTTGGAGCCAGTGTTCTGGCTCGGTTAGTCTGCAGCAAACTGAGTCTCTGCCGGCCTCTAGTGAGAGAGTTTGAAGCTGCAGGTGGGTGAAAGTGACGTTTCTGTAGAGTGAAGCGGGCCATGGTGGCCTTCGTGAAGCTGAAAGTCCTGGAACATCTTGCTTCACCGCTTGCTTTGTATTTGGCGATGTCCACAGTGAAGTTAGGACCCCTGAAGCAAGAATTACAAAGAAGGGCTTGCCGGCAAGGCATTTTGGGGTGGTGGTAGTGGAAGCCAAGACTTTCACTTAATGAAACACGCTTCCCTCTAGGGATTAAGAGCGTTGGCAGTAAAAGACACAAGTTGGAATTTGGAAAATGCGTGCTGAAGTTGTCTTACCTCTCACTGTGCTTTAGCTAATGTTTCCTCTTGGGGAAGACAATCTTTAGAGGAGACGGTCATGAAAAAACCCCCTGAAAACTGACATTTCACACATATTTTAGGCACTTGAAAACCTGGAGGAGCCTCTTTCTGGGATGAATTGGAATACATCAATTTTTATTCTTTCTAGATGGAAAAATAAATTATGGAAGTTGGACAGATGTCTGATAGACAAATGCATGAAAATTTTTTAAAGAAGAGAAGTAAAAAGCCATAAAACTTCCTTGGGGGTGATGGAAGGACGTGCAGGTGGGGGCGGGGCGGGGCAGGGACAGCTCTTTCAGGTTGGCCTGTTTATTTATTTAAAAATTTATTTTGCAGAGGTCTTAGTACAAGTTGGCTTTAAAGACAAATTCATTCAGGTCACATTTTGAATCTGGAGGAAGGGGGTGGATTATTCAATAAATGATGTGGAGATTACTAGCTAACCATTTGGAAGAAAATAAGGTTAATGATAAACTTCACATGACAAATCAGAATAAATTTCAGATTAAATATTTACGCTTTTGAAAAAGTCATAAATGCAGTAGACAAGAACACAGGCAATTGTTTATGTAACCTTGGTGGCAAGGAAGGATTTTCTAAGCATAACATTGGTGAGAGAAAAGGAAAGCTTGATAATTTTTGAAAAAATTTTGCTGTAAACAAAATTGAAAGGGAAGTGACAGAGCTAATGTATTTGAAACATAAAGTATTTGGAACAAGGTTCTATAAAGATGTCCTAGAAAACACCAAAAATGGTAAATAGTCTAATGCCCAAAATGGGACACAAATGGAAAATGGAAATGGTTCAAAACTGTCCGAAATATTGAATTATTTCGTTTTAAAAAATAGTACATACGGGTCTACTGGATTTTTTCTTTCATGACTGTTAACTAGGATGTTGCCAATTTTTTGCTTTTACAGACAATGCTTCTTA
This sequence comes from Pseudorca crassidens, assembly GCF_039906515.1. NCBI lineage: Eukaryota > Metazoa > Chordata > Mammalia > Artiodactyla > Delphinidae > Pseudorca > Pseudorca crassidens. The sequence goes on along the minus strand of NC_090301.1, from coordinate 7,483,162 downwards.
AACTATTGTGTAAATGGTTCTAAAGGACAGATTCCCAGCAGTGGAATTAATGATTGGTAGGGTGAAAACATTTTATCTTTTGTAAATATTTCCAAAGTGCCCTCCAAAAATTTTGATTCAAGTTACACTCCCATCAACTCGATAGAAGGGTGCCCATTCCCCTACATCCTTGTGGAAAAATAGGCAGCTTTGGTTTCTGTCTTTCTTTCTTTTTTTTTTATTTTTGGCACGGGTCACGTGGGATCTTAGCTCCCCGAACAGGGATCGAACCCACGCCCCCCACAGTGGAAGGGCAGAGTCTTAACCTCTGGACCATCAGGGAATTCCCCATGTTTTCAGCTTTGACAAAATAATTTGTCACACGGACATGTATACACCCCTTTTAATAGGCTTGGCTATAATGACCCTAGCTCAGGCCAGAGGGGAGTGCTGCGAATCTCTCGGTGATGCTGACTTTGACCCTAATCAACCTTCCCCTGTAGTTCCTGCTAATATTCCACAAGGCCGCAGCGGGGGAACTACAGGAGGACAGTGGGCTGATGGCGCTGGCGAAGCTTTCTGAGATCGATGTTGCCCTGGAGGGCGTCAAAGGTGCCAAGGACTTCTTTGAAGCCAAGGTAGGTGCCTCCTTCCTGTGCGGGGCAATCCCTCCCTCTGCGCACCCTGCCCAGCAGGAGCTCCCAGCCAGCGACCAGCTCATCAACTCCCTCAGGACAAGGGAAACAGCAAGCGCTTAATCGTGTGAGCTTGTAGGGAAATGAGAGCGCGTTTGTGTGCCGTCTGAAAATTAAAAGCAAAACAGGAAAACTGCCAGACGGCAAATGCATTCGATCCTGGTTTCAGATTCAAACAGGTTTGCTGGTACAATGCTGCCAGATTGACTCTGAATCCAGACTTTCCTAAAGAATTCCTCCTTACCCCAAACCACACTTGAGTTACTGGAACAGCTACCTGCACGTTTGCATCTTAGACACCTGTGTGTAAACAAGTGAATAATGGGGCCCAAGGAGGGTGCCTTGGTGGCTTGCCCTGAATCAGAAAAAGCATTTGCATCATTGACAATGGCTGGGAGCTGGGAAGGAATCTCCAGTGCCTGGCCGTGGAGCCCTTCTGGGTGCTTCCATTCATTCACGAGTTCATACGGTCGTTGAACGTTTGTGGAGATTTTGCCCCTGCTGGGTGCTGTCGTTCTCCTCTCCGCAGGGCACATCTGCAAAAAGGGCGATCAGGAGAGCCCTCCGAATCCCCCTCCACAGCAGTGGAGTGCAGTGGGTAAGGCTACCTGGGTTCAGATTCTGCCTCCTCCCTTACCTGTCACCTGTCTGTGCCTTAGTTTCCTCATCTGTATAATGGGGTTGATAATGGGATGGCCGTGAGGATTAAATGCATTCATGTGTATGAAGCGTTTAGCAAGCTCCTGGCTCACCGAGAGCACTCTGCATGTGATACGAGCTGTTGGGACGCCCTTCCACTCCAGGCAGGAGGCAGCCAGCCTCTTGTGGAGTTTTGGCTTATTCCAGGAGTTTGCCCAGAGACAAAGTGTCCTTGGTGATACAGCCCAGCCTGCTCAGGCCCCTAAGCAGCACTCTCTCTTCACTTCTCTGTGACGTTGCCTTGGAGACAAGAGTCCATCATCTTTCTGCCCGTATGTAAACTGTGAATCGTGGTGGCCTCCTTATGCCTGAATCCCCTACTGCTGTCACCTGGCAGTTTCAGGGACAGGCGGACCACTCAGTGCACCTTCAACACCAGCATCGTATATCCAATCTTGAAAGTGGTTTGGCCCTTCCTTCATGACTTAACATTGGTTCAACTCAGTTCCAGAAATGCCAGGCACCAGATCAAGCTCTGGAGAAACTCGCATTGATAATGATGAGTAGAGAGGAGGGATGGTGGGAAGAGTCCTCTCTATTCATTGACTGAATCACCACTTGCAGATCTCCCGAGATGCCTTGGGCAGGGGCCTGGGGTTGAAACCCAAAGTTAACAGGACTCTGTTTTCAGCACACTGCTGTAGCTCGATATGCCGAGCGCTCAAGTCTGTATGGAGTCTCTGAGAATGTCTTATCTGGGCATTCCCAACCTTTTATAATCTGGCTGTGATCCCAGCTCCACCCTTCTTCACCCCTATGCACAGTTCTTCAAGTACTGCCACGTCTTTTCACAACGGGGCCTCGATACCTGCTGTCTCCTCTGCCTGGAATGTCCCACCCGCATGCCTCTTCCATGAGAACTCTACTCATTCTATCAAACCCGCCTTAAAGAGCTGCCTCTTCTTGGCGGCTTTTCTGACTCTCGGGGCTGAGACTGTCCATGCTCTTCCGGGTGCCTCTATTATGAATGGAAGCAGTATTATAATTTATCTGTTCAAGGCATTCTTGGACGCTCTTGGTAAGAGTATAAATTGACCCAACTCTTTGGAGAGCAGCTTGGGGCCAGCTGTTAACATTTCATATCCTTCACCTCTGGAAATCTGCCTCGAGGATTTTATCCTTCAGAGATACTCATGAAAATGCACCTAGATGTATAGACAAGGATTTTCACACAGTGTTGTTATAACAGAGGAAAATTGGAAACAACCAAAACTTCCACTACCGGGTAGTTGAGTCCCCTGTGGCACACCCACACATTTGTACACCCTGCAGCTCTCAAAGAATGAGATGCAGCTGCATTCATGTGTGGACAGATGTCCCGAATGAACTAGGCAAAACAGTATATTTGAAACCCAATTTCATTAAATAGTTAAGTACAACCTGGATAATTATATACTAAAGTATTAGTAATAGTGATGTCAGAGGAACTTATTTTCTATAATTTTGTAAGGTTTTATAATGTGTGTGCATTATTTTTACAACAAGGAGAAAAGATGAAAAGAATAACAATAAAAATTTTTGTGTTTATACGTCTGCCTCCTCGCCCACAGATTCAAAGGCAGGTGTGTTATGTTTGTAATTACAGTGCCTGACTAATAATGGCTCTCAGGAAATGTTTGCATGAATGAGGAATGGAAGGAATTATTGCCCAAGTTTGGGAGAAGGCCATAAAGGAGCTGACATTTGCTACAGATGTTCAGAGATGAATGGGGATTCACCTTGTAATCAGGGAAGGGAAGGCGTTCCTGGCGGAAACAGCAAGAGCAAAGGCTCCAAGGCATGGCGGGGGGGTGGGGGGGGGAGTGTCTGGAGGTTGGCCTCTGTCCACACTGGATGCAGTTGGACAGGAGGCTCTGGGCTCCCCTGAGGGCCAGGCCTTCCCCAGACTGCTGATCACCAGAATTATCTGCCAACCAGCTTCCCAGACCTCACCCAACTCTACCTGGGCTCTGCAGGTGGGTCCAGTGCATAGCCAGGCTTGGAGGGCAGGGCCTTGATGTGATCAGCAGTGGGCACGATGGGGACAGACTTGCCCCGGGGGAGGCTGGACTCAGGGAGGCCTCCGTAGATGGCTGGAGAAGAATTGCAGGTCCGATGAAGAGCATGACAAAGGGGCTGGGAAGGAGGTAAGGATGAATTCCCAACTCCCTAGAACTCTCAGTATTTATGACCACTTGATTGGAGGTGGAAATTATAATGTCACGAGGTTATTGGAGTTGTGTGGCCAGGGGTTGATGTTTAAAAAATTCAAGACAGGACCCATGCCCGTGAATGTGAACGGTTTATGGAGGAAAAGTGATAAGCTGGGTTTTACTAAGTCCAAGGTGACTTCAGGCAAGGGAAGGTCTGCCCCTTCGTCGGAAGGGTACCCTGTTGGTTTTTTTTAGCAACCCTCCTACCCAAGCCTCTTTAGATTGGGTATTTTTCTTTCTAGTATTTCTCACTACCTGGCATATATTTATTGATTGTCTGCAAACCCAGTAAAAAAGAAAGACCTTGTGCCTTTTGTGTGCTAATAGTTTCTGCTCATGTTCTGTTGGACAGAATTTGGCCACACCCAGCTAAATGGGAGGCTACAAAATACCTTTTTTTTTTTCTGGGGATCCATGTGCCCAGTTGTAATTCTGCTACTAAGGAAGATGAGCATACTAGATACTGAGAGTCATGGAATAATCTCTTCCACACTTGTCCACACCTGAACCAACCGCTGGCAAGGGCTGGAGTATCTACCCTGATTGGATTTGCTCCTCGAGCCCAGGGGTGAGGTCAGTCTCCCCTAGACCCTTGGGCCATGTGCCAGGGGAGCATCTCATAGAAAGAAAGAAGGAGGAAATGGATGTTTCATGGACACTCAGCCACACAGACCACAGGATCTATCTATCTTCGCAAGATACAAGCTGAAACCCGAGAACTAGAGGGAATTGACCGAGGGCAGAACATAATGGCGACTGGACTGTGGGAAAGGAAGTAACCAGAGATACAAGGAAACCCTGGAGAAAATGGTATTTTGGAGGCCAGGAGCAGTTTCAAGAAGAGATTGAATCAGATGAGGCCAGAGCAGAGGTCTTGGGTCCAGCAAATGGGTCAGTGGAGATTTTTGAGAGATGAGGTTCACTGTGGAGGGCAGATTGTAGCAGGGTAAGAGGCGGGTGGGAACTGGGGGGAAAGAGCCCTGATGGCTGCTTTTCTGTCTAGAAGGTTGGCAGAGGGGCCTGGACAAAGTGCGGATGGTAGCTTAGGATCAGGAAAGAACTTCTGATTTTTGGGGTTTCTTTTTAAAGCCTAGGGAAGATAGATGTTGGTGTGTTTTTATGTCACAGGGAAGTGATCCAGGGAGAAGAAAACATGAAGATAAAAAAAGGAAAGGGGTGATTGATGGGACAAGGACTTGGAGATCACGGAATCAAGAGATGAGGCAGACTTTTAATGTGGAGAAGAAGGAGCCCAAGTAAAGTAATTGCAAAGGGCCCCCAACCCTCCTCTGACCTGGCCAGGAATGGACAGGTGGGGTGACTGACAAACACCTGAGTGCTGATGATGATTGGCCAGACCCTCTGCTGAGCGCTTCAGATTCATGTGTTATCTAATGCTCACACAATCACTCTGGAGGTAGGTGTTACTGACCCACTTTGCAGATGAGGAAACTGAAGCTTAGACAGTGGTTTGTTGATAAATGTTAAGCAAATGGCTGTCTGGACAAACTGTATATATATATGCCAAGTTTATTATAAATATATTTTGCAGATATAAAAGATATGCAGCACACATTTTGCAAATAATAAAATATATACTATTTTAATTGTAGATTCCATATAGCCTATTGATTCTTTTTTTAAAAATAAATTTATTTATTTTTGGCTGCTTTGGTTCTTCGTTGCTGTGCGCTGCTCTCTCTAGTTGCAGCGAGCGGGGGCTAGTTCCCCGATAAGGGATCTAACCTGTGCCCCCTGCAGTGGAAGTGCGGAGGAGTCCTAACCACTGGACAGAGCAGGAATCCCCCTTTGCTGGACTCTTGCATCTGTAGGCAGCCTATGATTGCAACTGACAAAAGAATGTAGTTCCGGGGACTTCCCTGGCGGTCCAGTGGTTAAGACTCTGTGCTTCCAATGCAGGGGCAACAGGCTCGATCCCTGGTTGGGGAACTAACACATCCCACATGCTGTGTGGTGCAGCCAAAAAAAAAAAAAAAAGTAATTCCAACATGAATGTTGGTTGGTATTTTGTTTAAAATTAATTTCTAAGAAAAAAGTGAAAGGACATATATCAGAACTTCATTCAGTCATCAATGACGTGAGCAACATCTTCGCTGAATTTGATAATAGTTTTCAAATATTGGAAGAACATTCTCTCCATCTTGGAGCTATTCACAATGTAAAGGGTACAAACACTACACATGTTTAAGTTTAAACTTAAAACTTAAAAACATTTTTAACATTTTTCCATCACTTTCTTAAGAAAAGATTGTCTAGACAGTCAATGAAACAATAATCAAAACCCTTGTTTGTAGCATAGTTGTTCCAAGATGTAAATACTCCCACTGGGGTTGCTTTCAAGCTACCAACAGGATACTGTTGAACGCAGAGTTGGGAAGATTCAAGGTAGCATGTCATCATATAGGATTTCCACCTTAGAGGTATAACAGACATAGGTAACCTCAAGAACACAAATAATAGTAAAATGTAGTAAAATAATCAGGAAGTGATGACTTTTAAGTATGTATTACTTTTGTTTGTAATATAATTTATTTAATTGTGAAAGTATATAAATCTAATTTTAACAGCAGCTATATATATATATATATATTTTTAGCAGCTATATATTTCTTAAGAATTTTTTGTTATAAACTTTTTTTTTTTTTTTTTGGCTGCGTTGGGTCTTTCATTGCTGTGCGCGGGCTTTCTCTCATTGCGGTGAGCCGGGGCTACTCTTGGTTGCAGTGCGCAGGGTTCTCACTGCGGTGGCTTCTCTTGTTGCGGAGCACGGGCTCTAGGCGCGCGGGCTTCAGTAGTTGTGGCACACGGGCTCAGTAGTTGTGGCTCACGGGCTCCAGAGCGCAGGCTCAGTAATTGTGGTGCATGGGCTCAGTTGCTTCACAGCATGTGGGATCTTCCCAGACCAGGGTTCGAACCCGTGCCCCCCCTGCATTGGCAGGTGGATTCTTAACCACTGCGCCACCAGGGAAGTCCCTTAAGATTTTTTTGATATGGACGATTTTTAAAGTCTTTACTGAATTTGTTACAATATTGCTTCTGTTTGTTATGTTTTGGTGTTTTGGCTGTGAGGCATGTGGGATCTTAGCTCCCCAACCAGGGATCAAACCCGCACCCACTGCATTGGAAGCCAAAGTCTTAACCACTGGACCACGGGGGAAGTCCCTAACAATGGCTATATTTCACAACCAGTTCATAAAATTCCTGAAAATCAAACAACTGGCTTGCAAGCAGGCACCAGCCAGTACACCTCTGAGCCTAGAGATGTTCGATGAAGCGCCCAGGGTCTCACTTCCAGAAGCACAGGGAAAGGGGGAAGGATAAAATGGGCGGGAGAGGAGTCCAGAGTGGACGGACTGCGTTCGTCTGTGTTTTCTAAATGAGGGAGGAGGTGGGCTGCTGAGAGTGGCAGGACCCTTAAAGGCTGTGGCTGATCTTCGGATGACCGCTGTGGGGAAAGAGATGGGAGGAGGAGGGCTTTACTGAAGGCCCAGCCCAAACTGGACATCCTCACCTCCCAGTGGGTCCAGACACCGTCCTTGTGAGACTTCTAAGAAAAACACGTTCTCAGCCTGCAAGCAGGAACAAAGTCCTTGGTCCAAGGGCAGCACTTGGCAGACTGGGGGGGGAGAGGTGAAGTGTGTCAGGCAGAAGTTCAGGTCCTAAAAAAAAGAAGTGCAGGTCCTGGGAGTTGGAGGTACTGTGACAGGTGTGTTGCAAAGATTGGTCAGGCATCCTTTTCGGGTTAGAAAGTAAACTAGGGCGAGGCCAACACACTAGAGAATGGGAGTGTGAACCCAGGTTGTAGGGTTCCATGGATGCTTGGGGAGGCTGGGTAGATAGTAAACTCCAACCTGGACTTCTCGCCAGAGTCAAGAAAGAGCAGTCTCTGTTGAAATTTTTGATGACATCAAAATTTAAATATTTGTATGACCCGAGATACCTTGAAGTTAAAAGACAAACAAAAGACTAGAGGAAAGTAACTGAAGAAAAATATATAATGGGGGACTAGACCTAAATTATGTAAAGAATTGCAAATTAAAGGAAAAAAAAAAAACCAACTGAATAGAAAAACGGGCAAAGCATACAAATGGGTAATTCACCAAAGAGGAGATAAAAGAAGGTGCCAATTTTTTTGCCTATCAGATTGGCAAACAGGAAAAAGGTTAATGATAAGCGTTGGTCAGGTTGGGAAATGAGCGCTTGCATTCCGTGATGGTGGGGCGCAAACTGGAGCAGCTGTTTGGAGAGCAGTTTAGCAGTCTTTATTAAAAATAATGTACATGCCCAACATGTTTGCAAATTCTACCAAATTGATGAGACACACAGAGAGGGGAAAAAAAAAAAGAATCAGTCCTAGAATAGAGGATAAAGATGGATTTATCTGATACTGTATTATTGAAGATGGATTCATATCCCATTCACAATGCCAACAAAAAACATTCAGTATTTGGAAGTAAATTTAGAAGGATTGATTCAGAGAAAGCTGAAAATTTTAGTTGGTAACATTAAAAAAACCCAAAACAACCAGTACTGAATGAAAACTGAGTCATTCAGGGAAAACTGTACATTATAAAGATATCCCTTTGCCGCAGGCAGATTGATGCAATCCTATTCGAGATGCCTGCAGGAAGCTCATTTGGTTTTTGTTCGAAAGCAAACACTGGAAGACCAAGGGGAGGGAGTGTTGGGCGGGGGTCAGGCCCCCAGCAGGACCAGGATCCCAGGTCACGTGGCTGGAAACAAGCGAATTCTGTCTGATGGGCTGCTCCCTCTGCAGGTTTCTCTTTCCTCTCTCACTCTGTTGGTCTGTCCTCACTGTTTCTCTGCAGGTCCAAGCCTTGAACTCTGCCAGTAAGTTTGAAGCGGAGATAAAAGCAGAGCAAGATGAACGGAAGCAGGCGGAAGAGAAGAGGAGGCTCCGCCAGGCAGCCTTCCGGGAACTCAAGGCCGCTTTCAGTACATAGTTGGGCTGACCTTGACCTCTGGCCACAGCTGTGCCTCACAGATGCCCCGGGGAGACCTGGCCGGGCATCCTCACCCCAGCTGACCCTTTGCCCCAACAAGCCTTCACAACCACCACCCAGCGCAAACTCCTTAACCTCATAGGGGTGGCAGGGGGCGGCTCTCATCCCCATTTGGGAGCCCCTCCCAGAGGTTCCAGCTGCCCCCCACAAGTCCCTCTCCTGCTTGCCTTCCTCTGCCCTTCTCCGTAGCCGGAATGTGCCTCTACTTGGCAACCTTTACTTTTTCCTTGTCTCTTTCCCACTCCACAGAGTGGTCTGCTGTGTTAATTTGTACAGATACTTCTTTCTTTGGTGGTCCTCAGAGGAGATAGTCCCTGGAGGCCTATGATGCTAATGTTGCCCATTTTCTTGGGTAATCCTTTTTCTGTGCCTCTTCCCGTCACGCCCCTCTCTCCTTTGTTTCTCCTCCAACTTCCCTGTTCTCATTCTTAGCCTGATCCTGCCGGGTGCTTTTGCATCTTCTGTCCTCTGATGATGGTGAGGTTTAAGGCAGGCCAGGCTGGACCACTCCCTAACCCCTCTCCAAAAGGGGCACGGCATGCTGCTGAGATGACACAAAATAGTGAAAGGATAGGAGATTCTGTTCCTTCCCATCACCTTTCTCCTGTCCTCTTAGCATCCCCCCTATATCTATCCTTTTCATTACGCTTCCCACTTCAGCCTTTTTTTTCCTACTCCTAAATACTGTGCTACTTAACTGTAAGAATGAAAGAATGATTATAAGTAATATTAATGAGTAGAAGAATTCCTGTTAACTCTGACTTTATGCAAATTATATTACAGTAGACCCCTGACATTCCCAAGTGACAAATCCAGAGCCTTTCCAAATCCCAAAAGTCATGACCATCCTCACCATCTAGCTGGTTTCCAACCTCTGCTCTAAGGTGCTGAGGTGAAGCTGTTCTTCAGCATAATTTTTTATATGTTATGAGTTCTTGGGATTGCTCACAAATATCAGGGGTTTTTTGTATTTTATAAAAGAATTTCTAACATCATATTTATTTCTTCTCTTTTTTACCTGCTGTCTCTACAAAAAAGAAAACATCTGCATTTTTACCTTACAGCTGTTCTTTTTAAATAAACAGTGCAAATGGACTTTGCCATCACATCAATGTGCTTCTAGTCTTCTGTGAATTGGAGGGGAGAGAAGGGTGTTTTCTGTGGGGGCCACATCCAGCCTAGGCTCCTGTTTCACACCAAGTCTCCGAAGTAGAGTTAGAAGTGGTGCTTAGAGGTTTGGCTTTCACTCCGGGGCATTCTGAGTACTGAGGTTGCCTGTCAGCTACTCTTCCCCTTCCCATCACTGAGGATTCTTTCACCTGCAGGTAAAATCCGCAGCTTAATTTCTCTTGCTTCCTGGATCCCTTGAAACTCTGATGAGGACCAGTGACCCTTCCCTCCCATGTATAATTCCAGGGTATTGAGGGGACCTAGGTAAAGACCCCTGGCCTAAAAGAACACCCTTAGCTCCCCAGGGAGAATAATTTCTGTTTCTGCACAAACCCAAGACCTACAATTCTCAGGCATCCTTCTTCCATGTAGGGTCACCCTAACCTCCCCACCAGAGGAAGTGGATATGAAAAAGGCATGGAGAGGCCCTTGCATATAATCCAGCAATCGTGCTTCTTGGTATTTATCCAAATGAGCTGAGGTACTTTGTCCGCACAAAAACCTGCACACAAATGTTGATAGCAGCTTCATTCATAGTTCAAAACTTAGAAGCAACCAAGGTATTCTTCAACAGGTGAATGGATAAACAAACTGTGGTCGATCCATACAGTGGAATATTAATTCAGTGATGAAAAGAAATATTATTCACTGTTGAAAAGAAATGAGCTATCAAGTCACAAAGTGACATGGAGGAAACTTAAGTGCATATCGCTAAGTGAAAGAAGCCAATCTGGAAAGGTTGCGTTGTATATGATTCCAACTATATGAAATTCTCGAAAAGGCAAAACTGTGAACGGAGTGAAAAGATTAGGGTTATCAGGGGTTAGGGCAGGGAGGGAGGGATGAACAGGGGATTTTTAGAGCAGTGAAACATTCCGTATGATGCTATAATGGTCATTATACATTTGTCAAAATCCATATAGAATGTATAACACAAAGAGTGGACCCTAATGGTACTATGGACTTCAGTTAATAAAAATGTGTCAATATGAGCACACTGGTTGTAAGAAATGTACCAACACTAATGCAAGATATTAATAATAGGTGAAACTGGAGGGGGAGGGAGGAGAGGCGTATATGAAACTCTGAACTTTCTGCTGAGTTTTTCTATAACCTAAAACTGCTCCAAAAAATAAAATCTATTAATTAAAAAAAAAAAGAAAAGAAAAAAGAAGGAAGGAAGGAATGGAGACAGCAGTATAATTACTTCAAATGTCCATTTCCCTCTGTGGACAACTAGAGCCATGTAAGAGCTGAAACCTCGTGATTGCAAATGGTAGAAAATGTAACACAAAAGAACTTAAGGGAAAAAAACGGACAAATATTGGGTTATGGAACTACAAAGACCAGAGGCAGCACTTCTTTGCCCCCTCTTGGTCATGAAGTCCTATAGATCGTGTTCCCTTCATGCTTCTTACCCACAGTTGCCATCCTCCATCTCCATGGCCATGGCCTTCATTGGTTCTTTCCTGGGTCTCTACAGTGGCCTCCGAACTGGTTTCCCTGCCATCATTTGGCCCTGACTGTCCATACTGCCGTTAGAATAACCTTAATAAACTGTGGACCGTAGCTAACATCTCTCCTTCAGTTTTTGGTTCCCCACCTTCAGGATCTGGGCCCTGCTCACCGCCTGCTGCTTCATCTCTTGGCCTTCCCCCTCCCTTCCAAATGGTACACTCCCGGAATATGCAATACCTAGCAGTTCCTAGAAAGTGCCACTCCTCCAGACTTTTGCACATGCTGTTCCCTGTGCCTGGCACTCCCTCCCTTCCCCTGGCAAACTATTTCTCATTGTTTGTGACTCAGCTAAGAGATTATCTTCAGGAAGCTTTCTTAATGCTTGCAGCCTAGGTGCCCCTTCTCGGGGTTCCCATTTCACCCTAAGTTTTTCTCTATTGTAATCCTTATGACATTATGCAGTATCCTTCTCTTTTCTTCTTTTCTTCCTTCTTTGGACTACAGACTCTTTGAAGGGCAGAAACTGCCTTACTGCTGTAGACCTAGTATGCTGCCTCACATGTGACAAACTCCCACCGCACGTGCATGTTTGTTTCACAAGGACGTACCAAGTTTGTTGGAGCAGACAGAGATGGGCAAGGGAAGACCACTGCCACTGACTCAGGGACCTTCTAAGCACCTGACATGGGAGCCTAGCCTGAGAGGACAGCTCTGAAAGTGAGGACAGCAGAGATTGCGTGGACATCTGTCTCACTGGAAAGGTGATGAGTCTACTCCCCAAAGGCCCTCCTTTGACTGAGAAATAGGGAACACCAACAAACAAATCAGTTCTGCCTCTGCCCTGGAGACTGTGTGATGTAATAGGACTTGCAATCAGTTACTAGGCTAGTAATGTAGCCTCACTGAGCCTCCGTTTCCTCTTCTGTAAAGTGGGAATGGTGATTGTCTACCTGGCAGATTCCATCCCTGGCATATATTTAGTGCTCAGGACATACGGGTCCCCTCTCTGTCTTCTACCTTGCACTGCTACAATTCTGTCTCCTTCTGAGTCCTGGGTCTTTAAAGTCACATGCGAGGGACTCCAGGCCAGGGTGGCCCAGAAACGCTCAGTCCTGGCTGCTGCCTTAGCCCCAAGCCCAGATGCCCACTCACCTAGCTCCTCTGTTTTTTTTTTTTTTTTCGGTACGCAGGCCTCGCACCACTGTGGCCTCTCCCGTTGTGGAGCACAGGCTCCGGACGCACAGGCTCCGGACGCGCAGGCTCAGCGGCCATGGCTCACGGGCCCAGCCGCTCCATGGCATGTGGGATCTTCCCGGACGGGGGCACGAACCCGCGTTCCCTGCATCGGCAGGCGGACTCTCAACCACTGTGCCACCAGGGAAGCCCCTCCTCTGTTTTTTTGAGTCTCCTTTCCCAACCAGCCTGGAGAGATTTCTGCCAATCTGCCTGTTCACCTGCCACGCCCCTGCAGCTGACACTTGCTGAGCCCTCCTGGCCTGGTCGTGTGACCTGACACCTGTGGCCTTGTCCCTGCTCAGATTTCTCCTCGATGACCCTGCTTGTACACCAGGCCAGATTCTGGCCACATCCCTACCCACCAGCCTGACTGGTTGCGGGGGAGGCCAACTGGTTCTAGGGGGCCAACTTACAATTCTACAACTTAGGGAGGCGCTGAAGGTGGGACCTTATCGGGGGTCAGTTTCCCCGCTCCCTTCCTCTCCTTTCCAAAACCAGTCGCTTTTGGCACACTACCACTTGGTATTGGTGGGAGTGTACATTGCTGTTGTCCTTTGGAAGGGCAATCTGGTAGACTGTTAAAATTTTAAATTGTATTTGTATTAGTCATTTATTTCTGCTTTAACAAATCATCCCATAACTTAGTGGCTTAAAACAATAATTAACATTTATTATCTTACACAGTTTCTGTGGGTCAGGAATTCAGAAGTGGTTTCGCTGGGTTCTAGCTCAGGGTCTCTCATGAGAAGTCAAAACGCCAATTGGGGCTGCTGCCATCTAAAAGCTTGACTGGGGCTGGAAGATTTCATCCACCACTCATGTGGTTCACAAGTTGGTGTTGCCTGTTGGCCAGAAGCCTCGGTTACTTGCCATGTGGACCTCTCCACTGGACTGCTAGAGTGTCCTCACAGCATAGCAGTTGGTTTCCCTCAAAGTAAGTGATACAAGAAAGGGGTAAGCTGCAATGTCTTTTAAGACCAAGTTTCAGAAATCACTGTCTATTGGGACGTCCCTGGTGGTCCATTGGTTAAGACTCTGCACTCCCAATGCAGGGGGCCTGGGTTCGATCCCTGGTCGGGGAACTAAGATCCTACATACTGCAGCTAGAGAAGTCCGCACGCCGTGACGAAGAGCCTGTGCAGCCAAAATAAATAAATAAGTAAATAAAGCACGTTCCATCATTTCCATAATATCCTACTGGTTATACAGGTCAGTCCGACTGGTCAGAATTATTGGGAGCCATCGTGGAGGCTGGCTACTGCAGAATCAGTCAGGGTTCTTAATTACAAGTAACAGAAGCTAAGCGGACTGATTTCAGCAGGAGAATTGATTGAAAAGACAAGGAGGAACTCGCAGAATCACTAGCGGGGTTGGGGGACCACGCTAAGAAAACAGGCAGGAGGCCAGGTGGCTGGGCACTACAGCCGAAAGCACGCCATGGGAACAAGCCAGGCCTGGTGCCCCTGCCCTGGCTGATAAGAACTTTGGGGTGTCCTGCTTCTTCAGGTGCTTACTCCAGATTCAGAGTCTGAGGCTGAGCCCAGTCACTCGCCCACGTGTTGGAGATGGGAAGGGTTAGGATCTGGACCATTTGTCTTCTGTAAGGGGAGGTGAGCTCTGCCTCCCACCAAGATGCTTATTTCCCCCAAACATGGGAACATACTTCAGATGCAGAACAGTTGTGAAAGAATGGCAGATGTCTGCTGCAGAGATACTCATGAGCTTTGACCCAGGGATTCTTACCTCTGGGAATTTATCCTATAGGTAAATAGAAACATGAACAAGTGTATGTTTAAAGGGATACTTGTTATTGCATTGTTTGTTTTAGCAAAAATAATGGAAACGATCAGGATGTCTATCAGCAGGGGGGCAGTTAAGTGCATTATGATACATCCATGTAAATAATCACTGCTAGGCAGCCAATGAAAAGTATGTGGAGGGCCCCATGACGTATTCTTGAAAAAGGCCAGGAGCAGAGCAGCATGCGCAGTACTGCACAGGTGTTTTGTTTTGTTTTACATGAGAGATAGAAAGCCATGTCTCTGCGCATGTCAGCTAAGCTGCATGAGGTCAGTGGCCAAGTAGATTTTGGGTCAAACTGCTTGTATCCTCAGCTCTTGGTGGTGCTGAGAACTAAGAAGTACATCATGCTTGTTATTTATACAACATTTTGGAGAAAGCCATACAAGAAACTGTCACCGGTGGGTTACTTGAAAGAGGAGAGAACCTAAGGGTCCTGGGTAGGTCGGGGGGGGATTTAAATTTTTTCCTTTATATGTTTTTGAACTCTAAAAAAATTTCAAACTGTAAACATGCACTGCTTCACCATTGTAAAGCAATTATACTCCAATAAAGATGTTAAAAAAATAAAACAAACAAAAAAAACATGCACTGCTTTACTACTGCAGCTGTTAATAACAGTTACTAAAAAAGAGAGGAGACTCTCTGACCAGAAAGAAAGTGAGAAGAGCAGTTGAATACGCATGTGGAAACTCTTTAGGACGGTGAAAGTATGAAATCCTAAATATGCAAGACTCAGGAGAAAACGAATAACATTTTGGGACACATCGTGGGGCAGTCACCTGTATTCCAAGATAGTTTTTATGATTTAATTTTCTTGGTATACATCTGGAGGTTGGAAATTAAAAAAAATAATTTAAAATATGCAAGTACTTTTATAATAAAAATGTTTTCAAACACAAAAATGGATCTGTTTCCATAGTTATCATCTGAGCAGCTTTTCCTTGATGTTTGCTGTGCTCTCTGGCTCGCTCTCTTCCCACACTCTCTTCCTTGTGTTTTCTCTTTGCTTTTCAGCTGTGTACCCAACACTATTATTTTGGGTACCAATCTGAGCTGTACTGCCCTCTCCACTGATGAATCCATCCACCTTTTTTATCCACTTTCAAATTTCTGCGTCCTCCCTTCTTCATCACCTACTCTTTCCGAATCTTCTGTTCTCCCTGCTCCATAGACACCTCTGATCCCCAGCCCCAGACTCCTTGATAACTGCAGATTTGGCATTGCCAATCAATCTCTTCCTCCCTCTGTTCTGAGACTGGTTCCTGCTTCTACCGGGTCCTACCTGTAACTTCTCTCTGTCCACCAGCTACACCTTTTCTTCCCAAGAGCCTGCCTTAACTCCATACTTTTCCTCTCTGCAGTTGCTGGTAATCACTGCAGTTGCAGTGATTCCCCAGGATTTCAAAAATCTCCTCTCTATGGGTGACTCTCAGATTTTTAGCTCTGACCCCCTCTAATCTCCTTCATTTCAAACTGCCTCTTTAAATTTTTGGATGACTGTATTAGTTTTCTAGGTCTGCTGTAACAAAGTACCGCCAACGGGGTGGCTTAACAGACATTCATTGTCTCACAGTTCTGGATGATAGAAGCCCAAGATCAAGGTGTTGGCCAGGTTGGTTCCTTCAGAGGGCTGTGAGGAAGAATCTGTTCTATGCCTCTCTCCCAGCCGCTGGTGGTTTGCTGGCACTCTTTGGTGTTCCTTGGGGTGTAGAAATATCACCTGGTTTCCTATCTTCATCTTCACATGGAGTTCTCTATGCATGTATGTCTGTGTATAAGTATACTCTTTTTATAAGGACATCTGTCATATTGAATTTTGGCCCACGCTAGTGACTTCATTTTAGCTTAACTACCTCAAAACCCTATCTACAAATAAGGTCACATCCTGGGGTACATTCTGAGGTTAGCAGGCCAGCATATCTTTTGGGGGGACACAATTCAATCTATAACGATGATGTTCCAGTCACTATTGCTGTGTAACAAATTATCCCAATATTTAGTGGCTTAAAACAACTATTTTATTATACTCATGGATTTGGTGGATCAGGAATTCAGACAAGGCACAGTGAGGATGCTTGTCTCTGCTTCATGATGTCTTGGGCTTGGATGCCTGGGTGTGACTTGACAGCTGGGGCTGGCATCATCTGGTGGCAATTTTCACTCAAGTGTACGACTGTTGATGCTGGGGCTTTAGTTGGGGCTATTGATGGGGCTAGTTACTTGGGCCTCTCCTTGTTGTTTGGGTTTCCTTGCAGGATGGCACCCTCAGGGCATTTGGACTTAACCATACATCAGCTCTTGCTTCAAAAGAGGCTGTGAGCAAACAAGCTCTATAGCCTTTACGGTCTAGCATTGGAGTCATCTCATTTCACTTCCACCACGGTCTATTGGTTATAAGGGCTTGAGGGGAGGGGAATTAGACTACCTCTAGAGAGGGTAGTGGCAAGGTTCTATAGGAGTATGTTGAACAGATGTTGTTGAACAGATGTTGTTGTATTTTCTTTAGAAAAATACATCTGTCACAGTCGATCAACCGGTGTTCCTTACAAATTAAATTTATTTTGAGCTAAACTCTTACTCCTCCCTCCCCCTAATGATCTATTATTTTCAACTTCTCTGCTTCTATCAATGTTACAATAAAGCTGAAACTTTGTTATTATCCCTGACTAGGGCAGGCAGAGTCTACTGCTGTAATTTTACAACTACTATTTGATGAAACATAGGAGAGTCAGAGTGAATAAAAGAAGAAAAGCGCCCTTCCTGAGGAGTAGGTAATCAAGAATTTATTTGATTTTATAGGTATTTTTTGAGTATCTACTGTGTACCTGGACAATGCCAGCTGCTGAGGATGCAAAGTTGAGTAATGCAGTATGTGTAATGGTTAAAAGCACGGGATTCCGTTAGCTTTTATCATCACCATCATCATCATGCCTTAAATTTGTTTCCTGCTCTCTGAAAGCTTATACTTTAGGGCTAAAATTATGGCTAAGGCACTCTGGAAAATGGTTTGGCACTTTCTGACAAAGTTAAACAAACATTTGCCACATAACCATCCATTTCATTCCTAGGTATTTACCCAAGTGAAATAAAAACCTTTGTTCACACAAATACCAGCATGTGAACATAGCAGCTTTATTCATAATCTCCCCAAATGGAAACAATCCAAATGTTCCTCAACTGGGGAACGGATGAACAAATATAGTGCATGCATACAAGGAAATACTACTCAGCAATAAAAAAGAAGAAAGTACTGAAACATGCAACAGTGTGGCTGAATCTCAAATGTATGATGCTAAGTGAAAGCAGCCAGTCTCAAAAGGCTATATGCTCTATGGTTTTACCTATATGACATCATGAAGCGAAATTATAAGGAGAGAAAACAGAACAATGTTTTCAGGGGCTGGAAGTAGGTGTAAGGGCTGACTACAAAGGATCGTTGGGGGAACTTTTGTGGGCAATAGGACTATTCTGTACCTTGATTTTAGTAGTAGTTATACACACCTGTATAAATGTGTCAAAAGTTGCAAAGCTGCATACTAAAAATACTAAATTTACTATAGGTAAATTATACCATATATATAATTTTGTATATGTGTATTTTATACATATATATAATTACCAGCACAGGTGGCATAGCATCAGAGATGTGGCATGTTAAGCCACATCAATAACACATGATTTAGGCTTCTAAAGATGAGCGGGAGTCATGCAGGTTGGTGAGAAATGGCGTAAGTGTTGGGAATGGCATCATGACAAGAGGGAACAGCATGTGCAAAGGCTAAAACAAATTAGCATATTTGAGGACCTTCATACATGGGCATATCCGGAGCATTAAATTAAGGGGACAGAGGAAGGGGAGGGGAGCAATGTGGGTGATTCTAGAGTTCAGGAGAATGGGACTGTGAAGGATCTGTTCAAGATTCTGTGTTTATAACAAGCTTCCAAGTGAGGCTGATACTGCTGGTCCGTTGATCACTTTGAGCAGCAAGAGACAGCATAAAGGTCAAGGGAGAATGTATTTCTGAAAGTAGGGAGTGGTCAATCACAATGAAGACAGGAAAACACTAAGTCAAGATGAGGACTGAAAAATTCCAGTTATCTACCTGTAGGTTGATGTGTCCTTAGAGCAAGCAATTGGTGGATGGGTCAGTATAGAAGCCACATTAGAACGGTCGATGATTGCTTGCCCGGTGTGGGAATCAGGAAAGTGCTTATACACACCTCTTTTGTGCTGTTTGGCTTTGAAAGGGAACAGAGAGGTAGGGAGGTTGTTGGAGGGGGAATTGGAGTTTTTAACATTAACTTTTAAGATGAAAGACATTTGAGTATTATTAAAAGCTAATGGGAAGGATCCCATAAATAAGAAAGAGGTTGGAGGCACAAGGAAAGAACGGGATGACCTGAGAAGAGTAGAGCTGCCAGATGTACCAAATAAAAATACAGGGTACCCGGACTTCCCTGGTGGCGCAGTGGTTAAGAATCCATCTGCCAATGTAGGGGACACAGGTTCGAGGCCTGGTCCAGGCAGATCCCACATGCCGCGGAGCAGCTAAACCCGTGCGCCACAACTACTGAAGCCCAGGCGCCTAGAGCCTGTGCTCCACAACAAGAGAAGCCACCGCAGTGAGAAGCCCACGCACCGCAATGAAGAGTAGCCCCTGCTCGCCACAACCAGAGAAAGCCCGCGCGCAGCAACGAAGACCAAACGCAGCCAAAAATAAAGTTAAATAAATAAATAAATTAATATAGAAAAAAAATACAGGGCGCTCACTTAAATTTGAATTTCAGGAAAACGATGAATAATCTTTTAGTGTAAGTTATGTCCCTGATATCGCTGGTGGCCTGTATTTCATTTGGCAACCCCCAATTGGGAGATTTTTAGGTCAAAGAATTATAGTCCCGGATGCACTAGGACGGAGCTGGAGCTCTAAAGTCCTCCCCTGCTGTCACATTCCAAGAATCTAGAATGAATTCTCAGTTTTTCCGGAACCGTTAACAAGCAGACAAACTGCTTTGAACCTCAGCTTTTGTCACTTCCCTATTTTCTCTAGGATGGCAAACGGGCAGGAAAATGCTGGATGAAAACCTGTTTAAAAGTTCTGGTGTGGAAAATCAGCTCCTAAATGATGCAGAGCTTTTTGAACTGCCAATGGGCTCTGGATTGGGCGCAGAAGACGGTGAGTCACACGGCGCTTGGCCCAGCTCCAGCTCTGGACACCAACTCTACTCAACTCAAGGGCAGGCAGGGAGCGCCGGCCAAAGGACTCGTAGGCGCTTGCGCCCTGCCGCGGCCCCGCCCTCCTCCAGCCTGACATCCGGGGCTCGGGCAGGGGCGTGCCCGGGAAAGAAGGGAGGGAGGCTGCGGAAAGGAAGGATGTCGTGGGAGGCTGGAGAAAATGGGAGGGAGGGGAGGCGGGGCGAGGGCAGAGCAGGGGGCGTGGCGGAACGAGCACGCTGTCACGTGACGTGCGTGGGGACGTGTCGGCCATCTTGTGTTGTTGAGGCTGAGGACTGACTTGGGTTCTGAGAGACTCCCTGTCCCGGACCGCAGGTAACCAGTGACTCGGTCTCGCTCCCCAGCCCGGCTCCGCTCCGCGCCCCGGCTCCGCCGTTCCGCCTGGGTCTCCCGGGCCTGCCGCCCGCGCTCGCCTCCCCGCCGCTCTGGCCTGACCCGGCCCAGCCGCATGGACACCCCCAGGCCGCCCGGCAGTCGCCGCGGCCGGCTCGGGCGTCAGGCGAAGGGACAGTTCAGGTGCGGGGTCGGAGTGACTCCCCGGCCGGGGGCAAGCCGGGCCCGGGCGCGTCTCGGCTGCCGAGCTGGAGAGCCCCTTCTTCCGGGGCCCGTTGGCATCGCAGTGGGAGCCGAGGAGGGGAAGAGGGTGGTGGGATGGCCAGTGTCAGGCCGGCTTGCTTAGGGCCAGAGGGCTCGCCTTCTACTACCTGGTCCTCGGGGCCAGCCACCCGCCCAGCCTCGGGGTGCCCGGGGTAACAGCTGCTGCGGCCAGACAGCTGTTCCTGCCCGCGCTCCTCCCCACACCTGGCCTCTGGGAGATGCGCCCTTGCCTTCCTCGCCGAGCATCTGCACTGGGGAGATTCCTTCCGTGGCGAGAGGACTGGGTCTGGACCAGGCCTGAAGCCAGGTGGATCCATGATCAGAACCTGGGACGGAGGTTGGGAAGGTAGAACCCATGGCAGCTTTGGGACCCGAACATTCACATTAGGTTGAAATGGGCATTAGCCTTAAGTGACAGTATTTCCCCACGAAGCACTCAGAATATTTCAGTTTTGTGGCTGAAACATAAACCAAGCGACCAGAGAAGGGGGGGTGTCAAGAAAGCAGGTTGTGTGACTGTGTTTGGGAAGCAGTAACGTTGCTTTGCATTTATCTAGCACTGTTGTTTTTGTTTAAATTTTTTCTTTCCTTGAAAGAGCACTTAAGCACACCTAATTTCTCTGTAAGAAAGGTAAGTATTTCAGTTTAACTTGCAAGAAATTGAGGAAGGGGCCAGAACCTGTGAGCAGATTCTTATCCAGTGTTGTATACCTTGGATTATACTTAGTCAATGTTA
This sequence comes from Pseudorca crassidens, assembly GCF_039906515.1. Lineage (NCBI taxonomy): Eukaryota > Metazoa > Chordata > Mammalia > Artiodactyla > Delphinidae > Pseudorca > Pseudorca crassidens. The sequence continues at coordinate 7,462,316 of NC_090301.1, read as the reverse complement.
AATACCTTGGATTATAGGCAGTTTTGATTCCCAGTTTGTATGCATGGAAGATATCCTTTCCTTACATAGTATTTCCTTTTTAGAATCTAGTGATTTTCTAGATTAAAAAAAAATTGTCATCCTTTCTGAACATTAACTTTCATCTTTCTAATATTTGCAGCTCTGGCCTTTCAGAGTTTGTCTGTTTTGGTTAGAACACAAAGCGTTGTCTCATTTGTTGGTGTTTTTATGTGTTTTAACTAGTGTAGCAGCTTTCAGAGTGCTCAAATTGGAATATGTACTTTCCTGTTACATCAAATGTTACCTCAGTAGAAGACACTAGAAAAAAAAAGTAAAAGTGGTATGTATCTGGAGAAATGTCACACAGTCTTTTTGACATTTACTACTGGGGAATACAATGGTGATGGTGGTGATTCACTAGAAAAGAAAGGACTTTGAACCTTTTCTATACCGGACAAAGCATTTTTGGATTTTGAGACTGAAGAGGGAGAAGGGACTATATGCTTCCATTCATTTATTCTTTCATTTGTGCATTTGTTTGAAGAATATCGAGATCCTACTACACTGGTGGGTGCTGGAAGCAAAACAGACCAAAAATTCCTGTTTCCATGAAGCTCATTCCTAGACAGATAAATACATACTTAGGTAAGATATATAGTGTAGTGATAAGTGATGTGGGAAAAAAATGAGACAGGGTAATAGGATAATAGGGAGCTGGGGGAGGGTTAATTTTAGGAGGAGTGCCCTGGGAACGCCATAGGGAGAAGCTAATATTTGAGGGAAGACCTGACACAGGTAAAGGATCTATTCCTGTGGCTCTCTGGAGGAGAAATGCTCCAGGCTAGGGAAGCGAGGGCAAAGACCCTGAGGCAGAAACTGAAGTGGGAGCAGATCGTGTGTGGCTGGGAAGAGTATGGAGGCTAAGCCTAGCCAGAGAGGCATGATCACTAGGGAACCTAGTAGGAAGTGTGTACCCAGCTCACTGGTTCTAAGATGAGTGGGGTTATTCAGTTGCCCTGGAGTCTTCTTCCACACCTCTTTCCTCCAACATGACACCCTTCCCCTCCCCCAATTTGGAAAATTCAGGATGCTCATATAATGTATTTCAGGAAATTGTCATGAAATAGCTTTCTCAAAAGTAAAAGTTTTTAAATGAGATTGATGATAAAAGGATTTTTCAAAAGAAATTGCTTTCTAAGAAGAGGATCTTTGAATTACTTCAGAATATTTGAAAATGTAGGGAAATGAATTTCCTTTGAAATTTAGACACAGGTCATTAAGGAATATAACCTGGAAGAAGTGTATTAACTCACGTTGTTTTTAATGGTAAAGAATTCCTCTTAATGATTTCTGTGTTGTCCAGCCTAGTTTTAAGTTCCTCAGGGACTGTTCAACTAACTTGTTTGTATATCTTTTATATCATTTTACACGTGTAGAACTTTCTGTGCTGAGTTTTTTATTCCTCAGCTTTGACCTTTCAGACTAGTTCTTCAATTAATTTTATACTAGTAGACTTTTTCTTGGAAAAAATTTTCTTATGATTTTCTTTCAACTTATCTCCATATTCTTATTACTGAGCTTTCATAAATGTCCTCTTTCATTTTAATTCATCTGAGGAATTTAATATTTTGGCTTTGAAATGCTTTTGTTGGTGAGTTGCATATATGAAAAAGAATTTGTCTTGGCTTGCCTGAAAATCATGAGAAGTTAGGAATTGCGACTTCAGGGTGTGAGTGGAGCTCCTTGGCCAAGAGGAGGCATAGTGATGCTAGTGAGGAGATAGTGTTTTAACGAATTGCATTTCTCTCTCTTGTTCCTTTGGTGAGTTTTTGAAATCACAGTTCCAAATTATAATGTGTTTGATGTCATATCAGCTCATTTGTTCTCATGACTCTGCGTTTTAGTATTCCATATGTCTATATTTTTGTTGACCTTCACACTGGAAGATGACACTATTGATAGTGATTGCTATCTGGGAGAACCATTTTGGGTGACCAGATTATTACTGTCCTGTTTATCCTTGCCCTTCTAAAGGATCTTTGATTTGTTCCATTTTTTAAGACTGACTTCATTTGCCATTCTCTGTTAGCCCCTGACGACTAAATTTTCAGTACTGTTTTATTCTATTTCTTATAGTGAGACCAGTCTCATTAGGTTGAATCTACAGCCTATGTTGGTGTTAATCCAGGTATATTAGAGGCAAGTTCAATGTCTGTTTTCTTCAGCAGTTCTAATAGACTTAACATTATTTGGTGATTGTTGTAAAACTCTGAACCCAAGTTTTTTTTTCGTCCTTAACCCCCACTAGGATTTTATGGTGATTAAGTCCTAATATTTCCATTCATTTTTAATGCCCTGAAGAATTGCATGTCTTTAAAAATATAAGTAGATTTTTATTCCACAGTCAAGTACTTATAGTTAGACTCCTAATATTTCTTGACCAGGATAGCATTTTATCATTTTTTATGCTCTCAGATAACTGAGAAATATATTAGATTAATTATATAGGAATACAGAATGATACCTTTGTTGGATTGCCCATAATTTTATTTGAGGTTGATGGAGAAGAGGGGAGAGGTTTGAAAAACAAAAGGATATTCTCTTTTTTAAAAATAAATTTATTTATTTTATTTATTTATTTTTGGCTGAGTTGGGTCTTCGTTGCTGCGCTCATTGTGGTGGCGTTCTCATTGTGTGCGTTCTCTTCGCTGCTGCGTTCTCATTGTGGTGGCTTCTCTAGTTGCGGAGTACGGGCTCTAGGCGCGCGGGCTCTAGGCACGTGGGCTTCAGTGTTTGTGGCACGCAGGCTCGGTAGTTGTGGCTTACGGTCTCTAGAGTGCAGGCTTAGTAGTTGTGGTGTACAGGCTTAGTTGCTCCGCGGCATGTGGGATCTTCCCGGACCAGGGATCCAACCCGTGTCCCCTGCATTGGCAGGCGGATTCACAACCACTGCACCACCAGGGAAGCCCCAAGAATATTCTCTTAAGTGGCCAAAATTAATTTTATAAAAATAGTTTCAAAGTATGATACACTTCCTTACCTCAAGTAATTAAGGAACACAATTTTATATTTTCTTGGTAACTACAGAGTTTCATTGAAATTGAACTTTATTTATAATAATAGGAGATACCCTAGAGCTTATTCTCTTGAGTTAGGCCCAGAGAAGAGTTTTTATTACCTAGTTCTCCCCTCTTTTGCTTCTGCTTGCTCTTATAAAAAGTAGAGTGCAGGACTTCCCTGGTGGCATAGTGGTTAGGAATCCGCCTGCCAATGCTTGGGGACGTGGGTTCAAGCCCTGGTCCGGGAAGAGCCCATCTGCTGCAGAGCAGCTAAGCCCACGTGCCACAAGTACTGAGCCTGCGCTATAGAGCCCACGAGCCTAGAGCCTGTGCTCGCTGCAACTAGAGAAAGCCCACGAGCAACAACGAAGACCCAACGCAGCCAAAAAATAAAAAGTAGAGTGCAGTGGATAAAGTTGGATGACCTTTTGGACATTGTAACATGGCTCCTTTTTTGAAAAATTAAATCAGAGGTGGAAGTGGCTTTTTCAAGTTGCTTTCTTGCTGTTAGTAAAATTGTCAACTTTAATTTTTAGTTACTGTTTTTTGACTTTTTAGTAGCAGCCTTCAAAGCATCATTTGATTTTAGCTAAGAAATCACTTAGAGCTGTTGTTTCAGTCCACTCCTTGTCACTTGAAATGTCACCATCTTGTGGATTTTTAAGATATTGTCTCATCAGAGCATTAAAAGAAGGTTGTGATTTTGCAGCTGAAAGCACATCTGGAGCTTTGCTCCTTGGACGTTTTGGCACTGGTCACACCTTGGGGCTCATTGATTATTTGCATAAGATACATGCTGTATTGCCGTCTTGCTAGCTGTCATTTTTCTATCAGATATGTTAAAAAAGTTAATACCAAATCCCTGTAATGTAGTTTTGGATGAAAACCCTAAATAATCATTTCCTGAAACCCTACGGTGGTGCTCATTTTTTAGTTTCATCAGAATCACTTAGAACTTCGGTTAAAAATATATATTTTTCAGTCCCATTCCAGAGCTACTGAGAGAGACGCTTTAGATGTTAGGACAGGGTATATAGATTATAAGTATATCAGGTGATTCTAATATTTTAACCAGGTTTGGAATCCATTTCTTGTAAAGCATATTCATGATAAAAATTACGTTTCTAACGTTTCCTAAGAGATTGCTGAGTTATTTACTTTAATACTTTTATTATTTGCAGTGTTAAAAGGACCTGAATAAAGTCTGCTCAAACCTCCTGCTGTGAACCAGCAGAACTTTTGAACCAGGTGAGTTTTGAAGGGAAGCACAAAGCGTGAGGGCTTATGCAAACAGATAATTTTTGCTTTTAAGGCTCCGGTTATTTTTGTCCTATTATTTCTCCTGAAGTTATAGATAGAAACAACTTCTCTGGTACCACTCAGATCCCTTATGAACCGTGAGAATAATCATACCCTTTCTGCATTGATCCTGGTGTGAATTTGTGTCTTAAATTGTCATAATGATTTTTTGATGGTATGAAACAGGAAGAGGAGTGCTTTGAGGGGAAGGGTAAGGAGGTACCTGAAGGCACCCAAGAGCAGCTGGCTTCATGAAGGACATGAACCAGAAACCCCATGGGAAGCATTCAGGAGACACGGTGGTCCAGAGAGCACTTTTCTCCTTGCTGGCTAGTAGGTGTCATCTCTTGTCTCTTTATATCTTGCTTTAGTTGTCTTTCCACACTCTGGTCTTTTCTGCTTTAACAAAAACAGAAGAAAATTGCTACTTCATTCTTGGAGCCCCATAGAAACTCAAGCTCTAGTGCCACTAGCCAACTGGTTATTAGCTCAGTGTCCCCACTTCAGATTCCTGGGAGGGAAAATTTGATTGGTTGAACTTGGTCCAAATTTCCATTATTGGTCCAATTAGTGTGGCCATGGGGTTGGGGTCTTGAAAGGTCCCACTCCTAAGAGTGGGGGCAGGTCTCAGAGGAGGTGGAATGTAGCCTTTTTGAGGCAGAATCCCACAGAAGCTTCTAGATGTTTTTCCTTTTCCTAGAAAAATGCCTGTATTCTTGTCAGTTTCAATTTCCATGTCCTGAAGAGTTAAAATATATGCGTATCTTTTCGGTGAATGAGGCCTAGTAGGTCTCACCAAGCATTCTTGGAACTTCCTAGTGCAGTGTTTAACAAACCTTCTCGATTTGGGGGTTCAGAGGACCATCTAGGGTAAAGGCTTAGTAAATGAACATAAGCAAATAAGACACTTAGTTTGTGGAAAAATTCATTGTTTATTTATTTTTCATTGATTGCTGTTAAAATTTTAATTTCTGTGTACTTTTTACAGTATTAAGTAACACTTGATTATGAGGAAGCCATAGAGAATTTGAAGGGTAGGACTTCTATATATGAATCTATATTCACATTATTTGAATGGTAGCAGGGACTTTCACTTTTGGGAAAGGATCAGGGAGACAGTATAAACTTTTGTATTACATGTTTTTGTATACTAGAATTATTAGGTAATATTGAGGCAAACTTTTAAAAAAATTATTTATTTTTGGCTGTGTTGGATCTTCCTTGCTGGGTGCGTGCTTTCTCTAGTGGCGGCCAGCTCCTCATTGCGTTGGCTTTTCTTGTAGCGGAGCATGGGCTCTAGGCACACGGGCTTCTGTAGTTGTGGCTCGCGGGCTCTAGAGCGCAGGCTCAGTAGTTGTGGTGCACAGGCTTTGTTGCTCCGCGGCATGTGGGAACTTCCCAGATCAGGGCTTGAACCCTTGTATCCTGCATTGGCAGGCAGATTCTTAACCACTGCGCCACCAGGGAAGCCCTGCAAACTTTTTTTTAATGGAGCATTTTGAAGTTCTCTTTATTTTTGTTTGTAGCTTGTATGTACTTGGTAGCATCTAATTGCTTAAGTCATTTTTTATAACTCACATCTTGTTATGTTAGTATATCAGTGTATCCAGATTTTGACGCAAAGCATAGGAATTATTAATCAGAGTGATCTATTATAGAATGATGTATGGAATGACAGACCACAGATGTGACCTCCTATGATTTTTTTTTTCCAGCCAAGATTTCTTTAGCAGATTGCAGCTAAATTGATTTATAAGGTGGAAGAGTCCTTTCTCATGTTGTACATATTCTTTAATCTGGATGTTGAGGTAAAGCATATGTAGGGCTTTGTGAGGCTTAAAAAGATTTCCACACCATCAGTGTAAAACTTTCACAGGCTCTGGGCATCCCTCTCTGGAAAAGATTGGCTTGTGGTGAGATTATCAAATGATATGGTAATGTTTATGGCATTGTAATTTTTCCTTGAATAGTTAAGTGGTTGCTAATTTTATTCTCCTTTCACCAAAAGGGGGGAAAAAAGAGAAACATTTATATATTGTTCAGAAGCAGTGGGGAGAATGGCAGTAACAGTTATAGCTTTTTCTTGTAGTGATATTGTGGCCAGTATGTTCTTTGGGAACAAAGCTCCTTTTATTCTAGTTGTCCTGAACCTGGAGGAAGTCTTGGGAGCTCTGGCCACTTCAGTATTGGTCCTTTGCTTGCAGAGACTGACAAAGAATTGGCAGAGGTACTGTCTTGGTACTTAATAATTGGCAAATCATGGCTCAGTCCTTGAAGAGATGGTTACATCCAGATTTCATGATTAGCCCCTTGGGAATTGAGATGTTGTTACCCAAATCGTGGCCAGTTGAGTAACTGGATGAAGCCATCTTGCAAGATCAGTGGGTCAGAGAGCCTTAATTCATGTTCTGGAATCTGACACTCTTTATGTAATCTTTCATATTACTTCTGTCATTGTTAATGAAGTTTCTGATAGTGTGTTATGAGAAGATATACTCTTCCTCAACCAGAGAGCTCACTGTATTGCTTAAGTGAGTGATGCAGAGGGGTAGAAGTTGGAGGATAGTGGAAAAGAGAAGGAGATTGGAAAAAGGAGAAAAAGGACTTCCACAAAATGAATTCCCCTGAAAATTGCAAGGAAATGGGGCAAAAAAAAAAAAAGGTAACCATGCAGTTTTGAGCACTATGTCAGTATGTAGAGAAAAAGCTTGTGGCTATTAAGCAGAGAAATGTAGGTTTAATTTTCTGTCATTTACTACCTGTAACTTTAGATAAATAAGTTAACCTCTTGGAGGCTTATTTTCCTTACTGTAAAGTATATCCCATGGTGATTTGGGAATTAAAAGTAAAATGCCCAATACAATGCCTGGCACATAGTAAATAAATGGTAGCGGTTACGATTGTTATTGCTATGTAAATAGATACATTTTGATTGTAAAGTGTCATCTTTATAATTTGAATAGAGGCCTTGGTGGGTTCTGTTTTTAAGTCTTCTGTCTTTTTTTTTGTTTTCAATCCAGCAAATATTTGAATACCTTCTTCGTTCCAGGTGCTGGGCTAGCCATAGTGGTGAGCAAAACACCTATCTTCATGGGACTTACATCCTAGTGGTAGAGGCAGTCAGAAGTCATATAAGTAAATTTCAAAATGTGGAAAGTTTCTCTGTCCTTGGAAAAGATACATTTTTAAAACCCTAGATATTCTTTGAATAAGTGTCCTATTTGGATCTTGGTGTTCTTGTTGTTAGGGATATTTTATGCCTCTTGATATGCTTTCCAGGGTATGTGGGTTCGTTTTATGTTAATTTATGTATTTCTTTTATTTGTCATTTTTTCCTCTTTCTCTGAGATAGATGTTCGCAACTTTTTATCTTAGGACTCCTTTACCTTCTTAAGAGTTAGAGGACCCCAAAGAGCTTTTGATTTTTCAGTTATATCTATCTTTATGAGATTGAGAAATTTAAAATGGTTTATTAATTTATTTAAAAATAGCAATAGTTTCTTTACATGTTAACATAAATATATTTTTAATGAAAAATACCTATTTTCTAAAACATTTCTAAAAAAATTTGCTGAGAAGAGTGACACTGTTTTACCTTTCACAAATTGCTTTTTATGACTTGCTTTGTAGAAGGCAGCTGGATTCTCACAGCTGCTTCTGCATTCAACCCGTTGCTGTTTATTGTATTAGTTGAAGTCTGTGCAGGAGATTTATCCTCACAGAGATGTGTATGTAGTTGGAAAAGGGAGGAATATTTTAAGAGCTTTTTCAGATTATTGCAGATTTTCTTTGATATTACACTAAAATTAGACAAGTAGTAGTTTATAAAGGTTAGTTGCAATGTGAAATTTGAATTATATCAGTGCACTTTTATATTACATTACATTAAAATCTGTTGGTTTATCTTGTGCATTAAATGGATATTTTATATTATGCAGTATCAAAAAAACACATTCATTAATATCAACATCCATCAGAAAAGCCGTTACTTATTGGAAAGTATAAGTACTAGAAAAACTCGTCAAGCTCATGGTAATGAATAGAAGTTTTCTAAAATTTTAACTTTTGCTTGAAAGCTCAAGTTTTATAATTGGCAACAAGTACTATCAATTGTTTTCCTTAAAGTGACAGTCTTGTTTCATTCATTTTTGAAAAAAAGGTCTGCTATATACCCAGGTCTGGATAATTTAATTTGTGTGTCAGCTCTTTCAAATCAATATGATGTTTCATGAGCAGAAGCAGTTAGCTGTCACATAAATGCTTTTCTTTGAGACTTTGGTGTGCAGCTGAAGTGCTTTATGTGTACTTCTCATTTCATCACGTTAAGAATATTAGAAAGCTGTGTACACAGGGACCAGGATTAATAAAAATTAATAGTTTTTACTGCTTTATAAAGGGCATTGTTAAGTAAACCTGGCTTTTTTTCCTCTCTTGTGAATATATGGCACATGGCAGTGAAGACTACTGTAGTTTGGTGCCATTAATTTGAATGGTGCTAAGGTGCCAGCAGTTTTACCCATGATTAGTGCAGTGCCAACATAGTGAAAAATGCGAAGAATATCTTAGTATTAACAGTTTTGCCATCTTGGATATCTTGAAAGTGTTTTGGGGAATTGCTGCTCTGGGGAGTGGAACATTTTTCAGTATTACATTTATATATATTGATATTACGTTGACTTTTTAAAAAGAGTTTTCAAAAAAAAAGGAGTTGTTTGAAATAGAAACTGGAATAAACATATCATTGAGGATTTTTAGATTTCAGTGAGGGTTTTTAATTCTGGGTAGATACAAATTTATTCATAAGTTGCAATCAGTTATAAAATACTCTTCTAAAATGGTCCCATAAAAATAGTCTTCTGCACCAGCGCTGTCCCACAGAATTTTCTGCTGTGATGGAAATGTTCTATAAATCTGCACTGTCAAATACTGCAGCCACTAGCCACATGTGACTGTGGAGCACTTGACGTGTGGTTAGTGTGACTGAGGGAATCGCATTTTTTAAAATGTAAAAAACCTTTACTTTTTTATTACAACTCAAGTCCTCTTATTTTTAAAGGTTTTATTTTTAAGAACAGTTTTAGATTCACAGAGAAATTGAGAAGATAGTACAGAGAGCTCCCATGTATACCACACCCAGGTTTTGTATTGTTAACGTCCTATGTTACTGTTGTCCATTTGTTACAATTAGTTAGCCAGTATTGCTTATTAACTAAGTCCATAGTTTATTCAGATTTCCTTAGTTTTCCTGAGTTTATTTTTCTATGTCAGGATCCCATCCAGGACATCCCATTACATTTAGTCAGTTATCCATAGGCTCCTCTTGGCTGTGATAGTTTCTCAGACTTCCCTGTTTTTAACAATCTTGACAGTTTTGAGGAGTATTGATTAAGCGTTCTGTAGAATGCCTCCCTGTTGGAATTTGTGTGATTTTTTTCTCCTGGTTATGGGTCATGGGTTTTTGGGGGGAAGACCACAGAGGCAAAGTGCCATTTTCATCACATCATATCAAGAGCATATACTGATTTATAACTGTTAATATTGATTGATTATCACTGTTAACATTAACTTTGATACTTGGTTGACTTTCATACTTTGTCAGGTTTGTCCACTGTAAAGTTACTCTCTTCCCTCCCCCACAAGGAACTAGATTTTAAATTTTAATTAATTTAACTTGATATAGACCCATACGGTTAATGGGTACTATGTAAGATGGCACAGTTCTAGAGAGTGTTTCTCAGTTTTAAATATTATCCAAAATTTATTTAACATCAATTTTAATAGATTTAAAGAAAGGCAGTTTAACATAAAAGAAATATAAAATGTTAGTCTTGAAATGCATTGCTTTTTGAGGGAGGCAGTCTGCTTTTAGTAAGCTTAGTCTTTTTAAAAATTAACTTTCTGAGGTTTAATTTATATACAATAAAATACCTTCATTTTAAGTATACTTGTATTAAGTGTACATCTTGATGAGTTTTGACAAGTGTATATACTTATGGGACCAAAACCACAGTCAAGATAGGTAACATTTTCATCACTCCCAGAACTTTCCTCCTTCTTTTTTGCAGTCATTTCCCCTTTCCCACCACTGATTTGTTTTCTGTGACTATAGATAATTTTGCCTCTTCTACAATTTTATATAAATGGAATTATTCAGTATGTATTCTTTTTGGGTCTGGCTTCTTTTGCTCAGCGTAATATTTGTGATACATCCATGTTGCGGCATGTATCAGTAATTAGGTGTGTTTATTGATGAGGATATTCCAAGGTATGGTCATTATAATGGTGTTTATCCATTTATCTTGCTTTGTGGCTGTTAGGAATAAAGTTGACCTTAGTTTCATGGCAATGGGTAGTGATTCAGACTGTTTTGGATTGCAGTGTTTATTTCAACACTGTAAATTAGGAATTTAAATTCTTTTTAGGATGAGGAGAAAAGCCAACAGAGCATCTATAATTTTTTTGAAGATATTCCATGAAAAGGATAATTAACATAGAAATAAATAGTATTTTGCAAAGTTTCACATAAAAATGTGCGATCCAGAGAGATGTAGACAATTCTGGCTTCCTGGGGTGTGAGGGGAGTTCTTTGTCAGTTCTTTTTTTTTTTTTTTTTTTGCGGTACGTGGGCCTCTCACTGTTGTGACCTCTCCTGTTGCGGAGCACAGGCTCCAGACGCACAGGCCCAGCGGCCATGGCTCACAGGCCCAGCCACTCCGTGGCATGTGGGATCTTCCCAGACCAGGGCACGAACCCATGTCCCCTGCATCGGCAGGTGGACTCTCAACCACTGCGCCACCAGGGAAGTCCTGTCAGTTCTTTAAGATAAATGTTTAGTAATAAAGTGAATAATGGAAGCCTGATTTTGTTCCATGAAGTTTTATCATTAGTAGATATGTTAACAGATCGTATTTTAAAAATTATTTTTAAAAGTTTGCATGTTTAAAAATGAAGACATCTGGTATTGTCATACAGATGGGTGCAGAAGGAAAATGTGTTTTCTGCTATAATAGATGGGAGGAGAATTTCCTTTTATTTTTGTACCTTAAAATTGTTTTTTTAAACCGGGTTAACGTTCCAAAGAAGTTAACTTTCTTTGACATTTATGTTTGGGCTGTAAAAATATTTCAAACGGGAGGTCTTGTGGATGTTAAGATACACATTGTTGTTAAAGTAATTGAAGAATATTACTGCAAATTATGGAAATAGAAAAAAATCATTAATCCCACCTCATGAACATTTCTTTATTTTTATGTTCTCTTTGTCTATTTATGACATAGTTGGCCCTCTGTATCCATGGGTTCCATATTCTTGGATGTGGAAGGCTGAGTGTAAAGGATTTGAGCATCCCTGGATTTTGGTATCCACAGAGGGTCTTGGAACCAGTCCCCCTCGGGTACCAAGGGTTGACTGTATGTATAATTATACTTTTGTGTGCAGACATTATTGTACCTGTAGTCTGTTGAGTGAATGTGCTGTTTTTACAAGATTGCTTACTGTCTTATACAATTATAAGTGATGTGCTATATGTGGTTCCCCTCTCATGGTTGGACCTTTTCTTTTCATTGTTTCACTTAGCCTTTTTCTGAAGTTTGAAAAAAATGCATCTGAGACCTACATATTTTAGCCTAGTGACTGAGTCTTGGTTCATTTGAATGTGGACTTGTTTATGGTCTTAAAAGAGTCGACAGATATACAGATTATTTTATCAAGATAGTGGTACAAAAATTTTTTAACGACAGAAATTTAAGTAGGGAGTGAATTTAATATTTATCAGAAGATTTGCATTTAAAATAGTTTTGTTTCATGTCTATTAAAATATTTTTAATCGTACTTGGTTTTTTTCCCTCTAGCTAAATCATTTATGGTTTATTTTAACCTTTTTAAAATTGAGGTATAAGATATAGTAAATATGTGCACAAATCTGAAGTGTATAGTTGGAAATTTCTTTTTAAAAGATTTATTATTTATTTATTTAATTTATTTTTGGCTGCATCAGATCTTAGTTGCGGTGTGCGGGATCTTCATTGTGACACGCGGGCTTCTCTCTAGTTGTGGCGTGCGGGTTTTCTCTTCTCTAGTTGTAGTGAGTGGGTTCCAGGGCACGTGGGCTCTGTAGTTTGCAGTGTGCGAGCTCAGTAGTTGTGGCAGGTGGGCTTGGTTGCCCTGCAGCACGTTGGATCTTAGTTCCCTGACCAGGGATCGAACCCGCGTCCCTGCATTGTAAGGCACATTCTTTACCACTGGACCACCAGGTAAGTCCTTGGAAAATTTTACATGTGCATATAGTTCTGTAGTCACCACCTAAATCAAGATAGTGAGCATTTCTAGCACCCCAAAAGATTCCGTTGTCTTCTTCCCAGTAAGTAGTCCCTACTTCCATGGTGAGCAGTGTTCTGACATCTGTCAAAATTGATTATTTTGCCTGTTGAACATTATAGGAATCATATAGTATATATTCTTTGGTGACTGGCTTCTTTTGCTGGATACAGTGTCTGAGATTCATGTAATATTGTTGCAGTTATCAGTAGTTGGTTCTTTTCTTTTTTGTTGGTGAGTATTTTGTTGTGTAAATATACTACAATTAAAAAAATTTATTTTGAGATAATTTCAAACTTACAGAAAAGTTGCAAAAAATTACTTAGACTTTCCATATGCCCTTCACCCAGTTTGGTCACCAGTTCTTTTTTTTGTTTGTTTTTTGTCTTTTTGTGGTATGCGGGCCTCTCACTGCTGTGGCTTCTCCCGCCGTGGAGCACAGGCTCCGGATGTGCAGGCCCAGCAGCCATGGCCCACGGGCCCAGCCGCTCCGCGGCATGTGGGATCCTCCCGGGCCGGGGCACGAACCCCCGTCCCCTGCATCGGCAGGCAGACTCTCAACCACTGTGCCACCAGGGAAGCCCACTAGTTTTTTTTGGTCGCGCAGCATGCTGGGTCTTAGTTCCCCGTCCAGGGATTGAACCTGTGCCCCCTAAAGTGGAAGCACAGAGTCCTAACCACTGGGCCGCCAGGGAATTCCCTGGTCACCAGTTTTTAACATTTCCTTGTATTTACTTTATCTTTCATTTTCTTTTTTCTTTCTCCTTATATGCAATATGTATGTATATAATTTTTGATACAATTTTAAATTTATGTAATTTTTTTCTGTTCCATTTGAGAGTTCATTACAGACCTCATGCTCCTTTTCCTCTAAATATTTTAGTGTTACCTTGTAAGAATAAGAACATTCTTGTACATAATCACAGTAAAAATTTCAGAATCATAAAAAAGTAACATTGATACAATACCATTGTCTAATCCATAGCTCCTATTCAAATTATTCTATTTGTCTCTTTAATGTGTCTTATAGCATATTTTTTGCTGGTTCAGGATGGAGTTAAGCATCATACTTGCACTTAGTTTTTATATCTCTGTAGTCTCCCTTAATCTGGGATGGTTCTTCAGCGTTTGTCTTTTATGACATTGGTATTTTTGGTGACTGTGGTTGATTGATTTTATGTCTGTCCATTTGGGCTTATCTGATTTTTTTTCAAGATTAATTTCAGTTTATGCATTATTGTTAGGAATATAACATAAGTGATGCCGTGTTCTCCTTAGTGTATTACATCAGGAAACACATGGTGTCAGTTTGTCTCATTATTAATGATGTTACCTAACTCAGTAGTAGCCAGATGGAAGAGATGCATAGGGCAAGGTATGTGGGAAGGGATGCAGAGCTTCACAGCTCTTTGGTGTGCCATCGTTTCCACACCTTCACCAACCTTGAAGCTCTCCTGTATTTGTTTATTCATTCATCTGTTGATGGACATTTGTGTTGATAAACATAATAGACAAATGTCAGGTTTTGGTAGTTATGAATAAAACTACTATGAATATCTTATACTCTTCTCTTAGTAGAAATTTTCCTTGCATGTATGTCTAGCAGTGGATTGTGCAATCGCTGGATAGGTGTATGTTTAGATGTAATAGATATTACCAAAGTGGTTGAACTAATTTGCAGGAGTGGAGTTATTAATTTTGTGTTATCTTTTTGTTGTTGTTGCGGGGCTGTGCTGCACCCCACGGCTTGTGGGATCTTAGTTCCCCAACCAGGGAGTGAACCCTCGTCCTCAACAGTGAAAGAGCAGGGTCCTGACCCCTGGACCGCCAGGGAATTCCCCAGTTTTGTGTTACCTTAATCCAGATTTGGCTAAGATAAAAATGGCTGTTTGTTGGAATGGGCACAGAACTATTTATTTGGTACATGTGAAGAGTGCTAGAGGAGTAGCTCTTTTTTCCGCTTTTGGGAAAATAGAGGTTGGGAAGGTGGAGGCAGATTCAGGTTCCTTGGTGTTCATTCTGTGTTAGTCTTTTTTTTTTTTTTTGCGGTACGCGGGCCTCTCACTGCTGTGGCCTCTCCCGCCGCGGAGCACAGGCTCCGGACGCACAGGCCCAGCGGCCATGGCTCACGGGCCCAGCGCTCCACGGCATGTGGGATCCTCCCGGACTGGGGCACGAACCCGTGTCCCCTGCATCGGCAGGCGGACCCTCAACCACTGCGCCATTAGGGAAGCCCTCTGTGTTAGTCTTTTGACAGACCACATGCATGGTACCGGTTGGACTTCATTCCAGGTTTGCCATAGTTTTTTTCTGGGTAATTTTTACATACCCATGTAAGGGAGATTTGCAGTAGTAGATACGGTTTGTAAGAAAGATTCAGGGGGTTTTCAAAGGAGTATGTGTTTTGAATTGTTAGTATAATAGTGGTAGCTAATCAGTATATCAAGACTTCTCCTGGGAAGCAATATCGGGAACACTTTCAGAGTAAAACTTTCATAATTAGCCATTATGCCGGATTTTGATTCTGCTTTGGCTTCTCCTGGCTGTCTTTGTCCAGACAGAACTTACTACGTAGATCCATAGCTTGCTCATGTTGATAGTGATTGCGTGTGCCCAGAAGACATCTGACTCCTCAACACAGTGCCAGGTTGTGTGAGGCCAGGGTCTCCCTTTTCTTTGTTGCAAACCCAGCAGTAAGAAAAGGCTAGGTTGGTTTCTTCTCTTTCTTCACCCTTGAACATGTACTCATGTACACACAGAGTGATAGATGAGGTCCCAAAGAGGAGCTGAGGATGTCAGGAAAACTAGAAAAATATACAGAAAAAAAGAAAAATACTTATATACTAGTAATCAGAGGTAAAATAATTGCTAGTGAGGAGTGATTTAGCTTAGTTTTTAAAAAGTTGACAAAAAGGCCAGATTAAATAAAGTTCATTGTCAGGCACAGGATGCAGTTTATTGAAGAAGACCAACTTTCTGGTATTAACTGCAGAAGAAATATATTACTTGAATTCACTTATAAGGAATTTTGAATAGTGGACAAGGTCTGAAATAGCAGGTATGTAGAAATATTCTCTCAGCTGTTTTTAAGTCAACTCTATTTAAAATTTGAGGGTAGACCTTTCTCTGAGGTCCTTATCCTTAGAATTGGAGTAGCCAAAGGAGAATAGAGGCCAAAATAGGGAGGTTGAGAGTGTTATTACCTCTCCATGTGTTAAACTATTCAAAGTATGTTTTTCAGTGATGTTAAGGTAACTGAAGCCCATCTTGCCCTGATAATTTTACCTTCCCTTTATCCCTCTTAGGTTATCAGTACTGTTTTCCTGCATAGTGGTAGGTGAATCAGCAGACAGCATCAGGATCTTCATCCTCTTCCATTCACATGCCTGTTCTGTTTCTTTACTCAGATGACCATTCAGCCTGAAATGCTCCTGTTGTCTCTATGTAATTATTAATATCTCTTTCACACAGACATTTTCTAGCTTAGATGATAGATTAGGTATAGTCACTTTAGACATTGTTTCTCCTCCTTTTTGCAAAATCTCTTTTCCTCTGAAGTTCATGCTGTCTGACAATACAACTATCTGTTCCCCTCGTTATCAGATATAGACCCTGGGGCATCATCCTTCATTTTCTTCTTTATTCTCTCTGCCATTATCTGGAAGTTACTTCAGAGTCCATAGGATGACTGATCCAATCTTCCCAGGCTCCTGGTTCCTTGACTTACCTCCATCTCTAATTTGTCTAGTGCTTTCATTTTTATTCCTGCTATACTTGCTTTTTGACATTACCAACATCTCAAATTTGTAAACTATCATCTGTTTTTACTTCCTTTCTCACTGTGCTTCAATCACACTTTTGCCAGCATCCTCCACTTTGCCCTCTTTTTCTTCTGTTTACTGTGTTGACAAAATCCTAACCCAGGTTCAGTCCTGTTGTCAGCTCTCTCTGCCCTCTACTCAGGCTGCTGAGTTGGAGAAAGAAGCCCACAACCATGCAGATAGGTGCCATCTCCATCTTGATTGGGCCTTCAGAACTAGTGTAGCTAGCTGTAGTGTGGTGTCCTGGATTAGATCCTGGAACAGAACAAGGACATTGTTGGAAAAACTGGTTAAATCCGAGTTTAGTTACTAGTGGTGTACCAATGTTGGTGTCTTAGTTTTGACAAATGTACTGTGGTAATGTAAGTTGTTTATATTAGGGGAAACTGAGGGAACTTTGTGTAATGTCTTTGTAACATTTCTATAAATCCATAATTATTCCTAAATAAAGTTTATTTTTTTAAAAAAACAATACTATTGTAGATCACAGCAGCTAACTTTTCTTCATTCTTCTCAAACCTTACCCTGTCATCTGCTCTGTCATTTGCCTACTGCTTTGAGAAAATTGAGGCCATCAATGTGAATTCCCCACAGCTTACTCTTCCTCCCCACCTCCCCAAAGAAAACCCCACAAAAATAAATTTGCACGTATCTTAAGTCATTTGGACATACTTTGCTCTTGTCACAAGTGGATAGGGATAGTTCTTTTCTCCATTTGTTCTCTGAAGCCCCATCCACCCTGCCTTCTCAGAGCTTCATTTCTATCATATTTTTATTAAATTGTTTCTTTACTTTTTAATTCTATTAGTACTTTTCCATTAGGATATTTTCATCTAAAATAAAAGGGGAAATTTTCTTTCTACTCTGCTTCATTTCTCTTCACCTTTTCGCAGCTAAGATTCTAGAAGAAGTTGACTGCATTTGTAGTCTGCCTTTCCTCACCTCCCAACCACTGAAGTCTGGCTCTGTCCCTCAGCACAGTTCTATAACTGTACTCTTAAGTCAACAATGACTTCACTGTGGGAGTTAATGAAGATTTTTCAGTCTTTCTCTTTTTTGACTTCAATATTTGAAACTTCTGAATTTGTCCATTTTTTTCTTTGCCAGTGCTATCTTTGTTAACACAAATTAGTAACTTACTAGGAAAAGAATTACTCATAATTCCACCATTCAGAATATGAACATCTGTGGGCATATCTATATGTACCCACTAAGAATGTATTTTAAAATGTGTTTAATATAATTATATTCTCTGTATTCTATAACCTGTCTTGAACACTTAACATATTGTTGACATTTTTTCATGTTAGTGAATATACTTATTAATCATTACTGCTCTCTCTTCTCTACTGGTATGTAGATACATACAATCTGTTGGATTTATAACGCCCCTCCTTTCTCTTTAGCTCTTACTGATTCATTCTCTTCCTGATTCATTCATTCATTCCTGATGCCATTCTCTTCCTGGCATCCTGAATGATCTTTCTACAGTGCACATTTCATCCTGGACACTTCCTTGCATAAATCTTTTCATAGCCTTTCATTGCTCTTGAGATATAAAATACAAAGACTTCTGTGATATGACCATTGCTTTACCAAACTTCACTTTAGTTTTTAGCCTTATTGAGCAAATGGATAATCTCCCCAAAAAGAACCTAGCTTTTTCTGCTTTCTGCTTCAGGTAAGGTGAATGTGGAGAAAGCTAGAGTCAGTGAATTTGATTTTAGGTGAAAGGTTAGGGCTAGAGATACCTAACTACATGGTCTTTTTTTTCCTTCCCGTATCCTCCTGCACAGTGTTTGCAGAGGCTTTGTTCTTGTCTCTTGAGCTTGTCCCTTCTTGATTCCTACTTTGGGATAGTTTCATTGAATTTTTGATTTCAATTCTGTAGATTTACTTCCAAATCTATGTCTCTTATCCTGACTCTACACTGGAGTTTCAGGTGTATGTATATTATGGTCTTTTGGATGGCTCCTCAGGCACCTCACATTCATTTTGTCCAAAACGGTGTGTCCTTCCTCCCAAATTTGATTCTTTTCCGTCTTCTCTTTCCTTTAAAGCTTTTCTATACAGATTCAAAAAGCACCCCACTGCCAGTATTGCATGCTATAGATTCCATTCCATTTCTGCACCCTTTGTTTAGATTTTCCTTCTTCTACTTTGGGAAATATTTTATGGAGTGTTTATTTGAATGGATCCTTGGTTTTGTATAAGCCACTGTAAAGGAGGGAGGGTGAGCCTTCTGGGGTAAGGGAATGGCATGAGCCAGAACCACAGAAGAAGAATGCAGTAGAGAAGTAGAAAGTTATCATCTGGCTTTGAGTTTGGAGGTGAAACAGTGGGAGATTGAGTTGAGAAGGTGCAGATTGTTAGATTGATGGGAAGCTGAAAATATGAGGATTTTTGACCATACACAGTAGGTTTAGTGACTGTTATAAAGAAGGGTAGGCATGACCAGAGCAGTGCTTTAGAAAGATTGATCTTACTGGATGTAATCAGAGGCTGAGTCAGGGAAGCAGATTAGAATTTAATTGTAATAATCCAGACATGAGTTAACAGATGTTTGGCTATAATGAAAGCAGAATGCAGAAGGAATCTTGAAGGAGGAATTGACCAAATTTCAGGCAAAATGATTGGATATGAGGGATAGAGAAGAGGAATGAATTTCTGATGACTAGGCTTTTGAACCTGGCTGATCAGTGGATGGTGAAAACAGTGGTACCTTGATCAGTTGTTGTTAGATGGATATCTGGGAGGAGCAGGCTGCTGGAAAGCCACGTAGGTCATGGGAGAAAAAAGTCAAATATGTAATTCACAGCAGGGATGGGGGGCAGTTCAGAAATTTGTGGAAGAATTTTTGGTTGCTCTTGCTATGACAGCACCTCCACTGCATGTTCTATGTTAGATCCCCCATGATTCAGCAGGCAGAGTTCTACCCGAAGTGTCGGTAGAGAACGCCATTGTAAGTAAGACTCAAGACAGTATCTACACAGAATTTATAGTTAAATAAACAATGGGTACGCTGAGGGAAGTTAGAAAAGGAGAGAAGCTTTTGGGGAATGGTGACTAAATAGGAAGGAAGTGAAGATAGGAAAAATATATCAGTATATTGCTGGTCGTGGAGGAAAAGGAAGGAAATTGTTTCAAGAAAATGCAGTCTAAAGAGGCAGAAGAGCATGGTGGGAGCACAGCCTCCAGAGTCTGGCTCAAATCCTGATTTGCTATAAAAATTCAGACCTGTTTTCTAATTGGTCACAAGTCTGCGGGGGGTTTGAATTGACAACATTTAGCTTGGTGGGGTTTAAGTGACGGCAAAGCCTATGCTAATTTTGATACCTCACTGCATCCTTAGAAAGGGCAATTGAGAAATAAGTCCCACTTTCCATTCCAAATAATTTATAATTCAAAGACATCGTGTAAGACAATCCCTCCAGTACATATAAATAAATACATTAGAACTGGGCTCATTTAAATTGATTTGGAAGGAGCAATCTGGGGTGGGGAATTCAGGATTAGAAGTTACAGTACTTCAAATGTTTAGATTTCTTCAGTCATAGCTTTTAGATTTCCTGCTTTAATTCATAAAGGAGAATGAGCAGAACACCATTCTGAGTAACGTAGGTCTCTTTAGTTGATAATTAAATTGCTTGGATTATTATTCTAGGTTCTTAAAAGTTCTCCAGAAAACTCTTACCATAGGAAGTAGTAAATGGTGGTTAGGCTCCCAGCTCAAGGCATTAAAACTTCTGAGCTTTTAATGTTTTTGCTGTATGGTATTTTGTCTCTACCTAAAGGTTTATAGGTGGAATGAGTGATAAAGGTTTCCTTGCTCTATGTTCTTTAGGTGCTGCCTGCATCCAGGGCTTCTGTAACTCAAGACCACTGCCTGCACAACACAACTCTAGGGGCTCCATTTGCATCCTTTGTGGTAATGGCGCCCCTGGAGTTTGTATTTCCATGACCTGTGTAGCCTTGTAGTAATTAAAAGGGGAAAAGAATATTAAATCTCTAAGAATGATTTTAGTATTTTCACAAATATCACAAATAATTCAGTTTTTAATTGAGATTCACTTGCTTTATAAATGCAGTCTGGTTCAAATCTGGACCTGCTTTATTAATTCAGAGCTGTTTTCCAGTGGTCAAAGTCCAAAGTCCATAGGGGTTTGAATATAAAACATTTGGCTATGTGGAGTTTAAAATGGTGGTTAAAAACACTCCTTCAGGATGTTTTGTGTTACAATAAAATCTTATAGTTGTAGTCTCTACAGGTCTGCTTGTTAGCCAAGTAGGTCCACGTACTTTTTTAAAGCACACTGAATTGATTTATGCTAAATAAGTTTACACAGCTGATTTTTAAGCAGGATACTTGTCCTAATCTACAGTGGGCACCTTACCTGACTTATCACTACTTTGACAAGTGATTTCATTTGGGATGTACCATAATTTAATTGAATCTAACATGCATCAGTTGTGAGCTTCTTCGTTTTATATATTACTTAGAAAGAAATCATACTGCCAAGTAAACGCTGGCACAGTTTTTTAATTACTTAGACTTTTTATTTTACATTTTGAAAAAGAATTCTTTTAAACTTATTTAGCAAATAAGGCTAATAGATTTTTATTATATAGTATATATTTTGTGCATATATAAAAAGGAAAATAAAAGTGAAATAAATTGGTTAAGATATTCTTCAGCTTTCTACACATTAAGTCTGACTCTTCTAAATTGTGAAAAACTTAGGACTGTAGAAGTCTCCTTCTTCTTCCCTCTCCCCACCCGTGTAGTGTCCTGTCATTAAGGGTGTTGGCGATGAAGCATTTCTTAAGAGAGTGCTCCATTATTCTCTCATTGATTTAAAATTCAGTGATTTGGTGCTTGTGAAGTTCTTAAAAGCAGTCTGAACTGTTTAATTTTTCCTCTAAATACTTCAGGGCTGCTGCATGTGGCCACATGGATTGTGCAGTGTCAAGTCTCACTAGCAAACCACAACAAGCTTATCTTCATGTGGTTTTTTTTCCTTTCTCAGGTTCTGCAAAGCACTTGCAATCATTCCTCCAGTGATGAAGAGTTACTTCACTAATATCCTATTGCTGTATTTGCTTTCTTTTCTGTTACACAGTACGTTTCAATTTAGAATCATAGCATGATCTTTTTGAAGGTGTTTTAAGCAGCACTTAAAATCGGGTACAAGGATGACGATAAGGAGCGGCTCTGACCATGTTTCACCCTTGTGCGGACAATGATGGCTGTGACCCAGCTTCCCTTGTGGGCCGGTAGCAGTTGTAGCATGGCACTGATGAAGATGCATTCCAGTTCCAGAGAGTTTAAAGTGTGAAAACCATATGCCTTATGTTTTTTTGGAATCATCAGTATGAGGTGGGGAGGGCACTAGGTTGATCTCAGCTTGGGTCTGGTGTGCACGCTTGTCTGGCCAGGCAAAAGGTAATCAGGGTTAAGTAAGAACATGGGAATCTCCTTGGAACCCACATGGTTGACACGGGGCCAGAAATACTTTCCAGGAAGAGGGCAGATAAATAGCTGATTCTGGACGTTAGCACATTTTTACTTTGCCGTTTCTGTGTTTTAGACCAATTTCTAGTTTATTGTTTTTAGATCTTTTAAACAGCAACAATCAGGGCGATGTGATACATCTTGGACATATTAACAGTATGTTACAATGTTTACAGTATTTTCTGTTTTCTAAACTCTCATGTCATTTTTTTTCAGCTTTATTGAGATATAATTGACATAACATTGTGTTGGTTTAAGGTGTCAGATGTGTTGATTTGCTACATTTATATATTGCAAAATGATTACCACCATAGCATTAGCTAACACCTCCATCCTATCACATAATTACCATTTCGTTTTTTGTGAAAAAGAAACTCTTTTTAGCAACTTAGCAACTTTCAGGTATATAATACAGTATATTAGCAACTTTCAGGTATACAATACAGTATTATTAGCTATAATCACCACACTGTACATTAGATTCCCCAGAACTTGTTAATCTTATAACTGGAGTTTGTACCTTTGACCAATATCTCCCCATTTCCCCCACCCCCCGCCCCTGGTAACCACCACTCTGCTCTCTGTTTCTATGAGTTTGGCTTTTTAAAGATTCCACTTATAAGTAATAAACAGTATTTGTCTTTCCCTTTCTGACTTACTTCACTTAAAGATCTGATATCTTGAAATTGCTCTTGATGGATCACTCATGAAATTGGTTAGCTTATTATTTTAACTTGATGGTCCAAGGTAACTTTTAAAGAATCACTAGAGTGTAAAGGGCTAAGCAGACAGTGGGGAGAGGAGAGTTGTGGCGGAAGCTGTGAGATAGGTAAGGAGAATCTTTGATACACCTCATGGTGATGGGAGAGCCATTGCAAGGGAGTAACACAAATTAAAATGTAAATCTGTTACCCTTCATTCCCTCCCCATTGCTTGAAGGCTAAAAAAAGAAATCCTTAATTTGGTCCCCAGTGCCCTGCATGGTCTTCTACCACCTATCTCACCAGCATCATCTCGTACCATGCCTCCTTTCCCCACGTAAACATAAAAAGATGGTGAATTGGGATGTAAAGGTGGATTTATTCATTTTTACTTTGCCTGCTATATTGTTATAAATAGGGATTAAGAGACCTCATTCTGGTGACTGGTTGAGAGGAGCCACAAGCAGAACACACTCCCTAACTATACTTTCTGGGCTGGAATTCTGCATTTAGTCTTGACCAACTGTATGGAGATATTTTTCTCTTTAACAGGTTTCTCCTCAAATAAAAATCTATTGTAAACATACGGAAAAGAATGGCAGCGGAAACGCAGACGCTGAACTTCGGGCCCGAATGGTGAGTTTTCAGAATCTCATCCTGTTCGATATTGGATGACTAGCACAGTAGTAGGTGTTTGTGCCTGTGTTGGGGGGTTTATAAAATGTGCATGTTTTTGAGACTTTGCTTTATGTGCCTGCTTGGAAACAGTATAGCTAGTCTCGGAATAAGTTATATTTGCTTAGTGACCGCATTTATACTTTATTAAAAAATCTTCCTGTTTTGATTGTGTAATGATAATGGATTTAAAACTCCCCCGAGTCCCACCACCCTAGTAAATTATTTGTGCTTGAGCCCTTATCTAGGTGCATATATAACTTTATGTAATTGTAACATTTTTTTGTGTGTATGCTTTCTGCTACAATGTTTGTTTGTGAGGGCTATTCATAGACTCATTTGAAAAAATAGTTTTTATTAAATTATTATTTGAGTTTTATTTTATTGATGGGCTAGGCAGGTGATCCAGAATTACACTGGCTATTAACATCCCATTTAGGATCGGGTTAGCATTTCCATAATAATTAATTGACCTTTGAGTCTCTTACAGATATGTTTGGACCCCGAATATGGAATTCTCATGGAATTTTGAGATCCATCACCTTGTAGTGTGACTTTTTCCCCCCTTCTTCCTTTCCCCCCAAAGTTGGTGATTGAAGATCCTCTCATCAGTGGAGTGAATAATGATAGTTGCTTTTTCCATTCAAACGTTGAACCAGAGGCAGTATATAAAATAGATAAATTGGAATAGTCTCTTAAATATTCTTGATTGTTTAGGTGGTGGTGGTTTGATAAATGATCCAGACTTCCTGTAGTGACTCCCTATTTGAGGACTCTTATTAACTTACCTTATTATATGCATTTCTTTTTATGTGTATTGCCTAAGTTTTCTTGGCCCTTATAGCTAGCATTTGGAGACTGAGGAGAAATCACTATTTGAAATTCTAAGAACTGATGCAACTTATGTACTTTGGGAGTTTATTTTGGAAATGTTGCCCTAAGTAATTCTGCACCTTTTTTAGTTCTTATTACCAAATCAGTATATACTTCTAGAAAAATTAGAAATTACAAGTAATCCAGAAGAAGATATAATCACCATAATTTCACTGTCCATGGTAACCACTGTAAATAGGTTGGTGTATCTTTCTAGGTAGTTTTGTGTATGCTTATTTGTGTAAATGTACATTTATTTTCACAAAAATGGGATCATACCATACATTCCGTTTTGTAACCTGCATTTAAAAAAGAACCACATCAGCAATATCTTTTTTTATCAATAAATATTTCCTGTTACTTTAAATGGTTGCATCATTTATTCAACTAGTCTTCTAGATGCAGCACATACAGGCTGCTCTCAGTTCTTCATTATTATAAAAATATTATTGATGAACATTCTTAGAGCTAAAACTTTATTCACATCTTACCAGGTGGCTTTAAATTCGTATAGCCCACTTTGTAAAGCATTTTGTATGCAGCTTCTCTGCCTTCATCTAGAATTTGTAACTGCTGCTCTTTTGTATTTACACACTCTCTTGTCTCTTTCTTTGTAAAAACATGATTAAAATTGTCAGCTAATTTAAGGTAGTTTTTTTTTTTCTTCCAGTATCCCTCTATTAAGAAATAACAATGAGAGACAGTACCAGGAATTTAGCTAAAACAAAAGGAAAAAAATGCACTCCTGGTGATGTTTTAGAATCATTACACATTTAACTTCATGCTGAATGGGTTGACAAACTACGGCCACGGGACTGTAAAGTTTTGTTGAAACACAGCCACGCTCATTTGTTTCCATAGTATCTGGCTGTTTTCACACTGGTGGCAAGGTTGAGTAGTTACGACAGAGGCCATCTGGCTCAAAAAGCTTAAATATTTACTCTCTGGCCGTTTACAAAAAAAAGTTTGCTGGCCCCTGTCCTAAACCATGGGTTCCCAAAGTCATTTCAGTGAGTCATTGACCCAGTCTATCAGTAGCGTCTTACACATCCTTTTCGTCGGTACTCTGAAGTTTTGTTTGATCAGCCCAGTGTTTTACACAAAATTTGAATTGACGTAGCTTTAGCAGAGGAAAGTTACCAGTCCCATGCTTAAGCAGTAGCTTTACCTAACTGTTACCTCTGTTACCCTGCAGGCATTAGAATTTAGGAGGCTTCCCTTAGTCATCTGAAATGCTGATAAACTGAGGAGCAAAGGTCTAAGTAGGCACACTGCCTTCTTTGCACCATCTTTCAAAATTTCTTCTGGCAAAGGGAATATATGAGACCTTGAAGTAACTCAGGTAACCCTGATCTAGAAGTATGAATGGAGACTGCTGCTGTGTTTTTTCTGCATGTAACATTACATTCATTGTGAAACTTGAGGTAAGGAGCTGTGTCCAGAATAACTTGAGAATCAAAGTTTAGAGTGATTACACTGAGTCTGTGTGTAACTGAACCATACAGAAACATTTAGTGATACTATATTCTTTCTACTAAGGTCATCATTTTTATAATGGTGTAAAACATAATGTTCAGTAAGTGATGTATAAAAGGAAGAGATTTATTTGACAGTAGTGAAGATGGGAGAGCATTGAAAATTGTGCTAGGGATAGACCATGAATGACCATAAGCATGGACTTTTTAAGGTAGGTCAGGAAGAATCATTAGGTCTTAGCATATCTTTATATTTAGGATAAAGAAATGTATTACATAATTACCAAAGCAGTTTTTAAAAGAGTGAGATAGATTTAATGGAGGAGTAAATCATTTTTTAGGTATAAAACGAGTCACTTTAAAACTTTACTCAAATATTACCACCTTAGATGTTTTCTGACCACCTGTATAACAACTCCCCTTACTCCCTACCTCCCTTTTCCTGTTTAATTTTTTTCTTCATGGTCTATATCAAAATATAACATGCCAAATATTTTACTTATTTTCTTTATTATTTATATTCCATCCTCCAGCCCCCACTAGACTGTGCGCTCCTTCGAGGGCAAGTACTTTGGTCTCGATTTTGTACTGTTTGTTCATTGCTGTATCTCCAGTGCCTGGCACATAGTAGGTGCTCAATAAATATTTGTTAAATGAATGAGTGAATTGTTGGAAAGGAAAGTTGTTTTTAATATTTTGCTATTGTCAGTATGTATACACATCCTTGAACAGTTCTTTTTGTGTTGCTGATTACTTCCTTTGGAGTAATATCTTAGAAATGGAATTATTAAATCAAAAGTTTAATTGTTAAGGCTTTGGATGATATATGGACAGACTGACCACAAGAAGGATTGTATGAATTTAATTCCCATTCCCTGTCTGTTTACTTCACCCTTGACAGAACACAGAGTACCACCTTGAAGAAAAAATTTTTTTAGTTGTAAATCTAGTAGATTTAGGATTTTAAAGAATTTTTTTGTTGTTAGTCCCAGTAGTAAAATAATTCACGCTCATTCCATAAAACCTTGGAGGAAGCAGTAGTACAAAAGGAGAAAGAAAAGATCTAAATTACCCTTAATCATGCCACCCAAAGGACCATTGTTAATATTTTGGTTTGTATCCTCATATTCTTTCTTGTTTGCAAATAATTGTATACTTCAAGACATTTTTAAAAAGCAAGACAAATTCATTGTAACTTGCTTTATTTTGGGATTTTTACTTATTTATTATTTTTATTTTGAGCATTCAAAATCTACTTAGATAAGTCTGGATAATAAAGGAATTTATTATAGCGGAATGAATAATTGCAGACAGTTACCTGGCTTTATGGGGAAGGAGCCAAGGAACCTCATTTGGTGTCTTTCTGTCTCATCTCCATGGCCTTAAGGAAGTATCCCCAGGTCTTTCCTTGCAAAAATGAATGAGGCACTTTTGTTTTTCCCAAAGCACTTTGTTTAGACCTATGTTAAAGTAGTTATGACCTTGTACTGTGTCTCTTTATATGTGTTTACCTTACTCAGAAAAGAACTAATTCCATTAAGAAAGGCACTGTATTTCTCAATTTTGGTAAACCCATTGTTTAGCTAGTGTAGGTACTTAGTAAATAAATATTGAATGATTCAAGTCTTAGGGTGGGGGATATGGGGGCAAGAGAATTCAAACCTGAGATTGCTAGGTTACTATTCATGATCTTTGTGGAATTGTGGAGAAAATGAGAGATGTTCTAGGGGATGGAATGCATTAATAGTCCCAGTTTGCAAAAAGAGTAAAAGATAACTGCCATCTGAAGGAATGGTAAATTAGATGCTATCCTAGGGTGTATTTTAGAAGAGAATATTAAAAGTTGTTTAGAAAACATTTTATCAAGTGCCTCATATGTTTTATGTCTTGGGTTAGGTGCTGAGGCAACAAGGATAAAGGACATGGTACCTACTTTTGAATTATTTAGTGGGGAAGCTGACACTAAATAATTTCACAGTAATGTCAGTGCTGTAAAGGGAGTATAACGCCAGTACAGGATATTCAGCTGCTCATTTGATGCCTGTAGGCATCTCATCCTTCATAGTTTTCCAAAACTGAGCTTATGAATTTTGCTCTTTTAAATTTCTTCTTTTATTTCATCTTAATACCACAGTGTGCCCCTTTCCTCAAGCCAGAAGTCTTGGAGTTATCCTGGATATTTTCTTTTACTTCTGTATCCCTATGTCTATTCCACCACAATGTTGGGTCAGTTCTACCTCTAAAATATCTCTTGAATCCATTCATTTCTTTCCATCTTCATTGCCTCTACCCTAGTGTAAGCCAGCATCATCTCTGACATAAACTATAAGGAGTGGCCTTCTGATGTTTCCCGACTTCCATTCTTTCTTCTAATTGCTCTCCCCACTGCAGCCAGAGTAATCTTAAAATGTAAATTGGATCAAGTTTTCTCCAGAATCCTTCACTAGCTCTCTATTTGTATGACTGTTTATTAGCTTTTTTTGCCACTAGACAATTAGTTCCATGAACATTGGGCAGATACTTGTGTGTAGATTTCTCTCCTTTCCCTCCTACCGCTCTCTTTCCAACCCCCATCCTCCTCATTGTCTCTGTTGTTTTCCTTTCCTCCTTTCCACTTAATCTGTCTGCTTCCAGGCAGTCCCCTCCACACCCCAGGTGAAAAAATACTAGATTAGAAAAAATATTCCAGATAGAAAAGGCATGTGTAAAGACAAGGGGACAGGAAAGTGTAGGTTTAAGAGGGGAATTCCAAGACATTTGCCTTTACTGTAATGTGAAGTGTGGGAGAGAAGAGCTTACAGGTAGCCCTTTTATGTTAAGAAGCTTTGGATTTTATTTGATCATTGTGTACCAGTGAAGAATTGTTGAGCAGGGAGTGTTTTATTCAGATTTGCATTTGAAATAAATAACTGGTAGTAGTGTGGAGGATGGACTATGACTAATTAAGTTTAGGGTGCCGCTGCAGCAGTCGAGGTAAGAAATAAAAGTGTGAACAATAATAGGTTACTTGATCAGGGGATGGTTTGAGAGATACAGGATTTAAAACTGGTGGGATGTTGTAATTGGTTATGGGAAATGGATAGAAGGTGAGGAGTAAAGGATGATTTCCAGACTCTTAATCCAGTGGCTGAGTAGATGGTGGTATCCTTACTTGCCTTTGGGAATACAGGTGTTGAAGGAGGTTGGGATGAATAAACTGATAAGTAGGGTTTTGGATATGATAAACTTTAAGGGCTGTGAGTGGTTGAATAAGAAAACCCTACTCTAGTGAAGAGTCAGAGCTGGAATTGAGAATTGTGAACTTACACAGAAGTGCTTTTTGATTCGTGTGTCTTCACACATCTACATTGAAATTCTGAATTACTTTTTTAAGCTGAAGTTTGGATTTTGGACAACAGTTAACAAGTGAGGACTGTGGAGTACCGGGGGGCTTTTAGACAGCCCTGCTGCTGCTACCTATCAGTTACTACTAGTACTACTAGGAGTAGCACTGGGCCTCCTGTGTTAAACAGATCTCCATATGGCTATAGGAAGATGAAGATGGTAAGGGTAGAGAAATTTCACTTGGGCCTGGTGTTGAGGTTACTGAACTTTCTAGAGCAGTAGAGTGGTAGGGGAGAAGCCAGGTTGTGCTGGGTTTTGAAGTGATTGGGAAGTGAGAATGTGGAGATGTCTCTGAAATGAAGAGGAAAGATGACCAGTGCTGCATAGGTAGAGGGGGATCCTACATTAGAGGAGTTTTAAACAAATCACTATTAGATATATTTAGAGATGAGGGGAAAGCCAATAGGGAAGGGATGAATTTCTAAGAGAGGGTTGTATGGCGCAAGATCCTAGGAGAGTTAAAGGTCACTGGTGGATTTTTAGGGAGAGACATTATCCACATATGTTTTAGCTTTTCCAGATATCTGTAGGTGAAGGAAGACTTGGGATAGGGTTTGTTAATTATTTAGTATAGCACAGCCATTATCCTGATTCAGGCTACCATCTTCTCCAAGTTTGAATTACTCTCAGCCTGCCTTGGTCTGTTCTCTTCACAGTAGCTAGAGGAATCTCTTGAGTATGCATTCTGGTCGTGTTACTTTTTAGGTCTGGTGCCTATAAGAAGTGTTCAGTTCACAGGCATGGAAAGCTGGTGGGGTTTGTGGGTGGATTTGAAACCTTGTGAGGAGCAGATGAAATTAGGGATGTTGGGGAGTGAGAGGGAAAGTCTCTGGTGAGATGAAATAACTGCGAATACTGGGATGATTTTCACTTGGAAGAGCGCTTAGATGTGCCCACTTGTGGTAGAAACTCTTGGGGAGCATATTTATTGACTCAGTATAAGAAAGATATTTTAAAATTATATATTAATTATATATATGTATATATATTTAAAAATTAATTTTTGGCAGAATAAACCGTGGCTATTTTAAATAAAAATTTGGAAAGATTTTGGTCTTTTTAGTCATAAAAACCTAGTTTTGGACTCTGTTCTGCTGGTGGTGATTGTGGGCAAATTGCTTAACTCCTTGGCTTCATTTTTCTCATCTGTTCTATTGGGGTTGTTGTGGAACTTAAATGGGGTAATGTATGTGTAACGTTCCCAGCTTCAGTTCTTAGTGGATATTAATTCCACTTTCTCAGGAAAGAGCTCAAATGTACATGAATTTGACGCAAACCACTGTACCGGAAGGTCCTTCAGCAGTGGTTGGATCACTCCTTCGTGGGCATGTTGTTTTCTTACTGGTTTGTTTAACCTGTCTTGTAGGAGTTAGACTCAGTGACCTCTGAGTCCAAGAATAATTGGAAAGAAAATTGAAAGACCAACCCAGTAGCAGTGAACACTGCTAGCACCCAGATTGTGCCTTAATATATATATGTTACTAAAGAGGATCAGACTCTCTGGTGAAATGGTGATTCTAAGTCTGAGGCAAGAAATAAGCTGATTTTGGAACATTTGACATACCAGATAGAAAAGAAGCTGTTAAAGACTACTAGGGTTGGGTCAGAAGGACTTGGGAGCCAACCTGAAGCCTCTCCCACTGGGCAAATATGAGATAGTTTGAGTATTGCTAAGAATAATTGCAGTGAACTGAAATACATTAATAAAAAATAATTTGTTACTACTGGAGGATGTTAGTGAACCAAGTCATTATTTTGAAAATTAATAAGTGAAAAGGAAGAATGAAGGCTTTTTCCTTCCTTTCTTATATGAGCTGTATATCCTCTTAGGTAATACCAAATAGTGTAAGAGGGAAATTTCTCTTTGTAGAACTGTTCAAGCTAGCAAATAAAGAAGAAATGATAAAGTCACTTTGCAACCTTAGTGAACATAAGGATCTAAGCTTTGGTCGTCAGGGACTGCTTAGCCTCGCAGAACCAACCAGGCAGTATGTGTCTCCTGATGGAATAACACACCACCACGTGGAAGTAGTCTTGCCAGGTCTGATCAGGACTCTGCATCCAGTCACCAATTTACATGAAACGCAGAGAACAGAGAAACATGTTAAACTATATCACAGGGATAAAATCAGCAAAATCGAGACTTAAAAGAAAAATCCTTATCTTTTAGAGAGAACATTCTGAAATATTTACAGATGAGATAACTTTTCTTCAAAAGATTTTCTCAAAACTTGAAAATAATTTGCCTCAAAAATCTTGAAAGCCAAAGATTTCCTTCAAAATAGTATTAAAGGATGGTTAGATGGTGCTGCAGAAGGAGCAGTATGGATTGGGGACTGGGCGACGGGTACATGGCAGTTTGCTATATTCTTCTTGGTACTTTTCTGTATGTTCAAAATTGTCCATAGTAAAACATTAAAAAATAAGTGGAAAGAGAAGACAGAAACATTGAAATAAAAAACAAAACCCTAGAGTCTCACTTTACTAATGCATACTCCTTTTTTTTTTTTTGGTATTGCTTTCTGCATGTAAGCACATTTTATATATTAACTATGTACATACTGTTTTTTCCTGCCATTTTTGAATAATGTGCAAGTATTTACTATGCTTGGCCTTCACACCTTTTAATGTATAATTTGTAGACCATTCTCCCCTCCCCTTTTTTGTCAATAAAGCTTAGCAGTTTGGGGGATATATTTTAATGCTTCTGTTGAATTTTCCTTTGTGCTAAACTACTGCATTGCAGTACCGTGGTCCCTTTTACCCTTGTTATCTATTACTTTATAGAACTTTGGGCCACTCCCAGATAATCAGCTACTCCTGATGGTAGTTTTCCCACTTGCTAGTTGATGCAGTGCTGCAGTACGATCATACTCTTGCCATTTTTTTTGCTGAGGTTCTCCCCCGCACCCCGCTCCTTTTTAAAATAAAAGCATCTTATTATAAAATTAAAATGTTTCTCTTTTCCCAGTTCCATTCCTTAGAGGCAGCTGCTATTATCAGCTCGAAGTATATTTTTACTTTTTTTTCTTAGTAAATATGGCTTTTATATTTTTTCTCCTTGTACTGCACTTTTTTCACTGCATTTTTAAATTCTCTATACTGATCACTAATTGCTTTCAGTAAAAGTGAATTATGAAATATTGTGGGCATATATAAAAGTATTATCTTTTTTATAAGCTTCTGTATTTTGCTTTTTCTTTTGTGTAGCATACTTTGTTAAATATTAGCAAATCATTCTTTGAAGTGGCTGTTCTAGTTTATAATCCCACAAATACTACTTGAGAATTTGCATTGTTTTTCATCCTTACCGACAACTGGTATTGTCAGATTTATTAATTTTTATTAATCTAGTGGGTGTAAGGTGATACATGACTTTTGTTTTAATTATATGTTATTTTTATAGTTTGGAAAAAGGTGTCCCCATCTCACCCCCTAAGCTTCTCACAGACATGCCACAATACTTTCTAGTTAAGGAATTTTCAAATGGTTGTCTAGTTATTTCTCAGTGAGCTGTTTTCTTAGTGAGCTATTATAGCAGGTTGTATTAGAGCTAAAATCTTGGATACTTTGAGATAATAGGGGTTTTTTTGTTCTTTTTTATTTTATAAAACTTTTATAGTATATGAAAATAAAAAGTCCTTACTGCCAGAATATTTGACACTTCATTTTATATTCTGTCTACTATTTTAGGCTCCGAGCTCTGTCCAGTGGTGGGAGTATTACATCCCCTCCTCTTTCTCCAGCATTGCCGAAGTATAAATTAGCAGACTATCGTTATGGCAGAGAAGAAATGTTAGCACTTTTCCTTAAAGACAACAAGGTAAGAAAGTAGGAAAGAGTTCAGAATTATGAATAAGATTTCAGGTTATGTACAGTTACGTGCTGATATATGAAACAGCCATGGTTTTTCTCTCTACCTTTTTTTTTTCCTGCTTTGAAACCTGCAATAGTTTACAGAGGCTCTTCTAAATGTTACATACTCTATTTTTTTAGAGAAGACCTAACATTTCATTACAGGAGTAGAAAGCTTCATGAAAACAGGAGAGTAGTCAGGACTTAATGCTTTGTCTAACTAGTTTCCTCTGAACCTCTGTTTCTATCCCAGTATGATGGCTGAGAAAGGAAGAATTTTTCTCTTCTCTCTTTATTGCATCTCTTATTCTTCTTTCCAGTTAGAAGTTAGGAGTGAGAAGGGCAGATGCTTCTCTTGTTCTTTTCTTTTGAGTTAAATATAAAATTTTCAGTGGGGACAAAATCTTAAAATGTGACACCACATTTGTGTTACTTATAAATGATCAAAACTCAAACAGTATAAGATACACTTCTTTTTTTTTAAACGTCTTTATTGGAGTATAATTGCTTTACAATGGTGCATTAGTTTCTACTTTATATAAAATACACTTTCATTACCTGACTAGTGAGAAATAACATTTTCTATTTTTTAAGTATACTTTGTTTTTAATTTTATGGATTAAGAATCAAATTTTAATGATGGTTGCTTAGGATAGATACAGTTGCTTGTAAAACTCTCCTTACCACCTTGTGCTTTGAGTTAAATGTGCACTCTGGAATACCAGAGTCAGTGCTGTATATCAAATCTGAGAGTGGTCGTCTGATGGGAGGACAGGGAGAGTGACTGGGGTTTTTAATGTTTGACCCTTTCAGAATATTAATTGTGTCTGAATAAGCTTTAATCCATATTTTTAATAATGAGCAACAGGTGAATCAAAGAATATTTTCTTGTTTTATCTTCTTGTAATTGGAGGGATAGCATTAATCTCTTGGTCATGTGTTTGGTCAAACAGATACCTTCAGACCTTCTGGATAAAGAATTTCTGCCTATCCTACAGGAGGAACCCCTGCCGCCGTTGGCTCTTGTACCCTTTACAGAAGAAGAACAGGTTTGTGTCTACCTTTGAGCTTCAGTCAAACCCTTGTTCCTTCCCACCGAGGCATGAAAATGTGAAGTTCCTACTTAGGCGCTAAGGAGTGTCCTCCATTCCCCCCAGATCTGCTTCCTTCTTACTCTTTTCTTGGTGTTTGGATGCCTCTCTTAGTTGACTAGATTCTGCTTTAGATCTGAAGCTGTTGAGTGTAAGGAGATGGATTTGAGTAGAGAGAAAGAGTTATTTTTTGAGGGAGAGGGCCGCCTTTTCAGAAACATGTAGTTTTTCAGTTCTGCAAAACGTGAATTCTCACCAATTTTTTTACCAGTTCTTACCATTAAAGGAAAATGTAGATCTTCAGCTTACAATGTGCTTAAAAATGTGCTCTTCTGGCACCAATTTTTTCTTTTTTAATAAATTTATTTATTTATTTTTGGCTGCGTTGGGTCTTCATTGCTGCACATGGGCTTTCTCTCGTTGCGGCGAGCAGGGGCTACTCTTCGTTGTGGTGCACAGGCTTCTCTTTGCGGTGGCTTCTCTTTGTTGTGGAGCATGGGCTCTAGGCATGCGGGCTGCAGTAGTTGTGGCCCTGTCACCAATTTTTTAAATGATATTGTGAGAAAGTTAGAGTTTTGGGCTAGAAAGTAGCACATTTTGTGTTTGTCCTTTTATAGTGTACTAAGTGAATACAGCACAGTTGTATGCTACAGAATCAGTACACAAAAGTCAGTTGTATTTCTGTACACTAGCAATGGACAGTTCACAAAGGAAATTAAGAAAACAATTCCATTTACAGTAGTATTAAAAACAAAATACTTGGTTGGACTTCCCTTGGTGGTGCAGTGGTTAAGAATTCACCTGCTGTGCAGGGGATACGGGTTTGATCTCTGGTCAGGGAAGATCCCACAGGCTGCAGGGCACCTAAGCCCTCGAGCCACAACTGCTGAGCCCACGCACCACAACTGCTGAAGCCTGTGCGCCCTAGAGCCCAAGCGCCACAACTAATGAATCCAAATGCCGCAACTACTGAAGCCCGCGTGCTCTAGGGCCTGTGACCCGCAACAAGAGAAGCCACCGCAATGAGAAGCCTGTGCACTGCAACGAAGAGTAGCCTCCGCTGGCCGCAACTAGAGAAAGCCCACGTGCAGCAACGAAGATCCAACGCAGCCAAAAATAAAAATAAAACAAAATACTTAAGAATAAGGAGGTATAAAACTTTTACATAAAAAGTATAAAACACTGTTGAAAGAAATTAAAGCCTAGATAAGTGGAAAGGCATCAGCATTTATTAAGCCATGGAAGACTTAATATTGTTAATCGATCTACTGTCAGTACAATCCCCGTCAAAATCCCAGTGGCTTTTTGGGTAGAAACTGACAAGCTGATCTTAAAATTCATGTGGAATTGCAAGGGACCCTAAGTAGTTAAAACAATTTTGAAAAAGAAGAACAAAGCTGGGGACCTATACTTCCAGTTTCAGAACTTACTACAAAGCTACAGTAATCAAAACTGTGGCTTAAGGATAAACATATAGATCAGCTGATTAGAATTGAAAGTTTGGAAATAAAAGCAAATCACTCCATACTGCTAAATTGTTTTCAAGAAACTTTGTATGAGGATATTTGTTTTGTTTCACTGCTGCCATACCTGTAGCATTTTACCATTACTTTTGCCACGTTCAGTATTTTTATTTATTAATTAATTATTTTGAATAAACAGTAAATCATATGGTTTAAAAATCAAAATTTACAGAACAGTAAATAATAATCAGCAACAGGTGCATCTCTCCCATCCTTTCCCCCAGCCACCTGTCTCCTTTTCCGAAAGGCAGCCAGTGTTAGCAGCTTCTTGTGTGTTTTTCCAAGTAAATATGTTTTCCCCCTTTTTGTGCAGGTAATGGTGTATGCTAAGCTTTGTTCTATACTTCAAACATTATTTTTATTGAAAAAATTCTCTGCAGATTTGGATAAAATATTCTTCCATTGTTTTACTTTGCATTTCTTTCCCTAGTGCAGAGTTTCTCATGTTTGCATTTATATTTCTTTTAATTTTTTGTTCTTGTCTTTGCCAGTTTTTCTTTTGGATAGAAATCTTTTTCTTGAGCTAGCCCTAACCCTAACCTGTTAAATTTTCTAAATTTTTAATTGCATTTGATTTCATTTATGATTTTTTTAATGTAGAAGCTAATTTTTTTTTTTTTAAGAAGATGTTGGGGGTAGGCGTTTATTAGTTAATTATTTTTGCTGTGTTGGGTCTTCGTTTCTGTGCGAGGGCTTTCTCTAGTTGTGGCAAGCGGGGGCCACTCTTCATCGCAGTGCGTGGGCCTCTCACTATCGCGGCCTCTCTTGTTGCGGAGCACACGCTCCAGACGCGCAGGCTCAGTAATTGTGGCTCACGGGCCTACTTGCTCCGTGGCATGTGGGATCCTCCCAGACCAGGGCTCGAACCCATGTCCCCTGCATTAGCAGGCAGATTCTCAGCCACTGCGCCACCAGGGAAGCCCGAGAAGCTAATTTTTATATAGTTCAGTATACCAGTTTCAATCTTTTGTGATTATTTTTCCAACTGTTTTATGAATATTTTTAATAATTTCTTTTTATTTTTCCTTAAATGACTGCCTGGATTTCTTAGAGACTACATGGGCCAGAAAAGCTTTTTAATAAGTAGGGAGGAGGACTTGCTACTAGTTACCAAAACGTGATAGACTTTTAATTAAAAAAAAAAAAAAGTAATTGAATCATTCAGAAAAATCCTGTTAACATTTGTAAGAAATTGTATTTACTAAGGGCTACACAAATCATTTGAAAAATCAAAAATTATTCAACAAATGCAGCTGGGAACTGTTGGTTAACAATTGAAAAGGAATAAAGTTAGGTATGCAGTACACCTACACACCAAAATTAGTTCTAGCATGACTAAAGGAGTAACTCTTCATTTTGTTTTTATAATGGAAAAGTTTATCTTAAGGTGTTAAGGTCTGGATGCTGTAAACACAGGGGCTTAATGTAAGGATTGGGAAGTTTTCATGGTAATCACAGAAGACCATCGGGGTGCATTTTTGGAAGCATTTAAAAAGGCATCATTGGGCTTCCCTGGTGGCGCAGTGGTTGGGAGTCCGCCTGCTGATGCAGGGGACACGGGTTCGTGCCCCGGTCTGGGAAGATCCCACATGCCGCGGAGCGGCTGGGCCTGTGAGCCGTGGCCGCTGAGCCTGCGCGTCCGGAGCCTGTGCTCCGCAACGGGAGAGGCCGCAGCGGTGAGAAGCCCGCGTACCGCACCAAAAAAAAAAAAAAAAAAAAAGCATCATTTAGGAATTCCTGACACTTGGTAGCCTTTTTTGTAAAATATGTTGGAGTAGGACAGTACTTAAAGCTGGCAAAAGGTTCATTAACATTTTGAAGTGTATACTTTGGATGGTCAGGTACCTGTTCAGGAATTGCTTAGATCTTCCTAGACTAGAGTTTTGTATACTTATTCACCCTATTACTCTGATTGGGGAGGTAAATAATTCTAATAACCTAAAATAGCTTCTTGCTGCATATCTTGGTTCCTGAAGTTACCTGAAGGGAATATTTTATCTTTAAACTGCAAGGTAATTTTCTGCTTGTGCACATTCCCTCACTACCCACGCCCCCCCCCCACGCCCCAGTACACTCACACACATATATATACACACATATATATACGTGCATGCATGTATAAAATATAACTAGGTAAAAGGTTTTCTTAGAACAAAATTAACACTTAAATAAGATCTCCCAGTTGCTCTTTGTTTTGACATTTCCCTGTATGTCTATCACAGTTTGAAAAGCATGACTCTACACATTACACTTGTAATTTAGGTAGCTGCTACCAGATTGGTGTGTTTTATTTATTTGACATCAAAGAAAATCACTTATGCATCGTTGAATAGATAATACATGTGTATACAAAATTCACAAAGTGCATAGAGCGAAAAGCAAGTTTGTGAGTAAACCAGACTCTTGCTAGCTATTATTCGTCCTCAGGAATAACCACTGTTTGCATTTTCTTGTGTTCCCTTCCTAGGGTATTTAATACATCTGCAATTGTCTATGCATCTATTCCTTTAAACACACATACACATAAATGGTAGCATACTATGCATATAGTTCTACACTTTACTGTTTTCAC
Organism: Pseudorca crassidens; assembly: GCF_039906515.1. Classification (NCBI taxonomy): domain Eukaryota; kingdom Metazoa; phylum Chordata; class Mammalia; order Artiodactyla; family Delphinidae; genus Pseudorca; species Pseudorca crassidens. The sequence goes on along the minus strand of NC_090301.1, from coordinate 7,424,160 downwards.
CGGAGCATCTATTTGGGAAATAATAACAGATACTTATTTAGCTTTTAATATGTATCAGACACTGTTCTAAATACTTGTTGCTTAATGTGTTAAGTGCTTGCAACAACCCACGAAGTAGATTCCTATTCACATTATATAGATGAGGAAAATGAGGCACAGAGAAGTTGAGTAAAGGAGCCAAAATTCACTCTCAGGCAGTCTAGCCTCTCCATGCTCTTAACTCCAGCTATGCTTTATATCTTTGTATTGATATTTTAGGCTGACTGTATGAAATTGTAGCTTTCTGGATCAGAAATGGTTGAATATTAGCCATTTTATATGGTCCACCCTAATAAATAGAGTTGCCTCATTTTTTTTTTTAACATGATTACCCATTTTATTTATTTATTTATTTATTTATTTAATTTTTATGTTTTGGCTGCGCCGCTTGGCATGTGGGATCTTAATTCCCCAACCGGGGATTGAACCCCTGCCCCCTGTAGTGGAAGCTTGGAGTCTTAACCACTGGACCACCAGGGAAGTTCCAGCCTCATTTTTTTAAACAGCTGCACAGAATTCCCTGTATAGATGGCCATGATTTTTAAATTAGCTCCTTTTGGTTGATACTTAGCTGGTTGCCATTTTTGCTTTTACAAATAGCACTGCAGTTAAAATCTTTCTGCTTATGTTATTTTTCACATGTGTAAGAAGAGGAATTGTTGTGTCAAAGGGTATGGACATTTAAATATACTTTGAGAAATTGCCTTCCAGAGATTATACCAGTTTGCACTTTCAGCTGCGATGTGTGAGGATGTATGAAAGCGTATGAGAGTTTCCCTGAACGCCGTAGATGGGTGCATTTGAGTTTCATACATGTAATACTTTGGTAATGAGGTGTTCGACAGTGTCAGATCCTGGTATACATAATACAGCTAGCTCTGACCTCTGTTTTTTTAATTTTAGAATATATTAATCTAGATTTTGGGACTTCATAGTCTTGCTTAATTGTGATCCCAGAGGCTTTATTCAGTAACTCCACTGGTTACTCTGTGTTAAAAGGTAAATTAATGCATTTGTTTCAACCAGCATTTTTTTTTTTAAGTTTTATTAAAAAATAGTTAGAAATAAGTACTAATCAAGTTTGGTATCTGCCTCTAGTTTTTAGTTATCAGTTACATTTTAAGTCTTCAGTGTTGAAGTTACTTGATTATATGATTATATACCTTTAAAAGTCAAAGGAAAAAACTTCCATTGATAAGTTTCTAAAATTTATCTGAACAAATTGTATTGAATGCAGTTCTGAAAAAGACAAGTAATGACAGGTAATGAGGAGAAAATGAGCCATATATTAAAACAAGAAATTCAGAAATGAAAGTAGAAGTTTTAAAAACCAATTACATGTTGATTTCTTCAAAAGAGGTGTAGACATCACATTTCAATTGATCTTGAATCAGAACAGCAAATCAGGACTTCACAGTGGAGAACAATTTGGACTTAAAATATTAGTTGAATTGCAGGATTCTATTTCCCTGTGATTTAGGTAGCTGCTACCAGATTGGTGTGCTCTTAAGCCTCACTTCTTGCCCCTTTGCCAGGAGGGCCCTTGGCTACAGCCATGCTGAAGTTGGATTTGCCACACTGTAACCACACCTGCATTTTTGCACAGATGTCTGTTAGGTTCTAAGTTTATAGAAAGTATTCCGGTAAGGATATATTCCAACATTTTCTGAGTTTAGAACTCTCTTACGAAATTCTCCTTCAAATGCCCAGGATTTTGATATCTTACAGATCATTTTTCAATATTTTTATAATTGCTTCTTGCTTTACCTTTTCCTAAGCTCGGTATATTCCATTTATCCAGAAGTATCAACTAAACATATTTTTGAATCCCAGACCTCCTGTCTTCCTGTATCCCTCTTCATGTTTGAAGGATGCCCACCCGCTGCTGTTGTTGTATTTGACCCTTTTCCAGATTGACTGTGGGCGCAAGTGCAGGCTAAAGACCAAGCGATTGGGATTTTGTTTATTTTTTTCAAGCATTCTCTCCCCCTACCCGTTTAGATGGTTGACCTTATGTAGGTTCTTACTTTGCCCTTCCCCATTCACCCCAATACCTGTCATTCTATTAAATACTAGTTGGAGTTGCTAATTCACAGTGGTGAGCAGAATGAGGCAAAATGATCATTTTTTTCTTTATCATACTGTTGATTCAGACCTTTTGCGACTCCCTGTCATTTCCACCTTTCTGTAGTTAAGGGACCCTTTCAAACCAGATCTCTTTTACCGAGTATTCTGTATGTATTATGATGCATAAATATCCTGTCTGCTTCCGGATACATACAGCATTTAGAGTTTGTCTGCTTAATATTTCCTCACAGAACCTAACATAGTGTAAGGCATTGGTTGTTAATGTTTGTTGATCTGAAATGTTCATTTGAAATTTTCAGCTAAAATCAGGTTTTGGAGCATCTTAGTGGGTCGTGTAGTGATTGTTTCCCATTTCTAGTAGTCATTAAGTGCCATTTTATAGATGCAGTGGGAGATGGCCAGGAACAACATGCAGTTTTATTTGTTTTATTCATTTTTTTCTTTCTCTCTTTTTTGGCAGAGAAACTTTTCCATGTCTGTAAACAGTGCTGCTGTCCTGCGACTGACAGGACGAGGAGGAGGAGGCACAGTGGTGGGGGCTCCTAGAGGTCGGAGTTCTTCAAGAGGGCGAGGTGAGCTTTCATGTGAAGCAAGTAATGGTGGAGACGGTGGAGAGAGAGGATAGGGAGATCGCTTTAAAAATATTTTGATATTTGGTTTTTAAAAGACTGCTCTTTGACATTAATTGCCTAATAAATGTCCTGAACATTTGTTTTCTGAACTGTTTCTCAGCGTATCTATTCCACAACCTCTGATTTGGAGTAGAGGAGGGTAATTCTAGCTTAAGAGATTTGAGTGTGAATGATTCTAGATGGTCCTAGTTATCTTTGGTAAATATCCATTATCCTCATCCCCAGGGGACCTTACACTTTGAGAGCCAGAGCTCCCTGAAGTGCCTTGGCTGCTGGAATGGCACCCAAGTCCCTGCCAGGCCTCTGTGACACAGGGTCTGTGCCATATAAGGCTGTGTGCCAGGAGTGTCCCCAGCCAGAGAGAGGCATTTGTAAAAGCTGTCTCATCAATACTAGACCTATTTTAGGGTGTAGAATAACAACAAAAAAATTATGCAGTAATCCTTTATTTAACCTGTAGTTTCATATTGTGTAGATTTGTGTCTTTTCTTGGAAGAATAATTCTTATTTTGATATACTTGTTCTTTGATATCTGCTCCCTATTTGGGGTTCGTTGATCTTCTGCTACTTAAGGGCATTCTTTTTTTGTTTGTTTGTTTTTAAATAAATTTATTTTGTTTTTGGCTGCATTGGGTCTTTGTTGCTGTGCACAGGCTTTCTCTGGTTGTGGCGCGCGGGGGCTACTCTTCCTTGTGGCGCGCGGGCTTCTCATTGCAGTGGTTTCTCTTGTGGAGCACGGGCTCTAGGGCTTCAGTAGTTGTGGCACTCGGGCTCAGTAGTTGTGGCTCGCAGGCTCTAGAGCGCAGGCTCAGTAGTTATGGTGCACAGGCTTAGTTGCTCCGCGGCATGTGGGATCTTCCTGGACCAGGGCTCGAACCCATGTCCCCTACATTGGCAAGCGGATTCTTAACCACTGCGCCACCAGGGAAGTCCCCTTAAGGGCATTCTTAATGTTTGTAATATAAATATTTACTTGAGCTTTTACTTCTAAGTTGGTTAAATCATAGCAGAAGTGTAAACATACCTTGTAATTTTAAGAGGTGCTTTAGGAAGAATTGGTTGTTGGCAAATACGGAGATTTAAGCATGTGTGTGTTGTGTTTCAGAAGGTCCGCAGGCCGTTTAGACTCCCATATGCATGTGGTTAGGTTCCGTTGGTCCAGAATTCATCTGAGATCTGTGCTTCTCGGTGGTGTGATGATGGTGTTCTGAGGATGGCTGTGGCCTGCTCCTTCTGTGTTTCCTGTGTTTTTCTGCAGTGAGCTGGCAGCGAGGAGAGGTTGCACTTACGCAGCTTTGCCGCTAATGCTTTTCAGGGCATGGCATTGAGAGATCTTATATTAATTAAGAAGTATGGCCCACAAGCAGCTGTTTTTTGTTCCTCAAGCGACCACCAATGTTGTGTATTGCAAATACCAACCAATCTCTAAATAGGCTTTAAAATTATTCCATATCAAGAAACTAATGAAGGGTTGATAAATTTCTTGCTGCCTTCTGGTTTCTTTGAAGTGTGTAGGGTTATTCCCATAGGATAGAACTCTTATATTCAGAATTTAAACGGGGCATGTATAAAACATACTGTGATAAAAGCAGTGACTTAATCAACATTGATGTGAGTGAATGATGTGAAACTAGTCAAATGAATGAACTGACTTGGTGAAAAATACTTCTAACACACCACTGTCCCAACTGTGATTCTTTTTAATGGTTTCATAAGACCTTTAATCTGTGGTTTTGTTTTCTTCACTTATTACTTAATTTTAACTTATGGGTTAAATAAATAGTGATTAATGTGGCTTTTTTTTGCACGGGCAGCACTAACATCAGATGATTATCCTGGGCCTTTCCAACTTGAGAAAACTTTGATGTGAAAATCGACTGACTTCCAGACTTCGGAATATCATGAGAACTAGTAAAATTTAAATAAACAAACAGGAAAACAGCATGAATTTGTCATCTTTTTATTTATCTGGTTAAGATGTTCAACAGTAAAGCATATCTACACAACTGTCAGCTACTGTCTTCATCATTATTAAAGGAAGTATATTTTAATCCTCCCAAAGAATAGGGTGAAAACTCAGACAAGAGGACAGTCATTTAAATTTAACTTTATGAAAGATTTACAGTGTTGTATTTACTTGCTCCTCTTCATATGGGGACTACATTTATAGATGATTATGGGCCTTGTACTTTGAAGATTGTTCCTTACATTTTACAAGCTGGAAAGCTCTAGAATCTGATTCTTTTTTTGTGCCCATTTATAAAGCTTTAGGCTCATAAGGAGGACCGGTGCCAGTGCTAGGCGTAACTGGCAGAAAATATTTTGTCTGTGGTTTGCTTATTTTTCTGGCAACTTTGGAAGGCTGTTTTTCGTATTCATCTGTTTCCAGAATAAAACACTTTTCCAGGGTGCTATGTACTTAATGGTTTTCTTGAGAAAATTGTTCTCTAAAAGGACAGGGGACTTTTTTTCTTTCACCCTAAAAATCTCGTTGTAGGGAATCACCCCAGTGTAATATAACAGTTTGTATTACACTGTTTTAGGATCTTAAATAAAATGTATGTATTTCCTGAGGATAGAGGTACGAAACTGGACATTGACTTTAAAATGACTTGAAGTTAAGTTGGTACAACTGGAAGGTAACTGGAAGGTAAGATTATTGTAGTTCAACCCTAGTCCCCACTTCCATTTTACAGATGAAGAAATTGATACTTGGACTAGTTGAGAGGGTATTTATGTACATAAAATTCTATGCATTATTTTTGTATTCCATAATGTCATATAGAAATACAATTGTATTGAGTCAATTCTTGATGAATTATAACCAAGAAGTAGAAATACTGCATGGATATTCGAAACAATTATTTAACTCAATTGTATTTAGCTTTGGAATGCATTCATGCTTTTATTCAAGATTCATCATCATTTTTCTTTGGGTGGTTTTATACCGTGGGAGAAGTTGAGCTAGGGATAATGGCTAAGATTTCATCTAGGTATAAATACATCCCTAGGCACCTCGCTGCCCTCCAGTTTCCTAACCTGTGTGTTGGATGCAAATGGTGTATCCAACACACAGGTTAGTTGGGAAATCCTCACACTATACAGAAAGTATAAAGCTGAAAGTGCATACTGCCTTCTGGCCCCAGATGCAACATTTGGATTTATATCGTTCCTGACCCTAACTATGCAGCCATATCATTTATATGCATGGAATCTTTTTTATATATATTGTTTTGGGGCATACTTCTGTCATTCAGCAGAATAATGTAGATTTCTTTTAATGTCAGTACTTTATCTTCTGTGGCTTCCTGGTGTTCTGCTGAATTGTTTTATCAATTTATTTAGCCAATCCTTTACTGATTAAGTTCTGTTTTTTTAAAAATTGCAGTGAACATCTTCGTATATATGTATTTGCATATTTGTGCGAGTATTTCTATTAGGATAAATTCTAGTTAGAATTGTTGAGTCAAATTTTGATAGATTAATCAAATTGCTTTCAGTAAAGGCCAGTGTACACTTGAGCCACTGGAGCCTCTAAATTCCTACATCCACACATTCTTACTGGCTCTGCAGTTCGAATATTTAGTGCTGCCTGATATTTTTCTTCAAGATTTGAGCAAATGGGAAAGAGTGCCTTTGGTCGCTGTGGAATATCCTTTAAGGAGTTAGTTCACAAAATTGTTAGTTTAGAGTTGACCCAATTAAATTATCCTTTCTCCGGAGTTAAAGAAATTAATTTGACATTTGTGCTTGCCTTTTGTACTTTATCTGCTCTCTTCTCAAACTCTCCACATCTTCCATTTTTGTTGAAAATAATACAATAAAAGGTTTGATTTGTAGTATTGATTTACTGATCTTAGAATTTCACAATTGAATTTTTTATTAAGGAGCTTAATGTTGATACTATTTCTTGTTCAGGACTGGAACTGGGACGCTTACACAGTTTTCTAACTTGTTTTTTTATCCTCCTGTGGTCTAGCTACTTCAGTGCTGTCATTGGTCTCACTGGTAAAGATTCAGTGGCCCTTGCTAAATATTTAAATGTAGACATCCTACTTGGTATATAGACAGAACTTCAGAGATTAATGTTTGATGTTGAACTTGTGCCAGATGTTGACATCTGACTATTATTTTTTTCTGTTTTCTTATTTTCAGGCAGAGGCAGAGGTGAATGTGGTTTCTACCAAAGAAGCTTTGATGAAGTAGAGGGTGTGTTTGGTCGAGGAGGTGGCAGGGAAATGCATAGGTCGCAGAGCTGGGAGGAAAGGTAACTAAAAGGATCCACATCTTGGTATAAAGGTTTCTTGGTGTAAAAAACATTTCTTTTCCGCTTTCTGCAGAGGAGAAGGCTCTTTGTAGAGTTACAAGGTTTCCCTTTTCAAAAAATGCTGTTAATTGAATATCAATTATGTTAGAAATGTTTAAATGATCCTTATTTAAAGGAAGAAGCATTCTAGATAAATACATTCATATTTTTGTCCCAGCATGGATATTTAATAGTTAATTAGATTTGCTATTTGATTAGTGCTCAGTGGGAAGCATCTTCATTTTACTGTTCGTTGCTGTTAATCAAAGCATCTTCTCTATACTGTTTGTGACTTTATATGAAGTCTTTCAAGATGAGCAAAGGCAGTTGCACAGAGATACATGTACAAAGATGTCCACTGTGATAATATTTATAATATAAAATAATGCGAAATAAACCAAACAGCTTAATATCAGTGTGGTTTCTTATATAATAGTGTATCCACACAGTAGAATAGTATATAACCATTAAAGTTAGGATAATTTTGAAAATATCTAGTGATATGTAAAAACACATTCTAAAAGCAGTATATAAAGCTCTGTACAGCAGATACCTAAAATAAAACATGTATCTAATTAAAAAATAACATTTCCGGGTCTATAGAAGCTAGCTTTTGGTAGGTGAGATGGTGGATATTTTTGTTTTCATCTTTGTGCTTTTCTGTATTTTCCAAAGGTTAGGCAGTAACAGTGTATTTGTTTTATAATTTGAAAAAGAAAGAAATGCTATTAAGAAAGATAGGAAAATGGGTGTCATAAATGGGAAATCTATGTATTACTCTCAAGATTTGTTTGAAACTTATTTTTACCTTTTCTAGGGGTGATAGACGTTTTGAAAAACCAGGGCGAAAAGATGTAGGTAAGACTTTCTTACTGTTTCGAAGTATTTTTATCTGGATTTCCATGACACTGGTTCTTAACAAGGCTCACACATAAGGATACATTTATTAAAAATTAGTTGCGTCTCTCCAGTAGATGGGGTTGTAGCATTGCTTGCATTTGGAGTTCCATGGTTATTTGAGGGCTTTATTGCATGAAACCAGGGATGATAAATATAACCATTAGGATTTACTTGATTTAACTTTTTAGGTCTGTGTGTTCTCTGCAAGACATGTATTTTTTATTAAGGCTATCTTACGAATTGAAATTTCAAGTTAGGAAGCAGGCTATTAACTCCTTTTCCAGTGCAGGTAGTATGTCACAGGTGATAAGAAATAGAGAAAATACTAGAATGATCGCTTTTGTATTAGAGAGCGAAGGCTAAAACTGTGAATGTTCTTACTGTGAATGTCGTTTATTCATCTGGTCTTTTTGATGTATATTCTTTCTTTTTTTCAGGGCAGTGTCCACATAGATCTATAAAAATATTTTGTAGTGGCTTTTATTGAATGCTTTTTTAAATAAGATGCTCACTTCAGGTTATTAAATAAACTGTGTTAATGATTCTGAGCTTCTCTTTTTATAAGTAATCCACTTTTGTTGAAAATACTGTAGATTAAAAAAAATTGCTCATACTGTATCTTACTTTCTCCAAGAACAGCAGTACTTAACTAGTTTGTTGGGACACACTGACATATTGATCAATTGTGAGACGTCCTATGACATCAAATTAAGATAATTTGAGTACTGAAGGTTCCAGAATGATTTGTTCTTTTTAAAGTTAGAGATGGTTCTTACCATATATTTGCTTCTTATGTGTAGAGAAATGGGTGGAATTAGAGGCATCTGGGTTAGAATTGTGCATGACCCTTGTGAATACCCGTGGGAGAATGTGGAGGTGGAAAAAGGCCTGTAATATTCAAATTATAATTCCTATTCAATAGAAATTGATTGCTGCATAGGGGGAGGTCAGTTCTGGTGATCATCTTACGGTATGGTTCTGTGAGGATGGAATTAAAGGATCATTAAAAAAAATCCAGGTGATACCGAAAGGTTCAGCTCAGTGCATTTTGGTGTGAAATGCTTTGAAGCAGACATAGCAATTTTGGGTTATTAGACTGCTGCTGGCAGTTGGTAATATGGGCTTGTACATATATAAAAGTAGGCCTTATGATTTTTAGTATCTCCTTGTCTTCAGTTTGTTGGGACTGTCATGCTATCTGGATTGGGTTCCACAAGCATTTTTTAACTTAGTTCCAACGTGGTCTCCCGGTCATGTGTCCGAGATATCGTCACTGATTTCTCAGGTGGCCCAGGTAAGTGAGCTGTAAAGCCAGGAGTTAGAGCTGCTCTTCCCACTTTCCAGTAAATTTCCCCCTCTTTCAGTCTGTACTCTATTCACCTGAAAGGATAATGGGGCCTTTGCAGAAAACTTAATCCTTAACATAGAAGATGTGATTCTTTAAAGTAAAAGAATCATGAACAGTTCTTTCAGAAGCTTTCAGCCTCCTAGACAAAAGTATTTGATTGCATTTCTTAGTTGTCTATTTATTAAATAGCACTAGTATACCAACGGAGTTCTTTTTGGGGGTGTGTGTGTAGGGAAAGTTATATCTAATTTTCAGGTGCAGAGTTTATGTATAAATAGTACAGTAAGAGACTTCTATGACTTGAATGGAGAATATACTGCATCTATATTGAGACTCAGATCCTAGACAGGTCTTGCTCACTTCCAAATTGCGTGACTTTAGGCAGCCTCTCTGAACTGTTGGAATTGATCTGTGTAAGTGATGTAGAGCTCTTAGGAAAAAATATACCATGTAAATCTTCAGTACTTGTTTTCATCAGGTTAGGTGAATCTTGTTAACTTTATTATAGAAATAAGAATTCTTGCTGATTATATGTGTTACAACAATCTTGGGTTGGAGGAAAACCTGTTGGTCTAGCTAGTACTTAAGAATGCCTAAGGTTTTCAAACAGCAAAAGTTCGCAGTGATTAAGTTTCTGTGTCCTTGATACACTTTGCTATAATTAGTCTTAGACCACTCCAAAGTTCTTTATTTTCTCTTCCTTTTGGTCTAGGAGTAGAAAAATGTGACTTGCTGCTGTTCCCTGCTTTTCACAACTGCTTCCCTTTACTAGCTAGTATTTATTTTAAGAGATGATTCCTGTGTGGGTCATCACCAGTAGGGAGGGTTAATCTTTCACTTTTTTCACATAAACCTGGATAAGGGAAATTTCAGAAAAGAATAACAGCAACAAATCTATTTGAAATCTGATAGGGTGACTTTTTTGGTTCCTGTTTGAGGACAGTTCGATTTTTTTATTGAAATGGCAGATTTACAGAGGATAGTCTTAAGTTAAACTGGAGGTAAGGGAAAGTGTTCATCCTAGTATATGCAAAATTAAAAAAGCAGAGAAAGCATAATTTTCATGGAGTATTAGATTTGGAAAGAAATAATAGAGTTCATCTCGTCCAACCTCCTGCTGGTGAATAAACACTCATTTTGTGTTTATAGAAAAAACTATCTGAAGTTTGAAACAGGAATTTGGGTTTGAAAATACTTCATTGCCTAATTATTTTTTGCTTTTTCTGTTGGAGATTTTTTCCCCTAGTTGAATTATATCTAAACCTTTATACCTACAAAAACGTAAATATATTTGCATCTACGAGGTTCTTATACCATTGAATGGACCCTAAGTAGAAAGGGAATGTTTTTACTTAGGTCGGAAGTTATTCAGATGAATGGTTGGTTATAATTTTTAAATCACTATTTGATTAGTATGCCTGGTAGCTTTAAAGTAGATATAATTTTGCGTCTTATCTTAACTTGCTCTGATCACTTTCTGCCACAAATGTATGAATATGTGCATGTGTTTGGGTGTCATGCTCAAATGCTTTTAGAGTTATGTATAAATCTGTTCTTCGCTGTTTTCTTGTGAGTTTTTGTTCTTAGCTGTTAAAAATTAAGGGGGTAATATTTACCCTAGTTTTGTTTTATAAAGAACCAAAGGACTGATCTTTGTTGCCTTGAAGAAATAACAGTTTTAAAAGAGTGTTCACTAAATATTGTGAAATCATCATTCTACCCAGGGAGCTAGGTTTGAAACTAGGCTGCTGCTTCAACTTGCAGATGAAAATGAGAAATTTATGGCTGATTTTCTTAGAGTTCAGCTGTGTTAAACTTCACTGTCAATTTTACCTTCGTTACTGGTATCATACCACATCCATACAAACTCACCAACAGCATTTCTGTTATTGTAAATATCTGTTACATTCAGATGCATTGATTTCAGCAGATAACCACAGATACAAACTTTGTATAATGTTATATTTCCACAATGTGTATTGCTAGCCATTTTTTTTTATGGGCGGAGGCTTGATCACCGTGATGTAATCAGAAAGATGTAATCAGCATTGGAAAAAAGAAAACATGAGATATGATGAAGGAAAAATAGGTGCATAACTGGCTGAGTATATTTAATACATTAAAAAATAGGGCGCTATGGATATTTCTTACTCTGTCAGTCCTGTTTCAGAGATCTGAAAATTGTCAATGCTTTGTCCATTGATATGGATGTCCAGGTCAGTCCTGTTTGGGCTCTTGGAGACCAGAGGTGTTGGAAGTTCAGGAATAGTCTTATCAAAATTCTCCATCTTGATTTGATATTCACCTTTGGAACCTCGGGTCAGCAGAGATGCAAAACAGTGATGTAACATGATCTCAGAGGGTAGGTAGGATGTCCTCCTTTGGCATATTTCTCCAGTGCCTTCCTGCATTGCTGAAAGGAACACAACTAATTCAAAGTGGGGAGGATTTTCATGCTGGAGCAGAGTAGCCAGGGGACTCGATGGTATAATGGAGTGATAGTAGGTTAGTGGAAAGATAAAGAATGGACATTCCTCAGAACTGATGCCATCAAGGTGGAAGTCCACACTGGTCTGGTAGAGTTCGCCGTTTTCTCTTTCCTGATAGAGTACAGCTGAGACCCGAACACTGGTTAGAGGGCTAGGTCGAGTGTTGGCCACTTGGAAAATAAGATTAGGTTTACCATCTACGTGAGCTACTACTGCTAAGTCAGTAAAGCGAATTGAGAAAGCTCGATTTTTTGGCCGGGCGATCTTCGCCACAAAGGCACCTAAATTAGAAACCATTGAATTTTTTTTAGAATGAACAGATTAAATATCAGTACCTTTTCTGAATGAGAAGGATCTAGCAAATTTTTATACATTTCTTGGTGCCATGCCTTCGAAATGAGTCAGGAATTGAACTTGTTAATTTCTCATTAGCCTGAAGGATTTTGCAAAACGGTACATACATTCTTTATTTTAAACCTGCGATTTCAAAATGGGTAAGCACAATTCATTTTGTTACATAGAAATGTAAAACTTTAGTTTGTTATGAAGTGGAGGAGTGGTCATTTCCTGTATTCCTGTCCCTGCTTTAAAAATAACAGAAAATAAATGCAATTTACTTGCAACCAGATTACTTCAAGTTTAAATAGAGATTAGATTCATAGTAGAATGATTTGGGGTAGGGAGGGGACCTGTAGAACAAGTGACATTGAAGAATTTTTAACTTTGAAATTTATACAAACCTTTTTTCTTTTAAGAATGCTCTGTCTCTAAGGTGGTTTTCAGTGTACCCTTCAAGTGCATCCTCCATGTGCCCCCCAGCAGGTAGATCATGGTTTCTTAACTACTTTTGTGCCACAGATGTTGGCAGGCTGGTGAGGTCTATGAACCTCTTATTAGAATTACACTTTAAATGCATTAAAATAAAGTATATAAACAGGAAACCAAATACACTGAAATCCAGTTGAACATTTAAAAAATTACAATGTGTACCATATGTGCTTTTTTAATGCATTAAATAAAAAAATACAGTGGAGGTTTAGTACTGTAATTTTGAAGTATTATAGTATGATATGAAAATATCTGGGATTTCTGTTTGTAACAAAGTTACGGGTATTGCCAGTGCTTTTGTTTTTTGTTGCCTACATTTATAATCAAAGGAAATACCAAATTTCAGTTGGAGGTTAGTGTAAAAGAAAAAAAAGATGTAAGTTTTTCCTGTCTAAGTTCACATATCCTCTAAATTTTATCGAGTGGCCCAGTGTAAGAACTCTTCTTGTAAAGATTAAGTGATTTGCTACGGGTTGTAAAAGCCAGTTGGTTGCACACTGGGACTTTATTCCATACCACTGTTAATATCGCCCATAGTGTGTTAAAACAAGGTTTTCTCTTTGTTTTGTTTTTTATTTTTTAATTGTATATATCACTAGCCCTACTTTATTAGAGCAAAGAGTGTCATGTGTTGCCAGGTTTATACGCAAAATTTCACAATCATTGTGGCCTATTTCCAGTACATGCTCAGGATATGTATACTTGTTCTCTAATCTGCAGTGCTGACTGGTGTTTTGGGCTCATTAATATTGAGTAAATGTTGAAAAGATGAACTCAGAGGAGAAAATTCTAGCCCAGTAGAGGTTAAAAAAAAAAAATCAAATTCCTCTGTTAGGTAAAACGACTGTCAAAATATGCATTGAACATATTTATTCACTTATTTAACAAAATATTTAGCTTCTCTGAAAAACTCCTTTTAGATTTTTTGTTAATATCTTTTTGGCTGGTAGCATAATGATCCCTTTTTTCTTAAGAAATTTCAGTATGTAAAATTTAAGTATAGAGAGAGGTTTCTTAAAATTTCTCCTATTGTTTGACCCTAGGCTCTTCCTTTCAGTCTCAGGCATTACCTGCCAATGATGCAAATAAATTATTCTGTAATACCGTTGCTTATAACTGACTATACCCATTCCAAAACATTCATACATTTTTTTTTTTTAAGAACAAAAACAATTACCTGTGGGGACTTCCCTGGTGACGCAGTGGTTAAGAATCGGCCTGCCAATGCAGGGGACATGGGATTGATCTCTGTACCGGGAAGGTCCCACATGCAGCGGAACAACTAAGCCCGTGTGCCACAACTACTGAGTCTGCACTCTAGAGCCTGCGTGCCACAACTACTGAAGCCTGCGCGCCGCAACTGCTGAAGCCTGTGCACTCTAGGGCCCACGTGCTGCAACTACTGATGCCCGTGTGCCTAGACCCTGTGCTCCGCGACAAGAGAAGCCACCTCAATGAGAAGCCCGTGCACTGCAATGAAGAGTAGCCCCCACTCGCTGCAACTACAGAAAGCCCGCGCGCAGCAACGAAGACCCACCGCAGCCAAAAATAAAACAAACAAAATACAAAAAACAATTACCTGTGATGAAGGCCTCTAGCATGAGGCCTAGGAGCATTTGTATGGCAAGTAGGGCGATTGCACTAGGACAGTCACCACTGGGGAACATGGTACCGTAACCAATTGTGAGTTGTGTCTCCAGGGAGAAGGAGAATGCAGCTGTGAAACTGGTGATGTACTTGACACAGATAGTGTGGTTTTCAGGTGGGGCATCATGATCTAGTTCCAGATCACCATTCATCTCAGCTAGAACATACCAGAGCACTGCAAAGACAAGCCAGTGGATAACAAAAGAAGCAGAAAAAACCAACATCATCCAGCGCCAGCGCATGTCCATTAGGATTCCCCAAGCGTCTCGAAGATATGCAAGACCTCTTTGAGCGCCATCCATTTGAAGTGTGCTATGGCCATCCTTGGTGACCATCCTCCGGTATCTCTGAGTTAGGAGAGGAGCAATAACTTTGCAATTACTGCCATCCATCTCAGGCTGTAATTCTCTGAAATCAAGAGTAAATTAGTAAACCCTTAACTGTTTTTCAGGTAATATTAATAAATTCTGAGACTTTGTTTTGTAATTTTTTTGGAATGCTTCCCTGACTGCTGGGCCAGCTTTCCCAGTCTGATAGCTCTTTCTCTTTACATAAGGGAGCATTTACTGACTAAGTCATTCATTTGATAGCTAATCATGGATTGCCTTAGGATATCTATTATTGGTTCCTTTAATGACTGTTAAAATATTGTTTGGCATATTAACGAATCCCCAAGGGTTGGGATTACGATTCATGTCTCTTTTTGATACTCCTGTATCTTTCTTGCACAAGTCGAGGCTTCAAGTATGTATTGATTTGACTAAACATTATGTGTAACAACTTTCCATAATTAATTAATAATTTATAACTATGAATAATTCATAATGAAAAGGAACATTAAATATCTGTTCCTCTGTTTAAATAAATAGAAATCATTTAGAAGTGTAGTGTTGAACTGTCTGAAAATGTTTTGAAGCCACACTTATTGCTAGGATAAGAGTAAGCTTTTAGAGATCCATAGTTCCATTGTATGCTTTATAATTAGCCTGTTGAAAGTTCTATGATTAGGTTTTATTTGTTTTTGTTACTTTGTGGTCATTTTCATGGAGTCTTTCCTTCTGTGGCTCATGGATTGCCGCCCTTCTGAATATTCTAGATGCTGATTAGATTGTGGGGTAGACAGAAAATTATTTTCTTGGCAAAATTAAGAAATTCCAGGTAAAGATTCCAAGGTAATATTAATTTTGAAAGTAAATGAACCGGGTACTTCCCTGGTGGTCCAGTGGCTAAGATTCCAGTGGCTGCCAATGCAGGGGGCCAGACCCCACATGCCACAACTGAAAGAGTTCACTTGCTGCAACTAAAGATTCCACGTGTCGCAACTAAAGATCCTGCATGCCACAACTAAGACCTGATGTAGCCAAATAAGTAAATAAATAATTTTTTTAAAAAAAGGCAATGCCTTAAAAAAGAAAAAAGAGAAGTAAATGAACCAGAAGAAAAAGCTTCGAGTTTAATGAACTAAAATAATCATTAAGACATTAAAGGTCAATTTTAGAAACATTAGTAAAGTTAGTTTTTAGCTATAAACGGTTTTCATCTGTGTTTCTTCTTTTCTCTGTGTGGTGAGTCGAAATCTAATGTGCACTTTCCATGTGACCATCCTTGAATATGACAAAGGTGTCAAAGACTTACGCAGAGGCAAGCAGAAACAGAATGGGAAATGCAACTTTGCTTCCCTTGAATCTGCCTTTCTTCTTTGCCACAATCCAGTACTAGGTGTTTATACATGACTCTTTTCGATGCTTCCTCCTTCAGAAGTAGATGCCCTTGGAAGTGTTGCATATCACCTTCCTACCTTTTGAATGACAATGATGCTTTGCTTGAGTTTGCTGGATGGACCCTCCTATGTCTAGGGACTTTGGGGCTTTGGAGACTGGCTTCCTGTGTTGTTGGAATTGGGCATTGGCCAGCTGGGTATATGCTTTCCCTTTTGTCCTAAGGCTGATTTAACATTTATTGGTGATATTAGAGACATTTTCGTATATTTTCTTCACATATGAGTTGCTGATGGAACACTGGGTTGATTGTTAACTTTATTTAGATTAGATGGTCATTTCTGTTTCATGTTATAAATTTTAAAAAAATCTTAGGGCATTAATGTTTTATAATTTATTATCCTAACAAGTTGTCATTATCATTTTATTTAATTTTTTTTTCTTGGCACAGTTATTTAGTGATTCATTTTGCTAGACTTTTTGATGTTTTAGAAGACCTGATCTCTGCCCTTTTGGAAATTATTATAATAACAAAATATTCATAGGCATTGTGCTAGGTGCTTTCATTACTGCATTGTCTCTAATTCTTTGGTATCTCAGCAAGATAGACATTCTTTTTTTTTTTTTAAGATAGACATTCTTATCCCATTTTTCAGATGAGATCACTGAGGATCAGGCAGATAAAAGAAGTTTTCACAAGGCGTATGGATTATTTTGCAAGTCCGACTAACTTAACAGTTGGCTATTTTTTTATTTTTATTTTTTTTTAACTACAAGAAGCTATCTATTTAGAGTTTGGTGAGATAAAAGTCTGTCCCAAGATGATTGGTACTGCATTCACAAAATAGTCTTTGACAGCCTGATTTTTAGCACCTTAGAACTCTCCTGTCCCCAGAAGTGTCTCAAATATCCATTTTAAATCATTGTTAGTTTTATGCATGATTTTTATGTCAGTAATGATTAATGATATTGGCTAATATATATTATTTATTATGTGCCAGGAATCATACCAAGCACTTCACATGTATTGACTCATGTGAAGCCAATAGCAGTGCCTGGCACAGAGTAACCTCTTGGGCTATTAGTTGCCTTACTGGTATTAATAATGTTTCTTAACTTTCCTAGTAATAAGTACCATTATTAATGCCCATTTTATAGATAATGAAACTGAGCCACAGTGAGTTTCCTAAGATCACAAAGGTAGTAAGTGGTGGTCAGTTCCTGCTTAGTCCGTAGTCCAGAGTCAGTGCTATATTGCCTCAAAAATAGACATTTTGACCCTAGTTAGCTTTTGTGAATAACACGTTACATTTGACTAGTTTTGTCCAAGAGCTCCTACAGAATATTTGTTCTTCAGAAATGCTTAGGCTAAGACCTAGATTTGTAGGCAAGAAGGATATTTTCAGTTAAGGAAGACATCTTGTAAGGTTTGAAGATTAGTACAATCAGAATTATTGTACATAGTCTAGTCTTAGATCCTATAGACCAGCAGAGTTAAAACAAAATGTGGAGAGGAGGGTTCTTATAAAGCATTGCCAAATTTGTATTTTGCCAGGTGAGAAAATAATTTTAAAAATATACTTTCATCATAATTTTATAAAAGAAAAGACATTTTGACACTTGAAGAAGGGTATAGCAATAAAGGGTAGTTGGCTGCCTCCAGTAAGTTTGTGAACCACTGTGTGGTTTTGCATTGTCCATGGCTTTGACCTGTATTGTTTCTTGCTTCCTGCCTATGTGAAAATGCCCATGATGAAGCTGTACACTAGTGCTGTTCCACTTATGGAACCACTGATTGCTAATTGTATCATAGTAATTCGTGGGCGGAAAGGTCCATGATTCTTCTTGATTTTCAGCTTGCTTCATTAAGTTCTAAAATTCATTACCTGAGGAGACAGCCTTTGTATACATACTATAGCTAACAAAATCAGTTATTTTCATTTGGGCCTTTTCAGGATTGTAACTTCTTACCTATAGCTTTTGTAGCACTCTTGCTCTAGGCTTTTACAGTTTTTTTTTTCTCTTGCGACTAAGTAAATACATAAAAAAACCTGTGAACAGGGCAGTCAGAAGGCTAATATCAAAACAGTGAAGCATTATCCTTTTTATATATAAAACTTTCCTAAATCTGGTTTAGATGGTGCTGGAAAGTGGAGTATTTGAGAGAGGTAAGATTTCAGTCCCCACTTAACAGATTACCCTGAATAACTCCATTCTTTGCACTCATGTAGTCAGTGTGGTTTAGCATAACGAAGACAGGGTGGGAAATCTAGCTGACTGGGTTCTGGCTCTGTTGGTTACATAGCTGTGCCAGTTTGGGCGAGCTACCCAATCCCCTTGGCCAGGCTTCCTTATATTAAAAAGAGAAAGAAAGAAAAGAGGGAATTAAATAACATGATCCTTTAAAATCCTACATGTTTGTAAACTTACTACCATTTCCCTCCACTGATAGAGGTTTCCTGTGTGATTTTTTACTATATAATTTTATATATGCTTGTATGGCATTTAAAACATTATTGTTGCCCAATGTATGTAGATTTTCTTTCCATCAAATTTAAAAGTGTCTGATGGACAGACATTATGTTTATACTATTATATTTCCAGGTTATTTTCATATCTACAGGTACACAAGTGCTTTTTGAATGTGTTTTTCCTAGTCTGTATTTATATGATTCTTGTAAATTGATCCCAGTAGAAAGTAGAATTGGGATGGTTTGCTTGTGTCTCTCTGTGTGGGCTATAAAATATTTGCCCATTTATAAACTGTTTGATGGAAAAAATAGTACTTTATAAAAATGATAGTTTGGATGCTTCATTGGTCATCAAAATAATGGATTCATTTTACTCATTAGGTTGTAGCACTCAAAATTATGTCTTTTATTGTCATGTTGTAATGTAGTAGTATAGTTCATATTAAACAGTTAAGATATAAGTCATAATAACTACAAATGTTAAATGATTGCAGTATTACTGTGTATTTGTTCACTTCTGGTGTAAACAGTTTAAGACTGGAGAGAGTCATAATCATCTCTCCTGCCCTCCATAATTAGGGCAAATAGTGTGAGTTCTAATTCTATTATATAAGCTCAGAGATTCTTTTATATTTTAATTTCTTATTTGTAGAAGCACCTAATTTCAGCAATAATTTCATGCTTAAGAAATTAGGACACTCATCATTTTTCCTATGGCTTAAAAAAGTAAAAACAAAATGATTTTTTTTGGGGGGGGGTCATTTGTTTTTCTTTGCTCATTTTGGATTTCTTTAATCCCTTCCAAATGAAAAAGATACATTTTTTAAAAAGCCACTGAATTTTTTCCAGGGTCTTTCTCTTCCCATTTCTATATTATAATGGAGAATTAGTATACATTTAGTAAAACAATTAAGAAGAAAATTTCCAATAATGCTTTCAAGAGGACTATTATTCTATTTCCAAAATTTAAGGAAAAAGAATAAAGAACCTTAATGTATGATCCTGTATGTAATGTCTTTGTTTTAAAACTCTATTGGCAATATCAAGCTCCATCCCTATTTGTCAGTCAGTTTTTTTCTCTGTTCTCCTTAAGGAAAGAAATAAGATTGAATATTTTCTCATGTACTCACCAGTTCTTTTGCTGGGCCAGCTTTATACACGGGTAGGTCTGGAGGAAGCTTTCAGAGACTGTCTTTTTGGTGAGGTAATTTTAATCTACAAGTCCAGCTTGTAGGTTCTCTTCTTGGACTGGGTTTACGGTTCACATTGCTCTGTTTATAATGTCGTGGGGGCTGCTTTCAGCTGAAGCTGATGTGATTGGTCACTTAGTCTGCGGGGGGCCAGTTAGCTCTGATCCTGTGGAAAAGAATGCTGGTTTGTTAGGAGGTCTTTCTTTACCCATCACAGACCTTAACAACTCTGGAGAAAGCCTCCAGAACTGACTTGGAGAAGGGGTGCATTTTTTCTCTCTAATCAGGACCGGTCTTTTAGTAAGTTTGCATAATCTTACTTAAGAGTTTATTTACAAGTTCAAAGGGATAAAATTCCCTGCAAGATTTCCTTTCAGCCGTCTTTCCTTATATAGCATGTTTAAGTGTGAGATATTTCCTTTACTAATCTTTTTTTCCTCCATTTCTTTTGGGAATATTTCCTTGGATAAGGACTTTTAGGTAGAAATTAATGAATTGATTTTACTAGTTTTCTTTTCATATCCCATCTCATCAGAATGACTACCACTAATTCTAGAACTAGTAATAGAGGTAATTTAGTTACCTGAAATCTTTTTTTGGGGGGCAAGGAGGCAGACTTTTTTATTTTATTTTTTTAAGGCTATGTACAGAAACCTTGAATAAGAAAACATTTAATTGTTTGGTTCCTTACACCTATCTCTAAAAAACACACCTGTGTGAAAAAACTGAAGAATTTTCTTAAATCATGCTTTAGTGATGTTTAGGGGATGTTTCCCTCAGGAGAAGTATGATGACATGCAATAAATATAGTGTTCAGGGTACAGAAACTTAAACATCTAAATAATGTCTAGCTGGAAAACGTCTGTGATCCAGTGTGTAGCAACCTCAAAATGAGCTGTGGGATAGCTTTGTATAATGCCTTACTGAGCAGGACTTTTCTCCACCTCCATTAGCTGCTGATTTTAAAACTTTGATCAAATGTCACATGTAAGGGGATCTGAGATACAAAGGCTGCGATTGTTCATAGTAAAATCATGGAAGGCCTGCTGGGAAAATTATTAATCTAGACCAATATAATGCTGCTTAGAAAGTGAAATCCGCCTTTGTAGATTCCTTCTCCTCCCCCCACAATTAAAAAATATATTAATTCCTTCTTTGTTTTTATTAATGCCAAACATTTCAATACAAGTTCAGACACAGCACTGCAAACTTTGACCTTCAGAACTAGAGAAGGTAAAAGGATAAAGGAGAGACTTGTGATGTGATGCACCTTCCCTGCATGTTCTGGTAGGAACTGTACTTTATATCAATTACTAGTTTACTGATTGGGGGCGGAAGAGGGAAGACAGTAAATATAGTGTAACACTGCCTTTCAGAAAGCAGTACTGAAGGTGTACCTGCCATGTGTCTTGAATAGACATTATAGTAAGCAAGATAGTAAAGGATTTTATCAACATTAGAAGCCCCTTTCCATAATACATTCAGACAGAAATCATTTACAAGATGATTGTCAAGAAAGAAATGTCTCAAGTGAAGAAGTATTCTGGTTTCTGGATTTCACAGTTTGAAAGTCTGCTGTGGTCTCTAAACAGTGATTCCTAATTGCTAACTGAATGGATGTCGTAGACCAGTTCTAGAGTGTCTCCTTAGGAGCATAGCACTCCCATTATAATAGCCGGAGCACATAAACTCATTTCTGTTTGAAGTTGCCCGGTTAGCTGAGATGAAACTGATATCGGCACAGATGATAAACCAACTTCACCCTAAAATACATGGGCCCTCCCGTCTAAACAGAATTAATGATTTCAGTTGGAGATGGCTCTAAAACATTCTTCTATAAATGAACATACATGCTGCTAGATATCTGTTCATTGATTGATTTATTTTTTATTCCAAATTATAATGATTAAACAAGATGCCAAGAATCAGGTACATTATTCTTTATTAAATTCAATTCTGTATCCCTAAATTGTTTGCTTTTCTTTCTGGCTAAAGCACTCCAGTATAATCCATAATTGTACCACATGGTACCTGAAAACAACAAAACCTTTAGTTGGCGTGCAGTGTCTTGCCTATGTATATACATAATCTCACAATTTTTAACCTTTAGCCCTGGTCTCCAATGCTCTTTCTTACACAGTGTAGTTAGCTTTCTTTAGAAGATGCCTAGTCTCTTTCCAGTTCTGCATTGAAGCCCACTACTGATCACCTTCCCCCGAGATTTCAGGCAGTGTCTGGGTATATACCAGCAGATGACTGAGCATAAAGGTTATAGGAATATGGGGCATATTTAGACCACATGAGGTGCTTTTTCAGAGTCCGATATACAGCAGCCCCTCCAGTCTCTCCCAGCCAGGAGCTGCTGTGTTTTCGGGACCATATTAACCAGTGGAGCAGATGTGTTACCTCCTCAGGGGTTAGGATGGGAGAAAAGTTGCAAATCTCTGGATATAGAATTTAAACTACTCCATCCTAGTTACCCTGAGTTTTGTTTACAACTGGGGGGAAAAGTAAATATCAATACCTGGATGGGATTCCCTTTCACTGTTTTCTCTGGTATTAGAAAATATTTTTAGTGTTAATCAGAGAATATATATCTGAATAGAGAAATACAAAGTTACTTGCTAGAAAAATTTGCACATAAACAAGCTTCAAAGTCTGTCCCATAATTCCACTTTTGCTTTTGGAGTTTGGGCGCTTCTAAGTTCCAAGTTTCACAGCTGTAGATTTTGTTGGCTGAGTGCCTTTTTGCTCCATCTGAAGTTTTCCATAAACACCATTTCTGGCTGTAAGTCAAACATGCACACAGGTGCCCTTTTACTGCTCTTTCTCCTTAGGAAGTCCACTCAATTACACCAGACTAAAACCAATACTGCATTTTAATTTAATTTTATTTTTAGAAGAGTCCTATTTAGACAATACGTTCAGGCAGAAACAATCAAGTATTTATTGCCGTTGGGGAAAGTATTTATATATGTAGTGCAGTTGTATTTTAGCACCTTTTATACATCTTGAGGGATTGTTGATGTAAGAATATAAAATGTGTTATACAGGTAGTATAGTTTGCTCATAAGACTGCCGCGTTTGCCATATTGAATAGAAAAAAAATATATTTTAAATTTATATTTCTTTACCTTTTAGAGGTCAGAGACACCTTTAAGACCCTGGCAAAAACCTTAGACCCTTTTCCCTGAAAAAAGATAAAAGCATGCCAGCGTGATAGGTGCTTCTAGTTTAAGGATTCATAGCCCCAAGCTCATTTGTTGACTATAGGTTAGAAATATTTAGTTCAGGCATTAATTTGTAAATTATTTAGTTATGTTTACCTTTAAATCATCTTGTTTACATATTAATCTGTTAAGGTTTTTTAAAAAGTCAACTAAAATATTTGGCTACTCAACTTTGTCATATTGCTAATGTTACAGAAAGAGGAAGACTTTGATTTTAAGTGCTGAGAAAGGCCATGTGGGTGTGGGTATCCCTCGTTCATTTTAGCCCTGGTCACTTTGGAGTCATGTAATTTTTAGACATTAAAGGAGCTTTAGATATTATCTTCTGAGTTGCCCATGAACAACTTTATCATTTATTTTAAGTTGTATCAATAATACACAAATATATTTATTTTTTTAACCCTGTAATGAGTTAACTCATTATAAAGTTTTTTGGCACCCTCAATCCCCACCCAAATTTATATACATACAAATCTACTCTAATCATTTAGGTTATAAAGGATTTATTTTAATGTTTTAGAGCAATTCTTGCATACAGTATAATTTATATTGTAAGTTATATTAGTAGTAATTGGAAATGTATACTCTATTAGATTGTACTTGAAGTCATTTTTTTACCCTTCAAAATAATTGTGAGTAAAATTTTTATATTGTTATATATTAAGTTGATCTTAACATTTTTTTCAGGGGTACACATTTTGTTATCGTTTATCTGCTGGAAGCTTAACAAATTTAGTTCCATTTAGACATCTTGGCAGTCTCTATCCCCAAGCTTTTCTATGCATGATATGTCTATTGCTTTTTTAGAGCCCCTTAGAATTAGATCCCGGAACTTCCTTTTTCTACTTTATTTTTGTAGAATTTCTGGCTGCTTCTGATGGGTTTAATTTGTGAGTAAACTCTGGATTAGGAGTTTGAACATCTATGTTCTATTTTTGATTTGGTCACTACTCAGCTGTGTGACCGTGGGAGATCCCCCTACAGGTATCCCTTTCCTCACAGGAACAATAAAGATGGTAAGGTTGAAGGTAAATGAGCTCCCTGCTCCAGTCCAGTCCAGTGGCTGGTCCCAGCACAGAGTGAAGCCCAGGGACCCTGTGAAGTCCTTGGTTCTCACAGTCACTACCCAGGATTAGTTTATATCTAAGATTTTTTTCTGCCCTAAAATTCTTTCATGTTATTATTTGTAAGAAGTTATGTGAATGTAATTTTATCATTCTGACCCCTGACTTCAAAGTTCTTAAAGAAGCTCCTAATTTCTTCAATAAATCTTTATCAGGTATCTAACCGTGCCTTGCATCTTGGTCTGATGGCTCTCCCAGCCTTCCCTGGCTTCTTCCCTCCTTCCTTTCATGCAGGCATTTCCCATAATAAAATCTTTGGATGTTTAAAAAAAAAAAAAAAAGATGGTAAGGTTGACTCAACCCTTGTGGTTATTATGAGGATCGGATGAGATATATCAATGCATTTTGTCAACTGTAATGTATCAAGTCATTTGTTTACATGTGTGTCCCTCGACTGTGGACCTGGAGGGCAGGTGCTATGTCTAAGTCTCTTCTTTATTTTCAGTCATATGTCTTTAACTGTATTTGTTCATGGAGAAAGCACTCATCTTAATGTGTGCGAGAGGTATGAGTAAACAAACAAACAAAAAATGGTAAAGTAGTACTGTTTCTCTGGGAAAATATTTGGTAGTACTTACTGAAGTTGAATATACCTTATGGCCCAGCAGTTTCACTCCTAGGTAAATATCAACAGAATTGGAAACATACGCTCACCAAATTTCACATCCAGGAATGTTTATAGCAGCACAGTTTATAATAGCAAAAAACTAGAAACAACCTAAATCAGTAGTAGAGTAATACATTGTGGTCTGTTCATACAATGAGATCCCATACCACAGTGCAAAAGAACAAGCTTCTGTTCTCTGTAACAACGTGGATGAATTTCCCGTAATGTTCAATGGAAGAAGCCACACATACTACAGAATGGGAGAAAATATTTGCAAACAAAGCGACTGACGAGGGCGTAATTTCCAAAATACACAAACAGCTCATACAACTCAATAACAAAAAACCAAACAACTCAATTGAAAAATGGGCAGAAGACCTAAATAGACATTTCTCTAAAGAAGAAATATGAGTGGTCAATAGTACATCAAAAGATGCTTGATGTCTCTTAATTATTAGAGAAATGCAAGTCAAAACTACAACGAGGTACCACCTCACACCAGTCAGAATGGCCATCAATAAAAACTGTACAGGGGCTTCCCTGGTGGCACAGTGATTGAGAATCTGTCTGCCAATGAAGGGGACACGAGTTCGAGACCTGGTCTGGGAAGATCCCACATGCCGCGGGGCAGCTGGGCCCATGAGCCGCAACTACTGAGCCTGCGCGTCTGGAGCCTGTGCTCCGCAACAAGAGAGGCCGCGACAGTGAGAGGCCCACGCACCACGATGAAGAGTGGCCCCCACTCTCCACAGCTAGAGAAAGCCCTTGCACAGAAACGAAGACCTAGCACAGCCAAAAATAAAAAAACTAAAATAAATAAAATTTATGAAAAAAAATACTGTACAAATAACAGGGAATTCCCTGGTGGTCCAGTGGTTAGGATTCCCAGCGTTCACTGCTGAGGGCCTGGGTTCAGTCCCTGGTTGGGGAACTAAGATCCCGCTAACCATGAGGTGCCGCCAGAAAAAAACAAAACCAAAAAAATCTCTACAAATAACAAATGCTGGAGAGGATGTATGAGAAAAGGAAACCCTCCTACACTGTTGGTGGGAATGTAAGTTGGTACAGCCACTATGGAAAACAATAGGGAGGTTCCTCAGAAGACTAAAAATAGAATTATCATATGATCTAGTGATTCTACTCCTGGGCATATACCCAGACAAAACTCTAGTTCAAAAAGATACATGCACCCCTGTGTTCATAGCAGCACTGTTCACAATAGCAAGACATGGAAGCAACAGATGAATGGATAAAAAAGGTATGGTACATATATACAATGGAATACTACTCAGCCATAAAAAGGAATGAAATAATGCCATTTGTAGCAACACGGATGCAACTAGAGATTATTGAACTAAGTGAAGTAAGAAAGAGACAAATACCATATGATATCACTTATATGTGGAATCTAAAATATGACACAAATGAACCTTTCTATGAAACAGAATCATGGACATAGAGAACAGACTTGTGGTTACCAAGGGAGAGGGGGTTGGGGGAGGGGTGGAGTGGGAGGTTGGGATTAGCAGATGTAAGCTTTTATATATAGAATGGGTAAACAATAGGTCCTACTGTACGACACAGAGAACTATATTCAATACTCTGTGATAAACCATAATGGAAAAGAATATTTAAAAAAGGGTATGTATGTATGTATAACTGAATCACTTTGATGTACAGCAGAAATTAACACAACATTGTTAATTAAACAACTATACTTCAATAAAAAAAAGCCAGACGTAAACTGACATTCCATTTATATAAAAAAGGTCAAAAATAGGCAAAACTAATCTTTGGAGATAGAAGGCAGGATAGCGTTTACCTTGGTAAGGGCCGATTGGGAGGACATGAAGACTTTTGAGAGGTCCTGATAAATTTTTTTTTTAAATCTTAGTAGTTAGGTGGATATATATTGCTTTGTGAAAACTCTGAATTGTACATTTATGATTTGTGTACTTCTTGATATGAATGTTATACTTCAATAATAAGTTTTCATTCATTCATTCTTTTATTTTTGGCTGCATTGGGTCTTCGTTGCTGCACGCGAGCTTTCTCTTGTGGCGAGCTGGTGCTACTCTGTTGCTGTGCGCGGACTTCTCATTGCAGTGGCTTCTCTTGTTGCGGAGCACGGGCTCCAGGCGCGGACTTCAGTAGTTGTGGCTCATGAGCTCTAGAGCGCAGGCTCAGTAGTTGTGGTGCACGGGCTTAGTTGCTCTGTGGCATGTGGGATCTTCCTGGACCAGGGCTCGAACCCGTGTCCCCTGCATTGACAGGCGGATTCTTACCACTGCACCACCAGGGAAGTCCAATACTGTTTTCTTAAAGGTAGGAGGAGGAGATGAGTATGGTACATTTAAAAGTTCTTGAATCCTTTTCATCCTTCTCTTATGAAAATGACAATGATGCCTGAACGCAAAACTTTCTTTACCTTGCACTTACATGTGGGATATGTTTGGCATGTCAGAATTACATTATTCTGGTTTTCCTTGGTTTACTGGAGAAGTTGTCACCCAGATCTTTCTGTTTCAGTTATTCGTTATGCAACATTTGATATATCAAAAAATATATGGCAGTTTTTAGGAATTATTTTGTAGAAACAAGCACTTGGTAACAAGATCTGAACTCCTTTGTTATAGAATTTTTGAACTGGAATTGGCTAGTGTTTGTGTAAATTCAGATGGCTACCTCAGTAATACACACACACACACACACACACAGACACACACACACACACACAGACACACACACACACACACACACACCCTCTTTCATATTAGGAATGGGATCTTTAGTCAAGGTGTACAGATCAGAATTGGAGACAATTTAAAATCAGGTCTATGACTCCACGATCTTCATTCTTTCTTTAGTACTGTGCTCCTCTATATCTTCAAAATTTCTGTCACAAATCCTTTTTGGAACAAAGAATGGCATAAATAGTCATTTAAACTTTATGAGGTACAGATTTTCCAACAGGTTGAGAATTATGAGATTGCAGTAAGCAGAAAAGCAAGATTTTTTTCTTCCTTTAGTTTCCCTATTTTACCCTATCCTGTCCTTTATATTTTTCTTATTCCTAGGTACCAATATGAAAAGTATACGTAGGACTTGACAGTTATGAAGGTTATAGAAGCTGCTAGTTTAGAAAACAATGCAGACAAATTATTCACATAAAGGGAAATAAAGTCAGCAAACAATCTGAAAAATCTTTGATGTGAAAAATTCATATTCGAGCCACATTAGTATACCATTTTACAACCATTAAAGTAGAAAAGCTTCAAAAGGCTAGCAGCACTTAGTTTTGGTAATCTAAAATGGTCTGGTGGTCTTACCTACCCTTTTTTTGAGGAGGAGAGAAAGGTATGCCAACGTATGAAGTCTGTCATTTGACCTAGTAATTTTACTCTTTGAAGTTTTTTTTCAGAAGTAGTAGTTCAGAAAAACAAAACACATATGCACACAGATATTTCTTCCTTGTTATCTAGTTCTCAAAAAGTTAGTTACGATGCAAATGTCCACTGGGGAATAATCTACTAGATAGTGCAACAGCTGCAAGGTATACCTGCTGTGTATCCATTTATATTATCAGTAAGATGTATAATCACAGAGAATTATTTGCTATTTAGATTACAAAATAGTGGGTACACTGATTGAAACTACATTTTAAAGATGTTATGTAAAAACTAACCACAGATATGTAGAGTTCTATTTCTATGGTTGAGGAATTACTGGTATTTTTATTTTTAATATCTTTAATTTTTTGCAACTTATCATCTGTTAGAAAAAACTGTAATGACCAGTTTTTGATGCGTTAAGCATTTTGCCATTAATGGGTTTCCTTTGCTTATTTTGGTACATTCATTACTTCTCAAAGACGTAGTGTAAAAGTAGATGAAAAAAATAAAATTAAAAAAAAAAAAGTAGATGAAAATCAGTGTTTTGACCAGCTCATCCATCAGGTGATTGTATTCTCAATATGCCTGGCACATATTGCTTGTGACTGAATGATTTACATATGTTAAAAGTCATTTGCCATCACTTATCAATTTATATGCATTAGGGATTTCTTTGTTTTAAATTTTTCTTCTGTGAGTATAGCTGTATTTTTCATCAAGTCATATAATGGATGTGGGCTTTGTAAAATGTCTCATCCCTTCTTATTCTGAGCAAGAGAACCTGGAATGTCTTCTGACCCTTCTAACCCAAGGGCAGACATGGAATATATCTATACTTGAATTCATAAAACTTGGCACTTAGTGCAATATGCAGTAAATATTTGTTAAATGAGTCAGAAGGTTAAGATTTGAATCCTGTGTCATTTAAATAGTGGTGTGTGATTTTGGACAATTCTCCTGGGTTGTCTTTTTGAGCCTCAATATTCTCAGCTGTAAAATGGGAAAAATAATTTCTAATACTGAGTATTGTTATGAAGATTAAATCAGTTAAGTGAGTGTTTTTATTAACTGTGGCCATGTAACAAGTTACCCCAAAACTTAGTGGCCGAAAGCAGCAAACATTTATTTTCTCAGTTTCTGTGGGCCAGGATGGAGCAGCCTAAGCTAGGTGGTTCTGGCCTGTGTCTCTCATGAGGCTGCAGTCATCTCAGGGCTCATCTGGGGTTGGATCCGCTTCCAAGCTCACTCACGAGGCTGTTGGCAAGCCTCAGTTCTTTGCCATGTGGGCTTCTCCACAGGGCTGCCTCACAACAGGGCCGCTGGATTCCCTCAGAGAGAGCGTCCAAGATGGAAGTTTTTAACTTAGTATCAGAAGTGACATCTCATCACTTCTGCTGGATTCTGTTAGGAGCAAGCCAGCCCACACTTAAGGTGAGGGAATTACACAGAGGCCAGAAGTCAGGGATTGTTGAGGGCTGTCTTAGAGGCTGCCTGTCATAATAAGGGTATTTTGCCCAGCAAATAATTGTACCCCCCCATTCCAAGATTATTCTGTAATAGAATAATATCTTGTAACAACCTAATAACTGTTTGGGTGAACAGGATATGGAATCTTAATACATGTGAAATTGAATATAAGAGGATGACCAGAAATTAGAATTTCCTCATTTTCAAATGTACAATTTTTTTTTACTTTTAATATGGTTTAATGAAAAGAATTGAGGTTGTTACTGTGAGAATTTGTATATTTTATTGTTATAAACTGAAGGTATCAATGTATGTTTTGGATATTCAGCTACATACTTTAATGTGAGATTTTGGGTAATTTGTTGTGAATTGTAAGTGGTAGCACATGTGGTATGGTGACTGAAGAATTTGCACAGTTCAGAATTATCTTGTCCTTTGAAACCAGTTTAGTTTACTTGGCATAACAGGCTCTCTTTCACTGTTAATGTAACTCTTGAGTTGCATCAGGTTAGACATAGCTTAGCTTTGAATTCTGTTCCAGAGCAATTTGTTGTACGCCTGTAGTGTACTAGGTGCTAGAGTAAAGGAAAAGTAGAGTGCCTCCACACTCTGGTTTTGAGCTTACAGTCTGTTTTGGAATAAAAGAGAGGTTGAAGTTTACAGATATCCTATTTGGACAGAATCACCAGTAGAAGTTGATTAAATAAATTAAGTTGATTTAGTAAATCATGTAGTTAAAAATATTGTATGACTTAAAAACGGAAAAAAAGAAGTATATGCTGGTAAGGAAGGACTGCCAAGTGAAAACAGCGAGGGTACAAAACAACATATATAACAGCCTGAGGGTAGTGCTATGTGAGTGTGAATGAGAGATCTGTATATATATGCATAAGTATAGCCATGGTCAGTGTTTGGAAGGCTTTATAAGAAACTGTTGATGGTGGTTACTTCTGGGGAGCAAGACTCTGGGGGGCTCTTGTGTAGCGGGAAGGTTGATTCAGTTTTCATTTCATGGCCTTTTAAAAAATGCGCATATTATTTTGTTTAAAAAAATAATTTCCCAGTCTTAGAACATTCAGCTTTGAGAAATGTGTCTAATAATATACACATATATCCACAGTTATTTATACTGCCTGAACGTTGAAATGGACACCTTTGCAGAAAAGCTTGATTTGAGCAATCAAGTCTGTTCAGAATCCTTGCTGGCTGAGGCTTATGTTGACTCATTTTCTTTACAGGGAGACCAAATTTTGAGGAAGGTGGGCCAACATCAGTGGGAAGAAAGCATGAATTTATACGATCAGAAAGTGAAAATTGGCGTATTTTTAGAGAGGAACAGAATGGAGAAGATGAAGATGGAGGTTGGCGACTAGCTGGATCAAGGAGGGATGGAGAGAGGTGGCGACCTCACAGTCCTGGTAAGAATTCTGCTGAGTAAAAGCACACAGGGGCCGAAATAGTGAGGATTTGGTGGGAATTGTTAGGGATAAAGTGGAAAACATAAACCAGCAAAGAAAAACAAGAGGGGTCATGTTTATGTTGTCACACTCAGTCTTGCTCCCACAAAAATTTTTAACGTAAAATATTCCCCACAGCTATTTAATTGATTAAAGTCACTTTTATTTTTCTGGGGCAGTGTGGTTTAATGGGAAGCACCTGCCCTTAACTGCAAAAATGAGAGAGGGTTTCATTCAGTTTTCCTAAATTTTTGAATCTTTTTTCAGCATGCGTTTTTCTTAGGTGATAATTATATGCTTACTTAGGAATATGGGCTCCCCCTGAAGTGAGTTTTTTTCCTGCATAAGAGAGGATTTATTCTTTTTTTCTCTTTTTGTCCTAAAAATGTGATTTCTGCTCATTTGAAGAATAAACTTTAAACCCAGGTCAAAAACATAATCACAAGTTTATTCTTTTGTCCCTCTAACTTTAGAAAAAGGAGAGAGAATAGTCGTGATTAGTGGTTTTATAAGTTCTTCTGTTTGACTCTTAAGAATGCTTCAAACTGTTCTTCCCCGACATTAGATATGTTGGTAATTGAAGACACTGGTGCTTTGTGTCAAAGAACGTTCCCTACCCAAGTGTTGATTCTATGCCTCATGATCATCAGATGCCACTGTAGTTTAAATCTTGGGGTCATGCAGAACTGAAGCATACAAAGAGTGTGTACATGTCTTTTGAATTTCACATGCGTAACATTGTTTTATCTATTGGCTATATGCCAAGGAAGCTTACTTTAATAGAGGAAGTTATAATAATAATGTAAACTTTTTATTTATTTTTTAAAATTAAGTTATTAACAAACCATTAGTCTCCGTCTGAGTTAACATTATAACAGGCATTCAGGGTGCTTTGTGGCGCTCTGGGTAGGTGGAAACTTAGTGAAGTTAATCTTTGGATAGAGTTATAATGCTTTTACCCCAACTCCTCATTGGCTGCCTCTTGGGTGAGTTTTCTGTTGTTAGTGGGCATTGTTTGCATCACAGTTATTTAGGCAGTTCTCATCAGTCTGTGTCATGGGCAACCGTCTGTTACAGTTCTCTTCAAGGCATCACGGCATTTTGTGCTGAGCTTGCCTGTAAGCAGAAGGGTTTGTAGACTATGTTCCTAACAAGCATTCACTGAAACAATGGACGGGATCTGGGCTGAGCAAGAAGAAAAATTCCAGCTGATCAAAAACAAACAAGGTGAATGTTTTGGAAGATGAACAGTGTTTCTGAGCCCAAACGTCTGATGTTGATTCTGTTAAAGCGAGTTAAAAGTAAAACTTTAGTGTTATATTCTACCACTTACCCTCCTCACCCAAGAGCTTAGATTTTGGATATATATAGTAGTCCTTTTTTTTTTCCCCCATCTTTTCTAAATCTTTCTTTCCAGTATTTGACTTTTCATGTCAGTTTTGTCATCAACTTGACAATTTTCCAAAATTTTTATCCATATATTTTAAAAAGACAGTTTGGGGGACATAAAGATGCATGGGGGCTGAAAAAACACTGTAAATAGGCATTAAAAAAATACCATCTACTTTTTCAACCCAGCATATTAAAAATAAGTCTGATTATATCAGTTGTTATCAGTTACCCTTAACATTTTAGTTAATCCTTTATTAGGCTTTGATTAAAATTTTAAATATCATGATTTTGACTTATGAAAATAGTATCAAACTTTAGTTCTGATACAAGGTCTATAAAGCAGTGGTCTCAGTCTTAATAAACTAGAGATGTGCCTTATCTGCTAAATTTAGTTTCGTGAATAAAATTTTATTAACTATTTATGACAACAAAAATATTATGGTATATAGTTTTATTAAAGTATGGCTCACAGTTGGATATGTATGGAGTTGGGAGCATTAAGGACAGCTAAGCACCCACTCTGGGAGGTGAACTTAGGAAACTTAGTTAAGAGAGAAGAATGAGCCACATGCCTAGAAGGATAGATTTCTATCACAGTGCATACTTAGAAGTGAGAGTAGCAGACAGAGTACTCTGGAATTCAGCTTTTGATCATGAGTACTTCTTTGGGATAATGACTCTAGGTTAACATTTAGGCAGT
Organism: Pseudorca crassidens; assembly: GCF_039906515.1. Classification (NCBI taxonomy): domain Eukaryota; kingdom Metazoa; phylum Chordata; class Mammalia; order Artiodactyla; family Delphinidae; genus Pseudorca; species Pseudorca crassidens. The sequence continues at coordinate 7,391,135 of NC_090301.1, read as the reverse complement.
CTGGGTATAAAATTCCTTCATTTTCATAGAAGATAGTAAATTGTGTTTTGTTGTTGTAAGTAAAGTGTGGGAAGTGGGAGAATAATGTTTTCTTACCTTTTGTAAGTGGCTTATAAGATGCTACCTGTATTTGGTGTTTTAACATTTTGCCCTTCGGATTGCTGGTTTTAGCAAATTGGGCCTCAGTAGTATAGTAACATTTAACTGTGACCTCATTTCTTTTGCTGTCTCCCACAGAGAAAGCAAAGATACAGGTTAAGACATGTGTCTCCTCTTAAGACTCTCTTAGGCTCAGGTTTGTCAGATTTTAACAAGAACCACCCCCCCCCCCCTTTTTTTTAGAGAGAGAAAATACCTTAACTTGTAGCTTTTGGTCTTAGGCATTCGTTTTTTGTTGGAAAGTAGATGTGCTACATAATATGCAAGGGTGGATTTAGGAATGTCCCTGGGGGTATTAAATTAAAACTCCCTAGGGAGAGTTAAGAGATGAGAGAAAAGGAAAAGGAGAGTAAGCATGTTATTGTGGAAAAAGCAGTAGAGGATGCAGAATTGGATTCTAGTTCTACTTTTCATTATGCACGTTACTTCTGCTGTCAGAGGTTTTGCTTCTTAAACTATAAAACTAGGATAGTGGGCCAAATATGACATGTCAGTGCTATAATTCCATGACTTTTTTTGGGAATCAGAATTACAAATGGGATCCTAGCGCTGTTAAGTGGACATGATGAGTTTGATATTATGAATTGACATAATATCATAGTATCCTGGATATTATTATATATTATCAAGGGAGCTGGTCTTATCCGTAAAGAATGATATTTTCATCAGAAGAAAGAAAATGCTTTAAGACTTGCCAAAGGGAAGGCATGGACCTCAGTATGGAAAGATATCCAGTGCCGTAAGTCTGGGCTAGGAGTGGGCCACGTGAGTGGCCTAGCAGCATTTCAGTCAGATATCTAGAGCTTATTAAAAGTATGTACTTTGCAGAGAACTGTGTTTTAAAAGTGATTTGTTTTAAATTTATCTTTAAAAGCTTTAGAGTATGTTGTGTGACTCAGTAGTTAATGATGATAACTACTGTTGTCACTTAGTGATGGCGTATCATATATAATACTGAGCTTTGAGCTTCGTTTCATTTGCCTTATTTTCTCTTTAGTAGATTGATCCATTTGAATTTGCCGTCAGTTGTAGTTTTCTCCTTTGTTTCCTATCTATGGTTTTCTTTCTCAAATACTGTCGTAAAACTTTTCTAAGGTTTGTGTCCTCCTCTTCATCCCAGATGGCCCTCGTTCTGCAGGCTGGCGGGAACACATGGAACGACGGCGAAGGTTTGAGTTTGACTTTCGAGATCGGGATGATGAACGGGGTTACCGAAGGGTGCGCTCTGGCAGTGGAAGCATAGATGATGACAGGGATAGCTTGCCTGAATGGTGCTTAGAGGATGCTGAAGAAGAAATGGGCACATTTGACTCATCTGGAGCATTCCTGTCTCTAAAGGTAAGAAATTTGTTTCAAATATTATGACAGGTACTGACCTTCTTCCAAATCCAAATATGCTGTTAATCTTTGGCTTAATTTTCTTGCTACAGAAAGTACAGAAAGAGCCTATCCCAGAAGAGCAGGAGATGGACTTCCGGCCTGTAGAAGAAGGGGAGGAATGCTCTGACTCTGAAGGTAGCCATAATGAAGAAGCCAAAGAACCCGATAAGACAAATAAGAAGGAAGGAGAAAAGACAGACAGAGTAGGAGTTGGTAAGGCTCATTTTTGTCCTTCACTTTAAAAAAAAAAAAAAAAATCAAACTAAAAGTTTCCTAAGTTGTTAATTTAAGATTATGTCATGTTACAGAAGCTAGTGAGGAAACCCCCCAAACCTCCACCTCATCTGCTAGACCAGGCACTCCTTCAGACCATCAGCCTCAGGAGGCACCACAGTTTGAGAGGAAAGAGGAACCCAAAACTGAGCAAATGGAAAAAGCTGAAGAAGAGAGTCGGACAGAAAATAGTCTATCAACCAAAGTACCCAGCAGGGGGGACGGTATGTATTTATGAGAGGCAACAAGCCAAACTTGGATTTTGCTGGGGCCAGTGATCACCGATAAGAGAGGCTTCTGTTTATGCCTCTCTGAACTGCTTCTAGTGGTAAATTATTGGAATAGATTATTTTACCAGTAAACCTTCTCAAACACTGCTTCCCCTGTGTATCTATCTCAGAATTCATCAAAACAGAGTTAGAAGCAGAAGTATCATTTCCTAGGGTGCTATGATATAGCCACCCTGGTATCAGTCAAACAAACTGAGTTTGGGATCCTCTGTGGTAGTTTGATTCCCATATCAGATTCCTTTTATGTAATGGCTATATGTGCATCCAGATGACACACCAGAATGCCATTGTTTCGAAAGAGGCCAAGATGAATCTGTGCAAGTCCATCACCTTTACTGGAGAATAAGCTTAAAGTGTATCCCCTTCTCCAATGTCATTATATTGATTTTAAGTTGCTCATATACCTTAGTAGGTAATATTAATGTTCATTCCCATGTTTCTTCTTGGACATAAAATGACAGTATAATGCCTGATATTGAAAGGTGAATTGATTTATTCATCATAAAAATTCACCCCCTTTAACATGGCCTAAGAGACCTTGCATGACCTGGCATCTGCCTCCCTCTGTACAGTTTCAGCACCATCTCTCTCTACTTTGTACTCTATTCACCAGCTTCACAGCCTGTTAGGTCCTGAAATGTGCCTTGTTCTCTTGCCTTTGTGCCTTAGCATATGCTTTTCTCTGTGCCTAAAACTCTCCCACCCCAAGTTCCCAAGCTAGGTTAGGTGTCTTCTCTTTCTTCTTAAACAACCAGCACTGTTTCTAACATAGCAATACAATATTATAAAGATCTGTTTATTCTCTTTTTTGCCCAATAAATACTATTTTGATAACTTGAACCAAGGATTTTTTGTTTTTCAGTTTTTTATGTCTATCATAAAGCTGAATGAATGAATTCAAGTATTTGAATCTCTACTGTATATACAAGGCACCATGGGACTTGTATGTTTTGAGACCTCTTTCATTTTTCAATTATGATGTGTCCCCCCACCCCCGCCCCAAATTACTTGTGGTTCATACTGTTAAATGTACATGCCTGGGGCCTTACTCCAGGAGATTTTAGGGTGGGGTCTAGACATGTATATTTTGGGAAAGCTGCATAGGTGGCATTAAAGATGGAAATTCTGGATTTATAGTCTCTGGGGGAAATAAAGCATGTGTATATCAGTAACCTAGGACGAAAAGTAATGATAGGAATTTATGATTGGCAGACTCCTGGAATGCTTCAGGAATCAGGTGTCTTTGAGCTTGTCTTGGAATAATAAGTAGAATTTGGAGGTAGGTGTAGCTGGATGAATTAGGAGAGGGCATTCCAGTACTAGGTAGCAGTGAAAGCTACAGTGAGGAAGTAGGACTGATCCAGGTATGGGCAGGGAATCAGCTCCTGTTTTTATTTACATGAATTATGAGGTGTGAAAAGGAGGCTGGTGGGAAACACGGTTGGAACATATACTTGACAGCTCTCTGTGTAGGGTAGGTTGTGATGACAGATGGGCTGCTCTGTGACCTGTTGGTGCCCTGAGCAGTCACTGTGGTGTAGGCAGTGCACTTGTAAAGGGAGGTAGTGGCAGATGAGATTTCAAAGTAGAAATTGGCAGGACATGGTTACTGTTGTATATCAGGGCAAAGAAGACGGAAGAGTCAAAGATGAGTGAGGTGCCTGAGAGGATTATGGTATCCTTAGCAGAAAAAGAGTGGAAGTTGAGGAGCACATTTGGGAGAGGAGAGAACAAATTCAGTTATGAACATTGAGTCTGAGGTGTTGATGAGAAATTAGATAGCGATGGCCAGAGAGCATTTCTGAGTGAGGGGACTGTAGCTCAATGGGAAGAGTTTAGGGCCAGAGAGAATGAAAATTTAAAAGATTACACTTGTTAGGGGTGAGACAAATTGGACTGAGAATAGAACATGGATATTTCCTACTTTCAGAGGGTAGATAGAGAAGCCAGAGAAAAATCTTCAGAGGCAAGAATAGAGTGCAGGAAAATGAAGGAAGGAGAATGTTCCAGTTTAGAATTGGGAAGATAATGTCAGACTAAGGCTAGGTGACGGGGACTAGGAGGAGCTGTTGGATTTGGGGACTTTGGGTCACTGCTTATCTTTGGGAGAGAAGCTTTTCTGGGGGCTTGGGAGTGCAAGTCACGTTGTAGCGTGTGGTTGGTGGTGAGGTAGAGACAGGTTGTATAGGCTGTCCTGTTAAGTTTGGCAAAGAAAGGATAGAGTGAGAGGAACAGGAATTTGCAGAAGCTATCTGTAATTGAACAAACAAGGTTTCAAAGGGGAAACTGCAACTGTATCTAATTACTTCCATCCCCCTTTCCTTCTTAAGAACCTTCATGCTGAGAGGTTAGAAATAGGAAGCAAGACACAACCTCTTTTGCAGTCTTTATTCTTATTGCAGAGAACCTCCTGCACTGTATGGGTAGACTCCGAGAGCTTTTTGTTATCCTACAAAAGGTGTTGCATTGAATTATGTTAATAATAACTTGAAATAGGTACTTAGTCAAAATAATTGCAGATATTTTTAACAAAGGGTTTTATGCTGAGATGTGGCATCTTCGAGGAGATTTGCAGTGCTGTTTAAATTGTCTTTCCTATTCAGAGACATGATGTAAGGAAGGGATTGGACTGATTCTGTTTGTTTTCAGGAGGTAGACCTATAACTATTGGGTAGATGCTCTAGTGATACAGGTTGGCACTGTAAAAGGCCTTTCTGGATACCTTTTAATCTTATTTGTTGTCATCCTATGCAGGTACTTCTGTCATTCTAGGGAAAAATACTACACTTCTCCATAAGAAGTAGCAGCAGTGTTCATGACACGGTTCACGTATCTGTTGAGCCCATTTAGTAAGCTGCCCGACTTGATAGTTATTTTTCATAAGAGTCTCTATATTTTAAAGGATTTTTATCTGTCTACATTTTTTTCCTCTAGAAATGGTTCCTGGTGTCCAGCAGCCCCTGTCACAGATTCCTTCAGATACAGCCTCTCCTCTTCTCATCCTTCCACCTCCTGTTCCCAATCCTAGTCCTGCCCTCCGGCCAGTTGAAACACCGGTCGTAGGTGCTCCTGGTATGGGCAGTGTTTCCACAGAGCCAGATGATGAAGAGGGTCTCAAACATTTGGAGCAGGTACAAATCACGTAATCCTTTTTTTTTCCCTCTCGAACTGCCATAAACATTGAAAAGCATTAAATGAATATTCAGAAATGGAATTTTTGTGCACTAGGTTTTGTGTACTGAAAATGTTTTTATGTCTAGTATTTATTTTTATGAGTAATTGTCTTTCAGATCATTTAATGCTTTTAAGTTTCTGCTGTGTAGAGTCATTATATCAGGTTATTTTTTGCTCTTCTGAGGTTGCCCTTAGCTGTTTGCTTTTCTTTTTTCTTTTTGGAAATTAATGGAATGCCAAAAATGGCGAATACAAGGCAGCTGTGGATAGACACTGTGTCTTCTATTTTTTGCCTGAAGTGTAACAGGGAAAATAGTTAAACTCTCAGGATATTACCATCGTATTCATGTCTCTAGAGTTCCCTAAGATTTTATATACTATTGTTTATATGTAAAGTAAATGATAACTTGCTTTCTACAAAAGAAATTCTTTTTTCTTCAGGGTGGAGTGGTTGGTGGCAGGAAATGTTGAAGAAAGGAAGAAAGGGAACAGTGTCTTAGTAAAACTTGTAAAAGATTTTATTTGTAATTGTTTTAATTGAACCTTTTGATCTGTTAATGCTCATGTTTTTTATAGGTTTAGTTTGTATAACTTAGGATTGTTTATTTGTCTAAATGGCACTCTTAAAGTGTGTTGATTAGAAGCTTGGGCTTTGATCCATACCAGCTTGTGTTTCAGTCTCATTTGGGTTTGCTTAATAATTTTGAGACCTTGAGCAAGACTTGACACCCTCTGAGCCTTAGTTTCCCCCTCTGTAAAATGGGGATAGTACCTATTTCATGGCATGTTGGACGAATTAAATTGTTGCCTGCTGCGTTATTTGTACAATGCCTCTCACAGATCAGGTAGTCCAAAAAAGGCAGACAATTTTTATATGTACAGGTATTAATTTAGCATCATTTGTTTCCACAATTCATTTTTTAATTTTTCCCTTAGCAAGCTGAGAAGATGGTGGCTTATCTACAAGACAGTGCACTAGATGATGAGAGACTGGCATCAAAACTGCAAGAGCACAGAGCTAAGGGAGTCTCAATTCCATTGATGCATGAAGCAATGCAGAAGTGGTATTACAAAGATCCTCAGGGAGAAATTCAAGGTAGGTTGTTCCATTCTACTTTATGTACAGAAGTATGCCATTACCTCCAGATTCTGTAGGATGGTAATTATTTAACGTTAATTTGTATACTAGTAGAACAAAAGTCAGTGCTACCGGCTTTCTTCATATATAGAAGGCTTGTTTATAGGTTCCCTCCATCGTACTTTACAGTTTCAGTGATGGGAGGGAGTCTAGTGAAAACAATTTGAATACAAGGCAGAATGTGATGACTAATATGATAGGGTTGTAAACAGTATGCTTAAGACATCCTCATTTCTGGCATGTCAGGTATTAACTAGGCAGTTGAGTTTCGTACATTCACTGTATTTCAGTCTCCCAACCATAAAAAAAGATGATGGCAGCCATCTTGGAAAACATTGGTTGAATGTTTCACTGAAGTGGAGTTGATATCATAAATGATGAAGAACTATGTAAAATATCTGAAAAAAGAGTACCATATTATAAACTGATTGCTTAAAATATGTGTATGGTGCATGTTAGATTAGAATGGAGAGAGAATGCTGTGAAGGACATTTGGTTGATTTTTCATTTCTGCTTTTGAAGTTTTTGCTTATAACCTGAAATTCGTTGTTCACTCTGTTAGTGTCAGTTTCATGATAATGTTTTACCAAGTACAGCCTGTGACCTCTCTCTAACATCATTATTCTCTTTCTATCCTCGGTCCCCCTACCCTGCTTTATTCTTCTTCATAGCATCTGTCACTACCTGGCACTGTATATATTTGTTCATGATCTCTTCACATGCCTGTAGAATCTGTTGTAATTAAAACATATACAGGTGTGTGTTTTAATTTAATTTACTCTGAGATAATTATAGCTTCACAAGCAGTTGTAAGAAATAATAGAGATTCCATGTACCCTTTACCCAGTTTCCTCCAGTGGTAACCTCTGACAAAACTGTAAAACAATACTACATCCAGGATATTTTGTTTTTTTTAAAATTTTATTTATTTTTGGCTGTGTTGGGTCCCCATTGCTGCACGCGGGCCCTCTCCAGTTGTGGCAAGCGGGGGCCACTGCTTGTCATGGTGCCTGGGCCTCTTATTGCAGTGACCTCTCTCATTGTGGAGCACGGGCTCCAGGCACGCGGGCCTCAGCAGTTGTGGCACACAGGCTCAGTAGTTGTGGCTCACGGGCTCAGTAGTTGTGGCTCACGGGCTCTAGAGCGCAGGCTCAGCAGTTGTGGCGCACAGGCCCAGCTGCTCTGCGGTATGTGGGATCCTCCCGGACCAGGGCTTGAACCCGTGTCCCCTGCATTGGCAGGCAGTTTCCCAACCACTGCACCACCAGGGAAGCCCTAGGATATTGACATATTGATACAGTCAAGATTCAGAACAGACTCTGAACAGTCTTTAACAGAGCAAAAGTTTTAAATTTTGATGAAATGCAATTGATCAGTTTTTTTCTTTTATGGATTGTGCTTTGGGTGTTAAGAACTCTTTGCTGAGCTTCACATCCCAAAGGTTTTTTTCCCCAAAAAATGTATAGCTTTATGTTTTACACTTAAGTTGGTGTTCCATTTTGAGTTAATTTTTATATAAGGTATGGCACTTAGGTCAAGGTTTATTTTTTTTGCCTATGGATGTCCAGTTGTTCTGGGACCTTTTGTTGAAAAGTCTGTCTTTCCTCTCCTGAATTGTTTTTATACTTTTGTCAAAGTTTAGTTGAGCATATTTGTGTTGGTCGATTTCTGGGTTCGTTATTCTTTTTTTTTTTTTTTTTTGTGGCCATGCTGCACGGCTTATGGGATCTTAGTTCTCTGACCAGGGATTGCACCCATGCCCCACTGCAGTGGAAGCGCAGAGCCCTAACCACTGGACTGCCAGGAAATTCCCTGGGTTCTTTATTTGATCGTTGTGTCTGTCCCCCCAGCCAATACTATGTACTCTTGGTTACTATAGCTATAGAGTAAGTCCTGAAATTGGGTAGACTGGTTCCTCTTATCAAAAGAGCATTTAGTTTTTCTAATTTGCTTTTCCATATAAATTTTTGAATAATCCTGTCTATATTTACCAAAAATCTTGCAGAAATTTTAATAGGGATTATGTTAAACCTCTATATCATTTTGTTTTAATGTATTTTATTTTTGGCTGCGTTGGGTCTTTGTTGGTGCGTGCAGGCTTTTTTCTAGTCGTGGTGAGTGTGGGCTACTCTTCGTTGCAGTGCACAGGCTTCTCATTGCGGTGGCTTCTTGTGTTGCGGAGCATGGGCTCTCGGCGCGCAGGCTCAGTAGTGTGGCACACGGGCTTAGTTGCTCTGTGGCATGTGGGATCTTCCCGGACTAGGGCTCGAACCCGTGTTGCCTGCATTGGCAGGTGGATTCTTAACCACTGCGCCACCAGGGAAGGAAGCCCCCTCTATATAATTTTGAAGAGAATTGACATCTTTACCATGTTGAATCTTCCCATCCATGAACATAGTATGTCTCTCAGTTTATTTAGATCTTTGATTTCTTTCATTAGCACTGTGGTTTTCAGCATAGATTCTGTACATGTTTTGATGAATGTATACCTAAGTATATGATTTTTTTGAGCAATAGTATATATTATATTTCAGTATCTGTTCACTGCTACTATATAGAATTGAGTTTTAGATGTTTGTCTATTCTGACATTGCTGAGCTCACTTATTAGTTCTAGGAGTTGTTTCATTAGAGTCCATAGGCTTTTCTGTGTAGACATTATTATTGTCATCTGCAAATAGGGACAGTTTTCTTTTTTCATTTCCAATATGTATGCCTCTTATTTCCTTTTGTTGCCTTACTGTGTGTTCCAACACTGTGTTGAATAAGAGGGGTGAGAGCTGACATACTTGCTTTGTTTATCCTACTTTCCTATCTTAGGGGAAACTTTAATAATAATTAAGTGGTAATGTTAGCTGTTGAGTTTTTGTAGGTACTGTTTATCAAGTTAAGGAAGTAACCTTTATTTTGAGAGCTTTTACCATGATCTGATATTGGATTTTGTCAAATGCCTTTTCAGCCTCTGTTGATATGATCATGTGATTTTTCTTTAACCAGTTAAATATGGTAGATTACATTGACTAGTTTTTGAATTTTGAACCAGTTGCATCCTTGGAATAAACTCCATTTGGTCATGCTGTGTAATTCTTTTTATATATTGCTGAATCTTAGTACTATGTTGTTAAGGATTTTTGTGTCTCTGTTCCTAAAGGATATTTTGTAGTTTGGGGGGTTTTTTTTTTTGGTATTCTCATTGTCTGGTTTTGGTATCAGGGTAATATTAGTTTCATAAAATGAACTGTCACTTATTTCCTCCCCTTCTATTTTATGGAAAAGATTGTTTAGAATTGGTGTTAATTCTGTGTGTGTGTGTATGTGTGTGTGTGTGGTTCTTTTAAATAGTTTGTACCTCTTACTTACCCCTATATTGCCCCTCTCCCCTTCCTTCTTCCCACTGGTAACCACTAATTTGTTCTTTATGTCTGTGAGTCTGTTTCTTTGTGGTTATATTTACTAGTTGTATTTTTTAGATTCCACATGTAAGCGATATCACACAGTATTTGTCTTTCTTTAATTTATTTCACCAGTCCATCCACGTTGTTGCAAATGGCAAAATTTCATTCTTTTTTTTATGGCTGAGTAGCATTCCATTATATATGTATATACCACATTGTCTTTATCCGTTTATTCTAAGTGTTGATGGACACTTAGATTGCTTCTATATCTTGGCGATTGTACATAATGCTTCTGTAAACATAGGGGAGTGTGTTTCAAATTAGTGTTTTTGTTTTGTTTTGTTTTGTTGATGTATATACCCAGGAATGGAATTGCTAGGTTACATGGTACTTCTATTTTTAGTTTTTTGAGAAACATCCATACTTTTTTCACAGTATGTTAATTCTTTAAATGTTTGGTATAATTCTCCAGGTATTTTGCTATCTTTGGAGTGTTCTGTAAATGTCAGTTAGATCTTATTGGTTGATGTGGTGTTGAATTCTGTAGTCTTTCTGATTATGTCTAGTTGTTCTATCAGTTGTTCTCGTTGAATTCTTCAACTTGTGGATCTGTTCTGTGTCTCTTTTCAGCTATCAGATTTTGCTTCACATATTTTGCAGTTTTGTTGTTTGGTGCATGCATTTTGGTGGATTGACCCTTTATTATTATATAATGTCCCTCTCTGTCTCTGGTAATTTTCTTTGCTCTGAAGCCTACTTTATTAAATACTAATATAACCACTTCAGCTTTCTTTTGATTAATGTTTGTTGGATATATCTTTTTCTATCCTTTCATTTTATACCTGCCTATATTGTTATATTTTAAGTGACTTTCTTGTAGATAGCCTGTAATTGGGTCATGTTTTCAATTGTATTTATTGGGCCATGTTTCTTGTTGCTCACTTCTTCAGCTCCAAATTTGGGAAGTGTGAGGTAAAATGAAAACCCAGGGAATTCACCACCAGCTGGTTCCTCAGGCTCCAAGGCCTCTAGTCAGTCTGCTGCCTTCTCTCTACCTTTAGGAGTCTTTTTGTTTGTTTGTTTTGTATGTAATGTCCAGGGTTTTTAGTTGTATTTGGCAGGAGGAGCAGGGAGAAGTACATCTACTCCACCTTCCCAGAGGTGGAAGTTCCAGGGCTTGGTTTTGTTTACTGCTGTATCTTCCTGCCTGGACCTGTGTGACTGGTGTTCAGTAAATAGCTGCTGAATCAATGGTTATTGATAGTGAGTTTGTTAATTTTATGTATAAAATACTCGGTTATTTCTTATTGTAAAACATCTAGAGATTGTTAGGTTTTTTTTTTCCCTTACCAAGGCCAGATTTAGTCTTACCTAGATAAATAAGTTATGATTTTTCTTAATTTAATTCATTATTGTTTATATTTTGCCTAACCTCCAGTAGACTCTAACAGAAAATGAAAATTAGAGAAGAGGATATTCAACCCTTCATATTTATTTCTCTGTGCTACAAAGTCTAACAAACACTAACTCTTTTTAGTGTTATGCTTTTCTGACAAAAGAACTTTAGAGATTGAGTGAGTTGGAGACAATTATGCTCCTTAAAATAATTAAAACACTGCTGAGAAATTGGGATGTGTAGACATAGGCTTATTTCTAAATTGTTTCTATAGTATTTTATTAGTTTGAGTCCTGTTCACCACATTTTGTGATAAATTAAGATGTTATACAAGATATTTGATAGGTGCCACCTGAAACAGATCGTTACCTCTGGGTGAGGAGCAGACCCCGGAAATACATTTTTCCTCTTGAGCTAGAAAGGATTCTTACTGCCTTTCTGTTTAATTAATGCTGTTGTAGGTCCCTTCAATAATCAGGAGATGGCGGAATGGTTTCAGGCGGGCTATTTCACTATGTCTTTGTTGGTGAAGAGAGCATGTGATGAAAGCTTCCAACCTCTTGGTGATATCATGAAAATGTGGGGAAGGGTTCCTTTCTCTCCTGGACCAGCTCCCCCTCCTCATATGGTAAGTACCTTATGCTTCACCCAGAACACATAGTGGACACAGAAGCACTTGCTCCTCTTTGTAAACAGATGTTACATCTAATGAAGAAGAAACTAGTTCCTTGAAAGTAATTAACTGAAATGGCAATGGGAAGTCTGAGTCAGAGACTACATACCTAGCTATAATGATCTTTTCAAAACTCAAATACCTGTGTACCTGTGTCTGTCCTTCTCTCTCTCTCTCTCTCTCTCTCTCTCTCTCTCTCTGTCTCGCGCGCATGCGCGCACACACACAAACACTCTCCCTCCCTCCCTCCCTCCCTCCCTCCCTCCCTCCCTCTCTCTCTCTCTCTCTCTCTCTCTTTCTCTCTTTCTCTCTTTCCTCTTTCTCTCTCAAGAAACAGAATCCTGCAGTAGCTTTCCATCAGGTGTTGAAAGGAGAACATCTTATCCTAGCCTCCCTACCAGGTCATGCATGTTCTGGCTCCTTACCTTTCTAAGTTCATTCCAGAGCTTTGACCTTTATCTGCTGTGCTTCAACACAATTGACTTAGAGTTTCTTGTTGCCTCTAGTTAGAATGCACATTCTCCTCTCCATTTATTTGCCTCTTGCTTTCTGACTTCCGGAGTTCTTAAATTTGAGTTTTGCCTTAAAGCAAATGTTGCTAATATAAAATTCCATTGCTTCAGAATATTTTGAAGACTTTTATTTTTTTAACATTCGTTACTGATATTTTAACTAAAAATTAGATCATAACGTAACCCTCCTAGTATGCTGACCCTGGAGTGCTTTTGAAGGGGAAGTCTTTTTCTGCAGCTGCTCCTGGGCCTCTCCCTGTTTAGTTCCTTTGGGGGGCTTTGGATCTGTGCCTCTCTTTTGCTTCTCCAGGTTGGAGTGTCTGGTTGCTGGCCATAGTCAAAAGTGGCCATAGTCAAAAGTGGCCATAGTCACAAACCTTTAGTGTGAACACTGGATTTCTACAGTAATATCCATTGATTTACTCACCAATTATATATTGAAGATCTGTGCCAGGGCTGTGTTAGGTTCTTATGTGATGAAGATGAATAAGTCAGTCACAACATCTGTAGCCAAGAGTGTTCGTAAGTGAGAACAATGGCTATCAAACTTCTGATCACAGCCCATAGGGAAAAAAAAAAGATTTTTATGTCACTACTCTGTACACTTATTAATGTGCAGGTATATCTGAAACACGTTTCACAAAACATTTGGTGCCATGTACGTATTTTCTTTCCGTTTCTTTTCTTTTTTTCCCAATATGTAAATGTTGATCTTGACCTAGTAATTGATTTCACAATCCAGTAATTGATTTTACAATCCACTGATGAGTTGAGACCTCCTATAGTTTGGAGAGCAATGAAAATTCCTAGGTGAGGGGAATTATTCCTGGCATTTCTGTTGTAAATCCAAAGAAAAATTGTATTGTGTATTACTGTATATAAATTGTATTTTTACCACCTACTCAGAAATTGGGATGGGTTTTTATCTTGCATGTTTCAGCGCTGAAAGCTCATCACTTGGAGCTTGGCATGCTTGCTCTAATCCATTTCTTGACTTCCAATTATAGGGGCTGAGCCTCAGTCAGACCCACTTAAGGGGAAAATCCATGGGAAGCTCTGCTTCCTGTCAGGTATTGCCTTTGCCCTTAAGTTAATTTTAGACTAACCTAGTGTAGCTTCTATCCATGAATATTTAATAAGAAAGAAAAAGTCCTTTAATTTCAGATGTACCTCACCCCAAGTAAATCATATATCAAATGTTTTTTTCCAAACTATAATCAGTGTGTAATAAGGATATAAACTGTTAACTAATGATTTGTCTAAATTTAGTCTATGTCATCCTTATGCTTTTATTTCTACTATCTTTACTTCACTTTTCATTTTTTTTCCACTATTAGCTTTCCAAAATTTAAATTCCAGCCGTGTTATTTGACATATAAGCTAAAAAACAGGGTTTTACTGCAGCTTACTTAAAATTTTTTTTTTTTTTTTGGCTGTGTTGGGTCTTAGCTGCAGTGTGCGGGACTGCAGTGAAGCACGTGGGCTTCTGTCTAGTTGTTGCGGGCTCCAGGGCACGTGGGCTCTGTAGTTTGTGGAACGCGGGCTCTCTCGTTGAGGCGCGTGAGCTCAGTAGTTGTGGCGTGCGGGCTTAGTTGCTCCGCGGCATGTGGGATCTTCCCCGACCAGGGATCGAACCCACGTCCCCTGCATTGGAAGGGAGATTCTTTACCACTGGACCACCAGGGGAGTCCCAACTACAGCTTATTTTTAAACTCATCGTGTATTAATAGCAATAGAAACACCTAATTTTTGGATAGAGTGTTAAACAGTTTTCAGAGCTCTTTTATGTTCCATTTAATTTTACATTTCTCATCCCCTTTAAGAAGAAATACTAAGAAGACATACTTATACACTACCTCCCTGTAATTGTTATGTGTCATTATAAAATCCTACCATAAGATTTAATTTTTTTTTTTTTAATTTTTTTTCATAAGATTTAATTTTACTCCTTTCTGTTTTGTCCTACTTCTCTAATTTCTCCATAATCTCCAAATTTATAAATCACTTTTAAGATTGGGAGAATTATACATTTATTTAGTTACAGTAATAACTCTGGAGTACAGTACAACATTCAGCTTCAAGGGCAGGAGGGGAGAACAGCAGCTAAATAAGGAACCTTTCTCACCTTAGGGAATCTCTTATAATGCTGACACCACCTTCTTCCACTAGATGGCACTAGTTTCTAAAGATGCCTGATGTTTTTTTTTTTTTTAATGAATTTATTTATTTATTTATGGCTGAGCTGGGTCCCCGTTGCTGTGTGCGGGCCCTCTCCAGTTGCGGCGAGTGGGGGCCACGCCCCGTTGCGGTGCGCAGGCCTCTCACTGCGGTGGCCCCTCTTGATGCGGAGCACGGCTCCAGGCACGCAGGCTTCAGCAGTTGTGGCACATGGGCTCAGTAGTTGTGGCTCTCAGGCTCTAGAGCTCAGGCTCAGCAGTTGTGACGCACAGACCCAGTTGCTCTGCGGCATGCGGGATCCTCTCAGACCAGGGCTCGAACCTGCGTCCCCTGCATTGGCAGGCAGATCCTCAACCACTGTGCCTCCAGGGAAGCCCTGATTTTTTTTTTTAATATGTGTTTTGGGTTTGGGGTGTAAAGGTGGGGCGGGATGTGAAGGTCTAGGATTCATTTTCCTTTCAGATATAAGTACTAAATTGCTTTTAGGCTCTTTCAGTTTATTCAGTGGTATTTCTTTCCTTCACCCCTTTACTCCCAGGGAGAGTTGGACCAGGAACGACTGACCAGGCAGCAGGAACTCACAGCCTTATACCAGATGCAGCACCTCCAGTATCAGCAGTTCTTAATACAGTAAGAGCAGTAATGCGGTTGGGTGCACTGCAGCACCAAAAGGGCCTTTAGATATAATCTGCTCCCAAATTTCACCGTTTACAGCAGAAAACTTAATAGGATACTTCAGTCTTCAAATCCAGCTAGTGGCATGTTACCATTATACATTCTAAGTTTGGTCTTACCTTGTTTCTTAAATACCAGAATTTTGTAGAAGATGACACATAACTATAATTTTGCAAGATCTTTAGCTTCTAAAGCAAGAATCAACAAACATTTTAAGAACTAAGTCTTCTAAATGGCTCAGCTTTGAATGCTGCAGAGAAAAGACAGATGAGGGGGCAGGAAAGAAGTAAAAGTTTATACTATTAGTAGTGGTATGGAATGATGGTAGTCACTTAGGTGTGGGTCCCTTTCATAGAAGAAGTAAGATTTGGTATCATCTGGTGCAGAGGTTGGCAAACTGGCTGGCTACCTGTTTTCATAAGCAGAGTTTTATTGGAACAGAGTCATACCCATTTGTTTGTGTATTATCTATGGCCACTTTTGCACTACAGAGGCAGAATTGAGTAGTTGTGAATGTCCTGCAAAGCCCAAAATATTTACTGTCTGGCTCTTTACAGAAAAAAAATTGTCCACCTCTGATCTAGTGAAAAAAAATCTTACCTAAAATTTTCCAAGCTGAAACGTATAAATTTGAGGATTTTTATACAAGTGATTTTATTTTTGCAAAGAGTTCTTCATGTGGAAATAGCTGTTAGTTTGAATCTGTTTTATTTCTCACTTGTTTTCTAATAAAAGGTTACTGTCATCTTAAGGGAACTTTCCAGTTTTGGGCATTTCATTAATTTTTTTTTTTCCTGTTCTCTTTCCACTCAGAAGCATGCCATCTATTAGTTCAGTTCTTTCTAGAATAAAGTACAGAACTGTTTGTGTGACTATTATGAAGAATTGTAAAAATATATTTGATAGCTATTTCTAATGGTGTTTTTGTTGGGGGGGCCTGAACTTTGCTTTTAATATCTCAGTAAAGTGAACTAAATGTGGATAGACAGGTTATACTGTGTTTTACTTTTTGAAGACAACAATATGCACAAGTTCTGGCTCAACAACAGAAAGCAGCACTGTCTTCCCAGCAGCAGCAACAGTTGGCACTTCTTCTCCAACAGTTCCAGGCACTAAAGATGAGGTTGGTGGTCGTTTCCATGATGTGTCACATTGTGTGTGTATGTTTTAAAGAAAGAGAGGAAAGGAAATTTTTTGTGTGTTGTGTGTAAAAATAGAATATAGGTTTTAAAAATAATAATAAGTAAAGCATTTATTTGGTCTTTTTACTCAGAGGATAAATTTTGAATAATAACCAAAGAATACTAAGAGCGCTTGAAAAGCAGCGTAGGCTCATGGAATCAGCAACAACAAAAAAATGTAGTCGAGAAGTTTAATCTCATTTTTACCTGTGATGTCTCAAGAAAGATATTAATGCCACACAGGGTTATAATTTTCCAGACCCAAAAGCCATTAAGGTAGGTCTAAGGAAAACGAAATTATGCTAAAAGTCTTAAACTCCTGCTGTTTCAAGTTAACATTCAGGGTAGTATGTGTTGTGTCTCCTACAAGGAGATGGGCAAGGTGGTAGGTCTCCTGCACGCCTCCTGCAGAGGTGTCCGTCACTGCTGTTAAAAACTTTACTGTCCACTTTAACCAGACCCTTTTATATTTCTCTTTTGAGCCATAACCCATTCTGCAGGTAGGCAGGTTAGGTGTTCAGGTCTCCATTTTAAAGATGGGCAAACTGGGACTCAGAGTGGCTTGGTTGGACATAATACACAGAACACTTCAGAGACAGAATTAAAATGCAGACCTTTTGACTTAAGGTCTGTGAGTTTTTTCATGATAACATGATGCCTCTGTGACTCTCGTTGAGATATTCTGGATTTTTTAAAGACAGTACGCATATCCATTATTTGGAAATCAAAATTAGCTAATACCTCGAGGGTCCAGAGGTGTGATTACCTTGCCTCTATCCTTTTTCCTTCCCTAAATGTTTTGGTAGTGTTATGTTTTAGTTAAAACAATGAAGTTTTCTGGCCAAATAACCTCAGAAACCTACAAATAATCTGGAAATACCTCTTTATTTTCGTGGATGACAAGAACAAGTTAATTTTCTAATTTCCCTTTTGCAGAATATCTGATCAGAACGTCATTCCCTCAGTAACTAGGTCTGTGTCAGTGCCAGATACTGGTTCTATCTGGGAACTCCAGCCAACAGCCTCACAGCCTACAGGTAAAACCTTAGATTGGCCTTTAGTATAGCTTCAAGGATTTAGACTCGTATAACTTATAATTCCGTTTTTTTAAAAGCATATCAGTTTTTCGACGTGTTTTGTATTGGATATTAATAAAAAGTGAGTTTTTTGTTTTGTTTTGAAAATAGCTGTTAAGGAGTTGCTAGAAATTACTTAGTAGGTAGATTTCTTGAACTTGAGTCAGCCTCTCTTTTTTTATGTTGTTCTAACCACTGTAGAAAAGTCTTTTGAATTGTTTTTATTCTCTTCACCGGAGTGAGAAAAAGAGTAAGTTAAAAACATAAGTAACGATGATCTATTCTTTTGAGTCGAGGGCTGATGAGTAGTTTTAACACTGCAGGTACCCAGGAATTTTGGGAATAGAAAAGTCTACCCTTACCTCATTCGCTCATCTTTTTGCATCAAATTGGAAAATTTAGGGCTGGGATTTTTGAAACATTTTGATATTGGTGCAACGCTTCTGTTTCTTAAGGTCTGATCCATGCAGAGGTGTGGGTAGTTTGAACCATAGATAGTCCTTACAAGAGGTAAGGACCATGGGCTCTGATGGGGTTTTCTTTGAACCATTGAGCCATTCATATCATAGTTCTCTTGCTAACATTGACCCTGGGGATTATGGCAGGAGAAGGACTGATTATTATCTCTTATCAACTCAACTTCCCATGCTGTATGTACCTTATTTTTTCTTGGGAGTCATTTATAGTTGTTAGGATGTTAAAATAGTCTTCACTTTTTAAAAAGCTATATATACCTTATTAAACGTTTTCTCTCTTCAGGTATGATCAATTAAGGTCCTTTACAAACAGTCCATTGGTTTTATGCAGACAATAATTTATAGTCCATAAATAGACTATAATAGGAATGTAGGAAATAGAGAATGCTGAAAAGTGGTGTCAGCAAACCTTACAGGCAATAGGAAAACAGGCTCAGAAGCCTTTATCTGTTCATTTACTTTGATATCAGACCCTGTGCTGCCTTTCAGGTCAGCAGGACCCAGTGTCATTTGTGAGACCTGCCTAGCCTTTCCAGAGTACTCCCAGCTCCAGCTGTACTTCTCTCTCTCTCTCTCTCTCTCATTGAAATGCAATTCATGTAACATAAAATTAACCATTTTAAGATGAACAATTTAGTGGCATTTAATACATTCACAATATTGTGCAACCACTGAGTTCTCTCTAGTTCTACAGCCATACCTCTCTTAACCCTTCTCTCCACTTCATATGCAGTAAGACGTTGTGTGGCTACTGGAAACACCGTTGGCTTTGGGATCTATATACACTGGGATTTAAATCCTGGCATGGCCATATGCTTGCCATGTGTCCTTGGGAATGTTACAAAACTACCTCTGACCCTTATTAGCTTGTTCATCTGTAAAAATGGGGATATGAACAGAGACGGGTTTTTTTGAAGATGCAGTTAGTTCCCAGTAAATGCCTGGTGCTTTCTTCTAGATGTGTTGGAGGGTGTTGATATAAACGAGAGCCACTGGTAGTTCAGTCTGCTTAGAGCAGGACAGATACAGGTGATGGAGCTCATTCAGGGGCAAGGAAACAGCTTTTTTCATTATGCTTCTGGATATTTAGCCATGTATGTAAGCTCTGACATGCCTCACTCTTTTCCCCTCCTGTCTTACAGTTTGGGAAGGTGGTAGCGTATGGGATCTTCCCCTGGACACCACCACTCCGGGACCTGCCCTTGAACAGCTTCAGCAGATGGAGAAGGCCAAGGCTGCAAAGGTCTGAAACTCATTCTTCCATAGCAGTGCATGCTTTGCAACCGCAGCTCGTAGACGTTTGTTTATTGATGTCTCTATTTCTCTAGCTACTTACACATGTTTCCTTTTAGTTCACGGCTACGTAGCTGGTTTAAGCACACTCATACTCTGTCATTATTGTGCCACCTTCTCCCCAAAAAGACCTCACAACAATTTAAAGTAACAAGTTTAAATTAAATCAATTAAAATTGGTTTGTCGACACATTAATGATCATGGTGGTATGTTACGTTATTCATGGTATAAATTCTTGTAAGATCATAAGAAAATATCCACTACATAGCTTATTATAAGACCCTTGGTCTGAGGCTTGAGTTCCCACATTGAATCTTTATGGTGGTGTTTGTTTACGCCTCTTAGTGCCTAAGACATGCAGCTGAAAAGCTCAACATTAATATTACATTCTGTGTTCTATTCACATCTTCTGGAGGAGCTAGGAATCTTGAATTTTGGTTTTAGTACTTGTCAGAAGAGGTTGTCTGTGAACCCTTAGTGTTATTGAAATGATTTCTGGGTTCTCATGCCTCCGAGAAAATCTTATTCCTATTTTATGTTTAGTGCATTCTTATCCCGAGGTAGTGACAGTATCCTTAGAGTGCCCAGAATATGAAATGAGTTCAGAGTCAGGATTTGTCTCCATATGAGTGACAGACCATAATTCAAACAATTCTTGAGTTTGTTCTTGTTCCATAGCACTTTGTGCTGGGAACACATAGATGATGAAAGTGTGCATTCTTGTCTGGTGTGTGTGTGTGTTGGGGGCGTTGGGAAGATGATGACACAGGCAAGCAACACAAGGAAGCACATGGGCCAGCTACCTAGCAGGAGAGGTGGGGATCAGGAATCGGGTGACACTTTGGATGGGTGGTAATACCTGAGCCCGTTTCACTTGAAGGGTAGTAGGATTTAGCTCAGTTGAAGGGTTTTGGGTTGACAGAGTAGAAGGAGGTGAAAATTAAACTGCAGTTGGAGGAAACAAGACCTGTAAAGGCTAGAAGTGTATGAGAACATCCTGGCACAGCAAAGAGTTAAATAATTTGGTCCAGTCTAGAGCTGGTGTGTCTGAGGAATAAATGATGAGAGAGATTAAAGAAGATGAGGCAGGCCAATCAGGAGGATCCTTACCCGTGTCACGTTAAAGACTTAGGATTTATTTTCAAGGTGAAGGATGGTATTAAATGTAAGCCTGGGAGTGATTTTTTTTGGTGGAGGTTGGATGTTGAACTGGGGACTCTGGGCAAAATAGGATGCTGGGAAGCCAGGTAAGAGACTGTTAGGAATGTGGATGAGAAAGTAAAGGCCTGAATTATATGTGTGGCAATAGGACTGGAGATTAGGGGCTGGATTTGACTAGTATTGGGGAATTATACATGATAGAGTTTGTTAAGTGGTTGATCTTCAGATTTTAAAGAACTTCTGTAATTTTTCAACAACGTTGCGGTTGAAACCTTGTTAGACACATTGTTAGATCTTCAATCAGAAAATCCTTTGTAGGGATGAGCAAAGAAACGCCATCCCAAGAGAATTCTGATGTTACTCTCAACACAGGCCACTCTCCCACATATAGGAGATGTGCAGTAGTAGTATGGAGCGAAGAGACAGGTAAAAAGTAGGGGTGAGTGCATCCAGCTTAGAAGAGCATAAAACTTTCTGGTTACTATGACATAGCAGAGCTTAGAGCTCTCACAGAGTTGCTTTCATCAGCCACTTGCACTACACATTAACTGAGTGAATGGTGGTGTCTCCACCTTCCAGTGTCTGCACTGACCAGCTCCTAACAGTACTGGTCAGTGATGTTGGAGTGTTCTGTGCTTGGCCTCAAGTTTCTAAGAGCACCCTTGTGTAACCACAGCTAGAGCAGGAGAGAAGAGAGGCAGAAATGAGGGCAAAACGGGAAGAGGAGGATCGAAAGAGGCAAGAAGAACTCCGGAGACAACAGGAGGAAATTCTTCGGAGACAGCAGGAGGAAGAAAGGAAAAGGCGCGAGGAAGAAGAGCTTGCCCGAAGGAAACAGGTATGTCTGAGAACTCTGCTTGTACGATTAGCACTGAAGGAGGGCCTGCGGGACATCTTGCTCACTCCCGTCATTTCACAGGTCATAGTTCTCCTGGAGAAGGCTCCCCTAAGGCATCAGGGAGTTAGCAGGATTGGGATTAGAATTTTAGGAGACTCACTTCCCTTTAGGAAAAATGTCTGTCACCCACTAACACCCACTGGAGGGATATTCTTCAGTCCTAGTAACTCATTGGAGTTGATTGCTTTTACATATTTCCTGGGGTTTTATAAACCAGTTAGATTTCAGAAGTAATTAAGTCCTGAAGTATTTATAACCAGTGACACTGAATGTTTTTCATGTTTTGTGGCCACTTGTATTTCTTTTTTGGGAATTCTTTATTATGTGCTTGGACCTTTTTCTACTGGGATTTTTAAAGATCCCATTTGAAAGAATCCACTCTGAAACAGCCCCAGTGTCTAGCCTTTGCTTCACATTTCCTTCTTGTTTTTTGCCCTAAGAGGAACTCTGAAAAAAGGCATCCACGTCCATGCTGAGGTTAGCTTAGACCTAGTAGTATTTCGTAGAGTCACACTCCACATTAGCAATGTAAGGACTTCAAGAAGTATTGCAGTAAAGAGATCTGTTTAATTCTGTGTTGCTAATTATTTCTTCCTAAGTTATTTTGACAGTGAGACCCTTTTCTGTATATTTAATATCCGTGAGACTTTAGTTCTAGCAACGTGTTCTGAGACACGTGGCTTTATTCAATACTTTTGACTGGAAAACTTCTCTACCTCACCAGGCATTTTTGGTGGCTATGTTGGTTTGACTTCTCTATGCCTTAGGTTCTCATTTGATTAAAAAAATAGGGACTAATGGTAGCAACAGAGAAACCGAAGCCTGCGTCCTTTTTAGTGTTAATCAGGAAGTGATGTAGCTAATGTAGAAACCAGGATGGACTTTGCACATAGTGCTATTCAACTATTAATATTTTAAATACAAATTATTTTAACTCTTAATATACCTACTCCCCAGCTCACATATATACTTTTTGCCCTAGATCCTGGTTAGATACTTTTTATATATACTGTTAACAGGATCTTAGCAGCACATAGCCTGTTTCTTTCCAGATTATGATGTAATATATTAATTGAGATGCACGCACACGTGCGCACACACACTTGCTTTTTTTTTTAATTTAGGAGGAGGCTCTGCGACGCCAGAGGGAGCAGGAAATTGCATTACGGCGACAACGAGAAGAGGAAGAAAGACAGCAGCAAGAAGAAGCTCTTAGAAGACTGGAGGAAAGGAGAAGAGAAGAGGAAGAAAGGCGGAAGCAGGAAGAATTGTTACGCAAGCAGGTGATCAGATGGTTTGCTCTTCTCATTGCTTCTTTGAAGCTAGGAATTAGTGATTAAGAAAGTATTAGGATATTAGGAGAGCCTGTCTAAAACTTTTTCAGGTTGCTGCAAATTACCAAAAGAGATCTAACTGACTCTTAGTACTTTTGTGATAACCATCCCACATGTAATTATAAAAGCTGAACGAAATGTCAAGGAATCAAAACAAACAAAAAACGAGGGCACCAGAGAAAAATTGAAGGCCTGCTCTTAAAAAACCAAACGTGAGATCTGGAGGTTGACAACTTTTTGCCTTAGGGTACTCCCCAGTTCACACTTTTAGAGTGCACAGTTCCTTGCTGCTTAGTAAATCCATAAGTTGATGGCAGCGATGACCATTATCTGATTCTGCTGTAACCATGCCATTCTGCTGTTACGGGCAGCCAGAATCCCTAAAGCCTTTCATTTTAATGTTTAAGAACGGAGGTAGATTTTTTTTATTAGTAGATTTTCTTTTTAGATCAGTTGGAGATTTTCAGAAAAATTGGGATGATAGTGCAGTTTCCCCTATTATTATTTTACATTAGTATGGCACATTTGTTATAATAAACCAATATTGACACATTAATAAATCAATATTGATGGATTATTATTAACTGAAGACCATAGTTTATTAACGTTTCTTCAGCTTTCCCCCAGTGTCCCTTTTCTGTTCCAGGATCTTATCCAGAATATTTCATTTAGTTGTCATGTCTCCTTAGCTTGTTCTTGGCTGTGACAGTTTCTCAGACTTCCCTTGTTTTTGATGACTTTGGCAGTTTTAAGGAATACTGGTCAGTGGATTGTAGGGTAACACTCTATCGGAGTTTGTTTGAAGATTTTCTCACAATCAGACTGGAGTTATGGGTGTTTCAGAAGAAGATCACAGAAGTTAAGTACCATTTTCATCACATACCAAGGGTACATATTACTAACATGACTTATGGTTATTGATGTTGACATTGATCACCTGGCTGCAGTAGTGCTTGTCAGGTATCTCCACTGTAAAGTTACTCTTTTTCCCCCTTACTGTACTCTTTGGAAGGAAGTCACCATGTACAGCAGTCCACACTTAGGGGTGTAGTAGGTTTTTGTTTGTTGGTTGGATTGACACGAAGCTGGAGATTACCTGCTTTTGCTTAAGTTCTTGATTGAAACTCTTTGAGAAATCTAAATTCTTTAGAGGTAGATAGATAAGTTCCAGGTTAGATTCTTTGGTTTATTCATTTAACAGTTAATAGATTTTGTTAATATACTATATGCCAGTTGTTATGATTGTTTGCTGATAGAGTCCAAAACTTTTAAAGAAATTGTTTCTGTACTCAAGAAGCTCACAGACTATGTAGGTAATGATTTTACAAGAAATAAATGCCACATTTTGGATGCTTTCAGCTGAAAAATCAAAATATTCACCTAAAAATGGCTTAAACATTAGATAACGGTACTGCCTCACACATCAAGGTGTTCTTTGGAAATAAGGCAGTTAAACATGCATTTCAGTGACTCAGTGATATCATTAAGGATCCAGGTCCTTGGCATGCTTCTCCTCTGTCATCTCCTGGTGTGTTGACTTTTCCACCTGATGGTGCACACTCTGCTCTACCATTTCTTGGTATGTTGACCTTTTTTTTTTGGCTGCAATGGGTCTTAGTTGTGGCACATGGGATCTTCATTGCAGTGTGTGGGCTCTTTGTTCCGGCACGCGGGCTTCTCTCTAGTTGTGGTGCGTTGGCTCAGTAGTTGCAGCTCGCAGGCTTAGTTGCCGGTGGCACGTGGGATCTTAGGTCCCCGACCAGGGATCAAAACCATGTCCCCTGCGTTGGAAGGTGGATTCTTAACCACTGGACCACCAGGGAAATCCCGGTGTATTGACTTTTGAGTTCATATTTTTTGCCTAATGGTTAGGAGTTTTGGATATGATACCATACCCTGTACCCAAAAAGGGAGTGACTCTTCTCTCATGCTTCTTTCCTTTTGTCTGGGAAGAATATCTTTTCTGGAAGCATCCCTTTGGCCTAAATCACATCACATGGCTGTCCCTGTTTACACTGGAAGCTTAAAAAGCAAAATCTGGCATTTTAAACCTCTGATGTGACAGGAGGGTCTGTCTGCAAAGAAGCAACCTGGAAGGAATTTTTGCTGGATAGGTAGTAACAGTTGCTGCCACAGATGGGCTAAGAGCAGACAGAGAGAGGAGGACAAGGTATACTTGGGCATAATCAAAAGGCAGAGGGGAAGTCTACCTCCTGAAGGCTAGGGAAGTACTCGTAGAGTGGCTGGTGTCTGCCCTGAGTTCTGGAGAATGGAGGGGAATGTGCTGTCTGGATAAGCTAGGCAGGGGTCCCCAACCCCCGGGATCTAATGCCTGATGCTCTGAGGTGGAGTGGATATAATAATAACAGAAATAAAGTGCACAATAAATGCAATGAGCTTGAATCATCCCGAAGCCACCTCACCGCCACCCCCAGTCCTTGGAAAAATTATCTTCCACGAAAACGGTCCCTGGTGCCAAAAAGGTTGGGGACCGCTGAGCTCTAGAGCATTGCAGGTGCAGTAATCAGACTGCACGGAGGAAGGCCAAGAAAATTCCACGGGGCACATGGAATGGTTTTGAGGGAGGGAAGCAGAAGGAAAATGAGCCAGGGTACTGCAGAAAGTAGTAGAGGGGTAGAGGATGGGTCAAAGAGAGACCTTCCAAGGGGCCTGTGAGCCATAACGGGTGAGAACCTGGCATGGAATTAAGTGGTTTTGTAAAGTTGCTTTGGGTCCGGAACTGGCTGAGGCTTGCCTGGTAATCTGTATTCTTGCAGGTCCTGACAGCTCTTTGCACTCAGCACCCTGAAAAGCTATCTCTGCCTCAATGTTGGAACAGTTTCCAAGAGACTTGCCTGCAGTTTGTGGTGATCTCTAAGAGATCAGTACTTACACAGATGTTCAAAGTGACATTCCTTTTATGTAGAAATTAGCAAATAAATTAAACATGATAATTATCCTGTAAGCATGCCTCTGACTGAAGCCTTGAAAAGTGATTCAGATTTTTTTTTTAAAACACAGTTAAATTTTATTATCATTTACTTTTCCTTCTGGGAAGGAAGAGGAGGCTGCGAAATGGGCCCGGGAAGAAGAAGAAGCCCAGCGTCGATTAGAGGAGAACCGGCTGCGAATGGAAGAGGAGGCAGCCAGACTCCGGCACGAGGAGGAGGAACGGAAGAGGAAAGAGCTGGAGCTCCAGCGGCAGAAGGAGTTAATGCGCCAGAGGCAGCAGCAGCAAGAGGCTCTCCGGAGGTTGCAGCAGCAACAGCAGCAGCAACAGCTGGCGCAGATGAAGGTAGAGCCTAGACACCAGCTAGACAACGCCAGACCATCCGTAGGAGCTACTTGTTAGCGTTTTTTTTAGTTAAGTAGGTGCTGGCAGTGCAGTAGCAGTGAAACAGTGTACATTTTTTATGTTAAATATTGCTTGCTACCTTCGTTTTTTGATCAAGGAAACAATACGATGCATTGTACTTTGTGTTAGGCATTTTAAACAAGGGAAGAATAAATAAAAGAGGGTAGGACACGAGCAGTGATGCAGGCACAACCAAGTAAGTCTGTATGGTTCATAAATTTAAACATTGGAGTGCCTACTCTGTATCATTTCAGCACTGCTAAGACAAAGATAAATGAGACAAGGCAACTGTCCTCAGAGAGCTCATAGACTTATGAGGGCAAGAAACATAAACATTTGGATGTGTAAGCGGGAACCATCATACAGGGCTTGAAACATAGCTGACTGTGGGGGTTTATTGAAAGTTGGATTGAGGTGATGTGTGCAAAATGTTGTTTTAGGAGGATTCAAAGCATTATTTGAAATAAGTAGAAAGTGAGACTGGGAGACCAGTAAAGAGAGTGTGATGGTGGTGGTAAGAATGAGTAGGGCCAGAGGATGAGAATTGGCATAATAGCAATCAGCAAGACTTAGTGGTTCTCTGGATCTGAGGGACAAGGGCAGAAGTTGGAATGGCTCTTAGATGGTAAGCCTCCAATGACTGGGAAAGTAATGGGACTGTTGATGAACTCTGAGTAATTGGAGAAGGAGAAGCAGGTTTATGGTAGAGTCTGCATAACTTCTCATGGGGTGTATGGCTAGCCATAAGGCTTAGTGTCTGTCCCCTGTCTTCAGGGAGCTCATGGGATAAAGACATAAACAGAAAATTAGAATACAGGGGGGTGGGTGTAGTAAGAGAGGGGGCATGAAGCAGTAATTCTCAGGGTGTGATCACCTGGGAATTTGTTAGGAATGCGCATTCTTGGGCCCTACCCCAGACCTACTGAATCAGAACCTCTTAGGACTGGGACCCAGCAATCTTGTTTGAATAAGCCCTCCAGGGATTCTGCTGCTCACTAATATGTGAGAACCACTGTCCACCTGAGAAGTTAGGGAAGGCTTCCTGAAAGAAGATAACTTCTAAACCTGAGTCATTAAGGGAGGGAAAAATTAAATTTAAAGAAAAAAAGAAAAGTCAGACAGTTTGGGGAATAGAGGGTGTTTGTGAGAGCAGACTGAAGTTGCTGGAGAGTGAGGTATGAGATAAGTGTGGGCAGGGTTCATATCACCATGGGCTGTATATACTCTATTAAGAAATTAGGACCTAGAGTGGTAAAAAGAATTTTCAGCTAGGAAATAACACTGCTAGATTTACAGGAGGGAATAAGTCACTTTGAGAGCTAAATAGGAGATGGACTTGAACAAAACTGGAGGTCAGTAGACCAGTTGAGAGGGGGTGATGGAGTTGTCTAGGCAAGGAATAGAAAAGTTTGATCTAAGCCTAGGGGTGGCAAGATTGGAAAGGAGGAGTTGGAGAAGCTGCTAATAACTGAGTGCTTGCTTTGTGTCAGGCACGTACTGACAGTTTTCCATTTTTTTTTCACAACCACCCTTATAAAGCTTAGGTATTAATACCTGGTGTTTTACCAAAGAGGAGAAATGTTAAGAAGCTAAGTCGCTTGCCTTGGGTCCAGCTGAGAGTTGATAGCACTGCCCTGTATTAGAACCCATGAGTCTATGGCTCCAGGGCCTCGAAAAGGCTGTCAAAAGACTTTCTTAAGAGGCCCTACATCCCAGGATGTGGTGACTGATCAGAATATGAGGGTGAGAGAGAAGACAAAGGCAGGGGTAACTTCCAGATCTCTAACTTTTCTGTGTCTTTTGTTTGTCTGGTTTTGCCCTCCTATTCTCCCATGAAGACTGTAGAGCTACTTTATGGATAAGCATTCTGATTGAAGATAAAGAGCTCAAGATGGTTACGAGGAATTGCTGAAGGCTCTCGTGAGAAAAAAGCTATTTAAACGGCTTTATTTAGATATAATTCACATACCATGCAATTCAATCAGTTAAAGTATACAATTCAGCGGTTTTTAGCATATTTATAGATAGGTGCAACCATCAACACAATAGATTTTAGAACATTTTCATTACCACCCCCCAAACCCTCTAACTGTCACACCCCAGCCCCTATTTTCCCCTAACTTAGGGCTAAGTAACCCCTAATCTACTTTCTGTCTTTATTCTGTCTTGCCTATTTCTAGACATCTCAGATCAATGGAATCATATAATATGTGGTCTTTTGTGACTGGCTTCTTTCATTTAGCATAATGTTTTAAGGTTCTTGTAACATATATCAGTACTTTTCCCCCTTTTTTATAGTTGAATAATATTCCATTATGTGGATATGCCAGATTCTGTGTATTCATTCATCAGTTGATGGACATTTGAGCTGTTTCTACCTTTTGGCTTTTATGACTACTGCTGCCTTAAATATTCATGTACAAGTTTTATGTGGATATATACACACACACACACATATATATATATATATTTAGAAGTGTAATTCCTGAGTCATATAATAACAGTGTGTTTACTGGTTTGAGGAACTGCCAGACTGTTTTCCAAAGTGGCTGCACCATTTTACGTTGAGTGTATGAGGGTTCAAGTTTCTCCACATCCTCATCAACCCATATTATCTGACTTTTTGATTATAGCCATCCTAGTAGGTGTCAAGTGAGAACTTGTGATTTTGGTTTGCATTTCCCTGGTGACTTGTGATGTTGAGCATGTTTTTATGTATTTATCGACCATTTGTATATCTTCTTTGAAGAAATGTCTATTTAAATCCTTTGCCTATTTTTTTAAATTAATTAATTAGTTTATTTATTTTTGGCTGCGTTGGGTCTTCCTTGCTGCGTGCATGCTTTCTGTAGTTGGGGTGAGCGGGGGCTACTCTTTGTTGCAGTGCGTGGGCTTCTCATTGCATTGGCTTCTCTTGTGAGGAGCACGGGCTCTAGGCACACGGGCTTCTGTAGTTGTGGCTCACGGGCTCTAGAGCGCAGGCTCAGTAGTTGCAGTGCACGGGCTTAGTTGCTCCGCGGCATGTGGGAACTTCCCGGACCAGGGCTTGAACCCTTGTCCCCTGCTGCATTGGCAGGCGGATTCTTAACCACTGCGCCACCAGGGAAGCCCTCCTTTGCCTATTTTTAAACTGGGTTGTCTTTTTCTTACTGAGTTTTTTAAGAGTTCTTTATATGTTCAATATTTAAGTTCTGTATCAAATGATTTAAAAATACTTTCTATTATTTGTTTTTTTTCACCTCCATATCTATAGTGTCCTTTGATGCACAAAGGTTTTAATTTTTTTTTTTTTTTTTTCCCGTATGCGGGCCTCTCACTGTTGTGGCCTCTCCCGTTGCGGAGCACAGGCTCCGGACGCGCAGGCTCAGTGGCCATGGCTCACGGGCCCAGCCGCTCCGCGGCATGTGGGATCTTCCTGGACCTGGGCACGAACCCGTGTCCCCTGCATCGGCAGGCGGACTCTCAACCACTGCGCCACCAGGGAAGCCCAAAAGTTTTAAATTTTGATGAAGTCCAAATTACTTACTTTTGTTGTTGTTGCTTGTGCTTTTGTTGTCATATCTAAGAATTGCTAAATCTGAGGTCATAAAGTTTACAGAATCCCATGTTTTCTTCTAAGACTTTGTAGTTTTAGCTCTTTGATCCATTTTGAGTTAATTCTTGTAAATTATGTGAGGTAAGGGTTTGACTTCATTCTTTTGCATGTGATTTATCTGGTTGTCCTAGCACCATTTGTTGAAAAAACTGTTCTTTGTCCACTGAATGGCTGTGGTGCTCGTCTTAAAAATTAGGCATGTGGGTTCATTTCTGCACTCTGAATTCTAGTCAGGTGATCTGTATGATCGCTATGCTAGTAACACACTGCTTTGACATTACTATTGCTTTGTAGTTAAGTTTGAAATCAGTGTGAGTCCTCCAAATTTGTTCTTTTTTTTCCATATTGTTTTGGCTCTCCTGTGTTTCAATTCCATATGAATTTTAGAATGAGTTTGTCAGTTTTCACAAAGAAGCCAACTGGGATTCTGATAGGGATTGCATTAACTCTGTAAGATCAGTTTGGGGAGTTTTGACATCTTAACAATATTAAGTCTTCTAATCCATAAACATGGGATGTTTTTATATTTATTTAGATCTTCTTGAATTTCTTTTCAGTATTTTATAGTTTTTAGAGTATAACTTTTCTACTTCTTTTGTTAAATTTATTCTTAAGTATTTTGCCTTTCTGATGGTATTATAAATGGAATTTTCAAAATTTCATTTTCAGATTGTTCTTTGCAAGTGTATAGATGTACAGTTGATTTTTGTATATTGAGCTTGTATTCTGAAATCTTGCTGGACTGGTTAATTAATAGTGTCTTAGTGGATTCATTAGGATTTTCTGTACACAAGATCATGTTATCTGCAAATAGAGGTAGTTTTACTACTTTTTCCCCCAGTCTTTTATTTCTTTTTCTTGCCTGATTGCCCTGGCTAGAACCCCAGTACAGTGTTTAATAGAAATGGCAAGTGTGAATGTTCTTGTCTTATTTCCGATCTTGGGTTGATGTGGGGGAACACATCCAGTCTCTCACCATTAAATTTAATGTTAGCTGTGTGTTTTTTGTAGATGCCCTTCGTTAGGCTGAAGGAGGTGAGGATTTTTATGTCCATGTTCATAAGAGGTATTTGTCTGTAGTGTGTGTTTGTTTTCCCCTTGTGATTTCTTTGGTTTTGGTGTCAGGGTAATGCTGGCCTTGAAGAATGAGTCAGGAAATGTTCCCTCCAATTTTTTGGAAGTGTTTGTGAAGAATTTGTATTAATTCTTTAAATGCTTGGTAGAGTTCAGTGGTGATGAAACCATTTGTGCTTGGGCTTTTATTTGTGGATAGTTTTTTGATTACTAATTCCATGTCTTTACTTCTAATAGGTCTATTTGGATCATCTGTTTCTTCTTGAGTTAGTTTTGGTTAGTTTATATCTTTATAGAAATCTGTCTTTTTCATCTAGATTATCTAATTGATTGGCAAGCACTTGTTCATAGTATTCCTTTGTATTTCTTTTTGTTCCTGTAAGATCAGTAGTGATGTGCTTCTTTTATTTCTGATTGTAGTAATTTGAGTCTGTTGGGGTTTTTTCCTCATGGACAATCAGGTTAAGTCGGTTTTGTTGATATTTTTAGAGAACTGGTTTTTGGTTTCATTGATTTTTCTCTTATCTAGTTCACTAATTTCTTCTTTCATCTTTATTATTTCTTGCCTTCTGCTTGCTGTAAGTTTAGTTTGCTCTTTTTCTCTAGTATCTCAGGGTAGAAGGTTAGTTTTTTATTCATTTGATATCTTTCTTCTTTCTCAATTAGGCATTTGCAGTTATAAATTGCTTTAGCTGCTACCCATAAGTTTTGATTTCTTCTTTGATCCATTGGTTATTTAGGAGTGTTTTAGTTTCACTTATTTGAGAGTTTCCAAAATTTGTTTCTTACTCATTTCTAATTTTGTTCCATTGTGATCAGAGAACATACTTTGTATATTTCTATTCTTTTAAATGAATTATTGAAGTTTAGTTTTATGTCTTAGAATAAAGTTTTATTTCTGGCATAAAGTTTTACCTTCTTTAGGTCTATCCTGAAGAATGTTCCATGTTCACTTGAGAAGAACGTATAGTCTACTCTTGTTGAGTGGAGTGTTCAATAGATGTTTACTAGGTCTAGTCAGTTTATAGCGTTGTTCAAGTCTTCTAGTTCCTCATTGATCTTGTAGTTGTTTTGCCTCTTACTGAACGTGGAGTATTGAAGTCTCGAAGTATTACTGTTGAATTGTATATCTCCTTCTATTTCTGCCATTTCTTGCTTCATGTATTTTGGTGCTCTCTTGTTAGGTGCATATATGTTTATAATTGTTATATATGTTCCTGCTGGATTGACCCTTTTATTATCATAAAATGTTCCTCTTTATCTCTATTAACATTTTTTTGTTTTAAAGTATGTTTTGTCTGATAATGGTATAGTGATTCCAGCTCTCTTCTGGTTGCTGTTTGCCTGATAAATCTTTGTTTATTCTTTTACTTTTGATCTGTTTATACCTTTGAATATAAATTACGTCTTTTTTAGACAGTATAGTTCAATCTTATTTTCTTATCCAGTCTGATAATCTCTGCCTTTTTATTGGATTCTTTAACCTATTCACATTTAATGATATTATTGATATAGTTGGATTTATATCTGCCATTTAACTTTCTGTTTTTTACATCCTTTCTGTTTCTCTGTTCTTCTTTTACTGCTTCTTTTTGCGTTAAGTAAATTATTTTCTAATGTAGCATTTTAATATCCTTAATGATTTTCATCACTGTATTTTCCAGTTTGACACAGATATGCTACTCTCTTAAAGCTCTGTTCCTTTTTTCTCCTTTTTGTAGTATTTTTGTTGTATCACATCTTGTAAATGTTACAAATGCAATGATAAAATGTTATATTTATTCCTTTATATTGTCTCTTAAAGACGCTGAGAGAAGGGAAGCAAGTATGTATGTATAGCTTTCATTATATAACCTTATTTATCATTTCTGCTTCTCTTAAATTGTACCTGTGGATTCAAGTTACCATATGGAGTCATTAGCTTACTACAGCTTTGTTTTCACTTAACTCCTTTGTGCCATTTTTGACATATTAGATTTTTGTATGTTATAGGTCCAACAATATATATATACATTGTTTTATACGGTTGCTTTTAAAATCAGTTAAAAGAGGAAGAAATGTACATGTACTACTGTTTTTTATAATTATATAATTAATTTTATTGGTGCTCTTCGCTTTCTCATGCGGATCCAGACTATTTTCTAGGGTCACTTGCTTTTAGCCTGAAGAACTTCCTTTAGTATTTCTTGTAAGGTGAGTCTGCTGGCAACAGATTTTCTAATTTTATCTGGGAATGTCTTTATTTCTCCTTCATTTTTGAAAAGTAGCTTTACTGAATATAGAAATCTTGGTTGACAGTTTTTGTTCATTTGAAGACTTTGAATATCTTATCCCACTGCCTTCTGGCCTTCATTGTTTCTGATGAGAAGTCAGATGTTGATTTTATTGGGATTCCCTAGTAAGTGATAATTTGTTTTTCCTCCTTATTGCTGCTTTCAAGATTTTCTCCTTGTTTTTGGCTTTCAGCGTTTTTACCATGATAATGTCTATTTGTGGATCTCTTTGGGTTTATCCTATTGGGAGTTTGTTCAGCTTCTTGGATATGTAGATTAATGTTTTTTCTATAAATTTGAGATTTAGGTCACAATTTTTCTGCTCCTCTTTCCTCTTCTTCTGATACCTGCATTATGCACATGTTGGTGCACTCAGTGGTATCTCACATTTCTCTAAGGCTCTCCATTTTTCTTTATTCTTTTTTTCTCTGTTCTTTGGATTGCATAATCTCTGTTGCTCTCTCTTCAAGTTCACTAAATTCTTTTGCCAGTTCAGATATACTTTTGAGCTCCTGCAGTGATTTTTCATTTCAGTTATTACGTTTTTGAACTCCAGAATTTCCTTTTGGTTCTTTTTTTTTTTTTTATGTGGTACGCGGGCCTCACTGTTGTGGCCTCTCCCGTTGCGGAGCACAGGCTCCGGACGCGCAGGCTCAGCGGCCATGGCTCACAGGCCCAGCCGCTCCGCGTCATGTGGGATCCTCCTGGACCGGGGCACGAACCCGTGTCCCCTGCATCGGCAGGCGGACTCTCAACTACTGCGCCACCAGGGAAGCCCTAGTTATCCATTTTATACATATTAGTGTATATATGTCAATCCCAATCTCCCAATTCATTACACCACCACCCCACCCTCCTGCCGCGTACCCCCCCCTTGGTGTCCATACATTTGTTCTCTACATCTGTGTCTCAATTTCAACCCTGCAGATCAGTTCATCTGTACCATTCTAGGTTCCACATATATGTGTTAATATATAATATCTGTTTTTCTCTTTCTGACTTACTTCACTCTGTATGACAGTCTCTAGATTCATCCACATCTCTACAAGTGACCCAGTATCGTTCCTTTTTATGGCTGAATAATATTCCATTGTATATATGTACCCCATCTTCTTTATCCATTCGTCTGTCGATGGGCATTTAGGTTGCTTCCATGACCTGGCTATTGTAAATAGTGCTGCAGTAAACATTGGGGTGCATGTGTCTTTTTGAATTATGGTTTTCTCAGGGTATATGCCCAGTAGTGGGATTGCTGGGTCATATGGTAATTCTATTTTTCATTTTTTAAGGAACCTCCATACCGTTCTCCATAGTGACTGTATCAATTTACATTCCCATCAACAGTGCAAGAGGGTTCCCTTTTCTCCACACCCTCTCCAGCATTTGTTGTTTGTAGATTTTCTGATGATGCGCATTCTAACTGGTGTGAGGTGATACCTCATTGTAGTTTTGATTTGCATTTCTCTAATAATTAGCGATGTTGAGCAACTTTTCATGTGCTTCTTGGCCATCTGTATGTCTTCTTTGGAGAAATGTTTATTTAGGTCTTCTGCCCATTTTTGGATTGGGCTGTTTGTTTTTTTAATATTGAGCTGCATGAGCTGTTTATATATTTTGGACATTAATCCTTTGTCCATTGATTCGTTTGCAAATATTTTCTCCCATTCTGAGGGTTGTCTTTTTGTCTTGTTTCCTTTGCTTTGCAAAAGCTTTTAAGTTTCCTTAGGTCCCATTTGTTTATTTTTGTTTTTGTTTCCATTACTCTCGGAGGTGGATCAAAAAAGATCTTGCTGTGATTTATGTCAAAGAGTGTTCCTCCTGTGTTTTCCTCTAATAAGAGTTTTATACTGTCCGGTCTTACATTTAGGTCTCTAATCCATTTTGAGTTTATTTTTGTGTATGGTGTTAGGGAGTGTTCTAATTTCACTCTTTTACAAGTAGCTGTCCAGTTTTCCCAGCACCACTTATTGAAGAGACTGTCTTTTCTCCATTGTATATCCTTGCTTCCTTTGTCATAGGTTAGTTCACCACAGGTGCGTGGGTTTATCTCTGGGCTTTCTATTCTGTTCCATTGATCTATATTTCTGTTTTTGTGACAGTACCATATTGTCTTGATTACTGTAGCCTTGTAGTATAGTCTGAAGTCAGGGAGTCTGATTCCTCCAGCATCATTTTTTTCCCCTCAAGACTGCTTTGGCTATTTGGGGTCTTCTGTGTCTCCATACAAATTTTAAGATTTTTTTTGTTCTAGTTCTGTAAAAAATGCCATTGGTAGTTTGATAGGGATTGCACTGGATCTATAGATTGCTTTGGGTAGTTAGTCATTTTCACAATATTGATTCTTCCAATCCAAGAACATGGTGTATCTCTCCATCTGTTTGTGTCATCTTTAATTTCTTTCATCAGTGTCTTATAGTTTTCTGCATACAGGCCTTTTGTCTCCCTAGGTAGGTTTATTCCTGGGTATTTTATTCTTTTTGTTGCAATGGTAAATGGGAGTGTTTCCTTAATTTCTCTTTCAGATTTTTCGTCATTAGTATATAGGAATACAACAGATTTCTGTGCATTAATTTTGTATCCTGCTAGTCTACCAAATTCATTGATTAGCTCTAGTAGTTTTCTGGTAACATCTTTAGGATTCTCTATGTATAGCATCATGTCATCTACAAACAGTGACAGTTTTACTTCTTCTTTTCTGATTTGGATTCTTTTTATTTCTTTTTATTCTCTGATTGCCATGGCTAAGACTTCCAAAACTATGTTGAATAATAGTGGTGGGAGTAGACATCCTTGTCTTGTTTCTGATCTTAGAGGAAATGCTTTCAGTTTTTCACCGTTGAGAATGATGCTTGCTGTGGGTTTGTTGTATATGTTCTTTATTATGTTGAGGTAGGTTCCCTCTCTGCCCACTTTCTGGAGAGTTTTTGTCGTAAGTGGGTGTTGAATTTTGTCAAAAGCGTTTTCTGCATCTATTGAGATGATCATAGGGTTTTTATTCTTCAGTTTGTTAATATGGTGTATCACATTGATTGATTTGCATATATTGAAGAATCCTTGCATCTCTGGGATAAATCCCACTTGATCATGGTGTATGATCATTTTAATGTGTTGTTGGATTCTGTTTGCTAGTATTTTGTTGAGCATTTTTGCATGTATATTCATGAGTGATATTGGTCTGTGATTTTCTTTTTTTGTAATATCTTTGTCTGGCTTTGGTATCAGGGTGGCCTCATAGAATGAGTTTGGGAGTGTTCCTTCCTCCGCAATTTTTTGGAAGAGTTTGAGAAGGACGGGTGTTAGCTCTTCTCTAAATGTTTGATAGAATTCACCTGTGAACTCATCCAGTCCTGGACTTTTGTTTGTTGGAAGATTTTTTTTTTTAAATAAATTTATTTTTATTTATTTATTTTTGGCTGTGTTGGGTCTTCGTTGCTGCGCCCGGGCTTTCTCTACTTGTGGCGAGCGGGGGCTACTCTCCGTTGCGGTGTGCGGGCTTCTCATTGCAATGGCTTCTCTTGTTGTGGAGCACGGGCTCTAGGCGTGCAGGCTTCAGTAGTTGTGGCGCACAGGCTTAGTTGCTCCGCGGCATGTGGGATCTTCCCAGACCAGGGCTCGAACCCGTGTCCTCTGCACTGGCAGACAGATTATTAACCACTGAGTCACCAGGGAAGCCCTGTCAGAAGATTTTTAATCAGAGTTTCAATTTCCTTACTTGTGATTGGTCTGTTCATATTTTCTGTTTCTTCCTGGTTCAGTCTGGGAAGCTTATACCTTTCTAAGAATTTGTCCATTTCTTCCAGGTTGTCCATTTTATTGGCATAGAGTTTGCTTGTAGTAGTCTCTTAGGATGCTTTGTATTTCTGTGGTGTCTGTTGTAACTTCTCCTTTTTCATTTCTAATTTTATTGATTTGAGTCCTCTCCCTCTTTTTCTTGATGAGTTTGGCTAATGGTTTATCAATTTTGTTTATCTTCTCAAAAGAACCAGCTTTTAGTTTTATTGATCTTTGCTATTGTTTTCTTTGTTTCTGTTTCATTTATTTCTGCTCTGATATTTATGATTTCTTTCCTTCTGCTAACTTTGGGTTTTGTTTGCTCTTCTTTCTCTAGTTCCTTTAGGTGTAAGGTTAGATTGTTTATTTGAGATTTTTCTTGTTTCTTGAGGTAAGCTTGTATTGCTACAAACTTCCCTCTTAGAACTGCTTTTGCTGCATCCCATAGGTTTTGGATCATCGTGTTTTTGTTGTAATTTGTCTCTAGGTATTTTTTGATTTCCTCTTCGATTTCTTCAGTGATCTCTTGGTTATTTAGTAATGTATCGTTTAGCCTCTCTGTGTTTGTGTTTTTTACGTTTTTTCCCCTGTAATTCATTTCTAATCTCATAGATTATTTAAAAAATAGTCTCTGTATCTTGTTTATTATTATTATTATTATTTTTTTTGCGGTACACGGGTCTCTCACTGTTGTGGCCTATCCCGTTGCGGAGCACA
The DNA here is from genome assembly GCF_039906515.1 of Pseudorca crassidens. Lineage (NCBI taxonomy): Eukaryota > Metazoa > Chordata > Mammalia > Artiodactyla > Delphinidae > Pseudorca > Pseudorca crassidens. Next base: position 7,353,688 of record NC_090301.1, on the reverse strand, counting down.
GGCTCCGGACGTGCAGGCTCAGCAGCCACGGCTCACGGGCCCAGCCGCTCCGCGGCATGTGGGATCTTCCCGGACCGGGGCACGAACCCGTGTCTCCTGCATCAGCAGGCGGACTCTCAACCACTGCGCCACCAGGGAAGCCCTCTGTATCTTTATTGATATTGTTTATTTGATGTGATATTGTTAACATGTCTACTTTTACTCCTTTAATCATGGTTTCCTTCTCTGAACATATTTATAAGACTTTGATGTCTTTGTTAAATCTGACATCTGATCATTCACTATCACAGTCAGTTTCTATTGCCAGCTTTTTTCCTGGTATATAGATATACTTTCTTGCTAATGCACTGTAGCAGTTCTGGGTTCTGGTCCTCCCTCCACCCCCACTCATTATTATTATTTGTTTTGTGGCTAGCTAGATTAATTTAGTGAACTTCCCCGCCTCTCCCCCAATAGTGTGAAGCCTCTGCTGGGGCTTCTCTGGGGATGCAGCATTGGGTATGCTCACAGTCACTCTGGGCTGACAGTGGTTTGGGCTGGGCTCTCCTTGACTGTCTTGTTCCACATTTAGGCTGTTAAACTCCACTAGTTGCTAACTGGATTATTCTCTTCTCAGAAGAACCCTTGGGCATAAAATGTTCCAAAAGCCTGATCCAATCAAACTCAAGCTCTTTTGAAGAGGTACTTCCTGAGGTTTATATTTGAGATTTGTTCTGACCCTAGGCAGACTCCTTCTAGCTTGGTTCTCTGAGACAAAGAAGCAGAGTACAGTTTAGCCTGTATCTCCAGTGAATCTACCAGTTAACCCCTTGCCTTTCACTGCAACATCCACTGTTTTTGAAAGTGCCCTTAGGGTTGAACTCCTCACTCTCCACACTCTGTTGCAAATGAAGTCAGTTCCTTTGGGAAGAGGTCTGCAGCTCTCTCTATTCCAATCTGTTCCACCCACCTCTGCTTCAAGACAGAAGTCCCAGAGTCACAGCTCTGGAGCTGGGAACAATGGCGCCTGCTTTATGAATTGAGCCCTTGGGGGAGGGGCAGTAGCCTCAGGTCTTCTTGGCTTGCCTCTCCTGGTGGGGTGGAACCTCTGCCTTTCAAAGTGGCAGCCAGGGCCCTAGTAGTCTCTGTAGCACTGTGTAGTTTCCATCCCAGAAGTCGGGGCTAGGCATAAGAAGGGAGCCACCTCTCCTCTCAGCTGTGTTTGTCCGTAGCTTAGCCTTTGCAACAGGTAGCTGGAGCCAGGATGAGAATTGTTGATATCGTGCACTTCCCGGGAAGGCAGCCCACTGACTGTCAGCTAACGGGGAGAGAGGGAGGCCTGTGTTCTTTGCTGCCTTCATCTGAAGTAATGTTTCTGTCTGGCTGAGCTAGGAGTTGGGAGAGAGTGGGTCATGGTACTGCAGACTCTCTGTTCTTACTGAGTTTTAGCAGATTTTCTTAAAGAAATGTTATCAAAAATAGTGTTGAAAAAGTAAGGTAGCAATGTCAGGGCAGGAAAAAAAAAAGTAATGTTTTTTAAATCAGCAAAGTATAATTAGACATTCAGGGGGCAGAAAATGTACCAAATTCCCAACTGTTTGCTTCTGACTTGGGAAAGAGTTGTTATGAAAAGCGTGATTGACAAACTTCAGTTCTCTGAGTGGGCAGTACAGGATGTTGGTTGAACTGGAAAATGCCCTGAGGCAATGTTGATGGAGTGATGGGGTATTATTTCTTATGTACAAATAAGATTTAAGGGAAATTGATAGCTATCTGCAGACGTTTGTCTGTCATGTGAAAAAGACTTAGATTTGTTCTGCATTACTCCAGAGAGCAGACTCATGAATCATGAGCAAAAAGTACAGTGAAGTATACTTTGGCACAAAATATAGGAGGATTTCAGAGGTTCTTGAAAGAGGAATAGGCCATTTCAGGAGGCAGTGAATCTGTCCTTGATGCTGGCTGAGTTTCTGTGAAGAGGACTGGCGATTGGTTTCTGGGTACCGCGGGGTGATACAGCCACTGAGATTTTCGACAGCATCAGTGGTTGCTGGTTCTGACTGCATCAGAATTACAAAAATATGCGAATTGGTTGGCTTTACCTTTGGGTCTTTTGATTCCTTGAGTGTGGGGCTGGGGCATCTACATTTTTACGGGTCCTCCAGGTGATGCCACCAGGTTTGAGGTCTGCTGCCAGGTTTGATCTTGATAGTGCTTTCCAAAACGTGTCATTTCCTGTGGAGAAAAAGAGTTCATTTGTGCTCAACTTTGCCTACTTAGTCCCCCATCTTTCTCTCTTAGCTGCCTCCTGTACCCCTCTCCTACCCTAGCACAGGTGCATTTTGAGAGAAATGCCGGTACTACCCATCATTGGGCAAAAAATGTTAAAGGATCTATTATGTTCGGTAGTGTTGAGGGTACTCATTTGGAGAGCTGTCTGGTAACATCAGTGACAGTTTAAACTGTTTTTACTCGTATCGCATCAGTTCCAGTTTTAGAGATTCCTACTGAAGAGCCATTCTTTTTTGGGACTGTTTGGCATTTTGTTTGTTTTGATCCATCCATGCTCATGTATTGTTTCTATTAAACAGATTTTAAGTCTGGATAGATTTGGTTTTTGTTTGCTTTTAAGAGCCTTAAGATGTCTCAAAATTAGAGTGTATCTTTCTTCTGGCCCAGAAAGGCCAAGGGATTCCCCTAGAAATAATCAAGCTTTTGAGAACACTAAAGTATTCAGGACTCATATATTTACACTTTATTTTAGTTGATAATTTTAGGGCATAGGAAAAATAGAATTATTGATTAAAACCAGCTTAGTGCTCACTACTAGAAGGCACAGCCTGGTTAACTCCCTTTCATGAAAGACTGATAGAAAACTGTGCCTGGCATCTTTCCTCAGCTGCCCACCTCAGCTCTCCCTTCACAAATCTTGCCGTTGCTACTTTCATTGGAAAGTAGCATATCTTGTCCTTTATTACCTCCTTGGATTAAAAACTTAGTGATTCTTTTGTTTACTTCTTTCTCTTTATGGTTGTATATTGGTGTATATGTCAATGCCAGGTGTAACAAATTTGCAGTTTCGTAATGGTAGATCAAATAAAAGTGTATTGATGTACTTAAGTTGTTTTAAAATAATCTTGTGACAAAAAAATTACGTAAAAGCAGACTGACTGGGAGAGTAGTACGTAAAAGGATTGAAGAAGGAAATTTGAATTGAGTGTTATAAATGGAGTTGAAAGAAACATGAATGTTCTGGCTGTACTTCATGCATTATTGCCCCTTTGTTTCCTGTACATGTTTCCTCATGAACTCGTTTGCCTTCCTTTTTTGTTAGCTTCCCTCTTCTTCAACATGGGGCCAGCAGTCCAATACGACAGCATGTCAGTCCCAGGCAACACTATCATTGGCTGAAATCCAAAAACTAGAAGAGGAACGAGAACGGCAACTTCGAGAGGAGGTAAGTTTTAAAAGTAATAGTGATCTAGACAGTCAGTGAATAGCTAGTGTGCATCATGGATGAGTGGCTACTAAAGATAACTATTATTGTCAGAGCTGCTGTGTGTCTGAATTGGATATGTGTTATTCACCTCTTTATCCTGTAATATGGTCTCTAGCAAGTATGAAGGATCTCATAGGAATAACATTAAGATTGGATACATAAATGTTCAGTTACCTTAAACATTTTAACCATAGCTCTTGAGAGAATAGCTCGTAAATAAAAGTTACTTGGGTGTTTCAAAATTGGGGGTGAGTTTTATGCAGATATCCTTTTATAAATTTGATGCTTAGAATGTAGAATACTTTTTTCCCTAAAGGGTATTGGGTTTTCTGACTAACCTAGAAAAACTTAAAATATGACAGAAATAACGCCTCTCTGCCTGTAAGTCTGTATCCTACAGTTCCTCATTAGGATAGGAAGGATACAGAAGAGTGAAAGGGGTTGGGGAGGGGGCAGCAGAGCACAGTTCTTGATAGAAGAGAGAAAATAAGGAAAATGGTTTGGCTCAGCATGCCATTAGGTGCCATATTCACCCACCCATCCATCCATCTGTCCATCACATAGTTGCTACTCAGTTACAGTTTCAGTCTGGGGATATAGCTGAGTCTAAAACAGACAAAATTCTCTGCCTTCATAAAGCTTACCTTTGGTTGAGGGGACATGGACAATAAAAATTAAGTAAATCATGGAGTTCTAGAGGCAATATGTGTCAGAAAGAACAATAAAGTGAGGAGAGGCATAGAGAGAGGGTTGGGAGTTGGGGCTAGTATTGGTGGTAGTAGTGATTGTCTAGTTTTAGGTAGTGCTATCTGGGAAGGCCTCTCTCAAAAGGTGGCATGAGGTAGCAGAGTCTTGAAGAAAGTGATTTATGTGGATATAATTTGAGGCAGAGCAGTCAAGTTGTTCGCGAATGCAAGCTGACATTCTGGTCTCGGTGGTGTGGTTCACTGAAGGCCCCGGGAATTGTCTGTACAAGTTTACCATGTAGTGTGCATGATGTCATCCAGTAGGTTAAAATGTTGCTTCACCTTAAAAAATTATCTTATTTCCCACCCTCTTAAAATAAAAAAATAGACTGAACTTTCTCTGAAATCATCTCTCTTTTCTAAAAGTTTAACAGCTGAATGCAGAGCAGACTATATCTTCCCCCTTCAAGGCTAGAAATTGTTCCAGTAATTTTGGTCTCTGCTTAAAAATAATAATAGTGGTCATCAGAGTTGAAATCACAGGTCTTTTCTTGTTCATATTTTTGTCTGTTAGAAGTTAATAATTGCCTTGTGTTTTTATTTGATTAATTTTCTTTGAACTCTTAAGTCTTCCTACACTCTTCAAAAGGTATAAAATGCCACTCCATACATATTTCTCACATAGGGAAAACCTATGACAATTCTGTTTCATTCTTTCCCTGGAGGTGTCCTTTCCAGGACCCTGTAATCTGTTCAGATCTGAACGCACGCTTGGCTTGCTGCACAGGTGCTCTGTTTTTCTTGAATTCTTGTCATCTGCATGTTGCCCTCCTGGACTGATTCTGGTTTTCTCTCCTGCTTTCCATCTCTTATCTTTTCTGATGGGGTATTTCTTCAGTCCTATCTTTCAGTCCTTCTATTGAACTTCTAATGTATGTTCTCTTATTTTGAAGTTCTGAGTCCATATGTTGTTACTCTAAGTGTTTCTTTTTATAGCCTCTTATTCTTGTTTTACTGACTGCACTACCTTACCTCTAAAAATATTACTTACTGATAGCATTTTAAAAAGCTAGCTCCTATTTTCCCTTGTCTTGTTTCTGTTTCCACAGAATTTTGTTTGATTTGGTCTTTGGCTTTCATCTTAGAAGCTCTGTCAAGTGTTTGTTGATCCTGGGCTATTCATTCATATTTAGGAATAAGGCACAGAAAAGCTGTTTGGAGGTTCTGGTATATACAGCACCTTGCTGGGCTTTTCCGTAGTGGTCTCTGTAATGGTCTGTTCTGTTGGAGTCCCACCATCTGTTGGTATCTGTAGGTGTATTCTCTTGTCCTGGGTCAGCTTTCCTATAGACAATCCGCTAATCTGGTTCAGCCTCTTTAAAATGGAAAGTTTTAATTTTCTTCTGGGGAGAGAGGGATAGCTGTTAACTGCTTTGGGTTGGGGAGGTAGTCAGGGTCTCCGTGCTGCTTTTTACAGACCTTCAGCCTGTCTTCTTCTATGTGAGATACCCCTGCCTCTAATTCCTGAGCTTTTTCTGTGAATTGGCCTGTTTCTGAGCTTCCTTTACTTAGGTTTCAACTTACTGGGTCTGTTATATTGGCTGTCTTTATCTGCCTGCTTTCCAGCTTTTAAAGTCTATTTTATTCTCTTTGTCCTTAAGATTTATGCTTTAGAAAAAAAATTTTTTCTGTCATTTTGGTAGGGCTTTGGAAGTAAACATATATTTTGCCTTTATGCTTAACCAAAAGCCCTACTTAATTTTTAAGAAGTAATTCTTGATTTCTTTTTATTCTCCTGTTAGTACTTCTGGCAGTTTACATCTTTATTTGCAGTAGAGGAGTTAACTCTGTCATGGTGTATAATTTCATATAGCTGCTATGTATTTACATTCCATTTAGTATACTGGACATTTGTAACTATTTTTTTAAACAACGGAATCCTGAGTTGCCTTCTGTTTCTGTGCCTGCAGCAGAGGCGCCAGCAGAGGGAATTGATGAAAGCTCTCCAGCAGCAGCAACAGCAGCAACAGCAGAAACTCTCAGGGTGGGGGAATGTCAGCAAACCCGCAGGTACTGCAAAGTCCCTTCTGGAGATACAACAGGAAGAAGCCAGGCAAATGCAGAAGCAGCAGCAGCAGCAGCAGCACCAGCAACCCAGCAGAGCCCGGAATAATCCGGTGGGTTCATTTTCCTAAGCAGTCACTCTATGGACTGGTGTTATAAGTTAAGTTATCTTTCCTAACTTTCGTGGACTCCCTTTTTATCTTTTTAATATTGTTAACTGTTATTTGTCTCCTTTTCTTTAACAGCATTCCAACCTGCACACCAGCCTTGGGAATTCTGTCTGGGGCTCTATAAATGCTGGTCCCCCTAACCAGTGGGCATCTGACCTAGTCAGTAGTATCTGGAGTAATGCTGACACTAAAAATTCCAACATGGGATTCTGGGATGATGCAGTGAAAGAGGTGGGACCCAGGAATTCAACAAACAAAAATAAAAACGCCAGTCTCAGGTAGGGCTCAAAATGATCAACCTATGCTCTTTGGTGGGTTGGGGGAGGCGGCGTGTGAGGAGTAGGATATGGGGTGGCCAGAGAAAGGTAGTTATTTAGTTTTTACTTATTTTCACCTGTATCCTACCATGTGAGGTCATAGTTTGATGATTGCTTTTCTTCCCTGTGGAAACACATCTATATTATACTAGGAGCTCCTTTGGTTGCTGGACACTTAGTCCATTGCCTGTCACATGGTAACCACTTAATATTTTTGTTATTGCTGTGGAATATTTCACCAAGGTATTCTCTAGATTTTAGCGTTTTTCTCTAAATTTATATTTTTAAGTTACTTATACTATGAGTATTATAAACACTAAAACCATTTTATTTTTATGATAAATTAGTTACATTTTACATTCATCTTTCTTTCCTTAGTATACAGTTTTATTGAACGAACATGGGTTTTAATGTTAAATACATCAGCTCAAATCCCAGCACTACCACTTATTAGCTGTGTGACCTTGGGCAAGAGGGAACCTCTTTGAGCCTCAGTTCCCTCATCTATAAAATGAAGATAATAACTTCATGGGTATGGTTCTAAAGGTTAAATGAATACATGTGAAGTAGTTAGTAAAGTGCCTGGCACATAGTAACTACTTAATAAATGGTAGTGTTGTCAGAGTATTTCTTCTTGATTGAGGGCTTAATGTGTTATGAATAGGACACTAAATGTCAGTTTATTGAGCATTTTTGCCAGGCACTATGCTCTAGGCCTTTGCATATAGTATCATTATTCCTTTTGATAACCCAAAGAAGTATTAGTACCATTTTACAGATGAGGAAACTGAGGCTTAGCAAAATTTAAAGTCTTACTGAAGGACACATAGGGGAACATTTAATAATTTCTCTGAAAAGAAGCCCTGTATTCACAAACTAGAATGTATTAACTGAGGCTAGATTTTAAGGGGTATTGAGTAACCCACCCCCCCACCCCCAGTATTTCAGTTTTTTTATTTCGGGTTTGTTGTTGTTTGTTTGTTTGTTTTCATTTTTGGAGCCAAGAATTGGATTGCTGGACAGCCATCCGGTGTTGCCAAGACATTGTCTATTTATGGTGTTAGAGTATAATCATATAGTAACAGTTTCTGGGAATATAATATCGCCCTATTGTTTTGCTTTAGTAAATCTGTAGGTGTGTCTAACCGGCAGAATAAGAAAGTAGAAGAAGAAGAAAAATTGCTGAAGCTCTTTCAGGGAGTAAATAAAGCCCAAGATGGATTTACCCAGTGGTGTGAACAGATGCTTCATGCCCTTAATACGGCAAATAACTTGGATGGTAAGAATTGGGGAGGGAAACCCAGCATGTGGAATGGCAGAGCAGGACCCACAAAGAGTTAGAAAATTGGAATGATGATGGGCCAACACTCAGGAGGTGAAATCTGATGGAGGTCAAGTCCTGCACCTACCATAGGAACTTGACTCTTTAATAGTATTATAGAAAAGTTCTATAATACTATGCTGAAATAGGTTATCAGTGGTTACCAAAAAGTAGATGCTATCTTAGGCTGTCTTATAATGTACAGGGAAGAAGAGGTCATAGTTCCATACTGCTCATTTTATGGGGGGCATTGCCAGATGGACAAAGGAGAGTAACTGTTATAGTGGGGACAGAGGTCAGCCTGGGCAAGAGAAGTCTGAGGTGATGTGAGGTTTTTCCCTTCCTGCCTTTGGGGGCAGGGGTGGGAATCATGTGACAGAGCAAGTAGACTTATTTTGTGTAGGATAAAGCTAAGACCCATAATGTATGCAAGTGAAAAGATTTCAGCTCAATTTGAAGAAAAACTTGCTAATTGTTAGTTGTTCACAAAGAAGAATTATCAGCCTTAGATGGAAGTGAGTCTTTCCCTTACCCTCCAGCTTGGTGTGGAAGGGATTCCCATAACTCATGGGCTTTGTTGAACTAGTCCACCTCTGATGTCTTTTCTAAAACCAAGAATCTTTTAAAAACAGAGCAGTAAAGGAATTGAAGGGTTCCTTTGTAGCATTGTAACAATAACCAATGGTCCGCTCGAGCCAGAGAAAAGAGTAGTGAAAAATAGCAATGGCTACCATCCATTAAGCACCTACCATGTACTAGGCACTTTATAGGGGTTAACATGTGTTATCCTAGGTATCTAATTTTTGCAGTAATTTTATGACACGTTTACAATGTAGGTGATGTTATCCCCATTTTATAAATTAGGAAACAGAGGCTCAGAATGGTTAAGTAACTCATCAAGGTCACACAGTCAGCAAATTTCAGAATCAGGTTTTAAACCCATGTCTGTCTAACTCTGATACTTGTGCTTTTCTCCTGCACCACACTGCTTCCTGTTCCGTTTTTCTTGTAAACTTAGGATATCTCAGTGAAGTGAAAGGAGGCTATGCCTATATCTTCAGTATCTGTTGTGGTGCCTGCCCACATTATCACACTTAATAAATACTGATTGAATTTAAGGGAAAAAGAAATGAATCCCCAGATGACTTTAGCCTTAGACAAACAGTTGTTTCGATCAACATGATTTAGTTTCTACCAAAATAACGTTTAGTGAAACTAAACATGCATGGTATCTTTGTCTCTGTGCTATTTCACATGATTTGGGGCATTGCAGTGATAGTGGGTCCCCCCCACTACTACTCCAGAGGAGACTGAAGAATATTTAACATAATAGCTACATGCCTTTCAAGTCTCCATCATTAATGTCTGTATTGGGTGTTAAAATATATTAAAAACTGAAACTGATCTCTTCTGTGTGATATTTCATTGTTACTCTTTATGTCTTGTTTCCTCTCATATTACAGTTCCCACATTTGTTTCTTTCCTGAAAGAAGTAGAATCTCCTTATGAGGTCCATGATTACATTAGGGCCTATTTAGGAGATACCTCTGAGGCCAAGGAGTTTGCCAAGCAGTTCCTGGAGCGCCGCGCCAAACAGAAAGCCAGCCAGCGGCAGCCGCAGCAGCAACAGCCGCCGCCGCAGCAGCAGGTATGAGGCAGCAGAGTGAGTGCAGTGCCCTTGTGAGTGTTAATGTCTTGAAATGTTGAGCAGCCAGAGAAATGAAAATTAGAACAATGTTCCCATTTTTGTATATCACGTGACTGGAACCTTTTAAAACATGGTGGACTTGATATTTTCAAATTCAGTGTCCAGAGACCTTTGTGAATTTCCCAATTAGCAAATATAGCCATTCATTCTCTGTTAGGCATATCAGCCCCATTGTTCTTGGTTCATATAAGTGCCTCTGTCAAATTGCAAATTCCAACTTGTCATAGACCATAAATTTGGTTTTAAATAGTTAAAACTTACAAATGTTAGCTCTCTGCTGCTCAGGACCCACTGGTACCCAGTACTGACAGTACTACAACCTGTCAGACATTTCACACGTCGTTGATGGGCCCCAGAGAACAAAGGAGCCTTCCACTTTGAGTAGGTGAGAGGTGTGGATTACCAAAGAGCCAGTTCCTAGTGGATGATACAGAGTCCATGCATATCTGGAGAGGTTTTGACAGCTGTGCTGTCACAGCAGTGTGGACACCTGGAGTTACCAGGACGGGCCTTGTGGAGACAGAGCTCAAGTGGGATGTCTGAATCTAAATGAAGGGAAAGCATGCCTCAGTGGACTGTTCTTAGTTTCGTTATTACCAGAATCCACGGTAGGCTTTCTGTTTTTAAACTCATCCTTGGTAAGGTGAGACCCAGGTCAACCATTTCCTCGGAGTGGGCCAAGCCTGTATCCACCATGTAACCTCAGTTGTGCTATCTCGTTTTACAGGACTCTGTGTGGGGGATGAACCACAGTGCACTCCATTCAGTATTTCAGACCAATCAAAGCAACAACCAACAGTCTAATTTTGAAGCTGTACAAAGTGGCAAGAAGAAGAAAAAGCAGAAGATGGTCCGAGCAGATCCCAGTTTATTAGGTGAGCACAGGCCTAATGTCTTAGCTGGGTGTTGGTGGGAGATTATATGTGAGTCCCATGGTGGAATGTTTTTCATGAAGGGAAATACTTCTTATAAAAAATAAATGTTTTTGACCAGTTCAAAGTTAGTAGTCAGTATTTACTGGGCATCTCAGTGCAGGAGCTATGCCTCATGTGCTACAGGGAGTAAGAAAAGTAATACATTGTGCGGTGCCTTCAGTTTTAAAGTCTTTTTTTCATATCTAACATGAATTTCTTTAAAAAAAACTTTCAGTTTAGTTGGAAAATAATACTAATGGACAACAGAAAAAGTTATTTAAAATGCTGATTTGTGTGGAAGCAGACCATAAATCCAGTCACATGTTCACAGAAAAGAACCAGTATTTGTTGACATTCACTGTGTGTATAATACAATTCTCATAATTATCCTGCATTATGAGGTGATGTTCCAGCTTTACCAATGAGTAAACCAAGGCCTAGAGGATTTAAGACATTTCCCAGAGTCACACAGCATTTAGCAGTGCAGCTGGGGTTTCAGAGCAGGCCTGTTTTCACTCTTCTGTGTTACCCATGGCTACTCTTATCTAACACTGAGGACCAGTGTCTTCATACAGAGCAGCCTTTTCCTTGGGGAAAAGGTGACACCTGAATTGGGGCTTTGAAATACAGGAAGGATAGGGAATGGTGTTTCTGGAATAATAAACAGCATAGGCAAAGCTGATGGGCCACCTGTGTTTCTTAAGTTGGCCCTAACAACCTCACAGGCAATGATGAAATTAATATTATTCTCTATTTATGAATGTAGAATAGGCTGTTATAAAACTGTGTTGTCTGGAATAGAATGGTTATATTGGCCAAGGTGGCAGATTGGGAAATCAGGCAGAAAAGTTAGGAGGCTGCAGTATAGACCAGATGAAAGGTACTGGTGGCCTGGAATAGGGTTTTGGCAGTGGAGATGGAGAGGAGTTAGATGGATTTTAGAAATTTAGGGGATGGACAAGGAGAATGGAAAGGTGTGGGCAGCCGGATGAAAAGAGTTGCCCTTTTGCTAAAATGATGAGCCCTGGAAAGTGGAGCAGGCTTACGGGGGAATGATGCAGTGTTTAAGTGTTGGGTAGATTGAGTGTGAAGTGACTAGGAGGCATGATAAAGAGATGAAAGAGCTGATAGCACAGCAAGAGGTAGATTGCTCTGCCCTTGGTAGTATCCATACTTCAGAGGTTTCCTGCGCTGGAGAAATCAAAATATCAGTAACAGAAACCCAGCTTTGAGGATTGCCCTCGGGAACTGGTGCTCTGCAAGCTGGCTTCGGAAACATAGAGATCTGGCGAAATTTTGTTTTCTTCTGCATGTCTTGGAAGTTTATGTTAAGGATGGATGGAACAGTCCAAAATTTATCCAGTTTTGACAGAGATAGGTGAATGTAGATTTAAGAGTGTTCCTTCAGTTCTGGTTGTGAGCTCTAGCTAAGAATCCCCCGCTATTTAGCTGTGGTACTTGGTGGGGGGAGGGGGGAAAAGGTTCTCAGGGAAAAGGTTCCTCTGAAAATGAGGTAAAGGTTTTTGGATTAAATATCTGATCTGACCCCATCTCCTCTTATAGACCTAAGAAAGAAAGGGACTTAAAATCCCCCTTCAAGGGAATGAGACATAGGTCATTCTAGGAATAGAGTTTTAAGGAATATGTATCTTGAAAGGGAAGAAAAAAAAATTAAATATAAGGGAAGTAAAACTGTTCAACAAAATACTGAAGAAGCTCACTTGGGTGGGCTCTTGCTTGCACCATTTAATGAGAATTTCTGCTCAACTAAACTTTCCTCTGGAAATTCATCTGATAATTTCTGCCCCTTACCTACTCATATCCATTTATTATTGTTTTTAATTGATATATGCCTTATTGACTTATAGATTAAGAAAAATTAACAAACATCCATCAGTCACAAGTTCCCCATGCACATAATGGGAAAACAGCTTCAAATTTGACCCCAAAGTATCCATTAATTTGACCCCAAAGTATCCATTGAGAAAGTGGTCGTTGATCAAAAGAGAATTTTGCTTCTAAAACAAACCTTCAGAGAGATTCCAGCTTCATTTTAATGATCATGTCCTCCATTGTACTCTTGTGTTTTCTTCTAGTTTTTAGAGCTACCAAGTGCCATTGTGAGCCAGCATCCTGTACTTGGATATGAGAAATACACACACACAATACCATTTTTTCACCAGTCATACTTTCCTTATAGAAACAGTCTCCCAAACCTTACAGAAATTATGTGAGTGGGAGTCTGTTGTTCTGAACCTAATATAGTCTTTAGAGCTGGGCATATTGGGCTTACATCCTCATTTGTATTGCATGGGGTCTCATTATATCCCAGAGCTCCCCTTTCTGTCCAGTGGGGAGGAGACGTGCCCTCCTTACTGGTTTTTTGGACAGGTAAATGAGACCATGTCTGCTAAAAGCCCAGCCCGGTAATCGTCATATTATAGCAGCGAATACTTAACTTTGTTTGGCCCCAGGCTTCTTTTCCCTTCCTGTGTTTGTATGACTAAAATTGATTTAGTTTGTGTTTTTGTTACATTCCCACTTTTATTTCATGTGGCTCATTATTGTTTTTATCACATTTCATTTGTTCTTGAGATATATGTGAAGTCAAAGAAAAACCTGCTTCAGAATAGAGTAATAGTTCATTTCATAAACTGTTTGGTCTTTAGGTTTTTGCACTTACCTAATTAACTGTTATTTTCAAATATGAACACTAAGCCTTTCATTATTTTCAAGGGAAAAAATCTTGCAGGTTATGGGAACACAGTTGAGGGGTAGAACTCAGGTTGGGATTTGGAATCCTAGCCTCTCCCAGTAGGAGGCCTTGTAAGCAGCTTGTACCACAGCTTCCTTGGTTAATAAATAGGCGTGTTTATTTTTTCAAGTCATGATATTTTGGAATCAAGAATGTAATGTAATTAAGCTATTTTTATTATGTAAGGCATTTTTTTGTTTATTATTGGTACATTTAAAATGTGTATTTGAAAACTTGAACATTAAAGAACAAAAAGGAGGGGGCAGAAAACTCAATATTAACAGAACTGCCTTTAGACTGGAGAGCATCGCCTGTTTACTTTTTGATATTCAAATAGCAGCTGAAACAGTTTGGGATTTCATTTAGGGTGGATGAACTGAAAGCTTTCTGAGAATCACTCATTTCAAAGAGGCCTTGTTAATAGTACTTTTTATCAATCTCTGATCATGGAGTTCATTGAAAAATTACACGTGCTGATGGCATTAGGTTTCCAAACCTCAGTAGTGTTTGTAAGTGCTGCCTGTCGCCTTCAGTGGCTGTGCTAGTACTGCTTTTTCTAAACCAGATTGCATTTCAGTCAGTTAATATTGCTAAATGAAATCCTTCCCTTTGCTGGTCTACTTAGAGTAGATTGAGTCGAATAAAGTAGTTTAATGTTTCTGTGCTGTCTGCTCTGTGATCGGAAGAACATCTGAGGGCTCTAAGGATCTTGTAGTGGGTCTTCCCTGGAGCCTCCTACCACTGAAAGCAAAATCTCTTGACCAGAACTTTGACAAAGTTTTGGACCCAAAGTATTCCCGATAGCGAATGGGGCTGAAGTATTGGGTTGGCCAAAAAGTTCATTTGGGTTTTTCTATAACATCTTATGGAAAAACCCAAACGAAATTTTTGGCCAACCCAATAGTGTTATTCCCACTCACATTTCACAGTCATTTGGTCGAGTGGTTACAAAGTACTTAGTGTGTTACTCCTGCCCTCCCCCTGCCCCATTCTTTTAAGGTACACCTTCTGAATGAACTTCCCCCCTAGCCAACCTGGCCCTTAAAACACACTTAAAACCCAGGCTCTACTCAGGACTCTCTAAGGCAGTGGTTTGCAGTTCTTTTTAAGCAGTGGTGCTGGGTTTATGTGTGTGTGTGTGTGTTTCCTCCCTAATTAAATTATATCAGAACCTTAAGATAAAACATATAAAAATAGAATGTCTAATTGGAAGGGCAAAAAACCCATTACATTGACTTTTATCCTTTCTTCTCCCTCCTTTTAGTATCCTTATTTGTGTGCTCAAAAACAGGAGACTAAAATTCCAGCTGCCTGCCTAGAATTTGAGCCACATGGTTGTTTGGGTGTGGTCAGTCACTCGTTGCCAATTTTTCCCTGCAGGGTTTTCAGTCAATGCTTCATCGGAGCGACTCAATATGGGTGAAATCGAGACTTTGGATGACTACTGAGCACCTGCCAGAGCGGACTGGCCTTCCCTCTTTCCTCTGCTGACCATGGATTCTGCACCTTTGGACACGACACTTACTCACCATATACTCTTTATCACTGCAACAAATCACAGAACCGATCATCTCAGGCTTTTTCTTCCAGCCCTTTGTGTCCAAGATTCTTTAAACCATTTTTGTTGGTGAGCATCTCAGACTGTGGATAAGTGGACCAGACCCTGTGTCTTGGGGGTGGCAGTTGGGATTACTCCCCAACAAGGCTGATTTTGGGCAGACGTGTTTACTGTGCCGTGATTTCACCTACTGTCTCCCAGAAAGTGTGTTGGGATCTGCCAATAGCAATTTACTTTCTCTTGTCACTTTTTTCCTTCTATTTTGTTTTTCTTCTCCTTCTCCCCTCCCCCCCCCAAAAAAAAATGGGCATGGGGTCTGACTGGTGCAATCATGAAGAGAGTTAATGGTAACAGACATTGGCCAGCAACAAAAACGCCCATGGACTGTGATTTGAGTGTCCGACAGAGACACAGTGAGAGCTCTTCCAGTCTGAAGGTTGCATTGCCGCTGCTAACTCTGGGATTGCATCAAAGAGGCCCTGAGTGGGATGGAGTTTAGATTGATTGGTTTGATGTTGCACACCCCTCGCCTCTTCTTTCTGAGCATCCTTTCAGAGAAAGGATTCATGTTTTTTCTTCATTAGATAGTGACTTCCAAGCAAGCTGACTTCTCCCCTGGCATACTCCAACCTGATTGGACAAAGGAAGCCCTGTGGCCTGGGAGAGGGACTTATTTTTAATTTTTCTTTCTTACAAAAACGGATTTTTTCCCATAAATATTTTTACTTCAGAGGACTAGGACCAGTTTGTTTTGGGCCTTTCTGCTGAAAATTTGTCTCGTTTAAGAGGCAGTTAGGATCTTTACCATATGTATGAATATGTGTAATTTCATTTTGGATAGGGATAAACTTCTGCTTCTGATAAAAGCCCGGAATTTCATCTGCTTCCTCAGAGCATTGCGTGTGTGTCTTGCTGTGGCCCCGAAAGGTTTTGTTTAAAGATTCTGGAATGGCAAGTTGCTTGCCTTTTCTGAAAAAAGAACATACAAAACCTGACCATCTTTAAGACCTTCATCCATGGAAACCACTATACAGGAGATTGCAGTGGGCTGGAGGGGATGGGAGAGAACAGGAGAGAGAAGCCTGGTTCTGGTTTCTGGTTGTGGCCTCATAATACCCCTTCACTTCAGATAGAAAATGTATTCAAGCCCTATTTATAAACAATACTCTTCCTGCCTCTGCCAACCCCCCACAGAACATCACCTGGAATTGCCAATCACACTTTGGTCTGGAGCCTTTGGACCGTCCGCCCCTGTGCAAGAAGTGCTGTGGTTCGGGTGGCTCCTGGCAGAGCGCCTTTTCTTTCTGTCATCATTGCCCGAAGAAGGCTGGAGTTGCTCTGAGAGCAGTTTGGTTTTGGATGATTATATTTGGGTTTCTGTTTTTATTCTTTTGGATCACCATTCTCCCTGTCCCTTTTTGCCTCCCTCCCTCTTAAACATGTACAATAACTATACAGAGACTGCTACAGACTTGTACATAGTTTTTGGATCAAATAGCATGAGGAGATGGGGAACCATTAAAAATTGGGGCTCCTGCTCTCCTTTGCTTTGTAAATTCAAAAGTGGGGGGTGGGGAAGAGGGATAGTTAAAATGTTTACAAAACTTTAAGCTCCCTCGGAACTTTTGCCAGTGTGGAGGAAAATAAAAAGGAACTTAATAAAACCTGGTGGTATTTTATCTGAGTACACTTCTTGTACTCACCCTTGTCGAGGCTGAGTTTTCCACCAAACCATCTTCTTGGCACCATGGAAAAGCTCCAGACAAGTGAGCACCCAAGACATGGACGCAGCTGTGGCTTTCTCTGGCAGGCTATGGAACGCTGACTTGGTTCTGTATTTGAGAATGTAGAGGTCAAGGTAAACGTGGGTAAGTTGATTAAATGTCTTTCCTCCTCTGCCCCTTTCTGCTGACCTGCAGATCGTCTCCTGTCCTCACAACACAGACACACACCCCTGAAGGTGCCCCCTCCAGAGCCTGACCACACCTTCCAAGCTAGATTCTATTGTATGCTTGTTCAGGGGAAATTTTAAAATAAAACACAAACATTTGGGGGAGGGGTAGGCAGACTTCAGGGAGCAACGTCGTTTTAGTCATGGAACATTCCATTAGCTTAACCAGGAGCATTGCTTCTACCTGAGGAATTTCCCAGATGGTGGAAAGAAACCACTCTTTCCTAAGAATGTTTGTTTCTGTCTCAGTTCTACCAATTTTCACATTCTCATTTGCTCACTCTTTCACTTCGAGCAACCACGTTCTTAGCTCTTTCTGTGAACTTACTTGCAGATTATCTAAACTCTTCCTGAGTTTCAAAGTATTTGTTTTGTACACTGTTTGCTTCCAGTTGTTTTAAGTCAGAGATTTAAAAAACATACCCAGACAAGGTAGTTTGATTATGGATACTTTCCCCAAGGTAGTCGGTGTTCTGGATACTGTTGCTACATAACAAATTACCCGCAAACTGGCTTACAAGCAACCCTTGCATTTTATTGGTAATTTTATGAGTCAGGACTCTGTGGGGAGGGCTCAGCTGGGCGGTTCTTCCATGGTGTCTCCTCTGGTTATGGTCAGAGGTCAGCTGGGGCTGCGATCTTAGGAAGGTTTGATAGGTTGGGCGGCACGAGGGCTCACTCGTGTGAATGGCAGTTGACGCTGGCTAGTGCCGGGGAGCTCAGCTGGGTTGGTGGCTGGAGGAACTACGTGTGCCCTCTCCAGCATGGCAGCTTCAGGGTAGGTGGACTTCTTTGGCAGTTGGCTTCCCCCAGAGAACCGGGCAGAGGCTGCATCACCTCTTCTGACCTGGACTCAGGAGTCACATAGTGTCACTCCTGTGACACTGTGTGAAAGTAGTCACAAGCTCTTTCAGATTCAGGGGGTTGGGGAACATGGTCACCTCCAACATCTCCCTTGATGGAATGAGTGGTAAGGTCACTTTATAGAAGAGCATGTGGGATGAGAGGTACTGTTGTTGCTGTTTTGGGGAAATAGCTGCATAAAATTAGTTGATGCATATAAAGGAACTTCAGTTCTTCGTTGGCTCTAAATTGAGGGGTTATTTTTTTCTTTTTAATTTCAGGATAATGGGACTTCAGGCTTTATTTTAAATAATACATATATACAAATATATACACATAAATAGTGTGTGTGCCATTTTCTACACCCTATTTTAAATTGATCAGGTGAAGAAATTGAAGTTTGTTTTATACAAAATGTCCTCTTCATATTATTAATGAAAAAGTCTGTGTATGATTCTGATGTGAAATGAACCTAGTTGTCTCCTTTGCTTCCAGTGTGGGAAGTGCAGCAGGCATACACGTTCTAAATAGAGTAAGGTGCAGCTGAGAGCACGTTCCAAAGGGAAGTTGGCCTCATAGTTAATGGGTTATTTGGGAACAAAAAGAAAAAAGCCCAGCTCTAGAGGATGGCTGTGAGCGCAGGCAATTCCTGATGAAGCCACAGTGCTTGCTGGGACCGTGGAGAGCCTGGGAACCTTGAGGCAGCCAGATGTGTGATCATTTTACAGACACTGTCAGATGCCCTGAGTATGACGGACCCGCATAGCTTTTGGTAGTGTTGGTTCTGGAAGGGCACCTGGAGCCCCTGAGAGAAGAGTTTCCCTCCAGGGATTTGTCAGTGGGAATGTTTTGCAGCTAAAGTAACAAACACTGCTATGGTTCAATGTATGGGAGAAACAGCACATAGATGTTGGGAAGCAGGAGAAGAGAACTGGGCTCTTCCCTAATTGCAGCAACTGCCCTGCAGCCTAAAAGCTGCAGTTGCCTCCCCTTTCGTTGCTGGCAAAGTGATGACATCATGGGGATGGAACTCACTGTAGCTTCAACACTCAGTTCAGTCCAGCTGGTCTTAAGCAGAGACATCATTTCTTAAAGATTGTTTACTTGTCCCCCCAAATCTAGGAGTGGGGGATTATTTTCCCTTGGTAGTCAGTTGTCTTCTCCTTTGAATGCCTCCTTTAGCATGAGAAGTAGTCCTGAGGTCATTGTTAGGTTTGGCTGCATATAATAAGATACAAAGTAACAGTGACTTAAACAAGATAGTTTATTTCTCAAGTGAAATCTGGAGGTCATCAGTCCAAGGCTGGTGTGGCTCAGGGACCCAGGTTCTTTCTGTTTTACCCTCCTGGTTGAGGCTTCCATTCTCAAGGTCACTCATGGTCCAAGGTGACTGCTAGAGCACCAACCATCATGCCTGTATTCCAGGCAGGAGGAAGGATTGGGGTGAGGCTCAGGGAGCACACCTCCCTGTTCAGTCAGCCTTCCTTGAGGAGCTCTTTTGGGAGCTCTACCAAACATCCTTAGTCTTTTAAACTGGAACGTGGATACGTAACTATAGTTAGTTCAAGAAAGGCTGGAGAACTTCCCTGGTGGTGCAGTGGTTGAGTGTCCGCCTGCCGATGCAGGGGACACGGGTTCGTGCCCCGGTCCGGGAAGATCCCACATGCCGCGGAGCGGCTGGGCCCGTGAGCCATGGCCGCTGAGCCTGCGCATCCGGAGCCTGTGCTCCGCAACGGGAGAGGCCACAACAGTGAGAGGCCCGCGTGCCGCAAAAAAAAAAAAAAAGCTGGAAATGGGGGTTTTAGTTGAGTGGTTTGCCACCCCAGATACCATTGGGATTCTGTTTCTAAGAAACACAGGGAATGGATGTTACATCGGCAGCAGCCTCTACCACTGTCATTCTCTTTAGCCTGCTTTGAAGTTGGAAGAGTTTGGGATGGTTGAGTCTGTGCACATCCACCATGGGAAAGGAATCCTAGTGGTTACCCTGACGAGGGGGCTCGGCACAGGCCCTGTTCCATTCTTGTGCAGAGCTGGGAAACGAGTGATTTCCAAGGGCTCAACCTTGCTGTGTCTAGCAACCCCCAATTCTATTCAGAATCTAGGTTTTTGGTGTGTGTGTGAGCGTGTGTGTTTTTAAAGGTACCCTGTGGCATGAACCTATGAGTGGTTTTGTGGATGGGGGCACTAGAGTCAAGCTGTCGGATTTGAAAGTTGATCCTGCTATCTCCTTTAGGCAAGTATTTATTTCCCCATCTGTGAAATGGGAACTGTGAGGTAGCTGTGATCAGTAACTTAAAATGTAGTTGCATAGTGCAATGCCCAGCACATGAATGCTTGATAAATATTTGTAGGCCATTTTGCAAGAGAGAAGGGAGTTTGTGGGCTCACGTGTAGGTGCAATGGGACGTATTAAAAATGGGCAGCCTCCCTCTTAGACATCTGAAAATCAGTGTAAAGAAGTACCCCTCAGGAAGGTAATGTGGCATGAGTTCCAGGAGACTGGATATTAGTACCAGCTTCGTTATTAACCTGTCCTTCCTGTCCTGTCTCTGGGTCTCAGTTTCCTTGCCTGTCAGATGAGGAGGTTGGCCCAGATCAAATGATGAACTTGAAACAAAAATCAGTCCCTGAGCCCCATGTCCCATGGTTTCTTATTTAGGGTGGGGCCCAGCACTGGAAATTATTTTTTAGGTGCCCTAAGTGATCCTAAACGGACAGCTTGAGTGGGGAACTACTGGCCTAGCTGATCTGTGAGGTTTCCTTCAGCTCTCACCTCCTGAGTGCATATGTGCAAGTGTGATCTGTGTGTGCATCTGTACATCTTTGCAGCATATTGCTGACACTTGGTGTTTGCAGATTTAGCACTTGTGTTTTAGTGTGAGTCTTTGACAAATACCCGTTGTGGTTTTACTAAACCAGACCCAGGTCAAAATGTAAGGCATGGTGAGCCTCAGTTAAGGGAATGAGTCACTGACTTGGATTTTCTGACTTCTTTTGATAACGTCAAGTTAAGCCCTAAGCAGGTCAGGGTCCTATCATGAATCAGAAACCGTCCTAAATATTCAGTCAAAAGAAATGCGGGCGGAGGGCAGGGGAGAAAAAAGAATTGGCGTTGGAAGAGTAGGAAGGTAAGATTACTGAAGGATTAGTAACTAGGGAAATCACTAATACCTTATCTAATGGTCAGTCATCATATCCTTTTCTAGGTGATACTAATATCTCTTCGATTCACTTACAGTCTCACCTGGATAATTAGTATCTTAACGACTAAATTTTATTTTATTTATATATATATATATATACACACACACACACATATATATGAAAAATTGGTGTATATATATATATGTATATATACAGCAAGGAATAAAATATACATCAGTTTTTGTTTCTGTTCTTTGTCATGAGGCTGTGGGTGATATTTGTACAACTTCCTCATTTCCCATTTCATGTTCTTTTTGCCTTCCACCAGCCCTTGAGCTGGTGGGTGACGTAAACCTTCATTCCCAAGGGATTTGAGTCCTTAACAGTACTGAGGTTACTGCAGCTTTCGTCTTTAATTAGCTTTTGCCTGAGTTCAGTTTTTTTTCTTATTAATTGAAAAAACTTCAGCATACATTGAAGTAGACTACTGTCTTTAGTCTGGGCTGGGAAGTCCCACGATCTAGGTGCTGACAGATCAAGTGTCTGGTGAGAGTCATCCTGGTTTGCACATGGCCATCTTCTTGTTATGTCCTCACATGGCAGAGAAGGAGATCTCAGGTCTCTTTCTATCCCATCTTTTTATCTCTTAAAAATCGTCTTTTTATCCCATTACAAGGAGGACCCCACCCTCATGACCTAATCTAACCCTAACCACCTCCCCAAGGCCCCACCTCTGAATACCATCCCATTGGGACTAGGGCTTCCAACATAAAAATCTTGGGGGACACAACTTTCAGTCACAGCAGCTAATGTAACGAACTCCTACCGTTTTACCAATTTTGTGTTTTTAATCTCACCTTTTTTCCCTTAGAATATTTTAAAACAAATCCTAGATATCGAGTCACTCGTAAATATTTTAATGTGCATGGTAACAAAGATACCTTTAAAAAAAGAACATGTCAGTACCACATTAAGAATATTAATAATTTCTTAGTATCTAAACCCAGTCTGTATGATTTTTTCAGGTTATCTTAAAAATGTCTTTTTACAAAAGTTTGAATCAGAATCAAATTTGGTTGCTATGTTTAAGTCTCTTTTAGTCTAACCAGTTTCCCCTCAAAAAAAAAAAATTGAAAAACAAGATCATTTACCCACAGAACATCCCATAATGTGGACTCAGCAAGGAGCATCCTTACAGTGTCAATTTGTTACTCTCCCCCACATCTGTGAATGAGTAGTCAGGTCTAGAAACTTAATTGGATTCAGATTCTCCCCTCCCCCTCCAAGAATACATAACTTGCTGTACGTCCTGTTGCATCACAGGCAGCATTGTCTGGTTGTCCCATTTTCACTATGTCAATTCATCAGTCCTGTTGCTATCAGGTTGATTCATCCATTATAAAAGTTCTGTTGATCTTTCATGTAGCAGTTTTAACATTCATTGATGATCATTGCCTAGGTCTATTATTTCATTAGTCACTGAAATACAGTGATTCTTTTTGGGGAGAAGGGGGATTTTAAAAATTTTGAATAATTTCAGACTTAAAACTTGCAAGAACAGTAGAAAAAACTCCCACATATCTTTCATCCAGATTCTCCAATTGCTAACATTTTACCACACCTGCATTATTTTTTTTTTACTCTGTAACTACACTCACAACAATGACTCTCAGTAACTATTTTTTATGAATCACTTGAAAGCAAATTGAAGACATTCATGACATTCATGTCCCTTATCCCTAAACATTTCAGGGCGTGTTTCCTTGAGACAAGGACATTTACATAACCACAGTACAATTATTAAAGTTAGGAAATAAAGTATATGATGCTATTAGTTAATATCCAGGCTTCATTCATATTTCACCAATTGTTCCACTAATGTCTTTTATAAGAAAAAACAAAAAGGTGCAGGATGCCATCATGATTGCTTTTTGTATTTGGATGTCATGTTTCTTTGAGTCTTCCCTAATCTGGAACAGTTCCTCTATCTTTCATACCTTGAGATTTTTAAAGGACAATTATTTTGTAGAATGCACTCAGTTTGCATTTGTCTGGTATTTTTCTCATGATTTAATTGAGATTATGCAATTGGGCAGGAATACTACAGAAGTGATGTTATGTCCTTGATGCGTCATAGCAGGAGGTTATGATGTCAGTCAGGAGGTACATGATGTCAGTTTGAACCATTACTGGTGATGTTAACTTTAATTACTTAAAGATAGTATCTGCCAGGTTTTTCCACTGTAATGATTTTTCTCTTTATGGGAGATACTTTGAGACTATGTAAATATCCAGCTCTCATCAAACTTTTATCCACTAGTTTTAGCAGTCATTGATGATTCTTGCTTGAACTATTAATGGTTGTCAAGCTTTCCTGTAATTTATTAGTCAGCATTCTACTATAAGGAAGAGCTTTACACACACACACACAC
Organism: Pseudorca crassidens; assembly: GCF_039906515.1. NCBI lineage: Eukaryota > Metazoa > Chordata > Mammalia > Artiodactyla > Delphinidae > Pseudorca > Pseudorca crassidens. Next base: position 7,330,344 of record NC_090301.1, on the reverse strand, counting down.
ACACACACGCATGCATGCACACACTGTAGGTTATAATCAGATACTGTTGTGCACAATTTGTCCATCTGGAGCCCCTCCAAGTTGACATTTGTGTCCTTTTGCCATATCTCTATCGTCCTTTGAGCACTTTCTTAATTTGTCATGAGATATTCTAGGTTCATCATTTACTTTTACTTCTCCAGATTTGGAATTAGCCATTTCTCTAAGGAGCCTGCTGCTTCTGCAAGGGAGGCCTGAGGATTTGTGAGTGGAAGATTCTCAGATTTGTTTGAGTCTGCCCAAATCCCCCCATTCCACATCTCAAGGTCTCACTCCTTCCCATTCAGTGCCATAAATTTCACCTGAAAGAACTGACACAGCTGTGAATTCAGTTTGACTGTAATTTTGCAAGCCACACTTATTCGTTACTGAAGTTGGTGTGGCCAGTGCCGCTGCCGCTGCCAGAGACATTGTCAGAAATCTGAATCAGAAAGAGAGGCACTTCTCTCCCGCCTTTCATCTCCCCCCAGTGCCTCCACTGCAGATGCCAACACGGAGTCAGCTGGCAAGACTCTCTCAGGAGTATGATCTGGGAGTCTGACTCTACATTACATTGAGGGCACAGGAAGGTGAGGACGAGAGAGAGAGCAAACCAGCACCAACAAATGAGTGAACAAGTGAGAAGATGCTCGATGGTAATTCTATCCCAGAAATCCCAACTGATTGAATTCCAGTATTAAGTTCCTATCATGTGCTAGCTTCTAGAAATACATTGGTGAACTAAACACAGCCCCAGCTATCTGGGACTTAGCCACAGAGTAGAGACAGACAACCAATGGACACTTCATTTAAAGGCACCATATCATATATCTGACAAAGAATTTTTATCTGGGTACACACACCGAAAAAATCCTAAAAATAAATTCAATGTGATAGACCACCCTAATATATCAGCAAAAAAATCTGAGCAGACCCTTCACATAGGAGGATATTCCTGTGGTCAATAAATATGAAAAGGTGTTCAACTTTATTAGTCAAGGAAGTACAACCACGATGAGACACCACTACATACCTATCAGAACGGCTAGAAATAAAAAAGACTGCCAATGCCAGGTATTGGTGAGGATGTGGAGCAACTGGAACTCTCATACTGCTGACGAGTGTAAACGAGAACAAACACTGTGGAAAGCTGCTCACCAGCATCTACAGAATCTGAACACTGTACTCTGACCTAGCAATCCTATCTTTAGATGTATAACCAAGAGAACCTAGTGTATATGTTCACCAAAGGCAGGTACAAGAATACCCACAGGAGCTATATTCATAAAAGTTCAGACCTGGAAATAACCCAAATGGACATAAATAAATGGATAAAAGAATGGATAAATTGTGGCATAGTCATACAACTGAATACTATTCAGCAATAGAAAAGAATGAGCCACTGCTACATGCAACAATGTGGATGAATCTCACAGAATGTTGAGCAGAAGAAGCCAGACACAAGAGTTCATGTCATATGATTCAGTTTATTTGAAGTTCAAGAGTAGAGGAAGCTAATCTATGGTGATAGAAGACGGCTTGGCACCTTGGGGGTACTGACTAGGGAGGGGCAGGAAGAATCCTGCTGGTGTGCTGGAAAAGTTCTATATTGATTTGGGTGGTGTTTACAAATGTATGAGAGTTCATCAAGCTGTAAACGTAAGATTTGTGTACTTCACCATATATAGGTCATCCCTCAAAAAATTAACCAAAAAAAAAAAGGAAATGAGAGTTTCCTACAAATATAAATGCTAAGAAGAAATTTAAAGCTATGTGATGGGTGAATGGGGGATTGAATGATCAGAGCTGAGACCTGAATGGTGATTAGGAGGTAGCCATGTAATGAGCTGGGAGACTGCTTTCTGGGAGAGGGGACAGCGAGTGAAAAGGCCCTGAGGCAGGATTGAGTTTGGTGTATTGGAGGAACCTCGTCAAGGCCAGCAGACTGAACATAGTGAGCAGGACCAGGGCAAGTCCTTAGTCTGGCTTTTTATTCGAAGAGCAGTGGGAAACCATGAAGGGTTTGAAGTAGGGGGGTGTACTTTCTGAGAGCTTAGACAAGGGAAAGAGAGAGACCTCTGATGAACTTTAATTATGTGGCCACGACATCTGGGAGGTGGGGGACTGGGATGTAACTGCTGTGCAGGGCTGGAGAGGCAGTGCAGTCAAGGTTTGTTTTGGACACGTTAAGTTGGAGATGCTCATTAGGTACCCTTGGGGCTGTCCGGGAGGCAGTGGGCGATGGGGCTGAAGTTCTGGGCCGGAACTGGGTTGGAAATGTGTGTCATGAACACACAGGTGGTATTTCAAGTCCCAGGTACCTAGGAGAACAGAGAGCAAGAAGAAGGGACACAGGGCGTTTTATGACATGAGTTTTTCTGGAGAGACTAGAGCTGCCAGAAGGTTTGGATGGAAACTGCTTTAAAAGTGCTGCTTTAGGGCTTCCCTGGTGGCGCAGTGGTTGAGAGTCCGCCTGCTGATGCAGGGGACACGGGTTCGTGCCCCGGTCCGGGAAGATCCCACATGCCGCGGAGCGGCTGGGCCCGTGAGCCGTGGCCGCTGAGCCTGCGCGTCCGGAGCCTGTGTTCCGCAACGGGAGAGGCTGCAACAGTGAGAGGCCCGCGTACCGCAAAAAACAAAAATGCTGCTTTAACAAGGGTTGTTGTGTGCCCACTCCCTGCCAGGCATCGAGAGCCCAAACGTGAGCAGAACCTGGCCCTCATCAGTGCTGCCAGCCTAAGGTTGGAGTCTCCCAAGCCTGGGCCTTGAGCACTAAAATGCAGATTCCTGGGCCCATCCACGACCCACTGAAACAAAGTGCCAGGACCATCTGCATTTATCAAGCTCCCTGGGTGAGTCTTGCACATGGAGGTTGAGATTCTCTCACTTTCAGTGGCCCAGGTGTGTGTGTGTGTGTGTGTGTGTGTGTGTGTGTGTGTGTGTGTGTGAGAGAGAGAGAGAGAGAGAGAGAGAGAGAGGAGAGCGGGAAAGAGCAATTTCCTCTTTCCCTCTCTGAGGGTGGGGCTGCTGCAGAGTTCAGGAAAGCAGTCAGTTCTGTAAGCTGTGCTGTGTGTGTGTGTGTGTGTGTGTGTGTGTGTGTGTGTGTGTTTTCATGTGTGGGGGGCGGGCACGGTGTCCCAGGAGGACAGAGTTTGCATTGATGAAACCCTTCCCAGCCCTTTGATGCCTCTTTCCCTCTGCCCTGAAGTTAACCAGCTCAATCCTCCGTGCATCCCGCTCGCCGGCCGTGCTCACTCACGGGCCAGGATGGTGCTCTGTCTGGCCCTGCGCATGGCACTGCTGCTCCTCTCCGGGGTCGTGGCCCCTGCGGTGCTCACAGGTAAGGGTGCCCCCTGGGCTCTGCTACCACCAGCCTCCCAAGGCTAAGAAGTACCTTAGGCCAGAATCTCTAATGCCCACCGGCAAGGCCATTCACAGGAGATGGGGTGGCAGTTTGGGGGTGATTCTGTGAAGGGCTCCCCCAGGACAGGCTGGCAGCAGCTGCATCCGAGGCCTCAGGGAATCGTTAGCCATAGAGATGGTGACCTCTGAAGCAGGAGGGTGACTTGGGGAGCAGGGCCAGGGACGTTAGCTGCCTGGGGTACGTGGGGATTACTCCAGCACCCTAAAATCTGAAGGCCTTCAGATCTGGGAGTCAGGAGGGGGCACCAGGCAAGCAGCTGAAGGCCCCTAGATGTAAGAACACAGCCCTACCATTTATTTGTCAAGCCCTGCAAACCCTTCTCTGCTGGTTTTCTGAAATGTCCTCTGAGAGTGAAGACCCAGGTACTGTTTCCATCTTGGGAAAAATTCCAGAGGGAGCACAGGGCCAGAGACCCCTCTGTAAAACCATGAGGATGCTGGACTGAGGCACTGCACTGAGGCTGAAAATGGCTGGGTCTGGGGTCTGGCGAGAAGGGTCCCGCCAGGCTTGGCTTGGCAGGCTCCTGGGACCTGAGCCCCTGTCCTGGGCACAGCTGTGGGGCTTCAAAGCCTGAGCGAGAAAAGGCACAGACGGGTCATGGGTGGTCTTTCTCCTGGAAGAAAGCCATCTCTGATGGCCGTGAGGTGGGCCAAAGGGAGGTGTTTCGGGGCTCCTGAGGGCAGTCTTGGGGCTGGAGAAATGTGCAGGTGGGGGGGCCCCTTGGAGACCCTCCGCGGCATGGGTTTCGGGGGAGTGTCTGTGGATCTGAGGGAGGCTGTGATACCATCGTGTGGATGTGGTGCTGGGAGAGCTGCTGGGGGATGCGAGGCCTGGGGGGACCCTTATGGTCACACACTCAGGCACGAACACGGGAGGAAACGGGATGGGGTGGCGAGGAGCCTGTGGGCCTGCCGGCCTCCCTCTAGACACCCTAGGAAGAAGCTTGCAGGCTGGCTTTGTTTCTGGCCCTGTCCTCCTCGCTGTTTCTCAGCCTCTCTGTGCCTCTCCTCTGCTGTACCATGGCGATAACCAGAGCGCCTCTGCCTCTCTCGCAGGAGCCTGTAGGTCTGCCAAGTTCACACACGTGAGCTTTCAGGACGGGCCAGGCAGCTGGTAGTGCTCAGTGCATGTTAGGAGGAAAACATCCCCAGCCGCTCTGCTGGGTGCAGGGTAGTCTCAGGCAGAAGCACCTCCTCATGCGGCTAGGAAAGCATCCAGCCTCCCTTTTGGTGGGAGAGGGGACAGCTGGGCAAGCCAGGGGGCTAGTGTGGTGCCCAGGGAATCGGGGAAGTGATCTAAAGTGGGGTGGCGTCTCCCGTGGCTCCCTTATACCCCACCCACCCCAGTGAAAAGCTTTTCCCGCCTGGTGGTCAGAGTGGGTGGAGGTGAAGGTGCTGGCGTCCGTCTGCCCGGGGTCTGGGGCCGTGTGGGCAGCTTCTGTCGTTCCTTGGTCCCCATGCAGCCAGCCCTCCCAGCCAGGCTGCCGGCCAGAGGCGCTGGATCAGACTGTGCACACACAGCCTGGGTGGGTGGGCTGCGTCTGCCGCCGCAGGAATGCCTGGGGACAGCCTCGTGTCTGGCGGCAGCGGGACCTCACCTGGCCTCACCTCCCGAGTCCCCTCCATGTGTCCTACCAAGGGCAGGCAGGCCAGCCCCACCCCGGAGTCTTTGGGGTTCCGGCTGGCTGTGGTTCGCCCTGCCGCTCTGGGAGGGAGCGGGTTTGGGAGGCTCCTGGCCGCCCCACCCCCGGCTGGAGGCTCAGAGCAGGTGTGCAGCAGGCCCCACAGGCCCCTGGCCCGCTGCTCCCTGGGCTGGGGTCCTGAGCAGGCAGGCGGGGAGGGAGCGGCCTGCTGCCCTCCCTGCGGGTCGCCCGTGGCCACAGCTACCGAGGTGGGGGGGGCAGGCCAGGCTGAGCGGGCGGGAGGCCAGGGCAGGGATGAAAAGGCCCTTCACGGCCGCACAAAGGCCGTCTGTGAGCTTGGGCGCCTGGCCTCCGGGCCCAGTGGTCAGACTGAGCGTTAAACAAGCTTATTTACCGAAAGGCGGTGGGGCTGGAGGAGAGCCCACGGTGCCCAGGCCCGTGGCAGGGTCACGAGGCACCCACTTCTCCGGGCCTCTCAGCGCGCGGAGTTGCCGGTTGCTGCTCACTCCGGTCCTTGTCCTCCCTTCTCCGTGCTCGCTTAACGTCTCTGCTCGCCGTCCACGCCTGCCCGCATACCAGTCCCTCTGCCTGGCATTTCTTTCCCCCATCTTTCCCCCTCCTCAGATGGGGCCTGCTGTGGGGAAGCTCCCTGACAACGGCTTCTGCTCATGGCTCCCCGGAAGGGTAGATCTGGGGGACAGACTGGCTTCCCCCTCTGACTACAGCAAACTGAGAGAGTACGGAGGCACGTAGACGAGGACAAGAAAATGCCTGGCCCTCCTCGGCAGCTGCACCTCCTCTGCCGGAGGGCTGGTGACTGAGCGCAGGCTGTGGCTCTGGCCCACGTGTGCCGCTGGGGCAGCCGCCTGGGCTGGCAGGGAGCTGCTGGGCCCTGGGCCCTGGCTGCGTGGGTGCAGATGACTCCCTGAAGCCCGGATCCGCCTCTGGGGGTCTCCCGGCGATGGTCAGCTACAGCAGGCGCGAAGCCCGCAGGGGGGCAAGGGCCATGGTGCCCAGGCCAGAAAGGCCCTAGGGCAGAGGCAGCAGCCGACGGTGGCCGTGACAGCACAGTCACCGCCTTGTGAGGGCTGTGAGAGGCACGGTCCACCCCCCATTCCACAGGTCGGGAAGTGAAGGCCGGCGGCGAAGGCAGTCCGCGGTGGTCCCAGGGTGAGGCTGTGGTGGAGCCGGGATCTGGACCCAGCCCTCCTGATTGGAAGCCAATGGATTCAGCCCATCAAGCTTCAGAGACTGGCAGAGTCTTGAAGGGGCGGGAGGGGGTGCGCACAGCAGGGATGAGGGGGCCTGGGCTGGTGTGTCTGGCAGGGAGGGTCCAGGCTTCTGTGGGGAGGAACAGGGTGAGGCTGGGTCACTGGGGGCAGACAGGGAGAAGGTCTGGGTGGGTCTCCAAGTACCCTGCTCAGAGGGCCCTTCTCCCCGAGAGATGGCTCCCGGGCTCTGGCAAAGGGCAGAGGGTGACCACTAGTTCCTGGAAGTGAGCCCCTGCCCTCCAGGGGGTGTGGAGCCCGGCACTCCTCTTCCTGCACTTGGGGCTGACTCCTTGGACGCCACCAGGTTGGCTGGCCCTGATACCCAGTAGCCCTGTGCTGGCCTCTCTGGCCAGAGGCCTGGCAGTTGGAGGTGAGCTTTGGCTGGTGGTGGTAGGACAGGGAGGTGCCTGGCTGCCACTCTGTCTTGGGCGTGTGGCGAGCAAGTGGGGACCAGTGGTTTGTTCATTTATCTGGAAGACAGGCAGTCTGTGAGCCCTAGACCTCAGGGCCTGCCAAGCGGTGGGTAGACCCAGGCCTTTTTTCTGCTCAGCCCCAGAGAGCCTGAGGCAGGCATGCCTAGGGCCTGGAGCCTTCCATGGCAGCTGCAGGCTGCAGACCCCAGCCCTCCCAGGCAGCGACAAGGGAGGCCTGACCGAGTCGCTTTCCCCTTCCTCACAGGGGGTGGCCCCCACACACCAGCACTGCTTCAGCCTGGGCCCTGGGAGAGGGAGGCTTCCACACAGCGGGTGCAGGGGCCTCCTGCCCCTGACAGGCCTCCTTGCCAGCGCTGTTTCTGAAAAGGGGCACAGGCCCGGGCAAGCCCTGGGAATATGACAGCGGTCCCTGCCTGTAAGCTGAGCCTCAGAACTGATCCAGCGGAGGCCTGGGAGAGGCACCAGGGGCAGGGCCTGGGAGCTGGGGACCTTGTAAAATTTTGTCATGAAACGATCTGAAGTTTACAGAAAAGTTATAAGAATTATCCAGTGAACTCCAGTAGGCTCTTCAGTTGGATGCACCGACCGCCAACATCTTGCCATATTTGCTCTTCTCACCGTCTTCCTGTCTCTATTTACTCACTTACCTATCTGATTGCTGAACCTTTGACAGTTAAGTTGCAGACATCATGCCCCTTTGTCCCTAAATACTTCCTAAGGACAAGGACATTCTCTTACATAAGCAGAGTCAGTTATCCAAACCAGGAAGTGAAAACTGACGCAGCACTGTCACCTGAACTACAGTCTTATTCATAGCTCACCAGTGGACTCCATAATGTTCCACCCAGGAACGCACGGTGCGCCGTGTTGTCACAGCTCCTTAGTCCCCAGCCTGGAACAATTCCTCACCCTTTCTTTGTCTCTCGTGACCTTAACGTTTGTGAAAGCCTAGTTATTTTAAGGCTGCCCTGGAATTTGGGTTTGGCTGTTTACTCATGATTTGCCTCAGGTGGACACGTTGGCAGAAGAACCCTGGAAGTACCTTTGTGTCTTCCCAGAGCAGGCCCCTCTCCAGGAGCTGGTGAGCCTGGAAGCAGGGTGTGGGTCTGGCTTGTCTGTGCTCTGGGGGAGCTCTCAGGGGTGGAGCCCCCAAGTGTGCAATGTGCCCCAGGGACCGCAGGTGGGCTGGCCAGGGTTGTATTGACGGAACCACAACTTCCCAGGAAGTTTCTCGGGAAGCACGACCTCTTCCGGGGCTTCAATCCCCAGCAGCACGTAACTACCAGCACAGCGCCCACCTCAGCTTAACCTGAGCCTTGGTCTTCTTGGCCGACCACAGAGCGGCTGGTATCAGTGAGACGGTGCGCTGTGATGCCCGGCAAGCCCATTCTAGCATCCCTGGCTCACAAGAGAGATCACTCAGGGCTGGGGTGTTGCTGCGAGGCTCCTCAGGCTAAGATCCTTGACGGGGGAGCAAAGTTGGTGTGGGCTGCCTGGGGTTACCATGCAGGCCTCTCAGCCTGTCCCTCTCGTTCTCTGGGGCCCCTGGGTACCCTAAATCCTGCTAACCCCCAACCCATGAGCAGAGAAAGGCTCCTGCAGAAAACGCTGCCCGGAGACTGATATGCTGACGGAGCCCCAGCTAGTGCGGGGCTGAGGGCTTACCCTTTCCTGGGGCTTCCCTTAACACTGACCACAGACACCCCTGCCCACCCCTCTGGCCCTGTTCTGTCTGGAGGCAGCAACGTGCTGGCATCACAGTTTCTTAGGCTAGAGAGGCCCCTGCGCTCTAAGCCTCAGACACTCGGGGGGCGCGTGGAGGCATGTGCAGGCGCTAGACCCCAGGCCCTGGGGGCTGCTCCACTCTGCCCAGGTTAGGGCCGAGAAGCAGCAGGGCCGGCTGCCCCTGGGGTGTGGGGCCGGCTGCCCCTGGGGTGTGGGGCAGGCCTCTCCTCTCCACCTCCTGCGGCAGTGGGCCATATTTGCTCACCGGCCGCGCTGAGCAGGAACCCTGGTTCCTGGAAAGGGCAATGCCTCACCCTCCCGGCGCCTTCTCCAGGGTGAAGGCTGCCCTGGGGCTGCCCTGTGCGGGTGCGGGGAAAGGACCCTTTACAAGTGTCACTTCCCCAGGACCTACAGAGCCCAGCAGTTCAGATGGGGGGCCCCAGGCTCTGCTGGGTGTTCAAGTGCCCTGCCTCCCCCCGCCCCCCTGCCCTGAAGCTCGCTGCCAGCCCGAAGTTCTTCCAGCTTCCTCCCGAGTGGGCCTGTTGGTCCCTCAGTGCCCTCCTCCCCCATCAACCTGTCCTCTCATGGCAGGGGTGGCCTGACCCCAGCGGAGGCTCTGGGGCCACACGTGGGCCACTCGGCTTCCGTTGCCTCACCTGTGAAGCGGCAAGCACCGCGCTGTGCCCCAGAGCCCGGCACTCAGCGCCCCTTCCCAGTCGGTCAACGGCGGGGTCGACGTCCCCGTCGGCCCTGCCGCCCAGGCCCCCACACCTGTCCTTGGCTTTGCAGCCGAGGGCCCGCAGGAGCCCGTGCCCACCCTGTGGAACGAGCCCGCCGAGCTGCCGTCGGGAGAAGGCCCCGTGGAGAGCACCAGCCCCGCCTTGGAGCCGGCGGTCAGCGGCCCGCCCGCGCCCACCGCCGCGCCGAGCCCCGAGGACAGCACCGCGCGGGAGCATCTGGACCAGGGCGGCGGTACGGGCTGGGGCGCGGGGTCCGGGCGGGCCGGGAGGAAGGGGTGGGAGGGGGGCCGGGCCTCGGGGCTAACGCGGCCCTCCGTCCTCCGCAGGCTCGCTGGGACCCGGCGCCATCGCGGCCATCGTCATCGCCGCCCTGCTGGCCACTTGCGTGGTGCTGGCGCTCGTGGTCGTCGCGCTGAGAAAGTTCTCCGCCTCCTGAAGCGAATAAAGGGGCCGCGCCGCGGCGCGACTCGGCGCCACCCCCGGTGCGCGCCCCCGTGTCTCCATGTGTCCGCGCGTGTGTGGGCGAGTGGGGTGGGGGTGTGGGGGCAGGCGACGTGCACGTGCTCGGGGCTCGAGGCGCGCATACGCGCGCACACGCGCGCGTGCGTGAGCGCACGTGCGCCGGGGCCCCGCAGGAGCGCGGGTGCGTGCGCGATGCGCGTGCGCCGGAGGCCGCTGGTGTGCGTGAGCGGGGCGTGCGGAGTTCTCTGGCCAGAGTTCTCCGCGAGGCTTTGGGAGCGCGGAGTCGCCGTGCCGCAGCCCCTTGCTCGTCCCGCAAACTGCCCGGGCCCTGCCCTCTGCAGACCCCTCAGCTCCGGCCCTGGAGCGCTGCGAGCGCGGACCGGCGTGAGGCCCCGAGGGCAGGAGAGGCAGCGGCCTGCCCTGGGCCCGCCGTCCTGCTTTCTGCGCCTCGCTGGGTGATGGTGGGGTCCGCGGGACCCTGGGCTGTCCCGGCTCCCCAACCAGAGGCCAGTGACTTTGGGGGTGGGGGGCGTCTTCTGACTCTGGCAGCCAGCGCGCTATTTGCAGGCTCTGAGCCCCAGACCTGCACCCTCAGGACTCCTGGGGGCCCCTCTTCCTCGGGGAGCCCAAGGCGCGAATGAGCAGAGGGGTGAATCCCGGGTGCTGTGGGCCCCTGTCCTGACTTCCCAACCCACAGCCCCAGACCGCCTCCCTCCCCTGGCTTGTGTAAGCTTGTGCAGGGGGCTTCGCGGAGCCTCGGGCAGAGCGGGCAACCCCACGCAGGACGGCTGTTTGTTTAGAGAAAGAAAACAAAAAGGCTTTTCAAGCTCATCTCTTTTCACTTCAACCCTGAAATTATGGCAGCTGAATGAGGGGTGAGGAACCACCCAGGCGTGCCACGCCCCAGCTTTGCCCTGGCACTGAGTCCTTGGTCATGCCCTTTGTCTTCCATACTTCCCAGGAAGCCTAACTTTTATCATTTAGAGAGAGGGATTTAAATTAGTGGCTTACCTGCTCTGGGTGCAGCAGGAAAGAAGCCAGAACTGCGTCCTGTCCCCATCCTCCAAGGACCCTTGGAGTGAGGACCCTGAGGCCTAGAGGGGGCACTGTCTGCAAACCCCACTGATGGTTTAACACCTGGGCCCCAAGAGGATCCTTTTGAGTGAGTGCTGGTGCAGTGAGCTGTTCTTTTTTTTCACCATTGTCTCTAGCAATTGTTTTGGCCTCCTTGGTTTCTCTGAGCTCCTGACTACCTGTTCTGGCTAAGACCAGTTTTCTCCTGGATACGCCAGGTGGCCACACGTGGTACCCACTCACACTCCCCAGAACACATCATGGCTTAAGTTTCTGCTTATAAAAGACTGTTATGAAACTGACTGGTTTTCATGAAACTGTTTACATTATTACACATAACCTGCAGTAGCCGAAGCCCTCCTTAGAGCAGGTGACCCAAGTCAGTATGCTGTTTCCCAGCTCCAAAAAGAAAAGCGGGATACGTGGGCCAGGACCAACGGCTCCCCTCCCCAGCCCCACCCTGCCAGGAGCAGTATGGGACTCCGAAATGGTCCCTCTCCCCATCCCCTCACTCCTGGGAAACTCAGGTGCAGGTACTTCCCCTGGGGTTGCAGCAAGGAGGCCCCAAGAGCATCAGCCCCTCACTGGGACCAGGGGGGTCCCTCTCCAGTTGGACCAGCATGTTGCGTATGTATGCATCTTCCAGGGATTCATCCAGTTCTCAAAGGGTCTGAGGTCTCAAGAACGCCAAGGGCTGTGCTGTGGCCTGTGGGAAGATGCTACAACGTCCACTTGATCTAAATCCTGGGCTTCTAAGTGTGTCCTGGCAGGCAGGGCTGGGCGGGGTGGGATTCAAGGCTCTCCACATTCCAGGACAGAGCCGCGTGTCGGGTGGCTCTGAGGGCCAGCTGCAGCCTCCGGTAACTGGCTGCCGCCTCTGGAGGTGGGAAGAAGTGTCCCAGGCCAGTGACTGGCCAGGTGGGAAGCTGCAGTCCCAAACCTGGTGGTCAGATCCCTTATGGGACCACCACCCACTGACATCTCTGTCCCACAGTGTTCAAACCTGCCTTCTCAACCTGCAGGAGGGTGTCCCCCACTGCCTCAAACAGCTTATCCGGTTTCTGGAGTCCCTCCACAAGCAGAGGTCCAAAGCCACTCCCGTCCTGAGGCCCCACCCCCGGCTGCTTATTCCTCCACCGGAAGCCTCCTTAGCCCTTTCCCTGGGACACACCTTCTCCACTGGGCTTGAAGGGGGCTCTTCTCTCCCTGCCAGACCGAAACACCTCATTCTTGTGCGCACAGGGGTAATAAAAAGTAGACCTTCCTCTTTTATTTTATACATGATGCTTCTTTTAATGCAGCCAGAAATGCCATTTGCTTTTCTCGGAACCATAACCCATACAGGATGCAGTGACCATTTCTTTATAACACCTGGGCTCCGCAAGGGGCCAGAAGATACGAGTTACATCCAGCCCATCAGGGAGCCAAAGGCGGCGTGGGCCCTCAGCCAAGCTCCGGTGGCCGTGAGGCAAGCCTGGCCGTGCAGCCAGAGACTGGCGGAGGCTTGGGGCAGAGGTGGACAGAGGCGGTTGGGCTCTCAGTCCTTTGAGTCAGAGACCAAAGGACACTCGTCAAGCTCATCAGGCAAGGGTGGTCCATCTGTGCACCTGGCCGATTCTATCAGCTTCCAGGGGAGAGGACACGTGCAGGGGTCATAACATCGTCACCTTTGCACCTGCCCTTGGCCAGGGACACCCTGGGTCTGGGGCCTCTCAGTGCCTGGGAAGGGCCCTGGAGCATGCCCGTCCTCTGTCTGCCCCTCCCAAGAGACAAGAAGAAGAGGTGGTGTAACACTGTTTTAAATACACTTTTTCGTTTACAAATGCAGCAGAGGAGAGACGTGGGCCCCTTTTCTGCAGTTTGTGAGCAAGGGGCCAAGACACATGAGCACTAACCACGTAGCAGGGGTGAGGGGTGGGGGCGACTCCTGCCAAGGCACCCCGGGTCACACCCTGCTGCCTGCGGCAGCGTCCGCCCTTCCCGCTGAGCCCCTCTGCTGTCCGCTGGGGGCTGCCCGCCACGACCTGCTCCCGCCCACCCACATCCCTTGGCCAGGCCGGGGTCAGGGGTCACTGCCGATTTCGGCTGCCCAGCTTCCTGCGGTCCTTATTCTGGCTGCGCTGAGGGTCATCCATCTTGTGGACACGGAAACACTCCTTGAGGTTCTGGGACCGAATCTTCGGATTCAAGATCTCCTCAGTCATGCTGCTGGGGAACCAGCCTCTCTCCTGGTCATGCAGACGCTCGCCAAAGATCCACCCTGCGTAGGGACGGGAAGGGGAGGGTCAGAAGCTCTCCAAGTGGCGCAGGCTGGGCCTCGCCCTGTCCTGTGTGGGGAGCAGAGGAAAGGGAGACGCAGGGGTCCAGCCGGCCTTTCCAGAGGTCCCCTGCCCTCAGACGCATTGCTGGAAATGCCCAGACCTGGTTAATCCCCGTGAGCTGGGCGCGTGCTGCCCTCCCAGGGGGCGTGGTGTGTGCACAGGGCGGGGGCAGAACCACTGTGTGTCCCGGATGTATTGACTTTGGAACCCATTCCCAAGCTCTCAAACCATCCTAGGCTGCCCCAAGTGAGGCCAGGAGACCCCAGGGGCCACCCCCAAAAGCAGGAGGCATTGAGGAGCCGGTGGGGTGGTAGCTGACCGCGTGGTTCCCTGGCCGTGAATGCTACCGTCACTCTCTGGTTGGGCAGCCTCTCCCTGAGCCTCAGCCTCCCGGGAGCTGGGTGGTCAGCCGAGGGTGGCTGTCACGAACTGGCCGAGTGCCCTAGCTCTCTACCCCCACCCCCCGTTATCACAGTGTCTCTGCTGGGGGCCTGGGACCCGAACCGCAGGTCCTGCTGGCAGGTCCTGGGGCAGGGCTAAGACCTGGGGCCCGAGGGCCAGGGGCACGCCTTCTGCAGGCCATGTGGGAGGGGTGTCAGGCTGTTTATATTTTGCAGGGGGAGGGGGAGGGCAGGAACCACTGTTCTCTCAATGCTGGGTGAGCCCCTAGGATTTGGGAAGGGTGGAAATGGCCTCCTCTGGAGGTCACCAGCCTGAGACTTTCCAGCCAGGGTCTTGAAAAAGAGGAGGAAATGGGGTTGGGTGGAGATGCTTTGTGTATTTTGGGGGATTTAGGTTAGGAACAATTGATGTAGAAATAAGGGATCAATTTTTCAGGGGAGGGGAGTGAACCTCTGGCACTGATGCCAACAGCAGGAGTGGGCGGAAGCCCCGGCGGGCGGCTCTCTGGCCCATGTGGGGCTACAAGCCTGGTGGTCACAGGCTCATCTGGAAGCTTGTTGCAAATACGGGGTCAGGGTCAGGGTGCTCCTGGCCATCACCCCTCCCACTGTGATGGGGGCTGATGCCAGGGCCGGATGAGGGGAAGGGACATAGAGCCAGGCACTCAGCTGGGCCTCATGCTAAGTGGGGGAAGGCGGACCTCACAGCTCTGGGGAAGGAGAGCGGAGGCACTGGGAGAGATGCCTGCTCTATGCTGAGAAAAGGCCAGCGGAAGCCATGAGGGGCAGAATGGTCTACGGGAGCAGACAGGCAGCACGGCCCTGGGCTCTGCCTGCTCTCAGCCGGCTCTTCTGTCTGCTTCTCCACTGCATCCCGCAGGCTGGGGCAGAGCCCCAGGAGGGGCGGGCAGGGAGCCTCGAGTGCGAGAGGCACCCAGCCCCCGGGCCTCACCATCCTCTGTCTTGTCCAGGATGTTGAGGATGTCGGCCAGATCCAGTGTCAGCTCGTCCGGCTGCTGGGCCATGTACGGGTGCACACATTGGACCTGGGGGCAGTCTGAAGGGAGGAGAGAGGGGGGCGGCATGTCCTTATCACCACGGCACCCGCCCTGGCCCCCCACTTCTGCTCAGCAGTTAGCAGGGGCACGCTGCCTGTCCAAGAGACAACGCAAACTCCCACAGCAACTGAAAGAGGGCTCATTCGAGGGAGGGGTGTGTGGCTCCAAAGAAAAGGCCGTTAAAGCACCAGGAGTTCTGAACAAAAAGTATGTGGATACAGGGATGAACAGGCTTGAGGGGCTCTTATTGAGACTTCAGAAGGAGCTGCTTGGTCCTGGGCTGGGCCCTGGGAGCAGTTTGGGGACAGTCAGGACTCGGTGAGCTCGGTCAGGATGGCAGCCTCTCTATCAGGCAGCTGGACTTGTGCCCTTTTATATCCTGTAAGGTTTTCAGACAACTGGCCACCCCAGAGAACACTGGCGTTTGCCTTGTGGGCCCGAAGTCCTCTTGGTTTCCTTGTGGCATCTGTCACTTATGACCCAGTGGCTTTTATTTCTTCATTAACCATCAAAACGTTTGCAAAGCTCAGGCACACCCGTGTCCTCCGCGGGGCACGAAGCTTGCACTGGGGTGCTAGGGACCCCCGGGCAGGCGAAGCAGTCTTTCCAGCGGCCCCGCAGGCCCTTCAGGCGGAGTGCAGAGGCCCCTGAGGCTGACGCAGCTGTGACAGGCAGGGCCGCCACGAGGCTCCCCGGACCCTCCCCTGCCCCACCCGGCAGGTGCCCCTCCCCAGTGGGCCACCTACCCAGCAGCCGGGACGTGAAGGAAACAAACTTGGTTCTTCGGTTGGGGGCCAGCGAGGTCATCCAACGCTTCATCTCGCTCCTGGGACAGGGAGGAGGACAAATGCCCCAACCGCAGAGCAACGGACCCCATGTGAGGGGAACCGCTGCACCAGGCATCCAGCAAGCTGGCCACTGGGTCCCGGGCCTGGCACAGAGCAGCGGCAGGACGGCGTGGACAGGGCCGGGAATCCAGTGGCAGGACTGGGGCGGAGCGCTATAGAACCTCCCTGGTACATCTTTAAAGTCAGTGGGTGAGGGTGAGCCCACGACACCCCAAAGTTAACCCAGAGGCGAGCCCTCAGCTGCCAGCTGCCCTGAGCCATGTTCCGTGGAATTGGGAGAGGCTGACGCCACCCCTGCCCCCAGGCAGTCAGAACTGGACCGCAATGTGCAGGGCGACACCTGTGAGTCCTGGGCTGGGGGTTGCTGGGCACCGCACAGGGGCTGCAGGGCGGCTGGCCTGGCAGCTCAGAGGTGCAGGTGGGCCTGAGGCCACCTTGACAGTGGTTCACTGGTCGGGCGGGCCCAAGGGCTCTACAACAACTCATCAGAACAGAGGGGCCCGCCCAGAGTCTGACGCCCAAGGGAACATGAACACACACACCCAGCAACGTGCTCGCCCCGCACCCTGACGCTAACACTGCACAGAAACCCTCCTGGCAGAGCCTGGGGGGAGGAAGGACAGGAACAGGGCGGCGGTGCGCTAAGCCTGGAGCCTCGCTCCCCTCGGGCAGGCGACAGGCGCTGGGCACTCACTGAGAGGACGCCTTCAGCATGTAGGTGGCCTCCCGGTCATCCGCATTCTCCAGCAGCCGCAGGATGAAGACGTTGGCCAGCGTCTGGCCCTGGTCCTCCAGCTCCTCCACTCGCAGCAGGCCCCGCGGGGCGGAGTCAAAAACCTGGTACTTGTCTCTGGGGACCGAGGGTGGCAGCAGAGGCACGTCAGTCCCGAGGCGGCGGCGGCTCGGATTTCCAGGAAACGCTCTACCCTGGCCCGCGAGGCCGGCCCCTCTGCTGCCACTCCTCACCTCCTTCTGGAAGCCCCCCACCTGACCGCCTGTCCCCCTGACCCCCAGCCCCCGCCCTCCACGGTGTGGACGGCGGATGAGGGGTCGGCACCCATGACACGGCAGGGGCCGCTCGGCCGAGCCCTCCCCAGGCGTCAGGCACTGAGCTGGACTCTCCACGTCCTTAGGGGTACAGCCCCCACTAGACGGAGGGGAAACGGAAGCTCAGGGCGTTGAAACACACCTGCCCGAAGGCCCAAGGCTGGACCAGAACGGAGCAGGCCTTCAAAGCGGATCCAGGGCCTGGGCAACATCCCAGCACCACGCCCGCCGCCCCCAGGCCGTGGTGACTCCCCATCCCTCCTGCCTGCCACTCACCCCGGAATCTGCCGGCAGATCACCAGCAGGTCGTTGAAGAGGAAGAGGTAAATTTCCCGGAAGAGCTTCTTGGTCCGCAGGGTCCGGGATGTCTTGGGGCCTGACATCTGCTGCAGCTCGCCCTGCTTCAGCAGCCAGCGGGAGTGGGAGATGATGGGCACCGACTGCGTGAGGGGGGACGGCATCAGAAGGGCTGTGCCCCTCCGCGCCCCCCGCCCCAGGCTCCCCTCGCGCTCTGACTGGAGTGATGACCGCGAGCAATGGTGTGTGAGGCCCGCGCTGGGCCCAGGACACGCGTGGCGCTGGTGGGAGGGACGGACGGGTGCTGGGCAAACACGGAAGGGCGTGTGTGTGTGCGTGCGCACGTGTGCCTGAGTGGGCATGTGTGTCTGTTGTCTGTGTATCTGCGTGTGCTTTTACGTATGTGTGCTCACGTCTAAGTGTGTCCACGTGTCCTGTATGTGTCTGTACTCACGTGTGAGTGTGTACATGTGGGTGCCTCTGTGTGTGTGTGTCATTCTCCTACTACCGTGTGATGCAGGATCAGAGGAGAGGCCAAGTTCACAGGAGAGAGGGGAGAACTGGGTCCCACAGGGTGAGGAGACTGGGCCGGCCGGTCTCCACACTGCGGCTCCGGGGCGGGCACCCAGCACCCAGCACCCAGCACGCGGCCCACAGGTGGAGCTACGTGGGGGGCCCGGAGGTCTGCGTCCTCAGCTGGGGCTCAGCTCCCAAACCTAGCATGACCTCAGGGACCCTCGGTAGGTACCGTGTGCTCATGTGCCCAGAACCCCAGAAACCCAAGCCCTCGGGGCCCTTAGGGTCACTAATGCCTGAAGCTTTACACAAAGTTGCGGGAAAGGTCGGTAACTTCCGTCGAATTTTCGAATCGCCCACATTTAAGAATCCCTGGAGCAGTCCATGTCATACTCTTCATGTGAGCTGACTGTACAAGGTCACACAGCCAGTAAGTGAGAGCAGGCAGCTCCTGACTCCCTGTAGGAGACAGTCTAGGCCAGCGGTCCCCAACCGTTTTGGCACCAGGGGCTGGTTCTGTGGAGACAACTTTTATACAGACGGGGGTGGGGGATGGGGGGATGGTTCAGGTGGTAGTGCGAGCAATGGGGGGCAATGGGGAGCCATGGGGGGCGACGGGGGGTGATGGGGAGACATGGGGGGCGATGGGGGGTGATGGGGAGACATGGGGGCGATGGGGGGTGATGGGGGCGATGGGGGTGATGGGGAGACATGGGGGTCGATGGGGACCCATGGGGGTCGATGGGGGGCGAAGGGGAGCGATGGGGACCCATGGGGACCCATGGGGAGAGATGCAGGCGATGGGGACCCATGGGGAGCGATGGGGAGCGATGGGGAGCGATGGGGAGCGATGGGGGGCGAAGGGGAGCGATGGGGACCCATGGGGGCCCATGGGGAGAGATGCGGGCGATGGGGAGCGATGGGGGGCGATGGGGAGTGGCTGTAAATACAGATGAAGCTTCGCTCGCTCACACACCGCTCACCTCCTGCTGTGCCGCCTGGTTCCTAACAGACTGCAGACCGTTACCGGTCCGCGGCCTGGGGGTTGGGGACCCCTGGTCTAGGCCAATGTGACGGCCCGGTGACTGGGGGCAGGTGGGGCCTTCAGCTAAGGGGTCAGGGAAGGCCTCGGTGGAGGTGCTGCTGTGCTGAGACCCAAGGGCAGCCATTCAGCGAGCCCGGCCAGTGCCCAGTGCTCCAGGACAGCCGGGCTGGGGCGGGGACGCGTGGCTGGGCGTGGGCTCACCTTGATCTTAAACTCCATCTTCTTCTGAATGCTAATCATTTGCTCCGTGCGGCTCATTTTCCTGACGCCCTCGTTGCATGCTTTTACCACCTGGGACGAGAAGGAGGACACATCAGGCCACCCACAGCCAGCTGTCTCTGACTGCTTCCTTCGGCCCACTCAGGCCACAGCTGGTCAGTCTCAACTGGGTCTCAGTTCCAGTGTAGAAAATCAGGGCCTTGTCTTTGTTGGGACGTGAACTCCAGAGAACACATAAATCGATGCCGACCCCTCATGTCACCTAAGAGAGCAAATTTCGACCAGAAGACGTCCCTTCTCATCCGTCAGACTGGAAATGCCCCAGGTCTGGGGATCAGGTTCCGTCACACACTGTGGGGGGAGCACAGAGTCCCCCCACCTTCCTGGGAGGCAACCTAGGTACCAAGGGGCCGAATGAAACCACATTTTCTGGGACTTCTGGGGACTCATTCCGAGAGATGATATCTGCACAGGATCCAGAACAGGGGCCGGCACCCAACAGGCGCGCAGCATTTAGGAACGAGCCCAAAGACGTGCGTACCGGGATGTCCCCTGCAGTGGCGTTCAGAACAAGAAAAACTGTCCTCAACCTAAACGTCCATCCACAGGGGTTGATTAGCGCTCATGAATCCACAGAACCCTGTACTCTGAAACCACGAAGAAGTGCAATAATTTTACAGGCACTAAATGGAGGGAAAAGCCAACTCGTAAAGCACAAGCCCACCTGCAAAGAATACAGCTGTGTGCGCAGGCGTCTGTCTGGAAAGGGCCTGGAGGGGCCGGCACCAGCGTGCCGGCAGTGGGGTGCGGGAGAACTGCTCACCTTTACCGTCTTCTTTCTGCCTATGAACAGTTTGTGGACTTGTTTGTATTCAGCATCATTTTTATAAATTAAGGGAAAAAGCCCACCTTTATTAAAAAAGGTAAATAATGAGAAGCAAGTGTCTACCTGGGAAATGAAAAGGAGATGAAAGCAGAAAAGAACTTGAAAACAGAAGACACTTGCCGGTGCCCCGAGACCCCTTGGGGCCCAGTGTGGCCGGCTGCCTGGTGGGGGCCGGAATGAAGCCCCCACCTGATCAGGTGTGTGCGTTCTAGGAGTGGGCAGAGGGTCCCGAGAGATGCAGCCTGGCTGGCAGGTCCCTGACCCTCCCTGACCAGCCTGCTCGAGGCTCCAGCCTTTCCCCAGCTAGGCTGGGAGGGGAGTGCCGTGTTTCCCAGGATCCAAAGGGTATAATCGCCAGAAGGATTTTGGAGGCCAACTGGCCTGACTGAGGGATGCGAGGAGAGGCCCCTGGGGGGAAAAGACTGCATTAAGCTACAAAGTCCTCATGGCTCCGTGTGGCTCCATGTGGCTTAGAACCACCACCTGGGGCTATAGTCCTTTTAATAAGCTGCTGCCACTGGTACACTAAGTGGAAAGGACTTCCCAACACCAGGCTCTCATCCGTTTCAGGGTCACCAGCGCGACAGAGTGGCCCCTGCACGGCTGCCAGGAGTGGGCTCGCAGCTCCAGCGGACACACTGGAGCCAAACACACGGGACAGCGCTGCTCTCAGACAAATACGTGGGAACAGACACATTCACTGACCCCTCCCACACGGCCCCTGCTCTGCCGGCAGCTTCCAGGAGGATCCTCTTCTCTCCGAGGATCAGGAGAGGAGATGCTTTCTCCACTCCTGGGCAGGAAGAGCCCAGGCTTGGCAGGGCCGGGCAGTCCTCTCGCGGGGATAGGAGGTGCAGCTCGAGGGCCGGGAGAGGCGGGATCGGGGGGCGGGAGAGGTGCACAGGGCAGAGCTGCATCAGGGCCCAAGAAGGGCCAGAGCCGGCCTCAGAGCGCGGCAAGGGAGGCAAGAGCCATGGCTTTTGACACTGGAAACAGGTCAGGACAAGCGTGGGGCCTCCGAGGGCTGCGGAGGGGAGCGCCTGGGCCTGTGGGTGGCCACAGAGCGGGGGCTGGCGGGAGGGTCCATGAACGTGTCTGCAGGTCAAGAGCGCCCGGCCGGCCTGGTCCACCCCGCACGTCAGCAGCCTGGGGTGAGAAGCAAGCCCACCCGACTTATTCTTTGGACCCAGTGACCTCTCTGGATTGCCAACTACTAAAATGAATTTGCATCTTCCAGAGACGCACGGGCACAGGAGGGGGCAGGACAGGAAGGTGGGCCTAGAGGAGGAAGACAGCTGACCGGGAAATGTGGAAAGAGGAAAGCACAACTCACCAGCTCCAGTTCCTTGTGCGCACCCAAGGCAGTGCCTTCCCGCTCAGACCTCTCTTCCACCCTCTTCAGGATGTTCTGAGCACAGGCAAAGTCTGCATTTAGTTTCCGCACGTACAGCCATTCCTCCCCTCTCGGCCCGCTTTAGCAGTGGCAGCCTCCCTGCCGCACTGGTCCAAACAGCCTCATGTTGCTGCAACATCCCGGAGCAAAGAGCCCCACCAGTTACGGACTGAGGGCGGGAGAACCTTCCACCAGCCGAGGGCCGAGCATCGCACACAAGCCTCGCTCGGCTCTAAGATGATAACCACGAGTCAAGGTCGGCACGAGGACTAACTACGAGGGCCAAACCCGAGCCCCAGTCTCCTTACAGCGAAGACCGAAGCAAAGGAGGCAACCAAGTGCGGTGGGGAAGGGGGCGGGCGAGGCCCGACAGTGAGGGAAGGGTCGCTCAGGGCTGGCTGTCCCCGAGGTGAGCTCGATGTCTGCAGCAGCATCAGTGGGACTGCCGTTTGAAGCCAAGTAGCAACAACCCTGAGGCTTCGTTAAGTCTGGTCTTATTGATAAAATCCAGTAGTTGGATTTTCTTGCGCTTCGCCTATAAATTACAATGTTTGCATTGGTTTCTGCCTCACAGTTCTCCCCGTGCCCGTATTTCTGATCTGTTCTCATTCCATGAAGAGGTTTGGGTGCGTCTGAGCACAGCTCACCTCCCCCCCAGCTGTCCCATATGGTGGCACAAACGTTCCCAGCCACCTGCTGCCACCCAGACACCAGGATGCTGGTGTGAGCTCCAGACCAGACCCAGATCCCTCCCACCTCTGGATGTCCCTCAGCTGCAGGCCCCCAGCCTCCCCCGTGCGGTCACCTGCCCCGCCTCTGCCTGCCAGCCAAGCCAGACACACGCGCGTCAGCTCCGATGCCTCCTTACCCTCCCCCCCCCCAACATGGGGTCACCAACCCTGCCTGTAACCATCCCCCGACTCCCAAATCCATCTCCCAGCGAACAGGATGGCTCAGGCTCCACCTTTTCCCATTGGGATAAAACCCCATCTGACCAGGTCCTGCTCCTGGCCTCAGGCAGAGGGTGGTGTGGCTTCTTCAGCCTGGGCACAAGCCCTCCACACTGGCCTCCTCTCTGGTGGGCCCCTCCCTACCTCCTGCGGTAACTGGCGGGTGTACCCAGAGCACCCCGCCTACATTCACCCCTCGGACGCGCTGCCTCTGAACCTCAGTCCCATTTGCCCTCCTGCCTGATGCCCTCCACACGGCAGCTGCTTTGAGCTCTTACCAGCGTCAACTAGATGGAATGACTCCCCATCACATTGAGGATAGAACCCAATGTCTTACCAGGCCCCTGATCAGCCTCTGCCCACATCTGCACACCCATTCCCATCATGTTCCCCCAGCTCACCGCTGGCTGCCCCGTCTGTGTACCTTGCTGCCCCAGGGCCTTTGCATAAGCAGCTCCCTGTCAGATGAATGGCTCCTCCCTGTCGGCCAAGTCTTAGCTTAAATGTCACTCATCCGAGTCTTTCCTGATCCCCCAACTGGCAGTGGGCAGGCAGTCACCACCATCATGTCACTCTGTTTCACTGTCCTCAGCCATGACCACTTCCTGGTTGTGTGTGTGTGTGTGTGTGTATCTCCCCACCCTCCCCCAGAATGTGGAAGCAGGGGCTGAGTCCCCCACTGCTTGGCACACAGTAGGAGCTTAATTAGGATTTGTGGAACAAATGGACTTCTGGAAACAGAAAGCCAGCCTGGAATGACCAAAGCCAACAGCCCGCAGCAGGAGAAGTGTGTGTTAGGGGAGAGAGGCTGGTACCTGGACCAAAAGCTTGAGGCGCGTGATCCTCTGGAAAGGCAGGATGAGGAAGGAGGAGAGGGGCAGCCCCCTGCACTTGGGGTCCAGCTCCAGCTGCGTGATCAGCTCCCGAAAGGCTGCCTTCTCCTGGCTGGGGACACAGACAAGAGAGTAGGTCTCTGGCTCGTGGGAGGCGCAAATTGGAGGGGGTTCTTCCCCGTCCTCAGACCCCTAAGAACCAGACAGCCCACAAGCACAGAAAACGCGTCGATTTCTTCTCTCCTCTCTCTTTTTTTTGTAATGGAAAATAAACTGTTTGTGTACAAGTCAAATAACAATAGTGACTTCACACGCCAGGCCCATGAAGTCTTAGCAAAATATGCTGTGTGTGGGAGGGCAAGAATTCCTTGCGTGGCCAAGACTATGAATCAGATGCAGAATTCGATGATTTACCCAGCAGGAAACGGTGGCAAGGTAAACCCACGTAATGACAGGAGCAGGCAGCAGGCTGGAGACGGCTGCAGGGAGAACCTGTGCTACTCCTGCCAGGTGGGGATGTCTCGTCTGCAGACGGGCTGGGCAGTGGGAACCACTGCTGGAGATCAGACGTGGGCCCTGGACTGCCCGTCATTAGGGACACGGCGCTCAGGCCCAGGGAGTCTGCTCTCACGGGCCACACCAGTGGACCCCTGGGCACTGCAACATCTAGAATCCTATTCTCCTGTGTGATTGTCTTCTCAACGTTCATCCTCAAAACTGGCATCCCGATTCCCTCAAATCCCAGTTTCAAACCCCAAATGTAAAACACCCAAACCCCTGAATACCCAAACTTTAAAACATCCCCAGTGAACTACACGGCTTGATGGGAAGACCCAACGGAGCATAACGTCCAGAGGTCACTACTCAGAGAGTCCTTTGGTGCCCACGAGCGTGCTAAGAACATAGCACTGGTTAAACTGTGGTTGAAACGTGGTACAGACATGTGAAGAATTCAAAAGAGGCAAGTTAATGAAAAAACTCTCTCATCAACGGAAACCCCAAGAAAGTTTACAAAATGGGCAGATTAGTAAATTCAAGGGCTTTGCTGGAGAACCACCAGAAAGACTCCCTCCCCCCAATCCTTGCCTTGTCTCTAGTTCAAACCACTTTCCTGCCGTCTTGGGCCTCGAGTTGTCCTCTTGGCCTCAAGCTCCCTTTTCTAAAACTCACAGAGCTCTGCTCGGCCATCTGGACACGGGTCCGGTGGGCGCCATGGCTGACTGTCCCGGGGTCAACATTTCCCTAGTGACACCGAAAGCCCCAGAACGTGCCGGAGTTGGATGCTGTCCTGGGAAAGCAGAGACCCAGGGACCCCAGCTCAGTGTCAGCACAAGAGGAGGGGGCCGCCGGGGCCAGGCCTGCGTGATGGCCCCGCTGCCCAGCCATACTCACAGCAGCTGCTTGTAGGTCCTCTCCTGGTAGGTCTGGTTGCTGACGTAGGTGATGTAGACGGAGAAGTGGTCGGCGGCGTAGAGGTACACGATGTCGCACACGTCTGAGATGACGATGTTCTCCTCCATCCTGCGCTCCAGCTCCAAGAGAAACCTGCAGCGGGCGGCGGCTGGGTTAGGGGTGGCTGGCTGAAGAGACTCGGGACACGTCTCCACCAAACCAACCAACACGACAGGAGGAGGTCCCAGCGAGGGGGGCACGTTCTGTCACATCACGGAATTACTTGTTCAGTTTTATAGGTGGGTAGTGACATTAGGAGCATTTTTTTTTTTTTTTTTTGCGGTACGCGGGCCTCTTACTGCTGTGGCCTCTCCTGTTGCGGAGCACAGGCTCTGGACGCGCAGGCTCAGCGGCCATGGCTCACGGGCCCAGCCGCTCCGTGGCATGTGGGATCTTCCCGGACCGGGGCATGAACCTGTGTCCCCTGCATCGGCAGGCGGACTCTCAACCACTGCGCCACCAGGGAAGCCCTAGGAGCATTTTTAAAAGGGAGAGACCTCATCTTTTACGTCCATACTGATGCGTTTACAGTTGAAGTGAGCTGACGATGGTGATCTGCTTCAGAACAATCCCGTGGGTGAACCTAATGCTGAAGCGTGGGCTTGCTACACTGGTGTCTCTACTTCTGCATGCTTGGGATTTTCCATAATAAAATATAAATAAATACAAAAATAAATAGACACCCCTCCCCCAGTGGGGGTGAGCAGCAGAGACCGAGGCGTCTCCGAGGCTGCTCTGGTCTCAGTCAGCTCTCGCCTTCCTGAGCCTTCCAGGTGGGGGGCTGCCACGAGGATCTGGGGGCTGCAAACGGAAAGGTGGGGTGTCCATGTGGAGGGGGACCGACTCAGGAGGGTCCATGGAGAGCCACACACGGGTGTGGGTTTGCTGCTGCCCGCGTGCTACTTCACATCTGAACGGGCGGGGACGGACCAGCTCATAAAAGCTGAGTTCTGCACTTTTAGCTGCAAACCTCCCCAGGCTACAGTGAAAAGGGTAAATGGGTCTTTTATCCTAACGGAATGACGGGAGTTCATTTCTTCTTTGCAATAATCAGTCAATAGATGTCCATTCCTCCTCCACTTAAGCTCATCCCATCCTTCTTTAGGCAAAAGAAGTACAGTCCCAATCGCCACCTCCACACACCCTTGCTAACACCACGCAACCGGAGAAGAGAAAGTGTCAATCCAGGACCGTGCTCCGCGTTGGCCCTTAGAGGGTCTCGGGCCCCACACACACCAAGCCAGGGCCTTGTGAGGTCAGGATAAAGAGCAGCTCGCATGGACACCCCCGGACCAGGTCGTGACGCCCGCCACTGATGTGCCTTATTGTGTGAGACACACGGAGCACCTGCGTGGCCGGGGGGGACCTGCAGGCAGCCGTCCTGTCCAGGGGGACGCGACGGGCCTCGTTGCTGGGAGATCTTTGGATTTATGTATTTAGTTACATCTTATTACAGAAAATTCCAAACCTACAAAAGCAGAGAAGCCAGAGTAACAGGCAGTGCCGCCAGCCCTGGACGTGCCCCAGGTGAGGAGGAGGGACAGGAAGGGGCCCCACGAGGACCGGGGCGGAGGCTCACCGCTCACTGACGGCCATGACGTCCAGCACGTTGGAGAAGAGGATGTGTGCCTCGGACGGGTGCAGGATCTTCTTCAGGCGCTCGTTCTCCATGAAGTGGGACACGAGCAGGTTCAGGCTTTTGTAGTAGGAGGCCTCGGAAGTCACCAGCTCGAACATGGCCTGGGACGTGAGGAAGGCCAGCGGTCAGCACCTAGGACTCGTCTCCCCCCGCTCTCAGATGCAAAGGCTTTATTTTAGTTTAGTGTTTTGGCTGCCATGCACGGCTTGCGGGATCTTAGTTCCCCGACCAGGAATCAAACCTGTGGCCCCTGCAGTGAAAGCGCCGAGTCCTAACCCCTGGACCACCAGGGAAAGTCCCCAGATGCAAAGGTTTTAAAAGTGAAGGAAGACTGCTGTCGGGGTCTGCGTTGGCAAGGGCGCTGCCATCCGCGGCCAAGACCGCTTGCCCCGCTCACGAGAGTGAAGCCGGAGATAGCCTCGTGTCCGAGTACGGAACAAGGTCCAACACGAGGGGCCAGCCATCCGCTGGGTTCCCGACAGCTGCTGAGGGTGACTCAGGACTGTTTCCTGGTGCGGAATGGGTGAGAGAGTCAGCAGTAGAAGGACCCCACTTCTACACGCCCAGAAAAATGTCCGGAAGGAAACAGGCCATAATGTCAACCACAGGTGTCAGTAGGGGGTGGAGTTTGGGGGTGACTTTTACTCTTTTCTTTTTACCCTTTCAATTGTCTAAAAATTGAAGAATGAGCATATATTGTTTCTTTCATGGTCTTATTTTATAATGTAATTGATAAAGCAATTTTCATTTTGAAAAAAGAAAGAGAGAAAGAAGACAGAGAAAGAAGTCCATAATCTGATAAACTTTTTGGAGGCGCCTTCATTCTCTATCACGCTTATCACCTGATTATTGAGTCTATGAAACAGCAAACTCACCGGACCTCTGTTCCCTTATGTGTCATCTGTGAAGCGAGGGCAGTAGTTGCTGGTTCACCCTCCTTCCTTACTCTCAAGCAAACCCATGACCCTTCCTGAGACCACCCAGGGACCACCCTCACCTTCCTCTCCCCCATCTCTCTCTGCTGTTCCTCAGCTTAGGGTGGGTTCAGGTCTGGGCCCACGGTGGCTGCCCAGAAGGGGCAGTATAGTGGAATGAATTGTGCGCCCACCCAGAGCTGTGTCCACATGCCAAGCTCCAGCACCTGTGAACGTGAACCTGTTTGGCAAAAGGGTCCTTGCAGATGTAAGTGAAGGATGTCAAGGTGAGGAGACCATCCTGGATTGAGGGTCTAAATCTAATGACAGGTGTCCTTACAGGAGAGATGCAGAGGGAGATCTGGCAGACACACAGGGAAGAAGGCCATGTGAGGACACAGGAAGAGACTGGAGTGATGCTGCTTCAAGCTAAGGAACGGGAGCCACCGGAAGTGGAAAGAGGCAGAACTGCCAACACGCTGATTTCAGGCTTCTGGCCTCTACAACTGGGGGAGAATAAATTACCACCCAGTTTGTGCTAATTTCTTACTGCAGCCCCAGGAAACAACACAGACAGACAGAGGAGCGCCGGGAGATGGGACAGCGATGAGTGTAGGGGGCCCTGGTCCCTTCCCAGCATCCCGACCACCCCACATCTCACCTCTCTGTGGGGTCCTCCATCCTCCCACTGACCAGAACCCTGACCCAGGCAGGGCTCAAGGCTCTGGCCACGAAAGCTAGTGCTGCCGGGGCTAGGAAGGATGGTGGAAGGAAGGGAGACAGGGAAGGGAAGAGGGAGGGAGGACCAGCATGTGTTCCAGACACACAAGGCGCCTTCTCGTTCCATCCTCACTGGTCCCCCAGGAAGGACGTACAGAAGTTCGCATTTCGCTAAAAGGAAACAGATGCAGAGGTTAAGCAATGCCCCAGAGTTACTGCTGGAGGGTGTGGAAGATTCAACCCAAGGTTCTTCCAAGTTCTGGGCTCTGCCCACCAGTACCCACCCCTGCTGACTTAAGTGCAGGCAGAGCGGGGATTCAATGGCGTCTGCAGGAGGCCTGGCCTGCTGCTTCCCTGCAAAGCTCGGACCCACAGCCAACCTGGCAGAGCACTTTAAAATGAGCGACATATTTGTAAGTTGGGAGCTCACTCCAGGGTGGCCCACAAATGACAGACCGTGGGCCACCATCAGAGGAGAGCCCACCGGTCCCCTAGTGTCTGTGCCTCACTCAAGACAGTGAGAGGAGGCACTGAAACGAGCTGGCGGCCTCTCTGTAACTGTCCCCGAGTCACAGATGCTTGGTCCGCTTAAAGATACGAAACACACAAAGCACATCCCGCTGGCCTCACTCACGCCAGAGCTGAGGCCTCGGCACGGAAGGCCCCACCCTCTGTTCTGCCAATGTCCAGCCAAGCCCTGCCGGGCAAGGCTGAGACTGCGCTGGGCAGGAAGTTCCTGGAATCATCTCTGTTACAGATGCTGACAACAAAAATCACTTTCCTGCTGCTAAATTTAAGTTTCTTAAGACAACGTCAGGCCGTTACAGCTTGCAAGTTCTAAGCAAATGTAACTAAAAGAAGCAAAACAAAACAGCCCAAACCGAGACAGATGAGTGTTGCAGACACCGAGAGAGGAAACCACCACCATGCCCAGGATGCAGCCCCGCAGACAAACGTCTCCCTGAGCGACGCCTGGACGTACAGCTGTGGGATCACACGTGGGAAAGGTGCCCAGACCCCTGAGAGCATCACCATCCTGACCCCCGGGAGGACGAGGGGTCGGGGGCTGCCGGGCAGTGCCAGGCGGGCCTCTCAGCCGCTGCCACGCAGCGGGCATTGGGCCTGAATCACTGCTCCTTGATCCCGGCTGTGCCCATCCGCCACAACCTCACCCCCTCTTTCTCCGTTTATAGGCAACTAGTCACCCGTGGATTTTTGTTTTCCAGGGTGTTTGTCTTTATTTTATATGCCAAACTATTTGCCACATCAATATGGTCGTCCTTTCCTCATCAATATTATTTTTACCCTCAGTCATTCAAGCTTTTGCACGGTGTGTGGAGCCGACAGGGTCCAGGCCCTGCTCACTCGTTCATTCATTCGTTCATTCATTCGTCCGCAAACGCTGACGAGCGCTGGTCCAGGCACCCGGGACTCCTCCTCCGGGAACACGGCAAGCTCCCTGCTTCCGTCCCAGGGCAGTGAAGGCAGAGCAGACAGGAGTAAAGTGCATCCCGCTGGGTGTGAGGGATGCTACGAGCAGACGGGAAGAGGTGTGTGTGAGCACATGAGAGTGTGTATATAGGTGTGTGACTGTGTGTGCGTGACTGCGTATATGTCAGTGTGTGTGTGTGAGTTACTTACTGCAGAGAATCCCTCCTTGGTGAAAGCAGCCGCTGCTCCGCGGCCGGGCTGGCTGAGGCCCCGCGCTGCCCGCCGTCGGGCTGCAGGGCTCACACAGGACCGTCATCCTCGGGAGCTCGGCTGGACTGACCCGAAGTTTCTGAATCACAGCTTGGTCTCCCATTGGTGCTTAGTGCTGGATTATTCCGCTTGGTATCCGCCAACAGTCATGTTACGCTTCCTGGGTTTTTCACAACCCCGCTACTACTAAGCCCAACTCCCTCCTGGGTTCTTTGCCAAGGGTAAGAGCCGGGCAGCTCTGGACCTTTCTTCGAGGGGCCAGTCCAGGTGGTTTTGCAGCTAGTGAGGGCCGTGCTGGGCCTGGTGTCCACCACAGGCCGCCGAGGAGCAGAGCTGTCAAGGCTTCGGCCTTGGAGTTAGCCAGAGAATTGCTTCATCCCACTAAGCCTCATTTCCCACGTGTGCAGAACGAGGACCACAGTCCCCAGAGGAAAGGCCCAGCTGGGGCCGGCCTGTCTCAAAGCACCTGGCAGATGTCCAGGGCCGTAATCCATCCGGCATCCGTGTGTTGTCTTCACAGGACCTCAAGTGCTTCACGGATGGAGCTCCAGCCAGAGGGGTCAAGGAGGGCCTGTACCAGGAGGTGCCACTGGGTGTGAGTGCCAAAGTATGACCCGTTCAGAGCAGGGGTGTGGACACCAGGTGGAGGTGGGAGACGGGTGGTGGAGAGGGAGCTGGGGGAGGGGCCTGGCGGCCAGGCCAGTAGAGGAGTCACGTGGGGGCAGAGCAGGCTTCTGCGCACAGTCTTAAGTCCACCCTGCTGGCCGCCGTGTGGGCCAGAACCACACAGCCTTGCGTTCCGGAGTCCCGGGGCTGCTCGACGCTCCTGGGCTCCGCACGTGCTCTTGCCGCTTCCCCCGCCGGCCTGTGGATGAGAAGCCATGCCTGTCTCCCCACAGGCTTTGGAAGAAATGGATTAGATTTTTCTCAGTAAACTTAGACTTTTCTCCAAAAAAAGGAAACAATGTATCAGAGAAATCACCGGAGTTCCAGCTGAGACCATCGCCACAGTCTCATGAGCTGAGAGGGTTCAGCTTTGGTCGGTGAGCATCTCCCCTTCCCCGGGGGAGTCCAGAAACTTCCGAGCCTGCAGACCCCAGGCCAGCCCCGCACCCCACGGAACAGAAGATGCCCCACAGGTGCACAGAACCAGGACCCCTCTGCCGAGGCAGCCCAGGCCTCGGTGCTGTTTGGGTTCAGGGCCCTCAGCAGCCTTGGGACTGGAGTGGCCCTGGGTCAGGCCCACCTGGACCACCCTAGTCAAGCAGTGCATCTGAAGAAACAGGGGAGACCCCTGACCCATCAGTAAGGGGATGAAAGAGGAAGCCAGGACACCAAGCAAAGGCTGCTTCCGATCAAAAAAGTGAAAAAAACAGCCCCTAACACACAAAGAGCGCTGTCCGTTAAGAACTCAGTTTACCGACCCACAATTTCCTGTGATCTAAGACAGTTCAGCCTGTGGTATCTCATTTTCTGACGCGGGTCCTCACGGTCCGGGCAGGCAGCTCACGTCATCGGCCTCCACGCTCCACCTTGATGTTCCCCTTGGTATGCGGGTCCTTCCTTCCTGCAGCATCAGCGACGCTCAAGGCTGAACAGTCCTTTGCCTTCTTTACCTGCACCGTCTCCACCTTACAATTCAGATTCTCTGTGGACCCCGTGTGTGGTCATTCTATCCCGATTAGGATTGGTTTCGGCTTCCTGGCCTTGGTGTCAATGCTTCACAGTGGTCTTTGACGCCATAACCTTTATTATGATGCTGTGGTGTGGCCTGAGTCACCAGGGGTCAGAGACAAAAGCGGGCTGACCGAGGACAGACGCTACCCACCACCTCCCTTCACTACTGTTGTTGTCTGGTGTGTCACTGGCAGAGCCGGGAAGCAAAAGCATCCCCTTACCCCTAAGGGTCCCAGGAGGCACCTTCACCTCTTCCTGCATCCCAGGTTCCTTCCAGGACAGACTGTCGGCAGTGGCCGGGACTAAGCTCTTGTCTGAGCAGATGTACAGAAAGGATCTTCTCAGGCAGCCTGCGTTTTCCCACCTGTTATGGACTGAATTGTGCCCCCCAAATTCACATGTTGAAGTCCTAACCCCCAACGTGACTGCATTTGGAGACGGGGCCTTTGAAGAGGTAATTACAGTTAATGCGCTCGTGAGGGTGAGCCCCTAATCCAATATGACTGGTGAACTTACAGGAAGAGGGGCAGACACCTCACACCTCTGTGTAAGGGATGCACCTATACAGAGGAAAGACCATGTGAGGACACAGTGAGAAGGTGGCCACCTGCAAACCAAGGAGGGAGGCCCCACCAGAAACCAACCCTGCCAGCACCTTGATCTTGGACTTCCAGCCCCCAGAACTATGAGAATAAATGTCTGTGGGTTAGCCACCCAGTCTGAGGTATTCTGTTATGGCAGCCCAGATCATGGGACTGGAGGGTGAGGGCGGGGGGCCCCTCCTGACACAGGACACACATCCCTCAAGGAACAAGGCAACGTTAGACATTATTCCAAACTGCTGTAAACGAGGCCTGGGACCAGAGTCCAGAGAAAGGAGACGTTCTCTGCAGTTGGCTCCCAGGTGACTGGGGAGGGGACCAGGATGATGACTGTTCATCAATATTCTGTGAAACAGCATGTACTGCTTCCAGAAAATCACACTGGGGAGAAAAAGGCTGTTTTGCAAGATCTGCTGAGCACTCCCCGATGCCCCTTTGCCAGCTTGGGCACCACTCTCTCTCCAAATCGAGGAAACTCTTGGCTCCATTTCTCTCTTAGTCAGTACCTTCCCGTCTGAGACACACTGATGGGTGGGACACTTCATTGGTAAACAGTGGCCGTAAATGTCCCTGTTCTCTCTCTTGTCTACGCAGGTTTATCGGAGATAAATGGCACCAGCGGGCAAGTAATAGTGACAGCTGCCATTTGTCCAGCTCCTAACCCGTGCCTGGTGTGATGCTGAGTACTTCCAACGCGTCACCTCCCTCCGTCCTCGCTGCAATCCTGGAGGTCCCCCAACCGTCCCCACCGTGCGGATGAGAGTGCCGAGGCCACACAGCGAGTGAGTGGCACCCCATCCTTTTGACCTCAGGGCTCTGTGTCTTGACCGCCCTGCTAGAGACGCCCTTCCACAGAAATGCCCAGGCTTTCCCGTGAGCCTGCAGGCCTGCGGTGGCGCCAGGCTGGCAGCCCCTCTCCTTGCAGGTCGGTCTCGGTCTGCTGTTATTTATGCAGAAGCCACTTCCTTCCCACCCTAGGTTCTTTCCAGGTTCTTGATCATCTTTTTAGCTTTACATGGTGCTTGATAATAAGTTTGTTAAGCGAAAACCTAACCCAGTGCTCAAATGCGAACCAGGCCTGGCGTCGGGTTGATGAGTCGTGCCCACGACTCACAACTTCCACCCAAAGGCTCGGCTCCCAGACCCGTCCTCCTTGGGGCCGTCTGTGTCTCTTTACAAGGACACCGTTGGCTGTGCCCGTCGTTCGTCCTCCTTTCCTGGCTCCTGCTGGCCTGAATGTCCGATGCCCCATCTCCTTTACCAGGTGGCTTCCTGAAAGGCCTGGCCTGGGTGCAGCACCCAGGAAACTCCAAATGTTTACTGAGCACCTCCCAAGAGCTGGGGGCTGGGGGCTGCGGGCACTGGGGATTCCCGAGATGACCAAGAGCTGCTCCCTGCCCCTGGGAGGTCGCCGGCTCAGGAGACCGCAGCTGCTGGGGGGCTGGGGTCCGCGATGCTGTCCTGCCCTCCCCATCTCACTCATTCCACAGACATGTGCCCAGAGCCACCTCCAGGTAGTGGCTCAGCTTGATGCTGGGGACACAGACGGACACAGACACACCAGGGAGGAGGCGGCTTGGGCACAGCCAATGACAGCTCTGCAGTGATGCCCACGGTGGAGTGGGAGGGGGCTTTGCCATGGCAGGGGGAGATGGGGAGGCAGGCAGCCAGAGAAGGCTTCTGGAAGGGGCTGTCAGAGTCAAAGAGCCAATAAGACTTAGCCAGGCAAAAAGGAAAAAAATAAAAACCCCCAGTATTTCTCAGCCTGGTCCTGCGACCACAGGTGTCTGCGAAAATGCAGATTCCCAGGAACCTCCCCAGCGCCCAGCATAACTCGTCCTTTAACAAGATCCCCAGGTCGTTCTGAGGCATGGCAGAGTCTGAGGACCCCTGGTGCCAGGGCTGGGGGCCCCCAGCCCCAAAGCCTCCCCGGGTACCTTTCTTTTGCACTTATCACCTTGAGTGCTAAGCGTTAGGGCACCTGCCTGCTGCCAGACTTCGCTGTTAGTGCCTGGAGGGTGGGAGGAGATGGACAGAAAGCTGGGTCAGAATGCCAAGGGGTTTGGCGGGGGGTCCCTCCTCGGGCTCAGGCTGCCTTAGAGGCCATGGGACGTCACAGTCCAGGCTCTGTGCCCTTGTGCTGGTGGGAGTTAGGACCACTTTGGTTGGCTGTAGGCTGAGCCCTGCGCTCGAGATGCTCAGCCCCTGTGTAGACCACAGACCCCAAAGGCAAACCCGCGGCCCCCGAGGGCCTGAGGCTGCCCCAGCCACTGAGGCGAGCTGCCTCCCGCTCCTCTGGGGGTGTCAGCTGGAGCCGGGGAGCGGTGTCCTCCGGCAGAGGCTGCGTCTGCTCTCTGCTTTGGGCCTTGAGCCCTTGGGCTGCCAGCAGCGGCCACCCTGGGTGGACCTGCATCCTCGCTCTGCCAGACCTTGCTTCCCACGTGATCCTACTGTCCATTAACAAGGCTTTCCTCACTTCTGCGGCTAGAAGCGTGATTCATACCCCAGAGGCATCAGAGTGGACAGAAGTGACTCTGAAAAGGCTTTTAGTTAAGAAGCAGCCCCTAGAGCCTCTCTCTCGTCCTCGAATAATTACAATGGAGTCAGATTCCAGAGCCCAGGCTCTGCTGCAGCGCGGCCTCTAGTCAGTGCGGGAAATGCAAGAAGTGACAAGACCAGGGGCCTCCGCGGGGGCCACGGGGCCTCAGCGTCACCCAGGGTGACGACAACTAGTCCCGGGGCTGCTGTGACACTAGGGGTCACACATTAAATGCGAGTTGGCATGCAGGCCCCGGGGGCCCAATGTGCCTCCACACCACCAGCTGCCCAAACCCAAGCCTTGGCCAAGCTCACACACACCACGAGCCAATTGTTACGTTTTCTCAAGATGACCTGGTTAATGAGATAACTTACAAAGAAGTACGCACTAACGTAGACATAAAGTTTAAAAGACACATGCTTGAAAAGATGCCCAGCCGCATTCACAACAGGAGAAATGCAGAGCAAAACCACAACGCAGCATCATTTATGATCTTGCACACGGGTCCAGATAAACTCGCTGGATGCTGTACCACATTGGTGACAGGGAACCAGCACCCTCTCATATGGCTGAAGTGTGAAGACAACTTGGCAATATCTTCTCAAAATTTAAAAAGTATGTAATCTTTAACCCGACAGTTCCACTTAGCAATTCCCATAGTATTCCACTGCACAGATCTGTCTTTTATTACTATAAATAATGCTGCAATGAACATCCTTGATACACAACATTTCTAGTTGCAGTCCATCAACAGGAGACTGGTTAAATAAATTATGGAACATCATAAACGATGGAGGTCCATAAAGCTAGAAAAAAAAAAAGTAGGAAAAGAAAAGAAAAACAAGAACGGGGAACTCTGTTTGGGCTGATCTGGAAATACTGTCAAAACATTTTGCTAAGTAAAAGAAAAAAAAGCAAGGCACACAGCAGTGTACATAGAGTTTACCACTTGTGTAACACACACAAACACGCACGCACAAGCACACACACACTGGCCCTCAGGGCCAGGGGTTGGTGGGGGGAACTATTTTCGCTGTAATTCTGTTTGCTCTGTTTCAAGTTTATATCAGGTGCATAAATTATTTATCCAAAAGATTTACTTTAAAAATGATAAATGGTAACACTGTCACTTTGCTAAAGTAGGTATAGGTGCTTGCTTTCTAAATCAAATAGAAGAGGGGCTATCTGATATTTTGGGTGACGGTTCCTGTCCACCTTAAAGCATGGGGCAAAGATCCCTGCCCCCTCTGAATTTGGCATTAATTTGCTGAATTGTTAGGGTTTATCCTACAGAGAGAAATATATGATTCAATGAAGGTTGGTAAATAAAATAATCACGATTCAATTTTCTGATAGAAGTATATCATGTTAAAAACCGTAAGTAATTTCCTTCCAAAATGGACTGCTTTCTTTTGGAAAAAAAATATAAGTATATTTCAGTTCTAAGTTGTGAAAACAAGTTGAAAAACAACAAAAATACAACTCTGATTTCAGAGGCTGAGCACACTCAGACTGTGAGTTATATCCAAACTTGCTAGCTCCCTGGGAAGTCACTCCCTCCTCGTTCCCAGGGGGACGAGGCTGGAAGTCTAGTTCGGGCACGTAGGGGCGGTGCCACCTCAAGTGCCAGCCTGGGTGGACCGCCCCTCAGGAGTTACATGTAGCCCTGTTTCCATGGAGATGCTCAAAATATCATTCCCGGCTCATTTTTCGAACTGTGCACAGCCAGCCCCCCAAGATCGGGGACCATGTGGAGTCCGTCTTTATCTGATCTGGGGACACCACCCAGGCCAGCGGCAGGAGCGACTGCTCCAGGGACGGTGCTGGGTCAGCACCTCCAGCTTCCCCTTCGTTTCTCACGGTGTCAGCTGTGGCGAGAGTCAAGCGCTGCCTCATGGTTTGTCGGTTTGTCGCAGTGACTGTCCCCACCTCCCCCATTTGAACGCCTGACCCTTCCCCAGCTGCCCCCTTCCTAACTTTGTAATTTGAATATCTGTCTACTTATTTTCTCAAACCACTGTGTCCTGAAACAGTAATTGAGAAACCATTCCAAATAGGAGGGAACCAAGCGCTTCAGAAAAAGTTAAAAAACAAAAAGTAAACCAAGAAAATCCTACACAACATCTAAGACAACGCTTTCCAATTTCAGCTGTCTAATTTTTACTTTAAAAAGGAGGTGGAAAACATACAATTTTATTCTTTTTGCGGTACGCGAGCCTCTCTGTTGTGGCCTCTCCCGTTGCGGAGCACAGGCTCAGCGGCCATGGTTCACGGGCCCAGCTGCTCCACGGCATGTGGGAGCTTCCCGAACCGGGTCACGAACCCGTGTCCCCTGCACTGGCAGGCGGACTCTCAACCACTGCGCCACCAGGGAAGCCCCACAATTTTATTCTTAAATCCTGATTCTTCAGTGACTGATTAAGACTCAGGCCCACCAAAAGGCCATCATTTGGGGGTCTTTTCCTTGTGTGAAAGGTAGTTCATTAGGACCTGCTGCTTTTGTGGCTAAAGAAAGAGGTGTTCCAACAACAGATTGAGCTGCCAGTACAAGCTGCCCGACTTGCTCTGATAAATGAAAAGATGACCTGATGCAGAAGTCACTGATTTGGAACATAAAGTCTGAAGTTCTCAGTGTTGTGTTCATTGCCAGTTATGAACAAAATAGAAAACAGAAACTCACATTAAGCTCTTTAAAATAAATGTGAAAAGTCAGTCTATAAAGACTCAGAGAGAGATGCATTGAAGCCCGTGTGCCCTGTGCTGTTCACTACTGCCTGTGATCGCGGTTATTCTTAGGTCATCCTAACTTACTTACATATCTTGATCTCATCCACTGGAAACGACAAAAATATAATTTATTAAATATCTTTAGTTTCTATGCCCACTCTTCTATACGTGTAATGTTCTATCCTGCATTTTAAAAACAATATGTTATTCTTTCATTCTTTGAAATGAAAAACATTTCATTTCATTCTTTGAAAACACGCTTTTTAACGTTTGTGTCTTTGTATAGTTGTACACTGTCTTACTAAATAAATAATTCCCTATCATTGGGCATTTAGGGCTCTTCCTCCATTCTTCCCCTACTTTTTGCTTGAATGGACAGCCTACTAAGTATTCGTGTACACGTCTGATTATTTTTCAAGCTAAATTTCTAGAAACAGAAACACTAGTCGGTAAATAAACATATTCTTGTAAGGGGGTTAATACAAGCATTGTTATGCTCTTTCCATCAGCTGTGTTCAAGAGAAGTCATTTAAAAATCCCCCCAACGCTAGGTTTTAAATATATTTATATTTAAGAGTCTGCCATTTTGAAATGCCGGTGCCTCAATGTTGTTTTAATTTGTACCTCCTTCATTACCAGTGAGCTTGATTTCTTTCCTTTCTTCATTTAATCACCAGCGACTTTTTCTATGAGAATTGTTTTGCCCATTTTTCTTTAGGGTGCTTATCTTTTTCTTATCCATAGAGCTTTCTAACGGATGGAAACCTGGGTTTTGCTGATGTATACAAAAACAGCTAATTCTTGCAGGTTTATTTTATAATCCACCACCTCCCTGCTCTGCCTTATGAGATCCAGTATTTTTTACTCCCCTCAGGATTTTTAAGTAGGCAGCTGTCACTGGCAGGTAAGGGTGGTTTTGATCTTCCTTCTTTATGGGTTTGTCTCTTGTGCCTTTCCTCATTGTTCTGCCCTGGCCATGGCTTCCAGAGCAACCGCAGAGTTACCAAGCACTATCCTCTCACCTTTATTGTCACCAAAGATTCTTGATTAAGTAGGATGCTGGTTATAGAGCTGAGATACTCTCTGTAAATTTCAGAGAGTATCCTTCTGAGTTTTGTTTAGAAATTGATGTTCTACTCCCCTTTTGAACCTCTTTGAAGATCAGGGTATTTTTCTCCTCTGGCCTATTAATATGATAAATTTTGGTTTCAAACATTATACCATCTTTGCAGTAATTTCTGTGCTCAATGTTATTCTTTTAGTGTATCTCCAGATTTGATTTACTTACGTTTTGTGTAAATTTTTGCCTTAATTCAGAGTGAGGCAGATCTATGTTTTATTTTGGGGGAGAGGCCAGGAGAGTACTTAACAAAATGAAGACATCTAACTCTTTTTACAATGCTTTAGTTTTTAAATGAATGTACAGTAAAATTGACTTTTGGGGGCTGTACAGTTCTATGAATTTTGACCCATGTATAGATTCTTGCAACCAGCGCTATAACCAAGACACACAACAGTTCCATCACTCCAAAACACCCCTTGTGCTTTCCCACTCTCGTCACAGCCTACCCCTACCCCTCACCCCTGGCAACCACTGATCTGTTCTCTGTCCCTATAGCTTTGTCATGTTCAGAATGTCATATAAATGGAATCACGTACTGTGTAACCTTTCTGACCTCTTTCACTCAGCAAAATGCCTCTGAGATTCATCTGAGCTGTGTGCATCAATAGTTCATTTCTTTTTCTTACTGAGTAGTGCGCCATTGTACAAATGTTCCAGAGTTTGTTTATCTATCTATCTGTTAAAGGACATTTGGGTTGTTACCAGTTTTGGGCAATTATGAACAGACCTACTATAAACATTCATGTACAGGCTTCTGTGGGAACCTAGGTTTTTGTTTCCTTGGGGCAGTGGTTCTCAACCACGAACTATTTTTGCTACCTGGGTGATATTCAGCGAGGTCTAGAGACATTTTTGGTTGTCACGACTGGGAGTAGGGGTGCTACAGGCATCTGGTAGCAGAGGCCAAGGATGCTGCTAAACCTATAATGCACAGGAGAGCATCCCCCAACAAAGGATGATCCAGCCCAAATGTCAGCAGTGGTGCTGTGGAGACACTGCTCTAGGTAAGTACCCAGGACTGGGCTTGCTGGGCTGCAGGTAAGTGTACGTTTCACTTTATGAGAAACTGCCAGCAGTTCTCCAGAGCAGCTGTGCCGTTTCGTAATCCCACCCGCAACGCATGGGAGCTCCAGTTACTCCACATCCACACCAGCACTTGGTATTGTTTTAAGTTATTTTTAGCCAGTGTGTATTATCATTATTAGTAGTAGTTCTAAGAATTTTTGTAGATTCCTTGAGATTGTCTATGTGCACAGTCATCCATGAAGAGGGGCAGTTTATTTCTAACTTCCCTGGAGACTTTCTCTTTGACTCAGGGATTCCACAGAAGTGTGCTGCTTGTTTTCCAAGTGCTTGGAGGTTTTCCTGTTATCTTTTTTTTTTTTTTTTTTTTTTTGGCGGTATGCGGGCCTCTCACTGCTGTGGCCTCTCCTGTTGTGGGGCACAGGCTCCGGACGCGCAGGCTCAGCGGCCATGGCTCACGGGCCCAGCTGCTCCGCGGCATGTGGGATCTTCCCGGACCGGGGCACGAACCCGTGTCCCCTGCATCGGCAGGCAGACCCTCAACCACTGCGCCACCAGGGAAGCCCTCACATACAGTTTTAAATTTTCTAGTAACCACATTAAAGAAAGGTAAAAAGAAATGGGGAAATCTTAATATATCTTATTTAATCCAATATATCCAGAATATTATGTCAACGTATAATATAAAAATTATTAATAAGATAGTTTACTTTCTTTTTCCTTGTACTAAATCTGCAAAACTTGGTGTGTATTTTACACACACAGTGCACCTCAATTAGGACTAGCCACGTGTCAAGCACTCGAGAGCCACGTGTGGCAGGGGGCTACCAAAGTGGGCAGTGCAGCTTTAGAGTACAAAGATCAGTGAAAAGATTTTAAGTCAACCGCATCATTGTTTTCAGATTCCTTATATCCCTGTTATGTCCCATCCTACAGAAACAGTACAGCGTGTGCCACAGCTTCTGCTCACGTCTCTGACAGACTGTTCTGCTTGGCTTCCGTATCAAGATACTTCATCATAGTTATCTTTTCATTGCAAAGTGCACCTCTTGGGAACGGCCTTCCTAATCGTACAACACAACATCCAGAAGATCAGGTTTAAATAAGTAAAAAGAGACTGACAGATTTTCTATAAAAATGAGAAAAGATTTTTAGGTGGAAAAAGATACAACTTTCTGTTGAAGACTGTCAGCCTGTTGCCAGCTCTTTATCTGTACTAACTCATTTGATCTTCACAACCCTGTGTATGAGCTCAATTTTACAGATAAGGAAGCAGAGGCACAGAGAAGTCAAGTGACTTGCCCAAAGTCACTCAGCTAAGAAGTAGCAGAACTGGGATTCAAACCCAGGGGGTTGGGCTCCTGTGCCTGTGTGCATAAATTCTGTGCTACATCACCTCCCTATGTTTTTACTGTGGGAGAAAACATTTGAAACATATAAACAAATCATATCCGTAATATGTAAGAAGATGCTATCAAGCAAGAAGACAAACATAAATAACCTCATAGAAAAATGGGCAAAGGATAAGAACAGGCAATTCATAGAAAAAGAAATGGAAACAGCCAATAAGCATAGGAAAAGATGCTCAATTTATGTCATCAAGGACAGGCAGGTTAAAACAAGATATGATTTTTCATCCAACAGATTAGAGCAAAAATCAAGAAGTTTGCCAACGGGGTTAGGAGGGTGTGTGAAAATGGCCTCTCTGGCACTGCCGTAGTGTGAAATTTGAACTGCCTTTTTTTTTTTTTTTTTTTTTTCCCGCGGTACGCGGGCCTCTCCCGTTGCAGAGCACAGGCTCCAGACACACAGGCTCAGCGGCCATAGCTCACAGGCCCAGCCGCTTCGCGGCATGTGGGATCCTCCCGGACCGGGGCACGAACCCGCGTCCCCTGCATCGGCAGGCGGACTCTCAACCACTGCGCCACCAGGGAAGCCCTGAACTGCCTTTTTGAATGGCGATCTGGTGGTATCCACCACCATTGAAAACGCGCTTCACTTTTCACCGACAATTCCACTTCCGGGCATCTATCCTACGGCTGTGGTCTCCCACGGGCGTGAAGATGCAGGCACACAGAAGCTCTCCTAACCCAGCTCCACATGACCCATGTGCCTGGGGTCACGTGCACTGCTTCCCCGCAAAGCCCTGCAAAGACCTGCTGAGAGCCGGGCACAGGCTGCCCGCCACCTACCACCTGCACCCTTCTCTCCCCACCGGTGAGCCCCATGTTTGTCCTTAAACTTATGCGAGCCAGTTGTACTTGCTCTGCAATTACGTCCATACTTGATAAAAACTAAAGAACTTTCAGTGCAAAGAGAGTTGTTTTTATGAAAAGTAAGCTGAAAGCTCTAAGAGGTCAGTTAAAGGCAAGTTGCTAAAAACCAAAAGCAAAATCAAACTGCTCTTGAATAAACAAGTGTAAAATATGGGGGGAAACATCATAAAGATCTACAAGGATTTTGCACTTAAGAGTCTTCACAAGCGTCTAAAGTCCAAAATCACACCGGGCCTTATGACTGTAATTCACCAGGAGAGAGAAAGTGAACACAGCTGGTCCTCCAGTGAGAACCCAGGAGCCAAGAAAAGGCCTGCAAACGTGTGCGCTGTTTGCATTTTTTTAAATAATGAAAATGTATTAATGAGTAGCTTATTTAATTTTAAAACTTTAAAAAATAAAGTGATAAACTTAACAATACAAAATGACTCATTGTTCCCTTTGGTAACTTTTCTTGCCCTGAATTGTAATCTGTATAATATCATGGGTTTAGTTTTCTAATCAGTTGGATAATTTCTGCCTTTCAGTGGAGGATTTAAGCAATTTACATTTGTGGTTTTAACAGATACATTTGCTATGAACTCTGCCACCTTATTTTATTTTTAATATTTATTTATTTAATTTATTTATTTAGCTGCACCGGCTCTTGGTTGTGGCATTTGGGATCTAGTTCCCTGACCAGGGATCAAACCCGGGCCCCCGGCATTGAGAGCTTGGAGTCTTAGCCACTGGACCACCACGGAAGTCCCTGCCACCTTATTTTATGCTATTTGTTTTTTGTGCTTTTTACTGTTTGCTTTTCTTTTATTACAAGATCCCTGCTTTCTCTGCTTTTGGCTTGCTGTTGGAGAAGGTTTACACCATGTTTTAAGTTCTACTGGTGTTTATCTCTAAGCTTTCCAAATTATTTATTTCTCTAATTATCAAGGTAAAAAAATAAACAAGTATTCCTCCAGAAACTAGACACTTCTCCTTATTTTGAGGACTATAAAAAAAGGCCCCATGGTGGAAATATTGCGTGAAAAAAGCCAAGTGCGAAATAGCATTGTATAATCCCTTTTATATGAAAGTCAAAGTTAGGGATAGTACGAGGGAAACAAAAGCAAAAGTAAACAAATGGGACTATATCAAACTAAAAAGCTTTTGCACAAAGAAGGAAGCTATCAACAACATGAAAAGGCCACCTACCGAAAGGGAGAAGATATGTGCAAATGATGTATCTGGTAAGGGGTTAATATCTAAAATATACAAAGAACTCATACAAGTCAATATCAAAAAACGAACTCGATTAAAAAATGGGCAGAGGATCTGAATAGACATTTGTCCAAAGAAGACATACAGCTGACCAACAACACATGAAAAGATGCTCAACATCACTAATCATCAGGGAAATGCAAACCAAAGCCACAATGAGATATCACCTCTCACCTGTCAGAATGGTTACTATCAAAAAGACAACAAATAATAAGTGCTGGTGAGGGCGTGGAGAAAAGGGAACCCTCATGCACTCTTGGTGGGATTGTAAGTTGGTGCAGCCAATATGGAAAACAGTATAGAGCTTCCTCAAAAATTAATAATAGAAGTATCATATGATCCAGAAATTCCACTCCTGGGTATTTATCTGAAGAGAATGAAAACACTAAGTCAAAAGATATTTGCGGGCTTCCCTGGTGGCGCAGTGGTTGAGAGTCCGCCTGCCGATGCAGGGGACACGGGCTCGTGCCCTGGTCTGGGAAGATCCCACATGCCACGGAGCAGCTGGGCCCGTGAGCCATGGCCGCTGAGCCTGCGCGTCCGGAGCCTGTGCTCCGCAACGGGAAAGACCACAGCAGTGAGAGGCCCGCGTACCACAAAAAAAAAAAAAAAAAAAAAGATATTTGCACCTCTATGTTCACTGCAGCATTATTTACAATAGCCAAGATATGGAAACAACTTACGTGCCCATCAATAGATGAATGGATAAAGAAGATATGGTGTATATATATATATATATATACTATGGAATATTACTCATTCATAAAAAAGAATAAAATCTTGCCATTTGAGACAACATGGATGGACCTAGAGGGTATTATGCTAAGTGAAAAAAGTCAGAGAAAGACAAATATTATATTTGCAGGTATGAAAGATTCACTTATATGTGGAATCTAAAAAACAAAACGAACAAACAGAACAGAAATAGATACAGAAAACAAATAGGTGGTTGCTAGAGGGGAGGAGGGGAGGGAAGGAAAGAAATAGGTGAGGGGTCTTAAGAGGCAGAAATTTCCAGTTGCAAAATAACTGAGTCACAGGTATGAAATGCACAGTGTGGGGGTACAGTCAATACCTACGCAATACCTTTGTGTGGTGGCATACTGCAACTAGACTTAATCAAAACGTTTAGGTGACCATTTTGAAATGTACAGAAATACCAAATCACTACGTTGTATGACAGGAACTAACATAGTGCTGTAGGTCAATTATACTTTAAAAACGAAAAGCAAACTCAGAAGAGGAGATCAGGCTGTGGGGCGCAGTGGGGTGGGGAAGGGGGAGGGGGAATTAAATGAGGGCAGTTAGAAGGTACAAACTTCCAGTTATAAGATGTAATGTACAACACGATAAATATAATTTAAGATTGCTGGTATACGTATGTGACATATGGAAGAGAGTAAATCCTGAGTTCTCATCATAAGGAAATAAAAATTCTCCATTTCTTTAATGTTGTGTCTATACAAGATGGTGGACGTTCACTACACTTCTTGTGGTCATTTCATGATGCATGGAAGTCAAGTCATTACGCTGTACACCTGAAACTTATACAGTGCTGTGTGTCAGTTATATCTTAATAAAACTGGAAGGAAAAAGAGTTAGGGATGATAAAAAAAAGCAAAAAGTTAGGGGTGATGGCTCTGTCAGTGGCTGGTGGACAGCCACCTGAGGGGGGATTTCTCTGTGGCTTCCGGCACCTTCCACATGGTTGCATTCAGTGGCATTCCTCAGTCCAGTTCCACCTGCCTCTTGGAGATCCCCCCGACCACGCATCTTCACTTCTGGTGGGGTGCGTGGTTCTTTACCTCCCCTCACCAGTATCTTTGTGAGAAGCTGGGATAAGGCCCATCAGGATGACTAGACACTACTGATACCAGAAGTTTCATAAAAAAACTGTGGCATCCTTTACAAATCACCACTTGCAAGTCACATGTGATGTCAGAGGTTAAACCCATCCCTCCTG
This sequence comes from Pseudorca crassidens, assembly GCF_039906515.1. NCBI lineage: Eukaryota > Metazoa > Chordata > Mammalia > Artiodactyla > Delphinidae > Pseudorca > Pseudorca crassidens. Next base: position 7,286,130 of record NC_090301.1, on the reverse strand, counting down.
AGTCTGCGGGGCAGGACACAGTGAACCTCGGTGGCCCTTCAAAAGTCGAGTGCTATCAAGCCTTCTAGAAGAGCAAAGGTATCGTACCAACCGAGTCAGCGTTAGATAACCCTCGTCGGGAACTAGTCTCAGTCTTGGTCATTACCTGTGCACACCATCTGCAGTTTTGCCTTTCTATAGAATCTCGCGCAGGAGAACCAAGAGTTAAAGAAGGACAGGACATCTGGAGTCAGGACTGCATAGGAACAAGTTCAAGCATGGCTTGAAGGAACACGTGAGTGGAGGGGAGTGGGGGTTGAGGGCGAGAGGGAGCGTGAGAGGATAGAGAGGATGGAATTGGACTGAACAAGTTAAAAAAAAAAACATCTCTTCACTTTTTCCCTCTGCATCCACCTTTTAACTTTCACGATGACACACACCTGCAGGGTCGCCATTTCTCGCCCCCAGTCTCTCCCCTTGCTATTGACCAACTTGTCTCTCTGTACACAGATTTCCCCTCTATACCCAAACAATCTTGGTTCAACTAAAATGAACACTTAGCTAGACTTCTTAGCTACTCATTTCTATTGCCATTCATGTTTCATTTCTCCTCTCTAGCAACAAACTATTAGGTGACTCCGTGATCTTGCCTCAGCCTAACTGACGGGAAGTCTACCTGGACCATCGGATGAAGTGGGAGAGACACAAGTCCCAGATTCCCACACCGTTTCAGGAGGGGGCCGAGGGCTTTCTTTCAGAGCCCCAGCCAAGCTTCAAGCGACTACAAAATGAAGATGTGGGATAAGACGGTGCGTGAAAAGTAAAGCACAGATGACTAGTTAGTTCACCGTCACAGTGAGTTCAGCATCACCTACTGCATCAGCGTTCACGCGTACCATGGCAATGCTCCCACGATAACGACTAAAGGTTTAGAGACGCAATCTTACTATCTGACGCAACAGCAATGTGGAGAACACTAAGTACTGGCGTTGAGCTATCCTAGAAGGTAACTGGGTACTTTTTGTTGCCTGTGAATTTTCCTGCATGTTCTGGATGGATGTACCCTGCAAGTAATTCCTCTGGTGAACCAGCCAGGGAGTTTCACCCCGCAGAAGAAGGCTCTCCCACATTGGTTAAAACCCCTGTACGTTCTGATCGGACGCTCCCACCCTAGGGCAGCCCATTACCTCCTGCAGCCTGATCTCCTCCGGCTGGAGGATGTCCAGCACCCCACTGCTCCGAATCTCCGGGAGATCCTGCCAGAGGTTGAATCTCGAGTGCGGGTTACTGAGCAGGCATATCTGGGGCACAGCCTTCCTCTCCGGTGGGCTTGCAGGCTCCTCCTCTTCCCCTTCATCCTCCTCCGGGGTCTCCGCACTGGCCGGGGACCCATCAGCATTGTCTTGGATTTCTGCGTCCTGTTGCCTCCTGGTTTCAATTTCCTGGAGAGTTGATTTATCTCGGTATTCCTGATACAGGAGCCCTGAAATCAAATGGAATTGTATTGACATGAAAAAGATTTCAGAGGAAGATCTTTTGGAATCACTAAGTCAAAGCTTTGGACTCCTATCAAGGGCTGATGCTCTGCCTGTGAAAATACAAAGAAAGCCAGAACCGCACAGGTCTCAGAAAAGGCTCTATCACTGAACAAACTGTCACTGTCTTCATTTCTTGGGAAGGATCAGCGTGCATGAGTTTGTTTGTTTTTTTTTTTTCAACAAAGAATAAAGAAATCCCTGAACAGATTCAAAATCCAGTCACAAAAATGTATGCTTTTCACACACATACTTAGCAAACAACAAGAATCCCGAATTTGACGTGTTAATAACCAATGTGTGCAGAGTCGGTGGAAATGTCCCAGTTATGTTTCAGTATCCCAACAGGATGCTTCTCAAAGCCTAAATGCTTCAATATTAAAACTCAAGTATACTCATTGGTGAAATGGGAATAGCTGTAAATTCTCATTTTGAAGGAAAAAGCCAATATTTCATCAACCTTATGATTCAAAAGGGAAGCATTCCTTTTTTGCTTTCACACTTTCAGACTTACTTCCCTGACCTGAAATAAATGCAGTCTAAGTCTCCAAGGAGATTTGGGGGTACAGAGGAATCAGCAAAAACGTAGCAACTCCACAGGGAAAAATTCATTTTGGATGTCCTGGCTGCAGGGCAGAGGGTTGGTCTCTCCACACAGGAGCAGCAGAAAAGCTTCAGTGGCAAGGGGGCTCCCAGCCCAGGGAGAGGGGAAGCAGGGCTGGGTGGGGAGAGGAAGGGGGGGTCCTGCTGGCGATGAGGCTGGGAGGAGAGGAGGGTCACCCCAAGGGTTCTGTCTATCCTGTGGGCAAAAGGGAAGCCCCTCAGGCAAACAGCTCTGGTCTTCATCTTAGGAGGCCCGCGGATGGGAAGAAAGAGGCCATGCCAGTTCTCTAAGGGAGTGATGATGGAGGCCTGAACTGCAGTGGTGGTGGAGGGATGGGGCCATGTGCATGATTCAGGGACAGTTATAAGGTAGAAGACAGGTCCTGGCGATTGGCTGGTGCTGGGTCATGAACGATATCTGGGTGACCAGTTGGCAGGGGTGTCCGGTGGCCCTGTTCAAGGAGATGAGGAATATGGGAGGAGGCTCCGACTGGGGAATGGGGTGGTGGTGAGATCCAGGTGCACCTGAAGGGAATGCAGGTGGAGAGAACCAGTGGGCAGCTGGACGGGTCTGGAGCCTGGGAAAGCTGTTGGGCCCCTTGATATATCTATCTATAAAACAAAGATGACTTTCCCGGGAAAGTTCTAACAGGGATAAGTGTACCACTTGTAAAGCACTTTCTCATGCAATGCAGTACAAACATTAGCTATTATTCCTTCTTTAATTGTTAAATATATCTAAACAGTACAAAAAAGGAAGGAAAAAAGCAGACGATCTTCAAAATTCTGAAAAATGGCTGGATAAATTATATTCACAAATAACAGGAACTCAGTAAATCACCCTGTGGATTAAATTAATTGGCTTCCTTTGTTCCATAACGCTAGATCATAAAGGCTTTATGCTAAGCATAATATTTACTTCAAAAAAAAAAAAGATCCTGTGATTTTACGTTACAATCCAGCAGATGACAACACTGAGTTAACCTGACAAAGGAATGAAAAAGAAAATCTAAATCTATGCTAAATGCAACCCAGATCGAAGATCTATAAAGACAGAGGTTTAAAGTCACTACACAAACCGGTTCAGTCATGAGCATAAGATATGATTACTATTGCCAACATCGAACCAATTAATCTCCTGTGATTCCGATACTGTTTTCACGGAGGTTTAAAGAAACCAGGATTCCACGAGTTGACTTGGATTCACTTTTCAAAGCTTAGCACAGTGTCTCCCACAGAGTAGGTACTCACATATTCGTTGAGTTGAACACCTTTAAAAATGCAGTTTCCAAGCTTCTCAAAAATATCTAACCAATTTGGCATCTTTTTGAAAGTTCAAAAATATGGCTTATGCATGCTACACAGCACATCGTGTGTACCATGGGTCAGCATGATGGGTAAATCATGGGTAAATGCTATCTCCAACATCTCACATGATGATGTGATACATATGCTGAAATGAGACAAAAACATCAGCATTGTGGGTAGTTGGGTTGAAAGTAATATTTCTGAAATCACATTGTGGCAGACACTGTGGCTGCCTCTCCTCTATCCCCTCACAGCCCTTCTTCCCAGCTGGCAGGGAGGGCTTTTGTCTGGGTGCTGACCTAGTCTGTGCTCAGGGAAGTGGATGAATGCTGACTGATCAAAGCCTACCATGATGGTTCCCTTCCCCTTGCCACTGCTGGGTTTAGACACGAGCATGTGACATGACCTGGCCAAGGAGACTAAGGGGACATCTTACATCTTTACGAAGGGCTTCTCAAAAAGATGTCCCTCCCCAGGAGACACCTGAAGACAAACTGCTCTTTTTTTTTTTTTTTTGGTTTTTATACATGGTTGCTTGAGGATGTGATGCATGGAGCTCTGGCAGCCATCTTGTGATATGAAGCCCAAATGCTGAGAATGGTAGAGGGAAAGGAACTAGGTGATTGCTTGACTTAATGAACCAAATGCAGAATTTCCTACCTCATTCCTGGAGTCAACTGAGATAGAATACTTTCATTCTTTAAGGTCATTTTTTTGGGGGGGGCGGTGCTGGATATTCTATTACACTCAGCCAAAGACTCCCAATACAAGTAATCTTAGCATTTTCTTAAAACTTCATACTTCTTTCTGAAGTCTTCAGAATATGAATTTAAACACGCATTTTCCTGGAGTTACTATGATTACAAAGAGTTATCTGACACACTGTGTAACCATTTTCATGACCTGTTTATTTGTTTATTTTTTTTTTGGTGGTACGCGGGCCTCTCACTGCTGTGGCCTCTCCCATTGCAGAGCACGGGCTCCGGGCATGCAGGCTCAGCGGCCATGGCTCACAGGCCCAGCCGCTCTGCGGAATGTGGGATCTTCCCGGACCGGGGCACGAACCTGCGTCCCCTGCATCGGCAGGCGGACTCTCAACCACTGCGCCACCAGGAAAGCCCACCTGTTTATTTTTATTAACCTTACCTGAGGAGCTATGTAATCTGATTAAATTTTTGTAGTAGAGATATACTGTTGATATATCATGTTTTTCTATTTTCTCTTTTGTACATTCAGTAAGCAAAATTGATTTTACCTGTAAAAGCTGGCACCTGGTATTATATTCATGCAGAATTAGAAGGCTCAGTTCCCATCTCTCCTAATTAAAATGATCTATATCAGGTTGGCTGAGCTACCCTGCAGAAGGAGGATAAGCTCCTGGAGTCCTTCAAAATCTCACCTTCTGAAGGGAATAATTTTTTTCTTTGAATCCTTCAGATAGAACTTCTAAAGGGCAGAGAATTCATTTATTTTTAGTGAGCACCTTCTATGCACCAAGCAGTTGTTAGGTGCCAGAGACAACCACAGCACACACACACACGTGTGCACACACACACACACACACAATCACAGGGTCTCAGGGTCTATGATCTTCAGGGCCACCACCAACTACAATGACAGCTGTATACCACATCATGCATAGTCCTGGCATCATTTTGTTCTTGCCTGGGTGGGAGCCACTGCAAAATTCAACACAGTGGTCTACAAGATGCCCATATAGCCTTCCCACTTTCCTTCCCCCTTAATGCCACTGTGTCTTTAGGAACGCGTTGTCCTTTCCTGATACCCGGCAAAGAATTCACTTCATTCGGTGAGCTAAAAGCAGCTGGCCTCCTGTAGCAACCTGCTTGGCATAAGCCTCGAGTCTATGATGAAGGATGTGAGAAGAAGGCAGCCTCGGTCCTGTGCTGTCATTCAGCACATCTGTTGAGCACCGACCATGGATCCAGCCCAGGGGCCAGAAACACATAGTCACCATTACACCAGGAGATAGTGGGAGAAAAGCCTCAGAATGTCAGTCTCTACTGTTTACCAAATGAGGAAACCAAGGGCCAGGATGAGCAGGTACCAGAGCTCAGGGCTCCCGACTCCCAGCTTTGAGCTTATGCCACGGGCTCTCCAGGAAGGAGGTCTCCACACGCCCACACTGCAGAAGGGAGCCTCTCTCTCCGTGAGAGGAGGCACGGATCTCCCCACTCCCACCTCGATTTCCTTCCTGGTCCTGACATTGATCTCAGCCAGAGGATCCCTTTCTAGAGGGTGGAATTCGAGGCTTCCAGCACATGCCAAGGCCGAGGTGGCCCTCCTCGCCATAAAGGGCAATGTGGTAGAGGTAGAAGAAAGGGATTTTCGGGTGTGTTTGTCCTCAGATCAGCCCCTCTCCATTTCCGCCAGCAAACAAAGGGAAAAGCCACCACCACCATCACCACCCAGCCCACATGCAGGGGGCCCACTAGGAACAATACCCCTGGAGTCAGCACTGCTTAACAGAATGCAGTGTGCGCTCCACCCTCAGCTTTGCAAGGGCTCAGCTCCTCCCAGGGTTCAGTCCAGAATAAACCCCAGCCAGGGGAAAGGGAACCTGCCCAAAAAGTCTCCTAAGCATGGGTCTCCTGGGGCAATGGAAGCTCCACTTCCACTGGAGACACTTCATGTCCGTCTGAGTGTTTGGGATGGAGAACAATAATGATGAATTTAGGAAAGAAAATTTTCAAGCCAAAATTTTAATTTAACGAATAAACTTCTGCTCTGACAACCCTGAAGAACAGAAAGATTTCTATGCCGTACCATTCCCGAAGAACCCATGTCACCCACTTGTGGCCACCTCTGGTGATGAAGATGAGAGCTAGTTTGATGTCATCAGCAATCTTTGACTCTTAAATGCGAGCGCTCGGGTTTTGGGGATGCCTTCTCAATCCACTTTCTGCTTTCACAGAGCTTCAACTGCAGCTGTGCAGGAGCTGGACACGCGGGCTATGCCCTGCACTTCTGGCCATGCTCTGGACAGGCAGGTGGAGCCAGGCTTCCCTTCCTAACCCAGGGGCCTCTGGGGCTCCCAGCTTCTCTCTACTTACCTTTCCTTCCCCTGTGCCAAGTCTGCCACTGCCACCCCTTTCTGAATTGCCCCAGTCAGCCTGACTCTCTCCACAAGTCCCCTCTGCAGGGTCCCCTCCCTTTACAGGTCTTCCCCAGGCCCCCGGGTGGGGATGGCGGGGGGACGCATGGAGCGTCCCCTCCTGCATGGCCCATAAGCACCTAACCCCTGGACTTTCTGGCAGAAGACACAAGAGGACAGAGAGCCCTCCCCAGGAAAGAGCTGGGCAAGCACACCTCTCCAAGAGAGCAGGAAAGAAATGCATTTGCTAAAGCCCAATTATACAGCCACTATTAAAACGCGGCAGTTTTGCCTCTGGAACCATTTAGAACCAAATATGTCAGTAACCTTCCTTGTCAGAAACATCTGTCCAGGGGAAATGCAAGGGCATCCCACAAGCAGGGGAGCCCTCAGAGTCCGCCAGGAACCAACGTTTCCCCCAGTGACGCCCCGTCGCCGCTGGGGACACCCACCTATTTGTTCGATGAGGTTCCTCCAGGAGTCGGAGGGAATGGGGTGGATCATCTGCAGGGCCTCGGTGAGCGTGGTGGGGCTGTCGAGGGCCGGGCACTCCTCGGGTGTGGCCTCATTTCCCAGGGTGGAGGACGACTCGCTGCCAGAGAGAGGAGAGGCAGGAGCCGGTTATTTTTAAGCAACGACACACCTCGGCCAGCTCGCGAGAGGCGTCCGCACAGGCGGCCCTGGCCAGATGGACCCTGACCAGGATGTCCAGGCCGAGCGGCCGCCGCCGCTCCCTGCCACGCAGGCCCCACAGGCCCTTTTTGTCACCGCATCAGGGCGCGACCGGGTAATTCATTCCCACACCAGCCCACCCAAACCTTCATGTTTTCGGAGCTCGCGGGCAGGCGTCGGAAACTTGGCGCGTCCTGCCCGCTTCGCGGCGCCGCCCCGCCGCCCGGACGGGTCCAGCGGCCAGGGGCCCTGCGCTCGCTGCGCACCCCGCGCCGCTCGCTGTCACACGGCCCCCGGCCCCCTTTGGGTAGCGATCCTCCAGTCCCAGGGCCACGCGGCGCGGAGAGGGGCCACCGAACGGGACGCGTGCGCCCAGGGCGCCCGAGAGAGGGCGCGAGAGGCGGTCCGGGGCAGGGACAGGGGTGTCGGCGGTCCGGCTGGGGAGCATCCCCCGACCTCAGGCGGCGTGCGGGCACGATGGGGGCCGCGGGAGGAGTGAGGGGCTGCGGGGCCCGCAGGGCGGGGGGCGCGGGACAGGCAGTTCGGGTAGGCGTCCCCGACCAGGGACGCAAGCTGGGGCCACAGGCGCGCAGTGGTGGCGCGCAGGGGTCGGGACGGCCGCTCGTCCTCACCTGCCAGGGAGGTGTCCCGCCGCTGAGTCGCGCGCGTCGCTCTCCGAGGTGGAGCTGTCGTGGTCCACGGCGCAGGCGGCGCTGAAGGCTGCGGCCAGCAGCTCCATGGGGGCCGGCAGCCAGCCAGGCTCTGGGGCCGGGTCGGGGACCGCGCTGGGGGCCCGGAGCCGGGCGGGGGGCGACGAGCGGGCTCCGGAGCAGGGTCGCAGCGCGCTTAGCTGGAGCCGGAGCTGCCGCTGCCGCCGCCGCCGCTGCCAAGAGCTCCAGCAGGCGCCCCGGCGCGCGCCTGGAGGCTCCCGGGGTTGCCACGGCAACGGGGGAGGCGGGTGGGGCGCGCGCGGCGGGGGCGAGGCCCGGCGGCAGCCGGGCGGGGGAGCCTGGCCTTGGGCGCGACCCAGGGCCCGCGGACGCCGACTGCTGCCCGGGACCGCCGACCAGGTCCGCGCCTCCCTCCTCTGCCGCGGCTCTGCCCCGGCAGGGGAGACGAGGAGGGCAGGATGGGTGGGGGCCGGCGAGCTGCGCCTTCGTCTTCCCGCCCCCTCCTCGCCGTCTGGCCACATCCCGCCAGCTCACGGGGCGAACTTGGAAGGTAGGGGCGAGGTGACCCTCTGCCCGGCGCGCCCTCGAACTTCCGTCTTGCCCACCCCGCGCATCCTATGAGGTCCTTCACAGGGACCCGCCCGGAGACCCCCGCCTCTGTCGCTCCGGGCCCAGCCTCGAGGGACCCTCGAGGATATCCGCTCCTGACCTGACTATGGAGAGGGGGCCAGCGCGGAAGCCTCTCCCGGACGAGTCTGGCTGACCCCGGCTACCCCGAGGCCCTAGCAGCACGGAGTGGGTATAGGGGAGGGAATGGAGGAGAAACAAAGTGCCCCCAAGCCTCCACCCGGTTTCCCTGCCCGGTCACAATGACGTTCGGAATCTGCACCTTTGTGTTAGCTAGTTCAACTCGCTTCCGGATACAGAGAGCAAGCAAAAATGGGAAACTGGAGTCGAGGGGAGTGTGAGTGGTCCCGTGTGACTTGGAAATCTAGACGGACAACTCCAAAATCCGACTCCAAGTCCAGTAAGAGAACTGGAGCCCTGCCCGGTGGCCTTCTCTGAGGGCAGCCCCTCCGCTCCCTGCTCCCCTGGGCGGTGCCGGGTGCCGGGTGCCGGGACGGCGGCCTGTCTCTGCGGGCCAGAGCCAGTTCCCGCTCTTCGGAGGGTACCTGGCGGGGTGGGTTGTGCAGACCAAAGTCGAAAATCTTCTCGGCACCTTCCCCTGCACAGTCTACCCACGGGGCATTTGTTTAAATTAACAAATTCCTCGTTTTTCGATGCAAATACTCCTGCTGCGAGGGGTTCACTTACTAGTTAGTAGGTTGGCTTTAATGCGTTCCTTAGCCAGTCGTCTAGAGCGCGGCAATTGTAAAGGGAGAGTTGGAGTGGAAAAGGAGAGAAAGCAGCTTAGAAAGGGGCCTTTTTGCCAAGAGGGGAACTCCCTTTACCAGACTTCAGCTGGCGACGCCGGCGGTCCTACGCATTCCATCGGTGCTCAGGTTGACGCAAACCAGTTCCTAAAGCTGCCTCTTAGCCCTCGTTCCCCTCGAGCGGCCAGAACGGACAGGTCTGATCTCCTCTTGCCCTTAAGGCCTCATAATATTTGCGTGACAACCGTCAGGTCTTCTGTCTTTCCAACCCAAGCCACTCCTTTCTTGACTCATTCTGCGTATCTCCGGACAGCCCTCTCTTGAGCCCTACATTTTCATCTGTTCACTGGCAGTCTTCACCTGGATGTCTGCTAAACACTCACATCCCCACCACCACCAGCAGCCAACCAGGAGGCCAGGCAGAACGTGAGGGACAGCCGCTCCTGTACCTCCTGTCACCCCACATGTCAATGCCTCACTGAGCCCCCGGGATCCCCAAAAGCTTTCAAAGCTGTCCCCTCCTTGGTATTTAGACCTCTCCTTCCCTCTGTCCATCCTTCCCTCTGTCCATCCTTCTCTCTGTCTCCTTTTTAACCTATGGGTCGGCTTTTGTCCCTCCCCTGCTTAAAAACCTCTGTTGGAGTCCCATCCCCTGTGGGCGAAGACCACCTTCTGCCTCTGTAATGGGCTCTTTACCAGGTGTCCCACTCCTTGCCATCTTCCTTGGCTAGAACTGCCCACCTTACCCCCCAAATCCTCACCGTTACTGGTTGAGGCTCCTGGAGCATCCCCACCAGGCCCTTAACCCTGTATAACCAGCGGCATTGCCTGGCACTGTAATTCCCTGTGAAGAGGGCCATCCTTACACTAAGACATGGGCTCCTCTAGGGTGGGCACCCTGGTGTCCCACTCATCTTTCATCGGGGTCCAAGGAGGTGCACTGGCTGGGCAGTCACTAGGACCTGCTGCTCTGCATGGTTTCACCGCCCTTGAAATTCGACGTAACACTAAGTGGAAGCTGTCACTTTCACACTTGGTTGCACTGAGGAGAAAAGACTCATTTTTTTTAAAAATCAGAAGATATTCAAGTGAATTACATGTATTAAGATGAGTATAATAAAACCTTCCAATTGAAAAATAAGCTAAAAATACCCTTCTAATTATGAAATCAGTTTAGAAAGTCACTGCGTTCTGAAGGCATATAACCTTAAGCTAAATTCCCCATGTTCTATTTTCAATCCTACTTAGTGCTTACTGGGCAGGCTATGATTAAAATCTCCATTTAACTGACATTTTGCCCTAAATCATTCACAAAATAAAGTAGAGGGAAATATTTCAAATATTTATACTTGATTAGTCCATCGTTGGTGCTCTGTAAGCATTTGTTAAGGAATTAATGATATGTTTTAAAAAACATTTAGTTATTTTATATATTTTATCTAAAAAAATATTTAGTTATTTTATATATTTTATCTAAAGATTTTCAAATATTTATACTTGATTAGTCCATCGTGCTCTGTAAGCATTTGTTAAGGAATTAATGATATGTTTTAAAAAATATTTAGTTATTTTATATATTTTATCTAAAAAAATTTAGTTATTTTATATATTTTATCTAAAGATTCTTTATTTCTTCCTTTGGGTTATAAAAGGTAAATATTGGAAACAAAGTGGATTCTTATTTATGTAGCAATCTCAGCCTTCAGGTGTTCTCATTTATGTTTATAAAATGTTACTTTATTCTGAGGGAGAATTGCTAGAAGCAGAAGGAAGCTTAGAAATGATCTGGTCCAACTCTTCTTTTACAGAAAAAGAAGCAGAACCAGAGGGTTAAAATGACAAGCCCAAGATAACAAAACTGGCTAATGGCAGATTTTGGAAGCATGTGCTAGTAAGTCAAGACTACCTTGTGTGGATTAAGGAACTGCAAGTTTCTGTTTTCTTATTCTAAATATTTTTAGGGTCATATGGTATGCCACCAGATTATTACAGGTTAAAACACATCTGTATTCTTAAATCTAGTAGGAAAATGACTTTGTAGTGAGACGGTAATCCTCAAATATACATTTTAAAACTTCTAGAAACAGGTGCTTGATAACTTTTAATTAACTATAGCTTTTAAATCCATAAACACAGTTTATTTTTGTCACTCTTAAGAGACTTTTTCAGTTGCTTTGAAAATCAACACATTTAAACCAGAGGGGCAGCACCAACAGTCAGTCCCCAGAAGGCTACAGGCTTGAGGCTAAATGGACCCCCCAGATCCAGGTGAAAGTTAGGAAAAGGACAAGATGTAGCCTCTCTCACTGCAGCTCCAAGAGAAACCATACTCAGTGGATAAAAAGACTTCCCCACGAGGAGACTCTCCGAATTTAGATTCTTCTGTTGTGTGGTTAGAAGTATTTTACTGGTGAGGTGGAGGGGGAGGTCTTTCCTTACTTATTCTCAGAAGGATAATTTGTAAATGTGGGATTGTAACACGTTACAGAAATAAGTTTAAAACACAATCAATTTATCCCTGTTGAGTAAAGAATTAATCTTACCCAAAGAGAGGTCTGACCTTTTCCTTGGGCTGCCGGGAGGTGACCTCTAAGCCATTGGAATGTCTGATAAGAGTGTCTTTGCTTACCTGGGGGCTGGGGCCACATCAGATAAGGTGGAGACTTTGGGCCACGTGACAGTAGCTCAACCTCCAGAGGGGCTAAAGACTGAGGTCAGCCATCTGGGTGGCCAACCAGTTCTAGCTGATGGAGCCCCAATAAAAACTCTGAGCACCCAGGCTCAGATGAGCTTCCTGGTTGGCAATATTGTCATACGTTGTTACCCGGGAATGTTAGCTCTGTCCACAGTTTCATAGGGACAAGGCAACTGGAAGTTCCGAGTGGAGCCTTTCTGGATTCTGTCCTATGCATCTCTACCCTTGTCTGATTTAAAACTGTAGCCTTTCACTGTAATAAGCCATAACCATCAGTAACAGCTCTGAGTCCTTCTCATGAATCTTTGAACTGAGGGTGGTCTTGAGGGTTGTACCCTAACTTTGCAAGCCTTGAATCTGGTTTAGAGTACAGTGACCACGTTCCTCTTAACAGCCTTCCTTTCCTTGGTCTCTTTTTCTCTCTGTCAGTCTGCCCCGTACGCCGCTGCCAGGTTAGTTTCTCTCAAGCACATCTGTTTCCGCACGTCTGTTGTTTTCAGTGACTCCCCAGTACCTTGCTGGTACTTCATTGCTAATGGAGTTAATGTGCAGCCTGGACTCGGGCTGCCCGGTTGGGAGCTGGGTCACCCCAAGAGCTCCCATGGCCCTGCCTTTGCTCTGTTAGCTCTGCCCTGTTATCACCCACTTGCATGGTTTCTCTTCCCAGTGACCTGAGATTTGGGGGTGGGGCAGCTCTGAAGATGTCATTTATTTCTGCTTCCCCAGCATCCAGCCCAGCCAGGAGGCATCGGGAAATAGTCAGTGAATAAGTAAATACGGGGAAGTTGGTAGGTGTTACGTGGACATGTCCTTGGTTTCATTCTTTCTTCTACAGTTACTGAGTCTAGCACTAGCCCTCCCTTGGTGTTACATCTTGGCCTTCTTGGGTTAGAAGGTAATTCTTTCATTGCCCTCTTTGGGAACTAGCAGGTTTCTGGGGTTGGTGCCTTAAGCGTGGGGGAGGTAACTGACCTGCTGTGGTGAGTCAAAAAGCCCATTAAAACTGGATTCGTTGTTTTGGTGAAGTGAGGAGCGTTTTGTTTTTGTTTTGTTCTTTTTAGACGTGGTCGCTATGGTGGACAGTTGTTATAGTTTTGGTTAAATAGGGAAAAGCCCAGAGGGATGAAGAGATGCGTACAAATCTTTGTCTGATTTAAGAAGATATGCGAGTGTTGGACAGGTGTCAGTGATCATGGGAAGTAGGCATCGCGGTCCGAGGGCTTAGCTGCCCAAGTTTCGATAGTGCTCCGCTGAATACATTTTCAGAATCAAAAATAGGCAGCCAAGCTTTGCTCCACTTCCAGGCGTGAGAGGCAGCCTGGATGATGTTGTTTGGCTAGTGAAATGTCGGAATTTCCAAAGCAATTTGATGGTTCATGTGTCCTTAGTACTGTCCTTAAAAGGTTGAGACAAATGGTGGCCGTATCGTCAATTATGACATGCAGACAGTTGTATGGCCTGGATAGAAATGTATTTCTCAAAACAGGCTCCCCAAAATAACTCATGGATAAAACACTATCATGTTGTGTGTTTGTCTGAAACTGCGGAAAATGAGAGCGGGCCTGGGATGTGGGTTTCTCTGGAACGTTCCTAACCAAGGAGCTGGGGGCACATACAGCCTGAGGATGTTGGCTATGGGTGATGTCATATACTTTTGACCAATAGGAGCATTTCTGAAATAAGGGGGACCTAAGAGAAAATACTGCTATTTCCAAAATATGTTGAGGATGAAATTTGGAGAAAATGAGATTAGGAGTTGCCTTGGTACATTCCTAATCTAATAATTTACATTTTAAGTTGTGGCCATTAGGGTTTATACACTCTTAGTTGGAACTCAAACTGTAAAGGCATTGATAGCCCTCTTGCTTCCACTCAAACATTTATTCATTTTAAATCACCTTACAAACTATATAGCTAGATCTAATTTAGTGCTATATTAATTAGAGCATTTTGTAAACTATAGTATACTATACAAATAGAAAGTGATATTATTATTATTTAGGAAGCCTACATTAAACGCTAAAATACATTCGCTATTGTAATGGAGAATGCATTGCCTTAACTATTAACCAAATGTAGCAAAACTATTTAAGATATGAAACAAGAAAGAAAAATATGTCCATTCATAAATAAAATATACTTGAAGGAAAAGCATGCAGTTAACAAAATTAATAACTAGACGTTGTTCACACATTGTTCTTTGAAAATTGCAAACAATTGGATTTTAGAGAAATATTTTCCTTAACAAGAAGTACGTAGCATGACAACTTTTCATTTCCTACCGAAGCAAACCACCTCGCCCTTAACATCCAGTAGAAAGAATGTTTTGTGTTGAGTCACCAGGACTAAATGTTCAAGGATTTAGAGTCTCATAAAAAGACCCATATGTCTTTGGTAGAGACTGGTCACTTTATGACAAGAGCTGTTAGGAGCACAAAGGAGGTGTCCCACCAGACAAAGTGCCTGGTTCCAGGTCCTTGACTGCCTGTCATCATGTTGATGAAAATGCCTTTCTTCCCAGGAATTCAAAGCTTTTGACTACTGTTGGGTATTTTGGAAGGCTCTAAAATAAGGGAACTGGTGACCACAGTGTACAACAAACAAATGAGTGTTATAATAAAGAGAAAGCACGATATTTCAAAAGCACAGCAGATACACGGCCATCAAAGAGTTTAAAAAATGATCAGCCAGTGTTAGCCAAGGCTTGGAAGCTGTCGTTTGCCTCTGGAGGTGGGAGTGTGAATTGGTGCCACCTTTCTAGAGGGCACTCTGACACCCTTATCATAAATCTGCACATGTTCATACTCTTTGGCAAAGAGATTCTAATTCTAGGAATGTATCCTAATGAACTGTAAGAATCCATGTGAAAAATTAGCTACAAAAATATTTATTACAGTGTTATTTATAACAGTGAAATATTCGGAGTAGCCTAAAAGTCCAATAACAGGAAATCGACTGTTTAAATTATGACATGTCTCTAAAATGGAATATCACTAAAATGATTTAGAAAATCTTTAATAATCTGGAAAGATGCCCATAATATATTGACTAGAAAAGCAGATTCCCAAACTGGATGGTAGCACGATCTTATTTTGTTTGTAAATAGAGTTATATATATGGACTTCCAAGCATACAGATGTATTTGAAAAGGACTGGAAGAATGATCACCAAAAACATTTCACAGTACTTGTGGTTGATTGGTCAGATTCTGAGGGAATTTTCATCTCTTTACTCATATGTGTTTAACAAAAAAAATTTTTTTTTTGCAATAAATGTGTCACTTATGTAATAAGGGGAAAAAAGTTACTTAAAAAAAAATCAATCCCTTAATGCGCATACATCTAGAACATGAGTTTAAAGTGTTCACATAACCATAGGGAATCCTGATGAATTTGAACAAGGGGGCTTATCTATTTTGTGTTCTCTGGATTTACTTGGGGGAAAACACCTCAATTCGTTACATAAACCTAACTTTTAAAAAGCTCTTCAGTTTCCAAAGAAGCACAAATTCAAATTTTGCAGTAGATTACTTCCTGACAATCTCTAAAATTAAAGCACTTACCTGATATTCTAATCTGCCTGGTTGTAAAAATAGTCGCTTTTCCAGAAATTCCCCTTTTCCTTCCATAAACCCACGTGAACAACTCCTAACCAGAATGCTCTTTCCTTTTCCGTTGAAGTCCTTGTCCCATGGAAGGAGTCATCAAAGAAATGACTGCCTCCCATCAAAGGCAGGTCTCCTAACACCACAAGCCTTTACCTGCCCTCCTGCATGGCTATATCTCACCTGGGCTGGCTCAAATGCCACCTCCTCCATGAAGCCCACCCTGCATCCTATCTCATGGCAGGCTGTATTCGCTCACTTAGGGTCTCCTGTAGCACTTCACCAAGGTTGTGTTTAAGGCGTGATCATATTCTTGGAGAATGAATTCTCTGTCCTCCTGGACTGTTCATGGAGAGAGGACTCAGCCTGATTGATGTCCACCCCCTCACTGTGCCTGCAGAGACCTTGTACATCCTGGAAGACATAGTCACCAAATGGAGGTGGAGTGGAGGAGGCTTGAAAGCACAGTCGTTCTTTTGGTCTCATCCCAGCGCTCGGTAAATTACAGTCATAGAAACATTTACAAACCCTTTCCTTTCACCCACTAAATACAAACTTCCTCTCCTTGCTACTGCCTTAACAGGTGAGTGCACTGTTAGCTGAAGTACCATCCCTTCCCCGGGGGAAATGTCAGTTTACCAGCAAAGAAGTGAAATTTCACTTTTGCTTCTTTACCTATTTACTGTTCACCCCTCCCCTGAGCTGACCGGTTGATGCTTCTTTTCCTAATTTTAAACCCATGTCTCATTTTTTCCACGCAGTGAAGGCTGCATGCTAAATTATTGCTATTTCTAAAGTGTTGCTCAGCCCTTGGAGTAGCTTTTATTTGTCACAGTGTCAGTGGGATCTCGAGGCTTGTTTCTCTGTTAGGCTCAGGGTAAAGAGAAGGTCCTTATTAGTCTCCCTTTTCTTCCTAACCATGAGGGTCTTTTCTAAGGGGTCTCAGAGGAGGGTCTTAAGCTCGCCAGAAATACATTCTTCCCTTTGAAATTAGCATTTGTTCTTTAAAAAGAAAGAGGCTCTAACCTGTCATCAGTTGAGTGTTTTCTGTAAGAAGTAAAGGATTTTTACCAGGAGACAGGAAAGCCTCCTAGACACAGTGAGTCAGGGAAACAATAGAACTGAACTGGAAAATTCCTTCCTGTTGCGAGCATCTGAGAATACATGGTGTCCCTTCCATAACCTAAGGCCTTCGTTTCAGCACTTCACATGTTGTGAATCTCCACCAGCTGCGTGCGGGTCTTAAAGATGGAGTGCTCTAAATTTTCTGTGATGACCGAATTGAAAATCTTCAGGACAAACAGGCACTTATGCATTGCTGATGAGAGAGCAGAACTGTCCAACCTCATATGGAAGGGAATTTGACCCTAACTCACAGAACCACATGTGTGCAATGGACTGTTTGTGTCCCCCGCAAATTCGTATGCTGAAATCCTAACCCCCCAAGGTGCCGGAAGTGGGGCTTTTGGAAGATGATTAGGTCAGGAGGGTGGAGTCCTCATCAATGAGATTAGTGCCCTTATAAAAGAGACCCCAGAGAGATCCCTCGTCTTGGTCTTGGCTTTCCCAGCCTCCAGAACTGTGAGAAATAAGTGTTTGCTGTTCACAAGCCACCCAGTCTACGCTATTTTGTTAGAGTGGCCCCGTCGGACTGAAACAACACGCGTTTCCCCTTTGACCCAGCATTTCCATTTCTCAGAATTACCCAGAAGACACGCCCTGAAATACAAAATAAGATGTGCAGAAGGTCATTCTTCATGACATTATGTTTTAGAGCAAAATATTGGAAACAACCTACATAGCCATCCAAAGAAGATTGGTTGACCACACCATGGTATAGTCACCCCGACGAAGTCCTACGTAGCAGAATCGAGAATGAGGAAGGCGTTTCTGAACCGGTAGGGAGATTTCCAGTGCTACGTGAAAGAAGCAAGGTGTGGAAGAGCACATGCAGTCTGTGAACTAAAGAAGAGGAAGTCATACAATTACACACCCCACCCCACCCCATCCCAAACGAGATACACGGGAAGGAAAGAAGAGAAACCAGTAAAGATGGTTATTTCCAGAGCTGGGGTAGAGAGTAAGACCTTTCTGAGTGTACTTTTTATATAGTTTTGAATATATAACCATGTAGATGTTTTACATATTCAAATAATTTTTAAAAATATAAAAGTATGGGGGGGGAAATCAAACCCTAGAATTGAAAATAAACTGAAACAAATGAACTTAAGTAATTATCAAGTTGATAATATAACAACACAAAAAAATTCAAGTAACTTTTTAATGTAGTGCTCTGTCTTTGTGCCATTACTGAGATCTATTCTAGGACTAAAAAAAGCAAAGACATTTTAAATTTTACTTT
This sequence comes from Pseudorca crassidens, assembly GCF_039906515.1. Classification (NCBI taxonomy): domain Eukaryota; kingdom Metazoa; phylum Chordata; class Mammalia; order Artiodactyla; family Delphinidae; genus Pseudorca; species Pseudorca crassidens. The sequence goes on along the minus strand of NC_090301.1, from coordinate 7,268,213 downwards.
GTAGGTGTGGCGGGTTGAATTGTGTCCCCTGAAAAGATATGTTGAGGTCCTAATGCCTCGTACCTTGAATGTGACTTGATTTGGAAATAGGGTCTTTGCAGATGTAATGGCGTTAAGATGATATCATACTGATTAGCCCTAATCCAATAACTGGTGTCTTTATAAGAAGAGGGAAATTTGGACACAGAGACACAGACATACAGACAGGAGAACACTGTGTGAAGACGTTGGCAGAGATTGGAGTGATGCATCTACAAGCTAAGGAACGCCAAGTGTTGCCAACAACCACCAGAATCTAGGAGGGAGGCATGGGACAGGTTCTCCCCTGCAGCTTTCAGAGAGAGCATGGCCCTGCCTTGATTTTGGACTTCTGGCCTCCAAGACTGTGAGAGAACAAAGTTCTGTTATTCTTAAGCCACCCAGTTTGTGGTAGTTTGTCGCAGTGCTTTAGGAAACTAATATAGTAGATTCGTTATTGGTTATGGTATAGGTAGATTAATTGTGAAATTCTTCTTTGAGTATTTGTAGAATAGAGCATTATCCTATAATACATTGATGTTGAGACCCAAGGGCCTCACTGCTAGAAAAAGGAGATGAAAATATGGAATAGGGAGAGAGAGGAGAAATGCTGTATGTCAGGTTGGAATTGAAGGTGTCCCTATGAACACACATGCATGCACACACACATAAGCACAGACACGTTTCCTCGCTCTGTCCACTGAAAAGTCCTAGAAGCGATGGCCTTCCAGTAGGAAGGAGCACATACAGCCTGAAGATCTTGGTTTCTGAGCACATACAGCCTGAAGATCTTGGTTTCTAAGTATCATTCTGCACTAAAACTAGGGCTCCTTGGAGAAATGGTTGACTTCAGGTCTGGGATGTAGAAATTATATAAAGTATCTTCCTGTGTCAGAAAGTAAGGAAATACTCAAGGATATGAAGGAATGTGTCAAAGGGACATAATAGCCATCTTAAAGGGGCTCTTACTGGCCAAATTAGTGACAGTAATGGATTCACCCGACACGTTGAATTCAACAACAACCATCAACCACCATGAATCCATAGTGAAACTCAGAAACAAAGTAGAACAAAAACAAAGGCGAGTCTTCATCACAGAAGAACATCGACTAATACAAGTGGAGGAGTAACAGAACATTCTCATTTTACAGTTTCCAGTGTCATGGTTGATACAGGAAGGATCATTAATGGATGTTAAAAGCCACTGAGTGAAAGATTAATAGGAAAGAGGATATTTACATGTTCTCAAACTATCACTTTCCAGATAACCTATTAGTTGCGAAAGGAAAAATGGTACCTTTACTTCGGAGCAGTCTGGCAGCTCCTGAATTAACCTAATGATCAAACTTAGCCTCAGGAATAGCAGGCCAGCTGACATTAGTGCCTCTTGACGGGGTGCAGTTTGAAGTACACACCACCTAGATGCATTCTTGCTAAAAATGTTTAACCTGTTTAACCTGAATGTAACCAAGTGTCTAGCCCTAACTTTCAGTTTAAAGAAAATATAGGGGGTAAAGGAACAGGTTAAAAGTCTGCACAAGGAAGCAGTCAGACACACAAGGGGGGCCATCCTGCCATTGATAAGCCTGGATTTTCACAAAGTCAGTCATGGAAAAAAATGGGGAGACTGTTGAGGTTATAGGAGTCTGAAGAGAGCATCTGACAAATGCAGTGCTCAGAATTTAATTAGACCTTCATTCACAAATCCCAGCTGTAAAAGACATTTTGTGGGGAATTCCCTGGTGGTCCAGTGGTTAGGACTTGGAGCTTTCACTGCCGTGGCCCGGGGTTCAATCCCTGGTCAGGGAACTGAGATCTCGTAAGCCACTCAGCGGAGCCACCAAAAAAGAAAAAAAGAAAAGAAAAGAAAACAGACATATTGGGGACAGTTGCAAGAAAGTTGAATATAGACTGGCTAGTAGGTAGATTATGGAATGATTGTGAATCTTTTTAGGTGTGATGATGGCATTGTGATCATGTCGAAGAATACTGATTCCTAGAAGCTTTGCACTGGATATTTAGGGGTGAAGTGTTTGATGCCTGCAATTTACTTTCCTATGGTTTAGTGGAAACAGAAGAGGGAGAAAGAGAATACACATATGCAAGGTGTTAATCATTTAGGAGGTCTAGGTTGAGGGTATATCTGTAGGTTAAATTTCTTTCTTTATAAGAAGTTGGGGGAAAGGAAAAGAAGTATTTAGAGAAAGGGCACATTTGGTTTAAAAAACTGTATTAACAATCAATTTTAAATGCAGTCGGATGTAAAGTATAGAATATTGAGTTAGGGATGGTATAAAGGCTGAGGGAATGAGGTGGCCTTTGCCAGTCACCTTGCCAAGCGTGGGAGACCCTCCCGGAATGGGAGCCCCAGGAAGGCAGAGCTTTTGGTCTCCTGTGTCCGCTACTGACCCCCTGGTACCCAGAGCAAAGCCTGGACCATCGTACGTGCTCAACAGGCATCTGACACAATGAAGTGTAAGTAGCTCAGTGATAAATACCTTTATCTGATTTCTGATCATTTTTTTAGGATAGACTCTTGGTCAAGATTAAGAAGATTTTTATTGCTTTTCACATATTTCATGAAATTACAAAAGGTCATGCCAGTTTACACCCAACCAGTGTCTCTCTCTGTACCCTTTCCGGTATTCAATATTTGAATTTTAAGCAATGTGTCAATTTGGTACATGAAAAATGAAACCTTGTTCTGTTTCGCATTTTTTTCTTTACTAGTGAAGTTGGTTTTTTGTGTGTGTTTATGATGGTTTTGTATTTTTCTTTTGTGAATAATCTTTTTGAAACTGAGTAATTATTAGTCAAATCCATTTCACCTGCCTTCAGTAATTAAGGTCATTTTAAGACTTGCATGTCTTCCAAATGGCACTTAGCCTAAACAGTGAGATGTTTGCCTGAGTTGTTTTCGAGGAACTTGGAGTCAGCTGCCTCTAGTTTGAGCTGAGCTGAAAGTCAGCCGCATCTGGTTAGAGCTGGGCTGGTTAAGACTGGATAGGACCACTGACCTCCAACTGGGCACGAGCAAGTGGGTGACCCTTTGACGTCAGAGGACTGAAACCCCCCCCCTCAGATCGTGCTAAGAGCCTCCATTGTTGAACGTGTAGAGGCCTGTAGCTTAGTTACACCTGAGCAGGGTGATGACTGCACCTTTTCCCAATTCCCTTTCCCCACTCTCCCACACTCCCCGTGCTTCCCCTGCTCCCCACATGTGTCGGCCCATGATTCTTCTTTATAAACCCTCTCCTTGCTGCAAACCTCGGAGCCTCAGCGTTTTGGCTTGCTGTGTGTGGGGCGAACCCAGCCTGGTTCAGTAATGCTTTTCTTTTGCTTGTTTTTTTTTTTTAATTAATTAATTTAATTTATTTATTTTTGGCTGCATTGTGTCTTTGTTGCTACGCGTGGGCTTTCTCTAGTTGCGGCCAGCAGGGGCTACTCTTCAGTGCTGTGCGGGGGCTCCTCATTGCGGTGGCCTCTCTTGTTGCAGAGCACGGGCTCTAGGTGCACGGGCTTCAGTAGTTGTGGCTCGCGGGCTCTAGAGCGCAGGCTCAGTAGTTGTGGCTCGCGGGCTCTAGAGTGCAGGCTCACGGGCTCTAGAGCGCAGGCTCAGTAGTTGTGGCTCATGGGCTTAGTTGCTCTGCGGCATGTGGGATCTTCCCGGACCAGGGTTCAAACCTGTGTCCCCTGCATTGGCAGGTGGATTCTTAATCACTGCGCCACCAGGGAAGCCCTCTTTTGCTTGTCTTAATTTTAGGGTTTCTATGGTTTTCCAATGGATTTGTAAATTCAGTGAGCTGTGTTGTTTGTATACGTTTTTTAAAAAACGTAGCCTGGGAATTCCCTGTCGGTCCAGTGGTTAGGACTCTTGAGCTCTCAGTGCTGAGGGCCCGGGTTCGATCCCTGGTTGGGGAAATAAGATCCCGCAAGCTGCACAGCACGGCCCAAAAAATTAAACAAACAAATTCATTAATTTAAAAAACGTGGCCCATTCTGTAGGAAAAGAACATTTCTATGATACGTGTGAGTGGAAGTATCAGCGGGGCTGCCGGGGCTGCCGAGGGACGGGCAGTGGGGTTGGCCCTGCAGCCACTCTCCCCTGACACGCCACCCCGGGATTCCTGGCTCCACTTTCCTACTGGGGTGTGGGGCAGGGTGTAAGGAGATGAGGGTCTGGGGGAGCAGAGGAAGGCCTGGCTAGAAGACCTGTATTCCGATTTTACAGAAAGGACAACCAAGGGGGCAGGACCTCTCTCCATGGACGCGTGCTGTTCCACGGCCAGCAGGGCAAGGAGAGGGTCAGGGGAGGCTCTTAGTCCTGACAGTTGCTGTGACCTCAGGTTACTTCCAGGAGGTCCCCTCACCACTGCCTATCCCCCTGCCCTCCTCTGAGACAGTTTGTTCTGAAACTGTCACCATCAAAACCAGACTTGCCTTGTCTGCTGGTTCAGTCAGTTTCACCAACAGATGATTGATTTCACCACGTGCTTCAGAAAAAAAGGAGGAACAGCTGACAAACGCTGCCAAGTGTCCAGTAATTGATTCCACGAGTGAGTACTGAGCATCCACACTCTACGCCCCTGCAGAGACCAGGCCGCCACACCCGCCGGAGCGTCCAACACGCAGCTGCTCGTTATTGACTTCATTTTTATTTATTTATTTATTTATTTTTACAAATTACTTGCTATTTATTTCTTTGCAGAGTTAGGCCAAAATACATTGATTTTAAAAATTGTTATCTATATTCTTTCTGTAGAATAGATGGAGCATTAAATATATTTGTTTTTATTTTTACATCTTTATTGGAGTATAATTGCTTTACAATGGTGTGTTAGTTTCTGCTTTATAACAAAGTGAATCAGTTATACATATACATATGTTCCCATATCTCTTCCCTCTGTGTCTCCCTCCCTCCCACCCTCCCTATCCCACCCCTCTAGGTGGTCACAAAGCACCGAGCTGATCTCCCTCTGCTATGCGGCTGCTTCCCACTAGCTAGCTATTTTACGTTTGGTAGTGTATATATGTCCATGCCTCTCTCTCACTTTGTCACAGCTTACCCTTCCCCGTCCCTGTATCCTCAAGTCCATTCTCTATTAGGTCTGTGTCTTTATTCCTGTCTTACCCCTAGGTTCTTCATGACATTTTTTTTTCTTAGATTCCATGTATATGTGTTAGCAACAAGACCAAAAGACAACCCTCAGAATGGGGGAAAATATTTGCAAATGAAGCAACTGACAAAGGATTAATCTCCAAAATTTACAAGCAGCTCATGCAGCTCAATAACAAAAAACAAACAACCCAATCCAAAAATGGGCAGAAGACCTAAAGAGACATTTCTCCAAAGAAGATATACAGACTGCCAACAAACACATGAAAGAATGCCCAACATCATTAATCATTAGAGAAATGCAAATCAAAACTACAATGAGATATCATCTCACACCAGTCAGAATGGTCAGCATCAAAAACTCTACAACAATAAATGCTGGAGAGGGTGTGGAGAAAAGGGAACACTCTTGCACTGCTGGTGGGAATGTAAATTGATACAGCCACTGTGGAGAACAGTATGGAGGTTCCTTAAAAAACTACAAATAGAACTACCATACGACCTAGCAATGCCACTACTGGGCATATACCCTGAGAAAACCATAATTCAAAAAGAGTCATGTACCAAAATGTTCATTGCAGCTCTATTTACAATAGCCAGTACATGGAAGCAACCTAAGTGTCCACTGACAGATGAATGGATAAAGAAGATGTGGCACATATATACAATGGAATATTACTCAGCCATAAAAAGAAACGAAATTGAGTTATTTGTAGTGAGGTGGATGGACCTAGAGTCTGTCATACAGAGTGAAGTAAGTCAGAAAGAGAAAAACAAATACTGTATGTTATTGACTTTAAATGGTCATTATGTGCAAGCCCCAAAACGACAGACAACACCATGCTGATAATATTACACTGATGGTTTCCAAAAAGGTGCTCGTTGAGGGCCCATTATTTCATCTATAGTTGCTGAAGGATTTATTTTATTGACTTACCCATCATAGAGGCCTAGTAAATACTTCTTGAAAACTTACTGGATAAATGGTACACTTAAAGTTGTAAACAGATTTTCTTTGTTTAAAAGTTATCTTAATTATGGGAATGGAAGAATTTCTTTAAGAATCTGATAACTTTAAGGGGAAATTTCAATTAAGACTTGGCATCTTTATTTTTCTTTTTTCAAGGAGGCCGGGTTTTAATATGGGGTATCCTAGGTCAGATTCCCTTGAGATAAAGATTCAAGTGCACATGACTCCTTAAGGAGGAGTTCCCAGGAGAAACGAGTGAGGGAGTGGAGAAGCAGGACAGGGAGAAGAAATGCCAAGCAGAGGGTTTCAGGCAGAGTCCCAGTCTCAGGTGCCCCCACAGGGGTGTGGGACGTTAACTGCCCCTCGGTCACAAGGAAGCTGGAATTTTATACTGTGGTGTCAGTCATTGCCTGAGGGCTGTGAGGGCCCTGTGTGTGTGTGTGTGTGTGTGTGTGTGTAGTGTCCCATGTGGCAGGGGAACAGGAGGAAGGCAGATGGGGTCAGAGGGATATGATGCCAAGCATTCTGCCCAGCATATTGTATATATGGGTAGACTTTACCTTCTAGCGCAGTTTATAGAATGTTCCCAATGTATTAGTTATCTATTGCCGTGTAACAAATGGCCCCATGACTTTGCAGCTTACAGCAACATTTATTCTCTCCTGGGCCAGGAAGCACATGTTTCTTTCACGGGGATGCGGTCCAGCTGCTGCCATGTGGGTCTTTCTTGGGCTACCCAGTGTCCTCATGACATGGAAGCTGGTTTCCCCAGAGTGAGTGATCCACAAGAGGGAGAGACTAATGCCTGCTGCCTTTTATGACCTTGACTCTAATTCACATGCCTTTAAGCCTTCCTATCAGTTAGAAGTGGTCATGAAGTCCAGCCCACACTCAATAGGAGGCCATGAATACTGGGCAGTGGGGTCACTGGGTGTCTTGGAGGAGGAATACCCCACATTCCTTCAACTTTTTGCCAGAAAATTCTGAGGACAACCAGTGTCGCTGTCCCATTGTGTGTTTGACACTCGCCAAAGCAAAGACTGCAAAGTGAACAAAGACACTGGGTCCTTTCTGCCGAAGCTGCTGTCCCTTTAGCCCTCTCTGGTTGACCAGGAGTTACCCTCCAGCAGCACGGGGTTTTCCACGCATGCATCATCCCAGGCACTTCCTGTGGCCCTCTTTAGATGTAGCAGACTCTGTAAAATGAATTACCTGTGATTTGCTGTTCCGCCTTGAACCCAAATCCAGCATCTCATCTCCTTGGCTCACACACAGGTTCTTACATGTCTCCCCAGGCCAGGTGTGATGGCCTTGTCTTGGCTGGCATGTGACTTTGCAACCTGGAAAGACCTGACTCCCGGCATAGTAATTAAACTTGGCCGAAATAGAGCATGTGATTATCCTACAGTGTGGAGTCAAGATCTTAATCTGGAGGTTTTATAGTTGCATGGCTGGCAGTGTCAGGATTTAGGAGACAGGCAGTGCCAGTTACCCACATCAGAGAGGAGAAAAGCAAGGGGGGAGTTCTGACACTCCCTTCCAGGGCGCTGCGTGCTGCCTGCCCTTGGTGCCACCAGGGTGCCGAGGGCCACATCACTTGCTCTTTTCTCTCTCTAGCCGGCACACCCCGCCCGTCACCCCCCAATTCCCTTACGTGCAGTGGAAATCCCCATACATTGTTTATAGGCGAAAGAAGTCATTTCTCCCATGGATTCTTTTTTTTTTTTTTTTTTGTGGTACGCGGACCTCTCACTGTTGTGGCCTCTCCCGTTGCGGAGCACAGGCTCCGGACGCGCAGGCTCAGCGGCCATGGCTCACGGGCCCAGCCGCTCCACGGCATGTGGGATCTTCCCAGACCAGGGCACGAACCCGTGTCCCCTGCATCGGCAGGCGGACTGTCAACCACTGCGCCACCAGGGAAGCCCACTCCCATGGATTCTTGTGTGAAAGATGACTTGCTCAATGGTATTGCTGTAGTCAGTGTGACGGGAAGTTTTGAGTGGCAGTGTTTTATGGTATCTCCTTTTTTAAACTTCAAGTGTAGTTGATTTACAATACTAGTTTCAGGTGTACAACATAGTACTTCAATATTTTTACAGATTATGCTCCATTAAACTCCATTAAAGTTGTTATAAAATATTGGCTATATTCTCTGTGCTGTGCATTACATCCTTGTATCTTATTTATTTTATATCCAGTGGTTTGTGTCTCTTAATCCCTTTCCCCCATCTTGTCCCTCCCCCTCTCCCCACTGGCAACCACTACTTTGCTCTCTGTATCTGTGAGTCTGTTTCTGTTTTGTCCATTTGTTTATTTTTTAGATGTCGCATGAGTGAAAACATACAGTATTTGTCTGTCTGTGGCTGACTTATACCGTAAGCCAGAGGCAGGACATTGAAGTGAGGCTTAGTAGAGGCTTTGCTGCTAGAGCTGAAAGGTGGAGGGAAAGCACAGAGCCCTGTGAGGGCCTGGTGCCGTCCAGGGACAAAATCCAGGTTACCAAAGGGTAAAAGGGCCGCAAAACCTTCAGCTGCCACCAGGAGGGTTCTGTTGGTGACAGGCTGGGGCTCACACCTCAGGCAAGGACCTGGAACCTGTGTGTTCTGCATGGTGATTAAGGCAGCTCTTTAAAAATAAAGCCAGCGGGACTTCCCTGGTGGCACAGTGGTTAAGAATCCGCCTGCCAATGCAGCGGACACGGGTTCGAGCCCTGGTCTGGGAAGATCCCACATGCCGCAGAGCAACTAAGTCCGTGCACCACGACTACTGAGCCTGCGCTCTAGAGCCCACAAGCCACAACTACTGAGCCCACGTGCCACAACTACTGAAGCCTGCACGCCTAGATCCTGTGCTCTGCAATAAGACAAGCCACCAAAATGAGAAGCCTGCGCACCGCAACGAAGAGCAGCCCCTGCTCGCTGCAACTAGAGAAAGCCCACGTGCAGCAACGAAGACCCAACACAGCCAAAAATAAATAAATAAAATAAATAAATTTAAAAGTAAAATAAAATAAAAAATAAAGCCAGAGTAATGCTAATGGAAACTGGAAATATGAATATAAATCCAAGGACAACACCTAAGAACCAAGTAATATAAGAAATGTTAATACGTATAAGAATTGCAGAGGAAATTCAAGCTATTCAAATTCCAGCAGACATTTATCAAGCACCTCCTATGTGGCAAGTACTGTTTTAAATGTTTTCCATACGTTCTTCCATTGATTTAATTGATTCCTCATGAGTCTGTGGAGCAGGGTGATACTTATTACATTTCAGAACCTTTTCTGCTGCTTGGCATTTGCTTCTTTCTTGTACACTGCTTTATCTACTAGCCAACCTAAGAGTTCCAGGATTTCTGGGAGATGATCTATCATTGCATCTAGTACCGTTTTATTGATTATTCTCACAGTGATTACTATGTTTTTCCAATAGTAGATTAGTTAACTTCATGGGTCACTTTCTACAAGGAAATAGTATTATTTGCCAAACAACATGTTGGGGGTTTGTATTTTCTGACTTTGCCATCTTTTTGCTGGAAAACCTTGGCAACGTAATCAATTGCCTTGATCAATCTCCCTTTGAAAAGGGATTGGTGTATCCACCTCTTGGTATTGATGGTTTAAATCTGAGACTGCTACTCCTACGTGACCAATGTGCTCAAAATGAATGAATGAGAAACAAACAGTGATAAATCAGGCCAGAGGATAGTTGACATACATCCTCTTATGAAAATGAAGTGGCACAAACTTCTCAGCGATCTGCCCAGAGCCAGAATCTTCCTTGGAAGAGCCGTTCTGTGGATGCTCCAGGACACGTAGTCAAGGTCACAGTTCTTTCCGTGGAGCATGAGTTGAAGTGATTGGGGCCTGGAAACCTTTCCAAGAAGGAATGCGCCAGAACCACACAACTAAAGCCCAACAATAGGCTTCTGGACCATAGGCTTTAGGGCACTGAGGCTTTCTGGGAAGTTTTCAGGGAAGTGGTTGCTAAATGTTCCCCTGAGTCACCAGATAAGGAGTTTTCTGATAGAAATCAGCACTCAGAACAGTGGAGGTGCTCAGTAAATATTCATTAAATGACAGAACACATAAATCAATGGATTCCTCTGGTTTGCAGGGTGAAGCATCTGCCAGAGTAATGATTTCTGTTTTAGAGCAGCTAACCATAAAATGATTCATTCTTCCTACTGGTATATGGGTAACAGAACAGATCATCTATGAAGGCAACTGTTGATTTGTCCTCAGGGCTGCCATGTACAGCAGCTCAGGCTGTGCACTGCCCAACTCCAGGGGTCCCTTTTACATAGATGACAGTGTGAATGGTGCCCTCCAGACTTGGGGCCTGGAATCACATCCTCAAACAAAGGATGCTTCATTCTCAAATCTATGACAGGGGAGGCGTGCAACCAGATCATTCATTCATTCATTCATTAACTATCTTAGGCCTGAGGATATGACCATGAACAAAGATACCTTGAGCTAAGTATCATCTGATAGAAAAGATAAGTCATCAGGAAATTATAAATTAATACCTATGATGGGGATAGTACACGGTACTATGGGAGCTTGAGAGAGGAGTTTCTAATGCAGCCTGAGGCAGGAAGTGGGACGGAGGGATGGAGGGTCAGGGAGGGCTTTCTGGAAGAAGCTAAGTGAGACCTGAAGGATGAATAGAAAGTATCCAGGCAACAGTGGTTGATGTGGGAGCAGCAGGTGCAAAGGCCTTGAAGTGAGAGCACTTTTAAATCCTTGAGATAAACAGGAAACGCATGTTCGCTATTGATCATTGTTCTCAGCACTTTATAGATATTAACTTAGTTTTCTTCATCGTGCCTCCAGTGAGTTAAGCATTGCTATCATCCCCAATTTAAAGATGCGTAAATTGAGGCAAAGCAAGCCTGAGTAACTTGCTTTCACACCTAGTAAACAATGGAGCCAGAGTCAAACTTGCGAATCTATATCAAGAGCCTGCGGCCTTTATTTTTCAAGGCTCAAGATATTTCAAAATTTTTCTTACATTTTGAAAGAATCTCAAAAGTTGTAAGTACAGTACAGTACAAAGTACAGTACAAAGAACGTTTTTCTCTTTTTAACTTTTACTGAACTATTGGAGGGTCAGTTGTTGACCGATGTCCCATCACCCCCAAATACTGTTTAGTCTGTATTTTCTACAACCAAGGACCAGCTCCTATATAACCAAAATATCACCAAAATCAGAAAGTTAACTTGGATACACTATTGCCAACTAATGTTCAGACTCCATTCAGATTTCATCTGTTGTCCCAATAATGTCCTTCACGGCAGAAAGATCCAATCCAGACTCATCCAGTGTGTCTAGCTGTCTAGCTGCTTTGGTTTCCTTCAGGCTGGAATGGTTCCTCAGTCTTTGCCATTTGTAACCTTGACAATGATTTCAGGCCAATTATTCTGTAGACTCTTTCTTGATTTGGGTTTTCTGAGGTTCTCTATGATTAGATTCAGACTTTGCCCACCTTGTTTAGTTTGGCAGGTTTTTGAATTGTACCAAAATGAAATCACACTGTATGTATTCTCTGATCCCTCCCGAAGACAGATGCAGTTTACTGTTTGCTTGTATGTGCTCCACCCTGTCCGCGTGTTTTCTGGTTTCAGACTCGGCTCTTTTCCTCTATAGTATGAGGTGGCTGAGGCTTGGGAGGAGTGAGGATTTATTTACCCCAAACCACATGCTGGTATGAGGACAACGCAGGACTCAAGCCCCGCTCTGAACTTCTCTGATCTCTTGCCTGTATGAGGATCCTTCTGGGCCTCCTAAGGTCAGAGCAGGGCGGGTCTTGAAGGTGAGAGAAACAGGTTTCCTGGATCCACTGCCCCAGCTTCCACATCCTCCCCAGGGCCAGTCCAGGAGGTAAAATTTTTGAAATTAAGAATCCAAAAGAGGAACTTCCCTGGTGGTCCAGTGGCTAAGACTTCTTGCTCCCAGTGCAGGGAGCCCGGGTTCAATCTCTGGTCAGGGAACTAGATCTCACATGCTGCAACTGAGAGTCCGCATGCTGCGACTAAAGATCCCGCGTGCTGCAACTAAGACCCGAAGCAGCCAAATCAATTAATTCAAAAAAAGAAAAAAGAAAAGAATTCAAGGGCTTCCCTGGTGGTGCAGTGGTTAAGAATCCACCTGCCAATGCAGGGGACGTGAGTTCGAGCCCTGGTCCGGGAAGATCCCACATGCCGAGGAGCAGCTAGACCCGTGTGCCACAACTACCGAGCCTGCGCTCTAGAGCCCGCGAGCCACAACTACTGAAGCCCGCACGCCTAGAGCCCGTGCTCCACAACAAGAGAGGCCGCCGAAATGGGAGGCCCGTGAACCGCCACGAAGAGGTAGCCCCCGCTGGCCGAAACTAGAGAAAAAGCCCGTGCACAGCAACAAAGACCCAACGCAGCCAAAAATAAATAAATTTTATAAATAAACAAATAAAAGAATTCTAAAGAATTAGAGAAAAATACAACCAATAAGATACAGATTTATGACAAACAAAAGAAACAGAAAAATTAACATTATGCATAAGGGGTAGAACCAATAAAATAATAATTTAAGAACAAAATTAAGTTATTGAAAAGTTATGGTTGTGAACAGTCAAGCAAACAAAACAAAAGGACATATAAAACATTATAGCTTAAAAAGAAATAAGAAATAAAGCAATAAGTTAAGACCTACAACCCCCCAGAAGCTTAGGGAGTTAAACAGTTAAGTTAAAAACAAAATAAAGTGGCGGGGTTCAGGGGAGGATTTGATACTAGAGCAAAGCCAGAAGCGCTGGATTTTATTAGTGGAAGTAATTATAAGGTAAAATCTAAAGGAAAACATTTAAAAGGTGATTTAAATAGAGGGAGAATAAGAAGGAAGGTGAAGCCTAAAAATTAAAAGAATGATAGGTAAAATAAACTAGAATAACCCAATTAAGGCAAAAGTAACCTAAAAGGACAACTTAACAAGTCAGAAGATGTCAACAGCTTAAAACACCAAAGGTATAATTACGTAGGTAAAACCCATGCATCAGGGGCTTCACTGGCAGTCCAGTGGTTAAGACTCTGCACTTCCACTGCAGGGGGTGCAGGTTCAATTCCTGGTCAGGGAAATAAGATCCCGAAAGCAGCACGCCATGCAGGCAAGAAAAACAAACAAACACCTACGTGTCAAGCTCTGCCCCATGCCTATTATTATTACTATTATTGTTGTTTCAAATGTTAAAGGAGTTAGCAAGTCCAAGAGACTGTCCACTTAATCCCTTAAGATCTGAGTCGTTTGCAAGTTCCTGAGCCTTTGTCTGGTCACCTCTGGGCAGAACAGGAGGAGGGAGAGCTGGGGGTCATGCCCATCCCAAGGTCACCCTGAAAGAGCCACTTGCCCTGCAGCCCGTGTCAAGGCCTGGTGGGGAGGTGGGGAACACAGTCCTTCAACTTCCCAAAGGGAAGAAAAGTTTAGCACTGCTGAAAATAAGATAGAGCTGTCAAAAATATATGAAATTAGCTGCATAGTCACAGTTATATTTGTTCTGAGACAGTCTAAGAATAGAAACAATTTCAGAGACAGAACATCTAAACCTCTTCAGTCACCATGTCCAAGTGGCCTGAGATCCTTTGAGCGTGGCAGTGTCCTTAGTTCACGTTGCACAGAAGGGGTGGGCACTCCCGGGCTTAGCCAGTGCCCAGGTAGAGGGATTGCCGGAGAGGAAGTTAACTGATGATGCTCCGTTTGCATTTTTATTGTTGAGGGTACTGGGTCTCCTGTCTCACTGGAGGAGCTGGAGAAGTGGGTTATTTCCAGAAGGCAGCTGGGGCAGGCAAACCCTTCCGCATTAGAGCTGCTGCATTCCTGCCAGGACTGCAGTATTTACCTATCCCGGTGCCACTGTGACCTGGCTTTGTGAGAGCCTTGGTCTGAGCAGTCCTGGGCCACGACTGGACTAGTTTGCACAGGTGTGCCTTCAAAGGGTCGTCAAGTTCCCAGGCTGCAACCTCTGCCCAGGGAGCCTCCCTGCCTCTGCAAATACTGAGCACTCCTGGTGAGTCAGGCGTGTGCTAAGTGCTCAGGGGGAACAAAACTTGGCCTGGTCCTGCCTTCAGGGAGCCTGCAGTCGACGTCCCCTAGACCACCATGATCAGTGGTAGGGGTTGATGATTCTGCCCAACCTCCTGGAAAAGAGGACACAGGCAGGGGGATTGGGGTGGGGCCTGAAGGGCCTCTCTACTTCCACTCCTGCCTGTTTATTTTTGAAAAAATAAGCTCTCAAAAGATATAATATGTCAACTTTTTATTATGGAAAATTTCAAACATACACTAAAGTAGACAGAAAAGTATAATGAACTACCCAAATACCTATCACCAGCTCAACAGTTAAAGACTCATGGCTTATCTTCTTTTTTTTTAAATAAATTTATTTATTGATTATTTACTTTTGGCTGGGTTGGCTCTTTGTTGCTGCAAGCAGGCTTTCTCTAGTTGCGGCGAGCGGGGGCTACTCTTTTTTTTTTTTTTTAGGGGGCCTACTCTTTGTTGCGGTGCGCGGGCTTCTCGTTGCGGTGGCCTCTCTTGTTGTGGAGCACGGGCTGTAGGCGCTCGGGCTTCAGTAGCTGTGGCACACGGGCTCAGCAGTTGTGGCACTCAGGCTCAGTAGTTGTGGCTCGTGGGGTCCAGAGCACAGGCTCAGTAGTTGTGGCGCACGGGCTTAGTTGCTCTGTGGCATGTGGGATCTTCACGGACCAGGGCTCAAACCCACGTCCCCTGCATTGGCAGGTGGATTCCCAACCACTGCGCCACCAGGGAAGTCCCTTTAACTTTTAAAATTTATTTATTTATTTTTGGCTGCGTTGGGTCTTCATTGCTGTGTGTGGGCTTTCTCTAGTTGCAGCAAGCGGGAGCTACTTTTCATTGCAGTGCGCGGGCTTCTCATTGTGGTGGCTTCTCTTTGTCTTGGAGCACAGGCTCTAGGCACACGGGCTTCAGTAGTTATGGCTCACAGGCTCTAGAGCGCAGACTCAGAAGTTGTGGTGCACGGGCTTAGTTGCTCTGCAGCATGTGGGTTCTTCCTGGACCAGAGCTTGAACCTGTGTCCCCTGCATTGGCAGGTGGATTCCTAACCACCTCATGGCTTATCTTCTTTCATCCCTACTCCTACCCACGTCTTCCTGGGCCTGCATTATTTTGAAGCGAATCCCAGACATCATATCCGTTTCATCCAAAATATTTCAGAATGTATCTCTAAAAGAAAAGGACTTTAAAATAGCATAATACCTTTAACATGCCTTAAAAAATTAATAATTTCTTAGTATCATCAAACATCTGATCCATGTTCAAATTTCCCTGATCGTCTTTGAAACGTTCCATTCCAGAAAAGGGACACAGTGTTTGTTTGAATCAGGATTCAAGTAAGGTCTATGTGTTGCAGTGGGTCGATGTTGCTTGAGAACCTTCGAATCGCTCCCTCACTTCCTTGTTTTTTCCTTGAGAACCTTTGAATTGCTACTTCACTTTCTCGTTTTCTCCTTGTACTATGTTGAGAAATTGCGTCACCGGTCTTGTCTGGATTTTGTTGATTGCGACTGCAGTGTGTTTTACTGGTTCCCCTCGCTCCTGTGTGTCTTATAAACTGGTAGCTCTAGAGGCTGATTAGAGTCAGGCTGCATTTCTTCAGCTCGTGTATTGCCCCAAATGACTAACTAATGGCAAAACCCAAAGCAGCTTCCTTGAATCAAAGAAGAGGCAGCCGCCAATCTGCAGTGACTCACATTTGTTTCTTGTGTTTACGGATTGTAAAGACTGTGAGGCTCTCCTAGTGACAACCCAAACTAGCATTTATGAACATCTGACAAGCTGCCCCCAGGGTTACAATACATGGAACTTGTATATTTCCATGGAAACATATACACTTTCCCATATGGAAACCGGTCCCTCCCTCGTATCAGCCTTCAAAGACTCACAGTGCCATGCACGAGCCTTTAATGGCAGTGAGGGATTTCATGGCAATGATCATTTTGGAGATGGATCCAGGGATAATAGTCACAATAGTTAATAATGAGGAAGGTTTGGCTGGAGCAAGTAGAGCAGAGCTGTTAACACGGAGTGAGGCTGCCCCTGGCTGCCCTGCGAGTGTTAACCCTCGGGTGACTCTAATGCTTAATACAGGCTGACAATCCTTGGAACAATTAGAAACTCCTGCGATTCCCTCAGGGCACTGCCAGGAAAAGACAAAGGCATTTTCAGTCGGAAGATCAGGGGACAAATATTTTAAGAAGCATCAGCCTGCTCATTTCATGCAGAAAAATTGCCCCATGTGAAAATTTATAATGTAGTTTAATTTTATATAGAAATGTCAATTCATCAAAGCACATGTTTGAGTTCTTTTCTCATATGTGTGTATCTATATTTATCAATTTGGTACTTTTATGATATGAAATGATTTCTGGGACATTACATCTATAGTAAAGACCTAACTTATAACATCTTGACTTGAGAGGACCCTTAAGGGACCAATCTGGTGACGGACTGGGAGTGCCTCTGGGCTTTGCCCACTGTGGGCAGCTTAACAGTAACACCTTCCTTCTCACAGCCAAGTTTACCCTGGCAATACCTCCATCCAGGGCAGCCTGGGAAGTGGGAGATGATGGGGTGTGGAGTCTAAGCCTCTGGGTTCCTGGTCTGGCTCTCTTACTGGCTGTGCCACCTCAGGCTACTTACTAACTTTGAGCCTTAGTTTTCCAATCTGTGAGATGGGAATAATGTAAGAGAATTTAAAGCGGTCGTACACATAAAGACCCTCAACAGACGTTAGTTCCCTTCCTGTGCTCCTCTTGCTAGCACATCTGTCTATAGTAATCGTGTTCCCCTCCTGCTGCACTGCCCAGCAGCACCATGAACCCCCTGCTTGTGGGCATATGGAAGAGGACTTGCAGGACACCCTTGGGTGAGCTGCAGACAATCCTAGAACCTCTGGGGATAGGCACTGACCACTAAGAAGAACATCACGTGCTTCATATCAGCACCACCCAAACTTCTAGAAAATGGAGGACTGGTTCCTTGGCCATCTGGGTCTCAGAAGACATTAATCCTCTAATCTAGCCTCCAGCCCCTACTGCTCTAACTTCCATTCTGCTGCTTCTCACCTCAGCCAAGACCCCTTTGGCATTCCCTCATGTGGGAAGCCCGGACTCTAATTACATGAGATACATTTTGGGTGCCTGGCTCTCCTTCACATACTTCTCAAAGATTCTCCCCAACACAGTTTCCTCTGAAGTGGGAATGACCTCATTAATCCTGCCTCCTGTTCTTTTAGCTGATTGGTCCAGAGCTAAACACCTGACCCAAGAATGGCCAACCAGAATTTTTTTCCTTAGAAATTCTGTCTTAGAGACACAAAAATCCACAATGGCTGTGGAGAGCCAAGCTGAAAGGTCATATCGGCTATGGCTGCCATTTTGGGTCATGTGCAATGTGACAAACAGGAGAAGCTGGTCTGAGAAGAGAGCAGGAGAATAAAGCAGTCCACAGAGCAGAGAGGAGTGGGCCCCATGGCCCCTGAGAAAAGGAGAAAGTGGCTCTCCTGATGGCTTTTCCCTTCCTATAGAGTTGAGCTTCATCTCTTTTATTTGGTTTCTTTGGGATTCCAGCATCCTTACCACATGCCTCTTTTACTTGAACAAATTTGAGTAGGCTCTGATCTTTGCAATCAAAGCAACTGTGACCAGGGAATGAGATAAGGATTCCTACTCTCACTACTTCTTTCAATATCATAATGGAAGTCCTCACCAGTGCAATAAGACAAGAAAAAACAAATAGAAGGCATGATGATTGGAAAGAAAGAATTAAAACTATCTTTATTGACAGAAGACAGGATTGTGTGTGTGGAGAATCCAAAGGAATATACAAGCAGAACTACAGTTGAACTCATCAAGGTCACAGGATACTGGGCGAACATGCAGAAATTAATTGTATTTATACATACTACCAATAAACAATTGAAAAATGAAATTACAAAACACAGACATTTAAAACAGGATGAAAACCATTCAATGCATAGGAACAAATATAATGTGTAAATCTTCTATAGTATACTATAAAATTATTGCTGGATTAATTTAAGGAGTATCTAAATAAATGGAAAATTAGGACATGTTCATAGATTGGTACCTTAAATTGTTCAATCTTCAGGTGTCAATAATCTCCAAATTTGTCTATAGAGATAATGCAATCTTAACCAAAATCCTAGCAGACTTTTTTTCAGAATATAAATTGACAAACTGATTCTAAAATTTATATGGAAATGCAAAGGACTTAAAATAGCCAAGACAGTCTTAAAAAAGAACAAAGTAGGAGGGTTTACGCTACCAGATTTTAAAACTTAGCATAAAGCTACAGTATTTAAGCAGTGTAATATTGGCATAAGGAAAGACAATTAGATCAATGAAACGGAATAGAAGTCCAGAAAAGACCCGTGTGTCTGCAGTCAGTGGATTTTCGGAAAAACAAAATCAAAACCAAACAAAACACCAATGCAGTTCATCGGGGGAAACAGAAGGTCTTTTTAATAAATGATTGCAGAGCAACTGGATATCCATATGGACCATAGACCTACATGTGAAAGCTAAAAGTATAAAACATCCATACGAAAAGCATAGGACACTATCTTTGAAGTAGTCAAATCTTTCTTAGAATGGAAAAGGGCAAACAATAAAAGAAAAAAAAATTGATGTTAGTCTTTGTCAAAATTTCTGCTCTTTAAAAAACAGGAAAATTAAAAGACAAGCCACAGACTGGTAGAACATATTTGCAATTCATTTATCTGACCAAGGATTTGTGGTCAAGATACATAAGGAATCCTACAAATTAAAAAAATAATAATAAATGGGCAAAAGAGTTGAATAAGAACTTCACAGAAGAAGATACATGAATGGCCAACAAACATATGAAAAGGTACTCAACATCATGAGTCATTGGGGAAATGCAGATTAAAATCACAGTGAGAAACCACAATATATTAGAGTGGATACAGTTACAAAGATTGACAATTCCAAGCATTGGTGAGGATCTAGAGCAACCAGAACTTTGATATCTTGCTGATAGGAGTGTAAAGTAGCAGTGTAAAATAGTCAATCATTTTGAGAAATCACTTGACTGTTTCTAATAACATTAAATAAACACCTATCCTAAGACCCAACACTTCCACTCCTGAGTACACACTCTGGAGAAATGAGTACATACATCCACAAAAAGACTTGTCTAAGAACATTCGTGGCAACTTTATATTAGTTGAAACTAGAAATAATCCAAATAGTCATCAACAGAAGGATGGATAAGCAAATTGTGGTCATACTTCTCAGCAATAAAAAGAACAATCTGATAGACACACGTTGATGAATCTCAAATATCATGTTGAGCAAAGAGAGACACTATAGATGACACACTGTGTGATCCCATTGTTATGAAGTTCATGAGAGCAAAATTAATCTAACGGTGATAGAAATCAGAAGATAGTTCTGTCTGAGAGGGATGGGTATTAATAGGAAAAGGGTCTTAGCTTCATGGCTAATGTTCTAGATATTGGTCTGGTTGATGGTCAAGTGGGTGTATATGTATGTAAACGTTCATGTCTGTGGAGTGAATTGTATCCACCCACCCCGACCCAAATTCATATGTTGAAGCCCTAACCCCCAGTGTGATGGTATTTGGAGATGGGGTCTTTGGGAGGGTGGGGCCCCACGAAGAGGAAAAGACCAGAGCTCACTTTCCCTCTCCACTGTGTGAAGACACAGCAAGAAGTGGCTGTCTGCGAGCCAGAACCCAACCATGCTGGTACCTTGATCTAGGACTTCTGGCCTCCAGAACTGTGAGAAACAAATTTCTGTTGTCTAAACATCAGTCTATGGTATTTTGTTATGACAGCCCAAGCTGACTAACGCATTCATCAAGCTATATATCCAAGATTTATACATCTTGTTGTAATGTAAAATTTCCTTTAATAAGTACTATTAAAATTGCCTTTATGAAAACATTTACTATAGTGACAATTGCAAAAAAGAGGGGTAAAATATTTGGGGCCCAGCATAACACTCTAGTCCTTCTTCAATTGCTTCCAGTCTTTGTACAATGTAGGGTTCTCTTTTTTTCCTTTTTTTGTGGGGGGGGTGTGTCAAATTTAGATCAAAATCTTGCATTTATACACACAAATCAGCAAGGAGGTAGAGAATTATTTTCCTGGCTTAGAGCAAAGGGGATTTCAACAGGAATGGATGGCTAACAGCATTGGGAAAGTGACCATGGAAACTGAACAAGAGATGCTCAGAGTCAACCGTGGCACTTTACATGAGGCACACAGTATATAAAGATAGGGACACAAGAGATGTGGGCAAGAGCAGAGACTGAATTACTTTATACAAATAAAGATGTGAGCCTCTGCATGCCACGGTGCTGGTGAAATGAGGAGTAGTGAGTGGAAGGGGATGGATGGCACTCACCAACAGTACCGCAGGTGTCTCATGTCAAGCAAATATGGATGTGGTGGTTCATTAACTGTCGAATGGTAACGTTTCCCAGGAGAAACTCATATTTGGAACTTTACCTATAAAAGCAGTAACTCAAAGCTGTGGGAGCCTGACAGCCCAGCAGGAGGTTTTGACTAGAAAGCTTTTCCATAAGTATGTTGTGACCTGCCTGACCATAGAAATCCAGGTCAGAAAACATAATAGAAACAAGTGTCACATTGGGACTCCTGAGACTGACCTAGATATGCTCCCCCAAACCTCTGTCCTCACTAAGCCCAAGACGGAAGGAAGCACAGGCGACTTCTGTGAGCCAGACTGACTCAGTGGGGAGCAGACAGAAAGGGCTCTCATCTTCCCCTCGACTCCCCACTTCAGCCTGCTCTGTGAGTTGGTACTGCCTGCCCAGCCTTGGGTGAAATCTCACATGCAAAGTTTTTCCTGTCACTCTTAGCTTATAAACAAATGGCCACTTTTGCTGGGTATAAAAAGTGCACCTGAAAGCTATCTCAAAACTCCAACTCCTTCCCATCCAGGCCTCCCACAGCTGGGAAGCCTCTGCTTCATGCTCTGTCTTCTCCCTGTCCCCTTCGCTGCACTTTGGGCCCTCAGAGTGGGGCAATTGTAGGGGCTCCTCGGAGATACCTTGCCAGGGGTCTCTGACTGCAGTTTTGGGGCATGTGCAAAGCTCTCAAGCTGGCCACTTATGACGCCCCACGTTTCTGCAGCCACTTTCTGGTCCACCTGGCCCCTAGCAGGAAGTCTTTTGGGTGGAGTTCTTTTTTTCTTTTTTTTTGCGGTACGCAGGCCTCTCACTGTTGTGGCCTCTCCCGTTGCAGAGCACAGGCTCCAGACACGCAGGCTCAGCGGCCGTGGCTCACGGGCCCAGCTGCCCTGCGGCATGTGGGATCTTCCCAGACCGGGGCACGAACCCGTGTCCCCTGCATCAGCAGGCTGACTCTCAACCGCTGCGCCACCAGGGAAGCCCAAACATAACTTTTGTATGCACTGGGAAACCAAAAAATTCATGCTACTTGCTCTGCTGCAAGATTCACTTTACTGTGATGATCTGGAACCAAACCCTCAACATCTCTGAAGTCTGCCTGTATTGTTAAGTAGGTTTCAAGATGGCATGTATATAAGATCCCATTTTATGAAAAGAAAATATGCATAAAACATATAGAAAAAAAGACAAAACATTTACAACACATAAAAACCTCTGGGTGGTGGTGATGCAGTGATTTTTCTTTTCTACTTCTTCATGTGTTTAGTATCTAAAGTTTCCTAGTTTTGTGACAGGAGAGTAAAAGTGGAGCTATTTATTTTTTTTAAGGAAATTGTGGAGTTTTTTTTTTTAACTGACGCACTACTCAGAGCTTTGAGGGCGATTTATTTATTTATTTTTAATAGATCTTTACTGGAGTATAATTGCTTCACAATACTTGTTAGTTTCTGTTGTACAACAAAGTGAATCAGCCATACGCATACATATATCCCCATATCCCCACCCTCTTGAGCCTCCCTCCCACCCTCCCTATCCCACCTCTCTAGGTCATGTATGCAATGGAATATTAAAAGCCATAAAAAGAAATGAAATAGAGTTATTTGTAGTGAGGTGGATGGACCTAGAGTCTGTCATACAGAGTGAAGTAGGTCAGAAAGAGAAAAACAAATACCTTATGCTAACGCATATATATGGAATCTAAAAAAAAAAATGGAGTTTTTTAAAACATGAACAACTGAAAATTATTATTATTTTTTAAACACAAGACACCCTTGTAGCCCCGTTAAGACTCTGCAGAACGACCCTTGTGACATTGTTTCATGAACCAACCCCTCATGATTTGTTGTCTCTCACCTTGCTCTCTTGGCTCCTAGGTCTGTCCGTGTCGGTATTCTCCAGGGTCGAGTTCTGCTCTGGGGGAAATTCAAGTTCAGGGGCTCATTTACAGAGTTCCCATTTTCCAGTGAATCTGTGACATGTGAGAAATGTAGGGAGTTAGGAATGTGCATCTCATCTCCCCTTTTCAGGCAATTCTCTCTATGAGACTAGGTCAGTAGCAACTGTCACCCTGAGAGGAGAAGGAAGTGGAGTGAAGAGGGGTGTCCTTCCTCTCATGCCCCCGAAGGGGAATTTGCCACTTTTTGTGCTGTATTCAGTGACCTGCAATGCCATCACAATGAAAATCGTAATTATGGTACAAGAAACTTCATAGCCACACGTATATCCGTACACACATCCATCCATACGTGCATGTATAGCGGAAAAAAGAAAATCAGAAACGAGCTTGAAAACTTGGATACAAACCTGGTTGATGTCTTAGAGGACAATAGAACCATAACCACTGGTGTTGTCATTTCTACTGGACGAAAATCATTTGCAACTTATCAGTCTTTTAACATCTAACTTTACAATTTCTGAGTCCTAATAGATATTAAATAATAAGTCACCTGCCCTAGAGTGTCAGATCAACCGTAGGTGGCGTTGTTAGTTAATGTTCTCGTATGACTTTGAAAGGACACCCCTTAGCAGATGAGATGGGGACTGTCCTCACTTTCCAGACCCAGATCACAAACCGTGAACCCAGAGCGCCAGCCTTCTTTCCTTGTGAGGGGTGGACGGGAGAAGCCCGGTGCTGGGTGGCCTCCTCAGCAGAACAGTGTTTTCTCCTTGGACCCTGGATCAGGGGATGCTGGGCTGTCCTGAGAGTTAACTCCAGGGAGCTAAAATAAGGAAGTCACTTTACAAATAAAACTGCGAGTCTGATGAAAGTATTTATGGTCTGAACATAAATGGCATCTTGATAAATGGCTGTGGCAGGACATGCTGTGGCCGTGTGTCTACACTGGCGTCAGCAGCCTCCACTCATCTCGGAGGCAACAAACTTGAGGCTGTCTCCCCATCAACCCCGTTTCCCTCTCCAGCCTCATCTCAGACAGAGCCCCACACCCACCTTTTCTCCTGCTCAGAAAGTCCCCCACCCCGGCTTTGGGCAGCTGATTCTGCTCTTCTCTCTGCTTTCAACGCTGTAACCCTGCAAGGTCCGATGGGGTAGCCGCTAGCCACGTGGGGCTATCACACACTTGAAATGTGGCTCATGTGACTAGAGTGAATTCTTCATTTTTTTAAAACTTAATTTAAATGTAAAAACTGATAGTGTCATTATTAGAAATCTTTTGAGGTTATTTGGAGTAATCTGGGGATTGTTTCTACTTTGATTAACTTTTCTGGCTGTACATTCAATAACTTCTTTGGCTGTAAACTACTTCTTTGCACATTTTATGAAGTCTAAATCCAGATCAAGAATTGCCCCTGAAAATTGAGTGTGCAAATTGAGAGAGACTACAAATGTAAAACAGATTTCGAAAACAGTACCACAAAAAGACTGTAAAATGTCTTATTAGTAATTTTTATATCGATTACTGACGATAGGATAAAATTATAATATTTTGGATGTATTGGGTTAAATAGAATGCATTGTTAAAATTAAGTTTACTCATTTCTGTTTACTTTTTAATTCAAAAAGTTTTAAACGACGTATGTGGCTTGCATTACATTTCTGCTGGACAGAGCTGCTCTGACCCCCTTCTCCATCAGCACAGGTTCTGGGACTAGAAGAATCTGAACTCTAGATCAAGCCATACCACTCACTAGCTGTGCGATTTGGGGTAAGTGACTCTGTTTCTCAGGGCCTTCGTTATTTTTTTTAATCTGTAAAATGGGTATGGTAAGAACTGCCTTGAAATGCCTGCCTATCTTAGCCAATAAGTACCCACAAGCGCTCAGCCAAGTTAGCTGCTGCTCTTTCTGGCCACGTCCTAATGCATCCTTCAGGGCTTACCTAACATATCATCTCCTTTGGGGGAATCATTCCTAACCCTTCCAGAGGGTCTAGTTTAAAGCCTTTACCTCTCTTATAAACTTTGCCGCATTGCTTGCAGTAAAATGACATCATTACAATATTTGGGGTTTCTTAAGGGCAGAGAGTCCCACTTATTCACGTGTGTGTACTTTTAACTCTTATGGAAATTTTCAAACATACACAGAAGTTGAGAGAGTAATATACTGTACCAACCACCCTGCTCCCATGACTATAGTATTCCCATTGTTGTATTTCTCTGGCTTCGCACGGTACTCAACCCAAAATTCTATGTTTGTGGTAGGTGGCAGACAACCACGCTTTCTTTGCTGCTCCTCGCATCAAGCAGTGGAGTTGCTTTCTCCATCTGCTTTTATCTGGACTGGACCTGTGAGCTGCTTGGGCAGAGAGAATGTGGTAGAAGTGACTGTGCAGGCTCTGACCCCGGGTCTCAAGACCTGGAGGCTTCTGTTCCTGCTTTCTGGGAGCCCTGCTGCCATGTGAACAAGCCCGAGCTAGCCTCCTGGAGAATGGGCCACACGTGGAGCAGAGACAGACAGTCCAGGTGAGGCCCTCGTGGACCAACCAGCTCACTAGCGGCCAGAGAGGCCGTCCTTGACCTTCCAACCCCAGATCAGCCACCAACTCACTGCAGAGGTCAGACAAAGTGGCCCAGACAGAGGAGCCACCCAATCAACCCCCAGAATCAAGAGAAATAACAAATATTGTTGTCCCGTCTCTATGTTTTAAGGGTGGTTTAACATGTGGCAAAAGGCTACTAGATAGAGTTTAATGAAAGTTTTTGAACCAGTTAATGTCTCCCCAGCACACACGGGGCAGCGTGCTATCTGTCCAGTGACAGCTGCCGTACCCCAGGGGCTAAGAAACTGTCACACGGTCCACAATCCCGGCCTGCTGCCCGCTCAGCCACATGGGCAAGTCACAGGGGAAGGAGACTCAGCTCTGACAACCCCCGTTTGTAAACGTTTCTGGTCCTACTCTGCTCAACAGATGTGCTTTGAGCAGACGAAATGTGCTAGGAACTGGTTTAAAAGATTAAGGGATCCTGCTGCAAAGCTATTGCCACGGTATTAATCTCTCATATTTTCAGGACAACAGAAACTCTAGCTATCATGGTGATGGTGAGAGAACAGGATAGAACCTCATGTTAGGAGAGAAACTCGTGTTCCCAGATATCCTTACACATAGACAACTGCAAGTCTCCCTTCTAGAATGCATGGAATCTGGGGGGTTTGCTGAGCCCTGGAACAAGACGGCTCTTTTAATAGAAGCCAGTCTTACTGTATCACTTGGGTCAACACTTTCTCCTGAAGTATCCACATCATCTTATTGGGGGAATTTGAATTCTTTGGATAAGGGCTTCAAAATGTTCCACCTTATTGAACCTGTCCTTGTTCATTTTCAGTGCCTTTTATTCTCCTTTCATTTAAGTGGGCCTTTCAGCCCCAGTGACTCCAACTGGATGTCAAGGAGCAGCTGTGACAGTCGTCCCCGGTACTGACCTGCCAGGTGTCCGCAGTTCTGTTCGGGAGTGCCTCTGGCTTTGCCTTTGCTTCTGTGTCTCACGGTGCGATTGAAGATGGAGTTTCTCTGGATAGGGATGTAGTAATGGGGTGCTTTGTCTTGCATCTCCTGGTCGGCATGGGGCGTCCCCTCTTCTGAGAGGACCTCAGGTCTCACACTGGCCAGCTCACCAATCTCCCACGAACCACTCACTGATTTCTTCTGGGGCTTTCCCAAATCCGCAGAGTCCCTGGTCTCCATGGAAATAAGTCCAATTGTTTCTCAGCAGAATGACTGGAGAACAATAACCCCTCTCAATCGTCCCTGGTTTTGAGTGCTCTAGAATCGAAAGAGAACAGTTTTCAGTCACTGTCATCAGGCTAAAGATGCCATTCAGAGTATGGAATTCCACTCGCATTCAGATTTGAGGAAATTTGAAATAATCTCTGCATCCTGGCGACCACATCTTTGTCAATGAAAATTAACCACTGCAATTTGGATGCATTCGTGTATCATTTTATAATTGAGGTTTGTTAATTCTATTCAGAGGCAACACTTGTGGGGAAGATGCTGAAAGTGGCTTGTGTAACTAACTTTCAAGTACTGTAAACATTTGCTGAATTGATCAAGAGAGGGTAGCAAAACTGGCGAGGGGAACAGGAAACCAAAGCAAGGGAAAGGAAGGTGTATGGCGACAAAAAGAAGGAGTCGTGGGAAGAATAGGAAGGGCCGTCAGAGAGTGACAGGTCCCAGGACAGTAAATTTAGAGACGGGAAGTCTTTTCTTAAGTTATTTATTTTTTAATTGAAGTACAGTTGATTTACAATGTTGTGTTAATTTCTGCTGCACAGAAAGGTGATTCAGTTATACATATATACCTTCTTTTTTTAAATATTCTTTTCCATTCTGGTTCATCATAGGATATTGAATATAGTTCCCTGTGGTATACAGTAGGACCTTGTCGTTTATCCATTCCATGTACAATAACTTACATCTGCTGACCCCAACCTCCCACTGCATCCCTCCCCCAACCGCCTCCCCCTTGGCAAACACAAGTCTGTTCTCTGTGACCGTTAAGTCTGTTTCATAGGTAGGTTCATTTGTGTCATATTTTAGATTCCACATATAAGTGACACCATATGGTATTTGTCTTTCTCTTTCTGACTTACTTCACTTAGTATGATAATCTCTAGCTGCATCCATGTTGCTGCAAATGGCATTATTTTGTTCTTTTTTATGGCTGAGTAGTATTCCATTGTGTATATGTACCACATCTTCTTTATCCATTCATCTGTTGGTGGGCATTTAGGTTGTTTCCACGTCTTGGTTATGGTGAATTGTGCTGCTATGAACATAGGGGCACATGTATCTTTTTGGATTAGGGTTTTGTCTGCATATATGCCCAGGAGTGGGATTGCTGGATCATATGGTAATGAGGATTGTTTCCATAGTGGCTATACCAACTTGCATTCCCACCAACAGTGTAGGAGGGTTCCCTTTTTAGAAATGGGAGGTCTTAAACCCTGCGAGGACAAACCTCTTGCCGTCCACTGGGGGTCCAGTCTGGTTGGTGGCTGTCCACTGGGGGGTCCAGTCTGGCTGGTGGCTCAGTGGCCTCTCTGATAGGATGGCAGCTGCAGGAAGGACGAGCCCTCCCGCATCCCACAGCTATCCCAGGGACTGGAGTAACAGAATGGTCATCTCCCTCTGGGGTGACCATAGAAGATATAGCATCTGAACCCACGTTTCATAGGAAAAAGGGGTGTATTAGGAACACACCAGGACTGCCAGGCAAATCCCTTTTTCCTCCCAACACAGGCCTTATTCTAGGGTAGGGGTCTTAGAGTGGAGTGAACCATGTGCGTCCTTCGAACGAGGTGTAAGCTGGTAGGGGGCTGCCAGACAGGGGAGCCAAGCTAGGAATTCTTTGTGGCTCCCCACCCACTTAGAACCTGGGGTCCCGTGGGTTCTGTGGAGGCTTAGGGGGGATGCAGACTGTGTGCAGAGGCTGTGTGTGTATACGTTTTTCTTGATTACGGGTCCAGAACCGCTATCATGTTCTCAAAGGGCTTAGAGACTCAGGAAAGAGACACAGGAAGAACCACGTCTTCTGTCTCTGCTTTCTTGCGCAAAACAGAAAGAATGGGGCCTGGACTTGACAGTACACCCCCCTTTTCCACTGCGCCCCTCTACTTACAGCCAGGTGCCCTGGCTACCCCAAGCCCCGCCTGTGGAGTTCCCCATGGGTGAGTGCTCAAACCCTCCCCTTCCCCCCGACCCCAGGCCCAACACACACCAGGATTTCAGGGCAGTTGGTTAGGTGATCTTAGAATATTCAGGAGGGACGTGGGCTACCCCCACCCCCAGACAGAGAACATCCTTGTTTATCTAAGGCAGGAATTCAGACTTTCTGGTCAGGAGACATTTGAGGCTCCAAGACCATTCTGGTTCCTAGAACCAGCTACGTAAGGACGCAGAGCAGAAGGTTCACCCTGGGACGTTGCCTCCTGTCCTCCCTGCCTGAAGGTCTGGTGACATTCGATTAATGACCTGCCCAAGAATAATCAGCCTAGAGAACCGAGCATTAAGGTGTTAGAGATTGAGAAGCATTAAGACAGGGTCCTGCCCTGAGGCAGCTTGGTTGGGGGCAGGGGCACGGCCAGGCTTCTGGGGGCCTGGGAAGCTCCTTCACTGTCAAGGTCAGTGGTGTGACCCCAGCAAACTCCTGTAGTCCCAGCATCCAGCATCCATGTCCTGACCCATAAATGCTGGGTATGCACTATGGGATCTGTTGGACAGGTCCCATCCCGCTAGCTAAACCAGACTTCCCTTGGAGAGTCAGCCTGCAATTTCTGGTGGCCAGAAAGGAGAGCGCAGTGAATGAGAAGGTCACGTTTAGGTTGCCGGACAATTTAATAGGACGCCCCTCCCAGGAGCACCTGGGAGGACATTGCGTGTTACAAACACGACGAGGAACCCACAGCTAGTGGGCAGGGTGGGCGATTTTCATTGAAAGCAGGTTTAACCTGAGTCAATGAGGAGATGTAACTACAAAAAAAGCTAAACTGTTTTCGGATCACGTTGTGAGACGAGAGAGATTGGGAGGATGCTGTCCTGGCCAGATGAGTGGGGGACCCCTGCTCTATGCTCTGGTGAGAACCTGCCCATCCAAAAGGGGGCTGGGTGGACGGGCAGAGAAGACCCAGGAGTGACGAGGGCAAGGTCGTCACACATACACCCTCTCGGGCACGGGACAGGAGAGTGTGGAATTAGGACCATGGGCGAGGACAGACTTTAGCTTTGGATTCCAGAGCTGTCCGAAGGTAGCGGTGAATTCCCCGTCCCTGGAGATGTCCAGACAGAGACTGTTGGGATTTTAGGGTTCAGTGACTCTGACATCTTCTCTTTTCCCTTGCCCTCTGGGCCTCCAAGCTGTGTTCAGACTCTGATACTGAGGCTGCTCTCAGCTTAGAATTGATCTGGGGGCAGTACGTGGGGAGGGATCCCGTGGGCAGGTAATGCAGGAGTTAATTATGTGTTGGGACCAGTCTGAGGAGGTCTCTGAACTGGGTTGGGGAGTTCCTACCGCATCCTTGACGACTGTGAGTGAGGAGGTAGTGGGATCCCGGAAGCTCCAGGCAAGCAGGGCTGGGAGGCGTCACACAGGTGTATCACCCAGGTGTAGCAGATGGGGGTGGGGATGCGGAAGACGTGTGAGAGGAAGGACAGAATCGTTGACTCAAGGTGGTTTGGGGACGAGCAAGGAGGCGGCCGTCCCAGTGGCAGTGGCGGGCCAGGGTGACTGGGTAGGCCGGTGTTGGGTGGGAGTGAAGCCAGCCTGGGATTGGAGCACACTGGTTTCAGGGACGTGCGGTTGGAAAACCTTCCAGGAGGAAAGTCTGCAGTTGGAAATCCTTGACTGTTACAAACAGGGCATCCCCTGCTCTGACCGCGGGGTATCTCGAAGGCCCTACCATGTTGCGGCCCTGAAAACGTACTGTTTTTTGGCATTCAAGGTTATTATTATGATCATTATCATCACCGTTATTATTTTAGGCTGCTTTAAAGAATTAAGGTGTAATTTACATACAGTAGAACGTGCCTTTGTTAAGTGTATGGTTCTGAGTTTTGATGAAAGCGTACAGATCATGTCACCACAGTTGAGATACAGGACATTCAGTCGCCCCAGAGTTCCCTTGTGCCCCACTGTGGTCAGCCCCTCCCCTGCCCCCAGCCCCCGGCGACCACCGATCTGTATCTGTCCCTCCAGTTTGCCTTTTCATGACTGTTGTGTAGGTGGAACTACAGCCTTTGGCGTCTGGCTTCCTTTGGTTGGCATGAAGAATTTGCCACCCAGCCTGGCTGCAACAGTAATGATCGCCAGTGTTATGAATTCATGGAAGCCAACACAATATATTGTGAAGGGCACTCGTCTGGGAGTCAGGGGACTTGGGTGCAAATCTCCTTTTCCTGCTGCCTGTAATCACCTACTTACACTGGGCAAGGCAGGGCCTCAGTTTCCTGTCCAGGAAACATGGTTTTGGGTGGGTGTTCTTGGGGGCTCCTTCGCGAACTCTCAAATTCTGTGATCTGGGGAGACTCAGAGAGCCCAGAGGGAAGCTCTGAGTGGTGACAAGAACCCTGGGGATTGCTCTGAAATGTCCCTATCATTTTCTTTAACTGAGGCGGCTCTGAAACCTTGAGAAAATGTATTCCATCCTTAAGACACCACACACACACACACACACACACACACACACACACATGCACACGCACACGCACACGCACATACAATTTGTGAAACCTGGAAAAACAACTCTGATTGCACCTCAATTACTGCCTATTCCAGGCAAATGTGTTCTGCATCTGCAATATGTTTACAATCGCTACAATTCTTCTATATCCATTCATTGCTGGAAAGGCTGACAGCCCTCCCCCACCTTCTAATGTTTTTCTTAAACTCCCAGTAGCTTTAAGCCCCATGTCTTACTGTTTCAGGTGGCTTCAGGGTGGAAGTGCACGGGAGTGGCTTTGTGATTGGAAGGGGGGCTTATGGCAGAACTGCACTTGCACAGTATTCATTCATTCGTTCGTTCATTCACTCATCATCAAGCGTTGCCGCCATGCTGTCCATGTCTGGCACCTGCTGGCACGGTGTACACAGCTTCATTTCCATGCTGCCCACATTCCCCTGTTAGGAAGCTCCAGAGGACAGGAATCGGTCTGTTTTGTTCACTGCTGTTCCTGGTGCAGAGGGCACACAACAGCAGTCTGTAAACATGTGCTGCTTACAACAGTGAACGTGCATGAATTACCTCCGTGAGGTCAATGGGGTCATTAGCACCATTCATAGATAAGGAAGCTTCGGTAACTTGTGCAGGATCGCACGGCTGGTATATGGTGCAGCAAATGTCACACCGCATGTGTCTGGCTTGTTTGCTGGGCCAACCTGTGATGTGGTCAAAAGATGCTGTTGTAAAGACCGGCTGAAGGCTGGCCTGGGTGAATGAAGGCAGGAGCTGGGCTCGTAGTCCTCCCTGTCCGTGCTAGCTATGTGGCTTCCGGCACATGAGTCAAGAGCCGCTGTTAGACTTCGCAGCACTGGGCTGAGGGCCAGGGGCCTCCCTGCATGAGTCAGTTGCCTGTGGGAGGTCAGGATCCATGGGAGTAGCTGGTGGGGGAGGGGAGTGGGGAGCTGACTGCAAGCCCGGCTGTGAGCACGCCAGCCAGATGCTGGGGGAGGGGGCGGAGGACAGCATGGTGGGCAGGAGGAAACGCATCCTCTGGACCAGGGCTTCACAGGCACTCATGTGCAGGGGCTCTTAGAATGCAGCTCCTGACTCAGGGGGTCCAGGGTAGGGCCCAGGATTCAGGGCTGTGAGTCCAAGGACCAGCCTTGAGCAAGGTCCTAGTGCAGCAAAACCACTGCACCCGTGACAAGTGTGGGAAGGGGCCCCGGGGCGCTCAGCCCTGTTCTGCTCTTCGCTTTGGCCCGGTCCGCACGGCATCGCCACAGGTCAGAGGCAGACAGAAGTCTGGATGGAGAGCAGGGCTGGGGCAGGAAGAGGGGAGGGGGCCTGAAGCAGGTGCTGTCCTTCCCCTGTCCCCTTCTGGCTCTTACAAGGGAAAGAAGTGGGGGGAGGGAGGGATGGTGGAAAACAAGAGGATGTGAAGGAAGAGCCCTCCCTAGGGACCAGGGGATGAAGCACATCTAGGCTCTAGACGGGAGAGCTGGGCCCCTACTCTGAAGGGTCTCTCTGGGCGCTGGGATGGCCCAGTAAGACCTGGTCCTGCCTTGCTGCAGCGAAAGGTGCTACAGAAGGGAACAAATACTACAGGGCAGAGAGGCAGTGAGCAAGGAGGCCAGTGGAAGGCCCTTTGCGGGGAGGGTTGTGGTGAGCAGCTCACAGGGAACCCTGGGAGGGGGAGCTTCGTTCTCAGGCCAGTCAGAACCTCCTGAAGGGCTGCGCGAGCTCGTGCCTGGAGCCGGGGCTTATGCTTGAGCTTGGGCTCGGCCGAGCAGGGCGTAAGCAGGGGGAGACCCTGGCAGCTCCAGGCAGCAACACTTGGGAAGAAGTCTCAGCAGGACCACACTGAAGACCACCTTCATCTCCAGGGAGGAGCCAGGGCACTGGGACGCTGGTCTGTGCTAGCCGTCCACGCAGGGGGCCGGGGGAATGTGGTTGGCAAATGTGGCCTGAAAGGGGTGGGAGAATGAAGACCCCTTAGCTGTGACGTAACAACAGGACGGGCCTCAATGCACTGACCCAGGGCCAGGTGAGATGGGGCCCCTAAGAGGGAGGCAGGCCTGGCTCATCCCAGCTCACCTGCGTCATTTCAGTCCTGTCCTGGCATTGGTACTTAGACTCCTCCCTGGTCAATGGCAGTGTTTGCCTTGAGCTATAGACAACAAAGGCTTTTTTTCCCCCTTTCCTTTCCTCCCTCCCTCCCTCCTTTCTTTCCTTCCTTCCTCCCTCCCTCCCTCTCTCCCTCTGTCTCTCTTTCTTTCCCTCTCCTTTCCCTTCCCTTCCCTTCCTTTCCTTTTCTTTTCTTTCTTTCCCCAGAGCAAAGAAAGAAAGCTAGTGAGGAAGATCTTAGGCAGCAGAAGAACCACATGAAATTTCTGGTTTGGTAGAAAAGCCGTGGCGAGGAAAGGAGCTAGGAAATCTGCCCCAGAAGCTGCTCTGCTGTCAGGACGACTTTCGCTGTGAGAAGCCCAAATGTAACACTTGACAGTCATAGAAAATGTGGAAAACGCTGCCAACCACGAGGAAGACAGCTGTGGCCCTGCCCCTGGAGATGCCGCTGGGAACGTTTCGGCGTTCTCTGCAGGAACAGAGGAGAGGAAGGGAATGGGAGGCACAAGGAGAGCAGGAGCCTGGGAGAATCTGAAGTGGAAATTCAGAAATTGGGGAACAATGGTGGGGGAGAGGCCAGATCAGAAAGGCAGCAGGAGAAGGGGAGTTGGGAGCAAGTTCCAGCTGTGTGGTGGCCACACTGGGGGTGGGGGGGGGGCTTGGCCTTAGGAGATTGCGGGGGGGCAGTCCTTCCAAGACCCAGACCAGGGCGACTGGGGAAGGCGAGTGTATAGCAATAACGGCGGGGGAGGGGACGGGCAGGGCGGGGCAGCAGTGGTTAGGTTCGGTCGGGTGGCCTCTCGGTGGCCGCTGCACGTTTGGGCAGAGGCCTGAGGGAAGCCAGGGAGCGAGCCCGGGGCAATGGCGGGATGCAGAGCTTCCGAAGTGGATTTGTTGACTCTCTTTTGGCTCAAGAGGGAGAAAGGCCAAAATGAACCCTGGTTTTCCTTGAAGGCTGTTGAACTGATACACTGGGAAAGGAAGCAGGAGTTTGAGGGAGACATTGGACCTGAGATCAGAGAGAGGGCACACGTGGCAGGAAGCTGGACTTGAAAATGGTCCTTCGTGACAGAGGCTGAGCCAACCAGAAGTTACCTGGAAGGATGAGTACGAATTACAGTAACACCTCACGGAGCACTGACTTAACAATAACAGTTTCTAATCCAAACAACCATCTCTTTAGAGGCAAGAACACTGGAACACCGTGAAATAAAGAGTGTTCTCAAAGCTGCCAGGCTGCTGCATCCCTCTGGGGCCACCTGCTTCCCACTGCGCCACCATCAGCGCTGCTTCCTAGCAGCCTGGGCCACACACAGAAGATGGGAAGTGGGTTAGACACAGCGACAAAACTCATGTGCAGGATGAAACGGATTGTGATAGATCAAATGTGAACAGCACTCCTTTTCCCGATGATGCAACAGAAATCAGTGAAATTAAGTTTAAACCTGGGAACTGGACAGTGGTATAGAGAGGGTGAGTGCATTTCTTTTTTACACGGTGGTACTTAAATGTCTGAGAGTAGTGGGACATGAACACGCATGCAACTCTCTATCTGTCCATCTACCTATTTATTTATCTATCTATTATCTATCTATCTATCTATCATCTATCTACCCATCTATCTAGCCATCCATCCATCTATCTCTCTATCTATCCATCCATCCACCTATCTATCTATCCATCCACCTATCTATCTATCCATCTATCCATCCACCTATCTATCTATCCATCCATCCATCCACACACACACATAAGCTGCAACATGAGGGAGGAAGAAAGAGGCTAAAAAAACAAACTAGGTATCCCTGCTGGCAAAAAGCAGTTAGCAACAAGCATAAGGGAGCAGAGATCTGAGCACAACTGAGCAGCATCCCTGTGGGCAATGGAAGAAAGAATGGGTCAGCTGAAAGGACACCAGGTGGCACCTACAGGTGGTGGAAGGCACAAGGGAAGGCAGAAAAACTTCAGATAATGAAACTTAAAAAAAAAAAACTTTTACTTTAGTTTTACAGAAAAGTTGCTGACAATGGCATTTTAAACTTAGCTCTTCAAGGAACCAAAGAGCTCTGAGTACAGTAGGAAGTAGTTCATTCTTTGGCGGTCCTCACCCCTTCAGTGGGTGTTCCGTGTAAGCGAGCAGCAAGAAATCGGGAAGTGAGAGTCAGGGAGAGCAGATGGCGGAGGCTGAGAAACCCCAGCCGTATCACCACGTGCTGGAGGGGCCCTTGTCGGGGTCTCGGAGCTGGAACAGCCTGGCCTAGAACCTTCCCCCATTGCTTGATGTCTGTTCCACATGCTCTTTCCCACTCTCTTTCCGGCACGTGTTGCGGGGGGGGGTTGGGAATTTGTCCTTCATCCTCAGAAGACCGGAACGAACTCTTGGGTAAGATGACAGCTCAAGCTAACCCCAGCTCCCTGCTTCTCACCGGATACCAGTGCAACCCTACAACAGGAAGACAGCCACCCCGCTAGGGAAGCTAAAATGAAGCATTGAGTTTATGCGGGGACTATAGCCGGCTCCTCCGCTAAAGATTCTCAGTAAGATTCTAAGTAAGATTAAGAAGCATCACTGATGGCCGGCTTGAGCTTTACCAGTTTATAAGTCAAAAGGTAAAATTGGGAGGGAACTACGTAGAGGAGAAACATCAAACAAGGTGATGGAAGCAGCACAGGGTGTAGAGCAGGATTTTTCCCGTCGCTCTGGAATTGCTGCTAAGGCCAAACAGAGCTTAGTTCTCTTCAAACTTCTGCTGCAGCTTGGGTCAGCCAGCAAACCACCCCGAGGGATTACTGACGGAGGTACGCCTCCTCCCAGCACCCCACCTTGATGAAGCAAGAAGAGGAAGAGGGGAAGAGTCTGGGCTTTTGGAGCGCCACATGCCGTGCAAAGAGGAAAGTGGTTCCCAGGGAGCCTTGGAAAAACCCAGGAAGGGGAGACTCCCAGCCAGGAGTCGCAGAGCTGTGGAACCCATGGGCCTGCTCCAGAGTCTCCTGGAAGAGGGTTCCGAGCGCCTAGGGTGACGACGCCTTGTCTTTTTGTCACCGCAACTGTGCTTCCTGAGGTTTGGGGATACACTGAACACGGGACTGGAGGTAGCTTTGGGCTGGAGGATTTCTGAGGACAGGGGCCTCACACTGTAGGGCTTGAAGGGACCATGACCTGGTGTGTCCTAGAAGGAGACAAAGCATGCCCACTTCGTCCTTGTTCTCCATGGTGTTCGGTGAAGCCCACGCAGAAGATCCCAGAGTTCCCTAAAGTTCCTTAGAGCCCAGAGGTTGGCAAGAGGTAGGGGTAGGGGCTGCCCAGGTGGCCACTTGGCCAAGCAATGAGATGCCGAAGCTGGAGAAAAGGTTGGGAGCATACATGTACCTATAGGATCAGAGGGAGATATGGTGGCCTCTCTGGGAGGGATGGTCTCCAGTAGGGCAGGAAGGGAAAGCGGAAGAGGTACAGCTGAACACTAGCCCCAGACCACCTCGAATACTGCATCAGCAGAGGCATCAGAGCCAGGCTGAACCGGAGGGATGCCTGCTACCATGGACAGGCAGCCAGCCAAAGAAGGAGCCCTCGACTTGCTGATCACTGCTCGCTGCCCAACCCCTGAGGAGGGGAGAAGCGTGTGGAGGTGTCTCCAGGCCAGGTCTCC
Source organism: Pseudorca crassidens (assembly GCF_039906515.1). Taxonomy (NCBI): domain Eukaryota; kingdom Metazoa; phylum Chordata; class Mammalia; order Artiodactyla; family Delphinidae; genus Pseudorca; species Pseudorca crassidens. The sequence goes on along the minus strand of NC_090301.1, from coordinate 7,231,712 downwards.
TACCCACCACGCCCCAAACAGTCTAGCCTGTGCTATAGGGAGGGGAGAGAAACTTTGAATAGCGTGAGGTTGAACTTTGGAAAATTTGAACACGGCTGAAAAGGGCAAAGGATGTGAACAGATAGTTCACAGGAAATACAAATCCCTCTTAAGAACCTGTGAAAGATTTTTCAACCCCACGTCTGTAGGAAGAGAAGAACTCCAAAACATACTGAGATCTTTTTTTTCACTTATTATTTTAGCAAAAAAAAAAAAATCAAAACTTTGAAAAGTGATTGGCAAAGCCTAGGGGCAACAGGCATCCCCTCCCCCCATCACTGCTGGTGGAATTTTACGTTGATTCCGTATCCATGGGGACAGTTTGGCAACCTCTGTCACAGTAAAAAGCAAGTGTGCTTTAGCCCAGCAATCCCACCTGCAGGAATCTGGCTCATGGATCTGCCTGCAGATGCAGGGAGTGGCCCGTGTACAGGTGACCCCCTGCAGCATTGTCTTGGAGAAAGAGATTAAAGATGCTATGATTTCTTTCAATCAGGAACTGATCACACCAACTAGAAAAGTCTAAACATTTCCATCAGTGGAATAAGATGCAGTTGTACTGATCAAGAAAGAATCCTAAGCTATCTCAAGAAAGCAAAAGGGCACAAGAGTATTATGTTTCCACCAGTGTAAAAAGGGAAAGTATATTCAAATTTATTTGGATGTGCCTAAAAATTTCTGGAAGGAGTTACAAAAAATTAGTGTCAATAGTTACATGTATACATATTTTTATTAGAGGTGGGAGCTTGGGCAGATGGGAAATAGGATTGGGAGGGAGACAGACTTTAAAATACATGCCTTTTAATATATATATATATTTTTAATAAATTTATTTATTTACTTATTTTTGGCTACATTGGGTCTTTTTTGCTGCACACGGGCTTTCTCTATTTGCGGCAAGCAGGGGCTACTCTTTGTTGTGGTGCACGTGCTCTCATTGCGGTGGCTTCTCTTATTGTGGAGCATGGGCTCTAGTAGTAGTCGTGAGCTTCAGTAGTTGCAGCATGTGGGCTCAGTAGCTGTGGCACACGGGGTCAGTAGTTGTGGCTTGCGGCTCTAGAGCGCAGCCTCGGTAGTTGTGGCACACGGGCTTAGTTGCTTCGCGGCATGTGGGATCTTCCCAGACCAGGGCTCGAACCCATGTCCCCTGCACTGACAGGCAGATTCTTAACCACTGCACCACCAGGGAAGTTCCCTTTTAATATTTTTTGATTTTTAAAGGTTATGTCAATGTATTAACCTATTTGAAAATTAAATAGATAAATCTTTTGAGGAAAAATGAGTAGGACAGACTCTTAAATACAGAAAAAAAAAAAAAAAAAACACTTCTAAAAACTGAAGGAGACAGGGAAGTTACGGGATCTGACCAAGAAGCCACCAAGAGCCCTGCTAGGCAGCAGGGTAGTGAGTGTGGTCAGAAGAAAACTGCTAGCCATAACAGGGAAAAATAAAGCTGTTTTATGTTTATACCTTAAAAAACTGAGATTTCCCCAAAAATCAGATACAGAATAAGAATGAACTGTTAAATGGAATGTTTTAATTAACATTCTCAGAGTAATTTAATAACAGAGGCAATTTCATAATCATTAGGCAGTCTTAATACAATATAGCATATCAGTGCATTAGTGACGCAATTAAACGTGAATCTCCAGGAAAGACCTTTAAAAATGAAACTAGAAGGAAAATTCATCATGAGAAAAAATACTGTGCACGTCTCAAATGCAGCAATGCTGAAAAGTCAGTGCAGGATGCTACTCTCATTGTTAGTAACTTGTTTCTTGGGGGTTTAGCCAAAGTAATGAGACATAAAACAAATGTTGTCGGAAAGGAAGATGAAATAACTATTATTTGCAGTGATTTGTATGCCTAGAAAGCCCAAAGAACCAATTAAACTATCAGAATTACAAATAATTCAGCCCAGGGCCAGAATAGGATAGATTTACTACATGTCAACAATCACAAGAAAATAGAGAGCTTCCAATCATAGTAGAAACAAAACCAGAAAATGTGGGATAATTGTATATGTAAATACAATCTATATAAAGGAAAAACTTGGGAGATGGAAGGAGCTTACATCTTTAGAGAAGCGCTAAAGCTATGGGTTTTTCTTGGATGGGAAAATGGAAAATTAAAAATATGTGAATTCTCACCGAGTTAATATAGAGTTTTAGTGCCATTCCACTAAAAAATTCCAATTAAAAAAACCCTCATTGGAATGTTTCAATAAAATGATTATGAAGTTCATAGGCAAGATTGGCGGATAGGCAAGATTAGCTCAAACTTTTTGAGAAACATGGGTAATAAAGAGTCTACTTCTCCTAAATATCATAAGATGCTACAATAATAAAAGGAATGTGGCACTGGCACAAGGTAGTCAATCAGTAAAACAGAGTGGCCTCACAAACATAAAAAATGGAGGGTTTACAAAACCAGACAAAAGTGTCACAAGAAAAGAAAAATATAGACCAATGTCTCTTATTAGTATAGATGAAAAAGACCTCAAGACAAGGCTAGCAAACTGATACATAAAGAAGATTATACACCATAACCAAGTAGAATTTATCCCTGGAATGCACAGTTGGTTTAACACACAAAAATCATTTAATGTAATGCACCATACCAATGAAATAAAGGACAAAACAACATGATCATCTCAATAATTTGGCATCAATTAGGACTTGACAAAAATCTGACAATCCTTCATGATAAAAGTATTCAACAAACCGTATAAAGAAGAAAACTTCCTCAACTTGTTAAAGGGCATCTATGAAAACCCCACAGCTAATACTGTACTTAGTTGTGAAAGACTGGATGTTTTCTAATAAATCAGGAGGAAGATAAGGATGCCCACTCTCATCACTACTGTTCACCATGGCAGTGGAGGTTCTAGCCAGGAAAATTAGGCAAGAAAAATAAATAAAAGATACTCAGATCGGAAAGGAAGGAGTAAAACTCTATTTGCAGATGACATGATCTTATATTTAGAAAATTCTAAGGAATTCCTTAAAAAAACTGTTGGAAATAAGTTCAGCAAAGTTTTATGATATAAGATCAATATTATTTTTTTACACTAGGAATGAACACACCAGAAATGAAATTAAGAAAAGAATTCCATTTATAATATCATCAAAAATATTTAGGAATATAAATTTAACAAAACATATATGCTGAAAACTATAAAATATTATTGAAAGAAATTAAGGAAGACTTAAATAAATGGAAAGACATTCCGTTTTCATGGATCAGAAGAATTAATATTGTTAAAGTGGTATTGCTCCCCCAAACTGATCTACATATTCAACACAATCCGAATCAAAATCCCAGCTGGCTTCTCTGCAGACATTAATAAACTGATCATAAAATTCATATGGAAAATTCAAGGACCCATGCCAAAACAATCTTGAAAAAGAATAAAGTTGGACTTACATTTCCTGACTTCAAAACTTACTACAAAGCAACAGTAAAGATGTGGTACATATATACAATGGAACAAAATTGGGTCATTTGTAGAGACGTGGATGGACCTAGAAACTGTCATACAGAGTGAAGTAAGTCAGAAAGAGAAAAACAAATATTGTATATCAACACATATATGTGGAATCTAGAAAAATGGTACAGATGAACCGGTTTGCAAGGCAGAAATAGAGACACAGACGTAGAGAACAAACGTATGGACACCAAGGGGGGAAAGTGGCGGGGGGTGGGGGTGGGATGAATTGTATGTATAAAATAGATAACTAAATAAGAATGTGTGGTATACAATAAAATAAAATAAAATTCAAAAAAAAAGACAGTGTGGTACTGACACAAGGATAAACATATAGATCAATAGAATGGAACTGAGAAGCCATAAATAAACCTATCCATCCATCCATCCATGAACAACTGATTTTTAAAATTTTATTTATCTATTTATTTATTTATTATTTTTGGCTGCATAGGGTCTTCATCGTGGTGTGCGGGCTTCTCATTACAGTGGCTTCTCTTCTCTTGGGCTCTAGGTGCACCGACTTCAGTAGTTGTGGCTTGCAGACCCTAGAGCGCAGGTTCAGTAGTTGTGGCGCAGGGGCTTAGTTGCTCCGTGGCAGGTGGGATCTTCCTGGAGCAGGGCTTGAACCTGCGCCCCCTGCATTGGCAGGCGGATTCTTATCCACCACACGACCAGGGAAGTCCAAGATCAACTGATTTTTGACAAGAGTGCCAAGACCATTCAATGGGCAAACAAGTCTTTTCAACAAATGGTGCTGGGACAACTGAGTATCTACAAGCAAAAGAATGCATTTGTGTCTCTACCTCATGCCATATAAAAAAGTTAACTCAAAATGGGTCAAAGGCCTAAATGTAAAAGCTAAAACTATAAAATTATCAGCAGAAAACATAGGTGTAAATCTTCTTGACATTGGATTAGGCAATGGTTGCTTAGATATGACACCAAAAGCACAAGCAACAAAAGAAAAAAGAAATTAGACATCATTAAAATTAAAAACTTTTGTGCTTCAAAGAACATCATCACGAAAGTGGAAATATAGCTCAAAATAGAAGAAAATTTTTGCAAATCGTATGTCTGATAAGGGTCTTATATCTAGACTATACAACTCAATAATAAAAATAAATAACCCAATTAAAATATGCCAAGGGAATCTAAATAGACATTTCTGCAAAGAAGTTGTACAAATGGCCCATAAGCACATGAAAACTTGCTCAATGTCACTAGTCATCTGGGAAATGCAAATCAAAACCACAACGAGATACTATGTCATAGGATGGCTGTAATGAAAAAACAGGTAATAGCAAGTGTTGGTGAGGGTGTAGAGAACCTGGAACCCTATACACTGCTGAGGGGAATATAAAATGGTGCGGGCATTTTGAAAAATAGTCTGGCAATTCTTCAAAAGATTAAATGTAGAATTACCTAGCAATTGACCTAGCAATTCCGTTCCTAAGAATATTCTCAAGAGAAATGCAAACGTATGTCCACACAAAAAGTTGTACATGAATGTTCACAGCAGCATTATTCGTAACAGGCAAAAAGCGGTAACAGCCCAAATGTCTATCAACTGATAAATGGATAAACACAGTGTGGTAATCTATTTAATGGAATAATAGTCAGCTATAAAAAGAAATAGTATTGATATATGCTACAACATGAATGAACTTTGAAAGCCTTTTGCTAAGTGGAAGAAGTCAGTAACACAGGACCACATATTGTCTGATTTCATTTATATGAACCACCCAGTAAAGGCAAATCCATAGAGGAAGTAGATTAGTGGCTGTCAAGGGCTGAAAGGGTTGTAGGGAGTGGGGAGTGAGTGACTGTCAGTGGGTATGGGATTTCTTTGGGGAAGATAATGACAATGTTCTAAAATTGATTGTGGTGATAGTTGAATGACTGCAAACACACTAAAGACCATTGAATTGTATATTCTAAAAGAGTGACTTGTGTGGAATGTGAATTATGGTTCAATAAAATTGTTTTTCAGAAAAGGAGCCTGTCGATAAAGTTTGGAATATTGATTAGCCATTTGGGAAAAGTATCAGTTTAGATCTAAAAACAAATCCCTCAAATAAACTCCAAAGGAACTAAAGCATTAAATATCTTCTTCAAACTATAGAATATTTTTAAAAATTACACATGACATCTTATTACGTTTGCCTCCCATTAACAATGTGTCTAGAGAATATTTTAGCTCAGTGAACTAAGTATATATACATACCCTTTTAACAGTTGCATAATATTCTATGTCATTTATATTTACATCACCTTATTATTGTTTAATTTGTTTCAATTGTCTCTTTTAATATATGTTTAAATTAGGTTCTTTTTTGTAAAAATGAAACAACCCATTCAAGTTACTTGAAGAAAAAGGAGGCTGGGAAAAGATGAACACAAGGCCTAGACTGGGCCAAGGTGTGGTAGGGACTGGCCCCTCCACCTCTGTCCGGGGTCAAAAAGTAGAATATTTTGAGAAGGAATTAAATGGTTCCCAAACGGAGGCAGTATAGGTGTTGAGAGCCTCCGTTGAGTGGAGCCGACACAGCATAGCTGTCAATCCTGTTCAGCCCCTCACTGGTTGAACTGGGCGTGTGACTTCCCCTTGGGGCCTCCTGTTCCTTGACTGTCATGTAGGGAGGACGGATATCACCTAAGTCCTGAGACTAATGCGGGGATGCACAGTGCTGGCAGTCAGTGTGTGGTAGCTGTTTGCTTTATGTGTTATTATGCAAATTAACAGAGATAGTATTTCCCTCTATAAATATAATACATATTTATACCTATGTCTCACTTATCCAACACAGCATAAATTAAAAAGAGGACAAAAGAAAGAAGAATAAAAGGCTAGGGACATAAAACAACGAGGGATAAGGTTAAAAAATTCCTATTACAAAGACTCTTGCTCCGAATGGGCCCAAATTATCCCTAAGCTTCCCAGCAACCGTCATGGAGAAGGAAAATGTGTCAGTGACTCATTCGACCGCATTCAGGGATAAAAACTGACCAGTTGCTCAGAAAAAAGTTGTTAGTACTGAGGGATTTCTCTCAAGGGCTTTTATGGAACAGGGTGATGTAGGATAGTGATTTTCAAACTTTGAAGAGCCTGTTTAACCTAAGAATTCCTGGGGCCCAAGCCCAGATTTTGGACTGAGTAGGGCCGAAGTGGGTCTCAGGGATGTGCATGGCATAGACTGTCCTGGCTGATGCATGGGTTTCAGTCCGTTCATTCCAGTAGGTGGGCTTTCTCCTGGGCCCACAAGGTCACACATGCAAACAGCATTCATCAGACACTTCTTCCTCTGTGCCTCCTTCCGTGTAGGCTGATGGCTTCACACAAAACACAACCAAGCAGAAGTGATTCTTCAGGTGACACAGGGCAGGCTTCTGCCTGATTGGAGGATGCACTTGCCATCTTCCCCCTGGAGTTTCGATAAACATTTGGAGGGATCACCCCGAGCTGGAGCTCCTGGGTAAGTGCCTAGACGTGGCACGTCTGGTTGCCTGTTAGCTTCCCACACAGGATAGACGAGGGGTGGAGGGGACGACACACTTCCCTGGTGGCGCAGTGGTTAGGAATCGCCTGCCAATGCAGGGGACACGGGTTCGAGCCCCGGTCCAGGAAGATCCCACATGCCGCGGAGCAGCTAAGCCCGTGCGCCACAACTACTGAGCCTGCACTCTAGAGCCCGCAAGCCACAACTACTGAGCCCACGTGCCACAACTACTGAGCCCGCCTGCCTAGAGCCCGTACACCACAACAAGAGAAGCCACTGCAAAGAGAAGCTCGTGCACCGCAATGAAGAGTATCCCCTGCTCACCGCAACTAGAGAAAGCCCGCGTGCAGCAGTGAAGACCCAACACAGCCATAAATAAATAAATGTATTTAAAAAAAAAAAAAAGAATAGACAAGAGGGCTGGGGAGAGCTGACATCCTTAAGGAAAACGAGGGGATAGTATCCCTCCAGGAGGGCCAAGAGTATCCTCATAAGGAACACTGTTTTGAATCTACTCTAGCCCACAGGCAGAAGGCCATGGAGCCACAAAGCCGCATTCTGTGGTTGTCAAGGTCCTGAAATGTCTCGCCTGGAAAATTCCTTGGCAGGTGAGGCAAGCTTCTTCTTTCGGCCTCCAACCCCACCCCCCAGAGTCAAGCATCCACAGAATGTCTTTCCTTGTGCAACACTATTTCCTGGTATCTCCTCCAAGATAAACGCATTGTGAAGGTAACTGAATGAGGCAGCTTGTTCTCTGGAAATATTACCTATAAACCAGGGGAAAATGGGAGCAGCAGTGTTGACCGAAGATGGCAGCATTAGTTTGGGACGTTTTGATCTACAGCCCCTTTCTGGTTTTAATTAGCCAGCTTGTCCTGTTGTCTATTGAGGCCACTTTCAGGTTAAATTCATAAAACCTATTGGCCAAGGATAAAAGAATGCCCAGCTTTTTATTTTCTGGAGCCAGGAGAGGACCCCCAGATCATCCCGAAGTGACTTCAGTCAATATTTAGGCTGTACATTGAAGAGGGAGGTGACACTTCTATTTCACCCTGTCGTATAGTTAAAACAAATTTTTAGATCTAAATATATAGTAGAATACAGACAGTGCCCATATTCTAAGTATAGATACCGATTGTTTACACACTGTAACCACACCCAGAGCCAGAAAGAGAACCTCATCACCACTCCTGAAAGCCTGTCTGCCCCTTCCGGCCCAGCCCCCAAGGGTAACCTCTGACTTCTAACACCATGGACTAGCTTTGTCTGTTTTGGTCCTTTGTGTAAATGGAATGGTTCAGAATGTTCTCTCTTGTAAGAACATGTGACATTAGGCCTGGAGACCCATCCACGCTGTTCCATTGACATTAGGCCCAGGAGACCCATCCTATGACATCAGGCCCAGGAGACCCTGTGACATTAGGCCCAGGAGACCCTGTGACATTAGGCCCAGGAGACCCAACCATGCTGTTCCATTGACATTAGGCCCAGGAGACCCTGTGACATTAGGCCCAGGAGACCCTGTGACATTAGGCCCAGGAGACCCATCCACGCTGTTCCACGTTGTGTGGACAGTTTGGCCTCTTGGCTCTGTGGTTCTCATGACGCAGCAGTCTCATGAGCGGAGAGTTAAATGCAGATTCCTGGGTCCCACCCTGGAGTTTCTGATGCAGGAGGCCCGGGGCCAAGAATCTGTGTTTCCAACAAGTTCTCAGCTGCTGCAGCTGCTGGTGTGGGGACCACACCCTGAGAACCACCCCTTTAATCTGGCAAGTCCCCTTTCCCCTGGAAAAGGACATTATTGCTGCCTCCGGAAGTCATTGAGGGGCGACACGGACCCGCAGGTCTGGGGGCGGGACAGGGTGGAGGCCGGAGCTGGCGTCCTGAGCTGTTGCCAGTGGTCATCCGGGGCGGGAGAGAAGATCCAGCTCCTCCGCTGCCCTGTTCCTGACAGGGGCTGCTGTGGTTGATGACTCTTGGTCTATGAGCTGGACACGCCTGAGCCAGGGCCTCCTGGCTCCTTCAGGAGTGGGTGGAATGCAGTGGAGATCTCCAGACCATAAGCTGGTCCCACACTGGCCAGAGGCCCCAGCATCCGGCCGCACACAGCACCAATCAGCGCCTTCCCTGCCACACTCGTGCTACTGTCGCGGACTGGACACCAGGCCTCCCCAGGCCTCAGAGGGGCCTTAGGTGTGGGCTCCCCTTCCTCCAATGTCTGGCATCCTCCCCGCTGGAGACGCGAGTGGACGAGGGTCCTAGGGCCCTGCCTCCCTCCCTCTTAACTGGTCACATGCACTCCTGTTTCAGCATCCTCCCTGACCTTCTCTTCTCCTGCTGACCCCTCTCTTGGGATCTCAGCCTCCTCCGGGGCCTTAACCGCTGTTCCTCCCAGAGGCAGCCGTGTCTGATGGCCCAAGGCTTTGCCTAGAATCACTGTGGGGCCACCCACACGTGGACGCCACGCAGTCAACACGCGGACCCCACGCGGACCCACACACGGACGCCATGCAGACCCCACGTGGACCCCATGTGGAGCAACACGCGGACCCACACTGCGGACCCCACGTGGACCCCACATGGAGCAAAACGCGGACCCACACTCAGACCACACGCGGACCCCATGCGGACGCCACGCAGACCCAACACAGGCCGCAAGTCCTCCCCTCTGTTCGGGAGCGGCTGTGCTAACAGGAAAGAAAGAGACTCCTGGTCACCCGCAGCCGCCGCCCCACCCAGGTCTCCGACGAGGACAGGACTCAGGCTTGAAGTGCTGAGGAGGACAGCGGCGACCTGGGCCGGGAGGTGGTGACTGAGACAAAGCCCCTGGAGGGGAAATGCCCTGGGCTGCAGACGCCGTGCCCTTGCTTCCCAGAGCGGGTCAAGCACTTTCCCTTTAACTCATTTGATCCTCACACAACCCTGGGGAGGGAAGGTACTATTATCAGTCACATGTTAGAGACTCATGTTAGGATTCTGAAGCTCAGAGAAACTTAGTAACTTGCCCAAGGTCACACAGCTGGTAAGTGGCTGAGGCAGGATTTGAACTCTGGTCTTGTAGGTCCCAGAACCCTGCCATTCCTGAGAGGAGAGGAATGAGCACAGGGGTGGGTGGAGAGACTGCCTTGGGAGGTGCAGCATGGAAGCAAGGAAGAAAGCGAAGACCAGGGGCAGAGAACACAGCAGGGGACAGAACCAGGAGCCAGGACAGACAAGCCCTGTTCTGTCTGAGGGTCAGGCCAGCAGGCTCCCTGGGGACTCATATCTGTTCAGCACCCTCTCCAGCCATGCTGTGTGGAGCCTTCATGGGGAGCCCTGGGCAGTCTGGGGGCAGAGGCTCAAACCAGTTACAGGGCTGTCCTCCCCTAAGTGGGTGGCCCACAGTTACCCATTTGCAGTCTTCTCAGTGAGTGGTGAGAGGGCGGGGTGGGTAGCCCCCACCAGCTCACTTCTTGTGCACCCCAGCTAGTGATGGGTGGTCTCCTTCCTTCCTCCAATGTCTAAGGCTGAAGCTGCAGGGCCCCCGGGTGAAGAGCATGTCCAGGCAGGGCTCCAGGGATGGGTCTCCCTGGGCCCTCGACACACCCTCGACCCTCAGCTCCCCGTCTGGAGGATGATGGAACACATCAGGCTCACGTGGGCTTGAACTGGTCAGTCGTGTCCTGGGTGGGTTCTGTCAACTCACATGCCAAGCCCCCACCCTGTGCTGGGCTCCAGGTCATGAGACAGAGGTGGCCCCCTCTCGCTCAGGGCCCCAGAGAGCTGGCAGGAGGGAATTTCCTAACATTCTCCCTTCATCCCAAGCATGAGCGTGCCCCTCCTCTGGCTTCTCTTTCCTTCTGGAAGCGTCTCTCATTTGTGCAATGAGAGTGCAAAAGTTAAATTGGATTATGGTCCCTGGCCTCACATCAACACCCACAAACGATACTCCCAGGCATCACATCAACACCCACAAACGATACGCCCAGGCAGCTCTTTTTACTCTTTGCCACGAGATGAATGACCCACTTGTTTAAATTGTTTTTACATTTTGGTGTTAAAAAGACTTCAAGATTATAAAACGTATATAATGTTCAAACTTAAAAACCGGTATAGAGTTTGAAAAAACCAGATCTACAGTCCACGAGAGCCTTGGTTCTGTCCTGGTGAGTGGAATCTATGCCTTGCCTCCGGGAACTGGCTGGTGGCAGCTCCGGAGTGTCCTGTCCCCTTTGGGCACCACAGTGACAGCGGCTGCTCTCAGCTGGGTTGGGGAGGAGAGGGCTCAACCTACTTTCTCCAGGTGAAATGAGAGCCAGCCGCTGCAGTGTTGTCCCGTTGTTAAGAGAACTTTCACCCAATTCATGGACGCTGGCCCTCTGTCACACGCCCCCGTCACCAGACAGGCTGTGAGCAATCGGAGAGAGTGACAAGGGCCATTCCTCCTGGGGTGAGCGGCCTCGGTCGGCCACCACCCTTGGCAAGCTCCCGCCCACCTGTGGGCCAAGGTCTGTGGACCAGCCAGAGGGAGGCGGGCCAGGGCACCCGAGCTCAGTGCAAAACAGACACTGCATAAAAGCGGGCGGTGTCCTCTCTGCAGCCAGACAGGGATCTTTATGTGTGGGAAGCTGCACTCTCTACACTGGGTCTTTGTTGAGTTCTAGCAGTAGGGCCATTTGCACAGTGGAGCTGCCATGAACTCATCTATCGACCCAAATTCTGGAGGATTTATAAAAAGGCCTGCTAAAAATGACAAGACCAATACTGGTGTCTTAGTCAGCTAGGGCTGCCTTAACAAAATACCACAGTCTCAGGGCTTAAACAACAGAAATTTGTTTTCTGCCAGTTCTGGAAGCTGGAAGTCCAACGTCAAGCATGGTCAGGTTCTGGGGTTCTGATGAGAGCCCTTTTCTTGGCCTGCAGATGGCCACCTTCCTGATATGTCCTCACATGGCCTTTCCTGGGCTGTGTATCAGGAAAAAGAGAGAGAGGAAGGAAGAGGGGGAGAAAGAAAACTGTGTTCTTCCTCTTCTTAGAAAGCTACTAATCCCATCAGAAGGGCCCCACCCTCATGACCTTATTAACCCTACTACCTCCCAAAGGCCTCATCTCCAAATGCCATTACCTTGCAGGTTTGGGCTTTAACGTATGAATTTTGGAGGGACATGAATATTCAGTTCATAACAATTGGCAAAAGAATGAAGAGGGTACTTGCATCTCTGATTGGGAAAATCTCAGTCCCACCCTGATTTCTCAGAATGGTTCTGGGGAACAGGTATTTGTACAGAAGGCAGCCATCCTCCCCTTCTCCTGCTCCAGAACCCCTTCCTATGGTGTTTGCTCCATCCTCAGCCCTGGAGGGGGAGGACCCTGAGTACCACTGACCCCAGCCTCCTGGCCATAGCTGACCAGAACAGAGTGGACCTTTGACCCTGGAGGAGTCAAGCCAGAGGCTGGGCTGACCCAGTCAGATTCCCTCTGCCAGAGATGAGAATCGAGATGGAGATCAGGCCAGTTAGCAGGGGCTCTGGGCTGGATGGCCATGGGGGTGGGGCAGGTATTTTGAATTGACCACAACAGGCCATGTATATGTGTAGCAGGGGCAGCTGGTGTGGAGACACAGACAGACAGACACAGAGGGAGGGAGAAATAGCTTTCCCACTTCCCATTCCTGGTTAGTCCTCAGCAAGCTGGGGTCTTTGTCTTATTCTACAGTTCCTTGTATTTTTCCAATAAAATCTCTTAAAATTTTTTTCTTGTCGTAGATTGAAGGGGTTCTTGTGCACTTCTCCCCAGTCGTCCAAAGCTGGACTTCCCTATTTGTGTAGATTTAGGTTTTTACACTGATTTAGGACATGAGGTTGAACTGGGCAGCTGTGTCCTTGTGGGTAGCATCCACTCACAAGCTGAGCATGCCTGTGTTCCCCCTGTGCTTGGCCCCCGATCTTGAGACAGACGTAGTCTCCTTGCAGACTTGGGCCCCAAAGGGCCAAGAGGAGGGAATTTCCCGACATCCCTCATCAACCTAAAAGTGCCCTTCCTCTGGCTTCTCTTTCCCTATGGTACCCTCTGTCGTCTATGTAGTGCTAGAAGCATTCCAATGGCCTCTGCCCACCTCCTGGCGAGATCCTGTGATTTCCCACAGCCCTGTAGGTAACAGGGAGGCGATGAAGGCCCTGAGGAAGTTTTACCCAGGAGGTTAGGTAAACTGAGGCGCACGGAGGCCTGGGCTGTCAGGACCTGTTCGGATCAGGACCCGAAGAGTGTGCCTGAGCCTTCAAGGTGGGCAGAGAAGGGCGTAGGAATAGCCAAAGAGAGCAGAGGGCCGAAGGAGGTGGAAGGCGACAGAGCTGTGGTGGCAGCCGGGGCAGAGGGGCTGAGATTTCTGTGTCCATTTGGGTGAGTGAGTAATTCGAGAAGGAGATATTTTAAAATACAAACAACAGTGACAGAGTCCTTGAGGGACTGTGATTTCTTTGAATTCTCTCTCATCCGAAATAGCCACGGGATTTGGATAAAGCTAGACAGTCTCCTCTGCTCCTTCCAGGTGCGTGGGATTTAAACCAGGGGCTGGTTTTAGGAGGTGCAGCGGTCAAACAAGCAAAAAATGTATGGTTCTGTGTTTTACGTGTTTTAGAAGAAATCCAATTAGCACATCAAAGCTGAGATTTCATAGGTATCAATGCTTAGGATGAAATAAACAGAATTTAATGCAAAGCCAATCTAGACGATATTAATAGCACAGGTGGTACATGGATACGTTAAGAATTGTAAATGTGGAAAGTAAATGACTGACATTCCGGAGACACTGAGTTGAAATGACTTGGACGAACCAGACAACACAGTTCATTTCTCTCTGAACTGAAGCTTTCTTGCCTCCCTCTGTGCCCACGGTTCCTAAAATGGGGTCCACTCTGAATAGCAGCAGCAGCATCTGGGAGCTTCTCAGAAATGCAGATTCTTGGCCCCATCACACACCTACCAGAAGCCCCGGTGGGGGAGGGAGGTGCAGCGGGGGAGGAGGCAGTCAGGCTGTAACGAGCCCCCCAGGGGTTCTGATGAAGCCCTGCTCCACCTCAGGGAGTCTGGCAATCTGGAATCGTGTGCAGGAGTGTGTCTGCAGGGTCCGAGGCTTTCCTCAAGCCCACTGCTCTCGGCCATCCCATTTCTCTGGTACTTACTTGCCGTGTTCACGAATCCATGCATTTCAATCATAAATTACCCAAAGCTTGTCAGGTGGCCGGCAGGGCATACCCAGTGTGTACAGGACAGCTCCGGTGGGTGTTTGGGGCCTCCCCACACCCGGGAGACCTCCCCACACACTGGAGGTCCCAGCTGGGGGCTGCCCCCGACCACAGCAGCACTCTCTCCTATAGCCTGTATCCCTGTGTGTTTCTGGTCCTTCCTGAATCCATGCTCTCTCTCCTGTCGGCCTCTCCTTTCATCTCCTGAATGGGCTCCGGCCACAGCTTTCAGTGTAGCCTGATCCACAGGCTCCTGCCATCAGCCCTGCCTGGTACCAGCCCTGCCTCGCCTGCCTGGTCCTCCGAGCTCTATCCTCTAAGGCTCCTCCCTGGAGGGCTCAGCCCTATTCGTTCCTGGGGGCCCGAGAAGCCCGTCCACACACAGCCCACCCCCACTGGAGTCCACAGAGACTTCCGTGCATGCGTTAACCCCTCCTCTGTCAGCAAATGCTCACTGAGCACCCACGTCGCACTCCCGGCCCTGGGGATGCAAAGATGCAGGGCTTGGCCCAGGGAGATGGATGGCCACCAGAGTACAATGTGCGCATGCCAAGTTGAGGTCTCTCTGGGCTGCAGTGGGCCAGCCCCACCCCAAGCCCCAGCTGTGGGCTTCTTTGACCCCCCAGAACTTGGTACACACCATAGATGCTCAAGTCACGTTTACCGAATATCGGAGGTGAGGCCCCAGGCCGGCTGTACTGCTCCAACTTGGCCACCGCTGTGTTTCTACACCCCACTTCCAACCTGCCCAAGTTTCCTTTTGTTCCAACAGACCCAGGACTTAATATGTGTTGGCGTTTTCTGACTTCACCTGGGCCAGGGCAGACAGATGTCACCATCCATTTCACGGTCACCGTGCAAGACAGGCCAGCGAGCCAACTTGATTTCTCCAGCAGTAGCCCCTTTACTCTCTGCAGTGACAACGTCTACCTTCTCGGGACCTCCAACCTCCCACCTCCCTCTGCCTCTCCCGGCCGTTGTCTCAAACATCAGAGAGGAACTCCCTACCATGCCCCGCTGCAGTCCTGCCTGCCCGGCCTTCTCCTCCTCTTTCTTCCTCGGACTCTGCATCCCCCCAATTTCACCTTGCCGAGGACCGTCCCCTCCTACCCCCTTTCTGCCTGCACTTCCTCATCTCTCCTGGCACCTTCACATCTGAGCATCCGTGTGCAAACCCCCAACTTTCTCCTGTGCCTGCTTCCCTCCATCCTCCTCGAGTCTTGACTCAAGGCTGATCTAGGCAGGGATGTGCCCTTCAGCCCCTGGAAGCGCCCTGTCCTCCAGCGACCAGGGCCCCCTTCTCCTTCTAGACGCTAGTGAAGGGTGCTCACCGGGATCACTAGGGCAGAAAAATGAGGTAATTTCCAGAAAGCCCAGGAAATGCCCAAACCTGGTCCTCTGAAATAAAACTAATTGCATCCCCCTGCTTACAACCCTTAAAGGGCTTTGGATAAAACCTGATTTCTTACCCCAGGCTCATCTCCCCTCCATCTCCCCTTCCCCCTCCCTCTCCCCTCACTGCTATGCTGTTCATGAGGCTGGACTCCACCGTGGTTTCCCTTCCTCAATTCGCTTGGGCGTCTTTCTTTAGGGCTACACGGACCTTTGGCTGAAGCAAAGGCTTTCTCCCAGCCCCTTTCCCAGAGCCTGGAGTCACTCATTAAATGATTTTTATTGACCCCGCCCCCAGGGACCTGGACCTTTGTCCAAGCCGCAGTAGCTCTGCCTCTCCCCTGCCACCTTCTCCTGGGACTGGAGCTGCTGCTGCCTCTCACACGCAGCATCTCTCTGGCCAGCTCGCTTGCCTCTAGCTCCAGCTCCCACACCCAAGTGGACGGTCTCCTCCGGGCAGACCAGGGCCCATGAGGGTGAGGATGCAGGCTCAGGCCGACACCAGGTGGAAGAACTCCCAGACCCTCTCACCAAGATGGGAGTCATGGGCCAAGGATTGTCTTAGGGCCAGGTCACTCAGACCTCTGCCCCCAAATGAAGGGCTGGGCAATTTGTGACAGGTGACACCCTTCCCATTTGCTGCCCCAACATCCTCTCAGGGAGCTGGAAAGGGCTTCATTGGTTTCTCTCATTTTAAAGATGAGGAAGCCAAGAATCCACCAACAGACGTGCTCAGGGGCATACAGATAAGGCATAGCTTTCCCCCTGGGTTCCCAAGCAGCTATCTGCACGCAAAGCCTTCCTTCCTACTGGAAATGGCAGGTCAGGTGCACACGGGTCACCTTTTCCTGTTCCTTTGCCATGGCATACATTGCTAATCAATCACAGAACTTTCCCTCTGTAAGCCTAGATTTGGCCTTGTCCTCAGTAGATTCCTTGGGCAGCTGATAGCATGGATCAGAGCCAACAAGTGATGGGTCCTGCCTGCCATTTCTGGAATACCAACCTGTAAGCTGGTCAGCTCTTCGACTGCCAGAGCCTCCCCCTGGACTTCCTCATCCTCTCCTGAGGCTGATGGGTAAACCCTGTCAGTCTGGCCTGAACCTTCAAGCTTCCCCTCCCTCATCCCCATGCTGCTCCCTGAAGCGGTCGGTCCTGGGGCTCAGAGTATCCTGTGCTTATAGCAGGACAGCTCCTCTGATGTGTCCCCACGTGGGGGGTGGAGTAAGGCAGCAGTGCCTATGAGGCTATCCCTACGCACCGTAGGCACAGCCCTGAGCACCAGCAGGAAGCAGGCACTCTGCCACGCACTTCCGTCCAGGTTTTTAGTTGCAAGGAAGTCTTTCCTGACCCCCTGGATTTTTCCTCCGAGGTTGGAATAACCATGTGCTTGCACCACAACCCCTTCTCTGAAAGAACTAAACCCTAGAGGTATCACAGAAAGACCTCTTTGGGCCTCAGCCTGCTTGGTATTGGGTAAAAACATGCTCTGGGCATGTTCAGATGTTCAGGGGACAAAGGGTCTCAGACAGAAACACTGGAATTGCCAGAGGGTTTCAACAAAACACAGACAACGGTGATCCTGCATTTGTCAGCCAGTTAAAAAATACAGATCTGTGTAAACATGAACATTATATGAAGTTCACTGCAAACAATCTATATTACATATTATACTTTACTTTTGATAACATGGCTTTAGCAATTAAAAATTTTTCTAAAAGTCATCCATTGTTTCCAAACATGTCAAAGATATATTTAAGAAAACTCCAGTATCTCTTGGTGGTTTGATGAATAATGCCCACTTGCCCACTCCACACCAGAATGTTCATGTTCCAATACCTGAGACCTGTGAATCTGTTACCTTATATAGCAAAAGGGTCTTTGCAGATGTGGTTAAGAAAGTTGAGATGAGGAGATTGTCCTGTATTATTGAGGTGGGTCCAGTGTAATCACAAGGGTCTTTATAAGAGGGGTCAGAGAGATTTGAAGGTGCTGGCTTTGAAGAAGGAGGAAGAGGCCACAAGGCAAGGAATGTGGGCAGCCTCTAAAGATGGAAAAGGCTCCCCTGGAGCTCCCGGAAGGAAAGCAGCCCAGCCCACACCCTGATTTTAGCCCAGTGAGACCCATTTTGGTTTTCTGTCTTCCAGAGCTGTAAGATGATAACACTTGTGTTGTTTTAAGCCACTAAGAGTATGGTCATTTGTTATAGCAGCAGTAGAAAGCTAATATACTCTTCTTACAGATGGTTCATCCACTATTGATTTCCTCAAATTCCTTTCACACCAGCATCTACTAAACCAGTTTTTAAAACTTTTGGAGCATAGGAACATCATACTAAATGGAGAAAAGCTGAAAGCCTTTCCCCTAAGTTCAGGAACAAGACGAGGATGCCTACTCTCACCACTTTTATTCAATATAGTATTGAAACAGCATGAAGAACGTTGACCATCTTAAACTGGTTTTGCTCCCTTGAAACAGGTTGCATAACCCCTGGAGTTATTTTACAGAGACAGGGTTCCTTGCACATGTGCAAGACAGGAACCCATGTCTCCAGGATGACCCCAGAAACAAGAATCTTCGGTCTACAGAAAACAAAGAATAGAAATATTGCCACCAGAACTCTTTACGAAACGAGAAGTCCTTCAATAAGGAAAATCTGGCTTCCAGCAGCTGAGTAGCTTATATGGACTGAGTTAAGACTAGTCAATTAGCTTCCAAATTTGAAATCCCCTAACTTAAATTTTACCCCAAACCCTGGACTGGGGAGAGAGATTTGAGACCTGCCTCCTGTCTCCTTACAGGGACACCTCGCAATAAAGCTCTTTTCTCAAACGCTGGTCCCATAGCATTGGCTTCTGTGTGCGTGGGGCAGCGAGCCCTTGCTTGACAACAGTATTGGAAGTCCCAGCCACAGGAATCAGACGAGAAAAAGAAATAAAAGGAATCCAAATTGGAAAGGAAGAAGTAAAACTATCACTGTTTGCAGATGACATGATACTATACACAGAAAATCCTAAAGACACCACCAAAAAAACCCTACGAGAACTCATCAATGAATTTGGTTAAGTTGCAGGATTCAAAATTAATATACAGAAATCTACTGCCTTTGTATACACAGCAAACTATCAGAGAAATTAAGAAGACAATCCCATTTACAGTTGCATCAAAGAGAATAAAGTTCTTAGGGATAAATCTAACTAAGGAGGTAAAAGACCTGTACTTAGAAAACTATAAGACATTGGTGAAAGAAATTGAAGATGACACAAACAGATGCAAAGATAATACTGTGTTCATGGACTGGAAGAATTAATATTGTTAAAATGACCATGCTACCCAAGGCAAGCTACAGATTCAATGCAATCTCTATCAGAATACCAGCTGCATTTTTCACAGAACTAAAACAAATAATTCTAAAATTTGCATGGAAACACAAAACACCCTGAATAGCCAAAACAATCTTGATAAGGAAAAACAAAGCTGGAGGTATCACACTCCCTGATTTCAAACTATAATAAAAGCTGCAGTAGTGAAAACAGTATAGTACTGGCAAAAAAAAACAGACATAAATCAATGGAACAGAATGGAGAACCCAGAAATGAACCCACGTGTGTATGGGCAATTAATCTACAACAAAGGAGGCAAGAATATACAATGGGGAAAAGAAAGCCTCTTCAATAAGTGGTTTTGGAAAAACTGGACAACTACATGCAAAAGAATCAAATTGGACTACTCTCTCATACCACACACAAAAATAAATTCCAAATGGATTAAAGACTTAAATCTAAGACCTGAAACCATAAAACTTCTAGAAGAAATCATAGGCAGTAAGTCCTTTGACATTGGTCTTAATTATATATATATAGGATATGTCTCCTCAGGCAAGAGAAACAAAAGCAAAAATAAACAAATGGGACTACGTCAAACTAAAAAGGTTTTGCACAGTGAAGGAAACTATCGACAACATGAAAAGGCCACCTACTGAATGGGAGAAAATATTTGCAAAAAATATATCCTATAAGGGGTTAATATACAAAATATACAAAGAATTCATACAACTCAACATCAAAAAAACAAACAACCTGATTAAAAAATGGGCAGATGATCTGAACAGACATTTGTCCAAAGAAGACATACAGATGGCCAATGACACATGAAAAGATGCTCAACATCACTAACCATTAGGGAAAGGCAAATCAAAACCACAGTGAGGGCTTCCCTGGCGGTGCAGTGGTTGAGAGTCTGCCTGCCGATGCAGGGGACACGGGTTCGCGCCCTGGTCCGGGAAGATCCCACGCGCCGCGGAGCGGCTGGGCCCGTGAGCCATGGCCGCTGAGCCTGCGCGTCCGGAGCCTGTGCTCCGCAACGGAAGAGGCCACAACAGTGAGAGGCCCGCGTACCGCAAGAAACAAAAAAAACAAAACAAACAAACAAACAAAAAAAACCACAATGAGACACCACCTGTCAGAATAGCTATCATCAAAAAGACAACAAATAATAAGTGATGGCAAGGATGTGGAGAAAAGGGAACCCTTGTGCACTGTTGGTGGGATTTTAAATGGGTGTGACCACTATGGAAGACAGTATGGTGGTTCCTCAAAAAATCAAAAATAGAACTCCGTACAATCCAGCAATTCCACTCCTGGGTATTTATCTGAAGAAAATGAAAACACTAATCCTAATATCCACCCCTATGTTTATGGAAGCAACATAAGTGCCCATCAACAGACGAATGGATAAAGAATATGTGGTATAAATAGATATACATATATATAAATACACACACACACACACACACACACACACACACACACACACAAATGGAATATTACTCAGCCATAAAAAAGAATGAAATCTTGCCATTTGCGACAACATGGATGGGCCTAGAGGTTTTTATTATGCTAAGTGAAATAAGTCAAACAGAGGAAGAACAGTAATTCATGATTTCACTTATACATGGAATCTATGAAACAAAACAAATGAACAAACATAACAAAACAGAAACGGGGTTATAGATACAGAGAACAAACAGGTGGTTGCCAGAGTGTAGGAGGGTAGGGAAGGAAAGAAATAGGCCAGGGAGATCAAGAGGTCCAAACTTCCAGCTGCAAAATAAATGAGTCATGGGTGTGAAGTGTACAGTATGGGGAACACAGCCAGTAACTATAATACCTTCGTATGATGGCGTATTGTAATTAGACTTACCATGGCCATCATGTGGAAATGTAGAGAAACGCCACATTATGTTGTGTAACAGGAAGTAACACAGTATTGTAGCCCAATTATACTTCAAAAACAAACGAACTCATAGAAAAAGAGATCAGATTTGTGGTTACCAGAAGCGGGGGATACGGAAAGGGGGAATTGGACGAGGGCACTGAAAAGGCACAAACTTCCAGTTATGTTATAAGGTGTAACGTACAACATGATAAATATGACACTGCTGCGTGTTATCTATGAAAGTTGCTAAAAGCATAAACCCTAAGAGTCCTCATCACAAAGGAAACTATTTTTTATTCTATTTCTTTAATTCTGTATCTATATGAGGTGATGGGTGATCACTAAACTTATTGTGGTAAACGTTTCACGATCTATGTAAGTCAAATCACTATGCTGTCCACCTTAAAGTTACAGCGTGCTGCCTGTCAGTTACATCTCAATGAAACTGGAAGGAAACAATGTTGGAGCATTAGGTTTTTGCCAGAAACAATGCCTTCGCTTACCAGGAAATATTTACTGAAGGAAAATAATCATCGAATCCAATGTGCTGACTCCTCGAGGGAAACATTGCTGGGTGTGTGGTCTTCTCAGCTGACCACAGGCAGACGTGAGTGGTGCCGCGGAGGAATGGGGCTCCTCAGAGATGGACAAGCTCAGAGCCCTTGAGGCAGATTGGGCCAACTCTTCAAAGGATGCCTGCTCTCTTTACGTTTGAGGGTCCTTGTGTACACACTAGTGTTTTGTGCTCAATTCTCTGACTGTGTGAACTAATAAATTCTCTCCCTGCTGCTTTTATTTATTTATTTTTGGCTGTACCGCATGGTTTGTGGAATCTTAGTTCCCTGACCAGGGATTGAATCTGGGCCCTCAGCAGTGAAAGTACCAAGTCCTAACCACTGGACTGCCACGGTACTCCCTCTCCCTGCTACTTAAAGTCCACTTCTATATTGGGAAAAAAAAAAAAAAAAAGGTCCATTTTCTTCCTCAAGACCTATTGGGATAGTAGTAATGAGAACCACATTCTACTCATTGGGTAGTTCATCTTCAATTCATTCATCATCTCATTGAACACTCAGGGCGAGCCTATACGATCATTACTGTCCTTGTGCCATGTCCTCCATGTTCACAGTAGAGAACGTGGAGGTTCAGAGAGGTTAACTGACTCAGCCAAGGTCACACAGCCAGCAGGTGGTGGAGGCAGCCTGGCTCTGGCAAAGTGATAGACACTGACCCAGGCTGGGCCTCTGTTACACAAGTACCACCTTGGCCTCTACAGCCTGTGTCCACTGTTAAAAGGTGCTGCACACCCACCCAGGCTACTTTATTCTGACAATTTCTGTGATATTTCACCAATGGATACACAAATCAGCTATAATAATGTTTTTCCAAGCATAGCTTAGGTGGATCTGTTTACCTTTGATTGAGCAACAAGATGGCTTCATTTTGACCCCAAGCTGGAATCCCTCCCTGTCTTACCCTTGACCTGGAACCCACATTAGCCGACTGCGAGTGACTTTGATCTTGACTCTGAATCAGTGCCAAAGAAGGCAGAAAACTGCAGAAAGTTAGTTCTAGGTGACTGCTCTGATATTTCAGGCACCAGGAAAAACTGTCCATGTGCCAGAGGCCTTTTTAATCCAGAAACAAAGAACCTTAAAATCTTTTTTTTTTTCTTGCGGTACGCGGGCCTCTCACTGTTGTGGCCTCTCCCGTTGTGGAGCACAGGCTCCGGATGCGCAGGCTCAGCGGCCATGGCTCACGGGCCCAGCCGCTCCGCGGCGCGTGGGATCTTCCCGGACTGGGGCACGAACCCACGTCCCCCGCATCGGCAGACAGACTCTCAACCACTGCACCACCAGGGAAGCCCCTAAAATCATTTTTAAGTTCAACGCTAACTTCCTAAAAAGGAACTTGGCGGAAAGGAGGGCTTTCCTCCAGTGTTCAAGAATCCACAAAGGAATGTCGTTGTCACTCAGATGAGAGCAAAAATATCTTTATAGATGTACTCACTTTCATGAACAGATTTACACCTAGAGAGCATCATGTAAAGCCCATTATGCCAAGGTTTTATAAATTTAAAATACTTGGAAGCTTTTTGTCCCATTAGTGGGGTTTAATGCGAATCTGTTTTGGCTCAAGAACGCCAAATGAATCAGCCTGTGAGTAGGAAATTGGGTTTTCTGAATCTACTTATTTGGACAGCAGTAAAGGGGCAGAGGCAGCTGAGGGGCTCGGAAGGAAGGTGGGGAGCTTGGGAGAGGGGCAGGGGCTCTGTCCATCTCATCACATCTTATCATGGTATTTGCGGCACCCTTGCCCTGCTGGTCCAAGGCAAGGGTGCCACAGATACCGACCGGCTGGATGAGGTGTTCTCTGAGGAGACCGTCTGCAAGGAGCACACTGCCGTGGTGGATAGAAACACGGAGATAAGCAGGTCATACAGACTAGCCCGTGGGGTTGCGCAATGCTCCCCGAGTCAGCCACCCGAGACCAACCCTTGCCACTTCCGGACAGAGCCTGGGGGTCAAGGTCCTTAGATCCAGCTTGCATGCCTTCCTCATCCCTGCTGGTCCCTGCCCCAGTGGCTCCCAAGCATCTCTGAGCCTTTTAAGGCATGGTCCAAGCTCTTGTCTATTGGAGAGTCTGTGTTTTGAAGGGTTTATTTCTGATAGGAAACATAGTCATTAAATAATAATGCATCAATGTCCCATTCTAAACTCCTCAAAGACCTGGATAATTGATGGTCAGAGCTCCTAACTGTAGGAGACACCATTGCTGGGGCACAAACCTCCTGCCAAAAGTGAAGGTGATGGAGGCAAAGCCAGCTGGTGCTGGAGTGTGGAAGTGAGGCATGGGTGCCCCTGAGGCATGCTGGCCATGTGGACCCCTGCTGTGATCTCTGGGGACCTTTGGGGTCCAGGCCACATGGGTTGGGGCCACCTCACCACCACCTTCCCTCTGCTCTAGCAAACCTGCTCCATCAGCATCCTTTAAACAGGCCTCCTGCTTCCCCAGGTCCTTGCCTCTGCTTCCGCCATCACCAGGTCATGTGGGGCTCCTGTTTCACCTTGTTGAAACCCTGCTGTCCTTTCCCTGGGAATGTGCTCTCTGTAAAAGAGTGCTATTTAAAGAACTTGCAACATTCAATTGGGGTTAAGTGTGAAAAAATTAGTACCTTATTTTCCAAGTTAGGGAGACTTACTTCATAATACATAAAACTCTACTCATCAGCTCTTCTCCTCTTGTAAAATAATTAAGAAGTGATGTTAGGTTGTTTAGTGATGCTCAGTTCAAAGGCCACCTCCTCCATGCAGGCCTTCCTGATATCCCTCTGATGATCCTCATTTTTTTTCCATTCCAAAGGTGAGGCCAATTAAGGTAGACACCTTACCTGCCCCAGGTGCTCGGGGATTATTTGTTGAAAGAACAAAGGAAGGACTTTTGTCTTTCTCTGGGGATGCTTGGGTAACCTTAGAGCAGCAGTGCTGACACCTACTTAGTGTGGCAGTGGGCTCACGGACACGGGGAAAGGACCCGTCCCGGCAGATAGGCTGTCTGATGCAGGACTGGCGGGCTCGCTAACTGCTGAGACGAACAGTGGCTATAGCGTCCACGGTGGAGCAAGCAGGGCGAGGCAGCTAGATCTGGCCTCCTCCTCTGAGCCTCTGGTCTGGTTCGTCCACTAGTGTAAGCTTCCTGGGCTACCCTTGCAGAGGTCAGAGAGGTCTACGGACAAGTTCTTAAAGCAGTGGTCTTCCTCCATCTCTGGTCACTGTCATTAGCGTGACCCCCTGCCTTTCCCGTGGGGAGCCCTTCCAAGAGAGGGTTTTCAAGACAATTTGGACTCCAGGAAGGGGTGGAATTGAGGGTGGCATCAAGGAAGATGGTCTATTGTTTGTTTTCGTGGACCAGAAAGCTTGAGACATCCCTGGAGACCCCGATTTCTACTGCTGCAGGGTTAAACAATGCCAAGGGCAGCCAGGACAGGAGTGAAAAGGGAAAAGAAAATTTCAGTGCAAAAGCGGAGAGGGAGAAGGGGAGGGGAGGACAAAGCTGTGATGGGGGGGGCGGAGGCGTTGGGACATTCCCACCAGCCATCTTACTGTGTTAACATAAGCATTTTTCCAATTACCATTGTCAGAACTTGGCAGAACTGTCATAAGTATAGGAATCTGCAAGTCCCAGTGCTGTTTAGCCAGGGACTGTGTGAACATCCCAAATTTTATTTTATTTTATTAATTTTTTGTTTTGCTAGTGCAACTGATACAATAGATCTTTTCTAAAAATTGAAGTATAGTTGATTTACAATGTTGTGTTAGTTTCAGGTATACAGCAAAGTGATTCAGTTAAACATACATTTCTTTTTTCAGATTCTTTTCCCTTATAGGTTATTATAAAATATTGAGTATAGTTCCCTGTGCTATACAGTAGGTCCTTGTTGGTTATCGATTTTAAATATAGTAGTTATATATATAACTACTAATATATGTTAATCCCAAGCTCCTAATTTATCCCTCCCCCTCTTCCCCTTTGGTAATCATACGTTTGTTTCCTATGTCTGTGCATCTATTTCTGTTTTGTATATACGTTCATTTATATCATTTTTTTTAAGATTCCACATATAAGTGATATCATATGATAATTGTCTTTCTGTCTGGCTTACTTCGCAAGTATGATAATCTCATGATGCGTCCATATTGTTGCAAATGAACAAACTTTAAATCAAGGTCGAAAAGAACAACCTACCTTTGCCACATCCAAGAAAACTGTGTCCCCAGACATTTGTATCGCACCAGGCTTTGGCTTGAGGCCAGATGGCGGTGCAAGTCCAGAAGGTTGAGAGGGTGGCGCCCTCTGAGACGGGACCCAGAGCAGCAGTGCAGTGGGCTGTCACTTCACCACTGTGACTTCCGTTCCCCAGGGGTGCTTCCTGACCCTGAGATTTGAGCCACGGGCACCTAGTAATCTCAGTTTGTTCAGCACTTCACAGTTTACGTGTACATTTATTTTTTAGGGCTGGAGCCATAGGCGTGTGACCTGTGCAGTCACACAGGGCCCTGCTCTTAGAAGGACCCCTCACTTAGTTTAACGCTCTGCTGTTGCAGTTCTTAATCATTCTAAAATTCTTCATTCTTGAAATTCTTAATAATTTTTGAACAAGGGGCCTTGTTCATTTTGCATGGGGCCCTGCCACTTCTGTAGCCAGTCCTGTTCATTATCTCACTTGCTCCTGGAGCCTTCACGGGAGAGGAGCCTGGAAGGAATCATTACCCCAATTCACAGATGGTGAAACTGAGTCCCGGAGGGGAGAGTGATGAAGCTAAGATGAGTGAGATCCAGGGCTGTTTCCTCTCCTGAATCTCTTTCTCAGTGAAGGGGGGAGTGGGGTTGCCTCTCCCTTCACACACCTGCCTGGGGTCTTCCCTACGCGGCCCGGGCCACACCTTGGACCATTATCTCATTTCATCTCATTTCATTAAAAAAATACTAAAACCATTTGCTCACCTGTCAGTGAAGAGCTCCTGGGGGTTGGAGACCCCTGGAGGGCTCTCGCTGTCCTGTCCTGTGTCCTGTCGGGGTCCTCAGAGCAGGCCGGTGTGCTTGGAAGCCCTCTTTTCCATTCCAGAGACCTGCAGCCAGAGGTTTCGTCCTCTCCTGGAAAAGGCTCCCTGGGAAACATTCCTGACCTTCAGACCCGCCTGGCTCAGCGCTGGCCCCGTGCCCGTGACAATCATTTCCTGGCTGGGTGTTTAGCTTCCTGGATCCCATGAGCCCAGCCAGGGTGGTGGCTGCACACCTGGCCCAGAGGCCATGCAGGAGGAAAAGCGCTGCTCAGAGCGAAGGTGCAGGGTAAGCCCGGCGGCCCCTTGAGACTTGGAAAGGGCTTGTGTCCTCTAGGGTTCCATTCACTTCTTGCACATGACATCGTGACTCAGCTCCATCCCTTCCAGGTATGGGACACTTGCTGCTTTGTGAGGGAACTTGCTCCATTACTACTACTGTTGTGGTTGTTGTTGTTGCTAATAGCTACCTTCTATTCAGTGACAGGTCCTGGGCTAAGTACTTTCCATAATCGTTTTATGTCATCCTTGTGCTATCTCTATGAGCAGAGAATCATGCCCATTTTAAAGACATAGAAACAGAGGCTCATAGGAGTTGATCATTTTGCCCAAAGCCACATAGCTAGTAAGTTGGAAATCCAGGATTCAAACCCTATCTAATCAGTACCAAAACCTGGGCTCTTAACCACTACCGTCGTTTGTCAAGTTTAATTGCCAGGATGTCCATTTTTATATTAAACTCATATCAGCCACTGTATTAGCTATCTGTTGCTGGCAACAAACTAACCTAAGATGTAGTGGCTTGAAGCAACACACATTTGCTATCTCATAGTTTCTGTGGGTCAGGAATATGGGCTTAGATGAGTTCTCTGCTCAGGGTCCCTCGCAGGCTGCACTCCAGGTGCCAGTGGGATGGGGATCATTTCTCAAAGCTCCACTAGGGAAGGATCTCCCTCCACGTTCACGAGCTTGCTGGCAGCACTCACTTCCTTGTGGACTCTTGGACTGAGGCCCTCAGCTCCTCACTGACTGTTGACCTGAGGCCCCACAAAGGCCTCTTCACTGAGATAGCTTGTCACCAAGGTGCGCAACAGAGATTCCGGGAAGGTGGAAGTCATCGGTTTTTGTGGTCTCCTCACAGAAGTAACATCCCTTCCCCTTTGCTCTATTCTACTCGTTGGCAGAAAGTCATCAGGTACAGCCTATACTCAGAGGTAGGGGATTACACAGAGGCATGAATCCTAGGACACAGGGATCACTGAGGGCCAGCTTTGAAAGCTGTCTACCACAGCCCTCTGATTGCCATGAAAATATGGTTTCAGTTTTGCCTCTGAAAGCCAGATAGACTTGGTTTCTTATCCGTCCATCCATCCATCCATCCACCCACCCACCCATCCACTCACCCATCCACCCACCCGTCCTTCCATCCATCCACACACCCCTTCATTCATTCCACAAACATTTGAGCGGGACACTATAAACCAAAGCCCACAGTAGGCTCAGAAGTTACCAGCATAAATGCAATTGTTTCCTCTTCTCCCCACTGCCCCCCGCCTCCAAAGGCCCCCAGTGGAGCTTTCACACGTTCAGGGTTTGGGGGGACCCGCTGAATGCTCTGTTCCTCAGGAGGCTCAGTTCTCTTTGCTTCAACCACTCCTCATACGCCACATCCCTGAGATTCCTTATCTCCCTGTTCATTCGCCTGCATCGTCTCACGCCTTTAGGAAACCTATTCTAAGCACCTGCGAAGTGCGCCATGTTATGGTGGCAGGTGCATGCGTGAGTGTGTATGTGTGTGTAGGGTTATATCTGATTTTTTTGGGCTCACTTTCCCCCTTTCTCATCTGTAGTTTTCCTGTCTCCTCTCAGGTCCCGAGGGAGGCCAGGCCCACGGCTTTTTGGAGACACCACTTCGCTGCCATGTATGCACGGAACTCAGCTCAGAGGCTGCCTACAGTGTGGCAGGCTGTTGGTGGGGGGGCCTGGTGGGGCGAGGGCGGTTGGGCAGGGCAGGAAGCCGTGCCACACTCCCGGGTGGGCAGGGCAAGAGGGGCACAGGGGACACATGGGCCCTGGCTTCACCTGCCTGTGGACCCCGTCTCCCGACCCTGCTTCCCAGGGCCCCGGGCTGGGTGAGCAAACTCTGAGAAGAGGGTCACGGCGTCTGTGGGATTGGTGTCCTGAGGTGCCCAGCAGATGCCTGTAGGAGCTGGAGTTCTAAGCCTTCTATACAGGGGGCCATTCATTTTGTACATTTTGGAGCACCTAGCAGGTATAGGTACTGTGCTGGGCCCCGGGGGTACCACTGGAAGCACCTCAAAAGTGAATCTAATTTCTCTTTTCCTCCCCCACTGCATCTCACTGCTTTAGAACAGGCCCCCATCAATTCCCACCTGTACAATTGCCACGATGTCCTTTAAACAGGTCTCCTGGTTTCAGTCTCTCCCAATTACTTCCAGTCCTCCCCACCCCATCCCACTCAAGATGCCATGTGAGTCGGCTGACACAGTTCTGAACCTGTCACTTTCCTGCTCAGAAACATTTTACATAACCTCTGTTAATAGTTTCATGCGTATCCTTCCAGAAATGTTCTCTCTATGCATAATTTCTCTCTCTCTCTCTCTCTCTCTCTCTCTCTCTCACACACACACACACACACACACCCCTATATCCTTTGTTTTACTTAGGCTGGACCACAGCACGTACACACTGTTCTGTATCTATTTCTTGGTAGTTTTCCAATTCAGCACACTTTAAATCCTTCACTCTTTTTAAAGATTGTCTACTATTCTGCTATGGGCATATTTTGGGATGAAACTGACTGTCATAGACTGAACGTTTGTATCCCCATCCCTCCTGCCCAAATTCATAAGTTGAAAACGATCCCCCAATGTGGTGGTATAGAAGATGGGTCCTCTGGGAGGTGATGAGGTCATGAGGGCTCAGCCTATGAGGGACCTAAATGTCCTTATAAAAGAGACTCCAGAGAGCTCCCTTGCCATTTCCACTATGTAAGATACAGAGAGAAGACATCCATCTCTGAAGCAGGAAGAGGGTTCTCACCAGACACCAAACCTGCCAGCGCCTTGGTCTCGGACTTCCCAGCCTCCAGAACAGTGAGAAGTAAATTTCTGTTGTCTATAAGCCCCTCAGTCTATGGTACGTAGCAGCCTGAATGGACTGAGACACTGAGAAATCCCTTTCAAGAACTGGGATGCCCTTGACCAGAAGCTTTTGTGATATTTTCTGGGTGATAATTTTTGATAGCTCATTCATGGATTTAATAATCTAAGCCATTTATTTTACACTGATTATTATAATTGTGCATTGGCAGAAATTGAATCTTCAAGTGTAGTTAGTTTAATTCACTGTAAGTGAATTTCTTTTAAGATTATCTAATAATTTCCCGTGTTCAGTTTGCTGTTGGGAGTCGGGAGAGGAGAGGAATTTAAAAGCTTAAAGTTAAAAAACTTGTTGTGGTTATTTGAAAAATACATTTGAGGTATATAAAGGTGATGGACCAGGTCTGGTCAAGAAAAAGAACTGAGCAGAAGCAGGAATAATTATCATAACATTTATTGAGCACCTCTGGGCTAGGTTCCATTCTAAGCACTGTACATGAATTAACTTGTTTAATCATCGCTACAGTCTTATGATGAGGAAGCCCGACATACACAGGTTAAATAGCTTTCCCGAGATCACATGAAATTTCCTAGACACACAGAAGTGCTGGAAAAAATACAAAATCATATATATGTGTAGAAATATATATTTTATCTCAAGAGCAAGAAAGATAAATCCCCAGGTGCCATAAATAAATAGATTATTCTTAGGTCATTCTGTGTCTACCCTGGTGTTATCTTTCTTCAGGGACTGTTATGTGGCCAGGAGATGTGTTTATTTTAATTTAACGACTACGGGGGAATAAGAATCAAAGCCTTTAGACCTGAACACAGCAGGAAGTTTAGAGAGAAATTATGGCTCAGAAGTTGTGTGTATATGTCAATTCCAATCTCCCAGTTTACCCCTCCCCCCTTACCCCCTGGTAAACATAAGTGTGTTTTCTACATCTGTGACTCTATTTCTCTTTTGTAGATAAGTTCATTTGTACCCTTTTTTGAGATTCCACATATAAGCGATATCATATGGTATTTGTCTTTCTCTGTCCGAGTTACTTCTCTCAGTATGACAATCTCTAGGGCCATCCAGAAACGCTCTTGATTCAGGGTTGTAGTAGCAGATGAGGCATACGGTCTGCACTCGTGCAGCTTCGAGTCCACTGTGATTTTTTTTTTTTTTTTTTTTTGCGGTACGCAGGCCTCTCGCTGTTGTGGCCTCTCCCGTTGCGGAGCACGGGCTCCGGACGCGCAGGCTCAGCGGCCATGGCTCACGGGCCCAGCCGGTCCGCGGCATGTGGGATCTTCCCGGACCGCAGCACAAACCCGCGTCCCCTGCATCGGCAGGCGGACTCTCAAACACTGCGCCACCAGGGAAGCCCCACTGTGATATTTTTGCTCTAATTTTTCAGAAGAGGAAACTCAGGTCCCAAGCGGTCAAGAAGCTGCTCTGCTCACGCAGCTGACCCTGACACAGCCAGCGGAGGAGCTGAGTCCTGCGTGGTTCCAGCGCCTCCTCCTGTGTCCCTGCACTTCCAGACTCACCCAGGCCCTGGGAAGTCTACTTCCCTCTGTGCAGACATTTTGCTCGATGCATCCATTTAAGAGGTGAGCTTGACTCAGGCTGCGTGTGGCTCATTCTGATCCGGCATGACTGTGTAGAGAACTGGACGGATTTAATGAGAGGCAGCATCCTAACTGGGCCGAGGCTGGGTCTGTACACCGACGTCGCCTTGGAGCATGCCAGCAGGTGAGTGGGTGGCAGAGGTCAGGGCCTCCCTTAGGTGTTTATAGGCACAAGCCCGACAGAGGAGACCTCGAGGCTCCAGGTGAGGCTGGAGGAATACGGGGGCTGCATTGTTCTGGAAGCTGGGTTCCCACAGCCTCTGCTCACATCCCCGACTTCCAGCCCAGGCCCCAGGATCCAACCTGGAATACACGCCTTGAGGTACAGCTTCTCACTTCTCAGAGAGTTGACCTGCCTGTTTCTTTGTTGGCATGAACAAGAGTTCTTCCGTACCAGGTGATTACGGAGGGATGGAGCGACGTTCGGGGATGCCTCGGACAATGGCAGTTTTCTGTCCCCTCAAGCCCCTGATGTGGCACCCGCTCTGTTCTTGGGGTGTCCAGAGGACGCATGTGGGGAGAAGGCTCAGCTCAGGAGAGCTCCTAATTCTGCCCTCAAGGTATTGCTGGTCTGAACTTCCAGAAGGATGCTCAGTGGCCTTGTGCTGGTGTGGGTGTCGAGAGAGCTCCTCTCAGCTTGGGGTGGGAAGCCCAGCTAGCTGGGCCCGAGCGGAGTTGTTGAACCCTCTGGAAACGGGGTTTTCTTGGGAAGAGGCTGCTTGCTCTGCTGGTGCTGTTGGCAGACTAGATGCCCACAGCTGCCTGCTCTCTGGAGAGAGGCATGATTTCAGCGTGGTAGCCAACAGGCAAATGCTGTACCCCAAACTGACCCAAGGGCAAGGGTTTTCCTCTGGGAAGGCTGCAGTGTGCCTCTCTCCTGCTCCCCAGGTGTACTGGCTCGCGTGGTTGTGGGCTCCCAGAACAGGGCAGGGACCACCAGGGTTTATCTGTGTATCTGTCTTCTGGCACACACGAGGAGCTCAACACAGATTTGTAAGCTGCCAAAGCGTCTTCCTAACGTGGGCAGGTGAATGCTGACAACAGAGCCCCTCTGCTCCCAGCAGGAGACGGGCAAAAGCAGGGACCCTCCACTGCCTGCCTTTTTCGGAGGAAGCCTTTCAGCCCTCCGAGTCCCGGCTGCGGGTCTTGTGGCGTGTGGTCCCGGTGGTTACGGGCGCGGGTTCTGGAATCTGGCGGGTGCGGGCTCAGATCCACCCGTCTCCACCACCGACCCCAGGAAGCCATCCACCGCCTCCCTGACCCATTCCTCAGCTTCCCTGCTTCTGAGACGGCAGCGCTAAAGCCGGCCTCGTGGGCTGTGTGGAGATAAGGGAGCTTCCTTTGATGAGCTGCTTCACTCTGGACTCAGCACCCGCAAGACCACAAACCATGGCAGCCCTGGTAGCCTCAGGCAGGACTCGCTGAGACCGCTGCTGTTCAGCTACTTTTGACCTATGAGAAACAGCAGTGTCTTTCTTTCTTTTTCATTTTTTTTAACATCTTTATTGGAGTATAATTGCTTTACAATGGTGTGTTGGTTTCTGCTTTATCTCACTTGGAAAAGTGCAACAGACTCACCTTCTGTCCCCTTGTACCCTGAAGCCAAAAGAAAGACTTCCTCAATAGCTGATCAAGTGAGATCACCACTCCCTTGCCTAAAGGAGTTTGAAATCTTCCCATTACCTCCAGGCTAAAGTCCAGCTCCAATGGCCAATAAGCCCATGCAAAGATGCCCAACATCATTAGTCATCATTGCACCAAATGCCAATCAAAACCGCAGTCAGATACCACTTCACGCCCACTGGCATGGCTATTATCAAAAAAGACACAATAACCAGTGTTGATGAGGATGTGGGGGGATTAGAACCTTAATACATTGCTCGTAGGAATGTAAAACGGTGCAGCTGATGTGGAAACGGTCTGGTAGCTCC
Source organism: Pseudorca crassidens (assembly GCF_039906515.1). Classification (NCBI taxonomy): domain Eukaryota; kingdom Metazoa; phylum Chordata; class Mammalia; order Artiodactyla; family Delphinidae; genus Pseudorca; species Pseudorca crassidens. The sequence goes on along the minus strand of NC_090301.1, from coordinate 7,198,620 downwards.
TCAAAAAGTTAAAAAAAAAAAAGTTAAATATCAAATTACCATATGACCCAGCATTTCTACTCCTAGGTAAATACCCAAGAGCTTAAACAAACCCTTGATGAATTTTCTAGAGGACACTGTTGAACGGCACCTTTCTCCCTGATTTTTATTTCTACTTTTATTATATCTTTCATAACAAAATGTCAACTTAGCCACTGCTATGTCTTCCAAGCCCTGTTTTCTTGGACTGCCCTTTGCCGGTCTAGATTTTATCATGAAGACTTAGTTCTTCCACCCGTGTTTAGGCAATCACATATTTTTACATTTTCCAAACAATAATATTCATAATGGATTGAGTAAAATACTGATAGATTACATTTCTTTCTCAAAAATGTTAAATTAAGTTTTAAACAGATAATATACGTACATGGTAGGGAAAAGGCAAGCAGTTGGAAAGGGTGTGCAGAGGAGAAGCTGTGTGACTCTTAGAGCTCACTTTGCTTTCTACTTTCCCTCCCCAAGCTCGCGTTGGAGGTGGGGCTCCCCAGGAAGCAGGCTCTGACGCAGCTGGTTTGTAGGGTCAGTGCTGTGCAAAGGAAAGGAGGGCTGTGGGAGGGGCAGATGGAGAAGCTGGGCCGCGGGCCCCAGGGAAGCCTCAGCTGAGCCCACAGGGATCCCTGGAGCTGGGACCCTTCAGAGCATCTGAGTTAGGACAAGGGGACTGGGTCTTTACATTCTGGGCAGGCCAGTCTTCAGATACAGTGCTTTCTGGGGTATGACCAGGAGGAGGAAGTTCTTTTCAGCCCCCTGAAGGGGACCCGGGTGGCCCAGCACGGAGTCCACTGTCATGCACGGTCACCAAGTTACCTCCAGCCCTTGCCACCCTTTTTGGCCAAATGCTTGTTTTTCATTTTTATTTCCTTGTAGCTCTGGAGGATCCTCTGCGTCTGGGTGAGCCCTGTCACCCAGGCCTCCCTGTTCCATTCCCCTCGCCCTGTCCCTGCCTCAGGGGTGGAGTCCACATGTGGGACACAACTGGGCCTTAGCCTCAGGCAGCCTGGGAGGAGAACCTTAAGAATCAAGGTTTCCCCCCACTACCCTTTAATTTTTTTTTTCTAAGACAAATTTCTAGCGCTCTGGAGTTATAAAAAGCTCCCATGTGTCATTTTCTGACAGTTGGACAGCTGCAGAACGTCACTCGGCAAGCCCTCCCACCCCACCCGGGGCTCGGTGTTTGGTTGATGGGTTTGCCAAAAACAGTTGCAGGTTATCACAAATCTGTTATAAGGAGGTTTGTCAACTTGTAAGAAAAATACAACACAAAACACTCTTTTCCAAATACCCGCTCCTAACGTCTCAGGGACAGAGGTGTTGTCAAACTCCGTGGGAGGCACGTGAGGGTCGGTAAACAGGGGCTTGGAGTGCAATAAAGAGGTATGAACCCTGTGTGGGAGGAGGACAGGCCACCCAGCATCAGTCAGCTTACCTGTGAGGTGAGCTCCACCTGCCCCGGAGGGCGGCTCTGGCCCCATCTCAGGATGTGACTGCAGGGGACTCATCTCCTCTTCCCACGCCCTCCTTCAAGCCCCATGGCGTCCTGCCCCATCCTGCAGAGGGAGAGAGTGTTCCAGTTGGGAGCCCATGCCTACAGGATCCCCGCTCTGCTCTACCTGCCTCAGCAGAAGACCCTGCTGGCCTTTGCAGAAGAGCGGACAAGCGAGAAGGATGAGCACGCGAAGCTAATTGTCCTGCGCAAGGGAAGCTACAACGCGTCCACCCACCAGGTCCGGGTAAGGCAGGAAGTGGCTGTGATTGCTCTGCTGGGAATACGGAGACCAGCTCATCCCTAGATGGCTGAGGTCTAGGGGACAGAGGGACCCAGGGAACCATCAAGGATGGGACAGAGAAGGTATCCCCAAGTGATCGCCCGGATCTCACATGGGTTCTCTCTGAACAAGTCCGGTTCGCCTGGCTGCATCTGTTTCATTACAAGTCAGTCAGGGAAACTGATTTTTGAAAGGTTTCCCTACATCCTTGAGAACCTGAGGGAGGACTAGTTCAGCATCACATAACTGGGAGGGAGTTGATCCTTTGAGTAAAATTAACCTGGGGTGGGTTGTTGGGGTGATGGCTTGCGTCCTGAAGTTCCAGCATGTAGATCGAGTAATTCTGATGAACACCCAAGGCTGGCTTTTCACATATGAAGGGTTTAATATCATTATTATCTTTACTTTGTGGTCATTATGTCCTTGTAGTTGTTTAGAGCATGGGTTTGAAGCAGATGGACCTGGGTTCAAAGTCCTGGTTCTACCGCTTACCAGAAGTACGGCCTTGGGCAGCTCATCTACCTTATCTAAGCCTCTCGCTCTATAGATGTAAGATGGAGATCGTAATACCTGTCCCCCAGGAGCTAGAGGTTAGGGTTAGATGAGACTATGGACATTAGACTCTTGGCACGGTGTCTGTCCTGAGAAACACTCACTGGGGGATAGCTATTAATGAATAGGGATAGACAGCAGAGCTGCAGCATCTATGACATACGCCCGGGGACTATGGAAGCTCACTGTGAGTCCTAGCATCATGGTGCTGCCCCCTCCTAGGCTACATTAATAGAGGTTGGTGTATAGAAGGTGGGAGGCGATTGTCATATTCTATCACACACAGGCAGAATATTGTAGTTATTACCAGGGCTTTACTTTTCAAGAATGGGAAGCTGGACTGAGCTGGTAAGTTGAAGGAGCTGGGATGGAGCTGCGGACGGCTGGTGCCTGAATCCTCTTTGTACTTGAGATGTAGTACATCATAGGCGCCCTGGATGTATGTTGGTGGGATTGGGTAGGGTTGGGCTGTCTCGGAGGGAGTGAAGCGGAGCCCTGGGTCCCGCTCTGGGAGGTGTTGTGAGGGTGAATGAGCGCTGGACCAAGGGCTCTCCTCCATGACCCTTGATCCTAACCCCATGAGACACACCGCCCCCCAGAGTGCAGCCTCTGTCACTGTCACTGGCCGTTTCCAAGCTGTGCTTCTCCTTCTCTCCTCACTTGCAGTGGCATGCACAGGAGGTGGTGGCCCAAGCCCAGATGGAGGGCCACCGCTCCATGAACCCAAGCCCCCTGTACGACGAGAAGACAGGGACCGTTTTCCTCTTCTTCATTGCCGTCCTTGGGCAGGTGTCCGAGCACCACCAGCTCCACACCAGGGTCAACGTGACACGGCTGTGCCAGGTCACCAGCACCGACCACAGGAGGTCCTGGAGCCTCGTCAGGGACATCACGGACTCTGTCATTGGCCCGGCCCACAAGGACGGGGCCACTTTCGCGGTGGGCCCGGGACACTGTCTGCAGCTGCACAACCCGACGCAGAGCCTGGTCCTGCCAGCCTACGCTTACGGCACCCGTCCCTCCCTGCAGGCGCCTACCCCTTCCGCCTTCTGCCTGGTCAGCCACAACCACGGGAACACGTGGGCGAGAGGGAAATTCGTGGCCCGGGACACCCTGGAGTGCCAGGCGGCCCAAGTTGGGGATGCAAAACGGAGGCTTGTGTACCTGAACGCGAGAAGCCCCCTCCGAGCCAGGGTCCAGGTCCAGGTCCAGAGCGCCAACGACGGGCTCGATTTCGGGGAGACCCAGCCAGTGCAGAAGCTCGTGGAGCCTCCCCACGGCTGCCAAGGGAGCATCATTGGCTTCCCCAGCCCCCGTGCGGGATCAGAATCCCCAGACCGGTGACCGCTCTACACGCACCCGACTGACCCACGGGGGAGAGCCAACCTGGGCGTGTACCTCAACTGACAGCCCCCTGCACCCTAGGCCTGGTTGGAGCCCCCCCTGCAGACCCCGGGCAGCTGCGCTTACTCAGACGTCCAGAGAATGGGCGCCGGCCCCAATGGGTCACCCCAGTTTTGGTGTCTGTACGAATCGGATGATTACGAGGAGATCGTCTTCGTCATGTTCACCCTGAAACAGGTCTTCCCAGCTGAATTTTTGCTGCAGTGAGCCCGCTGTGTACTGCCCAAGAGGGCTCTCCCCACTGAGAGGCTGGCCGTTTCCTTCCTCCCAGTGCCCTCTGGACCTGGGAGGCTGCCTCTCTGTTCCCTTTGTCGAAGGTGTGCAAGTGCGAGTCTGTCTCTGGGCTCCTTTCCGCCTGCGCTGTCTCAGCCTTCCCAGAGGATTCTATTTGCAGCCCAGAAACTGAAGGAACCTGGCCTCCTGGAGCCCCTTGGTTCAGCCTGTCTGCTCCCCCCAGCCCAGGTTTTCTGCAGGTCTTGATAAGTTAACTAGTCCAGCCCGTTTCCTCTTAGCAAATGCTCATCGGGTTCCTGGGCAAAGGCTGGGACAAAGCTGTAAATTAGCAAAGATGTGTGCGTATGTTTGTGTGCGTGTGCGTATGTTTGTGTGTGAGTGCGTATGTTTGTGTGCATATGCGTATGTTTGTGTGTGTGCGTATGTTTGTGTGTGTGTGCGTGTGTGTGTGCGTACGTTTGTGTGTATATGTTTGTAAGTGTGCGTACGTTTGTGTGTGTGCGTATGTTTGTGTGCGTGTGCGTGTGTGTGCGTGTGCGTATGTTTGTGTGTATATGTTTGTAAGTGTGCATACGTGTGTGTGTGTGCATATGTGTGTGCGTGTGCGTATGTCTGTGTGCGTGTGTGTATGTTTGTGTGCGCGTGTGTCTGTCTGTCCATGTCTTTGTGCGTGTCCTCAACGCTTTAGAGCAGGTAGCATGGGCAACAGCACTGCAGGGGGGTAAGGCAGAGCCTAGGAAAAGTAAGCTGGCTTAGGTGTTGTGTTCGTTTCCCAGGGCTGCTGTAACAAAGTGCCACCCATTTAGTGGCTTAAAACAACGGAAATTTACTCTCTCACAGTTCTGGAGGCTAGAAGTCCAAAATCAAGGTGTTCAAAGGACTGTGCTCCCTCCCGAGGCTCTAGGGGAGAGTGCTTCCCGGCCTCTTCCAGATTCTGGTGGCCCCAGGCCTCCCCTGGCTCGTGGCTGCATCACTTTCATGTCTGCCTCCGTCTTCTCATGGCTTTCTCTTCCTCCCTCCCTGCTTTCTCTTCTGTATCTTTTAAGGACACTTGTCATTGGATTTAGTGCCCACCTGGATAATCCAGGGTGACCTAGGATAATCCTTCACTTAATTACAGCAGCAAAGACTCTTTTCCAAATTATGTCACATTCACAGGCTCTGGGGTTAGGACATGGATATATCTTTGGGGGCCGCCACTCTACCCACTACAGTCATCGTAAGTTATTCTTCTATAGGTGATGTGGCTAAAGGTAGGAACGAAATTCCAATGAATCAGGTAATTCAGAAGAATGGAGAGGGAGGGAGGGGGTGGGCTGTTGGATGTGTGCTTGGGGCGCAGAACTGCTCTGGGGCACCCAGTCTTTGGGGGTGACATGTATGTCACCATGTGGAGGCTAAGAGGGGAGGGTGTTCTGGGTTGTATAGTCCTTGCCGTGGAGAAAGAGCGGGAGAAGGCTACTTCCAGGTTGTCCTGAGGTGACAACCTGAGACAGGGCCCCTCCTGTGTGGAGGAGGCTGACTCTTGTCTGACCTCCGGGGTCTTCAGGGGCCTTTGTTGCTTGTCCTTGTGGTAGAGTGGACTTGCGCTCCGCCCGCACCAGAACTCTTCTAATCAGCTCTTTTACTGATGAGAGCAGTCTAACGGTTTGATGACGGGGGATCAGTGACAGCGGCTGTGGGTTCTTACGGCCGAGCCGTGTCTCCGTGAGGCCAGGCAGTGGTTAGATGGATTGTTCGCAGCGTGGGGAGCTGGAGATGTGGCTTTAGTTCTGGGTGTGGCTCCCGCACTGGCCTCCTAGTGCTGCCTCATTGTGTAGGATTTGAAGAAATCCAGATGTAAGGATGAGGAATTAGGGCCTGGTCATTGCTGGGATGGAAAGTTAGGCCCCTCTGTTTGGGGGATGCCCTCCTGGTGGCTTCCAAACCCTAGAAAGGGAGCTGTTAAGTGGGGGGCTGAGGCCAAATTAGGAGAGTGAGGAGAGGGCTTGCAAACCAGGGGCAGGGCACCCTCAAGAAGTTTGGGGGGGGTGGGCAGCCACATAGTGTAGTATCCCAACTGGGACACTTTTGGGAGTGAAAGGATGATGCTATTAATAGTTATACCAAGACAATGGGCATTAACCAGGACTGTACCAGGCACACCAGAGGTTTAAGAGGGAAAGACCCACTAAAAGTTGTGCCAGGGTTGACCTCTGTTGATTATCCTGGAAGAGCCAATCATCTGTTAAGGTCTTGAGATGAAGCAGGAATCAGATAAGGCATCTGGCTACTGCCAAGCGAAGCATCGCTCTCTTAAACTCTCTCCTTTCACAGAGGTCAGTGGGTCTCAAATCCAACTGCTTATTAGAATTCCCTGGGGAGGGACTTCCCTGGTGGTCCGGTGGGAAAGAATCTTCCTTCCAATACAGGGGACGCGTGTTCAATCCCTGCAGGAAACTAAGATCCCACATGCTGGGGGGCAACTCAGCCTGCGCACCAGAACTATTGAGCTTGTGCGCCTCAACAAGAGAGCCCGCATGCCGCAACTACTGAGCCCATGCACTCAGGGACCCACGTGACACAACTAGAGAGAGAAAAACCTGCAGGCCACAACTAGAGAGAAGCCCACATGCCTCAGTGAAAGATCCCGTGTGCCACAACTAAGACCAACGCACACAAAAACAACAAAAAAAGGGAAAATAAATAAAATATTTTAAGAAAAGAACAGAAATCAGTGATGTTGAAATTTTTTTTAAAAATTCCCTGGGGAGCTCTTAAATTATGCTGATGCCCAAACATAGGTATTTGTTCAAAAGCTCCTCAAGTTATTCCAATGAACATAAAGATCAAGAAGCATTGGCACATGCGGAGCAGCTAAGCCTGTGCACCACAACTACTGAGCCTGCACTCTAGAGTCCGTAGGCCACAACTACTGAGCCTGCGTGCCTCAACTACTGAAGCCCGCATGCCTAGAGTCCGTGCTCCGCACCAAGAGAAGCCACTGCAATGAGAAGCCCATGCACCACAATGAAGAGTAGCCCCCGCTCACCACAACTGGAGAAAGCCCGCGCGCAGCAACGAAGACCCAATGCGGCCCAAAATAAATAAATAAAATAAATAAATTTATTTTTTTAAAAAAAAGCACTGGCACAAATAATCTCTAAAGCTCCTTCTAGTTCTAAATGTACATGAATGCCAAAGTCTTCTGATTTGAATGAAAAAACAAAAAAAGCAACAGTTAATTAGGTTAAAGCTGAGCTGAACTACTCATCAGAAGACACTATCAAGAGAGTGAAAAGAAAAGCCATAAATGGGATGAAGATATTTAGAATACATATATCTGACAAAGGACTTGTATCCAGAATATATAAAGAGCTCCTACAAATCAATAAGAAAAAGACAAGCCAGTAAAAATGGGCAAAAGGCTTAAACAGTCACTTCACAAAAGAGGATGTCCTCAAGGCAGCCAAACACATGTTCATCAGCAAAATGCAAATTAAAACCCTGAGATACTTATCACTAGAATGACTAAAATTAAAAGGATTGACAACAGCAAGTATTGGCAAGGATGTGAAGCAACCAGAACACTCATACATTTCTGGAGGAAGTGTAACTGGTACAACCACTTTGGAGAGCTGTGTGGTAATACCTACTAAAACTGAATGTGAAATACTCCAGGACCCAGCAATTTCACTCTGAAGTATATTTCCAAGAGAAACGAATACATACAGCTGTGAAAGACACGTATACAAATGTTTTATAGCAGCATCATTCATGAAAGTGTCAAACTGAAAACAACCCAAATGTCAGTAAAAAGTAGAATGGAGAGCTAAATTGGGGAATATTACACAACAATAAAGGAATGAACTGCTACACACAATAGCATAGATGATTTTCAGCCATTATGTTGAGTGAAAGAAGACAGACTTAAAAGAGTACACACTTTATGATTTTATTTATGTGAAATTCAAGAACAGGCAAAACCAATCTATGCCGTATAAATCAGGAGTGGCCAGCTCTGTGGAGGAGAACTGTTCACTAAGAAGGGGCCAGGAGACTTCTGGGTGCTGGGGACATTCTCTTGTTTGATCTGGTGCTGGTTAGGTGGCTGATTCCGTATGTTACAAACTCAACGATCTGTGAACACAAGATTTGTGTACCTCACTCTACGTATGTTATACCTCAATACAAAAATAAGCTTTGAACTGAATAGTGGATTTGGTAGTTAAACCTCCAAATCAATATATTGTATTGGGTTGTAAAACTTTGGAACTGAATATTTTTAATAAACTTTTGGGGAGGAATAATTTTAGATTTATGGAAAAGTTGCAAAGGTAGTACGGAGTGTTCCCGAACATGTCACACCCAGTCTCCCCTGATGTTCACATCTTACATAACTGTGGTACAGTTGTCAAAACTGAGAGGTTAACATTGGTACATTACTATTAACTAAATTCTAGACTTTATTCAGATTTCACCAGTTTTTCCACCAATGTCCTTTTTCTGTTCTGGGATCCAATCAAGGATACATTTAGTGAAACTGAATTTTTACTGTAATTTGTGTCCTTAGAGACACGCACGCGCGCGCACACACACACACACACACACACACACACACACACACACAGACTGATACACAGTTCCAGCAGGCCCCTCCCCTCCTAACTTCCCCTAAAAACCAGTTGTCAAACAAATGAATAAACAAGCAAACACAAAGAATGTGTGCTTCAGGCCTGGACCGCTGGGGTGAAACTGTTGGAAATAGTTCAGACTCTGAAGGCTGGGGAAGATGGCCCCCAAATCAATTACACGGGTCCAGGCTGTGCCACATTGTGCGTGAGGGCCTTGGCCACTTTTCAGCCCAGTGACCCTGCCTGGGTCGTCTGGGGCTGGTGCAGTGTGTGTGTGTGTGTGTGTGTGTGTGTGTGTGTGTGTACCCTTGTGCATGGCCGTTGTACATCCACTGCCAGGCCCAAGCTGGAGGGAGGCTGGTGGAGCAGCCCTGTTCGGTGCTCTGCCTGGTGACCCCAGAAGCAGGGCACAGACACAGCAGGGAGCAGGGAAGCATGGCCTTGCCCGCACTCCCCTTAGCAAAGGCAGGGAGACCTGGGGCTCCAGGTTTGGAGAGCCCCCTTGGCCCCAGTTCTCACAGGTATTCATCTCAAAGTAGCTAGTGCCCACCTCAGATCTGTGCAGCTCCCCTGTGTGGCCCCTCTGTCTGCACGCCACCTTCAACTGCAGCCTCTGGTATGGCCTTTTCAACTGTGATGGTCACAGGAGCCTCTCCACATTGATTTCTTGGTCTTCCAGGAACAGCGACTGTGGCCTGGACTCCTGGGGCCTGGGGGACCAGCTCTGGGAAGCCACTGAGGAAGGGATTCTGAGGCTGGGGAGCTGGTATGCTGCTGACATACCTGCCACTGGGGAGGAGGCGCCAAGGCCCTGACGAGGCCTGTTTGGCGGGCTGAGTAATGACCCCTAAAGTTGTCCATGTCCTGATGCTTAGAATCTGTGACTGTGGCTAAAGTTCCTTCTAGTTCTAAATGTACACGAATGCCAAAGGCTTCTGATTTGAATGAAAATACAAAAAAAGCAACAGTTAATTAGGTTAAAGCTGAGCTGACCTACTCATCAGAAGACACTATCAAGAGAGTGAAAAGAAAAGGGACTTTGCAGACGGGATTAAGTTGGGGATCTTGAGGTGGGGAGACCATTCTGAGCGAGCCGGGTGGGACATAGACGTGATCACACGTCCATAGCACAGGGAGGCAGGGGGAGAGTTGACTGCAGACAGTGAGGACGTGACACTGAAACAAAGCGCTACACTGCTGGCTTCGAAGATGGAAGAAGCCACAAGCCAAGGAACACAGCAATGCAGCTCTGGGGGCTGGAAAAGCAAGGAAGGACTCTGGAGGGGACGTGGCCCTGCTCATAACTTGACGTTAGACCAGGGAAACTGATTTTAGACTTGTGGCCTTCAGAACTAGAGGAGAATGAGTGTGGTTTTAAGCCACCAAGTGGGGGGCGGGTTTTGTTACAGTGACAATAAAAAACCAGTACAACCCTGCTCTTCTTGCCTCAGCAACTGAGAAGGGGGTGCTTCTGTGCTCAGCTCTGAGAGACAACACATCCCAGGACACCTCGAGGTTGCAGTGGCCAAAAAACATACAGCAAAAGAGAAGCTAGAAAAGGGATCATTTCTGTCATGTCTTCATTTAATTCCTCTCTTTGGTCAATCCTGACATCTGATGGCTCAAGGGAAGAGACAGAGGAGTTTTGACATCTATCACCCCTGTTGTCACAGCCTTTCCCGAGATTGCAGAATCCCCCATCCATCCCAGGATCTTCATGATCTGGCAAGGACTCCATCCTCCAAACCTCCAAGAGAGGGTAGATAGACTATGTCACCATGGCAACCTTCCACTCCGGCCAGTCAGCCCACAGCAACCTGGGCCACGTCCCAAGAGTTACTCTCTGTGGGCAGGAGGGTGGCGCCCAGGCCTTCATGGCCTCTTGAAAGCAAGGCCAAGCTCACCAGAATCCTAAGAATCTTCTGCCTGAACTAGCAGCCATCCTCCAACAACCAGCCCCACGTGAAGGATCCGTGGAGTCCGACTACATCTTGGACCGTCTCTGCAGCCCCTGCCTCTCTAACAGGGGCAGGATTCCTGAGGACCAGGGACCTCCTCCAAGGGGGAGGAGGCCACCAGATACCTTGCTGTCCAGAGACCAGAGCTCAGAAACACGATCAGCGCCAAGGAGTCAGAGCTCTTGTCACTATTAAGAAGCCCCAGGACAGGGTCATCATTTCCATCACGTCCCCATTTATTTGCCTCTTTGTACTGTCCAGACGCCTGAAGGCTCATGGGAAATGACAGTGGAGAATTGAGAGCTACATGCTACGGCCTCTCCTATGGCCACACACATTGCTGAGACTTTGCAGAACCCGTCCGCTAAGGACCCAGGGGCAGAGCAGGGTCAGCGACATGGCCAAGGCCACCTTTCCCATACCACCCGCTCCAGGTGCCAAGAGTTCAGTTTGCTTCCCTGGGATGGCTAAGGCCACCGATACACAATGGGGTATTGTGTCAGCCATGGGCCAGATGTTGTTCTGGGAGCTGGGGATTCAATGGTGACAAGACAGAGTCACTGTCCCCAAGAAACTTGGATGTCGTGGGATAAAGTGGATGACAGACACATAAGCAACTTAGAGGGAAATGCAACTCTGTACAGGTTAGTGATACAGAGAATGTAAACGTGGTCAGGAATGACAGGAGGTGACACTTGAGGGGGAGCCCAGGAGAAACAACAACACACTTCAAGGAGCCACAGCTGTGGACCCAGGACCTCACCAGCGTCCAGCTGGCTGCCAGCCCCCGGGAACTTAGTCTCTGGCCTTTCCCTGGGGTTGCCTTTGGGGTCCACTTCATGGGTTTCCTGCTACCCCACAGAGCAGAGGCTCCCACAGCATGGGCCCCAGAGCAGTAACATCACCTGTGGAGTTGTGAGAAATGCAAACTCTTAGGTCCTACTGAATCCGCCAGACCTTCTGAATCTGAAACCCTGGGGGCAGGGCCCAGCAAGCTGGGTTTTAACAAGCCCTCTGATGATTCCGATGTGTGCAAAAGTTTGAGAACTTGGAGGAACCCTGGTGTAGAGCCCAGACTGCTCAGTACTTTATTTAAGATGCAGGAAGCTCCTCTCAGCTCTGCAAGACCTTCTTTGCTACCCTGGTGGTCTCACTGACACAGGTGGCGCTGGTGGGATTTAAGGCCTGGACCCAGATGACGGTGGTGAAGTGAGAGGTTGGCAAAGTTCCTCGTTGCCCAGGCTTTCTCTCTGCCTGCAGAGGAGAAGGTACGGCTGGGCGCACCTGTCTAACTTGGTCAAAACAATGAGAAGAGGATGTTCTTTGGGCCTGGAATAAAGTCCACGGGGTCTCAGTGAACCTTCTCTTCGTGCCAGTGGGTGGCCGCCCACTCGTTTTCTGCTGATCTCTTACAGCTGTGCCCTCCCCTGTTAGCCGTGGTCCACCCCTGACCCTGGCTCAACAAACCCCCTTCCGTAGCTTAAATATACGTTTCTAATTAGTATAACCTAACAGAAAGGCTGCCAGTGAATTTTTACAAGATTCTAAAGTCACGAAGCTGCAGAGTTTCTGCAGCCTGTGTGTGCACAGGCCCTCCATCCGGAGGCCGCCGCCCTCTGCTCTTGGCAAGTCCAACACCTGCTTTTGTCCTTTTTACAAATGTACGTGCCAAGTGCAGGAAGATCATAGGACAGGTCAACCACTGGACAGCCTGTCTCATGACAGCGGACACTGTCCGAAATTTGTCAAGACCCAAAGTGAAAAAGCCACAAGAGTTGTCTTTGGTGTGGTCCATCACAGTCACGGCAGAGTCTGCCTCTCCCCCAAGAGTTTTAATCATGCCAAAGCCACACACACATGCACACACACATGTGCACACACACGTGCACTCATATGCAGACACTGACTCAGAGTTTCTCTCCTCTCCTCTCCTCCCCCAGGGACCAGCTCTTCATGTTGACTTCCTCAAGACCACACAGCCGCTTAGAAGCCAGGCCAGCAGAGCAACTGGGTTTTCTGAGCCCAGACCAATGTTCCCACATCTGTTCTGAATTGTCTCCTTCATCTCTTCCTGAACATCCAAGAAGTTCAAAGGGGTTTGTGCGTGCGGGTTCTGGGGCGTGGAGTTCTGTTTGGCCTGTCTCCGGAACCTGTGTCCTCAGCACCTGGGCACCATGCCGCCTTCCCCGGCATTCCCTCATCGTCTCACCAGAGCAGGCGGGAGGTGGAGCTGGGATGCAGCCCCGGTCTGCGGACTTGCCAGCCTGAGAAAGCAGCGATTCGTGCAGAGCCAGGAGGAGCTGGAGAGCTCAGCGCTCAAAGGCCCCTGGGCTGCATCGTGAGAATTCAGTGCTTGGGGCCACACTGCCACCTGTGTCTCATCCCCACCGCGAGAAGAAGAAAGGAAGGAATCCAGCATTTAAATGTGATACTTAAATCACACTGCTCCAAGAAGAGGTGAGAAAGCTGACTGTACTTTTGGCAAGGTGTTATTTTTCAAATTCCATTTTTGGACTGTTTTTAGGGGAGGGTTTCAAAGTAATAGATGTCAAACATTTGGAAGTACAAAGAAGCAAGAAAAAACCACCCATAATCCCACTAACCAGAAGCACGTTTTCTTCTGGTCTTTTATCTGTGAACTTTTCTTTTTTTCCCCAAACTGAGATTTATGCTGAAAAATCTGTCATGCTTTTTATCCCCACTTGACGTTATACCATACTCATTTCCTCCATATCATTTTCTCTCAAAAGATAATACATCAGAGAGACAGACCACAAATTATTTAACCATTCCTTGAATATAAGAAATTGAAGTTACATTTTTCCTGTTTTAAATACACTGAGATGAATACCTTTGTGAGTACACCTTAGTCCTCATCTGTGGTTATTTCTGTAAACTGAATCCCCTGAAAGGAATTACGGAGTCAAAGATGAACAGTTGAATCCTCTTGAAACGTGTAGTTTGTCAATGGAAAGCACAACTCCCCGCTGTGAGCTTAAAATGACCTGAAATGGCTTTCTTCTTTTATACGTTTACACAGCTGAGCTCCCAGAAAAAATGATTAAGTCATGCATTTGTTCTTTAATTCATAAATCACGGTCCTTGTTTTCTCCCTGGTGTGGCTTATAATCTGGTTCAAGACCAGAGGTAGACACACATACAGAAAGTTCTAGAATCGCAGAGTTCAGAAGGGCCTTGAATATTACCTGTTTGAACTTTGTTCATCTGACGACATCAGAACAGAGGCCTGAGGAGGCGGGTGACTGGCTCAGATTCACACAGTCCTCACCTGGACTGTATCAGGCCCCTGTGGGTATCCCCACCATGACCCCTGTCTTGGACTAGAAGTTCAAGGGTCCCAGCAAAAGAAGGTGGCAACCTGACCACTGTCGCCTCCTTTCCTTTTCCCTCACTCCTTAAGGGCCATTGGTTGAGCCATCAAGCCCTCCCTTCTGCCCAAGGAAGCTCTGGGTCGGAGGGCGCTCAGCTAGCCTTTGTCACCTGAATCACATTCCTCCCACGTGGGAAGCATCTTTCTTCTTTCTAGATCTTTCAGTGACATTCTGAGTGTGGTTTTGTAACATCAGGGCCACTGGTTTTCAGTGAGAACCTAACTTTCAATGTGCTAAATATATGTTTTTCTTCTTTAATCCAACAAGAAAGTGTGTATTACGTACTCACTGTGTGTCAGGCACAGAGCTGAGGGTATAAAACAAAAGTGAATGTCTGTTGAGGCCTGACTGTGCAGCAGGCCTTATTCCAAGCCCTTTGCAGGCATTCCCTCATTTAATCCTGTGAGGCAGGTCACTGTTATCACCCCCATTTGACAGAGGAAGAAACTGAGGCAGAGAGGAATTAAGCCACTTAACCGTGATTGTACAAGCTGGTAAGTGGCCTAGCCAGGAGGTCAGGTTCCTGAGTCTGTCGTTTTCCTGCCTGGATGGGAAGGAGTTAGACTGTGGATGTGTCACAGCACCGGGCAAGTCCCAACGTAGGGTATAAACTCCAAGATGGCAGAGGGTTTGTGCCCTGGGGTCTGGGGCAGTGTCTGGGCACATGGCAGGCTCTCAGTCAATATCTGTTAAGTGAATGAGTGAAGGAATGAATGGACACACCAGAGGTCCCGATGTGGTCACAGCAGAGCTGGAGTGAGTGCGGGAGAAGATGAAAAAGACCAGGAAAGGTGGGCGAGCCGGAGACCTTGAAGGACTTGGTGTGACCAGCCAGGGAGCTTGCATTTCATCCAACATTAGAGGAAAGGTATCGGGGGATTTCACCTGGAGGAATGGCAGACTCAGATTTGCATTTTAGAGAGAGAGCCCTGGTAGAAAGGCAGAGGACAGAACGACAGGTATGGGTGGGTGGGAAGGAACCTGAGGGAGGACGGGTTGGTGAAGGCTCTCTTAAAAAGTCCAGGGGACAAATCGTGCAAGAGTGGAATGAAACCAGCACAGGTGGGGCTGCATCGAAGGGAGTGGATTCCAGAGGGTTCTATGGCTCAGTGATCCATCAGATGTGGGTGGGGATGAAGATGCCACTTGGATTCTGGCTTGGGAGACTGGGCGGTTTGGTGACAGTAATCTACATAGATAAGCGATGCATGTGGAAGAACAGGTTTTTGGTGTAAAGATGGAAAATCCAGATGAGGTGGGGCTTACGTGTCCATTGGATATGCACGGAGGCAGCAGGAAGTGTGGACAGGAGCTCAGGAAGGAGGTCAGGGTGGGAAATGCAGTTTTGGAAGCCGTAAGTGGGGAAAATGTCCTAAGAGCGTGGGATAGACACAGAGAAGTTCGAGAACACAAGCCGGGGAAATGCCAGTATATTAGAGCGTGGGAATGAGACGGGACGGTCAGAGAGGAAGATGGAAAACTGGACGAGCAACAGGAAGAATTGTAGGGAGGCGGGAGAGGCCTGCGGGGTCACATGCCGTGGTGAGGACTTGAGAGAAGGAAGTCCTTGAAGATCCGGATGAGAAGGTTTCAATGGGAGGTGATGACAATGTGCCAGTGAGTGAGGACAGTTTATTCCAAAAAATCATCAGTTAAGGCAAAGAGACAGGGTGATACGCAGGCAAGGAGGAGGCGGGTGGGTGCCTGGTTCTCAGTCTTAGCTGCCCGTGGGAGTAGGGGATGTCTGCACCCCAGCACAGAGATTTCTATTTAATTGGCCTGGGGTGGGCCAATTTCAAATACACAGTCAAGGCTGAGAGCTGTTGGCAGGGAAGACTGTGGTTTTTTTAAGATGGAAGAATGTTAAGCTTGCTTATAGAGGCAAGGGGAGGCATGAGACAAGGGGAGAGAAGAAAATCCAGGAGGGTCAGGGTGGCTTTGGGAGCTGTCCCAGCGGGTGACAAGGGCACCCTGGAGAAGTACAGGAGGATGTTGGGGCTAGAGGCAGACATGGATACATTCGAAGGTGGCCTGGGAGACCCATCTACTGTTTGGGGTCAGAAAAACGAGGGTTTTTTAATGAGCTGCTCTGAAGAGTGTGGAGAGGTGAGGTAGGAAAGCAAGGTCAGCTGGAAAAATGCAGCCTTTGGGAGGGCAGCCAACAGAAAAGGCAGAAGCCATGTCTGGAAGGCCCTGGCTGCCATGCTGAGTGGGAGCTGTGGGTTGGTCCTGGAGGGGGAATTCTCTGCTGAGGGTCGACAGACCCATCAAGAGGGGGTCTGGCTGGAGGTTTTCAGGGAGGTGTGGCAGGAGGAGAGAGGTGATGGGGAGACTGAAAGCCCCGAGGAGAGGAGTCTAGGATGTGATAGAGGCTAACTGTGTGGACGTGGGGAGGGTAAAAGGCGGGGTCGGGGCAAGGACTGGGGCTTATGAGAGATGGAAGGGAAGGAGATCTTGGTCTGAAGGGTGGAGCTAGGTCCAGAGGTCAAGGTTCAGGTTACATACGTTTCAAGCTCTGCAGCTATAATGTGCAGATGTGGGAGTAGTTGCCCATCCATACATGGAGTAAGGAGGACTCTTGCCAGGTCCCCAGGAGCGGGATGGGGAATAAGGAGAGAAGGAGGTAGTGGCCAGATGAGAGAGTCTTTGAAAGAAAAGGATTTTGGACTTTGTCCTAGAGGCAGTAAGAGCTGTTCGAAGATTCTCAGTAGGGGAGTGGTGAGACCAAAGCGAGGTTTTAGGAAGAGGCACCTGGAAATCCTTTGCAAACCAGGACTTGGAACTGTAGATCTGGGACATCAAAGAGGTCTCAGTTACAATGAGAACGAGTACCTTCCGGTGGGAAGGGATTTGCAGTTTGATGGTTTGATGACCAGCCGAGGCCCCCTCTACCACACCTCTACCAGGTGGTCAGCAGGTGACATGTGAGTTCACAAAAAAAGCCTAGTGGATTGGGTGAGACTACTCCTCCAGGTTCTGTTCTACCAGGAACCTGTTCTGATTCTACAGTCCACACACGTCTCCAAGGACCCTTAAAATGGTCATCTGAAACTTTATGCGGGGGACCATCACCCCAGTCCTGGAACCCAGCTACTCCGGCATCTGTGCTTCTTCCAACAGTGGTCTGGGTAACTGTTGCGATGAGGGCCCAGGGGGCTTCCAGAGAGGATGCTGGGGAGGATTTAGGTGAATGGAGCAAAGGCTCTGTCCTAAGACTTTCAGAGTCCAGCACAGAATTCTGGGCTCACCTAAACCAAAGTGTGGAGCATGCACAGTGGTTATGAGATTAAGCAAACGTGAGATAGCATCTCCGATCTGCCACTAACTTGCAGATGGATTACTTCACCTCTCTTGTTCTCAGTTTCTCTATGAGTAAAACAGCGATAATGATAGCACCTCCCTTATGGGGTATCACAAGGAATGAATGAGGCAGTTCATGCGGAGAGCTTAGCACAGTGTCTTACACGTGGTCGCTGGTAGAAAGACATTCACTGACTACTGTTATAATTCAGCAAATATTTAGTGGGCACTGCTATGGGCTGAATTGTTTCCCCTCCAAATTCATATGTTGAAACCCTGACCCCCAATGTGACTGCATTTCAAAATGGGGGTTTTAGGAGGTGATTAAGATTAAATGAGTTTGCAATTCCACCCCTGGGTATATATCCAAAAACCCCCACTAATTCGAAAAGATACATGCACCCCAATGTTCATAGTAGCATTATTTACAATTACCAAGATATGGAAGCAGCCTAAGTGTCCACCAACAGATGAATGGATAAAGAAGATGTAGTATATATGTATACAATGGAATACTACTCAACCATAAAAAAAGAATGAAATTTTGCTTTTTGCAACAATATGGATAGATTTGGAGGGTATTATGCTTAGTGAAATAAGTCAGACAGAGAAAGACAAATACCGTATGATATCGCCTATATGTGGAATCTAATAAATCCAACAAACTAGTGAATAAAACAAAAAAGAAGCAGACTCACAGATATAGAGAACAAGCTAGTGGTTACCAGTGGGGAGAGGGAAGGGGGAAGGGGCAAGATAGGGGTAGAGGATTAAAAGGTATAAACTACTGTGTATAAAATAAATAAGCTACAATGATATATTGTACGGCACAGGAAATAGAGCCAATATTTTATAATAACTATAAATGGAGTAGAACCTTTAAAAATTGTGAGTCACTATGTTGTAACACCTGAAACTTACATAACATTGTACATCAAGTATACCTCAATTAACCAAAAAAAGATTAAATGAGTTCATAAGGATGGGGTCGGTTCTAATCCTGTTGGCTTGTTGGCCTCATAAGAGGAAGAGAGATACTGCTCTCTATCTCTGTCTTCTCTCCATATACAGGTACCGAAGAAAAGCCATGTGAGGATACAGAGAGAAGGCAGCCAACCTGGGCTTCCTGAGCTTGGGCTTCCAGCCTCCAGAGCTGTGAGAAAATAAATGTCTAGTGTTGAAGCCCCGCAGTCTGTGCTATTTTGTTATGGCAGCTCATTCTGAGTAAGACATCTACTACCTGGCAGTGTGGGCCGGATGCGGCAGCCCTGAGGGATGAATAAGACAAATGTGGATTCTTGAGGAGGTGATAATTAAGGAGGGGATAAGAGAGGTACCTGCAAACAATGCAAGTGTGATGGGAACTGCTCTGCCCAAGAGCAGGCAAAGTTGTGCAGGTTCCGGGCTTGGGATCCAACGGGAGGGATGCTATGCAGCAGGAGTGACAGAAAAAGCCCGTGCTTCCGGCAGCCTGGAAGTCTGGAGCAGTCAGGGAAGGGGGTGCAGTGTGGGGTGGCGGAAGGGGGAGCGGGGTGGACGGGTGGTTCAGAGATGACTTTCATGCAGTTTTAGGAGCTGATCGATGGGCAAGGATATAGTCAGGAACACCCAGGGTTTCCTGAGACCAGGGACAGCCACGCAGGGGGAGGAAGCTCACATGAGGACACGGGGCAGAAGATCCTGATGGGAATAAAGCTGCAACCAACAGGGTGGTTTTGGTTTTAGTTTGGGTGCATCAGCTAAGAGAACTGCTGGCTATCGAAGCAGAGAGGAAGAGGAACAGAACAGGAAGCTGGGAAGGAGCTGACACGTAATCACCACGGAAAGCAAGTGGCCGTGGGCAGAACACGTTCAGGAAACACGGTAACAGTCCCTGCCGAGGGAGGGCTGTCATGATTCAGGCTTGGGAAGTGCCTGGGGCCAGAACAGAGGTTGAGGTGGCACAGGGGCCTGGGTGGCGCTGGTGCCCCAGGACGTGTCAGTGGCAGCTGGGTGGCCGGGGCAGGTGTACCTGAGTCCGAGGGCTGGAGTTGCTGTCTCCAGTGGTTGGCAAATCTGACCCCGGGGACAGAGAGCCTGGGGGCGGGGTGGCAGTTGCTCTGGCACCTCGGTTACTTTGGTTACTGGCTGTCTGGCTTTACACACGAGGTGTAGGCTTGGTACAGGGAAGATGCAAAGCTGATGGGGCCTCTGAGGTCTGTAAAGGAAGATAAAAATGGAGTCAGTATTGCTCAGAGAGCTGTCTAAAATGGAGCCGGGAGAGTTCCCTGGTGGCCTAGTGGTTAGGATTCCAGGCTTTCACTGCCGTGGCCTGGGTTCAGTCCCTGGTTGGGGAATTGAGATCCTGCAAGCGGTGTGGCCAAAAAAGAAAAATAAAATAAAATAAATAAATAAAATGGAGTTCAGAACTCTAACAGAAAACTGATGAATTCATAAAAGTGCTAACAAAAGATCAAGATGAAAAAAAATTAATCACATGGGACTGAGTGAACTGATGAGGAGGATTATAATTTTTGTTACTTTCTGTTTGAATAAAAAAAGAAAATCCCACAAGGACTCAGAGGCAAAAAATATACAAATCAATTTTCACTGCAAAGTAAAGGAGCTGTTACAGTGGAGGATTGCTGGACTGAATGTCAATATTATGACATAGTATATAGTGTGTTTCGTGTTTGGTAATTGCAATCATTGTTGCTTTTGTTGTGGTCACCCATTTATAATGCTTGGTGTCAGTTTATTTATCTCTTATAAAAATAAAATACAGTGTGTGTGTGTGAAAAAAAAAAAAAAATGGAGCCAGGAGGCCATTATGGAGGTATGATTTAGGCACGTCTCAGCCTGGATGGAATCTGACCTTTTGACCTGATGAAGTCACGCAGAACACCTACCAGAAACTCAAGATACTTACCAGACACTTACCCTAAAGTTGCTCTTAATTTTAGGGTATGTATCTTGCAGATACCTGACTGCACAGAGCCCAAAGATGAATGGCCAGTGTGCAGGTTGTCACAAGGTTTGTGACAGCAAATATTGTTAACAATCTAAGTGTCCGTCAACAGGTGACTGGTACAATGCACCGTGCTGGGTATAGGAATAGTATGCTGGCTTTAAACAGGATGTGGTAGATACAAAAAAAGCTCCATGAAGTGTTCATGAAGCATTAAGTGAAAAAAGCAAGGTGTACAACAGGGTAAAAAGAAAAGAGATCTTGCAAAAATATGCTTGCATATGTGTAGAAAGTTTTGCAAGAATTCACAAGATGCTGTCCCTCGGGCAATGGGCAGGGGGAGGGGGCTCTGGGCTGGCAGGAAAACTTATTTTGCATTGTGCTGGTTGACCTTTTACTCTGTTCATGTGTTACTTTTCAATTAAGGAAAAGAAGTCAGTCTCTTCCTCAGGAATCCCAAGGGAGGTGTGTTGGGGGAGGTGCCACCAGGAATGCGACCAGCCGCCCACATAAAGCCAAGCTGCCCCACGGAATTTCACACACACCGTCGGGAACCAGAGTTGTCTTTTTATTTATTTAATTTTATTATTATAAAAGTAGTATGTAGTCCTAAAGGATAAAGTAGAAGGAAGATATGACACCTCATTCTGTATTCTTCATATTCAGTGATTTCCCAAGATAAAGCTTTTTCCATAGTTGGAATCAATACCTCCAATCAGTTTCCTGAGTTTTTTTTTTTTTCTTTTTCTTCTTTTACTTACCATTGTATTACGAATATTTTCTGGCAAAAGACCCAAGTTGTTTTTGTGGCTGTGACTGTCCATCACCCCATTCTTCCCAAGGTTAAGCCTCATTCTCCTAGTTGCAGTTCAGGCCCATTGGGTTTTCTGGCATCTTCAGTGGAAGGGGAGGGCGGCTCATTGCCAGGTCTTTGGTACTCAAGGGACGTCCTGGAGCAGAGCTCATGGACTCCGTGGGCCCCTGGACCCCTTGAAAAATTGCTTCCATCCCTGCTGGCATGGTTACTATGGGAACATGTGAGTTGGGGCTCTCAGAAAGTGACAGCCCAAGCAGCAGGTCACACATGAACTCACGGGTAGAGGACAGAGTTTGAGGCTCCCCCTGGTGACGGGGAATCACAAGGCTTGACCCATTTAGGTTATTTTTAGTCTCCGGTAAAAAGCACTTTTATAGAATCCTGTCCTCCTTCAAACCAGGCACCACTGATGTCACCTACCAATTGGAGCCCACCGAGGCTCTGCCCACCACCCCCCAGGCACCTCAGAGACCTGCCGGGTTGACATCACCCACCTCACCAGGCACATTACCTCACTCCACAGGCACCCTTCAGATGCTAGATATTTGTGGCAGAGTGAGATTCAGGCCCTGGCCTTTCTCCCACGAGTGTAACTCAGGGCCTGATTTACACTCTGAAACAGAGGTATCAGAGATGTGGGGAAAAGAGGGTGGACAATGCTGTGAATTGAGGTGTCACCTTCCTACTCTTCAGGAGGCCTGAGGCGTAAGGGCCTGTGAGAAGCCCAGCCAAGCATTCGGAGGACTGTTGAACTAAAATGTGAACCAAACCGGTGTCTGCAGGGGCCCGGGGAGAGGATCTGGAA
This sequence comes from Pseudorca crassidens, assembly GCF_039906515.1. Classification (NCBI taxonomy): domain Eukaryota; kingdom Metazoa; phylum Chordata; class Mammalia; order Artiodactyla; family Delphinidae; genus Pseudorca; species Pseudorca crassidens. Next base: position 7,176,793 of record NC_090301.1, on the reverse strand, counting down.
AGGTCATCTCAAAGATGCCAGTAGCAGAAGTGGAAGACAAAGGTAGGAGGGGGGAGCCGGGCGTCCTGACAGACCCCAGAGCCACTGGGGAGGGAGGCTAGGAGAGAGAGGGCTGAAGGGTGAGCAATCCTTCCTTCCCAGCAGAGGGTCAGGGGGGATGACCCCTCAATAACAATAGTCCTTGGCCTTTGATTTGGGAGGGGCCAATGGGGGGAGGTCAGTTCTCAAGACAGAGGAGGGTGTCACTCCTTCCAGGTGGGGGTCTGACCCACTTGCCCTGGGCCGCTGGTACTGGGAGGGATGGTGCCTTATCACCGGAGGCTCAGGCCTCCTGGTCCTACCGGGTGCTCTGTGAGTGGCCACTCCATCCCCTTCTCCAGCCCAAGATGCCATTTTTTTCAGGTCTGGGGTGAGGGAAGTTCACTCCTGATTGCACTGGCCAAGTGAGCAGCTTTCAAACTTCATAGTTAAGTATTCCCTTCTGTATTAGGGTTCTCCAGGGGAAGGAACAACGCCAGTGGAATGAGGAGATATAAAGAGATTTATTTTAAGGAATTGGCTCACATCGTTGCGGAGGCCAGGCAAGTCCAGCATCTGCAGGGTGGACCTGCAGCCTGGGGACCAGAGCTGAGCTGAGGCTGCAGTTTGAGTCTGACGGCAGTCAGTCTGCTGACTGAATTCCCTCTCCTTTGGGGAACCTCCGCCTTTTTCTATTGGGGCCTTCGATGGATTGCGTGAGGCCCACCCACGATATGGAGAGTCACCTGCTCTACTCAGAGTCTACTGAGTTCAATGCTAATCGCACTGATGAATATCTTCACTGAGACATCTAGAACACTGTTTGACCACATATCTGGGCACTGTGGCCCAGCCACGTTGACACATAAAACTGACTGTCACCCCTCCCTTTGCTTTTAGTGAGTAGCTACTTTCACTCGCTGACTTCTTTCCCGTAGGAATCAAGGGCTGACACCTACTTGGCCCAGGCTGGTGGGGACTCGGGTGCCCTGGGGTACAGTAAAGAGCTTCGATGAACACAGGAGGGAAAGGGAAGTATGGTGATTAATACTTAGAAATATTGTCCCACAATATTTGTGTGAAGTGACCCTGCATCTCTTCTTCATCCCTACTGCTGGGACTCCATGGTCCCTCTTCTTGTCTGACCCCTTCTCAGACTTTGAAACCCACTCTGCTTCCTGTCCAGGGTGGAAGGACACCTGACAAGCAGCTTGGTGGTGCAATGGGATCATTGCACCTCTCTCGGTCCTGTGCCTGTCACCTGCCTCCACCTGAGTTTTCAGAAGCAGAATCCTTCCTATGTCTTGGCACCTGCCATGTAAGTTCATTTCTTCAACACTGAGGGGGGTTTTTTTGGGGGTTTTTTTTGCGGTACACGGGCCTCTCACTGTTGGGGCCTCTCCCGTTGCGGAGCACAGGCTCCGGACGCGCAGGCTCAGCGGCCATGGCTCACGGGCCCAGTCGCTCCGCGGCATGTGGGATCTTCCCGGACCGGGGCACGGACCCGTGTCCCCTGCATCGGCAGACAGACTCTCAACCACTGCGCCACCAGGGAAGCCCAACACTGAGGTTTTGTCTGTCCTTCCCAGAGCTTCTAGAGGTGCTCTATTCAGACCCTCTGCCCATTTTTAAATTGGGTTGTTTGGTTTTTTGACATTGAGTTGTATGAATTTTTGTATATTTTGGATATTAACCCCTTGTAGGGTATATTGTGTGCAAATATCTTCTTCCATTCAGTAGGTGGCCTTTTCATGTTGTTGATAGTTTCCTTCACTGTGCAAAAGCTTCTTAGTTTGATGTAGTCTCATTTGTTTGTTTTTGTTTACCTTGCCTGAGGAGACAGCACCAAAACAAATATTACCAATACCGATGTTAGAGAGCATACTGCTTACGTTTTCTTCTAGAAGTTTCATGGTTTCAGGTCTTACATTTAAGTCTTCAATCCATTTTGAATTTATTTTTGTGTGTGGTGTGAGAGAGTAGTCCAGTTTGAGTCTCTTGCATGTAGCTGTCCAGTTTGCCCAAAACCATTTACTGAAGAGGCTATCTTTTCCCCATTGTATATTCTTGCCTCCTCTGTCATAGATTAATTGCCCATGTACGTGTGGGTTCACTTCTGGGCCCTCTATTCTGTTCCATTAATCTATGTGTCTGTTTTGTGTCAGTACCATACTGTTATTATTACTGCAACTTTGTAGTATAGTTTGAAATCAGGGAGCATCATATCTCTAGTTTTGTTTTTCTTTTTCAAGATTGTTTTGGCTATTTGAGATCTTCTGTGTTTCCATACAAATTATAGAATTATTTGTTATTGTTCTGTGGAAAATGCCATTGGTATTTTGATAGAGATTGCATTGAGTCTGTAGATTGCCTTGGGTAGTATGGTCATTTTAACAATATTAATTCTTCCAATCTATATACACAATGTATCTTGCCATCTTGTTTGTGACATCTTCAATTTCTTTCATCAGTGTCTTTTGGTTTTCCAAGTACAGATCTTTTACCTCCTTAGTTAGATTTATTCATAGGTATTTTATTCTTTTTGATGTGATTGTAAATGGGATTGCTTTCTTAATTTCTCTTTCTGATAGCTTGCTGATAGTGTATAGAAATGCAAAAGAGTTCTGAATATTAATTTTGTATCCTGCAACTTTACTGAATTCGTTGATGAGTTCTGGTAGTTTTTTGGTGGTGTCTTTAGGATTTCCTATGTACAGTATCATGTCATCTGCAAACAATGACAGTTTTACTTCTTCCTTTACACTTTAGATTCCTTTTCTTTTTCTCTTCTGATTCCTGTAGCTAAGAATTCCAATACTATGTTGAATAAAAGTGGCAAGAGTTGGCATTCTTGTCTTGTTTCTGATCTTAGAGGAAATGCTTTCAGCTTTTCACCATTGAATATGATGTTGGCTGTGGGCTTGTCATATATGGCCTTTATTATGTTGAGGTGTGTCCCTTATATACGCACTTTGTTGAGAGTTTTAATCATAAATGGATGTTGAATTTTGTCCAAAGCTTTTCCTGCATCTATTGAGATGATCATATGATTTTTATTCCTCACTTTGTTAATGCTTACATTAACAACGTATCACACCGATTGATTTGCAGGTATTGTACTATCCTTGCATCACTGGGATAAATCGCACTTGATCATGGTATGTGATCCTTTAATTGTATTGTTGAATTCAACTTGCTAATATTTTGTGGAGGATTTTTGCATCTATGTTCATGAGTAATATTTGTCTGTAAGTTTCTTTTTAGTAATATCTTTGCCTGATTTTGGTGTCAGGGTGATGAAGATTTCATAGAATGAGTTCAGAAGCATTCCTTCCTCTGCAATTTCTTGGAATAGTTTGAGAAGGCTAGGTAAGTATTTTCTAAATTTTTGGCAGAATTCAGCTGTGAAGCCAACTGGTCCTGGACTTCTGGGTTTGGGGAGTTTGGTTTTTTTTTTTTTTTTTTTTTTACTAGTAATTGGTCTGTTCATGTTTTCTATTTCTTCCTGGTTCAGTCTTTGGAGATTGTACATTTCTAGAAATTTGTCCATTTCTCCTATGTTGCCCATTTTATTGGTGTATAATTGTTCACAGTAATCTCATGATCCTTTGTATTTCTGTGGTGTCCATTGTAACTTCTCCTTTTCATTTCTGATTTTATTTATGTGGGTCCTCTCTTTTTTTTTCCTCAATGAGTGGCTATAGGTATATCAATTTTGTTTATCTTTTTGAAGAACCAGCTCTTAGTTTCATTGAACTTTCCTATTTTATTTTTTTAGTCTCTATTTCATTTATTTCTGCTCTGATTTTTATGATTTCTTTCCTTCTCCTAACTTTGGGTTCTATTTATTGTTCTTTTCCTAGTTCCTCTAGGTGTAAGGGTAGGTTGTTTATTTGAGATTTTTCTTTTGTCTTGTGTCTTTTAACACTCCTACTAGCTTTATAAGTGGTTGACCTACTGGCTTTACTGCATGTTTGTCTTTACCGATGAGATTTTCCCTTTCACAATTTTTCATATTTCTAGTTGTGGCCTTTTCTTCCTGCTTAGAAAAGTCCCCTTAACATTTCTTGTAAAACTAGTTTAGTGGTGCTGGGCTCTTCTAGCTTCTGCTTGTCAAAACTCTTGCTCTCTCCTTCTAATTTGAAAGATAATCTTGGGTAGAGTATTCTTGGCTGTAAGTTTTTTGTTTCATCACTTTGAATACATTGTTCCACTCGCTTCTGGCCTACAAAGTTTCTGCTGAAAAGTCAGCTGATTGTCTTATGGGAGTTCCCTGGTATGTAACTAGTTGCTTTTCTCTTGCTGCTTTTAAGATTCTCTCTTTATCTTTAATTTTTGCCATTTTAATTATAATGTATCTTAGCATGGACCTCTTTGGGTCCATCTTACTAGGGACTCTCTGTGCTTCCTGAACCTGGGTGTCTGTTTCCTTCCCCAGGTTAGGGCTGTTTTCAGTTGTTATTTCTTCAGATATGTCCCCTGACCCTTTCTCTCTCTCTTCTCCTTCTGGGACCCCTATAGTGTAAATGTTAGTATGCTTGATATAGTCCTAGAGGTCTCTTAAACTATCCTCATTTTTAAAAATTCTTTTTCTTTCTTCTGTTCAGCTTGGGTCATTTCCACTACTCTGTCTTCCAGATCACTGATCTGTTCTTCTGTATAATTTACTCTACTGCTGATTCCTTTTAGTGTGCTTTCTTTCAATTATTGTATTCTTCAGTTCTTTGGGGTTCTTTTTTATACTTTGTAACTCGTTATTGAAATTCTGTGTTCATCCTTTCTTCTCCTGAGTTTGGTAAGTATCTTTATGATTGTTACCTCAAACCCATTATGGGGTAGATTGTTGATCTCCACTTCGTTTAGTTCTTTTTCTAAGGTTATGTGTTGTTCCTTCATTTGGCACATATTCCTCTGTTGCCTCATTTTTTCCCCAATATTCTGTGTTTATTTCTGTGTGTTAGGTAGGTCGGTTACATTTCCAAATCTTGGAAAAGTGGCCTTATGTAGGAGATGTCCTATAGGGCCCAGCAGTAAGCTCCCCTTTGGTCACCAGAGCTGCATGCTCTAGGAGTGCCCCCTGTATGGGCTGCATGTGCCCTTCTGTTGTGGTGAGGCTAACTATTGTGGGCGCGCTGGTGGGTGGGGCTGGCCCCTGGCCCAGTTGCCTGCAAGACCATGCCTTATGTGATGGCTGTGGGGCCCCTGGAGGACAGGGTAGGCTTCTTGCATGGTTGGCTGTGTAGCCCAGAGGGGTGTGGATCTGCTGCTGGCCCAGTCGTGGGTCTCTGCATGACTGTCTGTCTGCCCAGAGGGTGGGGTGGCCTGGGGCCTGGTGCCAGCCTACTGGTGGGCAGGGCTGTGTCCCCAACACTAATATGCTAGAGGGAGGATTCCAGAATGGTGCTTGCCAGTGCCAGTGTTATTGGGGTAGAACAAGCTCCCCAAAATGGCTGCTGTCAGCATCTCCGTCCCCAGGGGGAGTCCCAGTTGCGTGCTGCCTCTCTGGGAGGCTCTCCAAGATCAGCAAGTATGTCTGACACAGGCTCCTTTCAAACTACCACCTCTGCACTGGTCTCAGAATATGTAAGATTTTGTGCGCATCCTTTAAAAGCAGAGTCTCTGTTTCCTACGGCCCTCTGGCTGTCCTGAATGTAAACCCTGCTGGTTTTCAAAACCAGACATTTTGGGGGCTTTTCATCCCTGTGCAGGACCCCTGGGCTGGGGAACCCAATGTAAGGCTCATACGCCTCGTTCCTCGAGGAGAATCTCTATGATTGTGATATTCACCTCATTTGTGGGTTGCCAACCTGGGGGTGTGGGTCTTGACTCTACTGCATCTGTACCCTTCCTACTCATCTCATTGTGATTCTTTCTTTATGTCTTTAGTTGTGGAAAAATCTGTTCTGCTAGTCTTCAGGTCATTCTGATAGTTTGTTGCTCTGTAAGAAAGTGTAATTTTGGTGTGTCTGTAAAAGCAGGTGGGTTCAGGGTCTTCCTACTCCACCATCTTGCCACCTCTCTCGTTAACATTTTCTGGCATGCTCTGGGTAAGATATGCACTTGTGGATATCAACGAAGCAAAGGAACAACCTCAGAGGGAATCGTTGGAAGCCAGTATTCACAGGCGGCACAATGGATGAAGCAGTGTCACGAGTAATGACATGACCATCAATAAATGAATGGGGTTAGGAAACGCAGAGGCAAGAAGATCTATGCTGTCTTGAAATGAACAGGTTGTGAAATGCCACCGCATTGTGAATAAGAGCAGCACTGCTACCCTCATCTTGCTGTACGAGATACAAAATCAGCCAGGAATGGTGCATTTGACAATAAAAAGCAGGACCTGAACAAGAAGAGAGGACCTGGACATCACAAAGACTCTTCAGGTGCGCTGATTGGACACTGAACATATACATAATTACCTCTTCTCTGTCCATTATTCTAAATCTTCATTGATAAATCACTACCTTACGTGGGTCCCTGAATTTTAAAATACAAGTTTTAATGAAATTGTGTATATAGACAGGGACCCTGCAAAAAATATCTACTGGGGCCCCATTCACCATAAGGGCAACCCTGATCTAGAAGTTGGGGTTTTCTGAGTGTCAGGGGCAGAAGGGCAAGGGGATAAGGAAGCTGACCATGTCAGATGGCTTAGGTAATTGGGTTGGGAAGGACGTGAAGGTGGAATGGACCTTAAAAATTAGGGAAACATGTATTACATGTATGTGTCTTGTATGTGTTGTGTGTGTGTCAAAGGGAAATAACACTGGATCAAATGGCAAGGACAGTCTCACTGGCCTCCCCAACCCTGCTGAAATGTGGGACTCAGGGGGAATAGAGGTGTGGAAGGGAAGGTGGGAAGCTGGAGAGTGCTGGGGGGAGGTAGCTATAAGTGGAAGTGTCTTGGATGTGATAGAGGGTCTCTGGGGATGAGCTGGTCGAGGTGCTGTGGGGCAAGGATTGTGGGTGGATCCTCCTGATGGACCCTGGAGTGACCCGGGGGCTTTGAGGCAGACAGCAGGGAAACAGGAGAAACCTGAGAAGTATATGGTGGGAGCAGGTCTCTTAAGGAGAGGGTTGACTTGGTGTGGGGCTGAGTTGGGAGTCAGGGAAGGAGAGCTCTCCACCAGGGGTTGCTTGCTTGGGGGCTGGCATCCCAGGGTCGAGCCAGCTTCAGGAGGCCAGCTCTTCTCCCCACCTTGGTGTCCCCATACCTAGCTCAGGACCTGGCTAGAGGGCCTTGATACGTGCTCGTTGAAGGCTTGGGAGTTTTGTCCCTGGGTTCAGTGGGAGGAACCAGGGGAGGGGGCAGTGGTCGGGGAGAGGAAGCTCAGAGCGACCTGGGGACAACTGGCTTTGGGGAGGTGAGTGCGAGGACCCGGAAGTCTGCTGGGCTGAGCTTCCAAAAGGAACTTCATTTGAGCCCAGAGAGGGCCCGAAGCAGGGTGGCCAAGCCTTGACCGTGCTGCCCCCCATGCTGGAGGGGACCCCCGAGATGACCCCTCTATGGGAGCAGCCCACCCCTGGGGCCCCCTTAATGGGCAGAACTTCCCGGCCTCAGGCCTGAGTTAACCACCTTCCTTACTTCCTCCCCCCACTGCTCTTTCCTGAGGCGGGAGGTGAGGCCGGTCCAGGATTCAGTCCACCGGAGTCACAGGCCTTTGCTTTGATTTTCAGCATCAAGTGTTGCGAGGGCTGCTGCAGGTGGCAGGGGCTGGGGGCTCCTGGCACACCTGAGCTCCTCTAGGGGCTGCCCTCCTTAAGGCAAAGACAAGGTAACCGGGGCTGAGAGAGAGAAGAAACCCAGCCAGCTCCTGCAGCTTGAATGCAGAAGAACCGGATTCGAATGGAGGCTTGCCTGGCCCAGGCCCCTGCACGCAGCTTCTCTTGTCATGTTGGGGGGCTGAGGGCTGAGGCGGGACGGGCTGGCCCTGTGCAATAGCTGGGCACCTGCCCCTTCACCCTGGTGCACTGACCTGAGGACTGAGGACACCTCGCCTGTGGTCCAAGAGGGGTGTTCACTTTAGGGCCCTCAGAGTCTGCTGGTCCAGGATGGTGGCTCCCAGCCCCGCAGAAGGCAGCTCCCCTTTGAGCTGTGGGCAAAGGCAGCCATGCCCGGCCACCTCCAACTCTCCTGAGATGCAGGACTCAGGAAGGAACGTCATACTTGCCAGGTGACCAGCTTGCCCCATGGGGATGTGTGAGTTTCCCGAGTGTCCCAGAAAGACCCAGAGGTGAAAACCCAGTCCCCCGCCTCACCCTGCAAAAGGTCCACGTCCCGAGCCCTCCACGCTCCCTCTGTGTGTCTCTAAGCTGGGCTGCAGGGTCAGAATGCCCTGCCCTGGAGAAGGGTCGCCATGGGTTCCTTCACACCCACTGGCCCTGGGGATAAGTGTAAATGTGTCACGGAACTGTCACCTGGGCCCTGGGAGCCCTCGGGCAGTGTCGCCTAAGGTCCTCCCAGTGCCCAGGGCTGAATAGTGCCTGGGTGGCCATGAGTCTCCAATATGGAGAGGGGGCTCGGCTGGACCCCTCCCCCCAGTTTTGCTCGGCCCTGGGGCAGGCCTTAGTCCCAGCGGAGAAGCTCTGCCCTGTGAGCATCTGTTCCATGGGCACGTTGGAGGGAGGGGACGGGGAGTTAAAAAGCTCTGGGGTCGGGCAGAGGGCTGAGGCTGATGTCCAGGGCGTGGCCACCCCACGGGGGCATTGGGACGGGCCTCAGAATGGCCGCTGGCTTGGCCGTGCTCCTTCAGAAGCTGGTCGTGAACCTCCTGACCCCAGAGGAGCTGACAGTTCCCCCAGGAGGACGTGAGCTGATGCTCGCCCCTCTGGGGACTGAGACCCATTAAAGGAAAGAGACAGGGCGCGGGGGTGGGGGGGTGGGGTGAGAGGGAAAGGGCAGCAGGCAGGGGGCGGGCGGGCGCGCTGGGAAGGTGGAGGACCTCTCTCGCTTGGTCTCTGCAATGAGGAAGTTCTCTGCAGCTCGTTTCCTTTCCCTTGCCGAGTGCCTGAAACAGGAAGTCGGTCAGTGAGCGGGTGGCAGCAGCCGGGGCGGCCGAGAGGGGACCGACGGCGGGTCGCGGTGCAGGGGCCCAGCTCCCCTTGGCTGTGCAGGTCCTGCGGGGAGGGCGCCGGCCCGGCCCGGGGAGACCCACACCCGCCATGGTCCCCTGCTGGAACCATGGCAACATCACCCGCTCCAAGGCCGAGGAGCTGCTCTCCAGGACCGGCAAGGACGGGAGCTTCCTCGTGCGCGCCAGCGAGTCCGTCTCCCGGGCGTACGCGCTCTGCGTGCTGTGAGTACCGGGCCCTGCCCACCCCTGCTCCTCCGCCCTGGCCTGGCCTCTCCTGCCCAGGCACGGAGGTGATGGAGGTGCCACTCAGTAGAGGGGAAGCCGGCTCTGGGCTTAGCCAGGGGCCCGGCTCTGGGATGTGTTGTTTTTATGTCGAGTGACCTTGCACGCACCCCGGGTTTGTTGGTGGGTCCAGCTGAGGCCCATTGTGGACCTGCTCGGCCCTGGAGTTCAGGTTTTGCAGGGCTGGAGCCCTCCAGGGCCAGCCTGGGGCCTGGTCACTCGCCCCAGCTACCGGGGAGCCGTGGGGTCAGGGGCTTCCTTGGGGTTCCAGGGTCCAAGAGAAGTGGGTCTGGGCTCTCTGAGACGGGCAGAAGCTCAGGGCTCCGTGGTGGTGGGTGTGTTAGAGAGTAGCTCAGTCAGTTCAGGTACTGGTCAAAGTATGCCCAGTTCGGAAACCCTCCTGGAAGAACAGAAGTGGCAAGAGGGGACCCTTCCTGTGCCAGGCTTTGGGCCTTTGGAGGAAGCCATCGTTTGGGGAGCCATGAATAAGGGTGTGTGTCGGGGGGTCACTCAAGAAAGGATTTTCAGTTCACCCAGAAGTTGTATTTGGGGCCCTTGGAGCAGAGGAAGTCACATCACCGACAGCAGGAGCCTCTTCTGTCCCCTCCACAGCCCTTGGGTCTGTCCCCACCTGTTCGGGCCTCTCTGCCACCATCAGCTCTCTCCGCTCCCCCTCTCTGGGATGTTGCTGAATGCGCCAATTGGCCTAAAATCGGGAACCGGCCACTTGCTGAAGTTTCCTTTTTAAAACACCCTTCTCAACCAATGTCTGAAGGAGGCTCTCGGCCCTGCAGCCTTGCGGTCTAACCATCCCCACTGGGGCCTCGGGCAGTGCCGGGCATGGGGGGGGAAGGGTGTGTGTCCACCTGCACCTGTCAGGTCCTGCCCCTGGTCTCACAGAAGGGTCCCTCTGAGCAGGCAGGCCTTGCTGCTGTCCACACAGGAGGGGAAGTAGGTCATGGACACGGGCCTTGTTTGGAGCGTTGAGTCTGAGCGTTTGTCTGTGCGTCGACCTGTTTCATCCTCACGACAACCTGAAGTGCAGGTCCTTTTGTTGCTCCACTTTGCAGATGAGGAAATTGAGGCTCAGACGGGTTAACCGAGTGATGACAGTCAAAGCCAAGGACATCTGCCCCCAGAGGCTGCACCCAGACAACCAGACTGCTGCCACCCCACTCCTGTGCCTGGCAAGCTGGGTGTGAGCATGGGTTCCGGGTGGCAGCAAGAGAAGCCAGGGCGTTTACAAGGGCGGCTGGGAGCATTTAGAAATTAACACAGGCTCTCAGGGGTCACCCGGCCCGAGCGCTGACTGCGTCAGAGCCCCTGCCCCCAAGGTCGGCTTCCTGGGCCCCCAGTTCTCACACCCCAGGGGAAGCGAAGCAGACCCAGGTTTCCCCGCAGGCACAGCCCCTGTGGGGACCAGTTGACGGGGCCGTAGAAATAGTGAGGAGATCCTGATCTGTCTCCACTCGGCCCACGTGAATCTCTCCCCTCCCCTGGGTGTCTCGAGAACTTCCAGGCTCCAGCTCGCTAACCTTCACAGCAGCCCTTTGACCAGGAAGCTGTGGTAGTGCTCAGGCTACAGATTGGAACGTGGGTCTCTCTGACTCCAAACTGGGAGCCTTGTAACAAGCCAGAGCTGGGAGAGGCCTTGGAACCTCTAGTCCCACCACCCCTGACTCTACAGGTGGGCACACCTCAGAGGGCTTGAGGCTTTTGTCCACACATCCCTGCTGGCCGGTGGCAACCTGGGATCCAGTAATGGTGTACAGTATTCGTTCCTCCACCTTGCCTCTCCTCCCCTCCCCTCCCCTCCCCTGCACTGGGTTACTCTTGGAGCCTCGGCCGATGTGCCTCTTAGGGAGGGTACCCGTGGTCCCTGCAATGTCCATCATCCTCTTAGCCCAGGGCTGGGCTTCTTGTCAGTCTCCCATCCCCAAGGCCCCTTTAGCTCCAGACACCAGGACTTGGAGCCCTTCCCAGTGAGTCCAGCCGTGAGGCCAGCCTCTAAGCCCAGGCCCAGGGGTTCCCTTCCTCCTCCGCTCTGTGGGGGAAGCCACCCTTCCTGCAGGGTCAGGAGGCCCTGTAGGCTGTGGGATACCACGAGCCACCGAACCTTCCAAAACCCTGGGAGACCTAATTTTGCCATCACCCGTGATGTTGCCCATTAAGGAGGTTTAAAAACGAAAAACTAGCTGAGTGACAACTACCTGCCACCTTTCAGCAGCTCATTTCATGAAAGAGAGTGTCCTTTAACACCAAAAGGCAGGAAGAACATGCTCTTTAAAAATAAATAAATGAATAGAGCCAAAAACCAGTCCTTTAAATCAAACAGGTTTAACTTCCTGAAAAACACCCCCTAGCCCGGCCCTATCCTTGGTTTTCTCTGTTCCTGGGACGGTGAAAACCTCACCCCACGCCCTCCTGGCCCATGGCCAGCGATGGGAACCCCGACGGGTTTCACAAGCGTGACTTTCACAAGCATCAGGCTTTACCCTCTGCGGTCTCTCTGGAAGTTGCCGGGAGTGCAGGAACCCGAGTGGGGCAGCTGTGGTGTCAGGGCCTTTTAAGACCCTGTTCCAAAGGGAGCCAGGAAGCCTCCAAGACTGGCCCTTCTGCTCTAGAAATCTCCATATGGGGAAAGACCTCAGGGCCCAGGGTGCCCAGACCTGTCCTGCCTGGACCCCAGTGGCTGGAGCATCTTCCCAGCCCCTCTCGTGAGTGAGGGCATGGCAGGGGGCTTCCCGCCCCTGGTTTAGGCAGGGGCGTTTGGAGCTCCAGGAACTGAGGGCAGCTTCCTCAGGAGTGGCCTTCGTGCTCAGGAAAGAAGACAGGATTTGACTGTTTAAATGGAACTAGGGAGGGGGTGAGAGACACTAAAAGACAAGGCTGCGATTCAGCGTGGCCCACGTGACCGAGGAGTACACATTCACCCTGGGCCTAGCAAACCCACACTTCCTCTCGGGAGGTCAACCCTGCCACCTGCCACTGGGCAGGAAAGTGCAGATCTGTCCTCAGCAACTCAGAAAGCCCTGCTTTAGGGGGATCCCGAGGCCCATCTCGGGGTGCAGAGAGCTGGAGGAGGAAGATCCCAGGAGCTGACCACATGGAATTGAGTCCATCTCTGCCTTCTTGCAGCAAGGGCCTGAGAACGTGATGGGCAGAGGGCTCCTAAGTCATGCTCACCCGGCCCCACTCAGACCAGCCAGCAGAGTCGGCCCTGCTCTAGGAAGGCCAGGGGGGCTTCTTGAGGGGGCCGTCCGGCCCCTCTTGTATGGAGGGTGCTAAGAGAGGCTGTCAAGCTCGTGTCCTCCTCTCCTGCCAGGACTGTGCTTCCACGTAGGGACCAGCTCCCCTGTCAGGTGCTTTACGCTGCAGAGAAGAGATATGTCTTTGGGGATGGGGGTTCCTCAAGGTGGTTCCTCGCGTGGTTCCTCACGGGCCAGCTGGGCCAGCCTCTCCTTGCCCTAGCTGCGCAGGCAGAACTAGAACAATGGCTCAGTGGTGTTGCGGATACACCTCCCTCTCTGTAAGAGCAGCCCGGGCCCTGAGAGCAAGCCTATATACGACTGGGTCCGTCAGCCACCATCCAGGATGGAGCTGCCTAGTCGGGTGGCATTCCCACCAAACCACACTGGAGAGAGTTGGCTTCCCTCCCAGGGGAGGGGGCAGATGCATGCTGTGTGTGACTCAGAAACCAATGCCGGTCCAGCCAGCTGTGGCGGGGATGCTGTCTTGGTTCCCCTCAGCACCTGGCCTTTCGTGAGCTGCCCAGGCAGACCTATGACCTCCTTCCCAGGGACAGTACACCAGGCAGCCTGGACTTGGTAGCCTTGTGAGCACAGCCAGAGAGGTGAAGAAGCACCAGGAGGACATTTAGTCACCAAAAGTGCCCTCAGAGAAGGCATTCTACTTGTTAGGAAGAATGTGATGGCCCACTTGAGGTCAACGCAGGCCACGAGGCTTGCTGTACAAACCAAAGGTAGTTGCTAATCTGTTCTGCCTAAAAATAACAGCAAAAGACTTATAAAGGGCACATGTGTGCTGGGTTCTGTTCTAAGCTCTTTGCACATATTAACTCACTCACTGTCCACAGTGGCCTTTGGAGGAAGTGTTATTATCCCCACTTTACAGATGCGGAAACTGAGGCCCGTGATGTTAGGTAACATGCTGTGTTTACAGTACTAATTAATGGCAGGGCCAGGACTTGAACTCGCTGTTCTTGGGAGGGAGAAAGAGAAGCCAGCAAGTCTGGGTGTGTGTAGGAGACCCCTGGTGATGGAGCCACAGAGAAGGGACTTGGAGGGCAGAAGTGTCCAGAAGAGGTGTAAAGCCATTTACTGCAGTGTGAATGGGTGTGATGTAATCCGCCTTCCTCCAATCCCCTTTCAAAGTTTAGTAAAGTTTACACTGATCGTGAATTACTTTTGTGCAAATGCAAAGGAAAACACAGTTTTTCCTAGCTGGTATTGACAAAGTGGGGGGAAAATGCTGGCCCAGGCAGTAGTCAGAGCTGGAGGACCTCAGCTCTTGAAATCTGGTTTACATAAGAGGTTGTCCAAGGACAACCGTTCTGAGCGTTCTTTCTGCGTGCAGGACCCGGAGGAAGGGTTGTGCCCGGGAAGGCCTATGTATGTAACAGATTCCTGGTTCCTTCTGTGTGCAGTGACTCGGAAAGCCCATGGTAAATTCGAGTGTCTCCAGGTTTTCTGTGCCCTTGCACAGCACCCTGGAGCAATCCTTCCAGAACCAGAGTAGGCTCTGGCTTTGGTGTGTTTTGCAAGCTTGCCTACTTGACAGGTGAAATTCACCTGTGCACAGACGTCGGTGCTTCTCCGTTGAGTGGTCCCATCTCCTGGGGTGGTGATGAGAGGTGATGAGAGGTGAGGCTCTAGGCCTTCCTCCCTGCCCCAGAGATGGAGTAAGATGAGGTCTGCTCTTCCCTCCCTAATTCAGGCCATGTGACGCAGTCCTTAGGGGCAAGCCCTCTGTGGTTGGCTACCCCTGATGTGAATTCTAGCCTTTGCGAGATGCTCACCTCCCTGTGCCCACCCAGCATCCTCACTGGCAAAATGCACACTCGTTGGGTTAATTTTTTTATTGCAGTATAATTCACATCCCATAACATCACCCTTTAGGTAGTATACAATTCAGTGGTGTTTAGTACATTTATAATGTTGTGAAACCATCACCACCATGTAATTCCAGAATATTTTCATTATCCCCCCAACCTCGGCAAAACCCTCTGAACCCGTCAGTCGTCACTTTCCCTTCCCCTTCCTCCCAGCCGTTGGCAACCACTGATCTACTTTCTGTCTCTGGCCATTTGCCCATTCTGGGTATTTCATATATATGGAATCATACAATATGTGGCCTTTCGTACTTGACTTTTCCCACCTGGCATAATGCTTCCGGGGTTCATCCATGTTGTAGTACGAATCATTCTTTTTATGGCTAGATAATAGCCCATTATATCAATCTACCACATTTGATTTAGCCATTCATCAGTTGATGGGCATTTGGGTTGCTTCTCCTTTGGGGCTATTAGGAATGATGCTGCTGTGAGCATTCTTGTACAAGTTTTTCTATGGACGTGTGTTTTCAATTGTCTTGGGTGGAACTGCTGGGTCCTATGGTAATTCTATGTTTAACTTTTTGTGGAACTGTCAGACTTTCGCACAGCAGCTGTGCCGTTTCACATTCCTGTCAGCAGTGTGAGAGGGTTCTAATTTTTCCACATCCTCAACAATACTTAACAGCTTTTTGATAATGGCCATCCTAGTGGGTGTGAAGTGACATCTTACTGTGACTTTGATCTGCATTTCCCTAATTATGAATGAAGTTGATATCTTTTCATGTGCTCATTGGCCATTTGTGTATACCTGCTTTGGAGAAATGTCTATTCATACCTTTTGCCCATTTTTTAAAAAATAGGGTGATTTGTCTTTCTGTTGTTGTCACTGGATAATTGAGAAGATAAAATGGGAGAATGTGGGCAACACGTGTACAGAGTCAGCACGCTGAACACTGACCGTTACCTTTTATGAGCTACGCAGTGAGTAGTGACATCTCGGAAGCAGAGGCGTGCAGGGCCATCTGTAAGGAGCATTCCGCAGCAGACGGAAAGAGGACAGTGGTGGCTGAGTGTCACTTCTGGAGCTTCCTGGAGGCTGTGGGAGCCTCCAGGGACACTGAGCTGTCATGCGGGGCCTCCTCAGAGGAAGTGCTCAAAGAGATGAGGCAGGAAGAGGGCTTGAGTGACGCGCCAGTGGCCGGTGGCTGCTGGGGCCCGGGGCGAGCTCCTGGAGCTGTGAGGGAGAGAAGGGTCAGGGGCACAGGTGCCGGGAAGAACCGCCGAATGAACCGCGGAGAATGAAGAGAAAGTGGAGGAGTGGAGGCCATCTTAAGAGTCATTAAGGACCAATGTAGGAGTGAGGGGCTGAGGGAACTAAAGTCCTAAGACTCCGAGGAAGCCCAGCAAGTGGATGAGCTGGGGAAGGGGTGTCGACAGCCCAACAGGTCAGGCCCCTGGTCAGTGAGCAGGACAAGCCTGCCGCTCTGTGGCCCGGATCCCTCCTCTCTCGCCTGCTCGTTTCACACTCCCTTTGTCCCATTAATGAGAAAAACATTGCTTTTAAGTACCAGCATCCAAACCATTTGGGTTCAATTACTTATTATAAATAACACCAGACAAGGCTGGCTCCCACAGGATCAGCTGCTCCGGCCCTTTCCCTCGCCAGCCAGAAACCTGCCCTCCGGAGGGGAGAGGCTTGTTGAGGCCATCTCAGGCATCGATGGCAGTGCAGAAATAGATTCTGATAAACGGGGCAGCGTTCTTTCAAGTAACTTTAAAAAATACAGTATTAAGTATAACATACAAAGAGTGCAAGGTAAAGGAGAAAGTAATCACCCAGTCACTGAGATGAGAGACTAACATAAATGCTGTTAATTTGTTGGCATATTTTCTCATTCATTCTCTCTCTCCCTCCCTGCCCCCCATATGCACACACACACACGCACAAGCACATATATATAAGCTCCATAATATATACACCTAATACCATATAATATTGGTCTGTATTTTCTAGCAACATTAGCATTTTCCCACTTAGTTAACCTTTCTTCCTAAATATCATATTTAGTGGATGCACAAATTCTATTACATTATGTGCCATAACTTATGGAATGATTCTCCTATTGTCAGACATTTAAGTTACTAACAGTGTTTTGTTGTTATAAATATGGCAGTGATGAAGGTCTTTGTGCAGATATGTGACATTTCTGGTGATAGATTCCCAGGGGTGGAATTACTGGATCAAAGATAATGTTTTTAAGGCTTTTGATGAAAATGGCAAATTGCTTTCCAGAAATTTTGTTACAAGTTATGCTCTGGTAAGCAGTACCAGAGAGTGCCCACCTCATTCCCATCTCCTTATACTGAATATTTTCATTTAAAAAAACATTATTAAATTGCAAGGTGAAAGGTGGCCAATTTCTGTTCATTTTGATTTGCATTTCTTGATCGCAGTCATGGTAAGCTTGTTTGGATTATTGACCTTCATCATTTCTCCTTTGTGGATGGTCTGTTCCATTCTCTTTGCCATTTTTCTTTTGAAACTGTAGTTTCTCTGTTATCTATTTGCATGAATTCCTTATATCACATTTGTTGCAAATATTTTCACTGTGGTTTGCCTTTAAACTTTATGACCTTTTTCTTTTGTTCAGAGATTGTAAATTTTTGCCAAGTCTATAAATCTTTCTGTTCTTGTCCTTTTGTGACTTTTTTCCCCCTTTGCCTTCCAGTGCAGAGAGTCCCTCTGCACACAGAAATTTTATTCTTTTTCTTCCTGTGGGGGGCAGGGCCTTTGGAGCTAATAGGCTCGGGCTAAGGGATGACTCTGCCTTTCCAAGCTCTGGCAGGTTGTCTAGTCCCATGGGGCCTTGGTTTCCTCATCTGCAAACCAGGGCTAAGAATACCCATGTAGCGGTGTCGTTGGATGGATTGAGTGAAAGTGTATATCACATACTTGGCACAGTATTTGGCAAAAGCAGATAGATTATAGGTTTTCTGGTTTTGTTTTGTTGCTGTTGTTGTTTTACATTGAACACTTTAATCTTTCTGGAATTAATGAATGGTGTAAAACAAAGATTTATGTGTATTTTTCTCAATGAACTATCTTTCTTAAAACCTCTTACTGAATAATTTATTCCTCTCCATTTGTTATTCCTCTCTTACCATGTATTAAATCTTATATACCTCTTTTTTGCCTGTTTACCCTGGTCCATGTATGTCTGCTTTTCTTACACCAATTTCATACTGAATGCATTACCACAATTTTATAAACTATTTTATTTTAGGATTTGCATATCTAGTCTTTTTAAGTATTCTTCCAGGTGAAACAGATAATAACTTTGTCAAGTTGGAAAAAATAGTATTGGGACTTCGTTTGGAGTTGCATGAAATCCACAATACAACTTGTGAAAAATGGACCTTTTAGTATTATTCAGTCTTAACAATAAATATAGCTATCTCTATTATTTTAAATTTAGTAATTTTCTTCATAGATCCTACATATTTCTTGTTATGATTACTTCTGATTATTTCATAATTTTGTTACTGTTGTGAATACCTTTTCTTCTACAGTTACCCTTCTGGGGTAACTGATAACATACAGAGAAGTTGTAGATTTTATAAATTCACCTTTTATTCTATATGTTTACTCCTCATTATTTAAAATTATTTTCATTTGCTTCTCTTGGATTTTCTTGCTAAACCATCAAATCATGTACGAATTATAATCATTTTGTTGTCTACTTTCCAAATACTTATAACTCATTCAGATTTCATAACTTATTACTTTGGCCAATATTTCTAAAATATTACGGTGAAGGATATGGGAAAAAGAAAATGTCTACCTCAGACAGAAGTAGTGTGAGAATCAAACTTGATGCTGCCTGGGAAGGACTTCATACAGTATTTGGCACATAGTTAGCGATGGAGAAAAGTCAGTTGTTCTTTTCATGTCAAAGAAGGAGCTGTCTTTTCCTAGTTTTATGAAGAGTTTGGAAGAACTGAATATTAAATTTTATCAAATGCCTTTTTAATGTCTATTGAGATGATTAAGCTGTTTCTCTTCTTTCATTAACTGGTTAAGAGCTTGATTTTATAGATTTCCTAATAGGAACCATTTTTTTTTGCAAGATTAAAATGAACTGTTCTTGATTATGATAACTTTATTTCACTCTGAATTTTAGCATATGTGTTCATAAGTGAGATTGATTTATATGGTTTTGATCATGTTATGGTTTTAGAGTCATTTGTGTTTTGTAAAACGTCCTGGAGACATTTATGAAGCGTCATCATTATCTGACTTTTTTAAATACAAAAAAAATTGGCAAAGGTGCTTTTCCTCAGAGCCATTTATAGAGATAATTCTTCAATATTTACTTCAGTTTCTTCTTTGGTATTGATTTATTCTTATTTTCTATCTCCTCTCATGTTACTTTAAAAAAAATTTTATTTTAATGAAGTATAGTTGATTTCTATACACATTCTTTTTCATATTCTTTTCCATTATGGTTTATCACAGAATATTGTATATAGTTCCCTGTGCTCTACATTTGGACCTTGTTGTTTTCAGGTTACTTTTGATAAGTTATATATATTTTTCAGTAAACAGTTCGTTTGTTGAGATTTTTCAAAGTTTCTGGCATACAGTTATTGATGGTTTTCTATAATTTTAAGGTTTCTCTTTTATTGCTGTGGCTACCTTCCTTTACTCATTACTGGTCTTGCTTACTAGTTGTGTTGGCCAGGATCCCAGCAGGGAATAGATGGCATAATCGAAAGGGGTGCTAGGCGTAGGGATGGTGAAGCAGCCTGGGACCGGCAACCACAGGAAGCTATTTCCACTCCTGGCCCTGAATAGGCAGGGCCATCTGATTTGACCCCTGGCCCCCAGTGGAGGAACTCAGCCACTGCTGATCTGCAGCAGGTGGGGTGGGGTCTGGGGAACAGATACCACTATCTCACCGTCCTCTCACTCTGTCAGTGCCTCCCATTAGCTAAACCTTGGTGAAGCGGCACATACAGGTCAGCCTGCTGGACACAGGGCAGGTGGAGAAGGATAGAGAGTGGGTCTACTGGGGGTCGGAGGGGAGGGTGAAGGAACAATGGCCAGCTCACTTGCACTGTTTTCTTTTTGCTCTTCTGTTTGTCAGAGGGTTATTCATTTAATTTTCTGCATTTCAGGTCATATGCTCTTAGATTTATTTATCTGTTCTGCTTTTCTTTTTATATTAGAAAACTACCTGTGCGTTCAGGAACCCCTACTGTATATATGTTTGAGGACAGAGCTATGTCTTCTATATTTCTCATCTTCCCTCTCCTTCTGCACCGATTTTCTCAGATTTATCTTCTTCCTTGTTGAAGTTCTCCAGAACATGAAGCTGCTATTTACTGCCTCTCTTGTGGTGGTTAATGCTGACTGTAGGACTCTAGGTTTTTCACTTCTGATCAGTTCTTCTTATCTCATGTTGCTCAGTTTTCACAATTGATTTTTCCAGTTTCAGAAGTACAATTGTCTCTTAAATCTTACTGAGTTCGCAAGTCAGATTTCTACAGAATGTGTTATTTTCTTTTTTTCTTTTTGCAGCGATTTTATGTAACAAGGACGTATCACTTTGAGTTCTTAGAAAAATGATACCCTTCCTTTTGAGTGGTGATGTTTTCAGTAAGTCTGGTGATTTTTCTTTTCCAACAAAGAATTGTCAGGAAAAATTTGATCAGTTTTTTTTTTTTTTTTTTAGAGATTGGAGTGGGTTTCTGCCTGAATCTTCTTCCCAAAGATAAAAGGATCAGCAGGGATGGGGATGGGAGCCCCCGATCCAGGATCCACCTGATGGGATTGAGTGATGGGGGTGTGGTGTGTTGCACGGATAAGGGGGTTTCCTCCCAGGGGTCTCATGAGAAGAACCCTCTGGACCCAGAGGCTGCTGGGGTAGGTGCTGGGCCGGTCCCTGATGACACTGTAGACGTCTCACCCCCAGTCCAGGCAGGCCACCTGGACTGCCTCCTCTTGCTTCTGACCTGATGGCTTCTTTTTCTCACTCTTTGGCTGGGATTCTTTGAGGTTTGGGTGGTGAACTGTGAACACCCTTGGTTCCTAGGGCATACGCACGTTTTCTCTTATCTCTACATGGGGTCCAAGTGGCTTTTTTTTTTTAACATCTTTATTGGAGTATAATTGCTTAACAATGGTGTGTTAGTTTCTGTTTTATAACAAAATGAATCAGCTATATGTATACATATGTCCCCATACCTCCTCCCTCTTGCGTTTCCCTCCCACCCTCCCTATCCCACCCATCTAGGTGGTCACAAAGCACCGAGCTGATCTCCCTGTGCTATGCGGCTGCTTCCCACTAGCTCTCTATTTTACCTTTGGGAGTGTGTATATGTCCATGCCACTCTCACTTCTTCCCAGCTTACCCTTCTCACTCCCCATGTCCTCAAGTCCATCCTCTACGTCTGCATCTTTATTCCTCTCCTGCCCCTAGGTTCTTCAGAACCATTTTTTTTTTTAGATTCCATATATATGTGTTAGCATACGGTATTTGTTTTTCTCTTTCTGACTTACTTCACTCTGTACGACAGACTCTAAGAGGTCCATCCACCTCACTACAAATAACTGAACTTCGTTTCTTTTTATGGCTGAATAATATTCCATTGTATGTATGTGCCACATATTCTTTATCCATTCATCTGTTGATGGACACTTAGGTTGCCTCCATGACCTGGCTATTGTAAATAGAGCTGCAGTGAACATTTTTTTCAATGTCTCTTTTTCAATTACGGTACATGTCTCTTTTTCAATTACGGTTTTCTTAGGGTATGTGCCCAGTAGTGGGATTGCTGGGTCGTATGGTAGTTCTACTTTTAGTTTTTTAAGAAACCTCCATACTGTTCTCCATAGTGGCTGTATCAATTTACATTCCCACCAACAGTGCAAGAGGGTTCCCTTTTCTCCACACCCTCTCCAGCGTTTATTGTTTGTAGATTTTTGTGATGATGGCCATTCTGACTGGTGTGAGGTGATAACTCATTGTGGTTTTGATTTGCATTTCTCTAATGATTAGTGATGTTGAACATCCTTTCATGTGTTGGTTGGCAGTCTGTGTATCTTCTTTGGAGAAATGTCTGTTTAGGTCTTCTGCCCATTTTTGGTTTGGGTTGTTTGCTTTTTCAATATTGAGCTGCATGAGCTGCTTGTATATTTTGGAGATTAATCCTTTGTCAGTTACTTCGTTTGCAAATATTTTCTCCCATTCTGAGTATTGTCTTTTTATCTTGTTTATGGTTTCCTTTGCTGTGCAAAAGCTTTGAAGTTTCGTTAGGTCCCATTTGTTTATTTTTGTTTTTATTTCCTTTCTCTAGGAGGTGGGTCAAAAAGGATCTTGCTGTGATTTATGTCATAGAGTGTTCTGCCTATGTTTTCCTCTAAGAGTTTTATAGTGTTTGGCCTTACGTTTAGGTCTTTAATCCATTTTGAGTTTATTTTTGAGTATGGTGTTAGGAAGTGTTCTAATTTCATTCTTTTACATGTAGCTGTCCAGTTTTCCCAGCACCACTTATTGAAGAGGCTGTCTTTTCTCCATTGTATATTCTTTCCTCCTTTATCAAAGATAAGGTGACCATATGTGCATGGGTTTATCTCTAGGCTTTCTATCCTGTTCCATTGATCTATATTTTTATTTTTGTGCCAGTACCATACTGTCTTGATTACTGTAGCTTTGTAGTATAGTGGCTATTCGGGGTCTTTTGTGTTTCTGTACAAATTGTGGAATTTTTTGTTCTAGTTCTGTGAAAAATGCCACTGGTAGTTTGATAGGGATTGCATTGAATCTGTAGATTGCTTTGGGTAGTATTGTCATTTTCACAATGTTGATTCTTCCAGTCCAAGAACATGGTATTTCTCTCCATCTGTTTGTATCATCTTTAATTTCTTTCATCAGTGTCTTATAGTTTTCTGCATACAGGTCTTTTGTCTCCTTAAGTAGGTTTATTCCTAGGTATTTTATTCTTTTTGTTGCAATGGCAAATGGGAGTGTTTCCTTAATTTCTCTTCCAGATTTTTCATCATTAGTGTATAGGAATGCAAGAGATTGTGTACACTAATTTTGTATCCTGCTACTCTACCAAATTCATTGATTAGCTCTAGTACTTTTCTGGTGGCATCTTTAGGATTCTCTATGTATAGCATCATGTCATCTGCAAACAGTGACAGTTCTACTTCTCTCTGATTTGGATTCCTTTTATTTCCTCTTCTTCTCTGATTGCTGTCACTAAAACTTCCAAAACTATGTTGAATAATAGTGGTGAGAGTGGGCAACCTTGTCTTGTTCCTGATCTTAGAGAAAATGGTTTCAGTTTTTCACCATTGAGAACGATGTTGGCTGTGGGTTTGTCATATATGGCCTTTATTATGTTGAGTTAGGTTCCCTCTATGCCTACTTTCTTGAGAGTTTTTATCATAAATGGGTGTTGAATTTTGTCAGAAGCTTTTTCTGCATCTATTGAGATGATCATATGGTTTTTTATCCTTCAGTTTGTTAACATGGTGTATCACATTGATTTGCATATATTGAAGAATCCTTGCATTCCTGGAATAAACCCCACTCGATCATGGTGTATGATCCTTTTAATGTGCTGTTGGATTCTGTTTGCTAGTATTTTGTTGAGGATTTTTACATCTATGTTCATCAGTGATATTGGCCTGTAGTTTTCTTTTTTTGTGACATCCTTGTCTGGTTTTGGTATCAGGATGATGGTGGCCTCATAGAATGAGTTTGGGAGTGTTCCTTCCTCCACAATTTTTTGGAAGAGTTTGAGAAGAATGGGTGTTAGCTCTTCTCTAAATGTTTGATAGAATTCTCCTGTGGAGACATCTGGTCCTTTTGTTTGTTGGAAGATTTTTAATCACTGTTTCAATTTCATTACTTGTGATTGGTCTGTTCATATTTTCTACTTCTTCCTGGTTCAGTCTTGGAAGGTTATCCCTTTCTAAGAATTTGTCCGTTTCTTCCAGGTTGTCCATTTTATTGGCATAGTGTTGCTTGAAGTAATGTCTCATGATCCTTTGTATTTCTGCAGTGTCAGTTGTTACTTCTTTTTCATCTCTAATTCTGTTGATTTGAGTCTTCTCCCTTTTTTTCTTGATGAGCCTGGCTAAAGGTTTATCAATTTTGTTTATCTTCTTAAAGAACCAGCTTCTAGTTTTATTGGTCTTTGCTGTTGTTTCCTTCATTTCTTTTATATTTATTTCTGATCTGATTTTTATGGTTTCTTTCCTTTTGCTACTTTGGGGTTTTTTTGTTCTTCTTTCTCTAATTGCTTTAGGTGTAAGGTTAGGTTGTTTATTTGAGATTTTTCTTGTTTCTTGAGGTAGGATTGTATTGCTATAAACTTCCCTCTTAGAACTGCTTTTGCTGCATCCCATAGGTTTTGCGTCATCGTGTTTTCATTGTCATTTGTTTCTAGGTATTTTTTGTTTTCCTCTTTGGTTTCTTCAGTGATCTCTTAATTATTTAGTAGCATATTGTTTAGCCTCCATGTGTTTGTATTTTTTACAGTTTTTTTCTGTAACTGATATCTTGTCTCATAGCGTTGTGGTCGGAAAATATACTTGATATGACGTCAATTTTCTTAAATTTACCAAGGCTTGATTTGTGACCCAAGATATGATCTATCCTGGAGAATGTTCCATGCACACTTGAGAAGAAATTGTACTCTGTTGTTTTTGGATAGAATGTCCTATGAAGATCAATTAAGTCCATCTTATTTAATGTGTCATTTAAAGCTTATGTTTCCTTATTTATTTTCATTTTGGATGATCTGTCCATTGGTGAAAGTGGGGTGTCAAAGTCCCCCACTATTAGCGTGTTACTGTCAATTTCCTCTTTTATGGCTCTTAGCATTTGCCTTATGTATTGAGGTGCTCCTATGTTGGGTGCATAAATATTTACAATTGTTGTATCTTCTCCTTGGATTGATCTCTTGATCATTATGTAGTGTCCTTCTTTGTCTCTTGTAATAGTCTTTATTTTAAAGTCTATTTTGTCTGATATGAGAATTGCTACTCCAGCTTTCTTTTGATTTCCATTTGCATGGAATATCTCTTTCCATCCCCTCACTTTCAGTCTGTATGTGTCCCTAGGTCTGAAGTGGGTCTCTTGTAGACAGCATACATACGGCTCTTTTTCTGTATCCATTCAGCCAGTCTATGTCTTTTGGTTGGAGCACTTAATTCATTTACATTTAAGGTAATTATTGATTTGTATGTTCCTATTACCATTTTCTAAATTGTTTTGGTTTGTTTTTGTAGGTTTTTTCCTTCTCTTGTTTTTCCTGTCTAGAGAAATTCCTTTAGCATTTGTTGTAAAGCTGGTTTGGTGGTGCTGAATTCTCTTAACTTTTGCTTGTCTGTAAAGGTTTTAACTTCTCTGTTGAATCTGAATGAGTTCCTTGCTGGGTAGAGTAATCTTGGTTGTAGGTTTTTCCCTTTCCTCACTTTAAATATGTCCTGCCACTCCCTTCTGGCTTGCAGAGTTTCTGCTGAGAGATCAGCTGTTAACCTTATGGGGATTCCCTTGTATGTTATTTGTTGCTTTTCCCTTGTTGCTTTTAATATTTTTTCTTTGTATTTAATTTTTGATAGTTTGATTAATATATGTCTCGGCATGTTTCTCTTTGGGTTTATCCTGTATGGGACTCTCTGCGCTTCCTGGACTTGGGTGGCTATTTCCTTTCTCATGTTTGGGAAGTTTTCAACTATAATCTCTTCAAATAGTTTCTCAGACCCTTTCTTTTTCTCTTCTTCTTCTGGGACCCCTATAATTTGAATGTTGGTGCATTTAATGACGTCCCAGATGTCTCTGAGACTCAGTTCTCAGTCCTCAGTTCTTTTCATTCTTTTTTCTTTCTTCTGCTCCCTGGCAGTTGTTCCCACCATTTTATCTTCCAGCTCACTTATCCGTTCCTTGCCTCAGTTAGTCTGCTATTGATTCCTTCTAGAGTACTTTTCATTTCAGTTATTGTGTTTTTCATCACTGTTTGTTTTCTCTTTAGTTCTTCTGGATCCTTGTGAAATGTTTCTTGTGTTTTCTCCATTCTGTTTCCGAGATTTTGGATTATCTTTACTATCATTACTCTGAATTCTTTTTCCGGGTAGGTTACCTATCTTGTCCTCATTTGTTTGGTCTTGTAGGTTTTTACCTTTCTCCTTCATCTGTAACATTTTTTTTTGTTGTTTCTTTTCTTTTTTTGATGGGTGGGGCTGTGTTCCTCTCTTACTGGTTGTTTGGCCTGAGGCATCCAGCCCTGGAGTTTGCAGGCAGTTGGATAAAGCAGTGTCTTGGTGCTGAGATTAGGACCTCTGGGAAGCCTCCCTCTGGTTAATATTCTCTGGGGTCTGAGATTCTCTATTAGTCCAGCCATTTGGACTCGGAGTTCCCACCATAGGAGCTCAGGCCCGACCTCCGGCCTGGGAACTAAGATCCTGCAAGCTGATTGGCACAGCAAAACAAAAAAAAAAAACCAAAACAAACAAACAAAAGGAGAAGTACAATATCAAAGAATAAAATTAGAAAGATAAAAAATATATTAGGAAAAATAAAAATATAATTGAAACAACTGGTCACTGGGGGTTCCTCCTGTCCCCTTAGGTGTCCGTGGTCCCCCACCAGTGCCTGGTAGGTGCCCTAGCTGTGCGGAGACATGAAGTACACATCCTCCTAGTCTGCCATCTTGACTCCCCAGGTGGCTTTTTTGAATGCAGAGTTTCCAACCCTTGTTCTCCCATCCCATCTTGTCCAGATGTTTGCAACACTCAAGCAAGAAAAAAAGAGAAAACACGTACAAACAATTAGAAATTAGAACTGAAATATAATGAGTTACAAAGGAGTTTAAAAAACAGCTATAGAACATGCTAAGCAGATCAGCAGAGTGAGACAGACACTAATGAGGCTCTCGAATTTCAGAGTTTGATTTCTCTCTCTCTCTCTCTCTCTCTTTCTCTCCCCATGGGGCTCACCGTGGTAAAGGATGCTCTGGGCATGCATGTCAGTGGTTATTTGGCTAGGAAGAGCCACACGGAAGTAGTAGTTTTATCTGAGAGAATGAATAAAATGCCATGAAGTAGTTTCTTCCTATTTCCATTTGCTTATCCTTTTATATTTGAGCAAAGCTTCCCAAACCATGATTTGAAAGTGCCCTTCCTGGGGGAAGCATCTTCCTGCTGAGAACAGTGTAGGCACCTGTAGTCACCCAGCAGCTGTTGGGAGTCACATGGGAAATTTGCTGTAGGTACCACTGCATTTGAGAGTGGAGTAATCTCATACGGACCAGGGACACGGGAGACTGGGATGGCCCAGGACCATCCCAACCTGGGTGTCCAGCGGGAACATTTCTAACACGCTCGCCCTGAAATGTGACCCAATCACTAGAAGGAGTAGCAGCTGAGGACTGTTGTCAGCACCCTAAATTTTTACTAAATCACCATAAAGAGGTGGGAAAGGCCTGGATGGAAGCCATTGCCCCCAATGAGCACACTGTCTGCATTATGTTCCAGTGCAGTGGTTGTCAAAGATGATTTAGTTGTGGAATCTTCACTTTAAACATTTTACATGGAAGATTTTGTGGGTGCCTGTGTGTGCATGTGTGTGTGCTTATGTGTATATGTGTATGTTATGTATCTGTATATGTGTATGCACATGTATGTATATGTATACGTTTATGCGTGTAGGACCAGGGTGAAGTGCAGCTGCTGGTGAGTGCAGGAGGCCAAGGGGTGCCCCCCTCCACCTCCCTGCAGAGTCCCCAACACCCCATGGCATGCTTTCCCAGGGGTTGTGTGTGGCAGGG
The DNA here is from genome assembly GCF_039906515.1 of Pseudorca crassidens. NCBI lineage: Eukaryota > Metazoa > Chordata > Mammalia > Artiodactyla > Delphinidae > Pseudorca > Pseudorca crassidens. Next base: position 7,149,499 of record NC_090301.1, on the reverse strand, counting down.
GTGGTGGTGGTGGTGACACTCTATGCTTTCCCTTAAAGATCTACTGATTTGGCCCCAGGGATGACGTGGGGGCCCCACGCATTGGAGATGCTGAGATATTACTATCTAAGGGGAAAGTATCCTCTTTTCCCATTGTGCTAGCTTTTGAATTCTCATCTGTTTGAGTAGTATGGAGCTGTTTCTTTGTTTCAGTGTTGCTAGAACATCTCTGAAAAAGCCATGAAGGCTTGTCTGCCACACTTGATTAACTAAAGGGTCTTCCTGTTCTGTACGCTGTCTCTGTGCCTTTCCTGGTGACTCTGTGTTCTTTCTTTCTTTCTGTTTACAAGCTGATGTTTGGGGCCTGTTCAGTCTCTTCCACAAAGAAGAACCTAGGGGTAAGATGGAAATAAAGACACAGACCTACTAGAGAATGGACTTGAGGATATGGGGAGGGGGAAGGGTAAGCTGTGACAAAGTGAGGGAGAGGCATGGACATATATACACTACCAAACGTAAGGTAGATAGCTAGTGGGAAGCAGCCGCATAGCACAGGGAGATCAGCTCGGTGCTTTGTGACTACCTAGAGGGGTGGGATAGGGAGGGTGGGAGGGAGGGAGACGCAAGAGGGAAGAGATATGGGAACATATGTATATGTATAACTGATTCACTTTGTTATAAAGCAGAAACTAACACACCATTGTAAAGTAATTATACTCCAATAGAGATGTTTAAAAAAAAAATTAGCTGCCCTCACCCAAATAGGGCACCGTTCTCCCCTGGCCTTATTTGCATATCTACAGGAGGAAGTGTCACGAGAACAAGCAGTGAAAGATAAGAGCAGAGCAGACTTCCAGCTGTCCTCCGTGTGTAGGCGCCTGGCAGGCTCTGCAAAGAGGGTTGAGGCTGCAGGGGATGGGGATGGGGGAGTTAGGCTGGGGTCTGTGATGGTTCCCTGCTTCCCGGAACATCTGCAGGAGGTGAGGTGGTACTAGACTACGGATTCATCCTGGCCATCTCTGAGATAAGCCAATTGTGGTGTCAGTTCAGGCTCTAAAGACAGGAAGGGGAGTGGAAAGACGGGAATTAAAGGGATCAGAGGAAGAGAGGAAATTTTCCTATGAGAAACGAAGAGACATGTGGAAGTGAAATTACCCAAAACATTCTCCAAAACTTTCTTTTAACATTCATTGTTTCAAAAGGCTTTAAAAATTGTAAAATTAACTACTTAAAATTGTAAAACTTCTACACAGCTAAAAAGAAAATAAATCAGTAAACACTGTTAAAAATAAATAACTCCAAAATATATTGTAGTATATTTCAAAGTCTTATGAATAAGTAAGCAAAAGATGATTTTAAAAATGTGAGACAAAGACATGAAAAGGAATTCATGGGAAAAGAAATACAAATAGTGAAACATATGAGAACACGTCAACCTTTCTCATAAAGAAAGGCAAATTAAAGCAAGCCATCATTTTTCTTTCACCTCTCAGATTTGCAAAAGATTAAAATGTCTGATAACAGCCAGTTGGCAGGGTGTGGGGAAATAGACTCTTTCATATCCGGTTAGCAGGAGACACAATGTGAGAACTTCATTGGAAGGCAATTGTTCATCTCTATCAAAATATAAGGTGCCTGCGTCCTTCAGCCCAGCTCTTCTTCTTCTAGTGATTTATCCACGATCTCTAAGAAATGTCAGCACATGTAGTGTTCAGTGTGTTGCAGGCATTCTTCTAAATGCTTAATCTACACAACGGGTAGATGTTGTTTTATCATTCTCCCCTTTTTACTGGTGGGGAAACTAAAACTCTGGATTCATCAGTGTACACAAGAGGTAGGAACAGAGATGTTCACTACAGCATTATTTATAATAGTAAAAAGCCCCAAATAACTACCTGTCCATCACTGTAGTGTAAAATGAACAATGGCATGGCCACACGGTAGAACATGACTTAGGCAGATTGCTAATGTTTTTTTGGTGAAAAACAGCAAATTTCAGAACAACGTATATAGTATGATGTTATTTGCATTTAAAAGATATGCATATATAAGTTTGTGTGTATGTTTAAACATTTTGGAATGATTTACAAGAAGGAGTAGGAACTCTAAGGAACTCATAGGAGCCGGGGAAGGAGACATTTATTTTTCATTTTATATCTTTCCATGTGGTCTTAAATTTTTTAAATTAGTGTATAATTTTAAAATCTAGTTAAACAATACCATAAATGTTTAGGACTGGGCACATAGGAGGGGTTAAATGAATGAAACTTTTGTACTGAATCATCTCCTTGATCGCAGAAACAACATGAGCGTCTGTGAGCTGGAGTGTGGCCCCTGCCTGGGGGTCCAGCAGGGGTGGGCAAGTTTTCAAGGTCTGTGAGAATCCCAAGTGGGGGAAATGGGGGCAGGGAGGTTATGGTGGGTGAGAGAACAGACCAGCCATTTCAACTGAGAGTGTAAGACCCAAGTAGCGTTCTCCCAAACTCCTTATGCCTGTGGGCTCGGCAGCCGAGCCAGTGGACCTCCGTGGCCATCTGCTGTCACCAGGCTTCTGTAGGCTGGGTCCCCCACCTGGACCACCCACCAATGGGCCCCTTTCCCAAGGTGGTCAGACTTGACAACTCCCACTTCCTCTCAAAGCTTTTAGGAGAATAAAAAGTAGCTCTTCTTCCTTCTCACATTGGAGACCTCTGGACCAGAGGAAGGTTGAGCTTCTGGAAAGAAAAGAGAATCCGAAATTCCTTGCACTTCTGCGTTAGAAGCAACCCTAAGGCTCACCCACCTGCTGCTGGGAAAATCTGGGTCTCTGAAGGGATGGTGGCTGGCCTTTGGGAGGATGAACCCATGGGACACAGTCTCCAGGAGAGGCAGCCACAGGGGGTAGCGGAGCTCCGTCCAAAGCTGACTGAGCTTTGCCCTGCCAGTGCCGCCCCTCTGTGGCAGTGCCCACCACCCATTCGGCATGTTCCCGCCATGCTCAGCCCCACTGGAGTCTCATTTCTTCTTGAAACACCCCTTCTGGCTCCATTCATTTGGCCAACATGACAGCCCAGAGGTTTAGGAAGCCCTTTCAGATGGCGGACTCCTCTAAATCAGACCACACAGCTAGCTGTCAAGCGCCAACGTACATCACGTCCCAGAGATCCCACCCGCCTTTTCCTGAGGCTCCTTGAGTGCTGGGGGGGTGGGGAGTGGACAAGCAACCCTGACTTTGCCCAGGATTGCTTGATGTCCAGAAAAAGGAATGCATAGGTTCTAATTCAGCATTTGGTCTATTTCAGGTACCGGAATTGCGTTTACACTTACAGGATTCTGTCCAATGAAGATGATAAATTCACTGTTCAGGTAAGTCTTTTAGAAACTTTGAAATCTGACCCTGACTGGAACGTATATTGGCAGAGAAGGAGTGAAAAAGAGGAAGAAGGGAAGAAAGCAGGTGCCCCAAGCCGCCTAGACACGGGGGCTTGTCTTTCTCCTAGAAGAACCTGGGTGGCGTTGCTTAGCGGGTAGACTGTGACCCTGCAAAGGGACCTGCCCCGGGACATGATGGAGCAGACACAGCAGATGTTATCTGTGTTCATGGGTGTGAAGGGGAAATACCAGAAAGGAGGATACTCAGAGACCAAGGACAAGTGACTGTGGCTTGTTGGTTGTTTTCTTCAGTGCATTCAAATGCGTGACAGTAAGTGGGCCAGGAAGGAGAGAAGGGAGGGTACTTGTGGGAGAACAGATCGTAGTTTCTGAGGGGTTAGAAGACTGCCCTAAGGATTAGCATGAGATAATATCTTTCAATTTGTAGAGATCTGTTCTGTCAGAGGCTGATGCTCATGGCATCTGATTTCACTGTGTAAAGTCCAAACGTGTAAAACTTGCATTAAAGGTTAAAGAGCGAATTCCCTGGCAGCCCAGTGGTTAGGACTCGGTGCTTTCACTGCCGTGGCCCCGGGGTTCGATCCCTAGTCAGGGAACTAAGATCCCGCAAGCAGTGTAACGTGGCCAAAAAAGAAAGAAAAAAAAAGTTTAAAGAAAGCCATACTAGGTGCGCCAAGTCCGGGAAGACCACCTTCCATACAGTTTGCGTGACAAACACCACGGGTGTTGTGTGACCACAATGCATGACAACCAAGTGATGTGGAGGCCAGGGGAGCTATATGTAATCTGGCTGCACCAAGAGAGCAGGGGGTGGGCAGGAAAAAGGGGGTGATGCTCTCGGTGTCCACGGTGGGAGCAGAGGAGTCACACTCAGCTCTTGAGCCCTTCGTGAGAGGCACCCACAGGCAGAGTGCCCCACCCACGTGCCAAGCAGAGCAGCCAGGATAGAGAAGGGTTGGGACACCGTGTCGTGGAGAAGCAGCGACAGAGTCTGTGGGGTTTAGTTGGAAAGAAAGTAGAGGTGGAAGGGGCGAGGTGGCGTGTAATCACTGATTCCGGAGGTGAAGGGAACAATGCATTTTGTGCAGAAGTCGGATGCAGCGGTACAGACGGAGCTGGAATCAAGGGCAGGACAATAGGCAGGTCCCTGGGGCACAAGTCACTGGAAATGTGTCAAGAGGGAGTTGTGTTGAGTAGAAAGCTTCTGGGAGACTATTTATGGGGATCAAAGAAATCATTTCAGTGAGCCACTTGGGACAGAGATAGAGACCTCGGGGCCACACGTGAGCCAACCCAGGTGATCACGACGCTGCCTTCTTGGAGGCTGGGGCTGTGCTGCAGGGCTTCCCTGGGGATGCAAGTTTGGGCTCAAGCAGAATTGCTTCATGTCCTAGAGGTCAGGCTGAGCGCTGCTTCTGGCTTCTTCGTCCTTCCTGTACATACATGCATCTGCACTGGTATCTAAAGAGCATTCATTGGAATGTTTTTGGATCGTCTAGGATGCCCGCATGTCTCAGCCTCGGCACCAGGGACAAACGTTGGTACCTTAATGTTGGACGGTTCTTTCAAGACTTGGCAACCACTCATCAGTGGGATGGCTGCCTCTCCTATGGGCTCCTCACCCATCAGGGATGAGACCGCCTGAAGGGAGGCCTGCCTGGGGCAGGCAGTGGGGCTCAATGGCCTCGAATTTTTTCCAAGTCTAGGACTGCATGAACTTTCCCACAGAGGTTGGCGTCCTTGATAGGTGGTTTGCTGAAAGGAGTCTAAACTCTCTTAAGTTAAAAGTTAGTTGGTGCTTTTGATCTTTTTTCCCCTTGTGGTTTTCTTCTATTCCTTCAAAGGGAAGAAGAATTTAAGTATGACTAGGCCTTAAGCTGGAAAAGACATGACTTTGTGGCTTCTATAGAGTTTGTACGCACGGCTTGTATACGTCTAGACTGCGTCTAGGTCTGTTCCCTCTGGCCTTTACCTCTTGCTGCTGTGGCGTCGCATGTTCCTGGGAATGGCTGCCAGTCCTGCAGCAGCTGGGGCCTCATCAGGCTTTGGGGGTTGAAAAGAACAGAGACTTGCTTTGGCTAACTTATGCAAGGGGGGCGGGCGGCCCTGGTGGAGATGCTCGGTGCAAGGAGGGAGAAGGCTGGGGCCTGGGACCAGAAGGGGTGGGGCCCTGCAGCCCAGGTGCTACCTGCCACGACTCAGCCCTTCTCAGTGGGTCTGCCCTTCCCCACCAGCAGGCTCACTCCTGAGTTGCCAGTCCCAAGAGGGAGTACGGTTGGCTCGGCCCCATCAACAGCTTCCTCTGCAGGGGCCCTTTCAGGTCTGTGTATGGAGCAGGGGCCCGCGCACAGCTCGTAGAAGGGGGTAGAGTTGTGGGGACAGAGCATGGTTACCTGGGCCCACACTCAGCCAGGGTGGTGGGCAGGCAGGTGTCACAGAAGAGCTGGCACCCTGCTAGACGGGTCTGCCCCCGACCCCGGCACTGGGCCCGGGACCTCCTTGGTGGCCAACACCAGGTAACCAGGGGACAGGGAGCTGGGGGACCTAGGCAATTTTCACTCTTAAGGATACACCTTCCTATAAAAATACAGCACCTCACGAGATGATCAGAGTAGCTATGCACCCACGAGCAGGTTAACGCACGCGCACTGTTAGGCCGCGTCTCCGGGTTGTCGAGCCCCAGCAGTTACCGTTCGGGGTTTATTTTAAATCCAGTTCCTCTTTTCATGTTGAGGCAAAACCTCATACTCTTTTCTGAGCTTAGCCACAGTTTCTAAATAACTCAGTCCTTACACCTGAATCTGTTTGGTGCTACCAGAATAGGAGGCTCCCCGCATAAGAATCTGGCCTGAAACGTTGCCAAGTGAAGCAGCAGAAGCTTTCATCTTATTCTAATTACCTTATAGCTCTTCTCACTGGGGCCTCTGGCTTTCTGACAAAACCAAAGAGCCACTCGGTCTTCATTCCTTGCAGAGCGACCTCATGAAGTCGACCGCGGGTTGTGGCCCGTGACAGTCCATGAGGCTCAGGAAGGGGAGCGATCCTGACGCCTGGTTACTTCGTTCTCACTCCACCTTTCTCTGACTTACAAAAAATCAGAGATGGGAGGGAAGTGTGTAAGCTGTAACTTCATTCAACCCCCGTGCTTTAAGCATGGACGTGGCTGAGCCCTGCAGAAGCAAGGCCTCGGGCCCCGTCTCCAGACCTGCCCGGCTAAGCCGTCTTTCTTGGACCCCAGAAAGTGTGTCCAAACCCAGCTAGGTGTTGAATCCCTTAGAGAAGGACAGACTCTGCCCCAGGAGGACAGGGAGACAGGGAGAGGTAGCCTCTCAAAGGGAGAGCCCTCTTTTACTGCCACCGTTGTAAATATTGATAACGTTTGATCACACGTAACATTTGGCCTTTGGGCTAAATCAGTGAGGCACCTGGAACTCAAGCAGACCACCCTGTTCCCAGCTGGTTCAAGTCAAGAGTGTGCCAGCCATGCGGCCTTGGGCGAGAGTGTGACTCTACTGGAAAGTGGGAATCACACACATGCCTCCCAGGGTGCGTGTAAAATACCCAGCCCCGGGGAGTGGCCGGCGTCGGGGAGCTGCATGGCCGTTACCGTCTTTATTTGCTGTGAGAGGGAACAGACCTCCAAAGGGACGATGGCATCTGTGAACCAGCATAAGTCAGTTCTACCTTGTGCTCCACTGAGGGAGGAGGGAAGAATGGCGGGAAATGGGATGGAAAGAGAAGGAGAAAGACAATGAAGAGAGAGGAAAGAAGGAAGGACCGAATGAAAGAGGGAAAAGGAGAGAAGGAAAGAGAAAGCTAAGAGGGAGGAAGAAAAAGTGAAGGAAGAACGAGGGAGGGGTAGAGGTGAGTGGGGTGGGCAGTTCTGACAGAAGAAAAGATGGAAACAGGCGTGGGGCACAGAGGCAGCAGAGAAGGGGAGGGGAAGGGACACAGGCGGTGTTCTAGAAGGTTCTAGGCAGTGACTAGGGGTGGCAGGAAGGGGGCAGTTTTCATGGCAATCAGGCTCCCTCAGCTCTGCTTCTTGGGCTGTGGATTTCCACAGTTTTCTCAGCAGCCCGTGGATTTGTTAAGTAGCTGTTCAACAGCCACCCTTGACCCTGAGAATCTTCCAGACTGGAGGCTGAGCTGCCGGTGCTGGGGGTGGGCAGGGCTCTGAGCGCCACCCTGTGAGGCCAGAGGAAGGCGGGTGCGCCCAGCCCTTCAGCCTTGAGTTTCCCGCACCGAGAGTGTGGGTTTCTCATAAGGCCCAGACTCCCTCCCCGCCGTGGACAGGGAAGTGGCACTCCCTGGAATGAACTCTGAGGCTTCCACTGCCTTTTGCAATGACCCTCCTCCCTGGGACATCAAGGCCCAAGTTCAAGGCGGGACGTGCAGTCCTGATGGGCCAGCTTGAGCAGAACTGAGGGGAGGGCCGAGGGCGGTCACGTAAACGGCCCGACGCCACAGTCCAAGTGGATGGGGCCCTTCGGCTCCATTCCTACGACCCTTCAACTCTTGCTGTTTTTCTCACATCCTTCCTACCAAGAAGAATAAAGCAGAAAATAAAAACTGCCCCTGGCCCCCCATCACAGCGATACATTCGCTACAAACTCCCTGTGTTTTCTCAGCGTTGAGATTCTGCGCAGGATATTGACTGTTGAAATCAAGAGCGGAACACGCACATGTTTTAGGGCAAGTTTAGGTGAAGAGGGAATTGGAAACCATGAGCCTCACAGACTCTCGGTCTCCTTTCCCCATTTAGAAGAAAACCCCGGCGCTTTGAGCTGTTCGGGTGAGAGACTCATGACTCAGTTCCTGCTCCCCGATGGTGGCTGTCACGTTGCTCTGGGCAGTGTGGCTTTTGGAGAGAGAAAACAAAACAACTTTCTAAAAGCCGTTCCGTCACAAGTGTCCAGGAGGGTTGACGGTTGAGCCATTGTTATTAAGCTCAGGAAGAGGGTGGCAGCTGTTACTGTTCTGAGTGGTCACCAAGTGAAGTAAAGATTCCGTCTGAGCTGCCGGGCGAAGGATGTGGCTCGAGAACACACTTCCTGACATTGCACAAGAGGGAGCAGAAGAGGCACAGGCGACAGAAGCCATACGCGGCCGGGGCCACGTCGCAGGACTCCGCGGCCATGCTTGAGGGCAGGGGGCCCGGCAGGCCCCACAGAGGCCAAGCAGTCCCTTTAGGCCATCGCTGCCACATTCTAGAAGCGTGCATTTTAATGTAATTTCATCTCAGTTCATTTTAGTTTAACCTGCTGTAGAGCAAGGACAGGTCTGTTTTCCAAGCTTCTGAATATCTCAGAACATTTTCCAGTTGCCTTCAGATTGAAAAGGAAATTTGATGGAGATGAAATTCTTGGGGACCAAATTTCCCCTCAAAATTCTATAGAGGTGGTGTTCTACTGCTGTCAGAAATTTATGAGTTACAAATAGCCCCAGATACAAACTCCAAGGTCAAGCTGGTACCAGTCCCACTATAGGGAACCAGGCTTTTTCCTTGTTTTGAGTTGAAGCTGGTGGGGATTCTTCACCACCCTTATCATTTTCCTTTCATCAGTAGTTCTGGGAATGTGTTCAGCCTTTTCGCTTTGCAAACCTGGGTCTTTCTTTGGCTCAGAAGACTTTTCTTCTGTTTGGTCTTTGAGTAAGTTTTGTGGGGTTTTTTGTTTTGTTTTGTTTTAATTAATTTATTTATTTGGCTGTGCCGGGTCTTAGCTGTGGCATGCGAGATATTTAGTTGTGGTACGCGGGACGTAGTTCCCTGACCAGGGATTGAACCCGGGCCCCCTGCATTGGGAGCACAGAGTCTTAACCACTGGACCACCAGGGAAGTCCCTTGAGTAAGTCTTTATTCCAGCTCTTCTGGTTTCTATTTGCCCTCTCTACCTCCAAATGACTGTCTTTACTCTTCCCCCCTCCCCGCTGGCCATGTTGTCCCTGCTTCTCATGCTCCAAGACTTCTAGTCCACCTTGCCACAGGACATGGGACCATTTCCTCTTTGTTGCCCGAAGCAGAGCCCACATGGGGACCAACGCTAGCTGTGGTTGGTGGGTTTAGGTACAGGGATAATGTAATATAATGTAATTGATAGGAGTAGGATGCACTAGTAACCAATGAGATGTGAAGGGAAGTGTTCCACGGGGCTTCTGGTAAAGATTTCTTTTGTCTTAGAAGGAGACCCAAGGATGAAATGGTCCCTTTTCTACCTTTGGAAGCTGGCGTAGGATGTGATAGCTGGGGCTGCTGCTGCCACCTTGCAACCAGGAGGGGAAGTAGCTGGAAAGGGAGGCCAGTATGCAGAGGACAGAGCAGGAAGATGAAATGAACCTGGGTCCTCAATGATGCCATTGAATTAACCAAGCAGAATTAACCAGCCTGGTCATTGCCTGGCCTCTAGACTTCCTGTTTGTGAGATAATTAATTCCTCTTTGTTCAAGTAGTTGCATTGGGGTTCTCTGTTACCTGCAGCAAAAAGTACCTTAATATGCAAACGTTTGGCCTATCCTCAGGGAATTTCAAAAGAGGAAAAGAAAGTTTTTAACTGAACATCAAGTTTCACTGCACCAGAAGCTCATAATCCATGATCTGACACTCATATCCCCGACTCGCCCCTCTCTTCAGCCGTGGCCTGCGCCGTGTTGCCAGGCCCGATCCAATCCCGCTCAGACACTTGCAGTGACTTGTCTCCATGCCCCACATCCTAGGGGTCGATACCCCTTTCTCCAGCTCTAACCAGAAAAAGCATAAAAACCAATCAATATTTTAGCAACAACTTGCTTCTTGCAGAATGGTTTAGCGTCTTCTCTCAACTTCGCTCTCAAGATCAGGTTCTGGGTCTAACCTTAGTACATTAAGAGGCTACTTAAAGCTACCCAACAGAAGAGAGTCTTTCCTCTAACAAAATAATCCCAGAAATAAAGACGCAGACGTAGAGAATGGACTTGAGGACACAGGGAGGGGGAAGGGTAAGCTGGGACGAAGTGAGAGAGAGGCATGGACTTACATATACTACCAAATGTAAAATAGATAGCTAGTGGGAAGCAGCCGCATAGCACAGGGAGATCAGCTCAGTGCTTTGTGACCACCTAGAGGGGTGGGATAGGGAAGGTGGGAGGGAGACGCAAGAGGGAGGGGATGTCGGGATATATGTATATGTATAGCTGATTCACTTTGTTATACAGCAGAAACTAACACACCATTGTAAAGCAATTTTACTCCAATAAAGATGTTTAAAAAAAGAAAAGAGAAGAAAAGAAAAGAATCCCTAATTACTCCATAAAAATATCTACCTGCTTCCTGCCGCCCACCTACGGCTCCCGAACCCCTTACCTTCCTTTACCTTCTTCATGGCACTTGTAAGTACCTGACTTTATATACTTATTAATTGATTTTTGTACTGCCAGTCTTAGAACTGTTCCTGGCATATAGTGGGCACTCAGTAGATATTTACTGAATGAATTAATTCTGCTGACACCCTTAAGAATGTAGAACTGGGCTCCCCTGGTGGCGCAGTGGTTGAGAGTCCGCCTGCCGATGCAGGGGACATGGGTTCGTGCCCCGGTCCGGGAAGATCCCACATGCCGCGGAGCGGCTGGGCCCGTGAGCCATGGCCTCTGAGCCTGCGTGTCCGGAGCCTGTGCTCCGCAACAGGAGAGGCCACAACAGTGAGAGACCCGCGTACCGCAAAAAAAAAAAAAAATGTAGAACGACTGTGTGTTTCACTTAAAATTAGGACCTGATTTGCCCTTGCTGCTGTTATCATTCTTAACTGGGTCCGCACTATCCACCATAGCTACTGACTTGGCACTCGTTTTTCATTCCTTGTCAATTGCCTCTGCATCCTGGGCAGGTTCTCTGTTCCACAGTCTTCGTTTTGCTGTCACTCCCTCCCATGTGGATTTTAATGTCACCACGGAGTTTTCCGTGTTGGAGCCAGCCTGCATTATTGGCTGAGCTCCCTCTTTAACTGGTGCTGTTGTCTGTTCATCTCTCCCATTTTCTTCTTGTGGATTTTCACTTCTGGGTCAGAAAGGCCTTGCCTTTTCACATCCATGTGATGATGTCAGATGCTTCCCAGGATGTTTTACTAGTTCCTGCAGCAGAGGATTGAGAGAAGCCTTCCTCTGGGTCTTATTCTCTCCAGCCCCCATTTCCTCATCTGAACTATGGGGATGATGGCATCACTCATGGAGGGAGAGTTCCAGGACCAGAGATGGTTTATGTGAAGCACGCAGTGCCAGACATGTGCGTAACCCAATGAGTGATGGTTTAACGATAACTAGGAAGTGGGGAGAGAGGCACGGAGGCCGGTCAGCTGAGCAACACCCAGGCGAACTATGCAGGCAGAAGCCCAGGCCTGCGGACTGAGGACACCAGGCTCAGGGGAGGGAGAAAGTGCTGACACTTGGGGACACAAAAGATTCAGGAGTCCTGAGACTGGTACATGATAGTGCAGGAGGACTTGGAAAGAAGAATAAGTGGCCAGGAATCCTGACTGGCCCCAGATCACGGCCCAGGAGTGGGGAGGGGATGGAGGTGCCAAGCTCAGGCCCCTCTGTCCTCTTTGTATGAGGACCCACTTGAGTCCTAGGTCTGCTCTTTGGGCCAGTTGAAGAACTGGGGAAGACAGATGCAGGCGCTCAGGGCAGGGGCTGGTCCCTGGGTCCCTCTGGGCAGCAGTGAGAGAGAACTTGAGGATACCAGAGGGGCCAGGGAAGGTCCTATAACTGACCCTCCCCGGGACTTACCTTATCTCTTTTCACCATTGTCCCCATTTATTGAGCCCTTCTTAGGAGCCAGGCACTTAATATACATTCTTTAATCCTGGGAGGGAGGTGTTCTTAACAGTACTCCCATTTTAAACACAAGGAAACTAAGGCTCAGGTGGGAAAACACTGTTTGCTCGGTTCATACAACTGGTCAGTGACAGAATAGGGATATCACCTGACCCGCCACGCTGTGGCTTAAGGGCAAGGCCACCCTCCCCTCCTTGGCTGGGCTGTTAGTCACGGAGGAGTCCAATGGGGCCTCCTGGCTGGAGGGTGAGCACCAGATTAAACCTGACGCTGCCGCCATGTTCGGCTACTGGCCTTTGCTTTCCCAACCCCTGAAGGCTGGCCCCAGCCTTGGAACCAGCTGTGAGTTGTGTAGCATTTGAGCCATTAACCTTCTTGAATGAGGCTCAAGGTGACCCTCCTGTTAAGTTCAGTCCAGGCGGTGTTACAGCGGTACCTCCCGTCCATGTTCCAGAATGACTTAGCTGAGATGCCCCACATCCATTGATTCATCCTCACTCATTCAGCACATGTTAGTTGGGCACAGTCCCTGCCCTCACGGGACATTCAGTTTAGAGACCGATGGCAAGCATTCAGCAAGATGATCCCTGCACCCCAGGTCTAGAGCTTGAAGTAGAGGTGTTTTAGGAATCTTCTACAGCAAAAAGAGTTCCCCTTCAATAGGAGGAAATGAGTGTCCCAGCCCACGCTCCAAAAAATCATCACCCTCTGTTCTATGCTCCCAAGCACTTCCCCTCTTCCTGCTACCAAGCCCTTGCCCTGTGGGGTGGTGCTCAGCCCTGGCTGTCGACCCCTGTGAACTGTGGGTGCCTCGGGAACAAGGTGAGGGTCTCATTTGCCTCTGTGTCTGCCCAGAGCCCAGCCCAGGGCAGCCTTCATGACCACTCGTTAACTGAAAGGCCCAACTGGACTTGGCTTGAAAGTGCTGCTCCAGTTTACCTCTCAGTACTCAAGAGATTCGAGTGGGTCCACCTAAATAATTCAAGATAATCCTCCTATCTCAAGGTCAGTACATTAGCAACCTTAATTCCCTGTGCATCTTAATTCCCCCACACCCCATAACAAAACACCTTCACGGGTTCCAGGGATGGGGAAGTGGGTGTCCTTGAGGGGCTACTGTTCTGGCCACCATGGCGACTGTCTTTGTGATTTATTGGCCTACTCATTCGTCAACCCATGAGGACGGAAGACCCAGGGGAGCTAAGGCTTCATCTGTCTTGCTCACCCCTGTGTCTGCAGCTCCTAGGAGAGCGGCTGGTACAGAGTAGGTGCTCGATTAGTATTTGCTAAACTTTTGAATGAGGTGTAAATTTATAGTATGAGCAGGGAGGAATGGCTTTCATTTCTTCACCTGTAAAAGGAGGGGAGTGGACTAGAGACCTCCAAATGCCTGCATGCTCTAGAATTCTATGATTCCTTCTATAGCAGTGACGTCAACGGAGAGGAGAGGGGAGTGATGGGGGGCAGCCGTTTCATAATCTGCTCTGCGGCAGGGGCGCAGTGGGTGCAGCAGGACGGGTCTGGGATGAGGTAAAGGCAGCGGGGGAGCTTGGGTGGGGGTGCTGCAGGTTCATCAGGAGATGCTCCAGGCTTCACCTGCCCCGAGGCTGCTCTTCTGCAAGCTGACTCCCAGGCTAAGGACACAGAGCTTGTCTGCCGGCTGTCATTTCTGTCTCTCTCAGAGCACCTTGAGAGTTTCACAAAAAGAAAAGAAAAGCAAGCTGGAAAGAAAAGCATCTCAGGGATATGTAATTAAGGCTAAAAATATCCCTCCTAAGCTCCCAGCAATGAGAATGCTCCTGTTCCCAGGACCACTGGGACCATGAAGCCTTTTGAAAGGTAATGATTAGTCCAGGTTTTTAGTATCGATGAGCTTGTACAAGTATAAATACTTGCTCTATCCAAGCAGTGCCAAGAGATGTGTGGTTCACTTCTTTCAGGGGAGGAGTTTAAACCAGGCAGCCTCTTTAAACCTAAAAAGGTCCCCTTTCAAGCTAAGCAGGACCTTTGCTGGGGGTGAGAGAAAAGGGGAAATGGAAACAGTGAACAAGAAGAGCTTCCTTCATTGCATGTGTCAGAGGGAAATGGCTATTTTAAAGGCAAATTTTGCATACTGGAGGTGGAGGAGAACTTAGAAACTCTCCTTCCTTCCCCACCCCCCACCCCCTCCTCAATCTTGAGGTGGACTGAGAGAAATCACGGAGCCCCAGGCCTGTGACAGTCTCTGGCCCCCAGGTGGCCAGGGCCACCTCCCCCAGCACTCCCCATCCCCACACCACGCTCAGCTGTCTGCACCCTTCAGCCCCATGCTTTGCACCTAAAAGGGTTTATTCCTGCTGGCATGGGTGAACAAATTTGGACTCCATGATGAAAATGGTTACACAGGAAGAAGCAGAAAGATAAATCAAGTAGCGTGTCCTGAGAGAAATGGAGAAATAAGCACATTTCCAATCTGAGTGCAGCACGAGGTCCTGTGGTTTACACGGCCCGGCTTGGACCACAAAATTACTCTCTGAGTCTTCTTTTTTCTGTATTAAGAAGGAAGGATTCCTGCAGATCAGTATTTGTTGTCTCTGCTTTTTCTTTTAGGAAAATAGCAAGTAAGGGTGAGGAAGTTCAAATTGAAAATATAAAACAGAAATAAAATCCCCTGACCTTGAAACATGCCTTGCTTCTTGGGAAACTGTCACTGTATTATGTGTTTCTCTAAAATTTAACTTTCGAAACTGTAATATATTTGGTATCTTAAAAATAGCCTTAAGGACCTTCTCTTAAGCACTTTGAGTACTCACTCAGGCTATCTTTAAATGTCAACAGTCCTGCAGTATTGGGGGGAGAAAAGATTTGCAAAAATTTGGCAATAACAGTATCATGCCTGGTCAGCTAGAGTGAACAGTGCACAATTTTAAGTGTGCTGTGAGTCCCTTTAAAAGTGAAGGTAGTCAGAAGGTACAAACTTCCAGTTATAAGACAAAATAAGTCCTGAGGATGTAATGTACAGCCTGGCAACTATGGTTAAGAACACTGTATTGTATATTTGAAAGTCGCTGAGAGAGTAGATCTTAAAAGTTCTCATGATAAGAAAAAAACCGTAATATGTGCAGTGATAGATGTTAACCAGACGTATCATGGTAATCATTTTGCAATATGTACATCAAATCGTGTACACCTGAAGCTAATATAATGTCTAAGAACAGATAGTGATAATAATAATAATAATAATAATAGCATCGTTGCTTGGAGTCCTTATGCCTCCAGAATTCCTTCCTACTGCCAGTCTCGTGGCGGCTTCAGGCCATACATCCTTTGGCTGATAAGTGTGTTCTCACTACTGCCTCCTGGTGCCCCTCTCCTGCCTCCGACCCTCTTAGCCCTGTGCCGTTCCCAGGGGTCTGAGAAAGAGACATTGTTCCCCCACCTGGTAGAGCCCAGGAGATTCTCTAGAGCTGGGCCATGCAGCCACCACTGGCCGCGTGTGGCAGTCGTGCACATGAAATGTGGTTAGTCCAGATTCAGATGGGCAAAGTGTAAAATACACCCCAGATTTCAAAGGCCTTTTTTCAACAAAAGAAAAAAATGTCATATATCTCATAACTTGTTATTTATTGCCCATTGAAATCCTAATATTGGGGATGTATTGGGTTAAATAATGCCTAATCATCAAATTAGTTTCACCTGATTATTTTGAAAATTCTTTTTAATGTGGCTACTAGAAAATTTGAAATCACATGGAAGGCTCACATTTTATTTCTATTGGATAGCATTGCTCTAGAGCCTTGCTACTCGAAGTGTGGTCCACGGACCAACATCTGCATCATCCTGGAGCGTGTTAGAAACGCAGAGAATCAGGCCCAGACCTACTGGTTCAGAATCAGCATTTAAACAAGATCCTCAAGTGATTCGTGTAGATAGATGTTAAATTCTGAATACCATGCGGAGGTGGGGGAAATGGCAGTAAGAGTCACGCGGGATGGGCAGGAATGCACCTCGGGGCTAGCGCCCTGGAGGGCAAATTGTCAATATCCAAGAACATCTGTGGCACCTGGTCCCCATGAGCAATGACACCCTCCCCCCAGGAATGTGTCCAACAGGTCACATGAGCAAAGACACATGTACAAGGACATTCACTGCAGCCTCACTTCAAAATGGGGACCAAGAAGAATCAGCAAGCCAGGTAAATGTGGTGAATTGGGAATGGTTGCATGTCTGACCAGTTGTTTAAAAAGTTAGGGTAGAGCTGTGTGTAATAGGTTGGAAATATCTCCAAAATTTAAAAGAAGAAGGTGCTGGATGATATTAACGTATGAGAGTTTTGGGTTTTATTTGCTGAGGGGTAGCATATATACACAGTATTACACATATATCAGAGTTGACAGGAAAGATATCTGAGAAGATACCTTAACAGTGTGGCAAGACTAGGAGTTACCATTGTGGGTTACCAACGGCGGGAGGGCTTCTACCTTTCAATGTATACCTTTAGTACTGTTTTAATTCTTTTTAACCATGGCCAAGATATAACTTTTATAATAATACTTTATAAAAATTTTCACTTCTTGTCTTTATTTAAAATTTTTCTATTACAAGAAACAGGATTATCTCAGAAAATTTGGGGGTAATGTTGCTGTCACATGGGGTCCCAAATAGAAGTACCAGCAGAGAAAATTGGGGGAAAAAAGTTTGAGATTAGACTGATACAAAGGGCTTGAGCACTGGGCTGGGAGTTTGGAGTCTGTTCTGTAGATGGCAGGGTGCCCTGGGAGGGTGGTGGTTGTTTGTTTTTGTTGTTTTTTGTACAAATTGAGGTGAAATTCACATAACTCAAAATTAACCATTTTAACGTGAACAATTCTGTGGCACTCAGTACATTCACAATGTTTTGCAAAGGAAAATTTTTTTTAATTACCTTTTATTCCCTACACCCCTCTGGGAAAAGCATATGTGTTGAATTTAAACCACCCAAGGCAAAAACTGGGTGGTGGGGTAATTTTTTGGTTTTTTGAAAAATTTGTTGTCATTATTATGTAAAGCTCTACTAGTGGTGGCCATGCTGTGTGAACGGGGACAAAGCCCCCAAGGCAGGGCCCCCAAAGCCCCCTGCTTGTTCTCGGGCGGAAACTCTTCCGGGTCACCAGGTCAGGGGCAGGTGGAGAGACCCCAGCGTCAAGACCCTTGTCCGGGGATGGCAGGTCTGCTTACAACAGATGCTACTGTTTTCTTTCTTATTCTTTTTCTTTTTTTTTTTTTGCTTTCTTTTTCAACCCAAGGGAAACATGAATATATTTTTTAAAAGCATTCAAACAAAACAGAAGCACAGAGAGTAGAAAGTGAAAGTCTGCCCTCACCATCCCCACCCGCCTCTCTTCTCTGCAAGGGGAACCACTGCCAGATGTGGCATTTGCCATTTTGGGTGCATTTACATAGAAACGTGAGCCTGTACAAATATACAGGGTTTTGTTTTTTCTTTTAATAAATGGGATCATGTTTTCATATTGTTCTGCAATTCGCTTTCTTCCCTTAGCAATGTATCTTTGAGATCTAGCCAAGTTAGTTAATATACATTTGAGTTAGTGCTTTTCAACTGCCATGCAATATAGTTCATCCTCCTACTCTTAGACAATGTCCTTTTTTTTTGGCTATTACTACAAAAAACAATACTGCAATAAGCAGTAGGTTGGTCTGTGCTGTGCACATGTACAAGCTCTCTTCAGGATGAGATATTACTAGGTTGAGGGAATGCATGTTTTTATTGTATTGATAGATACAGCCAAAGCACC
Source organism: Pseudorca crassidens (assembly GCF_039906515.1). NCBI lineage: Eukaryota > Metazoa > Chordata > Mammalia > Artiodactyla > Delphinidae > Pseudorca > Pseudorca crassidens. Next base: position 7,131,572 of record NC_090301.1, on the reverse strand, counting down.
TTGCAAAAGCCTCTTCCAATGAGCCATCTCCCACCTGATGCCACTTTGCACCCAGCATGTCCCCACGTCTTCTCAATACTGGACGTTACCAGTGTCTGTTATTTTCATCAAACGGTGGGTACAATACGCAATCTCAATATTTTATTTTGCATTTTCTTCTTTAGAAATGAGGATAAGAATATTTTCACATAGGCATTGGCTATTTGTATTTCTTTTCCTGTGAACTGGCTATATATATTCTTTGTCAGTTTTTTCCCTTTTAAAAATCTTTCTGATTATAAAAAGCTCTTCATATGCTTTGTATATTAATTTTGTGTTAGTTCTAATGTAGATATTTTCTCCCAGCCTGTCATTTTTTTTAAACTTTGTTTATGGTTAGTTTGTCATGTGGAAGTTTACAGCTTTTTGTAGTCACATGTTTTCATTTACGGATTCTGGGTTTTGTGAATCACTTATCTCAATATTACTTATCCAGGGAAAATATTATTTTCTCCTAACACTTTTATAATAAGCTTTTATGTTTAGCTCTTTATTTTTGCATTTGGTACAAAATAGAGAATATAACCCCATCCTCTGAATGGATAGCCACACCATATATTAAACAATCCATCCTTTTTCCATTGATTCACAATGCCATCTTATCACATGCTAAATTCATGTAGTCCTAATGTAGGGAATCTTCCTTCTGTTCCTCTGACTGGAGGAATCTATTCTTGCTGCTGTTCCGTAATGTTTTTGTTGTTGTGGCTTTATTGTGTGTATCCAGTGGACTGAGTTCTATTTATTGTTCCTCTCTTTATTCTTTGATGGTTTCCATGCATTTTCTTTTCCAGGTGAGTTTTACAATCAGCTTGTTAAGTGCCCTAAAAAAATCCAGTTGGAATTTTTATATAATTACATTGAATTCATAGATTAATTATCCTCATACAATCCTTATACAATCGTGTCCTTATACAATCGTGTCCTATCAGAGAACATGGCATATCCCTCCATTTATTCAGGTTTTCTTTTTTATCTCTCATGTGCTGTCTTTTATATTTTCTCCATATAGTTCTTATATCTTCATTGTTACTGGGTGTGATGTAGTTTTAGTTACCTTGGCAAACAGAACCTGTTTTTTCCGTGACATTTTCTGACTGGGTTTTGTTGGTATCTATAGGGTGATCTTACCTATCTTTCTGAATTATGAGTTTTAATCATTTTTTGAACGTATTCTTTTGGCTTCTCTAGGTACGTGATCTTGTTGTCCACAGATAATGATAAACTTGTCCCTTCTTTTCAATACAAGTAATCTGAGGGGAAGGAAGTTGCTTTGGCTTGTTTCATGCTGGCTGGGGCCCACAGTGATGCAGATTAGTGGCAATAGCAGTCACTGTTGCCTTGCTCCCGATTTCTGAGGATGTTTCTGCTCTGGAAGGAGGATGCATAACAAAGACAAGGAAATAAAAATTTTAATTAAAGGGGGAAAAAAGAGAAAAATGGCAGTGCCAAGAGGAAGGCACCAACCAAACGATGCCCAAACTGGAATGGCAGAGTGGGTGGGCCGCTGATAAGTATAGCCAGGTTGTCAGTGCCCAGCAGGGCCTTCTCTCTGACCCAGCCCCTTGCTGCAGATCACTGAGCTCTGCTTTGACCTGGTTCTGTCTGTCACCCAGCATATTTGAAATGCCTCCTAGCTTGGTGATAGCCACACTTTGGTAAGTCCACCTCCTGGATCCTAATCGGAATCACTGATGTAAGTGAGAGGGAGACCCCAATAGCAGCTGAAACCTGTGTCCAGGCTGACATTGGCATCGTCTCACCCTAGCCAATATTCCTCCATGTGGTTCTCAACAAAAGATCACGGATGAAGATCACAAAGTGCTTTATTGAAATCTATATAGATTATACCGGAGATCACAAACTGGTAGCCCCTGCGTTGGATTTAGTGTTCTGCTTGCCTGACATACGTTTTTTAAAAATTATGAGCCAGTTAAAAGCATTTTAAAAACTTCCGAGATTTTGGGAATTCCCTGGCAGTCTGGTGGTTAGGACTCGATGCTTTCACTGCCAGGGCCCAGGTTCAATCCCTGGTCGGGGAACTAAGATCCTGTAAGCTGTGCGGCATGGCCAAAAAACAAAAATAAATAAAATAAATAATAAAATAAAATTTTAAGATTAAAAAATAAATTTAGAAAAATTCAGAGATTTTATGTAATATTCTGAATTTTCAGCCTCCCTTGAAAATTCTGAAGCTCTGATACCCTAAGACCCACATTACCCAGTGTGATGCAACTGGAGCTGAGTGGAAGCTTCTGCCTTTCCTAGAGGCATTTCTCTTTGATATGCCACAGTCCCCACCTCTCCCTACTGCCTCACTCCCAGCCGGTTTCTCTCATTTACATCACCTGACCAGCCTCTGTAGGCAATTGAGCCATGATCTCTATCAGATGCAACAAATGATCTAATTCATTAGGCTAGCAAACATGCATTGACCTTCTACTATATAAATAAAATAAGACAAACAGGTTTTCCCAACTTGGTCTCTTCCCAGTGAACCCCTGCTGGTTCCAAGGACTGCCTGTTGCTTTTTTTTTTTTTTTAAGAAGATTGGAAATGATATCAAGTATCTTTTTTTAAATTTTTATTTAATTTATTTTTTATACAGCGGGTTCTTATTAGTCATCCATTTTATACACATCAGGGTATACATGTCAATCCCAATCTCCCAATTCATCCCACCACCACCCTCCCCCCGCCACTTTCCCCCCTTGGTGTCCATATGTTTGTTCTCTACATCTGTGTCTCTATTTCTGCCCTGCAAACCGGTTCATCTGTACCATTTTTCTAGGTTCCACATATATGCGTTAATATGCGATATTTGTTTTTCTCTTTCTGACTTACTTCACTCTGTATGACAGTCTCTAGATTCATCCACGTCTCTACAAATGATCCAATTTCATTCCTTTTTATGGCTGAGTAATATTGCATTGTATATATGTACCACCTCTTCTTTATCCATTCGTCTGTCGATGGGCATTTAGGTTGCTTCCGTGACCTGGCTATTGTAAATACTGCTGCAATGAACATTGGCGTGCATGCGTCTTTTTGAATTATGGTTTTCTCTGGGTATATGCCCAGTAGTGGGATTGCTGGGTCGTATGGTAGTTCTATTTTTAGTTTTTTAAGGAACCTCCATACTGTTCTCCATAGTGGCTGTATCAGTTTTGGTGGGAATGTAAACTGATATCACCACTTGCTTTGACATGTCTTACAAACCATGCTTTTAGTAAGCTGATCTAGCATCTCGCCGAGGGTGGACACAAATCTCACTAAACTGCAAACTACAGAAGAAACTACCTTACCCACTGCGCAAATCACAGCTTCTGGCCCCCTCCTCTTTGACTTTCCGCACGATTGGGCTCTCTCCTGAAGTTCTCTTCTTCCCCTGGGATGAGGCTTGGATTCTGTAGAAGCAGGTATAGTTGCATTCCCCTTTTCTGTCCTGGGCTTCGGCCCCATGATGTAAGGGTGCCTTTGTCACTTCCTCAGAGCAACAGGAGCCTGCAAACGGTGACTTTCAGTTCCTCTGCGGGGCGCAGTGTTTACCCCGAGCTGCCCGTCCACTCCTGTCTACCTAAACTGAGCCCCTCTCCCCCAGAGGTCGAGGGTGAGCCCAGCTGGGCAACTAGTGGACCCACATTTGTCCCTGCACCTTGCCAACCAGAGCATTTTGCTAGTCTTCCGGTTCAGCACCTCGTAGCTTCAGACAATCCCACCTACCCAGCAAGGCAGGCTGAAAGCTTCCTGTTTTGATCTGTGCGTTTGCCATCTTCATTAAAAAGTGTTTTTCCTCACTGAACAGTAATCCCCTCTGCATTCCCCCAGTGAAACGTTAACCATTTTGTGTCAACGGTGTTCCTTCCTGATCCAATGTTGCTTCCAGAGATTGGGGCCGTGAAGAGGGTAAGGCAAGTGTACACACGAAACCGGGCCCTCTAAGAAATAAAAGGATATTTTGCCAAAGCGATACATGTCGCTGGGCCCCCTGCAGTGGCAAACATTTGACCACCGGTTCTCCAGGGAAGAAAGCAAAGCCCTGAGTTGCAGCGTTTGCCAGTTTCTGTGGGGTAAATCCTCTCACTGTGGCTCCCACCATAGTGGCCACAATCAACAATCAGCTCTTGGGGATCTGGAAAAATTGGATTTTGAACCAGAACAAGTAGGCACAAGTGGGCATGAGCCAGCCTCAGCACATCACTGGTCTGTGTATTATGGATTCATACCTACTACTGCCCGGGTGAGGTCTGTTGCCTCTGAGACCATAGATGTCTTTATTAGAGACTCCTGTTACTTGTTAGGGGTCAGACAGATTAATAATCACTTCCACTTTACTTAGAGCCCTTTTAATCCCCAAACCCTTATTTATAAGTTATTTTAATTCATTTTACCCATTCCTTTTTATCACATTTGAAGAAGATATTTTTTTTCTACCTGACTCTTCTTAATTTTCCAGTCCTCTGAGCTTCGATTTACTTGTCTAAAAATTAGGAGTTGATGCTGTATTAGTATATTCAACACATAGCAGGTACTCCCTGATGATAGTGAGGCCACGCCCTGGACTTATTGTATCAACTCATTTATCACTGAGCAGATCTGAGACTCTTCATCCATGAACAAAAAAACTGGCTCAACCTTAGAGAGCTGAATGCCATTGTCCAGGTCATACAATTACTTAATGGTGGAGCTAAGGTTTGAATTTGTGGTTGACAGGGTGTTTTTTAAAAATTAGTTGCAAGCATTAAAAATATGAGATTTCTTCTAAGAATCTCTATTTTTACTTTCCCTTGAAGGTTTTGAAATTCTGCCAACTCTCGGCCATGGGAGTTACCCCATGGGAGTATAACTGGAGCTAAGCGGAAGCTGGTTCCTTTGAAGGGACATTTCTCCAATGTGTCATTGTCCCCACCTTGCCCTAGTGGCTCGCACCCTGCCTGCTTCACTCACACATTAGGCTTCAGATTTTGTGCATTTTCTAATGGGTCACACTGCTTTCTAACTGACTATTACGTCCCCTTGCCCACTTTTTCCTCCCCACTTGACCAAGGAAGAAACTGAGACCCAGAAGCTTTTGCTAATTAGTTCAGGTCAAATCAGAAAGGCCACAACAAAGTACCTAACTTCTGCAATCAGGTTGTGTGATCAAAGCCGCAGTGCCTTCTCACTATAAAGCAATGTCTTCACCAACTGTTTTAATCCCTTCTAGCCCCACACTGCGCTTGCATAACCCTCCCGTTAATAGGCAGACATCGAGTGGGTGTCTTTTTACTTGAATAGGTTCTTACAAAATATGTATTGCTGTTTTGCATGCATGCATTTTTAATGAGTGATACCATAGCCCCCATTCAATTTTCTAAAAGTGATACCATAGCCCTCATTCAATTTTCTTAAAGTGATACCATAGCCCTCATTTGATTTTCTACTTTCTCTGCCAAAGGACCCTTCCTTGTTACTGTGTACACATCCAGTCGGCTTCTGACTGCTGCACAGCACCCCACTGTACACATTGACCACATTTTACCTGTCCCCTCTCCCCATGATGGGCACCCAGATCCCCCCACCAGATCTCTGCCACCACAAACAAACCTGTGATGACCGTCCACATAGGTGAGCCCTGGGGCACATGCCCAGGGGTGAAATTGCTGGGTCATAGCATATTCACATATTTCATTTGTCTCAATGGTATCTGATTGCTCTCCAGAATGGCTGCACTGGTCTACACTCCTGGGATTCTTTATACAGCACAAGATGTTGAGGGAGGGAAGGAGGGAGAGAGACTTTTAAACGTATAATATCCATTAGTAAATAAGGTCCTTTGGATGGAGTTCAGAATAGGCTTGCGTCGTACCAAAGGTGCCAGAACACACAGGCAGAGAAACTGGAGCACAGCAGCCTTTCAGAGTCCAGGAGCTCAGAACTTAGAGTGAGGGACCCGAGACCTGGGTTCGGGTCGCGGTGCTGCCACTTACAGGGCAAGTCATTCGGCCTTTCTGAGCCTCAGTTTCTTCATCTGTAAAATGGGAAAACCAATAGAAACTTAAGTAAGGTTGTTCGGTTTCTCAAAAAAATGTTCATCCTTCCGTTCATTCATTCTCAACGCTGAGGTGAATACGTGATGCATTTTGTCACCTAAGTGCAGAGTTTCCGAACGTGCCCAGTCTCGTTTGACACCCTGTTTTCCCTCTTGTCAGCCTAGGGGCTCACAGGACCAGAGGCCCAGTCACAGAGTAGGATTTTGAACTGGTCTGTGCAGACTGAGGTAGGGTGTGTGCCGAAAGCCTGCTGAGCCCAGCGGGGAGGATGGGGGGGTAGGGGTGGGAGTGGTCCTCATGGGCACCCATATTGGGGGAGGAAGAGGAAGCAAAGGACTTCAAGTCTGATCAAGTCCTCTGTAAAGTGGGGTCCAGATTCTTCGCTGTTGGTGAGGAGCTTTGCTGTGGGTTGAGGACTTGAGGGTAAGTCCTTGGATCAGCTCTTGACGGAGGGCTTAAGATAGACAAGTAAAAAGCACTGATTTGGGGGGTTGACCGTCAAAGGTCAAGTTCTTCCAGAAGCCGACCCCACGCTTGGGTACCAATAAGTGATTAAAGAAAGGCTCCCAGGAGAATCCAGTGAGAGAGTGGGGGACGCAGGATGGGAAAGAAGAGAAGCCAAGCAAAGGTACAATTTCAGGTGAAGTCTCAGACCCAGTCTGACGCTACAAGGAGCTCTGGAGTGTGAATTACACCTCGGGGTTTGTTCTGCATCAAAGCAAAGAGCTGGGCGTTTGCACACACTCTCCAAGCACAGGTTGGCTGCCTTGGGCATGGGGAGTCAGAACGCTCTGGTTTCTCCTGGATCTCCTTGTGAAATGCGGTGGCGCCAGTGCGCAGGGGGAATCACCTGAGGTTGCAGGTTCAAGCCGTTAGCAGCAAAGCACAGAGCTGCCAGAAGAGAGGGGGCTGGGGGCATAGATAGTAAAGGGACCTGGGAACTGGGTAAGACACCAGCCACATTCCATGTAACGACCTGTGATTAGAAACCACACATTTATACTGACACCAGTACTGTGCACACGTGCTGCTCAGTAACTCTGCCTGCCATGATGCTTCTCCCTCTCTTGGCCTGGGCAACCGCTCTCCATCCTTTGCATCTCAGCTTAAGTGTTGCGTTTTTAACGAATAATTCCCTGACCCACTAGGCTGAGTCCCCCTGTAATACCCTCCCAAGGCACTGACTTCTCTCAGCCTCTGTACCTTGTCATTATTCACTTGTTTATTGTATCACATCTTGCTTCTCTGCTAGGCTATGGGCAAGGCCTGGGTCTGTGTTGGTCCCTGCTGAATGCCCATGGCTGAGCCCTGGGTGGGGTTCATGGTAAGAGGTTAGTACATGTCAGGGGGCTGCCTGCTGGCTTGACAAGCCACCGGCTCTGGTCTGCTCCAGCCCTGCCCAAGTGCAGAGGGTGGGCTGGGGAGCTGATCCTGGACAGTGGCTTCAGTGGGCAGGGCCTGCCGATGTACAGGGCGTGGAGGGAGCCATGGGGACAGGATCTCTGGTGCCAGGGTGGGGTTCAGGTTTGCCAGAAAGATGACGGGACCCTGAGGGGCCTGGAGGTCTACACAGAGGATGAGATTGCAGGGCAGTGGCCACTGGAAGCTGGAGAGCAGATGTGGCGAAAATGAGGGCGTGGAACTTGGAGACGTGTCCTTACGGCAGGTCCTGGTGATCAGACAAGTCATGTGACGTTGAACAAGTTACCTGAGCTCTTGGCTTCAGCTTTCTCATGAGTAAATGAAGAAATTATGTCATGAAGCTTCAATAAGAGGTAGAATCTCAGGAAAAGTTCATTCTTCCCTTCAGACTCGTATTTGTCAGCATTTGCTGTGTAAAAAGTACTCAAAAATCTCAATAGTTTACAGCAACAAACATTTCATTTTCCTCTCCTGGGGCTGTTGGTTGAACTAGGCTGGGCGCTCCTGGACTCAGCTGGACCAGGCTGGGCTCCAGGTTTCCAGTCAGATCTGGGTGTGCTCCTCACGCCTTTATTCTTGGCCCATGCTAGAGGGCTGGAGGCTGCCTGGGGCACCTCTTCCCATCAGATCACAGGGGCCCAGGAGGGGCAAGCGGAAACCCACAATGCCCGTTAAACCCTGAGAACTGGTGCTTTGACCCACATTGCTTTGGTCAAAGCAAGCAGCATGGCCAAGCCCCACATTGGTGGGATAACGATGTAAGTTCTCCATACTCCAGAGCAGTGATGGCGCTCTAGGTACCATGATGGAGGGTATGGCTGCATAACTCTACAGTAAGGCAGCAGGGTAGCCCTTCTTCCTCAGCATCCCGGCATCCGTTCCTGTGAGCTCTTGGAGAAAGCGCAGAAACCTTTTCCGTAGTTAGCTGACAACCTCTCTGCGATGCTGCGTGTGATTCGGTCTCTAAAGCTGTCAGCTATGATTCTACTGACAAAGGACCTATCCTCTTCCGGGGTCTTCATTGTGGGCCTGAGGCCCCCAGATGAGGGTTCCACTGTTCAGATGCGCAGACCACATGCTGGCAGACAGCACCGTCATCCTCTGCCCCCTTACTCTGGCTGCGGTGACACCAACCTCAGATGGTGCATCTCAGAGCTGTCATTTCAGTACAAGCCAGAGATGTAGGCGTCTAGTCTTCCAGCCTGCAGCTCCTTTGATGTGAGAGGTTCAAAGCATTTTACAGCTGCTCAAGGCTGCCAGGAGAGTGCAGGACTCACTGCCACTACACAGATATCAGAGAGTGAAAGGCAGAGATTCGGGGCCTTATGATCTCAATCCCTGTGGGGGTCCCAGCTCACAGGCGAAAGAAATGAGCAAGCCTGCAGGACCCCTGAGTCTAGGAGTTGACCCAGCGCCCGGGGTTTCCCCGTGGGAGAGTGCCGCGGGCGGGATTGCCGGGCCACTGGCTCTGTTGGGTGGGTGGCAGGGTTGGGGGCAACCTGGGGAGGAGTGGCTACAGGAAGCAGGGACTGAGAACTGGGGCGGCAAGTGGTTACGAGCCCAAGGAGGGGGCACGGGTTGAGAAATGGGGGCGTCAGCTCTGAAACTCAGGGAGGGACGTGGATTTAGAAATGAGTGTGGAGACTGGCGGGCGAGCGGAGCCCGTGCCAAGCCGTTCTGGGAAGTCTGCCCAAAACAAGGCAAGAGCAAAGCTGAGGAACCAAGCCTCAGGAAGTGGGGGCTGATTGGAACAAGGTGGATGGGAGACCCCAGCCTGCTGGCTGGGCGCGAGACAGAGCCCATCCCCACCAGTGCCAGGCCCTCCAGACCTGGGCAGAAAGGGGCCAGGGCTGCCCGGTGCAAGCTCGGAGCAGAGATGTCCCGTTGCTACCGCTGGAGCGCGGAGGGGAGGGCGGGGGCTGTGCCGGCCCGGCACTCAGTTTCTCCTTTTCTTCCTTTAAGCTTCATGCCTCATCCCAGAGATGTCACATCCCTCCCTTCTGCACGGAGGAGACTCAGAACAAGCCTGGTGTTGGCTTTTACCCTCTTCAAAGCCCCAGACAAGTGGCTTTAGGACCCTGTTGTGGGTGGGCAGTGGATGCAGGACTGTGCCCACAGATAGCAAATGCCAGCCTCCCCACTCCCGCCACCACCCATCACCGCACGGAGGGTGCCTGCTGCCACCCAGGATAAGAGCTTCTCCCACACGCCGGCTTTCACACCACCCAAGCCGCCCACTGAGCCGCTAGAGGCTGGAGTCTGCCAGAGGATCCCCAGCCACCTGGTTGCACCCCGAGCTGGCGGCGCCCCGTGTCTGGTCCCCGCACTCCCGTCTAGCTATTCGTGCCACCCACCACCTCCCATCCCCTTCCTCATCTTGAAACGTCCTCCCTGGGTACTGTTCTTCTGACAGCGTCTCTGACCACCAGGCAAGTTGTTCAACCTCCCCGAGACTCAGTGTTCTCATCTATAGGATGGAGCAGTGGCACCCACCTGTGATATTCGAGAGACTGTAAATTATTATTTTTTAATATGTATTTACTTATTTGGCTGTGTCGGGTCTTAGTTGCAGCACGCGGGATCTTCGTTGAGGCATGTGGGATCTTTCGTTGCGGCACGTGGGCTTCTCTCTAATTGTGGTGCGCAGGCTCTAGAGTCCGTGGACTTAGTTGGCCCGTGGCATGCGGGAGCTTAGTTCCCCGAACAGGGATCAAACCCGTGTCCCTTGCATTGGAAGGCGGATTCTTGACCACTTGACCACCAGGGAAGTCCCAAGAGACTGTAAATTAGATAACATACCTAACACGCCTCGCCCAGTTCCAGTTTCTTCCGTTTGGGGAGTGGGACCCTCACCTGGGAAGGGCCAGGGAGGTTCCAGGAGACCCCTCAGAGGGCCCCCTCCCCTGCCCCTGACACAGGACATACAGCAGGGAACTGTGTCCTTGTCACCATGACCTATCTTTCGTCCTGAGTGACTGATACCCAAGATTGTCCACAGTTTCAAAGCAAGACCAAGGAAAGGAGGCCTCAATCCCCCGGACCTGGACCCAGAGAGCTCACCTTCCCCAACCACCATCTCCGCCCTCCAGGTACCCCTCTCACAGCTCACAGGCTGTGAGCTCCCAGGAACCTGCAACACCAGGTCTTTTACGAGATGTGGCAGCTCCAGTTCCCTGCAGCCTGACTGCCAGGAGGTAGCCCCTTCAAAAGTTCCCATGAGTAGCTCTGAGACATCCTGAAAGACCCCTCAGCGTGCCCTCTGCTGGCTGGCCAGCTACGGCACTGCTCAGGGCATCCTTCCCCTCTCCTGCTTGTGCAGGGCTGTGGCAGGCTAGACACTTGAAGCAGCTGTGCGCTGCCCTGTGCACCATGAGAACGCCAGGGTCCCTCCCTGCCTGGGGCTCTGCCAGGTGCCAAAGCCTGTCTCCCAGCCTGCGAGGTTCTGCTCCTCCAAAGCCCAGGCTTCAGTCTCCATCTCTCTCTCGTTCTTCCCAGAAGCTAAGCCAATCCCACGGGTCCTGGGAGAAAAAGAAGCAATGTCAACATCTACCCCAGCCGCCTGCCCTTCCAGGCTCCCCCCGTCCTGGTCACACAACAAAACCTGCCGTGCTCATCAGTGGATGGGACCTTTGCAGGAGCCCAGCTCCACTCCCCCATGACCAATTGCCCAGGGCACCTGGATTTCAGCCCCAGCCCGAAAAGTGTGTGTAACTGAAGCAAGTGCTACCCCTCCCCACTGGTCAGTCCCGAGAGCACACCTACCACGTGGCTTGTAGGGCTGTGGCCACTGCCTCACCTCCGTCCACTCGTGCTGAGCGACTCTGTGATTGTCTTTTTATTTTTCATACATCAGTACTGTTATGGTTAATTGAGCATCAAAGATGTTTCCAAGATGTAGTTTTTGTACAGAGGCTTCCAGATGTATATAGACCAGAAAAGCTTTTGTGAAATTAAAAAAAAAAAATCAGACACTTTTAGACAAGGTGGATTTTTAAAAATTGAAGTATAGTTGATTTACAATACTGTGTTAATTTCAGGTGTACAGCATAGTGATCCAGTGTTTTTGCAAATTATATGCCATTATAGGGTATAATTCTCTGTGCTATATAGTAAGTATATCCTTGTTGCTTATCTTTTTTTTTTTTTTTTTTGCGCTACGCGGGTGTCTCACTGCTATGGCCTCCCCCTTTGCGGAGCACAGGCTCCGGATACACAGGCTCAGCGGCCATGGCTCATGGGCCCAGCCACTCCGTGGCATGTGGGATCTTCCCAGACCGGGGCACGAACCTGTGTCCCCTGCATCGGCAGGTGGACTCTCAACCACTGCGCCACCAGGGAAGCCCCACTTATCTATTTTATAAACAGTGGTTCATATCCCATACTCATACCCCTAATCTGTCCCTCTCCTCTTCCCTCTCCAGTTTAGTAACAAGTATGTTTTCTATATCTGCGAGTCTTTTCTGTTTTGTATAAACATTCATTTGTATTATTTTTTAGATTCCACATATAAGTGATAGCATATAGTACTTGTCTTTCTCTGTCTGACTTATTTCACTAAGCATAATATTCTCTAGGTCTAACCACATAGCTGCGAATGGCATTATTTCATTCCTTTTTATGGCTGATATTCCATTGTATATGTATACCACATCTTACTAATCCAGTCGTCTGTTGATGGGCACTTAGGTTGCTTTCACATCTTGGCTATTGTAAATAGTGCTGCTGTGAACATTGGGGTGCATGTATCTTTTTGAATTAGTACTTTCATTTTTTTCAGATATATACCCAGGAGTGGAATTGCTGGATCATATTGTAGTTCTATTTTTAGTTTTTTAAGGAACCTCCATACTGTTTTCCATTGTGGCTACACCAATTTACATTTCCACCAACAGTGTATAGGAATTCCTTTTTCTTCACATCCTCACCAACATTTGTTATTTGTAGAGTTTTTGAGGATAGCCATTCTGAGAGGTGTAAGGTGATACTTCATTGTGATTTTGATTTACATTTCTCTAATAATTTGCAATGTTGAGCATCTTTTCATGTGTCTTTTAGCCATCTGTGTGCCTTCTTTGGAAAAATGTCTTTCACAATCTGCCCTTTTTTTATTGGATTTTATTTTTATTGAGTTGTATGTCCTATTTGTACATCGAATATTAACCCCTTGTCGGTCACATCATTTGCAAATATTTTCTCCCCTTCTGTAGGTTGTCTTTTCGTTTTGTTGATGGATTCCTTTGTTGTTCAAAAGCTTTTAAGTTTAATTAGGTCCCATTTGTTTATCTTTGCTTGTATTTCCTTTTCCTTAGGAGACTGATCCAAGAAAATATTGCTACAATTTATGTCAAAGAGTGTTCCACCTATGTTCTCTTCCAGGAGTTTTATGGTTTCATGTCTTACATTAGGGTCTTTAAACCATTTTGAGTTTATTTTTGTATATGGTATGAGGGATTGTTCTAATTTCATTATTTTATGTGTGTCTGTCCAGTTTTCCCAACACTATTTGTTGAAAGAGACTGTCTTTTCTCCATTGTATATTCTTGCCTCTTTTGTCATAGATTAATTGATCGTAGGTACATGGGTTTATTTCTGGGTTCTCTATTCTGTTCCATTGATCTGTGTGTCTGTCTTTGTGCCAATACCACACTGTTTTGATCACTGCAGTTTGGTAGTATAGTCTGAAATCGGGGAGGGTTATACCTCCAGCTTTGTTCTTTTTCCTCAGGACAGCTTTGGCAATTTGTGCTCTTTTGCAGTTCCATATAAATTTTAGGATTATTTGTTCTAGTTCTGTGAAAAATCTCCTGGATATTTTGATAGGGATTGGACAAGATGACTTTTAAACCCCTCCCTGTTTGGGTGTGTGTGTGGGTTTTGTTTTTTTGTTTGTTTGTTTTTTATTTTATTTTTTATACAGCAGGTTCTTATTAGTTATGTATTTTATACATATTAGTGTATATATGTCAATCCCAATCTCCCAATTCATCACACCACCACCCCTGCCCACCGCTTTCCCCCATTGCTGTCCATACATTTTTTCTCTACATCGGTGTCTCTGTTTCTGCCCTGAAAACCAGTTCATCGTTACCATTTTTATAGATTCCACATATATGCGTTAATATAAAATATTTGTTTTTCTCTTTCCGACTTACTTCACTCTGTATGACAGTCTCTAGGTCCATCCACGTCTCTACAAATGACCCAATTTCTTTCCTTTTTATGGCTGAGTAATATTCCATTGTATATATGTACCACATCTTCTTTATCCATTCGTTTATTGGTGGACATTTAGATTCCTTCCATGTCCTGGCTATTGTAAATAGTGCTGCAATGTATATTGGGTTGCATGTGTCTTTTTGAATTATGGTTTCTCTGGGTATATGCCCAGTAGTGGGATTGCTGGGTCATATGGTAATTCTATTTTTAGTTTTTTAAGGAACTTCCATACTGTTCTCCATAGTGGCTGTATCAATTTACATTCCCACCAACAGTGCAAGAGGGTTCCCTTTCTCCACACCCTCTCCAGCATTTGTTGTTTGTAGATTTTCTGATGATGCCCATTCTAACCAGTGTGAGGTGATACCTCATTGTAGTTTTGATTTGCATTTCCCTAATAATTAGTGATGTTGAGCAGCTTTTTATGTGCTTCTTGGCCATCTGTATATCTTCTTTGGAAAAATGTCTATTTAGGTCTTCTGCCCATTTTATGATTGGGTTGTTTATTTTTTTTAATATTGAGCTGCATGAGCTGTTTATATATTTTGGAGATTAATCCTTTGTCCGTTGATTCATTTGCAAGTATTTTCTCCCATTCTGAGGGTTGTCTTTTCTTCTCGTTTATGGTTTCCTTTGCTGTGCAAAAGCTTTGAAGTTTCATTAGGTCCCATTTGTTTATTTTTGTTTTTATTTCCATTACTCTAGGAGGTGGATCAAAAAAGATCTTGCTGTGATTTATGTCAAAGAGTGTTCTTCCTATGTTTTCCTCTAAGAGTTGTATAGTGTCTGGTCTTACATTTAGGTCTCAAATCCACTTTGAGTTCAGTTTTCTGTATGGTGTTAGGGAGTGTTGTAATTTCATTCTTTTACATGTAGCTGTCCCATTTTCCCAGCACCACTTATTGAAGAGACTGTCTTTTCTCAATTGTATATCCTTGTCTCCTTTGTCATAGATTAGTGACCATAGGTTCATGGGTTGATCTGTGGGCTTTCTATCCTGTTCCATTGATCTATATTTCTGTTTTTGTGCCAGTACCATATTGTCTTGATTACTGTAGCTTTGTAGTATAGTCTGAAGTCAGGGAGTCTGATTCCTCCAGCTCCATTTTTTTCCCTCAAGACTACTTTGGCTCTTCGGGGTCTTTTGTGTCTCCTTACAAATTTTAAGTTTTTTTTTTCTAGTTCTATAAAATTGCCATTGGTAATTTGATAGGGATTGCATTGAATCTGTAGATTGCTTTGGGTAGTTAGTCATTTTCACAATATTGATTATTCCAATCCAAAAATATGGTATATCTCTCCATCTGTTTGTGTCATCTCTGATTTCTTTCATCAGTGTCTTATAGTTTTCTGAGTACAGGTCTTTTACCTCCTTGGGTAGGTTTATTCCTAAGTATTTTATTCTTTTTGTTGCAGTGGTGAATGAGATTGTTTCCTTAATTTCTCTTTCTGATCTTTCATTGTTAGCGTATAGGAATGCAAGATATTTCTGTGTGTTAATTTTGTATCCTGCAACTTTACCAGATTCATTGATTAGCTCTAGTAGCTTTTTGGTGGCATCTTTAGGATTCTCTATGTACAGTATCATGTCATCTGCAAACAGTGACAGTTTTATTTCTTTTCTGATTTGTATTCCTCTTATTTGTTTTTCTTCTCTGATTGCCATGCGTGGCTATGACTTCCAAAACTATGGTGAATAATTATGGTGAGAGTGGACATCCTTGTCTTGTTCCTGATCTTAAAGGAAATGCTTTCAGTTTTTCACCATTGAGAATGATGTTTGCTGTGGGTTTGCTCTATATGGCTTTTATTACGTTGAGGCAGTTTCCCTCTATACCCACTTTCTGGAGAGTTCTTATCATAAATAGGTGTTGAAGTTTGTCAGAAGCTTTTTCTGCATCTATTGAGATGATCATATGGTTCTTATCCTTCAATTTGTTAATATGGTGTATCACATTGATTGGTTTGCCTATATTGAAGAATACTTGCAACCCTGGGATAAATCCCACTTGATCATTGTGTATAACCCTTTTAATGTGTTCTTGGATTCTGTCTGCTAGTATTTTGTTGAGGACTTTTGCATCTATATTCATCAGTGATATTGGTCTGTAATTTTCTTTTTTTGTAGTATCTTTTCCAGGTGGAATGGTGGCCTCGTAGAATGAGTTTGGGAGTATTCCTGCCTCTACAATTTTTTGGAAGAGTTTGAGAAGGATGTGTGTTAGCTCTTCTCTAAATGTTTGATAAAATTCACCTGTGAAGCCATCCGGTCCTTTTCTTTGTTGGAAGATTTTAAATCACCGTTTCAATTTCATTACTTGTGATTGCTCTGTTCATATTTTCAATTTCTTCCTGGTTCAGTCTTGGAAGGTTATACCTTTCTAAGAGTTTGTCCATTTCTTCCATGTTGTCCATTTTATTGGCATAGAGTTGCTTGTAGTAGTCTCTCAGGATGCTTTGTATTTCTGCAGTGTACATTGTAACTTCTCCTTTTTCATTTCTAATTATGTTGATTTGAGTTTTCTCCTTCTTTTTTTCTTGATGAGTCTGACTAAAGGTTTATCAATTTCTTTTATCTTCTCAAAGAACCAGCTTTTAGTTTTATTGATCTTTGCTATTGTTTTCTTTGTTTCTGTTTCATTTATTTCTGCTCTGATCTTTATGATTTCTTTCCTTCTCCTAACTTTGGATTTTGTTTGTTCTTCTTTCTCTAGTTCCTTTAGGTGAAGGTTAGATTGTTTATTTGAGATTTTTCTTGTTTCTTGAGGCAGGTTTGTATTGCTATAAACTTCCCTCTTAGAACTGCTTTTTCTGCATCCCATAGGTTATGGACCATTGTGTTTTTGTTGTCATCTGTTTCTAGGCATTTTTTGATTTCCTCTTTGATTTCTTCAGTGATTTCTTGCTTATTTAGTAACATATTGTTTAGCCTCCTTGGTTTGTGTTTTTTACGTTTTTTTCCCTATAATTCATTTCTAATCTCATAACGTTGTGGTCAGAAAAGATGCTTGATATGATTTCAATTTTCTTAAATTTACCGAGGCTTGAGTTGTGACACAAGATGTGATCTATCCTGGAGAATGTTCTGTGTGCACTTGAGAAGAAAGTGTAATCTGCTGTTTTTGGGTGGAATGTCCTATAAATATCAATTAAATCTATCTCGTCTATTGTGTCATTTAAAGCTTGTGTTTCCTTATTAATTTTCTGTCTGGATGATCTGTCCATTGGTGTAAATGAGGTGTTAAAGTCCCTCACTATTATTGTGTTACTGTCAGTTTCCTCTTTTATAGCTGTTAGCATTTGCCTTATGTATTGAGGTGCTCCTATGTTGGGTGCATATATATTTATAATTCTTATATCTTCTTTTTGGATTGATCCCTTGACCATCATGTAGTATCCTTCCTTGTCTCTCATAACATTCTTTGTTTTAAAGTCTATTTTATCTGATATGAGTATTGCTACTCCAGCTTTCTTTTGATTTCTATTTGCATGGAAAATCTTCTTCCATCCCCTCACTTTCAGTCTGTATGTGTCCCTAGGTCTGAAGTGGGTCTCTTGTAGACAGCATATAGATGGATCTTGTTTTTGTATCCATTTAGCAAGCCTGTGTCTTTTGGTTGTAGCATTTACTCCATTCACATTTAAGGGAATTATTGATATGTATGTTCCTATTACCATTTTCTTAACTGTTTTGGGTTTGTTTTTGTAGGTCCTTTTCTTCTCTTCTGTTTCCCACTTGGAGAAGTTCCTTTAGCATTTGTTGTAGAGCTGGTTTGGTGGTACTAAATTCTCTTAGCTTTTGCTTGTCTGTAAAGCTGTTGATTTCTCCATCGAATCTGAAAGAGATCCTTGCCGGGTAGAGTAATCTTGGTTGTAGGTTCTTCCCTTTCATCACTTTAAATATATCGTGCCACTCCCTTCTGGCTTTTAGAGTTTCTGCTGAGAAATCTGCTGTTAACCTTATGGAAGTTCCTTTGTATGTTATTTGTCGTTTTTCCCTTGTTGCTGTTAATAATTTTTCTTTGTCTTTAATTTTTGTCCATTTGATTACTATGTGTCTCAATGTGTTTCTCCTTGGTTTTATCCTGCCTGGGACTCTCTGCGTTTCCTGGACTTGGGTGGCTGTTTCCTTTCCCATGTTGGGGAAGTTTTCGACTATAATCTCTTCAAATATTTTCTCCGGTCCTTTCTCTCTCTCTTCCCCTTCTGGGACCCCTCTAATGCGAATGTTGGTATGCCCAATGTTGTCCCAGTGGTCTTTTAGACTGTCTTCATTTCTTTTCATTATTCTGTTCTGCGCCAGTGAGTTTCACCATTCTGTCTTCCAGGTTACTTGTCCGTTCTTCTGCCTCAGTTATTCTGCTGTTGATTCCTTCCAGTGTATTTTTCATTTCAGTTGTTGTATTGTTCATCTCTGCTTGTTTGTTCTTTAATTCTTCTAGGTCTTTGTTAAACATTTCTTGCATCTTCTCGATCTTTGCCTTCATTCTTTTTCCGAGGTCCTGGATCATCTTCACTATCATTATTCTGAATTCTTTTTCTGGAAGGTTGCCTATCTTAACTTCATTTAGCTGTTTTTCTGGGGTTTTATCTTGTTCCTTCATCTGGTACATAGTCCTCTGCCTTTTCATCTTGTCTATCTTTCTGTGAATGTGGTTTTTGTTCCACAGGCTGCAGGATTGTAGTTCTTCTTGCTTCTGCTGTCTGCCCTCTGGTGGATGAGGCTGTCTAAGAGGCTTCTGCAAGCTCCCTGATGGGAGGAACTGGTTGTGGGTAGAGCTGGATGTTGCTCTGGTGGGAAGAGCTCAGTAAAACGTTAATCCACTTGTCTGCTGATGGGTGAGGCTGAGTTCCCTCCCTGTTGGTTGTTTGGCCTGAGGCAACCCAGCACTGGAACCTACAGGCTCTTTGGTGGGGCTAATGGCAGACTCCAGGAGGGCACATGCCAAGGAGTACTTCCCAGAACTTCTGCTGCCAATGTCTTTGTCCCTGCAATGAACTGCAGCCGCCCCCTGCCTCTGCAGGAGGCCCTCCAACACTAGCAGATAGGTCTGGTTCAGTCTCTCCTGGGGTCACTGCTCCTTCCCCCTGGGTCCTGATGCGCACACTAGTTTGTGTGTGTCCTCCAAGAGTGGGGTCTTTGTTTTCCCCAGTGCTGTCAAAGTCCTGCAATCAAATCCTGCTAGCCTTCCAAGTCTGATTCTCTGGGAATTCCTCCTTCTGTTGCTGGACCCCCAGGTTGGGATGCCTGACGTGGGGCTCAGAACCTTCACTCCAGTGGGTGGACTTCTGTGGTATAAGTGTTCTCCAGTTTGTGAGTCACCCTCCCAGCAGTTATGGGATTTGATTTTATTGTGATTGCGCCCCTCCTATCATCCCATTGTGGCTTCTCCTTTGTCTTTGGATGTGGGGTATCATTTTTGGTGAGTTCCAGTGTCTTCCTGTCAATGGTTGTTCAGCAGTCAGTTGTGATTCCGGTGCTCTCGCAAGAAGGAGTGAGCACACGTCCTTCTACTCCGCCATCTTGAACCCTGTTCCTGTGTGTGTGTTCTTGTGTGCCTATTAATTTAATGAGCTAGGTTACACAAACTAATTTTTTTTAAAAAAACTTTTTATTATAGTGTATAGCTCAAAAGAGTTATTGGATATAACCACTCTCGTGTTTAAGATATAGATCATTTCCACCCTGATTGTCTCCTTCACTTTTTATTTTAAAAATAACTTCAGACTTACAGAAATATTTCAAGAACAGTACAAAAAGTTCCTGTATTCCCTTCATTCACTTTCCCCAATCAACATTTTAGCACAATAAGTTTCTCATTCTCTTGGTCTCATATTATTATTATTTTTTTAATTATTGGAGCATAAGTTGCTGACAATGCCCCATTATTCCTAAATATTTCAGTGTGTTTTCCCTAAATGATAATACTCTCTCTTACATAACCTCAGTTCAACCATCAAAATCAGGAAATTAACCTAGATAAAATACTATTATCTAATCTTCAGACCCCATTCAAATTTCCCTAGTTGTCTTAATAATGCCCCTTATAGCAATATGTAGATATTATTTATATTAAAAATAAATATTTGTTTATATATGTTTTTCATATATTTTACATATTTACAAGTATATAAGATATATATATATATACTTATATATAATATATGTAAAACTCATATGTAAACAAATATTTATTTATTTATACCGTCCCCTCTGGACCAAAGTTCAATCCAGGATCACATGTTGCATGTAATTATCACATCCATTTAGTGCCCATTAGAGGCACAGTTCCTTGTCTTTCATGACCTTGGCATTTTTGCAGAGAATAGGCTAGTAATGTTGCAGACTGTCCCTCAGTGTGGGGTTTTTGATGTTTCCATGCAACTGAGTCCAGGTGCTGCATTTTGGTGGGTGCATCACAGAAGTGCTGCTGTGTCCTCTGTGTACCCATCCCAGGAAGGCACCATGTCACTTTGTCCCATTACTGGTAAAGTTAACTTTGCCACTTGGTTAAGGTGGGGTCTGCCAGGTTTTCTCATTGTAAAGTTACTCTTTTCCCCTTTAAAATGATTAACTCTTTTGTGGGAAGACACTTTGAGGCGATCGAGAGGGCCTGTTCCTCCTCAGATGCTCACCCGCTAGTTTTAGCGTCTTTGGCATCTGTTGGTTCTTTCCTGAATCAGCTATTACTATGAAGGTTGCCAAACGGTGACTATTTCCATCATTCCTGTGACAGTTACTGATTGACATCTAATGTGAGAAAGAGCTTTCCCTTCTCATTTATTTATATGGGTATAGACTCATGAATTCTTATTTTATTCAATGAATTATAATTATTTTTATTATTCATTTTGATGCTCAAATTGTGCCAGATGGTCCTTTCAACTGTCCCTTCAGTTGTCTCCTGACTCCTGTACCCTTTTGACAAATCTTCATCATTTTGTGAACATTTCCTTACTTTCTGGGGCAACAGATGTTCCAGGCCCACATATACCTTTCCTGCCCCAGCCCTAGATTCAGCCCGGCCCTCTCTCCAAGGAGTCTGGTTCTTTTTGTTGGAGGGTGGTATTTAGGTGGGTTCATGGCCACTGGGATGTTGTTGCTTCTGGATCCTCTCAGAAGACAGGGCCGGGAAATGTGTGTGGACACACACACGCACTCACACCTGCATCAGTATTTACCTGTATATAGTAAAAAACCCTGAGTTCACAATGAAGCTTCCCCTTCCAGCTGAACACTACAGACAGAGTTCATTCTAACCTAACTCCCTTCTCTGGCAGTGAGAGATCCGCCCCCGTTTCTCCATATATTTCATTTGCTCGTTTCCTGCTCTGCTGCCCCTGGGCCTCTGGCCAGGCCGGCTTCTAAGGCTCCGATCACTTCCCTGCCCCAGCTACTTCCTCTGCCCCCGACCACTTCCTTGGCCCCAGCCCCAAAGCCCCACTGGCTCTGGCCACTTCAAAGGAAGTGCAAGGAAAGAAAGAAAAATGATACGTGTCTTAAAGGAAAAAGGAGAAGGGAAGGGAAAAAGGAAGAGCTGATCGGATTTTAAGGAGACACATCCTGGGGTCCATTCCAGGTCATATGGCTGAAGAGGGATTTCTGGATCTGAAGCTTTTCTCCAGGGCTCTTCCCCAACCTGCCTGCGCACCCCGCTTTCCCATCTCATCAAATGGCAGCGACATCAGCCACGTTGGAGTCTGTGATTCTTAGGAAGAGGTTTGGGGGAGAGGAGGTGTTTAAAGGTTCAGACCAGGCTTGAGGGCAGAAGAAAGACCAAGGAAAGCAGCTCAGGGGCTGGCAGAGGTGCGGGAGGGCAGAGGCAGGGCGGGAGGAGGTAGCTTCCGGACCGTGCGAGGTGGCCAGGCCTGGGCGGGGAGTCCTGCCCCTGCTGAGCTGATGTCTGAGTGGAGGAAATGCTGCTGGGGGCGGGGATTGGGCCTGGACAGCCAAGTTCCACATTACCCCTCGCTCTGCTCCATCAGTGCAGCTGCCTCTGGACGTGTGGGAGCCCCAGGGCTGGGGACTCCTGGGCTTGGGCTGAAGCTCGCCACTGCCTCTGAGGCCTCCGACACCCTTCCAGCCTCCACGGGCCCAGGGTCTCCCCACTGGGAAAACAGAAACAGTAATGACACCAGCGCCTCCCACCCCGCCATTCTCGTCACAGCAGACAAATGGTATTGTCTCCCTGCTTCAGATCTTTCTAGTGACTTTCCCACCGACTTGAAAGAAACGCTTTGCTAGAGTTGGGATAATAAGCACACTGCCCCACCACCACTTCTGCACACTTTCCCATTATTGGTAAAATTTCCACAATGCTTGTATATACTTTTCGTTTTAAAACGAAGCCTGGCAGAGCCTGAGGAGAAGGTGCCGGGCAGCAGCGTCTTCCTGGAGCCCCCTTGCTGGCTTCCTCCCAGGGGCCTCGCCTTCTTTCAGTTCCCCATTCAGTGACAGCAGACAGCACTGAAGTTAAAATTACCCTCTGGGAAAGTTCGGCCTGTGGGGTGCTCCGCCTTCCCCCGGAGGGTGTCTGAAAGTCAGAGCCCAGGAACTAGTTCTGGAAACACCACATTTCTCAGAGGCCGCAGCCCTGAGCTTCCAACAGTCTGGATATCAGCTGTCCTTTGTTTTAAAGACCCTAGTGGTCTAGGGCCTTGGCGGGGGGCAGCCCTGTCCCCTTGGTCCGCACTTTCCCAGGAGTACTGTACCTGGACGAGCACAGGGGCCAAGCCGTAGAGTGAAGGGGTCTCTCCCTGCAGTGTCCAGTTCAGCAGCCCACCTTGCAGTGTGGGAAGCTACAGCCTTTCAACTGTGAAGTCCCTTTTAGGCACTGCACACATGTCTCAAAACAGGGGTAAGGCCTGTCACTAGCCGCGCAAGGCACCTGGGGGACTACGTGAGGCTGAACCTAGCAGGGTCCCCTTCCTTCGAAAACTTATAAGCTTGTGGGGAGGCAGGCACGGCTGGGCTTGGCAAGGCGCTGTCTGCAGGGACTCCCTGAAATGATCTTGCTGGAAGTCACCTGGAAATTTCCATAGACCTGGCAAGAGGAGGCAAGAGAAGAGTTAGGTATCTTGTTTCACGATCTGAACTAACCACGTTTTTTTTCCTGCATCGCTTTTGGTGATGAACATAAATTCATGTCCATTCAGTCGATCCCACAAACCATGAGGGACGTCTGCTCTTTGCCCCGCACGTCGTAAGTTCAGAGCCGACTGAACGCAGGAATCGCTGCTCTGTGTTTTTCAGATCAAGCTTCTGCTCTGTGCGCTGGGGATCTGCCACAGAGGGAAGAAGTTTGTTCCTGGTGGTGGGAGAGTTGCCGCAGAGCAGAAATCCCATCACTCCCCTAGGGACACCACCCTGGGGGGCATCTGTAACTGTGAGGGCCGCTGTCTGCAGCAAACGGCTAGCGTGGGGCTTCAGGGTTTCCTTCTCTGTTTCAGAATGACTTGGTGAATCTCTTCAGAAAGGCAGCGGCTGTGGAATGAGGAATTGAAATCTGGTGGCCGTTAAGGATCCAGGGCAGCCCCCTGCCCCAGAAGCATGGCCGGTCCCCCTCCTGGGGTGAGGGCTGCCCTTGCCTGCAGGACACGCAAGCCTTACTTTCCCACAGCTTCCCTGGGCGTCTTGTCACCGTGGGCTCCGTGGGCTGCTTCTGTGCTGTGTGTCTCACGTTCGAGCCCAGACCCCCTCCAAATCCCCTGGCTTCCGGTGGCGTTTGGAGGATGGGAGGCACAGCTGCATGGTGGGAGGCTGGGGGACCACCCCTGCTTCCTCCCTATGGGGCTGGCTTCGCGGAAGGCCTCAGCCCCGGCCTGGCAGCCGTCTCTGGGTCCTGCATCTGCCCCCCTTATGCTTGGATCAGGAGGGAAACTGCTCCCCTACTTCGCAGGTGTATTCCTACACCCTGTCCACCAAGTCCTTCTGAAATCCCCCCAGGCGAATGTGGCATCTGCTTCCTGCCTGGACCTGACTGATACACATGACAACCTTGTAGTCAGACACTTTACTTTTTTTTCTTTTTTTTTGCCATACGCGGGCCTCTCACTGTTGTGGCCTCTCCCGCTGCGGAGCACAGGCTCCGGACACGCAGGCTCAGCGGCCATGGCTCACGAGCCTAGCCGCTCCGCGGCATGTGGGATCCTCCCCGACCAGGGCACGAACCTGTGTCCCCCGCTTCGGCAGGCGGACTCTCAACCACTGCGCCACCAGGGAAGCCCAGACATTTTACATTTTAAGGTGTTGGAAAGGCATCACCTTTGGCAGATCAGATTGAGGATGAAGGAAGGGGGTGCTCCCCTGCTACCTATCCTCCCCCCAGCCATTGCTCTGTGTCCCCAGTCCCAGGCCCACATAGGGTCCTCTTTGACCATCTCTCCCCCTGACTCATCCTGACCCTAATCCTGCAAGTCCATGCAAGCACTAATTGCTGAGCATCCCACGACGGCCAGGCCCTTTGGCACCATCTGGGGACACGACAGTAAGCAGATCTGGCCCCTGGCTATGGGCTGCGTGGGCAGGCGGAATCACACTTGACCAGGCCCCCATCCCCACGGGGCCCCAGTCCTCCTGCTGGCCCTGGTCAAGGCACTGTCCACTTGGAAACCCCGACTCCCACTCCTGGCTTTGACTTGGCCATCCTGCCTGACAGAGGGCCTTTCTCGGCCCAGCTCAGGAGTGAGAAGGCCGTGGCGGGGCTGCTCCTTCCTAGGCATACGGAGCTTCCGACCCACCTGTCCAGATTGCACTCCTCACCCCCATGAGTGGGGCTGGGATTGGACTCAACCCTCATTCTCTACCTTCCTGGGAACCTGGGCCACCTGGGCAGCCAGAAGCGGTCGTTCAGCAGGCCCTGGCTCCCTGGCCTCTGTGACCAGTCCAAGCACACGCAGTGTCCCAGCAGCTCTGTCTCAGCGCTCAGCACCCGCCCACCTCCTCCCTCACTGGATCCATAGTGTTCAGATGGATTTTAGAGTGTTCTGTTCTTCTGCACGCTCAGTACCCCAGCATAGTTCATCAATTCTAAGGTGTTTATTTTGTCATATTAACATCTCCGAAATCAGTTGTACCCGCAGCTTCATGGGGTATCTTGGTTTATGCTTTAGCTTCTAGCAGTACATAAAGTAATAGTGTCTCAGCATTGGTGCATCTAAAGTGCCATAGCTCGTGTGCTCTCTCAAACGCACATTCCCCAGACATCCTCCAGCTGAGAACCCTTTTCCAGACTCACACACGAGTCGTTTGACTTTGACTTTCTTTGATACTTTCACATCCTTTATCCATACGCCTAATGGCTTGTCATCCATTAGCTGTAAATTCTTTTGACAGAATGACACTTGTCACGACTGCTTTAACTGAATCGAGTTCATCGACCTTGTGTCGTGTCAAATTATTTTTGTTATTCCGCTCACTTTGGGTTTTCAACCTATTTCAGTTACTTTTTAGAAGGCCCGGCCTTTTGTTAAACGCTACTAATTTACTGAATAGCTTGAGCCACACGCTCAAACAGAGACGTGCCCTCACGTACAGACTTATACATGCGTGCATTGCATCCCCCACACAAATACGTGTGGGGAGAGAGAGACGAGGGGAGGCAGAGAGGCAAGTGTGGAGCCTGAGTGAAGGCGAGTGACGGAGAGACGGAGTCTCTGAAGGCGGTGGAGTCTCTGAAGGCAAACGCATCCTCACCGCTACTTGGGGTTACCACCAGGAACTGGGCTCAGGGACAGGTCTGAGTCCTGGTCCATTCCCAGATGTCTGCATCTGTCCCGGTCTGGGTCGTCCTGCCTTGTCTGCTCTCCCAACCCCACTTACCTGTGGCCCTGATGACTCCCACGTCAGTGCCAACCGTGCCGGAACAATAGGCACCTGACTTGAAGGTGGGCGAGTCAAGACGATCCAGCCTCGCTCAGCCCAGACCCCACCGACCTGGGTGGGCTTTCCAACGTGCACCCTATTTCCCTATTCTCCTTTCCCATGGGCGATGGGTCCCAGCAGCAGGCAGCCCCCGGAGGAGCAGTTGGGCCCCTGACCTCCAACTCCAAAGACAGCCCCTCCTCAACTCATTTCTAAATCACATGAATGTCATTGACCTGTTAGCTACTATGATAATGGGGGTGACTCATAGGCACTTAGTGATAGGACGTGGGGGGCGCTCTGCTCCTTCAAGGCCTGGGAAGCCCCACCCAGAGGGGGAGCCTCTTTGGGGCTCATCCCTGTACCCACCAGCAGCCTGATGTCCAGCTGCCGCCGGCTCACTGCGCTTCCCTAAAGCCCGACTACATCATTCTCCTCCACCTGGGGCTGCAACCTCGCTCAGCATCTTCTTGGATGGATGAGGAACACCGGCCTTACACTGTCCAGTTTTGCCATCTGTGCCGGGGGAGGGAGAAGTCCTCTGGGTTTCTGACTGGGCCAGTGGGGAGACAATGGTGCCGTACCTTGAGATGGAACACCAAGGAGGTGTGGGGCAGGGGACTGGACAGGGAGGATGGACGGGATGTTGGGACATGTTGGGTTAGGAGCAGTAGGGTACAGCACTGATGAGACCCTAAGCCTCCTGCTTGCAGTTCTCCCATCCTACCCTGCTGCCTGATAGCCCACCAGGGGGAATCACAGAGGTGGGGCCTTCATGTGGGCAGGGCTTCAGCAGGGGCAGGGCCTCAGTGGGCGGGGCTGGCTGCCGAGGGACGAACTTGAGTTTCCTGCTGGAGTCAGCAGGCGATAAGGAGACCTGGCCCCAGGGCATTTGAACAGTCCAGTAGAATTACCCTCCTGCTCTTCTGTCATCAACAACAGAGATACAAATCAGGGAAGATTTTCGTGCAGCCTCAACCATTTTCTGAGTTTTGACAAAACAGAATTATATCAAATGAAAAATATAAAAATAAAAGCAAAACAATTGCTATAATAGATTTTCCCCGAGTTTAAAAATAAATGATCTTGGGGGTGGGGTAATAACTCCCCCCACCGAACACACACAAACATACACACGAGAGGTCTAGAAAAAATATTCTAAACTATTAAAAATAGGTCTCTTGGAGTTGTGGGACTACAGGTGACTTCTTTTGTTTTTTTTTTAATTCTGTGTTTAAATTGCTTTCCATAATGAAAATGCGTGACTTGGCAACATAATACTTTTAAAAATAAAAGTTTTTTTTAAACTGAAAGAAAAAAGTCTTTAAAACTGTCCTATCTGTGCCTTTTGCAGAGCGGCTCTTAGGGGCTGTGAGGGTGTGGGTGTCGCAGGCAGGCCCTGCGTAGGAGCCCAGGGCTTCTGATGGACTGTGGTCACTCTCGGCCTCGCTGGTGTCTGCTGCAGGTGGCCTTTGGGGTTGGGTGATGTTCCAACCTGTTCAATGTGCTTCTGCTTGGGATTTGTCCTCAGGCATCCGAAGGCGTCCCCGTGAGGTTCTTCACCAAGCTGGACCAGCTTATCGAGTTTTACAAGAAGGAAAACATGGGCCTGGTAACCCACCTGCAGTATCCTGTGCCCCTGGAGGAGGACGACGCCTGCGACGAGCCAGAGGAGGAGACAGGTAGGAAGGGACGGAAGGGAAGGTGCCTCCGGGACCCCGCCTGCCATCTGAGTCCCACAGTGAAGTTCTGGGGTGTTTCTCTCACTTCAAGTGCTTGTAGATTGGGTGGGTCCGGTTATCAGGGGGGTGACCTGGTGGTTAAAGACCAATTAGGAACACAGGCTCTGGGTTCAGACAGACCTGGGTCAAACTTCCTGCACCCCATATTCTCAGCTGTGTGACCGTAGGTGAATTACTTAACCTCTCTAAACCACAGACCTCTCTTAAAGAGACACGAAAAATAATATCTGCCTCTCAGGGTGTCATCAGAGGAGTCAGTGTAGATCCCAGCGCCTAGTACATAGTAAGCACACAATAAATGCAGCTAAAATCATTGTCGAAATAATTAGCTGAATTTTGCTGTGAAGAGAATGAGGAAGGAGATTGTTGCACCAAGCTGGAAGGATGAGAAAGGATGTTGCTTTATATCATCATTAAAAGAAAATAAAGTACAGCCCCTAAAAGGTATGTGAGAGTCAGTCCTACTGTTTAAACAGGGGAAGAACAGACTAATAGAGCGAGCGTCGGGCAGAGAGAGGCAGTGCAGCCGGGAGCTCCCCTTCTCTTCCCCTCAAAAGTTCATGTCCTGAAAGAAAGCCCTGACATACATAACTGAACCTCTCAACTGGTCAGGGCTCCTCCTAAGTCCCAGGGCTTGGAACCGAGACCCCCGGCGTCTCCCCTGAAGGACAGATTAGACCAGAGGTGTGGGGTCCCTGGCCTGACTCCGCCCATCCCTGGCTGCTGCCCGCCACGTGCTGGGCGTCCTTGCAACCACCTCCGTGAGCCACCCTTCCTCCCACCTGCCTGGAGACCCACCGTGAGCGATTGCACAGCTCATCGGCAGCCTCCTCTGAGAGTAAAGTCCAGTTCCTGGAGGAGACGAGGGCTAGGCAGAGTGTTTCAAAAGGAGCGCAGGTCTGCAGAGGTGAAGGGGACCCAGGCAGCCGTGTCCCTCGTCGCCTCCCTGGCCCAGTAAAAGGCGCCCTCAGCTGTGAAATAGGCAGAGCCGACATGTCCACGTGTGAGTCCAGGGTCACTCGCCAGTGCTGTGCCCGGGCCGTGCGTCCCCCAGCTGCCCCCAGGAGCCCAGGCTCGGCCTCGACACCGAGAAGCCATCATGCAGAAATGCCCTCTGCACTTCCCTCTCACCCCCCACGCCAGCTTTTCTGTCCCTCCGGGCACGGCCGTCTAAAGAAAGACCCCAACACTAGAAAAAGACCCCCCAAAAGATCCGGAAAGAGAAGCACAATCTCAGGACGGCTGGCTTCCCTTCCCAAAAAAGACCCACTGTCTGCTTGAACCCAGGCGTCTCCCACCCCCAGTCCAAGGGGTCGGATTTGGCTCAGGTCTTCTCAAGGTGATGCCAGTCCCCATGGGGCTCAAAACGGGATCATAACCCTTGAAAGAACCCCAAGCCAGGTGAGGAAGTGAAGGAACGGCTCATCCTTTAAAGAGAACGTCCCCGGGCACCTCTGTGTCCAGAGCCGTGGGGCAGCCACGCCATGTGAAAAGACGCTCGGACAGGAGGTTGCAGACCCCAGGGGCTCAGGACCCTCACCCATTTGTGGTACGTGCAGGATGGAAGCTTTCAAGGTGAACAGGTGGGAGTCCCATCTCCCAGGCCAAGTCCAAGTCATTTGTTTCATATCTCAGTTCCCTGGGTGGAGGGAGCCCCTCACTTCCTTTCATTGTCTCTGGGGGTCTGGAGGGAGAGAGAAAGAAGGACAGAGGCTGGAAAGAAAGGGCAAAGAAAAGGGGGCCAGGGTGGGAGAGAGAGGGGCAGTGTGGCTGGACCTGCCTGCTCCCCGGCCCAGCTCCTCCCATGATGGGAGCCCAACCTCTGCTGGTCCAGGGCCCCTGCTCTGCCCCGAAGCCGGCCGTCCTGCTGAGCTTCTGGGGCTGCTGTCTTCAGCCGTCCGCGGCCAGCAGCCCTGTCCGGCGTGGCCATCGGACCCCAGCAGGTGTTTGCAGAGCTCCTCAAGGGGACAAACTCTGTGTTGGGCCCCGGGGCAGAGACCACCAAGACCAGGTCCCTGCCCTTGGCAGGCTCCCTGTCTAGCCCAGGAGTCAGCTGGCAAGGGAGCGGGGCCAGGAGGGGACAGTGCGGGCACAGACAGGTCTGTAGCTGGGCGCAGTGGCCTGGACCCCACGTGGCGGGTGGACAGGATCACCGCACAGAGGGCGGAGAGGGTGGGCCACGTGCCCCTCTCCGCAGGCGGTGATCCTGAGGGAGGGAGCGGTCAGCCCAGACGGCACTCCTGCTCTTGTCTTGGGTAGAAGGCGTCCTGTCTCCCCCCGAGCTGCCACCCAGAAACATCCATTTATCTGCCGGGCCATGCGAGGCCAAGGAGGTCCCTGTTTCCAACGATAATCCTCGAGCCACGGAGGTCAGCCGGCCAAGCCTCTCAGAGACGTTGTTCCAGCGCCTGCAGACCATGGACACCAGTGGGTGAGTCCCCACCTGGCAGGCCCCACGACACCCAGGTAGCTCACCCCGTGCTGTCTCCTGGAGATGCCGCTTCCACACTAGGACAGGTTGCTGTTGAGCCCACCGGCCTCCCGACGGTGGGTCTGAGGGAGCCCAGCTCGCGGGGCAGCTCTGGCTGCGCGAGCACTGGATGGCCCTGCTCAGGGGCTCCATGTCTACCAGGCCCTGTGGCATGTCAGGGGCTGGTTCTGGAAGGATGGATGGCTCTCTGCTGCAGACGGCATGGCCCTGCCCCAGGCTTCAGGGGCCTATGCTGGGGCTTGCTGGGAACTCACATGGCATCTTTTCCCGTCCCAAAGACTCCTCCCGCCATGCGGTCCACTGACTCAGATGGTCCCAGTGGAGGAGCTGCCTGCACTGCAGCCTGGACCTGCTCTGGGCCCCATGCAAAGGAGGCCAACTTCCGTGTCACCGGGAAATGGGTCAGAGCAACCGTTCCATGTGTGGTGTAGACTGTGAGGTCTACACCGCGTGCCACTCCTTTCTTTGTGGTGGAAGGAGTGAGGTGCAATCCTTTTAACACTTTGTTTCACCTGCCCTGATCCAGGGCTCTCAGGATCTGGCCCCGTATGTGGTACCAGACTAGTCCATGTTGATGAGGTCCTGCAGCCCCTTCGCCTCCCTCAGCAGGCCCAGGCTGGATGATGGGAGGTGGAGGTATGGCTGGGAGGGGCGTTGGTTATTTTGCAAATCAGAGGCCCTGACTTTAACACAGGCCAGGGGATGGCTTCCACAGGGAGGACGCTCCGTGAGGGGAACTGTGTCCCCAGCACCCAGCATGTCACCTGGCACGGAGTCGGCACTCCCTAGATCTGTGTTGAATGAATTAATTAGTACACAGCCATCTCCATGTGTTAAAAATTGAAAAACATTTTTTTGTTTCTTCATGAGATAAAGGCCCTCCAAAGAATATCCTATTGGCAGGGCTAATGCAACATCTCCAGCTTGAAAGATTAATTTGAGACAGCCAGGGCTGCTCACCTACCATCTGATTTAGCCAAATACAAAGCAAAGGCCTGAAGGTACACACAGCCACCGGTTGCTAAGATATCTGGTGTTTCTACACTTCCACCTTGACATTTCCTCTAATTTTTCTCCGGGCCCGCCGGGTTATATTCTCTGCACGCTTCTGGAATTCCTTGTGCTATTTCTCCAGAAGCTTACTATCCAGTGCTTTGAATATGTTGGGCCATTACCATGATTATCCTGATGTATGTATCCGTATAACAAATGCTTATTAAAATAGTTCAGGCAGAGCCCGTTGTCTGGTTTCCTTGAGATTCTATTTCTTTCCAGGTTTAGGTGTTAAATGCAGGTCAGTCCTTGAGGAAATAGGCAAAGGATGTTCAGTGGCGCCACTGCCGCCCATCACCTCCTGACTCTGCCACGCGGTCTGTTGGCTACGTCTCCTTGTCAGTCCCTCCTCTCTAGGGACAGGTCTTCTCTAGGGACTCAGGGCCCAGTGGGGCAGGACAAGGTGTCCAGCCAAGCCTCCACGCAGCCTCCTGAGAGGGGGTGGGGGCAGCTGAGGGGAAGCTGGTGTGGCTTCTCAGCTAACAAATGGCAATGGAACTTGCCTAAAGCGTCTGCTTGGAGATGGAGGTGTGTGGGTGGAGCACATTGGAGGGACCATAGTGCCTGCCCTCAGTTCTCTTCTGGGTCATGAAAAACTAAGCTTCTGCCTTGTGTTTGCAGGTTAATCTGTGTTGCTTGTAAAATAGCTTTGTACACAGAGGACTGCCTTTAGATTATTCTTAATTATAAGACAACCTGCACAGTCTCTTGTGCGAGTTAATTAGATCTAATCAGTTAGGTCATAGTTAAGAAAAGACTGCTGAGTAACATCAACCTTCTCTGATAAACAGAGTTTAACATCTTTATGTCAACACTTTTCTACAACAAACATTTTAACAAATATCGCTTCCTAAAGCAAGTACTGATGGTCTCAAAGTTAAAGCCAATAGGCACGAGAATTGTTAAAGTACATATCTTCATGCTGTAGGAGAGATTTTTCCTTTTCAGCAAAACAGACTGAGGCAGAAACTGGATTTTTTTATGGTGTCAAGACTCAGAATAAGTATAGATTAAACTTAAATATTATGACAACTGGTACGTAAATAGTTGCTGACTTCTCAGGCTAAATAAGTCAAAATGGCTAATCTATGTCTTTTCGGTCTTTCATTGAACAGCTGTTGCTGTTCAGGAGCAACAGCCTTTCATTCTTTCAAGGATCCTAGAGAAGAAAATACCCTGTGACCTCTAGCTTCAACTTGTTGCAAGGCTGGAGCAAAGCTATTTGAGGCTTGTATGAATTTCTTCACACACGTAAATCAACATCCTTGAGCCTCCGTTTCCTTGTTTGTAAAATAGGAATAATAGTAATATCTGGCTCATAACGTTGATTTGTGGATTCGAGGGGAAAAAAGAGCATAAAGGGCTAAGCAGAGTGACTGGTATGTTACGCTCAGGACATACCTGCTGTAATTATAATGTTCATTATTATAGGAACAAAAGCTCAAAAGTTATCCAGGAAGAAATGCTGCTGGGTGATAGAATGTAGAGGTGCGATCAGACCTCGGGGGCAGCCCTGGCGCGACGCGGCCCGGGCTCTGCCTCTGCTGGGCCATCCTGTGCGAGGCGAGGGCAGGTCCTGCCTCGGGCCCATGTGCTTCATCCGTAATTGAGAGGGACTGGACCAGACCAGGAGCAAGGGCTGGGGGTGCGAAGGCGCGGCACCTAGGCTGCCAATACCATACCCCCAGCCCCATCACTCAGCACAGAGACTTCCCCTCGGAGCCTCGGATGACTGGGAACCTCCCTGACACAGAGTTCCAGGTGGCCCTTGGCTGTGAACTTGGAGTTGGCCTGTGAGCTGTAGCCATTTGCCATCTCTGGACTAGAGCATCCCTCAGCCCTCACATCCGATCTTTAGGAACTGATGAAGCAGGAAAACAAGTCCTCTGTACATTTTCAAAGCTGTTCTGTCTCCTTTTCAAAGGATAAACATTTCCCATCCCCAGCCGGTATCACTTCCTTCCACCTATAATGTTCATTATTATATATTAATGTTCATTATTCCCAACCTCCACTCCTAACACTTTCCTTCACTCTTTATGCTCCAGCCTCACAGACTTTTTGTTCCTCGAGGCTGGCCTCATTCCCACCTCAGGACCTTTGTACTTGACATCCCGCTGCCAATAGCTGGATGGCTAGCTCCCTCTTGTCACTGAGGTCCCAGCTCTGCGACTGCCTCAGAGAGGTCTCCTTGACCCCCAAAGGACTCTAGCACCCTCCCACCCAACGTCTCTCTAGCACTTTTCCCTGTTTTATTTTGCCATGATGTTTACTAAAATTATCTTGTTTATTTACAGACTTAATCTACCGCTATACTTCCTTACTAAGACATCAGCTCCAAAAAGGTCTAAAGAGCAGGGACTTTTGCCCTGTGTTTATTGCTGCATCCCAGCTCCCAGAATAGAGCTCAGGGCAGGCTCTCCATACATATTTGTTAAGCGAGTGAATGAATGAATGAATGGATTGAAGAGCTGTTCCAATCAAAGCAGTGGGTGGGTTTGGAGGCAGCCTCCCTTGGGGCCCTTTACTCTTGTCTGACCTGATCTCCACCCCTTCAGTAAGACCCAGGGAGCCTGTCCAGGTGTGTGAATGTTCTCCTGGGGCCGGTGTCTCAGCTGGAGACTCTGAGAATTCAGATTTCTTCTTCTGCCTGTTACTGCTGGTGTCTATCGTTTAGGAACCGAAGAAGCATGCTGTTATCTCTCCTTTTTTTTTTTTCCAGGCTTCCAGAAGAGCATCTGAAAGCTATCCAAGATTATTTAAGCACTCAGCTCACCCTGGACTCTGATTTTGTGAAGTCGGGCTCCTGCAGTCTGCCTCATCTCAAGAAACTGACCGCGCTCCTCTGCAAGGAGCTCTATGGGTAATGGCTGCCGTGAGGATGGGAGAGGGGGGACAGTGGGTGAGAGAACTAGCTCATTAGGGTGACCCCTGCTCTTAGCCCCGGTGTCCAGCTCCGGGCAATTGGGCTGTTGGTGGGGACTTAGAAATCTGGTTGTTGGAGGTTTTGTTTTCATGGCATTTGAACTTGGTGGTTGTTGGCTTTTTTTTTTTTAAACGAAAGTTAATTCGAGGCCAGTTGCTATGGGAAGGGGTGGGCGGGAGTACACCGCCAGCCCTTCCACACTTGCTAAGGATCCAGAGGCTACGGCTTTTGCTGCCATTCGTCTTTCTTGCTGCAGCCGGCACATTTGATAAGCACGTAAGGGCACCAAGAGGAGATCAATTAAAATCAGCCTGTTTTCTACGTGGGTGGTGATGGCTCAAGATTGCCAGTGACGGCAGGTTTTTAAAGTGAGCCAATTCACCAAAACTTGAGTGTTCTGCTGTTGAATTCACTGAAGGACCAATTGGTAAAAATTCCAGTTTCTTTTAGTGTTTTAATTTCATTATGTGCTTTAATTTCATTACCATTAAAATTAAGTTTAATTACATTTTAATTGTTAAAAGTGCAAACTTAAAGCTGATACACTCTCTGAAGAATTGACAAAAGAATTTTTTAAATGCTTGAAAAAATAGAAAATCACATTTAAAAGCATCTGAAAGAAATCACAGGGACCCCAAACAATCCCATGGCAAATGAAAGGTCAACATTTTGGTTGGAAAAATAGCATTTCATGTGGGTGAGGTTTTATCAGCCTATACTGTTCTGTGTCTTATTACATACACAGCAGTTTCAAAATTCTTTTGTCAGTTTCTCTGGCGCCATATCTATCTTAGCTTAGTTTCTATGCAAACAAGAATCTTTCATCAGCAGTAATCAAATTGAACTTTCCTTCTAAAGGCTCTTAAAAAGCACAATCCGTACATTTGGTAAAGTTAACGAATAATTTCTTTGACAAATTGAGCCCTCATCAAATTGGCCAGTCAGGTTTACTTTCAAGGAATTGGCTTTCGACTGACGCAGTTTCAGCCAATTGGACCCAGAGCTGTCATTTTTAAAGATTTCCACAGAGAGTTATTGCTCCATGTGATGCTGTTGTTATAAATCATTCATCACTAGGAAAAACACACACACACGGCACTTTCTTTTCAAGAAACACAATTTCATCATGACTGGTAGCGAGCTTTTATTTCTGCTCCAGTGGAAATCCTGTTCTTTGCTGCTTCCTTGTCCAGAGGAGATATAGCTTTAAGTCTCTCCACAAGTTTCACCCAGTACACTCAGCACATTTCCCCAGCACTGCTTTGCTACCTGGACTTTCCTAGAACCTGGGTCACCTCATCCTTATGGTGACAGCAGCTTCCTCAACATAGCTAGTTCTCTAGTTTTCCACAGGCCTTTAGTTACTGAACAGTTAACTTCGAGTTAGAAGTAGAGAGACCGCGTGATGTTCTAAATGCCCCCCAACATTTGTTTGTCTTCACTTCATAGGCAAAGTGATAGTCAGGCTTGAAGACGCGGTTAGGGATGGACTTTTAGAAAATCTTAGGAAAAAATTATGTTTCCCATCCCCCTGCAAACCCTGCAGATGTTGTTCCATGAAACTAACTATAAACTAGTAGATTTCAGACTGCTTTGATTGGAACAGCTCTTCATTCATTCATTCATTCACTCACTTAACAAATATGTATGGAGAGCCCGCCCTGAGCTCTATTCTGGGAGCTGGGATGCAGCAATAAACACAGGGCACAAAGTCCCTGCTCTTTAGACCTTGTTGGAGCTGATGTCTTAGTAAGGAAGTATAGCGGTAGATTAAGTCTGTAAATAAACAAGATAATTTTAGTAAACATCATGACAAAATAAAATAGGGAAAAGTGCTAGAGAGACGTTGGGTGGGAGGGTGCTAGAGTCCTTTGGGGGTCAAGGAGACCTCTCTGAGGCAGTCGCAGAGCTGGGACCTCAGTGACAAGAGGGAGCTAGCCATCCAGCTATTGGCAGCGGGATGTCAAGTACAAAGGTCCTGAGGTGGGAATGAGGCCAGCCTCGAGGAACAAAAAGTCTGTGAGGCTGGAGCATAAAGAGTGAAGGAAAGTGTTAGGAGTGGAGGTTGGGAAGAGTCAGGTGTAGGGTGGTCATAGTTAGCAAATAAAAACACAGGATGGCCGGTTAAGTCTGAGCTTTAGATGAACAGCAAATACTTTTTTAGCATAAGTATATACCGTGCAATATTGGGATATACTTGCACTAGTAGATTATCCATTGTTTATCTGAAACTCTAATTTAACTGGGTGTCCTGTGTTCTACCTGGCAACGCTAGCAGGAGCCACATCACACAGGACTCCCAAGGCCTGGTAGAGATTTTCAGGATTGTGCCATAATCTGAGTCAGGGCGGTGGACACTGGGTCTTAGGAGGCAGACCCAAAGCAGCAGGCAGTTGGGAGCTACTATGTTTGTGACCTGATGGTGGCCCACGAGAAGGGAAGCAAGAGGAGGCAGGGATTTGTGTCTGCTTTGCATCCTGCTGAGTCCTGGGTTTCGACAGTGCCTGGCACACGGGAAGAGCTGATAGATAGTAGCTGGATGACCGAAGGCTTGGGAGCATGTGGGTGCTGAGAGCTGGTGTGACCCAGGGCACGTGTGGATGGTGGAGCTGGCAGATGGATGTAGGGTGGGGGGAAGACGAATCGAGGGTGACCCTTGGGTTTTTGGTGCGAGCAGCTGAGTGGTGGATGATGCCAGTTACTTAGATGGGGAAAGTCAAAGAGGAGGAGGTGGAGGAGGGGCATCTTTCTCTGAGCTACCATTGGCTTGAGGCGCTATTAGACATCCTGGGAGTTGAGCCACCAACCAAGGATTTAGTTCTAGAAGTTAGAGCCCAGGAAACGTCAGGGGTAAGGGTATATGTCTGGGAGTCATCAGCATGCGTTGGCACTTGAAGCTGGGAGATGAGTGGGGTAAGGTCACCACAGGGGGGAGTGCAGATGGAGGGGAAAGGAGGCCCAGGGTAGACGTTGAGAGGTGGGGTGGAGGAGAAGGAACTGGAACGGGGTGCTGAGGATGGTGCCAATGGTGGCCAGTTTTCTCCACTCAGACCACTTGGCCCAACACAAACGCCAGGGTGAGGATGGGAAAGTCACAGAGAACTGAGTGAGAAACAGTGCAAGAGCCTCCTCTGCAAAAATGTCATTACAATGGCAGTACCTGTGTCTGAAAGGAGGAACTTCCGCAGCACAAAGGCTCGAGGAAGATTTGTAACCCTAAGTTAGATTATCTAGAACCAGACAGAAACTTTTCCAGAGAAAGAGAATAAAGAATTAAGTCTCCAGAGTCTGGAAATACTTGATACCCCATGAAGTGGAGAAATGAGGAGGATTGTAAGTAGAAATTTAAAATAAAATGTCTAAGTGTCGGAGAGGTTATTGTATCAATTAAGTGAGAGCAGGGTAAGGATTTTGATAAAGAAACCAACCAACCAAAACAAAAATACCATCATTATAACTGCTTCATTGGAGGCCATAAAATGAACCCATAGTTTTCAAATCAAACTTGAAAATCAAATCACAAAACAGAGCAGAGTGTCAGGGAAGTATATATAAAAAACATGAGAGGGCTTCCCTGGTGGCGCAGGGGTTGAGAGTCCGCCTGCCGATGCAGGGGACACGGGTTCGTGCCCCGGTCCAGGAAGATCCCACATGCCGCGGAGCAGCTGGGCCCGTGAGCTATGGCCGCTGAGCCTGCGCGTCCGGAGCCTGTGCTCCGCAACGGGAGAGGCCACAACAGTGAGAGGCCCGCGTACCGCAAAAAAAAAAAAGAAAAAAACATGAGAGGACTAAATAAGCATATGCCAAGAATGTGTGATTAAAAATCAATAGTCTTTGGAAAGAGGACATAGAGATTCAACTTATAGCTGGTAGGGTGGGCTCTCCAAGAAGCGGGGAAAAAATGATGTGTAATTGATGACTAAATATATAAAAGAAAAAAATGTTTCCAGGTTTATAAAGGAGCTAAATCCAGGTATTGAGAAGCCTCCTAAAGACCCAATGACAGAACTACCAAACAGCAGCACCAAGACCTCTTCTTA
Source organism: Pseudorca crassidens (assembly GCF_039906515.1). Classification (NCBI taxonomy): domain Eukaryota; kingdom Metazoa; phylum Chordata; class Mammalia; order Artiodactyla; family Delphinidae; genus Pseudorca; species Pseudorca crassidens. Next base: position 7,093,748 of record NC_090301.1, on the reverse strand, counting down.
TAATCTTCTAAACCACAAGGGAAGATGCGCTCGGAAAGTAAATAACTAGGAACAGCACCATTAGTTTTACAAATTACAATACTTACTATTATTCATACTCCTTGATGATATAATAAAAATTCTGAAGCAGTATCTCCAAGGAGAAGACTACTGACTTCTCCTTGGGATTAACTCAACCTAGATATCATTCAAGAGCCAAAGGAGTCTTTGCAGATTTAAAAAATTGGTGAAAATGTACTAATCACAAGGCTTCACTTCAAAACATTTCCAAGAATCTTTTTCCAGAAATTTTAGAGTGCTGGTAATCCTAAAAATAAGAACCCAGCAGCCTACTGAGCAGCTGGATATGAATACACCCAAAACAAAAGTGTTCTTTCTGTGTTCCCAGAACACAGTATGATGAAAATAGAAATAAGTAACAAACTAGCCACAACTACCCAGCCATCTGGCCTTTCTTGATCATCTCCAATCACCGCTGAATTAAAGAAGACACTTGACACAACGATAGCCTATGGGGGATAGGTTTGGAAACGCGGGGTAATCAAGCCTCTGTATATCAGAACTCTAGATGATGCAGCCAAAGCACTACTTGGAGGAAAAGCCATAGCTTTAAATGCTCTGTTATGGAAAGGGAGGCGTAGAACAATAAGTCAAGCATACAGACTTAATCCAGGCTCTCAGTCTCCTGAAGGCATCATGGGTCATACCCCGATTGCCTTGATATTTCCACGGTCACGCAAAGTACTGGAAACAGTAATGTATTCAATATTCGTGAACAAAGATTGAATGTGTGCCAACTACGAGCCTCGCACTGCTCCAGGGGCTAGAGATACAGCAGTGAACAAAACAGAGTCTTTAAGAAATCTCTGTTAAGCGAATGAACAATAACAACAACTGGAAAGGAAAAGAGCAGGGGGAAGATAGTTAAAAACAGAAATAAATTAAGAAAAAGTCAATTAAGGAAATTTTAAAAATTAGAAATGTAGGAGATTTAATAATTTGCATTAAAGATTTCCAAATCAATAAAGAGTACAGTGTACCATTACGTGGCTACAAACCTTCAAATTATAATTAAATGAAGCAAATATTTTATGTGAAATATGAAATGTAAAAATTACCATGTATACCCTCTTTGAACTTTCAAGGAATAATAACCATGATTTATAAATTATTCGGGAATGACAAAAATCACCTAATTCAATATTCAAGAAAAGTATAATTCAAATCTGAAAACCTAATCAAGATAATAGCCTGAAATAAACTATATCCAGTTTCATTTATTAATATAAATGTATAATATTTCAGTAATATTCTAGCAAATATAATTTAAGTGATATGAAAAATGTAGGTTTTATCTAAGAAATCACTGTAAGCGTGAGTCAGTATAAAGAAAACACTATAATTTAGCAGGAGATTAGAGATAAGGGAATCATTTGCATAGATGTACTAATAGACCTGATAAAAGTCGTTTCTAATTTTTAAAAATCATTTTTTAAAAAGGACCAGAAGTATCCCTCCTTAATAATACAATATGTGTCAATGTAAAACCAATTACACTTAACAGGGAAACATTAAAATCATCCCATTAAACATTTTAATAAAAGAAAAAGAGATGCCCATCATCACCTGATTATTTAATACTGTATGAGAAATTTTTGCTAAAGCAAAGAGAAAAAGAAGCAAAAAATCAGAGAAGAAAAAATTAAGAAAACAACAAAGTAGCAGAATGTTCCTTCTGAGTCTGGAGTTCCTGGTTAGGAGACACTGGATGTGCTAGCTGGAAACCGAATGGGAATCTTGGGGAAATTAACCATCTCTCTGAGACCAAGGTGGGAGGAGCCTCTCCTTCTGGGAGGGCTCCCTCAGGGGGCCTAGGCCCCTTCTGGGCTGTGTCTGGGGTCTGACCTGCCTGAGGACTGCAGCCCTCCCTGTCTTTGCTCCCCGTCTTCCCTTGAGCTGGTGACCTGAAGCTGAGACAAGCTTCCCAGGGACCCTGCTGATGGTAACTTCCCGGGACAAATCCTTTCTGTATGATAAGACCAGTTCTTAAGTCTTCCAACTCAAGTCCCTATGTGTCTTTGGTCATTCTGACCCTAACCAACCCCTCCAGACACGTCTGAGAGCCAGATTTCTCAAAATTTTACCAAGGTTAGAAATACAGAGATAACAGCATTATTCTTAGAAAAATCCTAAAGATTCAGTTTGTGATATGTACTTGTGTTTTTAAAATAACAGTTTTAAAAAGGAGAACAATGAGGGAGATCTATTTGATGGTAAAGCATGTTCTGAATTAGTGCTTTAGAATTTCTTTTTTTTTTTTTTTTTGGCCTAGAATTCTTTTATGAAATGACAGTTTAAACAGAATACCACTATGTTAACAGAGTAGCGCAGTCGGAGGTGGGAAAGAAACTGAGAACCCTGTCTGCCTGGCACTTCCCTCCCCCTCCCCAGGCCAGTTACCTCCCCCCACCCCATCCTTGGCCCCCAGAGGCATCCCAAGGATGGCCAATCAAAGCCAGTAGGCTACAACACCTGCAATGGTGAGATGTGTCAATCTATGAACATGACATTGCCTAGTACATATGAGGCACTCCAGAGTTTTCGTTGAATGAATGATATGAATTCCGAAAATAAATCCTATCATATTTAAGATGAGCTTGTGCAATGATCTAGCCCAAAAGAACTGTGGAAAAAAGAGTAAGTGCAGTTGAGTGAAAATGAATAGCAACATGGAAAAAGGTGAACTTATTTCCACCACATTTTTTTTTTTAATTCCAGATGAAGTAAGGAACTAAAAAGATATAACAACAACCCCCCAAAACCCTGTTTATAACATAACTTTTAAAAGAGTGAGAAACCAATTTAAAGTGAGCTACTAATTGCTCACGAGTAAATGCTGATAAATTTTTAACTAAGGTAAGCAAAAAAATTTCCAAGGAAAAGGTGAAAAATAGAGCAATAAAAAACTATAAAGCACTTTATAATGAAATCCAGCCTACCTAGGGTGAAAACAACAGAATGGGGGAAAAAAAAAACTTACAACACCTAGATTAAATAAAAAGCAAAGCAATAAGTAGGAGTTTATACCAATGTATAAAAATACCAGCAAAATTCCCAACAGAAGACCAACAATGGACATGAACAGTTTATAGGAAGAGAAATACAATAGAAACCAACCAGATAGAAAAATACTTAGACATTAAAGATATGCAAATCAATTCATCAGTATTAAAATGCACTGTTATGCCCACTAAAAGAGAGAGAGAGGAGAATAACAGAATTCAGACAGCACAAAGGATGAGCAGGCTGGAACAGTGGCCAAGGCCACCGTCACTCAAAGGCTTAACGATGATATTGATCAAGAGCCATAATCTCTGGTTATCTTAAGACTGTAATTGAAAATAAGTAAAGAAGAGCTATATGAACAAAGCTGTTCACAGCAGGCTTTATTTATAATCACCAAGATCTCAAAATTACCCAAATATCTAGCAATTGATTTTGGTACATTTAATTGATAGAATATTTTGAAACCACTAGGAATGTTGAATGTGTAAAAACATGAAGTTTTTGATGAAATAATAGATGAAAAATAGAACTCAAAATTGCCTGCCCACCCTGCCCAAAACAATGGGAAAATAGAAAAAGATGAGAAGGGAACGAAGGATCAATAAAGCCCTGGTACTGGAATTGTCAGCGTACTAGACAATGACACATCTCTCTGGGCATCCACCTTAGCTGCTCAGAGGAGATGTGAACCGGAAAGCACAGACTGCTCGCACGCGAAGCCCCTGGGGCACCAAATTAAAATGCAGATTCCAGACCAAGTCAGGTTGGGGCCCAGACATTTGCGTTTTTAACACTCGATGAGGGTGTAATTCTTACAAACGCTAAAGTTTGGGAACCATGGACGACTAAATTATTTCTAAGTAGTTTTGTGATTCTAGATTCAAATTTTCTACAGGCTTCGTAGTTGAGTGTGGCTAAACAAAGGTGAATCAGGTTTACGCATCACGGCTCCAGTTTGGTCCTGGTCAGGACGGAAGGGGTGGGGGTTCTCAGGAGATGGACCAGTACTGGCAGGCCTGGATCTTTGCCCGGGCTTGTCCTTCTGGGGAGGATCCCTGCCTTTGCCAGAGTGGGTGTGACCACCACGCAGCATCTCCAGCTGGAGCCTGTGTGTGTGATGCCTCACTGGGTCCTCACTAATCCTTGACCTTCACCCTGTCCCCTACCCCCAGCGAAGTCACCCGGACCCTCCCTACCCTGGAATCTCTGCAGAGACTGTTTGACCAGCAGCTCTCCCCCAGCCTGCGTCCACGGCCTCAGGTAAAGACTTTGGGATTGGACAGATGAGATTGATAAAACCAGTGGGGCAGGGGTGGGGGCTCAGATGGGGCATGGGGAGAAGAGGTAACCAATGTCCCGAGGGCTCAGAAGGAAGCACTGCCTTTGTTGGACCCCCAGAGTATAAGGGGGCCGGGGAGCCTCAGCACCCTGACCTCCCGCCCCCGCTGGATTTTGATTTGAGGAATAAAGATTTCAAATTATGCAACCGCCAGCAGAACTCCTTATTAGTGCTGAATAAGGAGGCAAGGCAGGACCTTTTCCCACCATTTCTCATCAGAAACTGAAAAAAACATGAGGTGCTTAAATGCTTGTTCCCACCTCATGCCCCAGGAGGAGCAGGTGAAGGCAGGCCCCCCGCCAGACACACAAACACACACACACGTGCACACACGCGCGCACACACGCACATGCACACACACATGCGTGCTCACAGCCTGGCAGGGGGCCAAGGCCAAGTTGTCTGTGTCACAGAACGTGTCCTCGGCAAAGGTAAAAACAAGCACAGATAGGACTTCCAGAGAAAGCACTTGCAAGGGACAAGGGTTTAAAAATGTTTAAAAAGCAAACCCTTCCAAGCACGATTAAGTAAAAGCAACCAAATTTTTTAAGTGGGAAGAGGATTTTCAAAGCCTGTTTTACTGAAGAGGGACTGGGAATAGCTGGGATGCCCTGGAAAAGATGTTAGTGAACACCTCATGAGTAACTGGAAAATGACCTGCAAAGCAGGGAGACCTCTTCTTGCCTCTCAGACAGGAAAATTTGATTGGTGAAGCCAGGACTTGGCTCTAACATGAGGGTCAGGGACTCACAGCTGAGAGTGGAAATGGCTTTCCTGAAAGGCACTTTAGCCGTCTGCATGAAAATGTTTAATGCCCGGAGTCCTTCAAGTAAGCCATTCTACCTGCAGGCAGCTGCCGTAGGGTCTACGTGTTTGCATAGAGATGTTGACAAAAATGTTTATCACAGCTTTGTCTCTAAAAACAGAAACGCTGGAAACACAAACAGAGAGAGAAAGGGTTAAAGTATGATGCAGAATTCTGTTCTAAGGTGGATGCACTGACTCCAAGGCATACTGTTGAGTGAAAAAAGCAAACGGTAGAACAATATATAAACTAGGATGTAAGTGTACACGTGGAAGTCGTACCAGAAGTGTTTATACCCAAAGGGCTACTCTGTTCACGAGGAGGGGGTGGAACTGGGCCAGAGGGGCCTGGGTCAGGGGAGACTTCAGGTTTGCCCAAATGGTTTTTTGGAGTTTTTTTTTTTTTACTGAGAAAATTTGTGTTCTATTTGTACAGCTTAAAATTCATCAGGATAAAAAAAACAACAACGTAATTTTGCTTTCCTTGAAGTGAATGGTGGGTTAATTTCCGGGAAAGTAAAAGCAAATCTAGACAAAACAGAGACCCTACCAGACACTAAAATTTAAATCGTTTGAATACAAGACCACACACCCAAGTCTTTGAAGTAGGATTGGAAGAGGGAGAAGCTTCTAGAGAGAAAAGCTGGTAACAGCCACGCCCCAGCATGATGCCCTGCGTGCAGAGGCCAAAGTGTTTGCATTCGGTGGCAGGACAGAGTAGCGATGGGATGGGAGGTGGCATCAGGATTTAGAGGAAGGGTTCTGGCTGCCACCCTCCTGTCTGAGACCCTGACTTGTCAAGAAAAGCAGACAATGTCTTGATGCCTCCAGAAATTCACAAATGGAAGAGGGAGTTCCGAGGCTGCCTGAGGTAGAGGAAAGAACACTGGCCTCTGGATCAAAAACATCCAAGTTCAATATCTAACTCACCTCCCTCCCGCCTGCCCCGTCCTTAGTTGCCTTATCTGAGAAATGGGCATTGTCATATCTGCCACTGCAGGGGTATATGAGGGAGTAAATGAAATTGCTTGGGTGAGACATCTGGCCATGGTAGCCTCTTACCAACACTAGGCCCTTTCCGTTAGGTAGGCAAGATAAGATGGGGACCCCTGCGCGACATTTATTTGAGAACTGCTGGGAGGTGCAAACTGCAGCGTTATCAAAATGACTGCTGGTCCGAAGTTTGGGGAGAGCCCTGGGTCTGCCCTAGGTAAGCACAGAGAGCCGTTAACCTTGGAGCCCACAGCCTCCGAAGTTCAACTGAAAAGCTAAGTGCAGTAACCAGGCCAGCTTCTACAAACCCACAGGTGGCCCTCAGACCAATTCGCCCACATTGAGGCTGAGCTGTGAACTTTGCCCTCAACCTCAACGCTAGTGACATTTGGGGCCGGATCTTCTTTTGCTGTGTGGGACTGTTCTGTGCATTGTACGATGTTAACACATCCTGGCCTCTACCCACTAGATGCCATTAGAATCCCCCAATTTTCACAACCCAAAGTGTTCCAGACATTGTCAAATGACCCCAGAGGGCAAAATCTGTACCAGCTGAGACCCACTGGGCGAGATCTACATTCAAATCTCAGGTCAATACCAGCTTTGTGACCTTGAACAAGTGACTCACCACTCTGACTCAGTTTCCCCATCTGCAAACCAAGGACTAGAAGAGTCAATACATCTTAAACACGCTGGGCATAGCATACGAACCCATCACATGGTCATGTGTATTCTGCCTAACGAGGCAGTAGAGGCTAAGCTCCAGCGTTCTTCTAATACCTTTTGTTCCAAGAACTAACTCCCACTTGGTTGGTAGCTTCATTTATACTTTGTACGTCTTTACCAAACCTGCCCCAAAAGACATAGATTCGAAGAGAGAGTGGGGAAGACACCATCCTACCACCAGGTGATGGGCCGGGTAGTAAGCAGGCGATCTCCAGTGTCTGAAGGAGGATGAGGGGGTTTGAATCTGCCATCTTTTCAACTCTTTATGAGAAAAACACCCCTAAAACAAGGGATCCTGTAGTCTCCCACCTGCTGTCCTGCTCCATTCTTACCTGCATCTCAGCTCCACTCTCTTGAGCCCTCCTGCTGACCAATAATAACTGAAGACTGATTGAGAGCTTTGTCGAGGAGCAAGGGCCAAACCAAAAAGAATTAGAGAAAGTTGTGACAGAGAGTAACTGCCACGATGATGGCGGTGATGGCTGTGCTGGAGGTGGCCGTAGCGGCAGTACTGCTGATGGTCAGAAGTGACGGTGATTGGTGATGGCAGAAGGAGAGAGCTAAAGCGGCTGCTGGGAAACTGAGGTCAAAAGCCTCTGTAGGGACTTCCCTGGGGGTCCAGTGGGTAAGACTCCGCGCTCCCAATGCAGGGGGCCTGAGTTCCATCCCTGGTCAGGGAACTAGACGCCACGTGCCGCAACTAAGAGTGTGCAGGCAGCAACGAAGATCCTGCGTGTGGCAACTAAGACCCCGGTGCAGCCAAAATAAATAAATAAAAATAAATCTTTAAATAATAATAATACTTATTTAAAAAAAAAAAAAAAGCCTGTGTAACCTGACTGACTTATTCAGGAAGGGGTGGGGTAAAGGGACATCTCCTCATCGGTGACAACCCTCATTCCACTCTGCTTGGTGTTCAAGGTTGTCAAGTCTGGTGTTCTTGTCCTAGTGGAGGGCGGGGATGGTGCCCTTTTAACTCTACATCTCCAGCACCTTGGGAACGTGTCTGGCACAGAATAGGTGCTTTGTAAGTATTTGTTCTGTGAATAAATGCTTGAGACCGTGGACTTGGTGCCAAGCAGACATGGTTTCCTGGCCTGCTGTGCCGTTACTAGCTGTGTGACTTCTGACAGGTAACTTCAGCTCTCTGGGCCTCAGGCATGCATTGAACAGCTTTACCGAGCATCTTCACTGGCCAAGCACCGATGTCACAGCACCGGACACATTTCTCACGGTCCCAATTCTCACAGTGTTTACATTCTAGCAGGGGAGATACACAAAGAGCAAATAAACAATCGTGGTGATTGGTATGAAGCAAAGCAGGGTGATCTAGTAGAGATGATTTTAGCTCGTGTGGTCAGGGAAGACCTCTCTGTGGCTCTGAGACCTGAATGACAAGGAAGTGGCCTTCTCAGGTGACATCTATGTTTCTAGGGATTCCTCAGAAAGTGTAGCTCAAGGCCAAGGGCAGATCAGAAGTGAGGGTGAGCGTGGCTGGGGCTGAGGGGTGGATCATACAGAGTCTTTAAGAGTTTGGATCATTTCCTCTCAGTGGTGGGAAGCAGCTGGACCAGGGGGTTTCGAGCCGGGGACGGCCGTGTTTCGGAAGTCGAGCCAGGAGCACCGATGCAGTACACGTAGGAGGGTGGAAAGGTTATAATCGAGGACAGGCCTCGGTTTTGTTTAAGCAACTGAGAAGCACCGGGGAAGAAGCAGGTTTAGAGGGAAGAAGAAAGGAAGATGCATTTTTTGGTCATCATAATTTTGAGACGGTTGTACATATCCCTGATTTCCTTGTCTTCAAAGGGGGACAATAATCGTACTTGTGGGGTTGTTAGGGAGATGAACCAAGATGAAGCATGGAAAGCGCTCAGCGGCTGGCACTCAGCATCCCGTCCTTATTTGCTCTCATGTACCAGGTGCTTGGTGAGGCCAATCCGATCAACATGGTGGCCAAGCTCAGCCAACTGACAAGTCTCCTGTCTTCTATTGAAGATAAGGTATGTGGGGGACCCTGCAGCTTCCCTGGACTTCTCTATGGCCCCCTCTTCGCTTGGAGAATGCCCAGGTACCCCTGTGACTCTGTCCCAACCTGTACTGCCTTCCCTTCCCCTCCCAGCCTGAAGGGCCCCATGCGTTTCTGCCCACAGGTCAAGGCCTTGCTGCATGAGGGTCCCGAGTCTTCCCACTGGCGTTCCCTCATCCCACCAGTCACCTTTGAGGTAAGTAGCTGTGGACTTGTGCTTCACAGGAGGGGGCTGGGGGCGGTTCTGGTCCCTGGGGAAGGGGGGCTTTTGATGGACCCCCAGTCCTTCCTCAGGAGGGAGCCCAATGGCTGGGCTGAGATTGACGGTCAGCGGAACCAGCTCCCTGGGAAGATGATTAAACCTTAGAATGGGTGCCCAGATGAACCTGTGGAGCCTTCGCCATGGGGAGGCTCCCAAGGAAGGAGCTTCTCATTGGCCCAAGATGCCAAAACTTCTTCCTTCTCCAAATGGGGGCAGTGAGTGTCATCAAACAGAGGGCCTCCCCGAACTGGCTGGAAAATAGTGCCTCAAGGAGGGATTAGGGGGGAAAAAAGTGATTCCTGTGACTTCCCCGAAAGTGACTGAGTTAGAATCTCCAGGCCCAGAAATTTGTTTTTCTTTTCGTTTTTTTTTTTATCGCTCAAAGGGGTATCTCTATTTGAGGAAATCAACGTGTGACACTTTGAGAGATGAAATGTTACAGCTTGTACACCAAAATCAAAAAATGAAAAATTAAAAAATGAAACGGTTACCAAGGTAATGCAGGTCAGGGGATCAAAGGTGAAGGGTCACACATTATTAAAAAATCCAGAAGGACGGCTGCATCATGATCTCTCATTAGTGTTCCAACGGTGCCTCTCTGGGTAAACTTGAACATTTCGGCAGACATTCAAGCAGCTTTTTCGGTAAAAAGATTTTTACATGACTGTTGCTATTCCCATGATCATCTTCTATAGGTGGCGCGGTGTTGAGAACACAGTAGGCGCGAGCTCCGCGGAATACACTTTGGGAACCGCCCTTCCGGCTTGTTTTCAGCAGCCATTTCCCCCCCGCGTGCGCATCCTCCTCCGCGCGACCGGGACCACGAGCGCGCTGTTTTCTTCTTTTCTTTTTGCGCAGCACTGGTTCCACATTCAGAAACAGGACAGGATGCCCACCCCCAAATCCTTCCTAGCCCTGATGACAATTCGATTTTAAGATGTATTTCCATCTTCTGAACATGCCTAGGCAATTGTCTTTTTCCTAATTATTATCAGTGAATGTTCACTTATTGGTTGTAACGAGGCCCAGGAGCATAAATCTGTTACTAAAATCCTTTGTGGAAGTAGATGACACATCATATTAATGAGTGTTGCCACATTCAGCTGTGAATAAACCATCTTCCAGTCGTTCATCCGTTCCTTTCACCAGACCTGGCGGAATAGCTGATGTGCACACGGTGGACAAGCTGGGCTCCTCCCACGTTTCAGGGACTCTCACGAGCTGCCCATGGAAACTCCCTCTGCGGCAGGGAAGCTCAGAAACAGAAGCCCAGTGGTCCCGTGCGGCAGGGACACCAGGGCTGGACACATGGCCAAGGGCTGCCCAGTCGTATCGACAAGGGATCACGGACTGGCACTGTGAAAGCACAGAGAAGGGATAACCAAAATCTCCTCTGCCCCTCCCCTCCTTCCCCCCCACCTCCTTTTCACAGGTAAAGTCAGAATCTCTGGGGATTCCTCAGAAACTGCAGCTCAAAGTTGATGTTGAATCTGGGAAACTGATAATTAAGAAGTCCAAGGATGGTTCTGAGGACAAGTTCTACAGCCACAAGAAAAGTAAGGCCCCCTCGTGTCTGTAAAGTTCTCATTCTGCTAGTGCCCTTACTGTGGCCGCTCAGCAGCAGGCTGCTGGAAAAGTAAGTCCTGCCAGGCACCTTCCACCCTCTGCTGGGGTACCCACCAACCCTCAGCCTGCCTGTGGGAACCCCCAGTCATAAGGCTCCCCTCTCGTGTCCCCTCTACCTTGAGGCCTGCCCTGTACGCTCCACCTGCTTCCTCCCACCCTGGGGAAATGAGCTCATACTTGGCCCAGGGTGGCGGTTCCACGTGTGTTCATGCTCTTCCCTGCTAGGAGCCACACTGACGCGTGTGGTCATCATTATGCCTGGTTCAGGCCCTGCTGGCCAAATCAGGCTGCATCTCTAGGGTAGCACAGACAGAGAAACAGTTTAGCATGGCATTAAAGTCATGAGCTCTGTCTGAATTCACATCCCAGCTCAGCCACTTAGCACCAGTGTGACCTTGCATGCGACACTTAACCTTCCTGGGCCTCAGTTTCCTCATCTGTAAAATGGGGATGATAAGACTCATGTGAACGGATCTACGTGTAAGGCTCCTTAGGAAAACCTAGCACATAGGAGCCAACTCTGGGCAACTGAGGCTTTGCATCTCAAACAAACTCATCAGTAAAATGGAAAATGTTCACACGCCAAAAACTTATAGAGAAGCTGCTGTGGGCCAGGCACTGGGGATCCAGGGCAAGCAGGATGGTCGAAGACTCTGTCCACGTGGAATTTACATTCCAATGCATTGAGTGGCCAATAAATATGTCAATACGATGATTTCAGCTATTACTGAGTGCTCCGAAGAAGGCCACAGGTTGGATGGAGAATAACAGGGGAGGGGGCAGGGAGGCAGTTTTAGAGGCAGAGTCTAGAATTGGCAGCCTTGATAGTGAGAATGGCAAGTGACAGCCTGCAGTGTGGCCAAGGTCAGGGGAAGAGAAAGGCTACAGAGAAGCTCCCAGGGGAGGGACCCCTGGAGGACAGCAGGGCTTTGGGCAACAACCAAGCAGAATGGGGGAAAATGCTCAGATGTGCCCCTGGCATCACTGGCCTCGGAGGCTGGCCTGCCAGGGAGGGGGCAGCTCCAAGCCTCAGTTTCTCCATCTGTACAAGGCGGGGAGCCTATGTATCGTAACATGGTATTTTCTGAGCCGCATTTCCTTACTTGATCTCATTTTATCCTCACCTGGCCAACAGGTTCCCTGAGATACTTGGTAAGTGCTATGGACTCTCCCCTCAAATTTCACACAGCAGTTTGTATTCCAGCCCCTGAAGACAAAGCCCCTCTGGTCTGTAAACAGTATTTTTTATTCTGCAGGGGCTCAAAATTTGCTTAGTAGCATATAATTAGGGATACCAGATTAGCAAATAAAAATACAGGATGCCCAGTTAAACTCAAATTGCAGATAAACAATGAAAAAGCTTTAGTATAAGTATGTCCCGTGCAATACTTGGAACATACTTGTAGTGAAAAGGTACGCCTTTTTCTGTAAAGGAATCCCAGTCATCCTGTATCTTATCTGGCAGTTCCAGGCATGATCAGTATCTTTTGTTCTGAATAAAGTAGTGTGAGAAGAGAAAGAACAGAGAAGGAGAAACCAGAAAACATCAAAGTAGAGAGTAAAGGTAAACATTCTTTCACGAAACTCGTGTTGTAGTTATACATACACATGCACACACACATAGAAATTATATGCATGTGGTCACCATGTAAAATCTTTTTCCTGCTGTCTGGAAGCAGAGGACTCTCCTCTGGTTCTGTTAGAAGCCTGACTTGTGGGATGGAATGTTCTGGAGGCAGGTTCTGGTTGGAGACCGTGACTGATGGCTGGTGTTGAAAAGTTGGGAAAATCCCGCTGCTCTAGCCTTGCCAAGCAGATGCCTGTAGGGAGCGTGGGCTGTGCTTCCATGCTGTCTGCCCACTGTCATTTAGCCCATGAGTTGGAGTGGCCTTCAGATATTGTCCTGGGTCACCACCACCCACTCTGAAGCTCTCGCCAGCAGAGATGGCAAATGGGAGCAGGTCACAGCACATCCCACAGGGGACTCTAGGGGACATGACATGAGCCACAGCCTCGCCCCATCAAGAACACTGGCCTGAGCTGTCTATTCAGATGGTGGATACTTGGCCTGACAGCCAAGCCCTGCAGATACCACTCGTCACCCCTAGAACCTCCTAGGGCTGGACATCCAGGCGGGACGGGAAGGGGATTGTGCGTTCAGCACCAACTCGATGTCAGACACTATGCTGGGAACAGCAGGACAGAGGATAAGAGCACACATGGGCTCCGGGGCTAGACGTCCCAGGTTCAAATCTAGGCTCTGACACTTGCTGGCTGTATCATGTTGGCCTAGTTGCTTAACTGCTCTGTACCTCCATTTTCTCATCTGTGAAATGGGAATAATAGGCTTGTCATGAGTAGACGAGCTAATGCCTGTAAAAGTACATCCCATGAGCCCAGAGGCAGCACTGACCCCACGGCAAAGTGTCCAGGTAGAGGCCATGGGGGCTGCCCCACAGGGGCCTGCCCTGTCCTGCAACCTCCTGCTCCTGAGTCCCACCTGGGCTGTGGCACGAAGGTCCAAGGGATACTCTCAGGGCAGCAGGGGGGATGGAATTCTGGGGACCAGCCCTGTGCAGGAGGTGGGGTGCAGAAAGGAGAAGAGTGGTGTTAGGAGCACAGGGAGGTGTTAGAAGCCCAGCCTTGAGTCCCAGGTCAGCCACTTGTGACCTTGGTCTAGGGCCCTCTCTCTGTCCTCAGTTTATTATTCTGTCAAATAGGTATAGTAGCGTCCTGTAGGGCTGCCGTGAGTCTTCAGTAAGTAAACGTCAAAGTCCACAGTGTCTAGCATCTAGTAGATGCTCAAATAATTGGCTGCTACCACCATCATCATCATATAATTATCCCTCCAAGGCAGCTTTGAGGAAGGTAGAATCGAGCAGTGAGGAGGACGACGGATCAGGAAACGAAGTCCCTGGACACTGGAGTGTGACAAGCTGTCATATTCACGCAGAGTTCGATCGCAGTGCCGGGGCAGGACCGCTCCGTCCACTGCCAACTTGGGCAGGAGAGCTGGGGACTTATTGAGGGTGTGAGCCGGGGAGGGCTGTTGAAAGTGACGGGCTTAGAACCATACTTTCCTCTTAACGGCCACAGAGTCTGACTTACAACTGAAAGGAATGGACCCAGCTTTGACAAAATGAAACAGAAACCAACAATGAGTAAGGAGATTGTCAGAGAGTGCCTGACGGCTCTAAAAACTTGAGGTTTCTGGACTGAAAGAAATGGTCGTCAGGATTCTGAGGAGCACTGTGAATTCTTGTCAGTTAATTCAATGCACATTTCTCTTTTGAGCATTTTCCGTGGGCCAGCCCTGAGTTATATAGCCCTCCCTCAAAGAACCTGCAGTTCGGGAGGGAAAGCTGACGTGTGCGCATGTCTTAGAATGTGTGTCAGATGTGAGGTTAGCCCTGGAGGAGGACTGAGGAGCGCTGTGTGGGGCTGTGCGGGGAAGCTTCACACCACAGAGGTGGCTCTGCCTGGGGCTTCGGAGGATGAAGAAATCACCGGGCCTTGGTGACCCGGGGTGTGTTCTAAGTGCAGTGAGCCACTGTTTGGAGGTTTCAGGCAGGGGAATGGTGGGATCCCCTCTAAAATGAACTCTGGCTGCTGTGCTGAGAATAAACGGTGGCAGGGGCAAGCAGAGACAGGGAGACCAATTAAAGGGCTGTGACAGTGGCTGGCAAGAGGTGGTGGTGGCTTGAGATGGGGAAAGATAGGCAGGTTGGGAACGTTGTGGAGGTAGAACTGCTCAGACCGGCTAATGGAGGAGATGGAGAGGGGCAAGGGAAGAGGAACCGAAATGATTCTATGTAACTAAGTATGGGAACAAGTGGGCCACTTACTGACCCTGCCACTGACACTAATATTAGTATTAATAATACTAATTCTGAGCAAGCAAGATGTCACGTCCCAGGGGCAGCCACACAGTCCTACAAAGAGAAGGAAAACCAGAGATTCGGAGGGAGGGAGACATAGCCTAAGAGCAGCAGATTTGGAGAAGCTGGGCGTTCCAGTTGGCAGCAGTAGGAGTCTGTGGCTGCCTCTGACAAGGCTGAGGGGACTTCTGAGAGCAGGGGCCACCCACGAGTTCCCTAGAGTGAGACTTCAGCTCAAGATGGTGGCTGAACACACACACGATTGTCAGTTCCCTTCCTAAAGGCAAAACTGACAGGGACAGAGAAAACAGGAGGGCAGGTAATGGCAACACAATTCTGAATGCTGAAAAGCAGATGGATAATGAGAACCAATTTATAGGAACCAAAAAAGCTAAATTTTAAGTATGGCATAGGGAAAGTTGAGACGCCTGACATACCACAGAACCACAAAGGGCATAGGAGTCAATAGCAACCGCGGCCCCTGGAGTGAGGGTGAAGCTGGGGTTATAGACAGCAGGATTGGATGAAAATCTTTTTAAAAGAGTTAGACCCACCAGATCCCTGTCCATGCCACACAGCTGGTGGCTACCCCTCACACATTAGGCAGAAGACCTGAGGTTCATTCTCTGGAGGAGGTAAGGGAGTGGGAGACACCAGCGTTACTTCTGAACGCTGAGACGCCAGCCTTCACCCCTGCCCAGCTCGGGATGCTGCCAGCCAGGCCCACACCCTGCAGGCAGGCAGTTGGAAGATTCTTCCTGGACCACATGACCAGCCCAGGAACAAAAATCTAAAGACACTGCCATGAAGAGGTTCCCCACAAGTCAACCCATGAGACCACCCAGTGGAGAAACCCTGCTGGGCAGTCCCCCACTGGCACTGTTGGGATGCACAGCTAAGGACCACCAGACAGTGGAGAGAAGCCTGGAATAGGAAACAATGAGACTCAAGGCAGAAGTAAGGAAAAAAGACAAAAAACTTGCAGGAAACAAATGATGACAGTTAAAAGAAATTGGACCAGGAAACAAGAACAGAATGCTATTAAAGGAACACTCCGAGAACAAAATAAAAACGAAGAAAAAGGAGAAGGAAGGGAACAGGAGATTAGTAAGGAAAAATAAAAACATTATAGCAGAATCTTTTTTCAGAAATTTTAAAAATAAAAACTCAAAGGAAGGGTGGAAAGATAAAGTTGAGGAAAGCTCCCAGAAGGTAGAACAAAAGGACAAAGTGAGGAGACATAGGAGAGAAGGGATTTTTGAAAATTAGAAGACCAGTCCAGGAGGTCCAATACCAATACAATGAGAGTCAGTAAGAGAAGACCGGGAAACAGTGAGAAAAAACATTAAAGAAACAATTCAAGAGAAGTTCTCAGGACTAAACAGTTTCCAGACTGAAAATGGCCCACCGAGTGGCCAGCACACTCTGAGGCACATGCAACATTGGAAAGTCTCATAACGCTGGATTCTAAGAAAAGATCCTAAAATCTTCAAAGCAAAAGATAGATTATAGCCTGGGTCAGGGGTCCCCAAGACCATGTCCAGGTACAGTGAGTGATTCTCCAAGAAGACTCCCAGGACTCAGTGTAGAGTCATATAGCTGTGGTTTATTACAGTGAAAGGACACAGCACAGTCAGCAAAGGGAAAATGTGCCTGGGGTGAGGTCTAGGAGAGACCAGGCACAAGCTTCCAGAAGTCCTTTCCCTGTGGGGGTCGTGCAGGACGTGCTTAATTCCTCCCTTGATGAGTTGTGACAACACATGTGAGATGTCATCTACCAGGGATGCTTGTTAGAGACTCAGAATCCCAGCATGTTACTGGAGGCTGGTCATGTAGGCACCTTCTGCCTGGTACACACCCAGACTCCCAGGAGGAAAACAAATATTCAGTGTAAACCACACTGTTGGTACAAACATCACAGGCACAGTGAGTTGCTCTTAGTTCTGGGGATGCTGGGAACCCTCCCCAAATCCAAGGTCCTAGATGCCAACCAAGGGCCACCTTCAAGCTGGCTTTCCAAGGATAGCAGTCAGGCTTGCCCTGTGAACTCTTCTGCATACAGATGGATCAGAAGGATGTTTTATTTCTCAGCAGCAATGCTGCAAACTAGAAAGGATGGAGCAAGGTCTCCAGAGTCCTGAGGAGAATTATTCCTAACTTAGAGTTGTGTCAGTGAAGCGTGAGGGTAGAGTTTTCAGACATGCAAAGCTTCCAGAAATGTATCACCGCATCCCTTCTTTCTTGGAAAGCTACTAGAGATGTTGCTCTACCAAAATGAAGGCATAAACTGAGGAAGAGGACGACATGGGATCCAATACAAGAGAGACAGAGGTGAATGGATTTCCCAGATGATGGAGAAGGAAGGCCCTAAAGTAACGGCTCTGCATCAGGCCTAGAGGTCACCAGTCTGGAGAAGAGAAGGCCCAGAGGCTCTGGGAGAGGCTCCCTCAGGATGATGAAACTGATGAAAGTGATTGACCACATGGAAAAGAGAGTTACAAACTGAGAGAGTTAGGACCACTGAAAAAAGTACGGCAATTGTTAACTCCAGGAAAAACAGAAAGTTGTATAGGAAAAAGAAAGCAGTCAGGGCTTGTCTGTCAAGAGCATTCATAATAACAAACACTGAATGCGTATCTGGCCAAAATGATGATATTATTATTAGAAGGATGATGGAGGGACTGAACTGGCAGGGGGAGGGGAATGGTGAGGTGGGGGAACAGGTTGTAAATGTGAAAGAGAGCTAAACCTTCATCTTCTATAGTGGGAAGTCAATATGTAATAGGAAGTACCTAAGACTGAAACACCAGGAAGTAGCAATATAAGCATCGTATTTAGAGTCATGAAGTAAAATTCCAAAAGAATCCACTAAAAGAATTGATAGTGGTTGCCTCTAGGGAGCTGGACATTGGAGGGAGGTGGGGTTGGGGAGTGCAATTGTTCGTAAGAATCTTGTAGAACAATGAGTCTTTTAGTCGTTGATAGAAGTAAAAATATTTAATTTTTCATTTAGATATAAATTCAAAAGCACAAGAGGGAAGGGAGGAAGAGAAAGGAAGGAAAAGAGATAGGGAGGAGGAGAGAGAGAGAGAAGGAAGGAAGAGAGGGAGGGAGCTGAAAAGATGGACAGTCACACTGTCTCTGCTCCGGCCAGGCCATCCTTCCTGTTCCAGGCACCACCCTTCCCAGCCATGAACTCCTCCCTGTAAGAGGAGCAAGGATCTGGGAGACCAGGCACAGATCTGGGGCTCAGCCTGGACACGGAAAAGTCAGCATTGTTGATGGTCAAGTGCCAGAGTGTAGTGGAGGCTCTCTACATGTTGGGTGATGAGAAAGATGAACTTTCATCCCTCTTCAGTCCTGCAGCTCATCAAATCTCAGAAGTTTCTGAACAAGTTGGTGATTTTGGTGGAAACAGAGAAGGAGAAGACCCTGCGGAAGGAATATGTTTTTGCTGACTCCAAAGTAAGTGACGACAAACCACTAAGATGGGCCAAGAGGGGAGTGAGGGACGCACAGTTTCTGAGGCTTGCTGTGTGCCTGGAAGTCGGTACCGTGGGCTCACTCAGCTCTCACAACCCATTTCCCACCTGGGAAAGCCAAGCGCAGGAAGCTGAGGGGGTGCGTTCCAGGCCAGCTGGGATTCAAGCATCACAGCTCCATCCTCTCCCTTTGCTACCACGCCTGCCCCTGAGAGAGTGCATCCTTTATTATCCATGTCTTACTAGCCCTGAGCCCCACTGGGGGGCTTTGAACTTCCCTGGGATGCACCCGGAGGCCCTCAGGGGCACCCCAGATGCCTAGATCTGAGTCTCAACCAGCGCTCCCTCCATTTCTACACTTTGCCCCACTCTGCAGAAGTGAGAGTCCCTGCCAGGCCTGGCTACTGGAGTAAGAGGTGGGTGGGCAGATGGAGAAACTTGGGATCTGGGCGTTGTGGTGGGCCTCTGTACAGACAGTGTCTCTGTGACCTTATCCCTCACTTCAGACATGCCAACAAGGGGCTGAAACCCACCCTTGCGGCCCTGCTGTTTATCCTGCAGTGTACGACTCGGATGAGACAGGGCACAGAGAGCTCCCAGCACGTGAGGTGTTGGCTGACTGTGTCAGCACCATGGCGGAGGGACAGAGCTTCTATCATAGGCTCACAGGAACAGCCCCATCGAGTGCCGGGACCCACCTCTTTCTACCTGTGTGGCAGGGGTGGGCTGCTGGGAGGCCAATGGGGGGGTCCAGGGGTGCCCAGAACTGGCTGAGAGGGTGAAAAGGACTGGGAGGAATGATAGAGAAGGAACTGGGAAAAACAAGGAAGTGGGGGCCAGACAGGTGGGGGGAGGCAGAAACCTGGCTGGGCAGCGTGCTGGGCACATGGGCAGAGGTCCAAAACCCAGTTCTGCTCATTGCCGCAAGCTCAGAAGGATGAGGCGCTGAATATTGAGCCATTTGTAACTAAAAGCAGGTTTCCGTAAAGACAGCCATCACAGTTCTTCGTGAGCTGCTTTCTACGGAGGGAACTTGGATTTGCCATTAGATTGAATCATGTGAAATTGTCAAACGTTGGTAATTTCATAGGTGCAGCCTAAACCTTGGGGGCATGCTTGTTTGGTCACCCTGCCCTGTTGGACTGTAAGCTACGAGAGGGCCACGTCTACTTTGTGCCCTACTGTGTACCCAGGACAACTAAACGAAGACTGTTAAGAAGGCTACGACAGCCTTTGTGTGTTCTGTCCTTTTTAATTCGTTTCTTTGATTTAAATTTTCTTTCATTACGTAAGTAATCTAATTCTCATTAGCGAAAAAGTATACAGATAAACAAAAAGTTTAAAATAGAAACAGCCCTATACCACTAGTAATCCTCGGACTCTATCTTTCAGGATGGTTTTTGTTTGTGTTTTTTTAACACAAATGCAGTGGTGCTGTTTATAGTGTTTTGTCAACTGGTTTTTCATACTAAACAAGGTATCTTGACCGTCTACCCTTGTTGATGAAGTACTTCTGCCCCCCAGTTTTTAAAACCTGTGGTCTTCTAGCATATGGATGACCCATAATACAGTTAGTAATTCATCTCCTAAGACTGGACACGAAGGTTTCTAATATTTTCTGCTGCAGTCCCCACGATGTAGTTGGGTCTTCGAACAGTCCCTGATTCTTTCCTTAGTCAGGTCCTTGCAGTGGAAGGGCTGGGTCAGAGAGAAGCCGCTCTCTTAAGACCTCGGACACGTATTTCCAGATGGCTCTCCTGGAAGTCCACACTGATCTGCGCTCCCCTCAGTTTTCTTGAAGCTGACCAGTCCTTTGAAAGTAGCATGTGCAGGGAGGCAGAGGCCTGTCTGAGTCTGTCTGCCCTTCAATCCCTAGAAGAGAGAAGGCTTCTGCCAGCTCCTCCAGCAGATGAAGAACAAGCACTCCGAGCAGCCGGAGCCCGACATGATCACCATCTTCATCGGCACCTGGAACATGGGTGGGTCCACATGCCACCCCGCCTCCAGGCACCTCCCCTGGGGTTCTGCTTTGCTGCCTCAAGCATCCTTGCCTGCCTCCCCCCCACCCCCAGTCCCGAGACCTGGGTACCCATCCTGAGACAAGGGGTAAGAGAAACAAGCCCTGGGATTCTCATACCCCAAGTGCAGCTGAAATGGGTTACGTTGCTTGTCGAAACTGGAAAGTCTGAATATATGGGTGAAGAGGCTCTTGGGCACCTGCCAGCCTGGGGCAGCTTGCCAAGGGGCTTCAGTCCTAGAAGGAAGAACTCCCTTTTTGATTTGGGCTGCCAGGTTTATTGAGCAAGAAAGAGAAAGAGAGATGATGCCTAGTTGAATTTGAATTTCCTATAAACAACAAATTATTTTTTACTATAGGTGTTTAGCTAGAAATAAATACATACTAAATATATATTATGCTAAATATATATACTATATATATTTACATACTAATATATACTAAGTATATATCATATACTAAATATATAAATATATTATACTGAATATAAATTATACTAGATAATTATTTAGTGTAACTATTTGGCTAGAGGTAAGTGCAGATATACACCAAATATGCATTGTACCAAACATACACAGTATATACTTAGATGCTAATACAAATTTTTATACTAATATGAATTACACTAAATAATTATTTGGTGTAAATATTCAGCTAGAAATTTTAAAAAATTAAGTAGATACAGAACGTCTAGTTAATTTAAATTTTAGACAAACAGTTATTGCATGGGACATACTTATTCTAAAAATTATCCATTGTTTATCTGAAATTTGAATTTGACTGGGCCTCTGTCTCGCCTACTTTTGTCTGGAGCAGAGTCAGGACCACCTCCCAATGCAGCACAGTGTCACCCAGCAGCCCCCCGGGAGGAAGAGGCTGAGCAGAAGCCCTTCGTGGAGGGGGAGGGGGACAGTCCGAAATAAAAACGCAACATGGGACTCCTGGCCTGTCGCTTGGTGGAGGATGGGCTGGCGTTCCAGGAGGGAAGTCAGGAGAGCTGCCCACCCCGATTCCACCAGACCCAGCCTCCCCAGACCTTCACGCCCAGAGATTCCAGGGGCCACGGCAGTGCTGAAGTAGAACCCTTGCCCAGTTCCTGTATCCTTCTCTCCCCACCAGTGTTTCTTACTGGCCACCTGATTTCCTCAGCTCTCACACTTGGGGGTTCATGCACGTGGGCACCGGCCCCTTCCCGTTTTTCCCTCTGCGAGCCTGGACGTCTTAGATTTGGCTGGGCACGGTTCAGGCCGTCCAGGCGCACAACTGCAGGGGATGCCCTTCACACGGCATGGAAGGAGCTGGCCAGGGCCCTGCCTCACCAGGGCAGCACGCGAGGGTCTCCCCAAGCAGAGACCACCAGGCCCCAGGGTTTGTGCTCCCATCCTGAGCCACAGTGGGAGCAGAGCTCGGCGGCAGTCAGGTCACTCCAGCTCTTGGCTTCTAGGCACTTGTGAACCAAGAAAGTTATCTCTTTGAGAAAAAAGTTTACTCAACCTCCAAGGGCATTTTGAGGGAAATGCATCTTTATCATCATTTCTTTATTAAGCTGTTTCAGCTCAGCTTTTGAAATGGCACTAGGTGGGCCTCCATGCTCTTCCATTTCTCTGGCTAACTCCCGCACATCTCTTGGTTTTCGGCTGAGATCTCTCTTGTGCAGTGAAGGCACTGTTGTCTCCTAACCATGGGTTAGAAGCCTCCGTGCTAAACTTGTCAGCCTACAGCGTTCTCTCACCACCAATGGAATGTGAACTCCTCGAGGCCCGTGTCTCAGTTATCACTAAAGCCCCAGAGACTAGGACAGTGTCTGACATCTTGTGCTACCAGTTCAAGTTACAGAATCTTCAGGTGTTTCTAGTTTTGAAACTTAACTTTATCTTTACAAAGAAATGTAACTGAGGGAACTACCTGGCAGTCTAGTGGTTGGGACCCCACACCTTCACTGCTGAGGGCCCGGGTGATGATAGTACCTAGTTCTTTAAGGTATATTTCGTTGGGGGAACTGAATGGTTTCCAGTGACTATGTGAACCTCTCCCACCCCCCACGTCTGTTTTGAATTCTCCCGATGTACCACTGACTCACTTGGTGTTGGGTTTTGCTGTTGAAGGTAACGCCCCCCCTCCCAAGAAGATCACGTCCTGGTTTCTCTCCAAGGGGCAGGGAAAGACGCGGGATGACTCTGCTGATTACATCCCCCATGACATTTACGTGATCGGCACCCAGGAGGACCCCCTGGGAGAGAAGGAGTGGCTGGAGATACTCAAACATTCCCTGCAAGAAATCACCAGCATGACTTTTAAAACAGTGAGCAGTGGCCACAGTCCTGGGTGGGACTCTGGGGCAGTGGGCTGGGCAAACCCAGGAGCATCTCAGAAGCAAGAATGTGCTCAGTGGGCCCCGCCGCTTCCAGGGCCAGAGAGGGGCACCTGTATCCAGAAATTAATGGGGTCCGTGAGCATTGCTCATCACTGGGGTCCTCCCTCTTCCCTGCCTGAGCTTGTAGGTCATCTTTACTTCATCGAAATCTCATCAGTGCCGGCTCTCATCTCCAAGACCCTTTGTCTCATCTGTGAGGCATCCTTAGGAGTCCCCCAAAGTGTAGGGACTACAGACAGGGCGCCCCACACCTGGGGCGAGGGATGGGTGTGAATCTCTTGCTCTGGGGTCAAGCACTGTGTCCTGGCCCAGGGTCACAGCCTTGTCCTCCCCGCCAGGTCGCCATCCACACCCTCTGGAACATCCGCATAGCGGTGCTGGCCAAGCCGGAGCACGAGAACAGGATTAGCCATGTCTGCACCAACAACGTGAAGACGGGCATCGCCAACACGCTGGGTGAGCGGGGGGGTGGGTGAGCGGAGTGGGGGGTGAGCAGGGGGGTGGGTGAGCGGGGGGCCGCGTTCCACATAAGCTCGCTCCAGCCGACGCTCGCGTGTCCATCCCACCTGGGGTGGGCGGTCCTCCTGGCCTAAACGTGCTCGGGGTCTACACCAGTGCTTCTGGGGGTCTGGCAGAACGTGGGTTCTGACTCAGTACATCTCAGGAGGAGCCCGACATTCTGTGTTTCCAACGAGCTCCCAGGTGGTGTCAGCACTGCTAGCGCACGGACCTTACCTTGAGTGTCACGGACCGAGGACAGGGGTTGACAGACATGCTGTGAAGGGCCAGGTAGTAAGTATTTTAGGCTTTTCAGTCCATGTGCAACTCCTCAGCCCTGCTGCTGACACAAGAGAGTAGCCACAGACAGCAGGAACATGACTGAGCACAGCCGTGTTCTAGAAAACTGTATTTACGAGCAAGTCGTAGGTTCAGTTTGGCCACAGACTGTAGGTTATGATCCCTGGTCTAGATCTAGACAGACTCAGGCTGGAGGTGGAAACACTGGTATCAGCTGAGCCTGTGGGGACCAGTCACAGTGCTTCAGAGAACTGAAAACAGCAGAGGGCTGCATGCCTGTGAGTGTGAGTGTGTGTGTGTGTGTGTGTGTGTATGTGTGTGTGTGTGTGAATCTGTCAGTCTGTGTGTGTGAGTCTGTCAGTTTGTGTGTGTGTGAGAATCTGTGTGTGTGTGTGTGTCTGTGTGTGTGTGAGAATCTGTGTGTGTGTGTGAGTCTGTGTGTGTGTGTGTCTGTCAGTTTGTGTGTGTGTCTGTGTGTGTGAGTCTGTCACTGTGTGTGTGTCTGTGTGTGAATCTGTGTGTATGAGTCTGTGTGTGTGTGTCTGTGTGTGTGTGTGTCTGTCAGTCTGTATGAGTCTATCAGTCTGTGTGTGTCTGTCAGTCTGTGTGAGTCTGTCAGTCTGTGTGTATGTCTGTGTGTGTGTGAGTCTGTCACTGTGTGTGTGTGAGTCTGTCAGTCTGTGTGTATGAGTCTGTGTGTGTGAGTGAGTCTGTCAGCCTGTGTGTGTCTGTCAGTCTGTGTGTGTGTGAGTCTGTCACTGTGTGTGTGTGAATCTGTCAGTCTGTGTGAGTCTGTCAGTCTGCGTGTGTGAGTGAGTGTGTGTGTGAGTCTGTCGGTCTGTGTGTGTCTGTGTCTGCCACTGTGTGTGTGTGAGTCTGTCAGTCTGTGTGAGTCTGTCAGTGTGTGCGTGTGTGAGTCTGTCGGTCTGTGTGTGTCAGTGTGTCAGTCTGTGTGTGACGGTGAGTGTGTGAGGGCAGGTGCACCCACCCGGGGCCCGTGGGTGGAGCTGAGGGCGAGGCCAGCGGTTTCTGGTGGCTGGTGTCAAGGACAGGACAGAGCCCCAGAGGTAAGAGGAAATAGAATAACCGCTGCAGTTGAACGTGAAAAGCCCTCTCAGCCTTTCTGCTGACAGACCGCAAGCTGCCCGCGTCCACGCCCACCCGCCCCCCTTCCTTCCTGTGGCAGCGGCCCTGCTCTGAAGCCCATGCCCTCTGCTGCCCAGGAACCTCCTCTAGTCCTCGATCCTCGGCTGCCTGGGCTGCCCGCCCCCTCCCACCAGCCCTTCCCCAGCCTGCACCGCGCTCCGACCGCCCGACACAAGGCCGACCTCCCCCCGGCCGCTGCCCCAGACCTGGTTCCCGGGACGGAGCCGAGTGTGCCCCCAGCCCCCCGGCACGGCGCTGGGCCTGGGCTCCTGACCACCGCACGCGGCGGCCTGCTCCCACGGACAGACGGGCAGCGGGACGCTTGCGGGAGTGAGCGGCGGCAAAGCGTGTGTGGCGGGGACTAGAGCAGATCCGAGTACTACCTGAGACGGGTCCAGGGGCCTCTGACAGCGGGGCATTGGGACCCAAGTCCGAGGGCAGAGAAGGGTCCTTGTGGGCGGGGTGTTCCACGCAGGGGGAGCAGCGAAGCCAAGGCCCCGTGGTCCCTGGGCTCAGCTCTAGTGGGTGATGATGGGACAAGGCCAGAGAAGGAGGCAGGAGTCCTGGGCAGTCGGAGGGCAGCTTGGAGGTGGAGGAGTTCCCCTGTACCAATCCCCCCCACCTCCCCTCCCCCGTCTCCTGGGGCTGGTCTCCCTCCTTACCTCCCCCAGAATGGCTCCCCGCCATGGTCAGCACAGGGCAGGAGCTCGGTGAATGCTGGCTGACCGGCGGAAGATCCAAGACCTCTTGGAGAGCTAAGACCTTGTACCCTGTGCAAGGCCGTGTGCTAAACGCGTTCCGGCTATTACTTAATACAGGCGCCCTGTGTGGGCAGGGACTGTCATCAGCCCCATTCGCAGACAGGGCTCTGGAGGCTGCAGTGATGTTCCCTAACCTGTCCGAGGCCCTGTGACAAGGAAGTGGTGGGCAGGGATTTAAACCCAGGCGGCACCGCAGGGTGGGGAGAAAGCTGAGAGGAGGGGCCTCCTGGGGGCGAGGGGAGCAGGGTCGGGTGGGGGTCGGCGGAGTGGGGGGGGGGCAGGAGACCTGGCCTGGCTCGGCCACTGGCTGGGCTGTGGCTCCCCTGAGTCCCAAGGGGCAGAGCCGGGTGATCTCCAGGGCCCTTTCGCTACCCAGCCCAGACAGAATGTCAGCCACCTGGGTGGTTTTAAATTTTGAGTACCAAATTCAAAACAGGAAAAGGAAACAAGGGAAGTCGATTTTAATAATATATCTTATCAAGCCTCATACGTTCAAAATATTACCATTTCAATAGGTATTCAATATAAAAATTTATGAGATATTTTACAGTCTGTCTTCCTTGCCGAGGCTTACAATTCCGATGTGTCTTTTACACGTTTACATCTCAGTCTGGACCTGTACATCTCAAGTGCTCAGTACGTACGGCTCACAGATGCCGTGATGGGTGGAGCAGGTTCCCAGACTTCGGCATGTGTCAGAACCACCTAGAGCAGGGTTGGCAGACTTTTCCTCCAAAAGGCCAGAGAGTAAATATTTCAAACTTTGCAGGTCATGCAGTCTGTGTCATAATTACTGGATTCTGTCTAGGCATAACTGTGTTCCAATAAGACGTTAGTTATAGACTCTGAAATTTGAATTTCATACAATTTTAATGTGTCACAAAATATTCTTCTTTTGATTTTTTCCCCAACTGTTTAAAAACATAAAAACCATTCTCAGCTTGTGGTGGGTCAGTGTCTGCCTAACCCCTGTCCTAGAGAGGACTTGCTAGACATGGATTACTGGCTCCCACTTCTGAAGCTCTGATTCAGTAGGTCCAGGGCGGGGCCTGAGACGTGTGCTCCTAGCAGGTGGTGCTGATGCTGTTTTGGGGAACATACTCTGAGGACCACTGGTCTCAGTGTGGGTTTTGGTCTCTCCAGGAATCTGGAGTTAGCTGGTCACCACCCGCTGCCCCCCAGCCCTGGGCTCCTCCTTCTGAATCTCCTTCTCAAGGTTTCTGTTTCCTTCTAATGGTCCTGCTTGGGCATGTGGAGAAACTAACACCCCACCCCCCCACCCTTAGAGGGAGATGCCAGGATGAGTTAACACCAGTAGCCTCCTCCCTCAGCCCTGCTGAGAACTCCAAGGTTGCTGGCCGCTCATCCCATTTTCCTGTTGTCCTGGAGGAATCTCGCCCCCCAGTCCCTACCACCTGTCCCATCTCCCACCCCAGACGAAGCTGTTCTGCTCTCTTCCTTGGCCTCCACTTTCCCGCAGCGGCTCTCTCCCTCCTGACGAATGACGTTGCTTCACCTTGATTTCCCCCCACTAGGCAGCTTTCCCTGTTTGATGCTCTGACTTCTCCCTCCCCCTCCCTTTAGGGAACAAGGGAGCCGTGGGGGTATCGTTCATGTTCAATGGAACCTCCTTGGGGTTTGTCAACAGCCACCTGACTTCCGGAAGCGAAAAGAAACTCAGGTAATGGAACTCATGCCCCCGGAGCAGGGGTTGGGGTTATTTGCCCAGACAGACCTCAAACCCTAAACACCATAAGGACGGCTCAGCCCTTGGCTGGGACCCTGTCCGGTCGGTCTCTAAGGGCTTTTCCCGTGTTCTCATCAAAGGCAAGTACAGCTACATCCACGTGTGGCTGAATCTTGCCTAAAGGACGGAACAGACATTTCCTCATGTCGCTAACCCAGCAGACACCTAAACAACACTCCGTTTCTCAAGGGAAAACCTCATCCGGGGCACCCTTACGGATGGGCATTTTGCCTGTTGGTGGCCCAGCCACGCAGACGGCCATCTAGAAGACTGATGATTCCGAGTCCCTGCGGAGCGGATGCTCCCGGGGCCTCGCCCTGTGTTCCCAGTTCAGCCCGGGGGCTGCATAAGCGTGGTTTGCTGCCACAGGGCTGGAGATTTCAGTCTCACTCCCCGACGTGTCCCCTCTGACTTCCTGGCACGGGCAGCAGGGAACTGATGCCCCTGTGCTAAGCTGGCTGCTTTTTTGTTTAATTAGGCGAAACCAAAACTATATGAACATTCTCCGGTTTCTGGCTCTGGGAGACAAGAAGCTGAGCTCCTTTAACATCACTCACCGCTTCACCCACCTCTTCTGGCTCGGGGATCTCAACTACCGCGTGGAGCTGCCCACCTGGGTGAGGGGCCGTCCTCCTGGGGCTGGGGATGCGCAGGACAGAGGCTCCTTGCATTAGCTCAGGGCAGGGGGTCAGGGAGACACACGACCGAGCTGGGCCAAGGCAGCTACTCCTCCGGGACTCGACACTGGTCCCATTACGGAGCCCCTGCCTTTCTTTACGGCTGGTCTCTGCTCACGCCTACCTGCCACATAACTGTCCTGGCCACCCCACCTCACCACCTGTCTGCCGCTCTGGTCCTCTAGCTAACCAGCAGTGGCCCCTTGACTTGCCAGTCCCAGATGCCCAGGAAAGGCTGAAGTCTGCAGAGACCAGCTCCATTTTCTCCCCAAATCATGGGTCACCGGGCAGCCTGAGGAAGGCATTCCTGAAGTTGGATGCCCATCCAATGAGCAGCAGTCAGAGGGGCCACATGGCACAGATGGCCTTGCTCACTCAGGGAGGGCAAAAGATTCCCTGCGAAGGGAGTGGGCAGGCATGGCCCCTGGACACGCCTGGAGCGAGACTCGGTTGCTCCTGAAAGATGGGGCAGAGGCCAGGCATGGGAGGAGAACTGTCTGCCCCTTGTGTACCAGGAATACTTTGGCACTGCTGTCTGTGAGGGGAGAGGGGACGGCAGAAACGGACCTGATTTTATAGGGGAGAG
Source organism: Pseudorca crassidens (assembly GCF_039906515.1). Lineage (NCBI taxonomy): Eukaryota > Metazoa > Chordata > Mammalia > Artiodactyla > Delphinidae > Pseudorca > Pseudorca crassidens. Next base: position 7,065,440 of record NC_090301.1, on the reverse strand, counting down.
AGGCTCCTGGAGCACAAGCGGCCTGAGAAAATGGCCTTGGGTTGGTTACAGGCCTCTGCCAGTTGGGATTGAACTCCCCTCCCAGATGTTTGCCCAGCCCTCCCACATCCCTCGGCCTCCTCGGCCTGTCGCTGCCACAGCGGCTTTTAGGGCCCGTCTGTGCCCCCCTCTGCCTCCCCGGCCACTCCCTCCCTCACAGGGTGCTCCTCGGGAACTTTCCTTCTCTCCCTCCTGACTGAGCAGGCAGAGGGGAGAGGGGTGGACAGAGGCCCCACAAATCCTGACCCTTCACAGTTTAAGGGACCGTCCGCCCAATCACTCCCCGGGAGGTCAGCCAGGTGCATTCGCCAAAGCGTGGGCAACGTAAGTCTCAGGAGAGAGGACAGCTGGATTCCAAGGACGGCACACCCCACCAATATCACGCCGACTCTCGGAGTCCGAGCCCGGATCACGGAGGCCCAGTGCCCATAGCTTCGGGGGCTGGGGTTTCAGATCCTTTCATGGCTTTACAACAGGCTGTCTCACAGAGAGAACAGGCAGCCAGGGAGACATACCTACCCATCTAGAGAAGCCTTATAAAAATGATGCTAGAAGTCGGTACACAAAAATAGTATCCCTCCGTAAAGTTAGAACAGCCAGGAGCTTATGTTACCGAGTTGATATTTCACTACGATTGCAGGGTTGTCCGTATAAAACGGTGGAGTGTAAATAAGCACCAGCCCAGCGTCCCTGGGACCAGGGCCTCGTGCAGCTTCGGGGACTCGGGTCCTGGCGCGCCAGGCAGGAAGGTGGCGACGTGCCTCTTACCACGTGGGTGAAAGGGTTGTCTCACCAGTGGCTTGGCCGTGTCTTTGCTCCAGGAGGCGGAAGCCATCATCCAGAAGATCAAGCAGCAGCAGTACGCAGACCTCCTGGCCCATGACCAGCTGCTCATGGAGAGGAAGGAGCAGAAGGTTTTCTTGCACTTCGGTGAGAACCGCCATCCTTCTCTCGCGGGCCCTCTCCCTCCAGCATTCTGTCTCCCCTTTTCCCAAGTATCCTCACCGGGGGAAGGATTATGCCTGGAAAAGAGGGAAACTTGGCCAGACGTGAAACATGGGAAATCAAAACTGAAACCGTGGTTTTGTTTGGTCGCAGAGGAGGAAGAAATCACATTCGCTCCCACTTACCGTTTTGAAAGACTGACTCGGGACAAATACGCCTACACTAAGCAGAAAGCCACGGGGGTGAGTCCTCTTCCCTGCCCTCCGTCTCCACCCCCCTTGCACACCTCACCCCTCTTTTGTCCATGCCCATAAAGGTGAATGGGAAGTGAAGAGCACCCTCATCCACTAGGAAACAAAAAAAGAAAGAAAACTAGAAATCATATGTTGATCGTGTCACAGAGCAAAACCCTCCCCTAAGGAGAGGCTGGGCAACCAGACACGCACACTGCAAGCAGTTGCCTCATGACGCTTCTGTCCATGTGTGTACGTGCGCGCGCGCGTGTGTGTGTGTGTGTATGTGCCACAGCTTCTTTATCCATTCATCTGCTGATGGACACTTTGGTTGCTTCCATGTCTTGGCTATTGTAAATAGTGCTGCTAGGAACATTGGGGTGCATGTATCTTTTTTTTTTTTTTTAATTTATTTATTTATTTATTTATGGCTGTGTTGGGTCTTCATTTCTGTGCGAGGGCTTTCTCTAGTTGCGGCAAGCAGGGGCCACTCTTCATCGCGGTGCGCGGGCCTCTCACTGTCGCGGCCTCTCTTGTTATGGAGCACAGGCTCCAGACGCACAGGCTCAGTAATTGTGGCTCACGGGCCTAGTTGCTCCGTGGCATGTGGGATCTTCCCAGACCAGGGCTCGAACCCGTGTCCCCTGCATTGGCAGGCAGATTCTCAACCACTGGGCCACCAGGGAAGCCCTGCATGTATCTTTTTGAATTAGAGTTTTCTCCGGATATTTGCCCAAGAGTGGGATTGCATGATGATATGGCAACTCTCCTTTTAGTTCTTTAAGGAACCTCCATTACTGTTCTCCATAGTGGCTGTATCAGTTTACATTCCCAGCAACAGTGTAGGGGGGTTCCTTTTTCTCCACACCCTCTCCAGCATTTATTTGTAGACTTTTTGATGATGGCCATTCTGACCAGTGTGAGGAGATACCTCATTGCAGTTTTGATTTGCATTTCTCTAATAATTAGTGATACTGAGCATCTTTTCATGTACCTGTTGGCCATCTGTATGTCTTCTTTGGAGAGATGCCTGTTCAGGTCTTCTGCTCATTTTTTGATTTGGTTGTTTGCTTTTTTGGTATTAGGCTGTATGAGCTGTTTGTATATTTTGTCTCTCTTTTAAGTCCTGTACTCAAATATATTTGCTAATCTGCCAAGTCAATCATCATTACACAAGCTTCTCTGCTGCAGGACTTATCAGAGCCTTTACAGGTTTATGAGCATGTGGTTCTCTATGGGAAAATTCGTGTGCCAAACTCAATTGGTCATGAAATATCAATTAATATCTTATGAGCCCACTTGTGTTCCACTAAACAGTGTTTGCGGAAACTGCAATAAAGCATCCCTTCATTCTTGTTCAACAGATATTTATCGATGACTTATGATGGGCTGGGCGCTGTCCTAGGTCGTGGGAGATCAAAGATGAGTCAGATGTCTGCCCTCAGAGAGTTTGTAGTAGGAAAGACAAGACAAGATAAATACGCAACTAACTAACCAGAGATAGAATATAATGCGGTGCCCAATGCTGTGAGGAGAGGTCACAGAGGGAAATGACCATCAGGGCAGGGAAGGATCGGGGAGGCTTCCTGAAGAGGGGCCACTTGTGGTGCCTGAGGGTGCTTGGATTTCGACAAGACAAGGGCTGAGGGGGCCTGATCCACTTCAGGTAGAAAGAATTGCCGGAGCAGATGCCAAGGCAGGAAATCCTGGCATCCATCCCCTTCTGGGGCCCAACCCAGGGGAGCCAGCCCCATGCCGGGTCCTGGGGGTTAGCGGTGCTGCAGTGATGAGCTTCCCTGGGGCCACTAGAGACCTGGGGAAATAGAGAGCATTCTGGGCATGACCTGGACTCAGGGGCACATGGGAGACTGGATGGAAGTGGGAGAGAAAGGCCAAGAGTTGGGGAGATGCCAGAAGAAAGCAGGAGTTAGAGGAAAAAAACACACAGACTGAGAGGAGGAGAGCAGACTCAGCACTGCTGCCGTGACAAGGCTGAGACCCGGGACAGGACACCTTGTGAGGTGCCCACTGGCTGCTGTGTGCCTGGGCTCGTCTGGTTTAAAGGCACCCTCAGGGCAAGTCCCTGGGGGTATATTTGGAGGCAGCGAAGGGATGGTCTGGTTGGATTTGAATATGAGGAGAAAGAAACTGGGGCCTGAGGTGGCAGAGAGGGGGGTCCTTGATGCCAGGCAAAGCGTCTTCACCTGTTTGATGGGCACCTGTTTCAGGAAGCCACTGCAAGTTCTGCTGAGGGGCTAGCACTGTCACAGTGATACACAGAGAAGACTGGTCTGCGTCAGTGTAAAGGATGAGGATGATGCAGGGGACCAATGAGGAGGCCAGTGTGGAGGCTCCAGCTGAGAAATAACTGGGCCCGAAGCGGGGGGTGGGGGGGGAGCCCATGAAAATGAAAGAAAAGGAGGAAAGCAGGATATGTTGATAGATCTGATTGACGTTGATAGAAACTGTGAAATCAGAAGGCAGGGCTGGCTCGGAGGGGAAAAATAGAGCTTGTTTTCAGATTTACTGTATAACACGACTGGAAAATCCCAGAGAAAACATCCAAAAGGCAGCTGAAAACACCAGACTGATGCCAGGGCTGAGTTGTAGATTTGGGAGTTGTGTGCACAGAGAAGATGGTCAGATCATGGGAGTAGGTGAGGTCACCAAGGAGTACACGGACGATGAAAATAGAAGAGCTGTGGACAGGTTTGTGGGTCGTCTCCATTGAGAGAGGAGAGGAAGAAGCAGAGACAACAAAGGAGACCGAAGAACCATGTGTGTAGGTGGTGGGAGGACCCAGCAGGCAGCTCGCAGCATCACAGAAGCCGGGGCTGAGAGACTTGCCAGGATCAGGGGTCACCAGCATGGAATGTGAGTCAAGGAGAACGTGTGTGGTCACTGGAACCTTGCACAAGCAGCTGGACTTGGGTTCAGGGACTTGGGTGGACACTGAAAGGACAGTTGACATCGAGCCTTGGAGGTGAAATCCAGACCGCAGGAGGGTAAGGGTGGCTCTTTACCAAGAGTGTGCAGGTGAATCACTGGTGAATCTTTTCAGAAATACAGGTGCCTGGACCCCCTCCCCAGAGGTTCTGATGCAGCAGGTCCAGGGGTGGGGCCCTGCTTTCTGGGTCTTTGTGAAGCTCCACCAGTAATTCACCGGAGCAGCCGATGCTGAGAACCGCAGTGTTAAGAAGTAACAGTTTGGCAGCATCTATGAAATTTAAACATGCACCTACCCTGTTCAGCAATTCCACTTCGTTGTATACCTGAGGGAAAGTAGTGCATTTGTTCCCCCAACGACAGATACAAGAGTGTTTATAGCAGCTTTGTTTATAATGTCCAAAAACTGGGAACAGCCCTATTTCCATCAACATTAGAATAGATCAATGTGGTGTATACGTACAATGGAATACAACTACTCAATAAAATGAAAGAACTTATACAAGCAGCAGGGTGAATAAGGTTGAAAGAAGCCAAGTGCAAAAGAATATATACTAAGTCCATTTATAAGTTCAAGAGTTGGCAAAGTTAATCCATGGAGACCTTGGCCCCAGCAGGGTTTACCTTTCAGAGGCAGTATTGACAAGGAAGGGGCCTGAGGGAACCCTTTGGGGTGATGGACGTTTTCTATATCTTGATCTGGGTAGTGGTGAAGTGGGCGTATACAAATGGAAAAGATCCTCGAGCCATACAGTACAGATCACTACACTTGACTATATGTAGGTTGTACCTCAAGTTAAAAAAGAGCAAATGGGCAGTCCAGAAGTAGAGGCAGTGGAAACAGAACATTCTTGAAAGAAAATTGGCAAAAAGAAGAAAAGAGAAAAGTAACTGAAGGCTCTTTTAGGATGAGAACTTTTATGTTTGTAGGCAGAGGAGAAAGAGCTAGAACTTAAGTGGAAAATGATAGTCCTTAAGGAGGGTTGCTATCATTGCCAGTTTGCCTCGTCTGTCACACCCAGTGGACACTTGCTCACAGTGTAGCTTGGAGAGGGCTCATCATAGTACATGTTGTTTGAAAGATTAGATGGGTATGCGGAGGGGTGGATGGATATGTGGATGGGTAAGTGGATAGATGGATGGATGGATGGATGGGTGGGTGGATGGGTGGGTGGATGGATAGGTAGATGAGGGATGGATGTGTGAGTTGACGGGTAGGTAAGTGGATGGATGGATGTGTGAATGAGTGTGTGGATGGATGGTAAGCATATAGGTAGATGAATGGGTGTGGGGGGTAGCTGGAGTGTGTTATTAAAGTGAGTGGCTGGGTTGAATGTACAGGTAGAGGGGTTCATCTGAGTCAGAAAAAAACAGTAAGAGAATGTAAAAATACAAGAGATTCTGAAATAGTGAGGAGGGTAAGGAAGCACAGCCAGGTGAATCGATCTCATTCTAAAACAGGAGTCCAGGGCTTCCCTGGTGGCGCAGTGGTTGAGAGTCCGCCTGCCGATGCAGGGGACGCGGGTTCGTGCCCCGGTCCGGGAAGATCCCACATGCCGCGGAGCGGCTGGGCCCGTGAGCCATGGCCGCTGAGCCTGCGCGTCCGGAGCCTGTGCTCCGCAACGGGAGGGGCCACAGCAGTGAGAGGCCCGCGTACCGCAAAAAAAACCGAAAACAAAACCAGGAGTCCAGGTGTCTGAAAGTGTGGGGCGTGGCCGTGGAGCCAGGACTTAAGGCAGGCGGAAAGGGTTTAAAGCCACCTCTGGGGAAACCCTACAAAAACCAGCCGCAGATGGATCCAGGATTACAGAGGCAATGCCGCGACCTCCTCTTTTACGGTGTACCTTTCAAAGTAGCAGGCATTTTACAAAGCTTTGACTTTGACTTGCAGATGAAGTACAACTTGCCCTCCTGGTGTGACCGAGTCCTCTGGAAGTCTTACCCCCTGGTGCACGTGGTGTGTCAGTCCTACGGTGAGTGGCAAGTTGAGAGGTTTGACTGCCCTAAACTGAAGGACTCCAGTCTGTCCATCTGTAACATGGGGGAACTCCCTGCATTCCCCAGTCAGGTGACCTTAAAAAGGTGATGCATCCCGTCCCATCTTGGGCTGCAACGGAATGAATGTCTTCTGGTTTGGGAAACATTTGAATTATGGAGCACTTTTTAAAATAAATCTAGATTTATTTTTTTGAAAAGAGCCTGTTAGGTTTGAACCATAGAAAAGTGGTGTTTTCATAGATCAGAAATCATTAACTATTGGCAATTCATATGGTTCAACCGAATGCATATCATGACTACACACAAGTGTTTGGGGGAGATTTAAAGATAAACTGGGGTAAATTGATGACAAAGACACAAGATGCAATATTAAAATAAATAATTATGGAAAAGTTATCCAGCCCCGTTTCACCCCCGCAGAGTGGAGGTTTTGCTGCTGCCCAGTGGCCACCTTCCTGGCTCCCACCCTCTGTGGGGACCCTCAAATCCCCACGTTCAATTCAGGTCCCATAAAGTTGAACTGGTTTCCTTTCCTTTCTTTTGTGCATGCCTTCTGCTGCTCAGAAGGGACCACAGCAGCTACGCTGGGCTAGTTTAAGGCGCGCACCCTTCCGTCCCCTGGCCTCTGAGCTCTGTGCCCAGGAGGGACTCCACTCCCCTTTAGATGCGCAGAAGGGCAACCCACTCCCACAGCCAAGGAACTGTTCTGCTTCAAAACCTACAAAGGCCCACATCCCACCCTCTGCACTCAGCCTTCTCACTTGTATGTCCCCTCCTCATACCCCATCCACACCCGCACTCTCCAGGCCTGTGACCCTTCCTGCCACTGGCCATCACCCCGGTCCTCTCTCAGCGCTGCCTCTGTCCCTCGTCCTGCAGCTCCAAGAGTCCTGCCAATTCTGCAGTCGAGTCTGCCTTCCAGCCACCCTGTGCAGAAATTCAGGAGAAAGTGGTGGCTTGTGGCATTACTGCTTTTTGAGCCTAAATCTGGTTTTCAAAACGACCCTATCGTGGAGGTTTTTAGAAAGAAGGAGGGAGACTCATCTGCAAGTGGCATTGAGGAGCTAGGAGGACACAGCTGCTCCCTGTCTGGGCTGTGCATTAGCGAGGGGGAGGAAAGCCAGGCCTCACCTGGGAGGCTGCAGTGACTTCCAGGAAGGGCCAGGTTTGAAACATGAAGGGAAAGTTTGAAGAGGTAAGGAATTTTGCTAACAGTATTTCATGGAATGCTGGAGGAGGGTCTCATAAGTTGTGAGTGGGCAGAAAATTGGGAAAGAAAAGGGGGTGAATGTCCAGAGCTCAGGAAATGGGGGTAAACTTTGAGCTTGAGTCTCATGGTGGTGACATCAATAGCATGTATCAGTTATCTATTGCTGCATAACAACTACCTTAATATTTGCATATCATCCAGCAGGCTAGTTCAGGCTGCTGCTTCCTGGTACTGGGATTCCCAGCTGACAGTCCCGGATGTGGAAGTACTTTTTAGGTCTCTGCTTGCCACACATTTACCAATGTCCTGTTGGTTAAAGGAAGTCACCTGGCCAAGCCCAGACTCACTGTGGGAGGGTGGACCCACAGGGCGTGGTTATAGGGAGGCCACCTAGGTAGGAGTCCACCTCCCAGGTTTCAGGCACAGTTACTGTAGTGCTAATGCTATCACGGTCAATAAACATCTAAAGTATTTTTAAGAACATTTTTTAAAACTCTGCTTGTCCACCCTTTAACTTCTCCTCTTCTGTTGCCACCACAAACTTGTAGCCCCTCACTCAGCCTGACCCCTGCTCCTCCGTCATCTCCCGCTTCACACAGCACCGGATCCTCACTGACTTCTTCCTGCCAATGGCCAAGCATGCTTTAGACTGCTGCCCCTCCTACACGTTGCCTCCTCTTGGGGAAAGGATGCCCTCCTCCTTGCCTGGATGAGCTTTTCACCTGGGCCCTTTGCTCCATGCTCTCTTTCTAGCCCAGTCCCAGCACCTCCACTGTCCCCAGTCCCAGCGACCCCACTGTCCCCAGTCCCAGCGACCCCACTGTCCCCAGTCCCAGCAACCCCACTGTCCCCATTCCCAGCACCTGCACTGTCCCCAGTCCCAGCGACCCCACTATCCTCAGTCCCAGCATCCCCACTGTCCCCAGTCCCAGCACCTCCACTGTCCCCAGTCCCAGCGACCCCACTGTCCCCAGTCCCAGCGACCCCACTGTCCCCAGTCCCAGCATCCCCACTGTCCCCAGTCCAGCACCTCTACTGTCCCCAGTCCCAGCAACCCCACTGTCCCTAGTCCCAGCGCTTCCACTCTCCCCAGTCCCAGCAACCCCACTGTCCCCATTCCCAGCACCTCCACTGTCCCCAGTCCCAGCGACCCCACTATCCTCAGTCCCAGCATCCCCACTGTCCCCAGTCCCAGCACCTCCACTGTCCCAGTCCCAGCACTTCCACTGTCCCCAGTCCCAGCGACCCCACTGTCCCTAGTGCCAGCGCTTCCACTGTCCCCAGTCCCAGCAACCCCACTGTCCCCGTTCCTAGCACCTCCACTGTTCCCAGTCCCAGCGACCCCACTATCCTCAGTCCCAGCGTCCCCACTGTCCCCAGTCCCAGCACCTCCACTGTCCCCAGTCCCAGCATCCCCACTGTCCCCAGTCCCAGCACCTTCACTGTCCCCAGTCCCAGCACTTCCACTGTCCCCAGTCCCAGCATCCCCACTGTCCCCAGTCCCAGCACCTCCACTGTCCCCAGTCCCAGCAACCCTACTGTCCCCAGTCTCAGCATCCCCACTGTCCCCAGTCCCGGCACCTCCACTATCCCCAGTCCCAGCAACCCCACTGTCCCTAGTCCCAGCACCTCCACTGTCCCCAGTCCAGCACCTCTACTGTCCCCAGTCCCAGCAACCCCACTGTCCCTAGTCCCAGCGCTTCCACTGTCCCCAGTCCCAGCGACCCCACTGTCCCCATTCCCAGCACCTCCACTGTCCCCAGTCCCAGCGACCCCACTATCCTCAGTCCCAGCATCCCCACTGTCCCCAGTCCCAGCACCTCCACTGTCCCCAGTCCTAGCACTTCCACTGTCCCCAGTCCCAGCATCCCCACTGTCCCCAGTCCTAGCACTTCCACTGTCCCCAGTCCCAGCGACCCCACTATCCCCAGTCCCAGCACCTCCACTGTCCCCAGTCCCAGCATCCCCACTGTCCCCAGTCCCAGCACCTTCACTGTCCCCAGTCCCAGCACTTCCACTGTCCCCAGTCCCAGCATCCCCACTGTCCCCAGTCCCAGCACCTCCACTGTCCCCAGTCCCAGCATCCCACTGTCCCCAGTCCCAGCATCCCACTGTCCCCAGTCCCAGCATCCCACTGTCTTTCTTCTTCTCATTCTCTTTCTCCATCCATCTCACTGTTGTTTTAAGTTGTCTTTTGACGGTTGTTTGCAAGCGAGCAATTATTTTTTCCTGTTTATTGGCCATCTATATTTCTCTTGTGAATTTTCTGCCCACATCCTTTGGTTGGTAGAGGAGTGGTATGTTTATTTTTTCTTTGCCGATTTGTAAAGGCTTTATTGGGAAGGACTTATATATGTTTATTGCCTTCTCGGTCTCCTGTGCTGTGTCTCCTTTGCCCACTGATGCTGGGTGTGTCCTGGAGTTTCATCCTCATCTCTTGTCATCCTTCATGTCTTCCCGGCGGGGCCAAAACGTCCTCGAGGCCTCTGCTTCCACCTAACATCATGACTCCAAATCTGAAGATAGATCTCCAGCCCTGAGTACCCAGCCAGACATTTCCACATGACATATCAAGAGCACATGGGACTCAGGATTCCTAGACCTCTGCTCTTTCTCTTAACCCCTCCAAACATGCTCTGCTGCCTTCCCTTCTCATCTAAGCGCGAAGCTCCTTAAAAACATCGTCTGCACTCAGCGTCTGCACTTTATCACCTTCTACTCTCTCCTGAAATGGCACCTTCAGTGGAAGGTGCCACTTCTCACTGATGGGCTCAGTGACCCTGAATCCCCATCCCACTCTGGGCTGTGAGTGCTTCATCAATACAACAAAATGCTGAGACCAGAAAAAGCTCCACAGTTCATACACACAGTGATCTATGTATTTAAAAACTCACAAGTCTTTAGGAAAAACTACTACAGCCACAATTAGCCATGGAGGAGACAGGGTCCCACGCTTTCACTACTTTCAAGCGTGGTTATGGAAGGTCAATGGAGCAGCAGGTACAAAACCATGACACTTCTGGAGGCTTCCATAAGTGCAAGTTGATTTCTGCCATGCGTTTGCCATCCTTGGCTTGACCAGAAGGGTTTCTCCTTCCCTGCTCAGAAATTCCTTCCCTCCCCTGCAGGCAGCACCAGTGACATCATGACAAGTGACCACAGCCCTGTTTTTGCCACATTTGAGGCAGGAGTCACCTCCCAGTTTGTCTCCAAGAACGGTAAGCGGTGGGTGGCGTCCATCCCTCTGTTCTCCATGCGGACAGAAGGCCTGGGTGCTCATCTTCTGGTTGCAGCAATCAGTCGTCTGTGTTAGATAAAGGCTTATCCTTCCAGGCAAGTCCACAGTCCATCCATCGGGTCCCTTCACGTCCAAACCACATCATGATTTCAGTCCAGAGCATGTTCTTGCTGTCTTTGGCAAATATGCCAGCTTTTTTTAAGCTTCAGTGTTAATACAGTCTTTAAAGTTGGGGAAATGAGTGTTTTCCAAGGTTGTGGCACATGTGCCACCAAAGACAATTCCGGGTGGGACATGGATGAACGTTTATTAGTAAGGCATTTATTTTAATATGTTTTAAATATGACTCTTCTGTGTAAGGCAAGAAACACTGGTTTTCCGTTTAGTCTTATGATATACCTTTTTATTGAAATACGATTATTTAAGTTTTAAAAGCGAGTCTATTTAAAGAAAACGTTAAGTCAGTCTTAGTGCATGTGCGTGGTAGGCGGTAAAAATTGTGAAGATAGGATGCGGGTGACTGAGCTTGGGGAAACATCAGAGTTAATAATACTCCATAGATTTGCAGGTAGTTTTTCAAGCAATCCAGCTCGGCCCTGGTAGCCAGGCCAGCCGTGTCCCGGCAGGGGTCTGGGTGTTGTCTGTGGCACGTCCAGCCCTGGGTCTGGGTGACCGGGGAGCCATGTTGTCACCTCCTCTGCCCACCCCCCACTTCCGTGGTCAGCAGACATCATTTAGGAGGGCTGAGTGCAGGGCCCAATACAGGTTGGAAAAGCCTGTATTCCTCTGTGTCCTTGGTGCCCTGAGGGGTGTAGGTGAGGCTGGAACCCTGTCTTCTGGGACACTCTTGCCCACAGGCTGTTGGGTCTAACATCCATGGCCCCAGCAGTGTGACCTCCACTCTCAATACAAGCCTTGACCCACCATCCTGCCTCTTTCCTAGCTCGGGTCACTGTGCCTTTCCAGAACCTTCCACCTCTTCTCCAATCCCCACCCATCTCTCCTGTCTCTGAGTTCCTACAGCGTTGGTGGGGCAGCCTATGCATCACAGCCTTGATGAGGACCCTCATCACATCCCCAGAGTGAGCCTTGCCCTCCCTCCACTGGGACTCGGCACACAGCAGATGCTCACAAACACCGATTGCCGGGGTTGAGCGTTGGTTGAACGTCTACCCAAGCAGAGCCTGGCCTTGGTGCTGGGGAGTTAAAAAAAGAAAGGAAGCCTAAGTGAAATAAGCCAGACAGAAAAACAAGTACAAGATACATATATAGTATCACTTATACGTGGAATCTTTTTTTAAAAAAAAAAAAAAAAAAGCCAGCTTCATTCAGAGAGTACAATGATGGTTGCCAGGAGCTGGTGGGGTTGCGGGGAGGAGATGTAAGTCAAAGGGTACAAATTTCCAGTTATAATATGAGTAATTTCCAGGGATCTAAAATTCAGCTTGGTGTGACCATAGGTAATGATACGGCATTGTACACTTAAAATCTGCTGAGTAGATCCTAAGCATTCTTACCACACAGTTAATTATATGAGGTGACGGATGTGTTAGTTATCTTGATCTTGATAATCATTTTGGAGTGTATATGTATATCAAGTCATCGCGTTGTACACTTTAAGTATACACAATTATATTTGTCAGTTTGTCTTCAATAAAGGGAAGAAGAAAAAGAAAGGAAAGCAGGAAGGATGGGAGGGATAGAGGAAGGGAATGTGTGTCCCTGCTCTCTGGTGGCTCAGAATTTATATGGAGGGACAGAACACTGTTCAAAGCCAGCCTAAGGACACTTGCAAAAGCATCATCTAAATGAAGAGCATACCTGCAAGTTACCTGGGTACAGGTAAACAGAAGGAGCTCAGAGTAAGCAGCAGGGGTAACTTTGCCCGAGGAAGGGGAACAGGCATCCCTCACTACGTGAACTTAGAAATGAGACAGATTATATGGGAACATACGTATATGTATAACTGATTCACTTTGTTATAAAGCAGAAACTAACACACCATTGTAAAGCAATTATACTCCAATAAAGATGTAAAAAAAATAAACAAAAATGGGCAAAAAAAAAAAAAAAAGAAATGAGACAGATTTGGGTGTCAGGCGCCTGAGCAGTCAGTACACAAGCTCTCTTTGCAAGAACCCATGGGGAGGCTGAGGCATTGAGGGCGCTGCCCAAGGCCATACAACTTTAGTGGCAAAGCTGAGCGTAGAACTCTTCCCGCTCTGCTCTGCACCAGCTTTGATTCGTCAGAGAGGCTGTTACCATCATCGGGGATGCTTGGTGTGGGTGGTGGGATTTCAGGAGAAACCTCTCCTTCCACTTAGACTCTCAACTTCCCTGGACCCTAGGAAGGAGCTCGGTGTCCGGGGGCTGGTTTGAAACACTCCATCTCCAGACACGTTGTGGAACCGAATCTCTGTTCTCACCTGTTCCAGGCCCCGGGACTGTCGACAGCCAAGGGCAGATTGAGTTTCTCAGGTGCTACGCCACACTGAAGACCAAATCCCAGACCAAATTCTACCTGGAGTTCCACTCGAGCTGCTTGGAGAGTACGTGCTTGCTGAAATGCCTCTTAGGGGGACAGGCACGGCTCTTCCACAAAAGCCTTGTCATTGATGGTGCCTTTCTCCGCTCTCTGGGAAAGACTACGGATCAGCCTCAAAGCGGGCCGGGGGGGGGGGGTGTCACAGAGTGGGGCTGCAGGTGCAGGTGGACGGTACAAGGAGACACCCAGTTACTACAGGGGCCCCCAGTATCCCGCGATACTGCTGCTCCAGCCCCAGGGACGGGTCAGTCACTGGTGCACAGACCCCTCGGCCCCTTGTAGACAGCTGGGCAGCTGGACCCTCTCCTTGCCCCTCCGGGCAGAGTTTAGCCCACTCGAGGGTCCTCCAAGCCGGGGCTCCAACTCAACCAGAGGGTCTTGCGCAAAGGTCCAGAGCTTGTGGAAGCCAGTGCTGGGGCCAGAGCGGCTGCTGGTAATCGCTTGTTCTTGCCCCGGGGTCCTCTGCTCTTTGCTACATCACAGGCATCTTTCTCAGGTGGTCTGAGCATCCAAAAGCAAACTAGAGATGGACGGCCGCCCAACAGCCAGCAGCAGTTCACACAAACTGTTTAGGAAACACCCTTTCTAGGTGACATTTCTAGGCATATTGTCTAAAGCTGTCCCACGGTGAGGGCACCTGTGTGGTTTCTAGCTCTCCTTGCTGAGATGGTCGGGGGCTGGGGGGCGGGGGGAGAGGCTGGCAAACCAACACCACAGAAGGAGGCATTTTGTGACGGGATGACAGATGCTTCCAGAAATTGGGAACAGGACCACCTGTGCCACCAGCTGCAGTGTTGCCCCGCCCTCATTCCTCCTCAGACCCAGCCTGGGCTGGTGACAGATCCGCCTTCTCCAGGAAGTCTCCAGGTCCCAGTTCACCCAGCAAGGGCAGAGCACTTCCAAAAATGATGAGGATTTTTGTGCGGGTGTTTTTAATAAAATATCAAGGCATTTGCATACATTTCTATGGAAACAGCATATTAGGAAGCTTAAATTAGCATTTCAAAAGGCTGCTATCTTGAGTGGGAGGAACCATCATGTTTCCTAATCTCCTTGCCTGTGATGTGATGATTTCTTTGTTGCCTGGTTTGTTGCAACGTGGAGCCAAAAAGGAGGGGAACCTCTGAGTCTCCTAAAAATAATTAGACCCTGTTGGCAAATGACCATCCCGTGCACCAAAACAAAATCCCCAACAAGCCTGACTCCTAGACGGTGCTGCGGCCCCTGCAGATACAAGAGGAAGGAGGGTCTCTTCACTGGTCCTGGTGGGACAACCCAAGGAGTCTTCTCTGCCCGGTTCTTGTGCTGTTTTCTGAAAGCCAGCCTTCTTATCCTCGGACAGGTTTCGTCAAGAGTCAGGAAGGAGAAAATGAAGAAGGAAGTGAAGGGGAGTTGGTAGTGAAGTTTGGCGAGACCCTTCCAAAGGTAATTCAAGCACAGGGAGGGTTTTACGTTCGTCAGCCAGCGTTGCTGGCCAGTGGCGGAGCTCCGGCCAGGCCTGACCAGAGGGGGTGGGAATCCCACGGGCCAAATGCAGGAGAGGCTGCCTCTCTTTCAAGGCAGCTTATGACGCCCTTCCCAGCAGTGGTTAAACATGGGCCTGAGCCTAGTGGCCCCAATATTCCTAAATGAATTTCGATTCCCCTGATGGATGGTGGACGGGATCTGGAGGGTGCCTCATCTGACCAGGTGACTTTACAGAGAAAGGACCGGAAGCAGATCCCAGAGAGGCTTGTTCATGGTCACGCGGCTGCAGTGATGTTCTGGAACTTTCTGAATGGAGATAGAGTCCATCCTGTCAGTCAGCATGCACCCAGAGGCCTGCACAAGGGGTGTCTTGGTATATGTGGATGGAAAGGAAAGGGGCAGCCTGGGACCTTTTCATGAGGCCTTACTGTGTTGGGGTCTGCACGAGGAAGGCTTAAGGTGTGAGAAGGTCACAAGTTGTAGCCAGCAGGTAGGAGTGAATCCAGGATGTGTGTCTGTCCCTCGCGGAGTCACCCTCCAACAACCCACAGGACGGTCCAGGCCCATGCGAGGGGCTCCGCTGCAGGTGGACACAGGCCTCCTCCTGCCCAGATGCAGGGCAGGCCCCATGGTGCCCCCTTCAATGCAGCTCCACCCCGGGAGGGGGCCGAGGAGAGGGCTGTACCCTGCTGGGGGGCAGGGAGTGGGGTGCGTTCGGACCTGGCTCCTGGTCCCACCAGAGTCTGTGTATCGGCCCGGCCCCATCCCCCTTGGACCTGGGGTGGGCAGAGGAAGGGCAGGGAGGCAGGGGGGTGAGGCATGTTTGGAGTCAGGCCCTCTCCCCGGGGCCGGGGCGCAGTGTGACGGGGTTAAGCCCGCCTTGCTGTGCAGGGTGGACACATGGGTTCCTTCCTGCTCTCTAGGGGCAAGAAAATCAGGGATTCGAATTTGTTTAAAAAGAACGTCTACAGTCCTTTTTCCCATGCATTCCCCTCCTCTGGGCTGGCAACCCTCACCCACCTGTCCCCCACCTGTCCAAGCTAATCCTGTGCCCTTCTCTCTGCAGCTGAAGCCCATCATCTCTGACCCCGAGTACCTGCTGGACCAGCACATCCTGATAAGCATTAAGTCCTCTGACAGTGACGAATCCTACGGTAAGGGTTCCAGGACAGGGGCTGCAGGTGTCACACCTGCTGATCGAGGCCTCTGATGTAAGGGAAGCAGTGGTATCTCCTTCACAAAAGCCTACCGGCTGCTCTGTTCCCCATCCCTGTGCTGCCAGAGGGACAGATACTGGAAAGCTATCCTTCCGACCCCATCAGGCTCCTGGGACTGACAGCGAGCCGCCACAACACCTCCCACCTATGGAGCCTTTCCTGTGTCAGATTCCGTGCTAGGTGCTTGCATGTATTACTTGACTGATCCTGACATGACCTTGTGAAGCAGATACTATTCTCTCAGTTAGTCGATAAGTAAACTGAGGCTCAGAAAGGTGAAGTGACTTGCCGAAGTCACACAGGTTGTAACCAGCTGAGCCCTAATTTGAACCCAGGTCTTCCCGGCATTGCTCAGTGCCCAGACCAGGCAGGCTTGAGAACGCCTGTGGCCCCGGTAACTGTCCTCCTAGAGAGACACCATCTTCTGTGAAATCTTCAGCCTGTCCATGGCTCCAGGTTTGCCCTTGCACTTGGTACATTCAGCACAGCTAGAGCGTGGAGTGAGGGGACAGGTAGGCAAAGAGAGTCTGGAGCCAGATCCATACAAGACAGGCTAGGGGTAGATATCGTATCCTGGGGACGGAAGGGAGCCGCAGAAGAGTCAGGCCAGATGGCAACATGGTCAGCTTTGCGTCTTAGGAATATGCGTTTGCAGTGATCAACACGAGAGATGAGGGAGCCAGGATGAAAGTAGCGATGGTTAAAAAAAAAAAAAAAAAAAATGGAGAGACAGGTTAAAATTGAGAGGTACTGAGAAGGGAAATTGTTTGACCACGGGAATCGGGGGAATAGGGTCGAGCATGGCCCTGAACCTGTGGTTTGAGTTGCTGGGGTTAATGTTTCCGTTTCCTGAACTGGACTGGCTGTGGTGAGTAGCAGGCAAAGGAGACTAAAACGGTTCAGCCAGAGGAGTGGGAGGAACGCCAAAGACTGGGGTCGGGGACGCCGTCAGAGCTGTTCAAGACGACATGGTTGTGATAGCAAATGTGGCCGAGGGGTCCAACCAAATAAAGCCCAGTGTCCTGCAGACAGAGGGACTTGGGGACTTGTGGGCTTGGGAGAGCCGTGTGCACGGCGAGGGAGTGAGCGGGGGTGGGGAGGCCGAGGGCATGAGAGACCAGGATGTGCAGCTGGGTCCAGGGAGGGTGTTTGTTTTCAATGGAAGGAATTTGAGGGGGGTTAATGCTGATCAATGGAAGCCGGGAAGCAGAAAGAGGCTACAGACAGGAAGGGTGCCCAGGTGTGTCTGTCACCCACGGTGCAGGCTCTGGATGTACGTTCCGTCACCACCCTCATTGCAGAGGTGGGGAAATGAAGTGACTTGTCCAAGGTCACACAGCCACTGAGTGAGTTTGACAAGCTGCTGTGTGACCTTGGACTTGAACCTAGGCAGCCCAGCTCCAGAATCGTGCCCTCCACTCCCTCCCAGTGCAGCACTGGGAAGAGGGTCCCTGCACCAGGGCAGGGGCGGGCAGAGCCCGAGGACTGTGATGGAGCAAAGAGAGAGGATCCACGTGGGTGCCAGGGTGTCGGGAGGTTTGCTGGCAGGAAACGGGAACACAGGTCTGACGGTTCCATTTTCTTTTCAAACACTGGAGTTCTCCTTGGTCTCCTCCTCTTGGTATTCATCCTGACAAACAGCATATCATACTAATAGCTAGGAAAAAAATCATCCAGCAGTCTCACTCCTTGCTACAGCAATCATTTTTATCTTGCTTTTCCACTCCCGTGTTCATCCACAGGCACACATAGATTTCTATAGGAATAATTATCACAGGGACACCATTTATGTTCTGCTTTCCTCACCTGGTATTAGATGACACACATTTCCCATGATCCTCCGACCCAGCCTTCATGACGGTTGCTTTTAATGGCGTCATAATATTCCACCGATTTACTATATCCTCGGTTTTTAAAGTGCTCCTTACTACGACTACTGAGGCTCTGCAAATTATTTTTGTCAGTGTTATCAACAATGCTGAGGTGGATCTCTTTGTGGACATTTTTATTTTTTTTGAGGTATAGTTGATTTACAATGAGTTAGTTTCTGATGTATAGCAAAGTGATTCCGTTTTATATGTGTGTGTGTGTATATATATATATTCTTTTTCATATTGTTTTCCATTATGGTTTATTATAGGATATTGAAAATAGTTCCCTGTGCTATTCAGTAGGACCTTGCTGTTTATCCGTTTTATATATAGTATCAATAGTTTACATCTGCTAATCCCAAACTCCTAATTTATCCCTCCCCCACCCCTTTTCCCCTTTGGTAAGCATAAGTTTGTTTTCTATGTGAGTCTATTGCTGTTTCGTAAGTAAGTTCATTTGTATCATCTTTTAGATTCCACATATAAGTTATAAGTGATACCGTATGATATTTGTCTCTGACTTCACTCAGTATGATAATCTCTAGGTCTGTCCTTGTTGCTGCAAATGGCGTTATTTCTTTTTTATGGCTCAGTAGTATTCCACTGTGCACGTATACCACATCTTTCTCCATTCGTCTGTCCACGGCCATCTAGGTTGCTTCCATGTCCTGGCTATTGTAAATAGTGCTGCTGTGAACATTTGCGTGCATGTATCTTTTCGAATTAGCGTTTTCTCCGGATATATGCCCAGGAGTGGGACTGCTGGATCACATGGCAACTCTTTTTAGTTTTTTTAAGGAACCTCCATCCTGTTTTCCCTAGCGGCTGCACCCATTTACATTCCCACCAACAGTGGAGGAGGGTTCTCTTTTCTTCGTTGTGGACACCCTTTATTTTCCTTTGGCTACATTTGTTATTCTGTTGGGTGGTCTCTTTAGGGCAAGTTCCCGTGTCTGCTGGCTAAAGGGTATACATATGTGTGCGGTTGTTGGTGCTCGGCACCCAGCTGATGGCTGTGAAGGCTCTGTCTTGCCTTGTGGACCTTGCCACATCCCCGTGTACAGGTTTCCCCAGATCCTTGCTGGTACTGGGTATCCTTTGCTTCTGCTTTTGTTCATTTCATGTCTGTGGGAGAGTCTCTTACTGCTGCCTTAATTTGCATTTTTGATGGCTCAGCAGACTGAACTAGTTTCCATGTACTGAAATCAACCATCTACGCTTCTTTCTGTGGAAAATGTCTGTGGGGTTATCTGCCCATTTGTCTGCTGGAGATTTCATTTTGAGGAGTGCAGATAAAATACCCTCTGTGTGAAGCTGGCTGCAACTAATGTTCCCACTTAGTCCTCTTTGCCTTTTTGTTTTTTCTCTGTGCAGAAGTTTTAAACTTTTCTATCCTATCTGTCAGTGTTGTTTTGTCATTTCTCACACTGCTTCAAACCTTGGGAAGTTATTCCTTCCAGCAATCAGATTAGTATTTAATTCTGGTTTTCTGCCGGATTTCCTATGATTTACTTTATTTTATATCCACTGATCTGCGTGGAGTTCATTTTGCTGTAAGGTTTGAGATGTTTTCCCCAAATTGCTGAGGAGTTGTTCTGAAAGTTTTGTTTCATAATCCCTGCCTTGGCCATTGTTGCAAAGGATCATCTCTGGGCGGGAGAGCTGAATCTCCAGCCCAAATGCATGGTGTCTCTCCGGTGAAATGGCAGGGCTGGGGTGGGGGGGGCGGTGTCTTGACATGACTACTGTCTCCCCACCTCCCCAGGCGAGGGCTGCATTGCTCTACGGTTAGAGGCCACGGAAACTCAGCTCCCCATCTACACGCCTCTCACCCACCACGGAGAGATGATGGGTCACTTCCAGGGGGAGATTAAGCTGCAGACCTCCCAAGGCAAGAAGAGGGAGAAGCTCTATGGTAAGTGGGCACGACCCCTCCCCTGCTCCCTCTTCAGTGCTGCTGGGTCAGGGACGGGAACGGAATAGTCTCTCTGCTGTGGCCTCAGACAGAAATGCAGCATCGGAGGGGATCTCAGAGGCAATCTGGCCCAACCCTTAGCAGGTTCGAGAATTTCCCTACAGAACCGCAACACCTCACAGCCACAATCACCCTTGCCTGGCCCCAGTCTTTCTTCCTTTTCACACAGGCAAGAGGTCATTTTTTCCTTCTCCTCTTTGCTTTACTTCTTGCTCAAAAGCACTCAAATCGCGATGCCTAAAATGCGTTGGGCTTTAATTTTCTACTCGATCTATGAAATGATCAACTTATAAACGTTGTCTCATTTATCTCTCACCATAGCTCTGAGAGCCAGGTGCTACCCTTGTTCGGTAGATGAGGAAACTGAGGGACAGAGGGGTTAAGTGACTGGCTGAAGGTCACACACCGAGTAAGTGGCTGGCCCAAGGGGAAAGTGCAGGTTCACTCACGCAAATCCGTAAACGTGATGGGGTCCCGCCTCTCACACAAACAGTGAGACAGCAAGATGTGGGACGGTCTGACACCCCCTGCTCGTGGGAAGGCCCTGGGCCATCATGGGTGCTGCCTCCCTTGGATGGGGCTCCTCCTCTGCCCTCTGGGGGCTCCTTTCTCTAGCAGGTTGTAGACCTGAGGGGGACTTGGCACCCCTGCAACCATAGCCAGAGTCAGCTATGAAGACGGGATCCCAGTTCCCCATTAAGCTCGTGAACAGGTTGGCTTTGGGCACCAAATGCTCTTGTGTTTCTTTTATTTAGATCTGCCAAGAAATATTTGTCTGTTTTATCCCTTGCTGACACCAACAAGTTGGAAATGTTGCATGAAATGACAACTCTGGGTCACACATGCCAACTCTCCTCCCTCTGGAGGCATGCAGGCGTAACTAATCCATCACCGAACTCACACAAGGTCTCAGAATTTGCCCCCAGGCAGCCATTATTCACCTTCCAGCTTCTGCTTGCCAGCGGAAACCTCTCTGCCATCCTGGCCCAAACCCTGGGAGCTGGGCCCTTGCATGCTCTCACATGCTCTTTCCTGGCCCTTTTCTTGCAGACTTTGTGAAGACAGAGCGGGATGAGTCCAGTGTACCCAAGTCTCTGAAGAGCCTCACCAGCCAGGACCCCATGAAGCAGTGGGAACCTGCCAACAGGTAGAGGGGGGAGGTGGGGGGGTGTTGCCAGGGCTTCACTGCAAGCTAGCGTGGCTTTGCAGACCCAGGACTGGGAGTGGGGAACTGGAGCAGAGAGAAAGCAAGGACCCAGAGGGAAAGAAAGCGCTGGCCACGAAAAGCCTGTCATGCTTCCAGCTCCGAGGCTTCTAACCACAAACCCCTGGTGTGACGGCCACAAGGCCAGGGAGGCTCTTCTGTGCTGCAGAGTTCCGTTCAGTTCAACAAACACTGGCTGAGCACTTCCAGGTGTCAGGTTCTAGAGAAACCAAGGCAAATTAGGAGGAGTCCCTGCCTTAGGAAGGTACATCCTACTAGGAAGATGCCCAGTCCAGGAGGCAGCAGCCCCAGAGGTGGGCGCATGGAGCAGCTGCAGTATTTCCTGAGGACCAGGGATGTGAGCAGCCACGGCTCCAGGGCTAAAAGCCCCACCCTGTGACTAAGGCGGAAAAGCATTGTGGGGAAGTGCGTGCAGGCTGCTTTGGGCAGAGACTGAGCTGGGCAGAATCTGGACATCAAAGCCTGGATTACGAGGGGGACAGCAGTCCCCAAATAGCAGGGTCACCACAGCTCACTGATACGGTCTCGAGTTCAAGCCAGTGAGGTTTGTCATGGTGTCCACGCCAGTTTACCTGCCGAGGGTGCAAAGCTGTGCCAGGTAGCCGAGCGAAATCCCAAAAGCCACCGCCAAGCCCAGCTTATTCCTCTCCTCCTTTCAGCCCCCACTACCTGTCCCTCCAGCCCTCGCCTGCCCCAGCCCCCCACCCCATGCACAGCAACTCCCACCCGCCTCCAGCCTCTGACGGTAGCCCTAGGCATAAAACTATCCCTTTCAATCTTTTTCGCCTACTACAATCCCCTCGATGAAAGCACTGCAGCTCTCAAATGTCTGCTTGACTCCAGAATCAGGATCAGTGTAGGTTAACAAAGTATTTTCCATTGGACCAGCATTAGAATTAACACTTACTTCTGAAGCAGGCTCGATGGATGGGAGCGGGATGTGCTCAGAAACAGGCTGGCTGAGCAGATGGGAGCTGGGGAGCGTGTGTTACAACCTGGGGAGCTCCCAGATGGGAGCTGGGGAGCGTGTGTTACAACCTATATATGCAGAACTCTACTTACTAGTTAGCTCTCCTGAGAGCGCCGTCTTACAAGGAAGGACGACACTCCTGTCACCAAGAGGCAGCACAGTGTGTGTCTCAGGGTCACCTCACCAGGTCTGCCCAGCCCCTCGACAGCTGTTAGCTGACTCCCCCACAGTCGAGGCTGCAGCCTTGACCTCTGTGACCTCCATGCTCATCTTTCCAAACACCTGCATGGCTGTCTCCATCCTGATGCCTCACAGACGTGCAAGCCGGCTGTCCCAGATGGAACGCTCCATTTACCACCAACACCCTACCACCACCGACAACCCCCATAGTCACTCAGCCCTGCCGTCCACGCCAGTCTCTCATTCCATTCTGTCCACTTGCTCACAGGCCTTCAGACTGTTGCTGGGACAGGTCAACCCCTCATACCGCAGGGCCTTTGCACTTACTGCTTCTTCCCTCCCTCCCTTCTCAGAGAGGCCCTCACGGGCCACCCTATGCCCAGGTGGTCCCAAACCTAGTCTATCTCTGCTCCTTTTGTTACTGTCAGTCAGACTTAAGCAGTGTATAAACATCTCGTTTCTCAGGCACGGAGCTTGTTTTGTTTGTCTCCCCATCATACGTTGGTTCCACGAGAACAGAGACTGTGGCTATCTCATTTACAACCATATTTCCTCCTATTGTTCCTGGTGTTACCAGGCACTCAGTAACTATTTTGTTGTATGAATGAATGAACGAATGAATGAATGAATCCACCACCCCAGAAGTGAAGGAGTTGAGGAGAGCCTGAGCGGGCATCAGAGGACACTCTCCTCAGGCTGGTGCTGACCTGGAGGAGCCCTGAGGTGTGCCTGTGTGTGTCTCCCCCGCAGGGTCCCTCCATGCAGTGGCTCCAGCATCACTGAAATCATCAACCCCAACTACATGGGCGTGGGGGCCTTCAACTACATGAAGCAGACCCCATCCCCCGATCAGCAGCCCACCGCCTGGAGCTACGACCAGCCGCTCAAGGACTCCTCCCTGGGGCCTGGAAGGGGGGAGAGCCCTCCGACACCGCCCTCCCAACCGCCCCTATCACCCAAGAAGTTTTCATCATCGACAGCAACACGGGGCCCCTGCCTCAGAACGCAGGAGCCAAGGTGAGCATCGTCTTCACCAAGGTCTCTCCCTTCCCTGGGTTTTCACCACCAGGAAATCTGGCCCTAGAATAGAAGCTGCGTGAGAGCAGGGATGCGCATCCACTTTTGTCACTGACTCATCCCTGGGGCCTAGAACACAGTAGGCTCTCGAGAAATGCTTGTAGAATCTCCGATTCTTAGCCTATTCGTGTAAACCTGAAAGGTTTTTTAAAAACAGCATTTAAAAAGTTTAAATATAGTGCCTGAGACAAACACACTCCTGTAAAAACGACCTTCGTTGAAAAATACGTTTCTGTAAGTAGTGAACCCTCGTCAACCTCCCACTCCCTGGAGGGCCCTGCAGAGCAGAGGTGGGAATTTCCACGTAGGAGTGAGTCCCTCCCCAGCTCCGAGTTCCCCTCTCTCTTCTTAACCACGAGGGTTCCTGTTCCCATGCGCAACCCTCCTGTCTCTCCTGTTGAGGCCAATCTGAAAAAACAGCAGCTGGGACCAGGAATTCCGAAGGGGAGGAGAACAGCCAGCCTGCAGAGGGAGGGGGTTTGGCCATGAAACTTCGGGGAAAACCCAGCGGTTAGAGAGAACTGACCTGCATCGAGAACTGGTCCAGGCATCACGTGCCTGGAGGCCCGGAGCCGGGGAGGAACTCGCAGAGCCGCCGCCTTAAGCAAGCAAACCCACGCATGCGCGCCTTGTGCAAGCAAACCCACGCATGCGCGCCTTGTGCAAACGCAGGATCGGGAGCCCCCCCCAAGTTTCTAGTAACCACACGGTGACAGATGGAAACTCAAAGTGCAGACCTTAATTAACAGTGATTGAAGATGAACAAAATATCGTTCGCATCAGCTTCCTTTGGGGGCTGCCTGTACTGTTTATAATGACTTCAGGGCGCGGCTCTGGGCCTGTCTTCCCCTCTCTGAGGTCCTATGTTCCCCATGGCATTTTCCGTCGTGTGCTAAGAGGCAGGGAACGGCATGTTGTCAAGCACTGTTCCCCTCATCTCCCTCCACTTCCAACCTTCCCGCGCCTGGCCTGGCTGGAGTTTCTTCTGGATTGAAGGGCCATTTACAATTCTCTTTCTTAAGCTTTTTCTCTTAAAAAAAAAACACTGGACAAATGGAAGGAGGAAGGGACGGAGGGAAGGAGGAGGCGGGGACAGGACAGGGCCTGCCCCCGAGCTCAGCCTTGTCTATCTCTGTACCTCCAGTTTTCACAATTTGTTGATAATATTGTGGACCCTGGTCTTTCCGTAAGAAACCTGGGGGAAGGAGAAGGAGCCTCAGTTTCCTCTCCTGGAAAAATGAGGACAAAAGCCACGTATGGCGGGTCCTGTGGCACCTCTCTGGCAAAGGTCACCTCTTTGGCGACCCCAGGAAACAGAGCCGTAAACAATTACAAAGAACAAGGGGACCGTTTAAGTGAAATGTTTTAAGTTCCCAAAGTTAATGTCTCTGTGTACCCTCCTAACTGGAACAGAGCATATAGCTTGGAACAAGGAGGAGAGCTGTTTCTCCGGTTTCACGGGTGACAGCTTCAGAATGGGGACATCTGTGTAGGCAAGGGGCCCAGGCTGGGCTCTAAGCTCACTTCTCAGCAAGGAGACGATTAGAGGCAAGAAGCTGGCAGCTCCCACGCCTGCCTGCCACCCTCTTTGCTGCCCTTGACCCCCCCACTGGGCCTGAGAAAAGGCTGTGGAAGAGGGGGTATCACCAGTCCTCCTATCACTGCCCCATAAAAAAGTAAGGGACCAGCTGTCCCAGTTTGCCCAAGACTGTCTCCTTTTTTGCGCTAAGAATCCCTCATCCCAGAAAACCCCTGAATTCTGGGAAAACTGGGACGACTGGTCACCCTGGACCGAAGTCATATGGTTAGAAAGAGGGCTCTTCTCAGACCCTGCTCGACACTTCACTCCTTTAGAAAACAGCCGACTCCGGAATCTGAGGAGTGAAATCATTGTGGCACAGGAATCAACCCTGTGCCCTGGGGATGGGTTCGCTCACTCCACAGCCGTGGCTGCTATGGGAGCTGGTTTCTTTTCACCTTTGGTCAGGGAGATAAGACTTTTCAAAAGTGGTCTTCCCCAGTCTCCCCGCCCCCGCCAAGGCTTCCCCTCTCTGACAGTGACAGAAGCCCCCTCCTCGAGGGAAGACTTGCCCCATCTCCTGCTCTTTTCCCAGGGCAGCGAGCTTTGCAATCACCAAAATGCTTGCACCTGGGGTCCTCTTCCTGGCCCCGTCCCTAATTCTCTGAGGCGAGACCTCTCCTGTCTCCTCACTGAGCGTGGGCTCCAGGTGGCAGGCCACACATGTTTCTTTTCTCCTTGCCTCTTCATCAGAAACTTCCAGTCAGTGCCATTTTCATCCTCCTGCCCCTTCCTCCCTGTGCTAACTCATAGCAAAGGTCTTTGAGGATCCAGAGGGGGTGCAGAGGCTGGCCCAAGGGGGAGGGGCAGACTTCCAAAGTCTTTGTTCAAGGCCCCAACATTTCTGGTTATATAACTGCTTCCAGGTCTTTCCAAAGAGTAATGAGCAAAAGACCAAGTCTACATGTCCCTGAGGCTAGCCTCCCCGACACCCCACATCATCTTGTCTCACTGGCACCTGTGCAAGGATGACATCTCGCCTCTGTCCCCTGCCCACGCTCACTCCCCGAAGAGTCCATTAGCCGTGGCTGTTTGGCAACTTCTGAGCAGTGTTTCAGCACACGCTCCATCAGTACGAGGCGTCACGGCCTGAACAGTTCAGTGCGTTTTCCAAGGGACCCACATTTTCTTCTCAAGAGCTTCCTTATTTTGCAGAAAGCAGAACCCAGAACACTCCCCCTGGGAAATTATGCTGTTGGCCAGAAAGTAAAATGTGTTCCCATTCCTGGTTCTCATAATTCGCTCAGCGGGAAATCACCTCCAGCGAGAGCAGTAATAAATCAGGAAACAGACCAACAAAGGAAGCTCTCACCTACTTTGGGGACAGCATGGAGCGCCTTCTCTGTCCATAAGTCAAACAGGCATATTTTCTTGCTACTGGCTTGTTTCTTGATGCATATCTCCAGGTTGCTTCTGATTTTCAGCATGAATGCTGTCCGTTTTCTCCTTCTCCCTCTGAGTGAGGACACGAAGGAAAGCACACTCACCAGGCGCTCTCCGGGGAGAGGACTTTACGCAGAGGAAAGAATACTGTGTTAATAAGGAATGTCGGTCCCCTGAGCACAGATTTCGTCTGGTTCACAGCCGCCTCCTGCACCTGGGGCAGCGTCGCACACTTGGGGGGCTCCAACACGGCTGTTAAATGGAGCTCCTTGACCTGGGACCCTCGATAAGCACAAGGCTTCTGTTCCCCTGAGGGTCAGAGAATTTGCTGAAGACATAGAGGAGAGGCTGCGGGATTCTTGGGCGAAGCCAGGAAGGGAGGTCTGTTAGCAGCAGGGATGGGGGCACTGGCTGTGGAGGGCAGGCTGCTCCGATGAGGATGAAGCAGGTGGTTTTGGATTGGGGTGCCATGTAAGCCCCCCTCATCCCTTCAGTGAAGTCCCCCTTGCTCACCGATGCTCTGGTGTGCACAGTTTCTATGGTGGAAAATGTCCAAGGCAAGAGGTGAGGTTACCTATGAGATCATCAACATAGGAGTAACAGTTCATTCTCCTGCCTTTTAAAAAAAGTTTTCTTTTTAGTCACAGTGGAATTCACATCACATAAAATTAAGCACGGCATGTTTCAAGTGAAGGACCCGGTGGCGTTGAGTACACTCAGTGCTGTGCAGCCACCACGGCCATCTAGTTTCTTTATCACCCCCAAAGAAACCCCAAATGCATTGAGCAGTCATTCCCCACGTGTGTTTCTTCCCTGTGCATCCTCTTTCCCACGCTCCAGGCCCGGCGATGTGGGGAAGAGCGCGGGGGAACCCTTGCCTCCGGAGGACCCGCAGCTGACCAAGCCCGAGATGTTTGAGAACCCGCTGTACGGGTCTGTGAGTGCTTTCCCTAAGCCGGCTCCCAGGAAGGAGCAGGAATCCCCCAAGATGCTGAGGAAGGAGCCCCCGCCCTGTCCGGACCCGGGAATCTTGTCGCCCAGCATCCTGCTCTCCAAAGCCCAGGAGGCCGAGGGCAGCAAGGGGACGGGCAAGCCTGCACCCGCGCCCACGCCCTTCCTCAGCCCTACGCCCCGGGTCCGCTCCTTCACCTGCTCGTCCTCCACCACCGAGGGCCGCCCACCGGGTGGGGACAAGGGAAGCCCAGGGAAGTCCAAGGCCCCCGCCGGCTCGCAGGTCCCGGTGCCAGCCAAGAGACCCATCAAGCCTTCCAGGTCAGAACTCAGCCAGCAGCCCCCGGTGCAGCGGCCACCCCTCCCGGTCAAGAGCCCGGCCGTCCTGCACCTGCAGCACTCCAGGGGCCGTGACTACCGTGACAACGCCGAGTTCCCCCATCTCGCCAAGCACCGGCCCGAGGACGCGCCGCCCGGCCGGGCCGCCATGCAGGTGCGCTCGGGGCGGAGCGGGTGCGCAGGCGCGGGCGTGTGATACGGGTGCACGTGGGTGTGCGGGCACTTGAGTGATCACCACCACCGTGGCCAGGAGTGCACTCAGGTGCACATGCACGGGTAGTGCATGCGTGTGCACGTGTGTGATACAGCCTACCATGCCTAGGAGTGTGCTCGGGTGCACGTGGGCTCTCCTCCATGTGCGTGAGTGTGCGTGTGCATGTGCGTGATACAATGACCCGGTCCAGGAGTGGGTTCCGAGAAACGGTGTTCTGGGAGCTGAGAATGAGAAAGGAGATAGAGACAGAATTTGAACCCAGACTATCCCCAAAGTCCCTGCTACTACATTGAAAGGGTTAAAGGAGGGCCTGGGGGTGAACGCTGAGTCCTGTAGGTCAGGCCCATAGGAATAAGGCTTCATAGATGCAAGAGCCCAGATCATTTTTGTATCGTTATCATCATTAGTACTTAAAAATTTTCCAGTATTTTAGGGACTTCAGACTCAATGTCCCCTTCCTTCCTATAGAATAAGATTTCTTTATGAGCAAAACTAATAGTGGTTAAGAACAGATTCCAGAGCCACACTGTCTTGGGTTTGAATCCCAGCTGTCCCACTTTCTGGCTCTGTGCCTCAGTTTACTCATCTGTAAAAAAGGGGGCAATCAGTGGAACCTGCCTCACAGGTTTATAGGGAGGATTAAATTTTATTATATGTCATTACTATATGTGACAACTTATATGTAAAAGGTATGTATCATCCATTGCATATTATTTCATAAGTATTATATATTACTCCGTATGCATATAATATATATGCACGTATATTAGAATGCGTGTAAGTACTTAGAACAGCGTGCTGGCCCCCTTCAGCACTAGGTTAGCACTAAGCCTGCTCTAGCCCGGGGCATGCAAGGTCATGGGGACCTTTAGTTAAATCTGGCCTGGCGAGAATGCAGAGCTGACAGTCTTCTGTTTTTGTCCCACAGTGAAGCCCCTGGTGAGCTGCCAGCGAGATGGGAGCCCAAAGGAGCAGCACGAAGCTGCTGGGACCCTCTCCCAGGACCCCTGTTCGCTCTTCCTACCCAGCTTCCTACGCAGGGCTTCGTCTTTTTCAGGAGAGGGTCTAGCTTCTGTGTTGTCAGCAAGGTGCACTGGCTGTGAAACTTGACACCCAGCACTGAAGTTGGAAGGAAAAACCCACCTGATGGGCACCAAACAACCCGCACACCTGGGCCCCCAGCTTGATCTTGGTACTTGGGACCCAAGAGCCTTGTTCCGGCTGCCATTTTGAAGAAAGGAACTAAAGCGCTGATTTGTGGGTAGGGATATAAATAATAATAATAATAATAATATTAATAATAATAATGGCTACATGTAGGGAGCACTCAGCACCTGCCAGGTACCGTGCTAAGTGCTTTATGAACATTATGAGTTGAGTCTTTAGCCAACTAAAACCACATTCCCAGACCCCTCGGTTCAAAACAGTATGTCCTGAGTGGTTTGGACAAAGCATTAAAAATTAAGGCTAGTGCCCTCCTGTTGTGAGACAGCACTTGGCCTTTAGGGAGCTCTGAGGAATGAGTGGTTAATTTAGGGTACAGTGAACCTGGCCTTGTCTAGCTTCAGTGATGCAAACTGCTTTAGCTAAAGCTGCCGGGGTCCGGCAGAGCCGGCCTGGAGAACAGGGATCCCTGGGTCATCCTAGTTCTTTAGTTGGAAGAAGGAAGAACGTCAGCTCCTACTCTCCGGTGAAGAGATGTGGCTTCAGCCTGGACTGGCGATGCCCAGGCTCGTGCCAGGCCCCCCATGCCCTCCTGCAGGTGGGCAGGCACCGCCAGGTCATGGAATGAGCCACACCCCGAGCCTTATCTCATCGTGCTAATAGAAGAGTCTATGCTGTTCGTTAGTTGCTCCAGAAAGCCAGCTTTCCCACCTGGCTGCCGGCGAGGGCGGGCCTCTTGGTTCCCGGCTCTCAAAGCAGTGCAGCCTTTTCTTTCCGAACTCTGTGGCTTCTGGCCCTGCTTCCTTGGTTACTAGGAGAATGGATTGGTGATGCTTGTTCTTGTGTTGCTTTTTGACATCATGAAATTAATGTAGGAAACCAAATCCAGAAGTGCGTGTGAGTTCAGGAGGATGGGTGCGCGCCCCACATCCCCACGTGCGTCAGTCTGCGTGACCAATAAATTGTGCCTTTCTCACCTCTCCCACCTGCGTGGCATTTTTTCCTGACATTCAGCCACAGACATGCTTCTAGGCTGTCAGGGCTGCAGAGCGGCAGCCCAGGGAGGGGAGGATATCGAGGTTCACGGTAGAGATGGGCCAGCATTGTCCTGACCAGAGGGGACACGGTAGAAAGAGTTTGAAGTTGGGCGTGGACCAGGACCAGTGGGAGACATCACACATCTCCGTGGGACTCCAGGCACACCCTGCAGCCACCAGACTTCCACCAGCATTGTCCCATTGCCACCACCACCTGCTGTCCTGCAGCCACAAGTTCCTCCTGGCTTTTGTAAGTGTTCATTGCTGAGCTCCAGAGACAGTAAGCACATGTAGACAATCGCCAGGTTGTGGGCCTCCAGACCCCCACGTTCAGGGGCAGCTTGCACTGCTTACGGGTCAGGGGGCAGCACCCAGCCCAGAGGGCCAGTGTGGGTGCTGCCTGGCCCTGCTTCCAGGCTGCCTTGGTCTGGGCTGCTGTCCCCACCACCTCAGGCTACTCGGCCTCTGCTCCTGTTCACAGATGCCAGGCCTGGACTCCAGGCAGAGCCTGAGACAGTGGTGTTCTTGGCAGCCACGGAGCAAACCATTCACTGCCCTTCAATGATAGCACGTGGAGGCCGGCAGGGGCGGGGCTGAAATCCCAGCGCAATCGAGGCTCGTCATCCACTCAGGTGCGATACCCTCACCCCGAAGGCTCACTTCCTGGTCCCTACGTGGAACTTGACCCGAGTCCCCAGGCACCTGCCTTCTGACCCCATAGGCCAAGGGCCGAGGTGGAGGGGCAGCTGGAGGTACCCAGACATCCTTTAGGCCAGCCCTTCCTACACCCACCACCCCACAGCTGAGGACCGGGCCACTGATAGCCATGGCACGTGGGGAATCCACCGCTGCCAGGGGGTGCTGGCGTGCTATGAGGGGCCTGCAACTCCCACCCCTACCTGGAATGGACACCCAGGCCCTCCTCACCATTTCTGAGGGGTCCCAGGAGAAGCGAGTCCAGGAGCAGCAGTGCTCTGAGTTCCGGCGGCCTGAGCAGGTACAGCGCCCCCCTCGCCTCTCCCCCAGGCTCCAACGCCGGCTGTGTCAGCACCAAGCAGGCTTGGGCTGTAATGGGATGGACAACGGGGCCCACTGTGATGCCTGGAACTGGACACTGGAAATTGTGAAATTGAAGACGTTTTCCTCCTTGTCCTTCCAGCTGCTCAGCCCTGCGCCCACCCTTCGAGGTCCCTGACCACGTTTCTCCCTGGGCTCTGGTCCACCACCGTCTCTTGGGGCCAGATTTTTCCGCCATGTCTGCTTTGCTCCCAATCCTGGGCCTGCCAGACACCCAATTCCCCTTCCAACAGCAGGATGAGAGGGGAACCCAGAAATCCCCACCTCTTTGTCATCTAAGTAATTTACCTCTATTTTGTTTCCGCCTTTCTTCACCAAGCTCCCTAACCAAGGAGTTGAATTAATAAGATTTCCTCACAAAAGTGTCCCCTAACCCCGACAGTGAATTCCGTGGTCCCTGAGGTTACAGAAGCTGCTGGAATCACTTTTTCTTTAAGAAGCAAATTTTTCCTTCTTTGCATGACATGAAAGCTGGTTGAAAACAGCAGATTTTTGGGCAACAGAAAGGCGTTGTTGTCCTGATGGCCTTTCCCTAATAGCAGCCCGCGTTCAGCATCCCCAACGCCAGCGCAGCTGCTGCAGCTCCAAGCTGTCTGCCCAGGGACCGGGGTCAGGGGCAGCTGTGCCGCTCCTCCTTCCTGGGCTGTGATTCTTTTTCCACGCCATTTTTTCCACCCGATAGGAGGGAAATTAGTGAGTCATTCAGAAAAGCTCTCTCCCACAGCTACCTTCCCTACCCCAGCCTACAGGGTCTCTCTCTTCGCACGTCCTTAAAATAGTTTCTTTCTCTGGCAAACTAATTTCCATGGAGATCCAGCAATCTGAAGGTCTCGAAGCTTTCTGCAAGCCCCAGCTCGAAGCCTTCACTCTAGCAGAAAGAAACCCTTTATCATGCAAATGTCTGGTCTCAGCCCCACAGACACCTCACCACCACCCCTCGACCCCCCACCCCACCAGGGTCCTTTTTGGGAAACCTGCACTGTGCAGGGAACAACGCCGGCAGGCAGAGTCCGGGCAGGGACAGTCTTCTTTGTGGTCTGCACTGGTCAGCTCTTGTCGCTCAGATCCCAGCACCCAGCCGCTGGGCCGGACTGGGAGTGGTTTTACACGGGTGTACACAGCTCGTGGTCTTCTCTCAACCGCGTGCTGATGGCGTGTGCTGGGCTTTGGAATCAGCACATTCATCAAGGGGGACCATGGCGGGGAGGGCTGGTATATCTTGGGCTGTGGCATCAGAAGGAATGGGGTTTAAATATCTTGTCTTTCATTTCCTAAAAATACGATTTTGTACCAGGCACTTAGCTTTTCTGAGCCTCAGTCTCCTCATCTATAGAACGGGGAGAAGGGAGCCTTCGGCAGGGTGTGGTCGTACGGATTTGGTGGGCTCGGGTCTGTGCCTGGCCAGGTTCATTGAACCTCAGTCCCCTCCCTCTTCCTGGGAGACAAGACTGTGTGGGAGGGCCCCGTGGGGATTCTCCACACAGAGCAGGAGGAAAAGGTCCAGGCCTGCAGGGAAGTCCCGGAAGTAGGTCGGTAAAGGCCTCCCCCCGTGTGGGCAAGAGTATCACTGACAAAGAAGGACGGGAACCAAGGGGCAGGGCGAGCCTGGGCAAGCCTTGAAGACAAGAGACCTTGAGGCCAGATGGGCTAGTTGAGGCCAGGGAGACTAGTTGAGGCCAAGGGGACCAGTTGGGTCTCTTCAGCTACACAGACCAAGCTACTCCGAGAACCTGAACCAAGGGGAGTGGACCTGGGGACATGCAGGGAGCCCCTGAGCTGGCACCCGGCCGTACTCCACAGCGGTGCTGGCCGGGGCACCTGGCCACTGGGACGAGCTGGCAGTCGTCCCGGTCACCACACAGCAGCTCCGTGACCCACGCAGTCCTGGGCTGGTCTGACCCGGTGAGACTCGGCTCCGGCTCGTCTGTTTCTCCCTCCATCGGCTTCTTCCTACTTCCCTAACCAAGTAGATGACTCATAGCCCATGCTTTACCCTGCAGGGACGCGAGCAGACAGGGACACGCAGCTGTTCACGTGTTTAGGAAGGTCAAGAGTGGGGTGAGGCAAGTGAGGGACCCAGCGCAAGAGGTGAGAGGCGCTCACTCTCAGGTGCCCACCTGGACGTGCTCCACCTGGAACTTAGCGTCCCAGGGCCTCGCTTGCCTCACCCCAGCCCTGGTCAGCAGAGCAGGTGGAGGAGGGGTCACCGGATGCCAGGAGGAGTGACAGGCAGCGACACACTGACCTGCAGCTCCGGCAGGGCCCCTGGGAAGGAGCGGGGGTGGGCAAAGGGGCAGCCAGGAGAGGCCATCCTCTGCATTAGGTGGAATTGGGTTTTAGTGCACAGGATGTAAATTGAATATTCGTACCTAATTTTGAGCCTATCCCCAGGAATGGTTTGTCTCACTTGAGTTATTTTAAAAGAGCGTTCAGTGTAGGTAGTGGCTGAGAGCACAGACTCTGGAGCCGGACTGTCTAGGTGTGCCAAAGTGTGCCAGTCTCTGTGCCAGGCCCTGAGGATCTGTGAGGAATAAGGAAATAGCCCCGGCTTCCAGAAGAGGCAAATGCACAGGCCAGAGGTTATATTGCCACGTGTGCGGACAACGGGTGTGTGGACAAAAGACCACGCAATGATTTCCTCCAGGGGCTGCTGGGAGAACGTTTTATGATTTAGTGTTTAGAACGATCGCCGCTGTGGTGCTGAGGATCTTGGACTCTGGGGGACCCGCAGCCCCACTGACGACCCACTTTACTTGCCGACCCAAGTACTAAGTACTTATCTAAGTACTCAGCCTGCCATTGCCTCCTTTCTTCATGTGTACAAAGGAGAGAAGAATAACATCAACCTCGTGGGGTCCTTGGGAGGAAGAGAAGACCTACTAGTGATAACTAACCCCGGCTGCACGTCCACCCTCAGCAAATGCCAGTTGTGATCAATGTGCTCATCTGACAAAACCACATAGTTCTTCCCGTTTCCGTCTCAGCCTCGGATGCTGCAAAGGTCACAGATGTAGAAGCTGCTATGAGCCACTCAGAACTCCACCACTCCTGGCTTCTCAGGCCAGGTCCCGGCTCCAGATCTGACAAGCTGCATGGTGTTGACCAGGTCACTTCTGCGAGTCGCACCCAAGACGCCTGGGACAGGAGAACCCAAGCCACCAAGCCTGGCCTCGGCGCCAGCGCCCAGTGCCACAGAGGCCCCATCAACACCAGTCTCCTTGCTCTTTTCCCTGGTCCTCCTATGTTTTTTTCCAATTTGTCGCCGGGAATCTGTCCTGTCCAACCGTGGATGGACTCGAACAGAGCCACAGCAGGCCTGGCACAGACAGGCCTCCGTTTGCAGGTTGACTCCTGGAGAAGCTAACCCTTCTGGAGCTAAAAGTAGAGAAGAGCGCTGCTCACCACGGGGCCAGGCTCTCGGCCTTAGCACCATTGACATTTGGGGCCGAATCTCTCTTTGCCGGGGGCTGTTTGTGCATTGCAGGATGTTAGCAGCACCCCGGCCTCTGCCCACTAGATGCCAGTACGCCCCCCACACCAGACACTGCTAAATGCCCTCGGGGGAGGGGAAGGGGCAAATCACCCCCTGCCATGCCACGCTTCCCCCGAGACTGTTTTTTGGGGAGATAAGAACACTAACAACCGCCACTAAAAGCAGGAAACTAGGAGGAAGGACGCGCCCCCAACAATATTATAGACGCATCACCAGGCCAGTTGGTTCCTTCCATTTCAAGGGACAAAGATGCGGAGGCCACCTCAGGGGGTGGGGTCTGCCACCAGGATGCATGGGAGGGGAGGGAGTCGCACAGCCCTGCACCAGGGAAACGGGAGCAACAGCCCCTGAGCGGACAGGGTACAGAAGACCCTTGTGAGCCCAGCATCAGCCCTGGGGTCCCCTCCCTGACAGGGTACAGAAGACCCTTGCGAGCCCAGCGTCAGCCCTGGGGTCCCCTCCCTGATTGATGCACGTCTGCTGCTTTTTGCCTCTCCTTGGTCCACAGTCCTGGCCCTCACTTGGTATACCTGACATTCAAAACTTTCAGGGAGGCCAATTTAGGGTCAGCTAATCTCCATTAGCTGTCTTACGAGTTTGGATTCCCCAGAAACAGACTCTGAGACAAAGCTTCAAGTGCAAGGGAAGTATTTGGGAGTAACTCCCAGAAGCACTAGAGAGGGAGTAGGGAATTGAGACTAGGAAGGGAAGGAAGCCAGTAAAGGATGCTCTCAGAGCGGGTAGCCACTGTGGCCAAATGGGGCTTAATCTGCGGGTGCCAGTGTGGAACACAAGCCTGTGTTATCCCATCCAAAGAGGAGAGAGCTGGGTGCCTACACACCCTCTCTCATGAGCCACAGTTAAGGGCTGCCTCTGGGGGGTGTTAATTCCTCAGCCGATAATATAGCCTATGCAGCAAAGGCGTTTCCGACGACCAGAGAGCGCTCTCAGGCCCGAAGAGCCACACACGGGCGTGATGCGGGTGGGGTCCCAATGTGTCTCTTCTGCCACCTGATAGGATCAGTGCTACCGGACAGAGCTCTAGGACCATGCCAGCCCACCAGCACTGGCCTCTCCTACTTTTCTTCTGTGCTGAGATTCCCGAGTGCTCAGAAAAACGTCTCTGAAGAGACATTCAGTGTAAGTATGTCCCAAACAGTACAATGAGAGACTGAATATACACACAGATAATGGTCAGACCATGTATAAAAGCAGATCTCTGACCCACGACCTGCAGCAACCTGCCCGGGAAACCAAGCCCAGGAAGGCAGCCTGCTGTAAGCCAGACTTGGGGGAAGTGAGACAGCTGTCTCTGCTGACAATGCAGGAAGCCAAACAACAACTCCTGGCCCCCAACAGCCAGAAGCTGATTACTAACGGACAGCTTCCCAAAGTTTGTCCCCATTTCGAACTTCAGACCAACCAGAGGAAGCCAACTATGGAGCCCTAAGCCAGCCATGTAACACACCTCCCTCGTAGTTGGCCACCTCCAGCTTCCCCAGGCCCACTGTCCCCCATCAGTCCCCACACCCGAAGCCCTCCCTTTTTCCACCAGAAAGCTTTCCCACTCCTCTGTCTGCCTGTGGGTTGCTGCCAAAACACAGGTGATGGTGGCTGACCCTCTTGCCGTAGCCAGCTCTGAATAGATAGCCTTTACTTTTCTCATTTGATTGGTCTTTATTTCTACAATAAGTATGTCTCAAGTAAGTTACACTAAAAATTTATGGGGTTTTATCTGATATTGAAATTGAACTGGGCATCCTGAATTTTATCTGGAAATGCTAACGCTGCTTCATCTACGTGAGGATCCAAGTCAAGGCTCCATCCCCTCGGGTTGGAGGACTGCTGTGTTTCCACAGCTGGAAGGAGGGACTTCATAAGGTATGTGTCTGTAGCAAGCAAAGAGCAGAGACAGTAATTACCACCAACTGCAGACTGTCTTCCCATCAAAAAGAACCAAGTGGAAGCTAAGGGAGTATTTGCTTTAGGGTTGAACTTTTAAACATAAATGGAAACTTAGAGCAGTAAATATTCCCTGTCAAAGATGCATTTAACTCATAAGTTATCTAACACTAATTACCTATTGGCTGCATGACTTTGGACAAGCTACTTTACATCTCAGGGGAGAGAGGTTTTGCAATCGGAGTTCAGCCACATGAACTACCTCTTTTTAAAAAAAAAAAAAGTCAACACTCTTCAGGGGAACATAACAGAATTCTGAGGATCTGCAATTTATCGTTCACAATATCCAGGATACGATATCATTCATCATGTCCAGGATATAATCCAAAATTGCTTTATATAAAAAGAATCTGCAAAAAAAAAAGAATCTGCAAGATTCTTAGAGAAAAGACATAGAGATCAACCCCATTCCAGATATTGGAATTAGCAGATAAAAATTTACAGCAGGGCTTCCCTGGTGGTGCAGTGGTTGAGAGTCCACCTGCCAATGCAGGGGACACAGGTTTGTGCCCCGGTCCGGGAAGATCCCACATGCCGCGGAGCGGCTGGGCCTGTGAGCCATGGCCGCTGAGCCTGCGCGTCTGGAGCCTGTGCTCTGCAACGGGAGAGGCCACAACAGTGAGAGGCCCACATACTGCAAAAAAAAAAAATATATATATATATATATATATATGTATATTCACAGCAGTTATTATAATTACTCCCAAGGACATAAAGGAAAATATTCCTGAAATAAATTAAGAGATAGAAAAATCTCAGCAGAGAAATAGACATTTAAAAAAGTCTACACAGAATTCTAGTTGAGTAAAAATATCCTTCAAGAATGAACATGAAATACAGACATTTGCACATAAGAGAAAACTGAGAGAATTTGTTGCTATCAGATCTACAACCAAAAAAATGCTAAAGGAATTTTTTAGGCTAATGGGATATGATAATAGGTAGAAACTCAGTTCTTTAGGAAAGAATGAAAAGCATTGGAAATGTTAAATATATGGATAAATATAAAAGACTCTTTTCTCTTAATTTCTTTAAAATATACTGTGTAAAACAATAATTATAACATGTTATTGTAGGGTTTATAAAATATATAGATGAAATACTTATGATAATTGCAGCTTAAAGGTAGAGGAGGGTGGGAAATGGAGCTATATGATTGCCAGGTTTAAACATTTCACATGAAGTGGTACAATATTAACTCTAAATAGACCGTGAAGTGTTAAAAGATATATGTTTTAATCTCTAGAACAACCACCAAAGAAGGGGATTCTAAGGGAGCTATGTGTCTTCCAGTGGCCTCCAATTCCGCCTCCATATTTCTTCCATATTTCTGGGTTTTGATCCTTTTCTGTCCCTTGCTGGTCCCTACCCCAGTTCATTCACTCGGCAAAACACCACCCATGAGTGAAAGCCCACGTGTAAGACGGACTTCACTGAAATTTGGGGGCAGTGTTTTGTTGCCACATCACAGACAACGATTTACAAATAACTATTATACATCTTTGTTCTTAAAATTCTTCAGTCACCTGGCCACCCGAAATTTCTCTCTGAGCTACTTTCTCTGGGGTGCCCCCGCACCCTGCACTGGCCCTCCCTCTGCTCAGAATTCTCCACAACCTTCTTATTTTGTCCTATGGAACCACATGGTTCTCCGTTGCATTCAAAGCCCATCCTTGCCAGGATTTGGGGGTCACTACTTCACAATAGCCATGACCTTGCAAGGTGCAAGAAGATAGTTTTCCCTTTGAAAAATTCCACTACTAACTTTTAGACACGTTTTCCTCTTTTTTACATATAGATACACAACTGAGCTGTCTCCCAGCTCCCTTCTCTATTACATAGAACAGACGAGCTCCAATCCAAACTTGCGTCGTCCACTCATCCAGGTTCTGAGCCAAAGAAACCTGCCCTCGACAGCCATTGTTACTGAAGTAACTTCTCCGGGGCCCCAGGCCCCACCCCACCTGGCTTATTTGCTCTGCCAGCATATAAATGTATTAAGCATGTCCCACATGCTAGGCACACAGTGCTTGTCGTAATATTGTCATAATATTACATATGTAACTCTCCCTAAGAGGGGTTTTTCGGCAGGCTGCTAAGAGTATAAAAAATCTTCTCTCCGTATCATCTCCTTGTTACTGATGGACACTGAGCCACCTTAAGGCCTGTTTGAGAAACCTTAGTCTGACCGTTGCAGTCATCCATTGCCACATAATAACACTCCAAAACTCGATGGCTTGAAACAGCGACGACACTTATTTGGCTCATAAACCTGCAATTCGGGCAGGGCTTGTCGGGGACAGCAGAAACCTGCTTTAAAATCCTCAGTGCCGTCCTCCCCTACCCTCTCCACTTCCTGGTCCTCTCCTCTCTCTCCGTCGCCCTCCTTCCCCTCTCCACCACCCACCTCTACACCCATCCTTCCTCACTCCCCTCTCTCTGCCCTAGTTCGTGCAGTCCCTTTTTTATCAAGTTAAATTTAGATTCTCACGTTTTTCCTTTCCCCGTGGTCCATTTCTATCTTTCCTCAATGGAACCAACAAAATTTTTCCTCGTTAGGAAGGTGGAAGAGGGTGGGTCGTCACTCTTTAATATTTTTCATATATATAGATTTGAAAATAAACCGAATAATTTTAATTCAGTAATTATATTTGCAAATTAACCTAGTATTTTGGGTAGACTAGACATCTTTGTATGTGCATAACCCATGATCGTAAATAGATGCACCTGAACGTATAGGCTATGGCACACTCAAGAGAGACATTAATGAAGAGATTATAGGGGTGCAGGCATCGAAGACAACTAGCAAAGGATGTTGAGGCACCCAGGGATTAGCAACAGCAGAAAGCCATCACTACCCATAGATCTGAAGCGGCGTGGTGTTACCCAAGGCAGTGAGAGCTTGAGCCGGAAGAGGGGTCCCTGTCAGAAGCTATAGTCACAAAAAACAAAACGAACAAACAACAACGAAAAACCCCACCAATAACAACAAAGAAGGACATGGGTTAAAAACACCTTGACTTCCCTCTTCTCCTGCCTTTTTATTCCCTGCTGGTTCTTCCCATTGGCCAGACCCAGCCAGAGGCCAGAGTGCAAGGGAGCTCAGGTGGTGATGCTGTCACAGGGGTCAGCCTCCAGACATGGAACACACTGAGAAGGGCAGAGAATGGGGAGGAGGGTGGGCAAAGGGAGAAAACCCAGCACAACTTGTTACAAAAATGTTAGATTTTTAAAATGTTAGAGTTTTAAAATGTTAGATTTTTAAAATGTTAGAGTTAGATTTAAAAATGTTAGAGTTAGATCACGGTAACTCTATGCATACATCAACTATGTATCAACTATGTATCAACTATGTATCAACTATGCATACATCAGGAGTAAAAGAAGGCGAGGGGAGGGGGGAGGCACATGTCCAAACAATTAAGAAAAATAGACATTGACAGCAATTGGCATGACAGTCATTCTTAATTACATGAGCTAACAAAGTGGGATTCCTGGCATGACTTACTACAAAGGAATTTATCTTTGGCTTGGAAAGCAGAATGGTTCTTATAACAGATTCTTCTAATTATGTTTTGCTTGTGCTAATACGAAGATTTGCTTCCTCAAGTAAATACCACCTGATCACAAAGCAAGATGGCTCAAAAGTACACTGAACTCCAGGTGGAAGCCAGGCTGGGATTTGGCAATTTGCAGCAGATGATGCTCAAGTAAGTGGAAGTTGTTGCTTTGGTTTCATGGGGGCTGTTCTCTCCAGCTAGTCTGTCAAAGCACCAGAGGCAGCTACTGTGTCTCGTGCTTTTTCTGGGTGCCTCAGAAATAATGGTACTCAAAGTTCACTAGGCATGAGAGTCACCTGAGGAACTTGTGAGAGTGCAGATCCGAGGCCCACCAGAAGGAAGGATTCCCTTGGTCTAGATGGTGCCTAAGAATCTGAATTTCAACATTCATTCCAGACCATTCTGATGCTGGTGGTCAGGGCATCACATTTAGGGAAACGCTGTTCCAAAGGCTGAACACACGATTCATATGCCAAGGAGACAAAGAGGTGTAATAGACAAAGTGGGTATCATAGATGATAAAGTGGGTATAATAGATAAAGTCAGGAGATGATTTGGGTCCAGAGCTGGGTTCAGATCCTAACTTTGCCCTTGATTAGTTGAGGCCAATTACTTTCTCTGATTGGCATTTTCAAAAAGAGTAAAAAACAGGGGCTTCCCTGGTGGCACGGTGGTTGAGAGTCAGCCTGCCGATGCAGGGGACACGGGTTCGTGCCCCGGTCCGGGAAGATCCCACATGCCGCGGAGCGGCTGGGCCCGTGAGCCATGGCCGCTGAGCCTGCGCGTCCGGAGCTTGTGCTCCGCAACGGGAGAGGCCACAACAGTGACAGGCCCGCGTACCGAAAAAAAAAAAAAAAAAGTAAAAAATGTACCTGAGAGTACACTTGAAGGTAATAAATGGAAAGTGAAAATCATGATTAATATCCAGTGACACTCACCATTTGTACCCAAAAGCTCCTTGAGTGAGGTTTTCTCAAGATGACAGGGCTCTGGGGGTCCTACCACAAAAGACCCATGAGGACGGCATCTCTGAGGCCCAGGACTATGTCCTTGTGCCCACGGAGCACCATCCTGCGATACGGTAGTTCATACATTTCATAGATTTTTAGGCTTTGCTCTTTCCTTGTTTCCATTCAGGAAGTTATTATTCATCCTGCAGCATATGGATAACAGGTTTTTCTACCCATTTTCTCTCGTCACTGGCATTACACCATTAAACAATATGGTGTTAACAAAAAAATATTAAAACTAGCCATCTTAGTTTTTTGGTTCTGGGTCATAGTATAGCAAACTGAAAAGGAAAATCTTTCACACAGTCCCAGTGGTGCAGAAACATTTAGAAATGATTCTAAATATAGATTTCCAGCTGACAGAGGGGTTGTTTTATGTCATTCTGTAATTTCCTTTTCACAGCGTGTTCTGTGTGCCGGGGTAAAGATTTTTAATGAAGTCAGAATGCTAAATTTAAGTGAACCTTTGCTCTCCGTTCATTGCAAAAGCATTTCGTTACCATTTAATTGGCTGCGCATCTTGGCATCAGACGCCCAAGCAGCAAAACAGACATCAGACCTCGTAATGCAACAGTCTTGATGATGCCCAGATTCTAACTATCACTGTGGGTCTTTCCTAATCTTTCACTTAATAGACTTTCAGTGAATACATGTACAAAGAGTTTCCATTGTTCCTATTAAATCATCCTAATTAGACATGAATACGTGATAATATGACTTGAGGAATATTTTACATAATGTAATTACCAATATTAGATGACATATAATAAGCTCCAAATTTTGTGGTCAATGAATAGCCTACGAATACCGCTTATTGTCGGGAATAAATTTAAAACGCAAGCTGTCCCAAGCAAGCCATACAAAACGTTTACTTATAACTCAGGTCCCAAATCTACAGTCACCTGTTAGTGACTGTAAAATCTGATGGAGCTCTACTGGACCTTCAAACTTAGGTGTGCATGAGAATCCCCTGAGAGGCTTTTAAAAATACAGGTTCTGGGGCCACCCACGGAGGAGTTGATTCAGCAGCTCTGAGGGTGGGGGAGAGGTAAAACGTGCATTTTAAACACCTCCCCAGGTGATGCTGGTGTAGCTAGCTGGGAACTAACTAGTCCATTTTTCCTGGAGGCCCTCCTCTCTCCTTTGTTCCTACCCTTGGGCCACTCCCAACCCAGGTATCCTTTTCAACACTGGCCTGGAGGCAGGTGTGTATCTATGATCAAGGAATGTTCTTCCAGCTCTCCAACTCTTGGCTTGACCCCATGGCAATCTAATCACTAACAAGGTAAATTCACACAGATCCAACAGGTTACCCCCAGAGAACGCTCAGAGAGGTTCTGGATGCCTTTGGGCCAAACAAAAATGCACAGTCATGTGCGTTCTTTTCTTGATCCTCTCTACTCTGTAGGGTGGGTCTTATGTGTACTTTACAGAGGAAGAAGCTGAGATTCAGAGAGGTCAGGGCACTTGGCAAAGCTCACACAAGAAAGGTGGAGAATTCTGAGCCTGTCTCAGGCTCCAAACGTGTGCTTACCTTGTCAAGAGCTCAATTATGTTGCCAGGATATGTGGAGGTGGGTTAAGCATTTTAC
The DNA here is from genome assembly GCF_039906515.1 of Pseudorca crassidens. NCBI lineage: Eukaryota > Metazoa > Chordata > Mammalia > Artiodactyla > Delphinidae > Pseudorca > Pseudorca crassidens. The sequence continues at coordinate 7,022,944 of NC_090301.1, read as the reverse complement.
ATAAAAGAATAAACCAATTACCTCTCGGAATTAATTTTCTATACAAGAGGAGATTACTGTACATTCACAGAATAGCAGCTACACAGGAAATGATTAAAATTCTAAGAAACATCTCCCTGTCTCTAGCTTCAGACCTTTTACAATGCTTCCATCTTATGGTTAGGTGTGAAAACAAAAAATTAAGTCCTGGTTTGTCTCCCGTTTTCAAACCCTCTATCAATGGCCCAAGGACATCCTGGCTTGGGTGGGGGCATTGCAGGAGCTATTTCCCAACAGGATCAGAAAAGTGATCTTCATAAACGTAAGGCTGGAATTTTCAAAGCTAACTTTTGCAGTTTTGATGGGTTTGCAGTTTTGATGGTATTCTCAGACTCCATAACAAAGTAACATACCGTTCATTTTCTGGTGAGAGCCCATTTCCTGGTTCACAGACGGCTGTTTTCTCAGTCTTCACATGGCAAAGAGAGAAAGAGATTTCTCTCTCCCTTCTTTTTCTTATAAAACCTATTGGATTAGGGCCCCATGCTTATGACCTCATCAAAATTTATCTCCTGAAAGCTCTATGTCCAAATACAGTCACCTTGGATTTAGGGATTCAACATATGAATTTCGGGGGCATACAATTCTGTTCAGAGCAGATGGATTCAGTAATTTTCTAGAAAAGCAACTTTGGAGAGATGCAAATAGGCAGCTTTTCCTAACTGAAGGCAGTAAGCTCTGAGAAGGTACACTTCCAACGCTTTTGTGGAAAAATGGGTGGTGTATCAGGAAGTCAACACGTGGGGTTACCAGGCCTTAGGCCGGAACCCTGAAAGATGCTGTGGCTGCTGAATCCGGTTCCATAGTGTCCGAGGCAGAATTGTATGCAAATACCTTTGAATATGGACATTTCTCAGGGAGGTATTGCTCTAGCCACAGTGGCTTCCCTGCTGGGTTTTGGCAAGCTATGGTGTTAGGGCTGTCTTAGGCTGGGTTCCCTAGAAGCAGAGCCTGAGACTGGGATTCGTGTGCCAGCAATTTATTGACAAAATGCTCTCAATCCAGACATCAGGATAGGCATTGAGGGAAGGAGGATAGGTCAGGGGAAGAAATTAGGCAGAATTGTAGTTTTTAGAGAAGTCTGTCCTCAGTCTGTCCCATGGGGCACTCCGGAAGATATATTGCATCACAGAGAGTGTCCTGTTCAAAGGCAAGGGCACTGGGCACCCAAGCCTCCTCCTATCAGTTAGTCATTGACCACCTTCTAGGCATCTCTTGGAGGGGAGCTGGCTCTGGTCAGCCAAGGGCAGTCCTCCAGAGAAGGGGACAGTTGTGAGCCTTTTGCTGTCAACACCCACTTCAACACAGGACTGGGTGCACTGGCTGCTGCAGAGGACCAGGTGGGCTCCAAATGCACCTGCTACAGAGCCTGCTCTAGCTGAGCCCTCTGCCTGGATGCTCTTCCGCCAGATAACCTTTTAGCAGACTCCCTCCCCTCTGTCAGGTCTTTGCTAAAACCTCACCTTCTCAATGAGGTCCACACTGGCCACCCTGGCCACCTTACTGATGTGCAAACTGCACCTCCACCCCCTCACCAGCACTGTGACTCTGATCCACCCTTTCTTTTTGTTCACAGCTCTCATCGCCCTCAGACATACATAACTTACGTCTTTCATATGTTCAGTTTCCTTATGGTCTGTATCTCCCATTAGAATGGAAGCTCTTCATAAATACTGGTCTAGCTTTAGCCCCGAGAATACCGCCTGGCATATGCAAGGCACTTAATCAATGCTTGCTGAGTTAATTATTTAAGTCACAAAGGGACCCAGACCAAAGAAGAGAGGAGGTCAAGACTCCAAAAGAAGAGAGGAGGTCAAGACTCCAAAGAAAAGATGGTCTAAAAGTACAGTAGCCAATCCAGTAGGGTGCATCTTGGGTCCTACAGGAGGGGTAACACCACCTCCATCTTCGGGTCCAGATGAATGTAAAGTGGTCATTAAAATGGCTCTGTGTGGCTGCTCAAAGCTGTCTGCCCAATACGGTTGCTGTAGTGGAGGACTTACTAGGCTACTACTGGCACTTCTGAAATAACTTTGTCGTATTCTCCCTCAGAAGACCACCCTGATGATAAGACCTTAGTTAGCAGAACTTTTCATCCTAAGGTACGGAAATGCTAAGATATGGAAACACTCAGATATGACAGTGCTTCATAGATACCACATGAGGAATTTTTACAGCTTCCTTAGAAGATGCATGCTAACGTGCACACTCCCATTAGTTCCGTGACAAGGTCCACCACGTCCTATCTGCCTCATAAAGAAGAGATCTTGGACAAATCGTGAAAAAAATTTTTTTAATCATCTCTTCCTTGCCTTCCCCCCCCCCCAAAATTCACAGGAAATGGTTTATTCCTTGCCTAGACAAAATGGGCAAAAGATTTAGATAGAGATTACCCAAAAGAGAATGAATCATGAGTAACCAAATAGATGGGAAAAAGTTCAATTTTACCAAATTAAAACAACAGTCAAATACGATTGTCATCTATCAAATAGCAAAGTTGTTTTTCATTTTTCGTTTTTTTTTTTCTATTGTACTACCAAAACTGGCAAAGAAATGGTTCTACACATGGATGGAAGTATAAAGTCATAAAAGCCTATGGAAAGTTATATGGTCAGATGTATTTAAAGACTTTGCTCTCTTCATAACCTTTGACCTGTGAGAGTCAGAACCCTGGTGGAACCCAATCCTACCAAAATAATCAGAAATTCAGGGAGAGAAGAGCCTTTTGAAACCAGCCATAGGGGTTTATAGCAGGACTAAAATGCCAGGAAGAGGAAAGAAGAGAAAGAGACTCCTTGGGTAAGATGCTGATAGATTCCCTCAAAATTTCTCTTTGGTTTAACTTTCTATCACTAGGACAAATTTTCTTTAACAAACCTGTCAGTAAAATGTACTTCTGATAACAAGTGTGTTTTCAGGTCCCTAAGACATTTTACAAATCCCCACATAATTGTGTGATGAAAGGTCATTTACTCTGTCAAAAATATATTCTATTAACTCAGGCTGAAACGTCACGTACGCATTTTCTACATTTAACTTGACTTTGCCCATGAGTTGGATAATAGATCTGAACCCAGCATCGAAATATGCAAATCATCCCACCTGGGATGCAAATGTCAAATATGCAGAGACAGACTTCAGAACACATTGTGTGTGTGTGTGTGTGTGTGTGTGTGTGTGTGCGCGCGTGTGTGTGTGCAAGGACAACTTTTGTCACATTTACCCTGTGGCCCAACAAAGAGACCACTGGTATTTAGTTTCATAGTTGTATTTGCTGCTTTCATGTGCTTCTGACTTGAATCTTGTTTCCGATAGTTCCCAAACCTTCCCTGTGCATGGCTCTTAGTAACTTGGAGCCATGTTAATAAATTTTATTTTCAAAATTCAGAAATTCAGAATTCAAAACAACAATTTAAAAAATTCTCTGTGGAAAGGGGCGGGGGTGCAATGAATTGGGAGATTGGGATTGACATATATACACTATTTATACTATGTATAAAATAGATAACTAGGGCTTCCCTGGTGGTGCAGTGGTTGAGAGTCCGCCTGGCAATGCGGGGGACACGGGTTTGTGCCCCGGTCCGGGAAGATCCCACATGCCACGGAGCAGCTAGGCCCGTGAGCCATGGCCGCTGAGCCTGTGCGTCTGAAGCCTGTGCTCCGCAATGGGAGAGGGCACAACAGTGAGAGGCCCGCGTACCGCAAAAAAAAATAATAATAATAACTAATGAGAGCCTACTGTATAGCTCAGGGAACTCTACTCAGTTCTCTGTGGTAACCTAAATGGGAAGGAAATCCAAAAAGGGGGGGATATATGTATACGTATAGCTGATCCACTTTGCTGTATGGTAGAAACTAACACAATATTGTAAAGCAACTATACTCCAATTAAAGTTAATTTAAAAAAAAGGAAAAAAAACATGAATCAATAGACAGGATGTGTTCGTTTTGTAGCCTCAGCAAAAAGGACTCCTATGTCTTATGGAAATGATCACAAATTTCAAACAAATAATGTGAAAATTAATGAGAAAAAACCAAAAAATTCTTTGGGGACTTCCCTGGTGGCACAGTGGTTAAGAATCTGCCTGCCAAAGCAGGGGACACGGGTTCAAGCCCTGGTCTGGGAAGATCCCACATGCCACGGAGCAACTAAGCCCATGCGCCACAACTACTGTGCCTGCGCTCTAGAGCCCGTGAGCCACAGCTACTGAGCCCGTGAGCCACAACTACTGAAGCCCACGCGCCTAGAGTCTGTGCTCCTCAACAAGAGAAGCCACTGCAATGAGAAGCCCGCACACCACAACGAAGAGTAGCCCCCACTCACCGCAACTAGAGAAAATCCACACGTGGCAACGAAGACCCAATGCAGCCATAAAAAATTAATAAATAAATAAATTTATTGGAAAAAAATGGAGATCCAGGCATCACCCACCTTCTGACAGCCCAAAACACTGTGGCTCAGGAGGTAGCCCGCATATCCTCTGAAGAGCACCCCTAGGAGAAACAAGCTTGACCACTATGCCGTCATCACGTTCCCCTCACCACGGAGTCAGCCATGAAGAAAATAGAAGACAACAACGCACTGGTGTTCATTGTGGATGTCAAGGCCAACAAGCACCAAGTTAAACAGGCTGTGAAGAAGCCCTATAACATCCACATGGCTAAGGTCAACACCCTGATCAGGCCTCATGGTTAGAAGAATGTATATGTTCGACCGGCTCCTGACTATGATGCTTTGGGTGTTGCCAACAAAATTGGGATCATCTAAACTGAGTCCAGCTGGTTAATTCTAAATATAAAAGTCTTCGCTATTAAAAAGAAAGAAAAAATAGCTTCAGCCCATAAAACAAGTGCTCACCCAAAATGGGATTTAAGGGTTTTTGTTTTTTTTTTTTAATCTTTTGGCCATGCAGTGCGGCAGGTGGAATCTTAGTTCCCTGACCAGGGATCGAACCTGAAACCCCTGCAGTGGAAGCGCGGAGTCTTAACTACTGGACCGCCAGGGAAGTCCCAAGTTTTTGTTTTTTAAATTTTTAGCGGAAAAGCTGCTTAAAAGGTTGTTGGCAGTTCCCAGTTTCTGAAGGCAGAGCCTGTGCAGCAGAGGTGTTCCCTGATTACTCCATGAAAGTATTTACCCAGACTTCATTTACTTTGGAAAAATTAATAGAAATGGGCTATTTAGTTACCCAAAGGTGAAGCAAATTCCCGCCCATTGATCTTGGAGATGCTGTGAAATCATAGCAGATGGGAATACAGGGTTGCTGGGGAGGAGCGGAGAAGATTCCATTCACCCCCATCCCACCACAGGAGACCTGCCTTCACGGCCCTCGTGTGAGAAGTCACATGGGGTCTGGCAGAGAGGGCAGGCAGGCCCCCCACGTTGCAGCATGAGGGGCTGTCACCTCCCCAGTCATGAATCCGGGCCTGAGAAAGGACACAGCAAGGCCGTCTTCCCCCAGCTAGAAGCCCCCTTACTCCAGACCCAGGACCTGCAGCAGCGCTTGGTTCATTCCCTCAGATCCTGGCAAAGGCAGACAGGACCAGGAGGGAATTCCCTGCTTTGAGCCTCTGCCATAAAATTATGTTTAAGGGACTTTCCAGCTGTCGAATTCTGTATTTCCATTGTAGTCAAGGATCTCTGCTTACGAGGAAGAGAAACGAGCTACAGGTGGAGATGGAGCAATGGCAGAGGCCAGGGAGCACAGATGACATGCAGGCTCAGACACATGGTGGCGTGGGGAGTGGGGCTCTTCCCTGGCTGTGGTCTTCCCCAGACGTTTCCTCTGCCCACTTTCCTTGCTCCCCTCTCCTTCCTGGTCTCCCTGGCTTTGCTTTGGCTCCACATAGCTGCTCGAACCCTGAAGTCCAGCTCCCCATGCCTGGACCCCTGGAAGAGGAACCTGGCCCATCTTGGGTGTCCACAGCTGCTCCAAAGAGCGATGGGTCACATAGGTCCAGTCCCGTGGTGGAAACATAAGCACCCACACCCATGATGTTATTAGAGGGAAAGCAATTAGACTTGGGGGGTCAGGACCCCCAAAATGTCTATAGCAGAACTGGCAGCTCACTCCTTCTCCCATTCTCTCCTGGTACTTGGGTTTCATCACAACCTCTGGTTCCCTGACGAGCACATGCCAAGTCAGGATTAGATGTAACAGATTTACTGACGGAGACACCTGGGAGAGGAGATGGAGGAATGGGGGTCTCTGGATGAGGCTAGAAGAGCTGTCAGACCATGTGCAGGCCAGACCCTGGGAAGGAGAGAGGGAGGAAGGGAGGTTGGGAAGGAAGGCCCTCAGCCTGCAGTGAGTTCTAGCAAAGTTTCAGCAGGGCTGATAGGGCGTCTGTCTTAATCAGCTCTGGCCTCTTTAACAAGATACCACAGACTGGGCACTAAATAACAGATATTTATTCTTCACAGTCTGGAGGCCAGGAAGTCCAAGATCTATGTGCCAAAAGATTCTATGTCTGGTGAGAGCCCTCTTCCTGGTTTGCAGATGGCCTGGCAGAGAGAAATCATCTCTCAGGTGTCTCTTCTTATGAGGGCACTAATCCCATTCATGGGGGCTCCACCCTCCTGACTTAATCACCCCCCAAAGGTTGCACCCCCTAATACCATCACATTGGGGGTTAGGGCTTCAATGCATGAATTTTGGGAGGACACAAGATTTAGTCCATAACAGTGTCCTTGAGGCAAAGTCAGTCAGAGGAGTCTCACATGTCTCAGGAGTGACTTTGCCTTAGTTCCCCTGCTGTGCTTGGTCCCTGGTTGAGGTTTCCATCAGAAATGTGGACATGGCTTTATTGCAGCGGTGGATTCAGAGAGCAGCAGCAGTGGCTGTCAGTCAATTTTGATTCCCCAGTAGGAGATCTGAAGGGCATAAGTTCAAGGCCAACACACAGGCGCTTCTTTATTTTAAGAATGCAAAAACTCTCCTTAGCCTGAAAGCCTCACAAAAACAAATAGTCTGGATCTGGCCCACCTGCCATATTTTGCTGACCCCCCCCACCCCCCGCCCTTGGTTTAAATTACAAGTTAAGGTTTCAGTTGTTTGAATCTGAAATCCTCCTAACTTCCACAAGTGGGGGAGTATTGCTGACACAAGAATGCTGACTTAAGGCTGCTTGTCCTTCTAATTCCCCTCGTAAATTAGTCCATTGACACTCAGACTTACTGCATCTTACTTTAATTCTTGCTTGCATGAGAGAATGAGTGTTTTCCTTTTCCTCCTGTCCACTCCTCACCTCCTGAAGCAGGTAACATTTAAGTTTACAGTAATGGGTGTGGGGTGGGGGCAGGGCTTCTGTAACAGAAGTCAAGACCTGAGAGGAGAAAAATAATCTTAAAAATAATCTTACAGGTTTTTTTCCTTTTGTCCACGACGTTCAGCATGCGGGATCTTAGTTCCCTGACCAGGAATCGAACCTCTGCTCTCTTCAGGAAAAGCACAGAATCCTAACCACTGGACCACCAGGGAAATCCCAATAATCTTACGGTTTAATAAGGCACTGGAGAGGCACTAGCAAGAATCAAAGATCTGACAGTCTTTTAGATCCATCCCTACCAACCCCCTTCCCAGCCAGACCAGAGGGTCATTCACTCTTTCCTGCAACACCCGCCCCCCCCACACACACACACACACCCCAACTGACAGGAAATGGGTGGAGCGCAGAGTGGCTGACAAACTTAACCATCACAGGGGTGGAGCTCATATTGGACACCAAAGGGATGGGGCCTTGAGGGAAAGAGAGCTAAGAAAACTAGAGGGCTGGAGAGAGAGAGGTAGGGGGATAGGTTGTGGAAGGGAGAGGCGGAGAGGGTGAGGGCCACTCTGCTCCCAGGGTGTAATCCTGTGGTGCAGCCCCAAGGTCTAGGGCAAGGCCCAGGCCCACGGGAATCACAGGCTGTGTTGGAAAGACCAGAGAGGACACCCCTGACTCTCCACCTCAATGCAGACTATGTAAGGGCTGGACCAGATCACATGAACCTGTCGGGAAGGCCAGTTGAACGGTTTCCTAGGTGTACTTCATGGCCAGACAATTCTGCCTGGACTGGACTGCCCCACACCTCCAGAAGAACGAGGGCTGTGCTGGGATTACCCAGGCAACTGGAGAAGCCGTTGATCCAGCATACTCTTTGACAAAATTAAGGGAGCTCTGCAAGGAACCTTTGGTTGTGGGGAAGTTTAAGAGACTGAGGTCTGGTGCATGACCTGGCATAGAAAAATGTCCTTATTGGAAAGAAGAGGTTCAGAACCAAGAACTGGAAAGTGTGTGCAGTCACACAGCACACAGAGTGGCCAGCCCTGAGCCCCGTCTCTGCAGGACGCTGCATCCCTGGCTGGCCCCTCCGTATTTAGGGATCAGCCTCCCAAAAGCAAATTGTCTGGGCATCCGGATTTGCAGAGCAAGTTCAACACACTGCTGCTCCAATTGTTGGCTTTTTTAAAGACAGAACGTCAACTTGATGCCTCAGCAAGGAACCCCATCTCATGATATGCAATATTTATTTAGTTAGTTATTTAATCAAAATACTATTCCACTGCTGTGTGCTCTCTACGTGGTTCTACTGCATGAGGATGCAGTGGTGGTTAAACACTCTGAAAAACTATTAATATCCCATGAGTCATCGAAATGGTGCTTTTCCAAATAGTGTCCCTTCACTTTCCGATGAGGGGGAAATGACAATACAGTTCTAACATATGGCAACAGTATTTTCTAATATCCCCAGGCTGACTCTAATCACTTTGAGGTTATTAAAATTTTCTCTGACCAGCAGACACTATTATTTAGAACAGAGCTTCACTTAGACGTTCATGAGATCTCAGATCCAGAAACCTTTCCCCGAGAATTTGGAAATGGATTGCTGATGAACACAAAACATGCATGGTGAGAAGAGTGGGTTGACCTTCCTCCTTTTGTCAAGATTTTAAAGTGGAAAACCCAGCCTTAGTGACCACCTGTGGGGACACTACCGTTCTGTCTGCCCAGCCCTAGTGTTTTCTTGGGCTGGTCTGCTGTCTTCATCAGGACTCTTGGGAATTCCCTGGCAGTCCAGTGGTTAGGACTCTGCTTTTACACTGCAGAGGACACGGGTTCAATCCCTGGTCTGGGAATGAAGATCCTGCCAGCTGCACGGCGTGGCCAAAACCAACCAACCAACCAACAAAAAATCAGGTTTCTTGGGTGGCAAGAGAAAATAAAAGCCCAGAGTAAACCAGCTTTAGTGAAACACAGGAATGTATTAGCTCATGTAACCAGACTGGGAAGGTAGGGCTGGGCTGCTTTCAGGACTGGCGGGAACCAGGGACACTAATGCCGTCAGAATTTGGGGTTTCTCGTCTCCTCTTCTCCCTGTGTGTTTGCTCCATTTTTTTCAGGCTAAACTCTTCATGAGACCTGGGAGGGGACATGGCTACTAGCATGGCCATGCATGGCCTCACTTCCTAACGGAAGGAGAAAAAGGGCCCCCCTCTCCCAGATCCAGTTTAAAAATCCCTGTGGAGGACAGTGATTGGCAAGGGTTCCTATACCCGCCCTTGGGACCAGTTTCTTGCCCAATGGGGCCAGGAAAAACCATGACTATAGTCAGGAGGGTGGATGTGTTAATAAAAGGATGGCGGAGGGGAGAACATTTAAGATCTACTTAATAAATTTCAACTTTCAACAGTCTGAACAGACGTGTTCTACACCTACCTTCTTCTGGGACCTGTCCCTTCCCCTCCATCCAGAGGGAACCACCCTGGGAGACTGACCCTGCCTCTTTGCCACATAGATTATTAGATACGGGCACCTGCCAGTCCAGTAGCCTCCTCTCCCAGAAATTTTTTTTTTAAGTTATTTGGGGTTTGGGGGGCTTTTTTTGTTTTTTAAAATTTATTTATACTTTATTTACTTATTTTTGGCTGCGTTGGGTCTTCATTGCTGCACATAGTGTTTCTCTAGTTGCTGCGAGCGGGGGGCCACTCCTTGTGGTGGTGCACGGGCCTCACTGCAGTGGCCTCTCTTGTTGCGGAGCACGAGCTCCAGGCGCGCAGGCCTCAGTAGTTGTGGCGCACGGGCTTAGCTGCTCCGCGGCATGCAGGATCCTCCTGGACCAGGAAGCGAACCCGTGTCCCCTGCATTGGCAGGCAGACTCCCAACCACTGTGCCACCACGGAAGTCCCCTCTCCCAGAAATTTATTAGACCTGGGACTTGGATATGCCAGCTTGGTCTGCTGCTGGCTTGTACTGTGGCGATGCTGGAGGAGCTGGACAAAAAGAGCTGGACCACAAGACAAAGGATGTGGTAATTTACAGAGTGAGGCAGAGGCAAAGAGATGAGCATTCTGACAGGATCTGCATCTGGGTCCCAGTCCAGCCACATCCCTGCTGCCAGCCTGGTGCAGCACCCCATATCCATATAACCTCCCCTTTCCCTTAAGGAAGCTCGAATTGCACTTCTATTGCTTGCAGTCAAAAGCATTCTGATACTCTATCTCATCCTAAAAAACAAAAACAAAACAAAAAAACAGCCAGAACCTTTATACCCTGATCCACAGCAGAGGGACATATGGTCATATGGCTGGGTTCTGGCACCAGCCTTCCTCAACTGAATCCGAGTTCTGCCTCTTACTAACTCTGTGACATCAGACAAGCTACCTGACCTCTGCGTGTCAGTTTCCTCATCTGCAAAAGGACATACTAATAGTACCTACGTGGTAGTGTTTTGAGAATTAAATAAGTTAATCCATGTTGAGCAAAGTATCTGGCACGCAAAAATCACTCATTTAACATTAGGTATTATTCATAGTAGGAGAGGGCAGTAGTGTCTGGGAGAAATTTTATCATCTCTTTAAAGACCAAAGAGGCAAACCAAGGGAGATAACTTCCCACAGAGACACTCTCTCTCTCTAGCCATTGTCCCAGCTTGTTAGATGTGCCATGTTGAATCCTCCAGCCACCATTCCAGACACTTGGCTGTCAATTTATAAAAGGGATAACAAGGACTTTCTCTAAGAAAGTTAAAGTTTACTGTAATGCTTGTATTGGGGTACAGGGATAAGACCTACGTGAGACAGTCATTTTTAAAATGTGAAATCTAAGTGTCAACATATATGGAGTGGGTGATGAGACCTGTATGGGTTTTACTCCGCGTGCACAGAGAGTCTTTATAATGGAAATGTCAGGTGGTATGTATTCATATGTCTGCAAACACAATAACACTAAAGGAAACAAAGAAAAGCCAAGGGGTAAAAATGTCCAGCGCCAAAAAATGTGACATTTGGAAGGATCATCGGTGTGTCTGAAAATCCACGTCGGTTGGATTCTTGGCTATCCTTTCATTTACTCCAGCAGTCACTAGGTTAACTAGGTTACAGCAGTTAACACAGGAACATGGTTAGCTTATCTTACTTTCATTTTTAGTGATCTAATTTTGAGAACAGCTGAAAAGGAGTGGAAATAAAGATCGAGCCATATTTTTTTAAAACAGGAAATTATATTTTAAAAAAAGAATAAAAGCAAGAGAAAAAAAGAACAGAAGGGAATCAAAAGCCCTGGGCGCTGGCTGGGTCTTTTTGACTTTATAATTCCGTACATTCATGCATAATCACATTCAGATCTCCCTTCCTGAAGAGTGAGCTCCTTGAGGCCAGGATCCAAGTCTGGCCATCTTTGTCTCCAGGCAGTGCTCACCCTGTGCCTGACCCACACCAGGACCCAGCTCTTTGACCACTTGCTAATTGAAAGATAAAGGAAAGCAGGGGGACCAAAAGGGAAAGGACAGAAGTAAATAGGACAGTTCTTGGAAGGTTGCACTTGAGTTCCTCAGAACTGGAGCATCACTTCACATGTATCTTACATCCATTACAGGCGGGCAGAATCCATTCCATAGATATCGCTATCCAGCAAAGCTGCTGCATCCTTTAGACACTCAGTATTTACCAGAACAAATAAAAACGCTTCTTTTAAGATCCATGATTTGTCTCCGGAATATTCAGACAACCTCATTTCCTCCTCCTTCCTATTACTCATTACTCATCCTCCCTCCAGCCAGTCCCCTCAGGGTCCGGGGAACACACCTGAGGCTTCCGAACCACCGACTTTGCTGACTTTGCTCTTCGATGGGATGCCCTCCCTATTGGCTAATTTAGGAATTGATTTCAAATCATTTCAAATTATTCTTTGTTTTACGTATTCTCGTTGAGCCAAACTACAATGTCAGCAGAAACAGAAACTGCACAATGGAGTGCAATAGTTAAGTCACAGATGCTAGAGTCAAACTGCCTGTGTCTGAAGCCAGGTCTGGCCAATAAATAGCCAGGTGTGCTCAGGCCAGTGACTTACCCCTGCGGGCCTCAGATTCCTCATTTGTAAATGAGGATAAAGATGCTAAGAGTAGCTAATAACAACCTTACTGAGGAGGGTTGTTGTGAGGATTAAGAGAGTGACAACACGTGAAATATTCAGAAGAGTGCGCGGCCCATAATGTTGTTAGAAGTGTTCCCGCTTATTAGTTATCTCCCACAGAACCTAGCACTCTGCTGAAGAAATGGTTTTATCGATAAATCTATGTTCGTTTCTATAACTTTTTCTTGCATATATAGTATGTATATAATGGATAACAATTAGAAAATGCATATAAGATATAGAAAATACATACAACAAAAGAACACCAGCAATGCTACTTCCCAGAGAAAATATTTTCATATATTCCATTCATTAATTAAACAACATTTACTGAGCACCTAATATATGAAAGACTTCACGCCCTTGCTGGAGGTAAAATGATGAAGAAAGACAGAAACGGCTCTTGCTGTGGAGGTTACAGTCTGTGGCGGGGAGACACGCCTTAAGCAAGTAATGATAAAAAACATGTGAAGCTGCAACTGTGATAAATGCTAGAACGGAGAGGTCCACGTGTCATTGGGCAATCTGACCTACTTGTGAAGGTCTGTTACTTGAAGGTTGTGAGGAAGTGACTACTGAGCTGAGAATTAACTCATAGGAGTTAACTCATAAAGGTCAGAAGGGAAGGGTTTGCCCAACAGAAGCACAGTGAATCCAAAGGCCCTGCACTGGGAGGGAGAGTGGTGAGCAGAAGAGAGGAGGAGTGCCCACGGAGGCTGCAGTGCTCACTGGGCAAAGCTGGCCGGGTAGGGAGAGGGCAGACCTACAGAGTTTAGTATCCTTAGTTTAGAAATTATATTCTCTACTCATTCAACAAACTTTGCCTGTGAGATCCAGGGACATACTAATTTTACATCAATTAGATTTATATCATATACTCCTTTTATTACGAACTTTTTTGAACAATAAATATACAGTAATTTAATTCTCATTGGTGGAAATCAATAGATATTTCCCAACTCTCCATTATTTCTAACAATGCTGTGACAGTTTTCTCTGGGCCTTTGTCCAAATATTTGTTGACATACATTCCTGTAAGGGGAATTGCTGGTTCTGCAAATTTGTTAACATGGTTTAATCATAATCTTGTCTGGGAAATCAGCATATTCAACTGTCAAGATTTGATTCTAGGCTCTTTTGAGGTTGGTACCACTGTTACATTTAGAGGCATTCTTCGTGACTTTCAGAACCTGCTTCTTCATTTGCTTCAGTGTGTGAGGAAGTCCCTTTTATTTCTGATCCCCATGGGTCTTTCCCACAAATTCAGATCACTCAGTACTGGCTGCTGACAAAATATGTTTACAGGTCTAGAATCCTAACTGTCCTACTCCTGGGTTCCACAGGAGAGGAAAGGCCTTCTTCTCTGTCTGTGAAGGATCTTCCTCTGGACTTTAGACACATTGAAAGAGAAGGCAGATTCTGACATTCCTTTCTTCTCTTCTGCCTCCTGTTTTGTCCGGCTCCATTTTCATGCAATAAATTTACTAACTTGTTAAATGCAGATGGAACTCAGATGATTCTACTACAGACCAAGGTTTCCCATTCTACTGAGTTGATAGATGTCATCTTCTCCCGAGTCTGTCTTTCATCTTCTGCTTTCATCTACTGGCAAACTGTCCTTTTTCTCTTTCAAAATCCTGTTTGTATCCTAACCCTTAAATGACCTTCTAAGGACCCATTTACTTTTAGGTCATAGATAATTTCTAGGCTTCTAATGATTTACATAGCTAATCTATTCGCATTTTCTTTAGCGGTTCTTTGCATTCCATTTCTTTATTGCAAAAAAAACCCTTTTCGAAGGTCAATGGGTTGCTCTTGCTTAAAGCAACCAATCTTTGGTTAGGACTTCGACGGATACCAAGTGTCCAGGTAAGGTTAGTCTTACTATGTACAGGCGCAGTGTGAATTGCATTATACAGTTTATTACTTTTAATCCTCACGACAATCCTGTGGGATAGGTATCATTCCTTCCCGGTCTAGGGATCTTCCCCATTTTACAGATTAGGAAACTGAGGCTTAGAAATGCTGTCTCTCATCTATAGTCACACAGCTCCCATATGAGGAGTTTACTTCTGCTTGCAAACTGACATGAAGAAAAGGGAGGCAGGCTAAGAAAGAAAATATAAAACGGGGAAAAGCAAGCAAAGGAAACAGCAAGTGGGCGGAAGCCTCCCTTTTGCCTTTTCCTTTCTCCGCCCCCGACCCCGCAAGGCCGAGCCTCCAACGTGGCCCGCACGCCTCCTAGCGGCCGCATCTCTGCGGCCGGCACTTCCGGCCTCGGGATGCTATCATCAGCCAGCGCCCTGAGTCGGCGCCGGACATGTCCGTGCGTGTGGCGTAAGACGTCGGATGAGGAGGCGGGCTTTCTGGCTCTGTCCGAAGCCATTTCCGTCAGGATCCGGAAGTCCGTCCTGGATTGCATCGGGGGAGGCCTGTTCGTGGACCTGAAACCTGGGGCTGCTGGTCCTCCCGCGCCCGCAGGTTGCCTCATGGTGCGGGCCGCGGCAGCCAGCCCCCGTGCGGATTGGCGGCGCTAAGGCGCCGGGGCAACGCACGACATGTCGTCGGGCCTCCGCGCCTCCGTCTTCCCCCGCTGGAAGCGCCACATCTCGGAGGAGTTGAGGCGCCGGGACCGGCTGCAGAGGCAGGCGTTCGAAGAGATCATCCTGCAGTGTGAGCGGCTGGCGGGTCCCGGGAGCGGGCGGGCGGGCGGGTGGTCCCAGCCGAGGCATGCGGGGCGCCAGCGGGAACCCGAGGCCGAGCCCCCCGCGCCGCCCGCGCGCCTTGAGGCCGCCCCGGGTACCCAGCGCCTTGGACCCCCAAACGCCTTTTTAGATCTTTTCCTCTTTCACTTTATTCTTGGGTGTGACTGTGCTGGGTTTTCCTCCTCAATTGGGTATTCTTCACGGGCAGGCACCGTTCATGTCTGTGTTTGTGAATCCCAGCAGCTCACATAATGCTTGTGTTACTTAAATAGGCCGGTTCCAGAAACATCCTGTTTCGGGCATCGTGTTGTTACTGACACGGGCACTGACTTTAAGCAGTAACTCGCTCCGTTACCGTCGTCTTCAGAGTGTAGCGAAATGTTTGCCTTTCATTCCTGAAGATCTGTTGTTCTTCCTCCACTTTAGTGTGCTTTGACTGTTATATATTACACATCTTGAGTCTTAACGTACTTTTTAGTTGGGACATCACAGTCTTTACTGTCGTTGAAAACTTCAGTGTGAAAGAGGTGGCCCACACCCACCCCCGCTGCTGCAATTTGAGTACAAAAATGTTTGTGCCCTTAGATGCCTTCTAAAGAGCATTTCCTTGCCCCTCCGCCCCATTTTACCATAACTGACGACATATTTGGGGGAAGAAACGGGACACTCTTCGGACCTCTGGTTCTGTCTACCCCTTGAAGTAAGCCTGCAAATCTCAAATCATGTTGATGATGCAGTTCAGTGTAATGGTGGGTGCCCTTTATTGAATTCTGATTGTGCTAAATTTATGGTTCCTGAACTTACCGGCACATTAGAATCAGGTGGGGATCTTTTAAAAATTATAAAGCCCAGGCCACATCCCAGACCAACGAAACCCCAGTAGTAGAGGTGGGACCCAGGTGTCAGTATTTCTTGGTGATCCCCAAGTAATTCTAAGGTAGAGACAAGCTTGAGTGCTGTCGTAAATATTTGGCATGTGTCGTTTCACTTTATCTTAACGAAAATTCTAGGAAGCAGGTCCTGTTGCCCTTTATACAAATGAGAAAATTGAGACAGAGAGATGAGGTCATTTCTCTGGGGAGGCACAGCAGATTAATGATAGGGCCTGGGTTTGGACACAGACTTGATGGCTCCTGACTTTTTTGCACTTTTGCCTTTCTCATTGGGTCCCCCAAGAAACGGCCGTCTTGCTTTCGCTGAGTCCATCCTCTTAACTAAAATGGGGAGAAAAGGGAGATGATGAATGTGCCACTCCTGTGCTGATTCCTTACACTCTTAAGAGGCTGGCAGCCCAGTGCTCTTTCAGAAAGCCAGAAGCACAGGAAACTCCTTGCTGAAACGATTCCTCATGGGTTACATAAATTCAGGTCATCGGGTATTTCATCATATGCTTATTCTTTAAAAGCTAATACACTGAAGGTCAAATTGGGTTGGAGGTCTGACGACACTCCCCTTACCAGCCTCACTTACCTGAGTCTGGTTTGCTGCATCTATAAAATAGGCGTGAAGCTCGCCTTGCCTATTTCATAAACACAGTGCTGTGCGTATAAGTGCTTTGAAAGCCATCTACGTAACTGTCTATAAATGGAAGGTGCTTGTAATCACATTGACACAATTGAGTGTTTTTCTGCGCTTTGAAAATGGACATCTTGAAGGGGTGGAGGATGTTGGAGGAAAGTCAGAAAGACAGGTCAGTCCTGGAGAGGGAACACGTCTTTAAAACAGCTATAGTGAGTAATGCATGCCTGGGAGCTAGGAGAGGAGGCTGGGGGCGGGGGGTGGGCAAGAGGGCAAGACAACCTTGGCCTGTTAAAATCTGCAGTTGAGGCAGGGGACTGAATTTGGGAGGTCACTTCTAGATGGTGGAACAGCCTCACTCTTCATTCCTAGCCTCCCAAAGCAGTCAACCAGAGTTTCCCGTTCAGTCCTGCCTCTGAGCCTGAAGAGAAAGATGAAAAGAGGCTCTGGGGACAGCAGGTGGCCTTTGAGTGAGAGGAACTTTTAAGAAGGATCCCTCTTGAATACCTCATGTCTTTGATATCACAGGGCACCTAGCTGTAACATTTTGAAGATCTTATTAGAGCCCTTTGACACTGGTGAACATTCAAGTTTGGAATCACTTCCCTGTTCTCTTGAGCTAATTTATTAAATTAATATTGATGAAGATAGTGTTTCTGTTTCTGCCCAGGATTTCCATTTTTAGATATCAAGAAGTAGGACTCAACTCTTTAAGAGGAAAGATAAGCTGTTCTGACAGGAATAGTCACTAGCATAAACCCTTCCAGCTTTTGCTGTGAAGCATCGCTAATCTCAGACGTTGGGGATCTGAAAGCCCCCGTCAGGTGTGGCTTTTCTGTAAGTTTCCTGTGGTCACTTTCTTCTGCTTTGTGCACCCCCTTCCACTTCTGATCTCACTGGCCCCCTACATGCACTTCTGATCTCACTGGCCCCCTACATGCATGTCATTTCTTGCCCTGACTTTTCTTTTGAATTTCTGCACTGTGTTCCCTGTCACATTTATTAAGTTCCAAGGACTCGTTTTCTTCCTTGAGCTCTCTGCTCCTGTGTTCTCCGGCATGTTAGGATCTTGCACCCAGTTGGACGAGCAGGGAACCTCAGAATAATCTTTGACTTCTTACTCATTGATATCTGTTCATGTCACTGCCTGCTTTTAAAAATCTGTTGTTTCGCTATTGCCAGTAAGAAGAGGTCTGAATTTCTCATCCTGCCCTCTCATGTGTTGGTGCAAACTTTTATTTCTAGCCATTTACTGAACAGCTCTCTAGACCTTCTGCTTGGACTGTCTGTTGTCTTCACCTGTGAAACCATCTGAGAAAATGAGTAAAAGTTCACTCTTCCTTTTTGTACTTGACCTCCACCCCACCCCCACCCCCATTACACTTTTTTAGCTCCTTGAGGTCAGGGACTCTGGTTTGTATTTGTATCCCTAGTGCCCTGATCTTAGATTAAATATTCCAGGGACTCTCTGGCAGTCCAGTTGTTAAGACTTGGCCTTCCATTGCAGGGGGTGTGGGTTTGATCCCTGGTCAGGGAGCTGAGATCCCGCATGCCTCGCAGCCAAAAATCCAAAACATAAAACAGAAGCAATGTTGTAACAGATTCAATAAAGACTTTTAAAAAATGATCCACATTAAAAAAATCTTTTTAAAAAAAATTCCAGGGCTTCCCTGGTGGCGCAGTGGTTGGGAGTCCGCCTGCCAATGCAGGGGACGTGGGTTCGTGCCCCAGTCCGGGAAGATCCCACATGCCGCGGAGCTGCTGGGCCCATGAGCTATGGCCGCTGGGCCTGCACGTCCGGAACCTGTGCTCCGCGGCGGGAGAGGCCACAACAGTGAGAGGCCCGCGCACCGCAAAAAAAAAAAAAAAAGTATCTTCTTTCTAAAAAACTTCCAAATATAATAAGGTAAAGGTTTCCTCTCTTACTTAGAGATGCATAGCACTTCGCTTTTCCATTGTGTTTTGGTATGTTTGTTGCCTCTTTCCCAGGTAGAAACAGGTAGCTGTGGGAGTAGAAAGCATGGGCACGGGGGCGTTTTGGAGGGATTTTTCATAGGTTCCTTTGTCTGGGCTGCCTGTGCTTGGGCCAGGAAGCGTCTAAGGAGCGCATGTGCCTGGAGTTTGGACGATTGCTGTAATCGGTGGTAAAGTACAGTGCCTAGTACTTTGATACCTCATAAAAGTGAAACCTGCCCAGTCATCTTCTGGTTATTTCTTTGGTCCAAATCTTTATAAGATGTTAAGTAGTAATAAAGCATACCTGGGTTGTAATAACTTTTTTTTTTTCTTTGCTAGATAACAAGTTGCTGGAAAAGTCAGATCTTCATTCAGTGCTGGCCCATAAGCTACAAGCTGAAAAGCATGACATACCAAACAGGCATGAGATAAGGTATTCTGAAACGATCCTGTATTATTTGTGTCTCCTGAGATAAGGTATTCTGAAACGATCCTGTATTATTTGTGTCTCCTTTTTAATTGAAATTTGTCTCAGTTCAGTCGTCACTTCCCTGATTTTGAAGCAAACCAAGTACTGTGTTTGTGTTCCACTTTTTGTCAGTTCCTTTCAAATAAAAACTTCTGAAGCCAAATAACTAACTATTCAAGTTTTTTTTGAAGGTACGTAGCTACCCACCTAGAAGGCTCATCATCAGTGTGATGTGAGCTTGAGAAATTGCTCA
Source organism: Pseudorca crassidens (assembly GCF_039906515.1). Classification (NCBI taxonomy): domain Eukaryota; kingdom Metazoa; phylum Chordata; class Mammalia; order Artiodactyla; family Delphinidae; genus Pseudorca; species Pseudorca crassidens. The sequence goes on along the minus strand of NC_090301.1, from coordinate 7,003,614 downwards.
AGACGAGTAAGCAGGCCAGCTCCTCCTGTGGCCTGCCAGGGCTCACTTTTTCTGAATAATCAGGCAAGTAAGCATTCTTGAGCAGATTGACATAGATCTTGTCAGTACAAGATTGACTGGCCTGTAAACATCAGCGCTGCAGGTCTCTGTGATCCTTTTTAGTTCAGTGTTGTTTCCATGTATCTTAGTGTGCAGTCAAACCAGTGGGTTGCAGAAAGCTTTTTTTTTTTTTAAGAAAGATTAGGCAGAAATCTGCATTTTATAGGAAGGCTAAGTATTGCTTCACTAAATATGTGAGTATGTGTTCATGGTGGGGAGTTTAGTATCTTTACTTGGGTCATTCATGTAAACTATCTCTTTTTGAGGGTCATGGTCCTAAAAAACCTTAAAGCCATACTTCATGCGAGTGGCTTAAATGGAATCATTCTGGAGTCTTACTGTCCTCCTTTTCCATTTGTTCATCACGTTTGCATATTAAATTTTGTGGTTTGTATGGGAACAGTACCCATTATTGTTCTAAAATCTACAAGCTTTTTTGCATATCAGCTAACATTTAGCAATTGTAAAAACAAAGCTGATGGTAATTTAGGATTTTAGGAAAAAGACAGAAATGCTGGGTGTAGCTTGTCATTTACTCCTATAGCCATATTTGCTAATTACTTGCCATCCGTGTTTCCTCATCTGGCGAGGTGGTTCCGTTGTTGCTTAAGAACAATTCAGGAGATCGTGCCTAGCTGTGGTCCTGGGAGGCCTTCTGCAGGATTTAAAATATTAGTTGCTGTGTTCTGGTCAACTTTAGGTGTAGAGAATCCGTTTCGCCCTTTTTCATCTACATTCAGTCAACTGAAACCTTGAAACATTTTATTTCTATCTGGTTAGCCTCTTGGTGACTATATTCCTGCATCCTTTATCTGTCAGCGAAACTCATTTGCTTGGAAAGGTGCAATAAATAAATATACAACATTCTTTTAACTGAGTATCACTGGGGTGGTAATTTAACTGGGAGTCCGTCCTTCCTGCAAACTTGTGTTCAGTCAGGCCTCTTCCTGACTGCCTTGTTTCTGTTAATGGTATCCTTATTTTCCACAAGTCAGCTATGATTCCTTTTTCCCTTGGTGTCCTGCCCCTCCCCCTTTGCAGTCAGCCGGGCCTGTTGATTCTTTGCCCGAGAGTCCTGTGCATCTGTCCCTTGGTTTGCATTTATGTGCCACCAGCTTCGTTGCTTCCATTCCTAGACTATGGCAGGGGTCTCGTTCACTGAGTCATTTTGTGACTACAGTGTGGGCCAGGCGTTGGGATACAGAGATGAATAAGCCAAGAGTCCTTGTTCGCAAGGACCTGAGCCTCGTGGGGGAGAGTAGCTCAGTGAGGCGTGTGCTAGTAGGATACAGGTATTCACAGAAGACGGGGATCTCATTGGCTGCTTTCTCTCTCTTCTGGGCTCTCAAGTCCTGCCCATCGCATTCTAATTAATCTTGAAACACACTGTGCTTAAAAAGCTTTATCTCGTCAATTATCTGACTCCTCTCTTAAGTGTTTTAATCCCTTTGCTTACTGAATAAATCAAAGTGAAACTCATCCCTGAGAAATAGTTGATTCCAACAGTTTTCTAAGTATGCCTGCTAGACCACAGCCTCAGAGATTTGTTAGAAATGCAGAATGTTGGGCCTCACCCCAGAGCTCCTGTTTCAGAAACTCTAGGGGTGGCGCCCAGTAGTCTTGTTTTAAGAACCTTTAGGTGATTCTGATGACCTCTAACATATAAGAACCACTGCTTTAGTGGCTACTCAGTCCTTGTGAAGTATCCAAGACACCCGGGACCATGTTAGAAATGCAGATTATTGACCCTTTTCTTCATCGACCTGATGAAGCGTTCTGGGATGGGGCCCAAGAATCTGAAACCTACTCTCTAGGTGATTCTTTTTTTTTCTGCCTAGTGAAGCACTGATATTGGGCTTTTGTAAGAAGTTTGACTTTTATTGTGAATAAAGTTGGAAGTGGTAAAAGGCTTTGAGCAGAGGAATGAGTGCCCTGTATCCTTGCCTTTTCTCAGGATTCTCTTCAGCTCCTTGGAGGAACAGACTAGTTTTATGTTTCGCATATTTCACATTGCTTTGCATTAAAATAAGGGGATTTGATAAAAATTATTTCTTTTCCTTCTAATCCCCATATGCAATCAATCACCCAGGCTTGTTGCTTCTTCTGCCTAATTTAGGGTGGTTTCTTATAAGGTATGTGCCGCTTTCTAGTCTCTTGGCTTCTAGTTCATGGGCCAAGATTGGGGAAGCACTATGTTGCCTCAAAGAATGCAATATTAGTGTTTCTTAGAACGTGTAAGAAAAATGCTTTTAGAGATGGAGGGTAGATTTAGGAGGGAGCATCATTCTGCTGCCTTTTCCCTCTTTATTTCTTATCGGTCATTGGGAAGAGACAGTGCCCCCACTTCAGATGGTGGCATCCTAGTTTGCCAGCCATCTTCCTTTTCTCCATCTGTGTGCTTTCCCTGGGGAGTGGTTTCAGCTACTCACTGTAGTCTGATAATTTACACCTGCAGCTCCAGCCAAGCCCCCTCTCCTGAATTACAGATCCACAGTTCTGTTCACCTGCTGTTATTTCTGAGACAGTATGCAAACACCTGCAAACTTTCCCAAATTCCATTGACTCTCGAGGTGGCCTGAGCTCCGCCCATGGCTTTAGATACATCTGTTTGCTGACAGCTTCTATGTGTCAGCCTCCAGCTTGGACCTCTTTACTTGAAGTTCAGACTCTTAACAATATGCAATTTCACTTGACATGCCCACTTGGATGTCCACGGTGAACTCGCTCTTCAGGCCTCCCCCAACCTCTTGCCCCCGTCCTTCTGCCTCAGTAGGTGACGCCTACCTTTAACCAGCCACTCAGGGCAAAAGCCTTGGAGTTGTCCTCGACTCCTGTCTTTCTCTCATTCCCCACAACCAATTCAAAGGCAAGTCTTGCAGTCTCTCCAGAGTGGATCTAGCTAGGATCTGTCCACGTCTCACCGCCTCCGCTGCCGTCACCTTGTCCCGATCTGCACTTTCTGAGTCTGGAATATGTAATAGCTTGCTAACTGGTCTCGCTGTTTCTGCCCTTAACCCCTGCAGTGTGCTCTCCACCCAGCAACTGTAGCGATCCTTTCAAAACGTAAGTCGTTCCTCTGCTCAAAACCCTTGGCGGCTTCCAGTCATGCATAGGAAAAGCCACAGTCCTCGGGGGCCTGCGAGGCTCTGAGTGGCCTCCCCGATCCTCCCTGCACCCCCTGCCCTGGGCGCTGCGGTCACACTTGCCCCCAGCCTCTCCAACACTTGCTGTTCCCTCCACTCACAGGGCCCCGCCCCCGGGTCCGCATGGCTTGTTCCTCACTCTTTTCAGTCTTCAGTCAAGTGTCATCTCTCGGGATGCCTTTGATTACCGCACGTGGAACAGGAGCCCTGTCGCTCTGTCCCCTTCTTTACACTGCTTAGTTTTTCTTCACAGCATATCTGACCACCTGACTCCATCCATCTACTCATTTGTTGTCTGTCTACTCTTAGCCGATTGTGCAGCTTCCTGTTCCCTGCCTTCTCCCCGCTAGGCACCAAAACAGGGCCTAGCACAGAGCCGGCACTCAGATACTTGTCGGGTGAGTGGACCTCGTTGTCTCCTCCCCGTTTACCTGAACTTTATTCCGGAACCCATCCTTTATTCCTGACGCAGCTGGTGGTATGGGTTGTGGCTGGTTGGTTTTACCCTGTGTCTCATATCTCTTACTTTCTACTTTAGGTTTGTAGTGACTTATAACTCTGTTGGCCTGGAGAACTGAACTGCTTTCTTGGCTATATTGTCATGTACAGGTTTGAAATTCTAAGGTTATTGTTCCAGTGCCTGATTGAAGGGCTCTGGGGTCTGATTTTTTTTTTTCTCTTGTTTACACGTTCTCTTCATCTGCCTGGTTGGGGCATTTAGTCCTGGACATGATGGTGCATGGAATGATAGTCAGCTGCAAGAAATGGCCCAGCTGAGGATTAAACACCAAGAAGAACTGACTGAATTACACAAGAAACGTGGGGAGGTAAAGATAGCTCCTCTCCTCGTCTGTCTTGGGGGTTGGGGGGTGGGGCAGGCACTCCCACTGGAATTTGCAGCCATCCTGGCTACATACGGCATCACCAGCTCTATCTGTGGGAATGAAACAACAGAAAAGATGTGAGACCTCTGTCAACAGGTGGGCAAGCCATTGAGATAACAACCAGGTTGTCATGCTCCAAGATGGCATGAAAGGTACAAGTGGAGAAACATAAAAAGAAAGAAGCTTACTCCTTGATTGACTGAAAGTCTTAACTAATACCTTTATAAAGCGTGAAACCTGCAATTTCAGAAAAATTCATTAGGAAGAATCAAGTCCTGGGCTGTGTTTACACTGGGTGGTGGTCTAATGGCAAGTTATGAAAAAGTGCAACTTACCATTACTTCAGCTGAATTGATTATCATCTGAAGAGTCGGAAAAGGTAGCTGGGGTGGAGGGGTAGCCAGGCGTTCTCAGCAGGAACCTGGCGGTCACCTGGAGCGTTGCTCGTCTATCCAAGGCTGCCTTCAACAGGGAAAGCGCACGCTGTGCCCCCGCGCAGCCCCTTCTCCTCTCGGCCACCCAGCTCGTTTCTTCTTGGTGCCTTGGCCCCACCGCACAGGCAACTGTTTTTTCTTTAAAGTAAACCGCAATTATGAGTTTCCAACTGAGGTCCTAAAATCTCTTGTTTATGAAAGTGTTCTTCTTTACCCCCAGTTAGCTCAGTTGGTGATTGACCTGAATAACCAAATGCAGCAAAAGGACAAGGAGATGCAGATGAATGAAGCCAAGTGAGTAGAGAGCACGCTTCCTTCGGGACTGGTCGTGGGATCTCACCGCCTGTTTTACTGTACTCTTGTGAGCGGGGCCAGTGGTGATCGGTGGCAAACAGTAGCCACACTGGGCTCAGCACAAGTTTCGTTTCTGTGCATACATAGCCTGGGGTCCTTTTCTACCCTCTGAGGATGGAAAAGGCAAGAAGAGTGCCCTCCGTCCTCCAGGGCCCCAGCACACCCCTGAGAAGTCAGCTTCGCTCTTGGAAGTGTCCCTGAGGCATTCACAGTTCTCCCCACGGCCATTGCCTGGGGGAGCGGGTGTCTTCTGTGGTGGAGATGGGACCAAGATAGCCCAGTGCCCGGCCATTGGGAACGGGGATGAGTTTGTGGGCAGGGTTGTTCTTGATCTGGGAGAAGCCTACCGGTCAAGATAAACAGGGACTCCAAATCCTAGGATCTTTGAGCTGGAGGGGAGCCTGGGTTTCATCTGTGCCTTTTCCCTTACTCCGCAGAGAGGGCTCTCTAGAGGCTTAGAAAGGTGGGGAGCCTGCTCAGGCGTTCACACTCAGTGAGTGATAGAGCTGATGGAATGCACAAGATACCCAGCCTCCTTTTAATCTCCCATTACTACACTATTTCAGCATCAAAAGCTCCCTCTTCCTTCCCATCCTGCTTTTCTAAAAGATACTTTAACTAGTCATTCATAGTCTGGATGAATTTTGCCCTAGGTGTTTCCTCTCCATTAATGGGATTGTCCTGTAAACCCCTGGGGCTGGGCTTGGCCAAGTGAGGTGCCTGCTGTGGTGGCTGAGGTCATTGTTGGTGCCCAAGCTCACACAGGTCTTGTGCAGTATCCCTCTCCCGTCGTGTTTTCAGAATTGCAGAATGCTTGCAGACCATCTCTGATCTCGAGACCGAGTGCCTGGAACTACGCACTAAGCTTCAGGACCTTGAAAGAGCCAACCAGACCCTGAAGGATGAATATGATGCCCTGCAGATCACTTTCACTGCCCTGGAGGAGAAACTGAGGAAGACTACTGAGGAGAACCAGGAGCTGGTCACCAGATGGATGGCTGAGAAAGCCCAGGAAGCTAATCGCTTAAATGCGGAGAATGAGAAGGATTCAAGGTGGGAGATGAATCGGCAGTCAGTGATTTCCATTGTTTAATGAAGTCGCACCTAGTTCTTAGAAAAGAAAGAAACCAACCTGGCAGCTCTGACCACAGGGTGGGGGCACCAGGAAGCACTAACAAAATTAGAAATAGTGGTGGTGGGTGTGAAAGAGATTTGCATTTATAAGAACACTTTTACAGCTGAGCAAAGGATTACCTCCCAAAAGGGCTTTGGCCCGTTGCTATTTTTGCCAGCAAATTCTTTCCGTGTTTCAAGAAGAAAAGCTAGTTCTTGAACAGTGTAAATTAAACCAGAGTTAGAAAAAGCGTATAATCCGCCCCCCCCACCGCCCCATTTTGTAAAACTATTCCAACCCATAGCAAAAACTCTGATCTGGCTAGCGTACAAGAAGACCGTGAGCCAGCCTCACTAGTAATGAGTTCAAAAGATTAGAACATTTTATTTTAAATCCCCACATCAGTAGTTTAGAATTTGAAAAGATTATTGTAGTTTATCTAAAAGAATAAATGCATGGAATAGGAAAGAGCCTTAAAGAATAACAAAGAGCCCTAATCCTACCAAATAATATATGCAAAAAGATTTTGAAATCTGTGTAAAAACGGAAACCAAAAGGTAGAAGCAAAGAATGTTACTCTCTGCTGTTTGTTTTATGAAAAATTCCTAAATAGGAGTATTGGAGGACTTTCTAAACATTAAACGTAATGGTAGCTTTTCCAGTAAGCAGCCTGAGGTGACCTCTAAACATGGTTCGCTATTCACTTGACCCAGAAAACCCCACAAAATCATGCAAGTCAAGAGGTTCAAATCTTCATGTTCACTTTAAGAACACTTGTGAAACTGCCCAGGCCATTAAGGATATGCACATCCAAAAAACCACCAAGTATCTGAAGGATGTCACTTTAAAGAAGCAGTGTGTGCCGTTCCGTCGTTACAGTGATGGAGTTGGTAGGTGTGCCCAGGCCAAACAGTGGGGCTGGACACAGGGTTGGTGGCCCAAAAAGAGTGTTGAATTTTTACTGCACATGCTCAAAAATGCAGAGTAATGCTGAACTTAAGGGCTTAGATGTAGATTCTCTGGTCACTGAGCACATCCAGGTGAACAAAGCCCACAAGATGCTGCACAGGACTTACAGAGCTCATGGTCGGATCAACCCATACATGAGCTCTCCCTGCCACACTGAGATGATCCTTACTGAAAAAGAACAGATTGTTCCTAAACCAGAAGAGGAGGTTGCCCAGAAGAAACAGATATACCTGAAGAAACAAAAACTTATGGCCCGGGAATAAATGCTGCAAAAAATAAATGCAAATAAAGGTTAAAAAAAAAACACCCCCCCCCCAAAAAAAGTAATGGTAATAAAGAATGGACTGTATAAAAATTGTAGGTTTCTTAACATCGAAGAACACTATAAAACAAGCAAATAGGCTATGCTATTATAAAATATGTATCCTTAGTATAGAGTCAGTAAGGAACAGGTGAGCATTCAGACAGAGGGCTGTAACATAGATAGTTCATGAAAGAAGTGGACGAGCTCAGTGAATCTGGCAAAAAGGATTGTTGGGAGGAAGGTGGGACAGGCCCCTCACATTGCTGATGTGAAGGCTGTTTCCCTAACCCCTGGAGGGCCCTGGGGATGGCAGGCACCTGAAAATGGTTCCCACTTGTTGGCCTTTATCCTGAGTGATGAGGTTCGTTCACAAGCACGATTTTGTGATAGTCCATTATTCACAGTAGTGAGAAATTAGAAGCGGTATATCCCTTGGTGGGGGGAGAAATTGTGATACTTTCATACAGTGGGATTTTGCAAAGTCTTTTCAAAATATATATACGTCTTAAGTTTGTATTAAGAAAACGTGAGCTGTCCTTATATTCTTTCTGTCTCATGTTTAAGTAAAATTGCGTGGCTTATATGTGGAGCTCTTGGGCAGCTTAGGGGTGGTAAGGACACCGGGGCTCCGTGGAAGTTGTTAGGCTTCGGGCTGAGAGCCTGCCTGAGGGAGAAGTGGGCAGGCGTGTGGTTCTGCAGAGGGAGAGCCCTTGATCATCACCGTGGGCAAGGACAACCCAAACTTTCTAGTGAAAATGGGGAGTGAGGCACGTTACATACCTGCCCTTGTTCTGTCCTTTGGAATGTTATCCTAGGAATATACCATTGCACGTATAACCATCTGATTGCACGTGTGGGACCTGGGGATTCTTTTCGTTACTTGACTCAACTAGTTCCTCCTTCTTAGAAGCCTTCCCCCTTCCTACCTATTTCCCAGATTAGATGTCCTTCCTCTCCTAGCAGCTTTTGTTTACCTGGGTCATAGTGGAGCGCTGTTTTTTGAAATAGCTGCTTGTGTTCCGCCTCCCTTGCAAGGCTGGGGTGTGTCCCCACAGGCAGGCACGGTGGCTGCTGTGTAAGAAGCTGTCAGCATTAAAGAAGGACATTTCCGCTGTTGTAATGAAGCCTGGGCTGCGGGTGTTTTTTTCTCCCCGTGACTCCAGCTCTGTCCTTTACCCACTCCTTGCAGACAGGTGCCTTTCCTTTAGAGGAGTGTTACACACCCCGCACCGGGATTCTGCTTTCCCCTCAAAGATAGTTTATAGGTCATCTATTCCAGCTAAGAAAAATTTGTTAACCTGTAATTTTTGTCACTTGTCCTGTAAAACTGACTCTTCATCTTCAAGGTATAAGATTAAGAGTGTAAGGCACTTTTTCAAGCTAGAGCCTCATCCCATCGCAGATTCTGATGTGCCACCTACAGGACTTTGCCCTATTTTGAGAATTATCACTATAGTAGAAACTTTTTTAAAAACTTAGAAAAGTTGTTTTTTAATTTAGAAAAATTTTTAAAAATTCCAGCAGAACTCTTGACCTGAGCTCAGTAGCAGTGCTAGAGTTCTGGGTTGGGGGTCCTCCACAGCGGGGGCAGAAATGACAGATAGAGGTGAACTTGCCATGGAAAAGAGAGGGAGGCCAAGGTTTAAAGGTTAGGAAGCTCCTGAATTGAGGACTTGGGAAGGAAAGACAAAAATGATTCTGAGAGGGGAGAGAGTGGAAGCGGCTGCTGACGACATTAAAATTCTGCTGCAGCCAGGACTTGTGTGTCCAGCCCTAGTAAACTGAAGCCTTGTACATTTTGATGACTCAAGAATCTCACTATACCTCAGTTTCCTCGTCTATAAAATGGGAATCATAGTACTTAACCTCAAAAAGTTTGTTATAAGTGTTAAATGAGTCAAATTCTGTAAAATAAAAAAACCGTGCTAGGTACAAGTAAATTTTTATTATTATTCATGCTCTTGATATGTTAGCGTGAGACTGTTTACTTCAGAAAACTGAGTCTCGACCATGACTAACCCTGGATGAACCTGATGCATGTTTCTGTCCTGAGAGGCCCCGGGTCCCCACAGGCAGGCTTCTCCCTTGCTGGTTCACTGCTCTCTCTAATCCCTCCTAGGGCTTTGCTCTGAAATCCATTATAATAGGATCCTTGCTGAAGTTACAGTTGTGGATTTGGGACTTCGGGTATCTTTGTCCAGGGTAGTTGTTACTTTAAGTGCATTGAATATTCAAATGTGTTACTAAGTAGTTTTTTGAGAGACAAAACCCCATGCTTTCTTTAAGTAGACATAAATAGTCGGCTTTTTTTTTTTTTTTTTTTAAATAGGAGGCGGCAAGCCCGGCTGCAGAAGGAGCTCGCAGAAGCAGCAAAGGAGCCTCTCCCAGCTGAGCAGTGAGTAGAGATGTACAAATCGAAACTATGCTCGTAGTAATTTGATTTGCTGTTTTGAAATAGTCTTACAATATTCTGTTTCTATAAAACCATTTTACAAAATGTAGAAGGAAAACGAAAAGACTTAGGGCAGCAAATAAAAAACACCCATTACCTTCCAGAAAGTTGTTCCAGTTTATACTCATTAGCTGTGAGTGTGAATTCTGACTTCCTCCACCCTTAACCAGTGACAGCCTCGCTGTTTTCCTGTTGAGACCGACCTGTTTTCTGCCTCTGGTTGGAGCTGTTGCAGTGTGATGCTGGGCTGGGGTTCTGTCTCTTGCTCTCTTCTTGGTTTGTGGCTTCAAGTGGAGCTTGGGCAAACCTTTGAAGCCTAAGTAGAAACTGGGATTTCCTGGAACAAAAGCAATTGAGTCAATATGGAGTTTTTCCTAATCTGAAATTGGGTGGAGGGTCTTCCCTGAGATTTGAAGCTTTGTTTTCAGAGCAGTGGGTATTTTAGTGACTAAATTCCCTTTGCTCTGGTTCAGGATGTGGGGTCTTCTCCTCTTTAAAATGGACTCTGGAATATAGTATTAGAGTTCTGATCTTCTGTTTTTTTAAATGTTGCTTGCTTCCTTGTAAATGGAGGGGAGTGATTTAAATTCACTCAGGAGTCATCTGCCAGACAAAGGTCTTGATTTATAAGAAAACAAATCTCATACCAAGCCTTTGCTTTAGATGTAGCATATGTGCATGATTTCTATACTCTTCACATGTCGAAAATGAATCTCAGGTGTATTTGCCCAAAGCTACAAAGTAGCTAAATAGTCGACCTGGAAATGAGATTTGGTTCCTTAAAAATAACGGCTTATAAAAGCATCATTTGTCTGCCTCTTATTGGCCAGCATAAACAGGTGACTAGGTGTAGAAAGGTCCAGCATCCTGCCCCATATCACAAAGGAAAAGGCAGAGACAGGGTGGAAACTTAAGGGTGTCTGACTGTGAAGTCCTGTTCTTAATCTCTGTTCTTTCCTACAAGTAGAGTTTCTAGGTGAAAGGACATTAACACCTTTGAAAGGTTTTGATAACGCGTTACCAGATGCTGGTATTTTCTCGTGGTCCTGGGCCTTTGCACTGTTCCAAGTACCTTTATAACTATACAACTCTATCTTAAACAAACCATTTACATAGGCTCAGCTCAGGTTTGTTACCCTTGCCATGTCTGCTGTTCTGTTGTTACCCTTGTGCGGACACAAGTGACCCGCAGACCACGACTGAGAAGAGAAGAAAGCCCAGCCTGTTCTCTGTCTTCAGGCCTGCCTTTGTTCTCTAATCCTGGCCAAGACTGGGTTCAGTTACACGGGACCCTAGAATCAATAGCCAAGGAAAATAAATTTACTTGAACTTGGTTTAACTTGCTTGGTAACAAGTTCTGAAGTATATATTTACATAATCCAGATAATTAATCATGGAAAAATCTCTCAAGTTCTTATGAATCCAAACATTTGGTAATAAAGTCTTGGGTTATTAGATTTTATTATTTTGCTTCTCCATGAAGATTGCAACTTGGTAGGACGTCATTAAGACCAAAATAATTACTTGCCTTCCCTGCAACCAGGAAAACGGGGAGGAAGGGGAATTCCAGAGGAGCTTTGCACCAGCAAAGGAGCATGGTCCTGTGACTTGATTATCTCATGTGTAATATAATGGACTCTCTAAAATGTCAGAAACAGCAAATACCCAGAGCTATGCTTAAACATATAAGCCTCAAATACCCAGTCAAAAATGAATTGTGTTTAGATCTTGCTTTCCTGTCTTTTACTATTACAGTAATATTTAGAACTGGGTTGTTTAGGTACCCGTTGACTTCATTGCCCTTTTAGCAGTCCATTTCCTTATTGACTTGGATCTTCTCCCTATCCTGGCAGTTTCTTGTACACCATAGCTGCCCCTAGCTATCCTCTATGTTATTCAGCCCGTCTCATGGGAACTGTTTCTTAGTGAGTGCTGCAGTCCAGTTGGCATGCGGGAGCCCTTGAGCTACAAACCAGACTTCTGATGAGAAAAATCTGCCTTAGTGCTGGTTATGTGAATATAGGCTTAATAAGCCATTATGTCATTGCTTTCCAAGTGGGAGCTGTGTTTAGACCTAAAAAGAGCAAAAGCTCACTTGTAAAGTTGTTTTCAGTTGGAATTCTGGATTAGACTTGAACAGATCGTTTCTTCGCTGTTGCTCAGATGGCAGCTCCTTTTTCTCCAGAGAAGCCTTGACTGCTTCTGTCACAGCCAAGTCACATAGCCCGTGTGTGATTAGGAGGTGGTGTTGGTGTCGGCCTTTGCAGAGTAGACTCATCACAAAGCTCCTGTTCAGCAGCATCAAAGACTCAGCCTCTTGCCCTTCTTTCCAGGGATGATGACATTGAAGTCCTTGTGGATGAAACCTCCGATCACGCTGAGGAGGCCTCTCCGGTGCGGGCCGTCAGCAGAGCAGCCGCGTGAGTAGACAGGCTGTGCCAGGGGCGGAGCAGCCCGGCAGCATGCTTGTGGGCGGGGCCAGGGAACGGTGCGGCGGGGCCAGGGAACGGTGCGGCGCCCCCAGCTGGAACGTGCAGCCCCGCTCGCTCAGCCATGGGGCTCGCGGGCTCCAGGGTGTCTCCGTCTTTCTCGGGTCACCTCTGCTTAACAGGAGGCTAGCCGTCCCTTAGTGCCGCCACCAGCTGTGAAGAGAAGCAGAAAAAGTGTAGTGGCTTTCGGAAAGATGGACCTTGTTAGGCAGGTGATTGTTTAGATCATATGCTTAATTCTTACCAGGGCTCCAGGAGTTCTTTTCTTTTCTTTTTTTAATTTGCCAAAACAGGATGAAAAGAATGGGCTTGGTCATTAACCACTAGAAGTTGTTGTTAGGTCACTTAGACAGTTCATCGTCTAAAGCATTATTTCCAGGGAAGTTAATTTAGTGCTAGGGAACCGTGTTTCTTTTGAAACTTCAAGGCTGGGTTTTCCCTCCTACCTTCCCAGTGCTTTCTGGTGGTTCAGTACTGTGAGGGGTTCTCAGCTGGGGTTTGGGAACTCATTGGGAAATACACTCCCAGGTACTTTTGTGGACTGTTTTTGATTGATTATTTGGGCAAAATGTTTCTAAGGTTTAAACCTATCCTCCCCTCCTCTTTAGTAAGCGACTCTCGCAGCCTGCTGGAGGCCTTCTGGATTCTATCACTAATATCTTTGGGTAGGTTAGAAAACCTTCACCTTTCCTTGTTAATATGTGTATAAATATACCTGAGTACATGTACATGATTTGTTGTTTTTTAAACGTGCGCCAGAATTTCAGTGCAGAGTATACAGATGCCTTAATTTCAGCTTTTCATTTAGCTTCTTCCTTTTTTCCTCAACTTCCTTTTTCTTAATCTCGCTGCGTGCTGATCTCTGGCCTTACCCTTTAGTCTGTCCGAGTCTCCCCTTTTGGGACATCACTCTTCTGATGCTGCCAGGTGAAAATATTATCCTCTCTTAGCCCAGCATGCAAGTGTGGGTCGTTGATAATTATGCTGATCACTGCTTCACTACACCAATCATCACGTGTACATGTGCTAATAACCAGGACGCTTTGCATGCTCCTAGGAATGCTGTCAGCCCTCTGAGACGGGCGAATAGGCTGAGCTCTGTACAGTAATCAAGGCCGGGTCGCTCTTTCTTTTGGCATGTGTTCAGCTCCACCTTGACCACAAGTGTATGCTGAGGATGATTGTAACCAGGCATAGGAATCATCTTAAAATAGTTTTATGAAAATACCAACGAGCTCCCTCTGAGCTAGCGGTTACATTAAGTTGAGAACATTTGTAGCTGTTTATTGACGGGGGCAGCAGTTGTTCAGGATTGCTTTTCAGTGTTGAGTTTTGGAGTCCATGGGTTAGCGAAAAGGAGAGTACAGGTAAGTGCTGACTGTCTTTCCAGTTGTCACTGAGTGAGGTTGCTTCTGATTTGGGGAATCGTTCTGTGGTTTGGAGGGTCTAGAAGGGAAAAGAAGCTATTGATAAAAGATGTCTTTGAATCCCTTCTGAGAGTTTGGTGGACAGTAAGCCTGTGCCATCCTGATGTTTTCCTTTATGTTACTTCTTAGGAGGCGCTCTGTGTCTTCCTTTCCAGTTCCCCAGGATAACGTGGATACTCATCCTGGCTCTAGTAAAGAAGTGAGGGTGCCAACGACTGCAATGTGTGTCTTCGTAAGTATGATTTATCCCCACAGCCCACCAAGCTTCATAAAGAAACAGAGCCTGACAAGGGACCCTTTCTCCTGCTGCAGCTAAGCTTTCTATTATTGTTTTATTCATAGGGAACTTTCTATCAGACGACCTGTTGGCTGTCTGATAGAAAGGATTGATTATATTTTGATAAGCAAAGCAAAGCAAAGTTGCTTTGATATGGTGAGTAAAATTAGTGTATTTTGCCGCTCTTCAGAGAACAGAATTTATTTGCAGCCACCCTGTGTAATGTAGGACTGGCTGAGATGATGGGTAGCATGAGGGGGTGGGGCAAGGGGAGAGCTAATTTGGGATGGTGAGGTATTAGAGAATAATTCATGCAATTGTTGTCACCAGTTGGCTCCAATTTAGAGTTTCTAGTCAGTGGTCTGTTTTGGAAGGTCAGTAGGGCAGCTGTTGGCTTCACAAATTATACTCAGGTCCATGTGACTTCTGACCATTAGGAGCACATAGTTGGAAGCCGGAGAAACTCCTGGGCAGAAGCCACTGTGATACCATGGCTGTCAGCTGGAGTGTGGAGCTGGGTCCTAGTACTAAAGGATAATCCGGATCCTGGCTGGGGTAATTGAGCGGACATGCAACCGGCCTGGGGAATTGTAGAGTCCCTGGCTCAGGGCTAGGAAATGGGGTGGGGGATGGAAGAATAGAGCAAAGCCCAAATAGTTGGGTTAACTCTTGTGTTGTGAGGGGTGAGTTGGAGGAGCTGACGTTCGGGGAGAGAAAGGCTTGCTGTAAAAATGGGATGGGGCTTCCCTGGTGGCACAGTGGTTGAGAGTCCGCCTGCCGATGCAGGGGACGCGGGTCTGTGCCCTGGTCCAGGAAGATCCCACGTGCCGCGGAGCGGCTGGGCCTGTGCGCCATGGCCGCTGAGCCTGCGCGTCCAGAGCCTGTGCTCCGCAACAGGCGAGGCCACAACAGTGAGAGGCCCGCGTAGCGCAAAAAAGAAAAAAACAATGGGATGGAGTTTATATGGGGGGAGCTTTCAGTTCCAGGCATAAAGAGGAACTTTAATAGTTATTTCCATACAATGAACTGGCTGAGCGATTAGCCACCTTGGTCGTTGTAAAGAGAGTCCTGCTGTGGGTGAGGAGTTGGACGGGGGACCATTAAGGCCCCTTCCCACTCCACTCCTGTGATTCTCTAACAGGCCTGGGCACCTCGGAGGTCGATGATGATTGGTAAAAGGTCTGATTGCACTTAACGTCACATTGCCTTCCCTGCCCTCAACTCCCAGCAGCCCATTTTTTCCCTCCTGTCACATTTAAGTCGTGTGTATGGGGTAATGGAGCAGCTGATAATTGGGGATTCTGTCAGTGTGTGTCTCTGAGAGTGAGCAGTGCACAGCTGACAAGCGTCCAACAGAACCGGCCGCACAGGAGATTGACGAGAGGCAGCCATGGTTGTGATGGTGCGTGATCTCAAGTTTTCAATCTGAGACCTCCGAAGTAGAAAGGTACCATTACAAAGAAAACGGAATTGTATGGAGGTAAAAAGTTTGCTCCCCTGTCAGACGGCTTTTCAGCCCTGGGACACGAGAGGGTGGAGAGAAAGCAGATCAAGCAAAGTAACAAGAAATCATGTTTCTGTTCCAGTCGGTTCATGAGTCACGTTCTCGATACTTCGGGCACCTTTTTCAGTCCCAAGCAAATGTGAAGATCAGATTTTGTATTCCCAAAATGACCTTTTAGGCAAGTGATTGATGATAGGTTTAAGGATCTAGTATTTATCATTCATGTATTGCAGGGTCCCCCGCCCCTGGCTTTTGATTATGGAAATTTTCAAATATAAGCAGAAGTAGAGAGTAAAAGAACTTCCCGGACGTCCTCCTGTCGGGCGGCTTCAGTCAGTCATGTTTGCCAATCTTATCTGACCCCCACCCCACGCCCACACTTTTGCTCGAGCAACTTAAAGCAAATCTCATGGTATTTCATTCATAAATATTTCAGTATCCATGGTCTTTTAAGAGAGGAGATTATAGTCATGTCTAGTGTTCTCTCTTCCCATTCTGGGATGGGGTGCTTTTTATTTGGTTTCCTTTCTCATCTTGAACACAAATGCCACCACCTTTTCAGATCATGTGTTCCAACGTGGATGCCATTCTCAGACATCTCCCTGTGAAGAATTAGGTTCTGCCAAAATAACACCTGCTACTTTTGTCAAAGGCCGAGTCATGGTCGGACATGTTCCTAGCTCACAAAACCTGCAGAAGTCTATTTTCATAGACGAGAAAACTGAGGCTTTGGGAAGTGAAGGAACTTGGCGGAGGCCTCACTGCTAGTACATGTAGTGCCGTGTTGTTTCCAGAAAGAACTACCTGGGATTCTACTCTAACACTGATGGGTGGCAGTAGGACCAGCATCTACTCATATCAGGATGTATTCGTATTAGGGAGACCAAAAGAAAGACTTTTTAAAAAAAGAAAAGGCTTCTTTTTTTAAAGTCATGAGAAGCCACGCTGTACCTTAATTTGATACGTAGTTTAACATGTGGTATTAATGCAGTCTGGGCCAGAAGAGGCAGTTAACCATAGGCTTACTTTTAAGCTCTTAAGATCATAGTACAGTATAGATTGAAATTACATTATTCTTAGAAGAAGGAAAACTAATGCAAAGACAAACTTTAGGCAATTAGTTTACACAGATTCTGAATGCTTTTTAAGAAGGTTGCACTGCATTTAAAAAATAGAACTGTAACTATAAGTATTTAATGATAATAGAATCAGGAGACTCTGGGCTAGGAACCCAAGTTTGTGATTGGGTCCCCTCTTTAATGACAGGTGTTTAACCTTTGGTTAGGGGTCCAGAGTGTTCATCAGTATTGGGCCCTTTCTTCTTGGGGATGACAGGGGTTGGGTTTGAAACAGGGCACTTGTCTTGCAGGACGCTCATGATGGGGAGGTCAATGCTGTGCAGTTCAGTCCGGGTTCCCGGCTCCTGGCCACGGGAGGCATGGATCGGAGGGTGAAGCTCTGGGAAGTGTTCGGAGGTGAGATCTCGCTGGAGTGAGAAACAGAAGGAAGCTGTGTTGGTGACATCTGGTTGGCCCTGCTTTCAGGCAGTCTTTGAATTGTTCATCTTCTTGAAACATACAGTATTTTGTGTGAGGAATCATCTGACCAAAGCATTATTACCCTCTCAGTTATCCTTTACAGCTGATACAGCCAAGTAGATGTTTGCTCTGGGTTTCCAAGTAGACTAGAGAATGCTGTTGAGTTACAGATACGTTAGCGTTTGTGTTTTCTCAAATACGTACTGACCAGGGGATCTTCCAAGATAGTACAGGTTTTAGAAGGAAAATAAAAAATCTTACAGTCATGGACTCTACAATTAAATTACACATCAAGCTGTGGTTTATGCATTTAATAATACCAGTGGCCATAGCCTAGCAAAAAATGACTGACATCGTATCTAAGCTTGAGAATAAACAGAGGGGTGTATCATCTAGGAAAATGTATTTAACAAATAGCTTATTGGACAAGGATTCTAAAATCAAGACTGAAGTCTCTTTGATTAGACATTGTTTCAGGAATGACCTCAGAGTACTCAAAATGGGATGACATTAGAACAGGAAATGAGAGTTAGTGAAATCCTCTCCCAGAATTCTGAACATGGGCATAGCCCACTTTCAACATTTTGATATTCAGTTAAATATACATGTATATTTAGTAAGGCAAGTTCAGGGAATTCCCCTGGAAGTCCAGGGGTTAGGACTCCGGGCTTTCACTGCCAAGGGCCTGAGTTCATTCCCTAGTCAGGGAACCAAGATCCCACAAGCCACACAGCACAGCCAAAAAATAATAATAGTAAGGCAAGGTCAAAGAATAGACTGAAGGGTTTTATAGGAACCACTTTGTCCGGTTTCCATACTTGCAGCACATACATGCTCACTCTCCAACAATAAATAGCACCATCATACCTTTCTCTACTTTATTTCCTCGGATCCTCACAATAGCCCTGTGCCGTTAGGTGGGTATCACCCCTGTTTGACAGGTGAAGACTCAGAGACACTACTTGATTTACACGGTTGATTTACGTGGACAGGGAGTCGTGAAACCTGGGACCTGAGCTTGAGTGTTAAGACTGTAGATGCCTTGCTTTTTCCAAAACATCCTCCTCTGAGCTATAGACCTGCTGAAGAAGCATGTGTGTTACTACTACTTTTTTATATATATAAATTGATTGATTGGTTGATTTTTGGCTGCGTTGGGTCTTCGCTGCTGTGCACGGCCTTTCTCTAGTTGTGGAGAGCGGGGGCTACTCTTTGTTGCCGTGTGCGGGCTTCTCATTGCAGTGACTTCTCTTGTTGCGGAGCACGGACTTCCCAGGAAAGTCCCTGTGTTACTACTGCTGATGTATTTAGAGCAAGAGCAATCTACTGATCCCTTTGCTGGAACACGTTGTCATATAAAGCACCCAGTGTGTCTACCCTGGCCTTTGATTTTCATGAAAATGACTCAGTACTTAAATCCCTGGCAGTTAGAGCTATTTGAAACCCATCAAAATTTGTGTTTTACCAAGAAACACCTTATGAATGGTAATTGCTGAAACTTACAAAACAATAATAAAACCATATCATAAGAATAGAAATTTTGGGCTTCCCTGGTGGCACAGTGGTTAAGAGTCCGCCTGCCAATGCCGGCGACAGGGGTTCGAGCCCTGGTCCAGGAAGATCCCACACGCTGCGGAGCAACTAAGCCCGTGCACCACAACTACTGAGACTGTGCGCCTAGAGCCTGTGCTCCGCATCAAGAGAAGCTACCGCAATGAGAAGCCTGCACACCACAACGAAGAGTAGCGCCTGCTCGCCACAGCTAGAGAAGGCCCACATGCAGCAACGAAGACCCAGTGCAGCCAAAAATAAATTAATTAATTAATTTTTAAAAAAAAGAATAGAGATTTTGTGATAAAAATCTACACAGATAGTCTGTTTTGATTATGCCTTGCAATTAAATACAGATAGCACTAAAAATATTTTCGTTTTACTCCTTGGTCAGTAAAAACACCTATAAGAAAATTAAAGATACCAGGGATTAGTAATAGTGTTACTTTTTTGCTGCTAAAGAGGAAGTAAACACTAACCAACATTAATAACTGACATAATTTGTGCCAGAACATAATTTGTGTTAATAAAATGAAAAATTTCTACTAGGTCTACAGAAATAACATAGTGTCTGGCAGCATTTTTTATAGTTTTCAGGAACAAATATTAGTCCTATATATATATCCTATAACTAATTATAGGATCTTTCCTTCACAAATGGCTTACTTGGCCTATAATTTTTCCCCCTTGGCTAATATTTACTGAGTCTTGGAAGAGACCAAGTCCAAGAGGCCTTTTATGAAATAGTTCGGGGGTCCTCTTTTTTACCCTTCCACCACCACTTTGCATCCAGTAGGAGCACCTGTCTTTGCTTATTCTGTCAAAAGCAGCAGCTCTGCTGGGAATTACATAAATACTCTTGACATAGTCTCCCCAGTGCCTTCTAAATAAAAGAGATTTTAATAAGATCTTTGGTCTTTTCAGATCAATCTCTTGTGTAGACTAGCACTTACTGATCATTTCTTACATTTTGGCACTTTGTCACCTGCCAAACAAATAGACCAGTGTTTTAGGCATAAGCCAAAGAGATATCTTTTAGAATTTGCAGTAATATTTTTGTCTATAAAGATCTAATCTAAATAAAGTCCTAAATTAGTAGGTGTTGGCCTTTTTTTGACTTGTGAAAATCTATTGAAAGCTAGGATCCAGGGAAAGGCATTAAATGTGCCATATTTTGCAAATTAATTCAGGGGTTCATCCACCAGGTTAATAGTCCTGGCCCTAAATGTATTTGACAGCTCCAAACCAGTATTTTTTTTTTCAGTATTTTTTATATATATATGTTTATTTATTTGTTTGGCTGTGCTGGGTCTTGGTTGTGGTATGTGGAATCTTCGCTGTGGCATGTGAACTCTTAGCTATGGCATGAGGGATCTAGTTCCCTGACCAGGGATCGAACCCAGGCCCCTGCATTGGGAGTGTGGAGTGTTAACCACTGGACCACCAGGGAAGTCCCCAAACCAGTATTTATATTTATTAGCATCTAGAAGTCCTAAGAGAAAAGGCTGTTAATTGAAATGTATACTATTGTGTGCTCCTATTTTATGAGTTTGATTTGAATGATTCCCTAATTGTTTTCCTGCCTTGTCTATATAGGTTATCCTTAAGATACCCTTTAAAAGAGTCATGTACCAAAACGTTCATTGCAGCTCTATTTACAATAGCCAGGAGATGGAAACAACCTAAGTGTCCATCATCGGATGAGTGAATAAAGAAGATGTGGCACATATATACAATGGAATATTACTCAGCCATAAAAAGAAACAAAATTGAGCTATTTGTAATGAGGTGGATGGACCTAGAGAGTCTGTCATACAGAGTGAAGTAAGTCAGAAAGAGAAAGACAAATACCGTATGCTAACACATATATATGGAATTTAAGAAAAAAAAAGGTCATGAAGAACCTAGGGGTAAGACAGGAATAAAGACACAGACCTACTAGAGAATGGACTTGAGGATATGGGGAGGGGGATGGGTAAGCTGTGACAAAGTGAGAGAGTGGCATGGACATATATACACTACCAAACGTAAAATAGATAGCTAGTGGGAAGCAGCCACATAGCACAGGGAGATCAGCTCGCTGCTTTGTAACCACCTAGAGGGGTGGGATAGGGAGGGTGGGAGGGAGGGAGACACAAGAGGGAAGAGATATGGGAACATATGTATAACTGATTCACTTTGTTATAAAGCAGAAACTAACACACCATTGTAAAGCAGTTAGACTCCAATAAAGTTGTAAATAAATAAATAAAACTCTTAGAGGAAAAAAAAAGATACCCTTTAAAGAGGAAACTGAATCACATCATCATTGAGACTCATACGCTCATCTTTAAAGTTTCATTGCGGGTGGCCAAAGCTGTTTGAAAACAGCCTGGGGGTATATGCACGGGCCTCTTGGTGGAGGAGACTTGGCAGCGGGAGGGGGGAGCACTGGCGGGCGATTGGATTGCCAGAACCTTAGGCTCACGTATATAGAGTGAACAGAGAGGTGACCGAAACTCCAAACGAGCTTTACTAGAATTCTAGGGACCAGCCAGTTTATGTAAGTAGAAATTTCTTTTCCTACTTGGGTTCTGAAATTCTAATGGTCAGGTTCTACGAAAGTGATAGTTAAGTTGGCAAATATTGATCAAACCCAAAGATGTATTTATGGAAAGTAGAAAATTTTACTGAGAAATAACAAACTCGGTCTCTAGGGTCAATTGACATGTTTTTAAATTCCTGCACTTATCTTTTGTAAAGGAAATTGATGACACTGAATTTCTTGAAAAGAACAGCATAAGAACCCACAGGAAAATGCTGGGCTCTGCACCCGCTTGTACATTCATTGCTCTTGGAACTGACCAGCCGGATATTTTGGTCTCATTATTCCATTTGTCCTGCTACTTGATTCTGTAAAGATGCAGGAAAGCTGTTTTTGACCATGTAGTTGGCTTCCATTGTGTTTCAAGTGCCTCATTTTAATTGATATGTTGGATTTGCCATCATTTGTTTTTAAACCTTCCTTTCTTAACCTTTGTTTGTATGCAGACAAATGTGAGTTCAAGGGCTCCCTGTCTGGCAGTAATGCAGGAATTACAAGCATTGAATTCGATAGTGCTGTAAGTACCTAATATCCACGGAAATGGGTGAGTTTAGAGGGTTTTAGAAACAGTTTTAAACATCTGGTTCTTGAAATTTAAAAACTTACCTGGTTTCTCTGCTATTTTCTGTCTTAATGTTAGAGAAGGATGTAGGTAGATTATAAATTCTGTGCTGATCACAACCGTGTTGAAGACTGGGTAGGGGGACAGGTCTGGGATACCCCAGCAAGGCAGTCGCCAGACGATAAAGGCCCCGGTTTGGGCCAAGGCAGTGCAGGTGGAGAGGAGAGGGTCTAGCGAGAAGCACCAGAGACAAGCAGGTCTCCAACGGGGGCAGTTGGGAGGTGTGGCTGGGGAGAGTCAGTGGTTCTGAGCTCTTGGACTTGGACAGGTGCAGAGAATTAGTACTTGCTGTTACTGAAGGTGGGAGGTGGTGAGGAGTGAACACAGGAGGAGGAATTCCATTTTGAGCTGGAGGTATCTACAGCTTACAGGTGAGGTCGAGCAGTCTCGGAGGAAGGTCTGAACTTAAGGGGGAGTGATAAATTCACAGAATGCTGGTTATAGCGGTATTCAGCTCAGGTGTATAGTTACAGGCATCGGGGAATTTGTATCATGTGAACTGAGTTCTATTTTGGCTAACATTTCTTCTCCTCCCCTTTATTCCTGTAGGGATCTTACCTCTTAGCAGCGTCAAATGATTTTGCAAGCCGCATCTGGACTGTGGATGACTATCGGTTACGGGTAAGACCCAGTGAGGAAAGTTAATGTAATCTCCAAACTTCACGTGGTTGCTTACCGGTCACATGATGTAGGAAATGGCAGGTTGATTGATTAGAAGAATTGTATGTTGTCGTGAAACTCAATACTTGATTGCCCCTGCCCTTTCCTTTCCTCCTTAGGAAAATTGATGTTTCCACTTTACATTCTTACTTTGTCCAATATTCAGTTGCAGAATATTTGCAATAGGAAACCATTACGTTTCCATGAAAGACTTGGGACACTCCTGTTCATAAAAAGTAAATATTTTTGGTAGGTGTCAGTTTTAGCTTATCTTCAGCTAATTTAGCACCAGAGTGTAATCTGTGTTTCTTAAGCACCCCAAGACTAAATCACCTCACAAAGTAGAACTGGAAAGTAGGCTATAGAAGTATATGTGGGTACACTTATGAGAGAGATAAAACAACTCAAAGCCAGGAAACAGGTGTATGGGAAAGCAAGAACAGTGGGATCAGATGTTGATGAAATCTGCATCTGGACCCAAACCTACCAAGAAGACGCTTGGATTCCAAGACAAAGACAAAAATTAGATGGTTATATCACTTTTGTTCTAATAGAAGACATAGCTTAATTTAGAGACGTGTTTTTCTCCTTAAGCTTGAAGCAACCTTCACATGAGCTCATTAAATAAAGGCTACTGAAAGATAAGATGGCGGATTTACTTGACATTGGTAGGTATTTTACCCGCAAAAAAAAGCTTGACGCAAACTTGTGTGTCAACCCACATGAAAAGCAGAGAGCATGATGTTAAGGTGAACTTCATAAAGAGAAATCTACAGGGAGGTGGGGAGCTGCAATAGAAGTGGTCCATTAGGTAGTTTCTGATGGTCTGATTCGATGGTGCAGGGATGCAGCTAGAAGAATAGTTAGAAACACACGGTTCACTTATCACTTGGGCTTTCCCTTTTCTTGAAGGAGCTGTGTGGAAAATGGCCAGTGTTAGATGCTAGCTAATACCTAAAGGGTGGTAATTCTTGATTCTTAGTTGAAAGAGGATCCATGTGCAAAGCATGAAATGTGAGGATGACAAAAGATTACGTTCTCTTCTGAAAGCGGAAGGGTCTCCCTGGTGTTCTTGTTGCAAGGAAGGAACAAGGGAGGTGGATGCCTGCGGCCAGGGCTGGACTCCTCTTAAGCAGTGGTACACATCTGTTCAAATGCTTGAACGAGTTCTCAGTTGAAGCCCTATAGTCCTGCACCGTAAGCATGGAAAAAGTTCCATGTAACAGCCTAGACTATTCTCCTGGCAGTGTTACAGTCCATCCTGTGGCATGCCTTCTCTATGTACCCATCAGTTGCTTAGCAGAAATTTAAGACAGGGTT
This sequence comes from Pseudorca crassidens, assembly GCF_039906515.1. Classification (NCBI taxonomy): domain Eukaryota; kingdom Metazoa; phylum Chordata; class Mammalia; order Artiodactyla; family Delphinidae; genus Pseudorca; species Pseudorca crassidens. The sequence goes on along the minus strand of NC_090301.1, from coordinate 6,979,889 downwards.
GAATACTTCTGCAGTCATTATTTTTCCTAAAGCAAAGGGGCTTTTACCTGAGTGGTTTCTGTGTTTGACCCAGTAGTCAGGTATATTATATATGTTACTGCTTTTAATCCTCAGGGGGAAGCAGGTGAGGTAGGTAGATGGGGAAACTGAGGCTCAGCTAAGCCCACAGAATTGCCCGAGGTCACACAGTTAACAAATAGAAAGATGAGACTTTGGATTGAGTCCTGTGCTCTTTCCTGTGTTCAGTTGGCCTGGATTATTCTAGACTGAGATACAGTAAAACTGTGTAATTAGTGAAGAGTGACATACAGGATTCCTTACATTTTAGGCCCTTTGAGGAGTAAAGCAAGGAGTTGAGTGCGGGATGATATTTTTTTTTCTATTTTATTTTATTTCTTTATTTTAATTTTTGCATTTTATTTTTTATACAGCACGTCCTTATTAGTCATCAGTTTTATACACATCAGTGTATACATGTCAATCCCAATTGCCCAATTCATCACACCACCTCTCCCACCACCGCTTTCCCCCCTTGGTGTCCATACATTTGTTCTCTACATCTGTGTCTCAATTTCTGCCCTGCAAGCCAGTTCATCTGTACCATTTTTCTAGTTTCCATATATATGCGTTAATGTACGATATTTGTTTTTCTCTTTCTGACTACTTCACTCTGTATGACAGTCTCTAGATCCATCCATGTCTCTACAAATGACCCAATTTCGTTCCCATTTATGGCTGAGTAATATTCCATTATATATATGTACCACATTTTTATCCATTCGTCTGTTGATGGGCATTTAGGTTGCTTCCATGACCTGGCTATTGTAAATAGTGCTGCAGTGAACATTAGGGTGCATCGTGTGTCTTTTTTTTTTTTTTTTTTCTTTTTGCGGTACACGGGCCTCTCACTGTTGTGGCCTCTCCCGTTGCGGAGCGCAGGCTCCGGACGCGCAGGCTCAACGGCCATGGCTCATGGACCCAGCCACTCCGCGGCATGTGGGATCTTCCCAGACTGGGGCATGAACCCGTGTCCCCTGCATCGGCAAGTGGACTCTCAACCACTGCACCACCAGGGAAGCCCCATGTGTCTTTTTGAATTATGGTTTTCTCTGGGTATATGCACAGTAGTGGGATTGCTGGATCATATGGTAATTCTATTTTTAGTTTTTTAAGGAACCTCCATACTGTTCTCCACAGTGGCTGTATCAATTTACATTCCCACAAACACTACAGGAGGGTTCCCTTTTCTCCACACCCTCTCCAGCATTCGTTGTTTGTAGATTTTCTGATGATGCCCATTCTAACTGGTGTGAGGTGATACCTCATTGTAGTACTGATGTGCATTTCTCTAATGATTAGTGATGTTGAGCAGCCTTTCATTTGCTTCTTGGCCATCTGTATGTCTTCTTTGGAGAAATGTCTGTTTAGGTCGTCTTCTGTCCATTTTTGGATTGGGTTTTTTTAATATTGAGCTGCATGAGCTGTTTATATATTTTGGAGATTAATCCTTTGTCCGTTGATTCATTTGAAAGTATTTTCTCATTCTGAGGGTTGTCTTTTCATCTTGTTTATGGTTTCCTTTGCTATGCAAAAGCTTTGAAGTTTCATTAGGTCCCATTTGTTTATTTTTGTTTTTATTTCCATTAGGAGGTGGATCAAAACAGATCTTGCTGTGATTTATGTCAGAGTGTTCTTCCTATGTTTTCCCCTAAGAGTTTTATAGTGACAGGTCTTACATTTAGATCTCTAATCCATTTTGAGTTTATTTTTGTGTGTGGTGTTAGGGAGTGTTCTAATTTCATTCTTTTACATGTAGCTGTCCAGTTTTCCCAGCACTATTTATTGAAGAGACTGTCCTTTTTCCATTGCATATCTTTGCCTCCTTTGTCATAGATTAGTTGACCATAGGTGCGTGGGTTTATCTCTGGGCTTTCTATCCTGTTCCATTGATCTATGTTTCTGTTTTTGTGCGAGTACCATATTGTCTTGATTACTGTAGCTTTGTAGTATAGTCAGAAGTCAGGGAGTCTGATTCCTCCAGCTCCATTTTTTTCCCTCAAGACTGCTTTGGCTATTCGGGGTCTTTTGTGTCTCCATACAAATTTTAAGATTTTTTGTTCTAGTTCCGTAAAAAATGCCATTGGTAATTTGATAGGGATTGCATTGAATCTGTAGATTGCTTTGGGTAGTATAGTCATTTTCACAGTATTGATTCTTCCAATCCAAGAACATGGTATATCTCTCTATCTGTTGGCATCATCTTTAATTTCTATCATCAGTGTCTTATAGTTTTCTGCATACAGGTCTTTTGTCTCCCTAGGTAGGTTTATTCCTAGGTATTTTATTCTTTTTGTTACAATGGTAAATGGGAGTGTTTCCTTAATTTCTCTTTCAGATTTTTCATCATTAGTGTATAGGAATGCAAGAGATTTCTGCACATTAATTTTGTATCCCGCAACTTTACCAAATTCATTGATTAGCTCTAGTAGTTTTCTGGTGGCATCTTTGCGATTCTCTATGTATAGTATCATGTAATCTGCAAACAGTGACAGTTTTACTTTTTCTTTTCCAATATGTATTCCTTTTATTTCTTTTTCTTCTCTGCTGTGGCTAGGACTTCCAAAACTATATTGAATAATAGTGGTGAGAGTGGACGTCCTTTTCTTGTTCCTGATCTTAGAGGAAATGCTTTCAGTTTTTCACCATTGAGAATGATGTTTGCTGTGGGTTTGTCGTATACGGCCTTTATTCTGTTAAGGTAGGTTCCCTCTATGCCTACTTTCTGGAGAGTTTTTATCATAAATAGGTGTTGAATTTTGTCAAAAGCTTTTTCTGCATCTATTGAGATGATCATATGGTTTTTATTCTTCAGTTTGTTAATAGGGGTTATCACATTGAATGATTTATGTATATTGAAGAATCCTTGCATCCCTGGGATAAATCCCACTTGATCATGGTGTATGATCCTTTTAATGTGTTGTTGGATTCTGTTTGCTAGTATTTTGTTGAGAATTTTTGCATCTCTATTCATCAGTGGTATTGGTCTGTAATTTTCTTTTTTAGTAATATCTTTGTCTGGTTTTTGGTATCAGGGTGATGGTGGTCTCATAGAATGAGTTTGGGAGTGTTCCTTCCTCTGCAATTTTTTGGAAGAGTTTGAGAAGGATGGGTGTTAGCTCTTCTCTGAATGTTTGATAGAATTCACCTGTGAAGCCATCTGGTCCTGGACTTTTGTTTGTTGGAAGATTGTTAATCACAGTTTCAATTTCATTACTTGTGATTGGTCTGTTCATATTTTCTATTGCTTCCTGTTTCAGTCTTGGCAGGTTATACCTTTCTAAGAATTTGTCCATTTCTTCCATGTTGTCCATTTTATTGGCATAGAGTTGCTTGTAGTAGTCTCTTAGGATACTTTGTATTTCTGGTGTGTCTGCTGTAACTTCTCCTTTTTCATTTCTAATTTTATTGATTTGAGTCCTCTCCCTCTTTTCTTGATGAGTCTGGCTAATGGTTTATCAATTTTGCTTATCTTCTCCAAGAACCAGCTTTTAGTTTTATTGATCTTTGCTATTGTTTTCTTTGTTTCTGTTTCATTTATTTCTGCTCTGATCTTTATGATTTCTTTCCTTCTGCTAACTTTGGGTTTTGTTTGTTCTTCTTTCTCTAGTTCCTTTAGGTGTAACGTTAGAGTGTTTCTTTGAGATTTTTCTTATTTCTTGATGTAGGCTTGTATAGCTATAAACTTCCCTCTTAGAACTGTTTTTGCTGCATCCCGTAGGTTTTGGATTGTCGTGTTTTCGTTGTCATTTGTCTCTAGGTGTATTTTGATTTCCTCTTTGACTTCTTCAGTGATCTCTTGGTTATTTAGTAATGTATTGTTTAGCCTCCATGTGTTTGTGTTTTTTACATTTTTTTCCCTGTAATTGATTTCTAACCTCATAGCGTTGTGGTCAGAAAAGGTGCTTGATATGATTTCAATCTTCTTAAATTTACTGAGGCTTGATTTGTGACCCAAGATGTGATCTATCCTGGAGAATGTTCCGTGCGCACTTGAGAAGAAAGTGTAATCTGCTGTTTTTGGATGGAATATCCTATGAATAACAATTAAATCTATCTGGTCTATTGTGTCATTTAAAGCTTCTGTTTCTTTACTTATTTTCATTTTGGATGATCTGTCCATTGGTGTAAGTGAGGTGTTGAAGTCCCCCACTATTATTTTGTTACTGTCGATTTCCTGTTTTATAGCTGTTAGCAGTTGCTTTATGTATTGAGGTGCTCCTGTGTTGGGTGCATATATATTTATAGTTGTTATATCTTCTTCTTGGATTGATCCTTTGATCAATATGTAGTGTCCTTCCTTGTCTCTTGTAACATCCTTTATTTTAAAGTCTATTTTATTTGATATGAGTATTGCTACTCCAGCTTTCTTTTGATTTCCACTTGCATGGAATATCCTTTTCCATCCTGTCACTTTCAGGCTGTATGTGTCCCTGGGTCTGAAGTGGGTCTCTTGTAGACAGCATATAGATGGGTCTTGTTTTTGTATCCATTCAGCAAGCCTGTGTCTTTTGGTTGGAGCATTTAATCAATTTACGTTTAAGGTAATTATTGATATGTATGTTCCTGTGACCATTTTCTTAATTGTTTTGGGTTTGTTCTTGTAGGTCCTTTTCTTCTCTTGTGTTTCCCACTTAGAGTTAAGTTCCTTTAACATTTGTTGTAGAGCTGGTTTGGTGGTGCTGAATTCTCGTAGCTTTTGCTTGTCTGTAAAGCTTTTGATTTCTCAATTGAATCTGAATGAGATCCTTGCTGGGTAGAGTAACCTTGGTTGTAGGTTCTTCCCTTTCATCACTTTGAGTATATCATGCTACTCCCTTCTCACTTGTAGAGTTTCTGCTGAGAAATCAGCTGTTAACCTTATGGCAATTCGCTTGTATGTTATTTGTCATTTTTCCCTTGCTGCTTTCAATAACTTTTCTTTTTCTTTAATTTTTGTCAGTTTGATTACTATGTGTCTCAGCGTGTTTCTCCTTGGGTTTATCCTGCCTGGCACTCTGTGCTTCCTGGACTTGGGTGGCTATTTCCTTTCCCATGTTAGGGAAGTTTTCAACTATAGTCTCTTCAAATATTTTCTTGGGTCCTTTCTCTCTCTCTTCTCCTTCTGGGACCCCTGTAATGCTAATGTTTTGCATTTAATGTTGTCCCAGAGGTCTCTTAGGCTGTCTTCATTTCTTTTCATTCTTTTTTCTTTATTCTGTTCTGCAGCAGTGAATTCTACCATTCTGTCTTCCAGGTCACATATCCATTCTTCTGCCTCAGTTCTTCTGCCTCAGTTCTTCTGCTATTGATTCCTTTTAGTGTAGTTTTCATTTCAGTTATTGTATTGTTCATCTCTGTTTGTTCTTTAATTCTTCTAGGTCTTTGTTAAACATTTCTTGCATCTTTTTTTTTTTTTTTTTGCGGTACGCGGGCCTCTCACTGCTGTGGCCTCTCTCATTGTGGAGCACAGGCTCCGTACGCACAGGCTCAGTGGCCATGGCTCATGGGCCCAGCTGCCCCGCGGCATGTGGGATCTTCCCGGATCAGGGCATGAACCCGCGTCCCCTACATCGGCAGGCGGACTCTCAACCACTGCACCTCCAGGGAAGCCCCCTCTTGCATCTTCTTGATCTTTGCCTCCATGAGGTCCTGGATCATCTTCACTGTCATTATTCTGAATTCTTTTTCTGGAAGGTTGCCTATCTCCACTTCATTTAATTGTTTTTCTGAGGTTTTATGTTGTTCCTTCATCTGGTACATAGCCCTCTGCCTTTTCACCTTGTCTATCTTTCTGTGAATGTGGTTTTTGTTCCACAGGCTGCAGGATTGTAGTTCTTCTTGCTTCTGCTGTCTGCCCTCTGGTGGATGAGGCTGTCTAAGAGGCTTGTGCAAGTTTCCTGATGGGAGGGACTGGTGGTGGGTAGAGCTGACTGTTGCCCTGGTGGGCAGAGCTCAGTAGAACTTTAATCCGCTTGAATGCTGATGGGTGGGGCTGGGTTCCCTGTTGGTTGTTTGGCCTAAGGTGACCCAGCTCTGGAGCCTACCTGGGCTCTTTGGTGGGGCTAATGGCAGACTCTGGGAGGGCTCACGCCAAGGAGTACTTCCCAGAACTTCTGCTGCCAGTGTCCTTGTCCGCACGGTGAGCCACAGCCACCTCCGCCTCTGCAGGAGACCCTCCAACACTAGCAGGTGGGTCTGGTTCAGTCTCCCCTGGGGTCTCTGCTCCTTCCCCTGGGTCCTGATGCACTCACTACTTTGTGTGTGCCCTCCAGGAGTGGAGTCTCTGTTTTCCCCAGTGCTGTCAAAGTCCTGCAGTCAAATCCTGCTAGCCTTCAAAGTCTGATTCTCTAGGAATTCCTCCTCCTGTTGCCAGACCCCCAGTTGGGAACCTGACGTGGGGCTCAGAACCTTCACTCCAGTGGGTGGACTTCTGTGGTATGTGTTCTCCAGTCTGTGAGCCACCCCCCCAGCAGTTATGGGATTTGATTTTACTGTGATTGTTCCCCTCCTACCGTCTCATTGTGGCTTCTCCTTTGTATTTGGATGTGGGGTACCTTTTTTGGTGAGTTCCAGTGTCTTTCTGTCAATGATTGTCCAGCAGCTAGTTGTGATTCTGGTGTTCTCGCAAGAGGGAGTGAGAGCACGTCCTTCTACTCCACCATGTTGGTTCCTAACAGGATGATATTTTTAATTGGTAGAAGAGTTCTCAACAGGTAAGCGTCAGCTTTAGGCCTGAAGTAAGAAGGCCCTGGAGGCGGAGATAGACCTGGATGATAGAGGTCATAATGTTGGTAACTGTTTTCAAGTGAGCTGGTTTGCAAAGGTGGGCTGAGTCTCACTGGAGAGGGTGCTGGAGCACCAAGCTGTGGGTGCTGACGAGCCAGGGGCTGGTGCCAGGGCTGTAGCCTCCTTTGCTGAACCAGCTGGCTCAGAGGGCCTCTGGTCTGCTCACAGCTGTGTGCTATCACTTGGTAAATGTGTGAAGGAGATCAGGAGGCCCTTTTAACAGGTTCTCCGTTCCCACAGAAACCGCATGAACCCTTACCAGGGCCCAGGATGTAAGTAGGCTCCCTGTCTAGGAGGCTCTGGCTTCTACCGAGACCCTCGTTTACAGAGGATGTTGGAGGACATAGATGGGCATCTCCATGTTCTGAAACTCAAGATCCAAGCCCTGGTCATTGTCTCCTCAACTTGAGGTGGGTGGTGTTGGGTGAGACCAGAATGCAGGAGTGGCTGGTCAAGTGCTTGCTTTAAATCCGTTTAGTAAAGGGTCCTAGAAATAGTCTCGTGTTGAAAGGGGCCCATTCCAGAGGACTTCTTCCTTTACAGGATGTTTTCGATTCTCTTAAAAATGTAGGGGCTTCCCTGGTGGTGCAGTGATTAAGAATCCGCCTGCCAATGCAGGGGACACGGGTTTGAGCCTTGGTCCGGGAAGATCCCGCGTGCCGCAGAGCAACTAAGCCCGTGTGCCACAAATACTGAGCCTGTGCTCTAGAGCCTTCGAGCCACAACTACTGAAGCCCATGTGCCACAACTACTGAAGCCCACATGCCTAGACCCCGTGCTCTGCAACAAGAGAATCCACCGCAGTGAGAAGCCCTCACACTGCAACAAAGAGTAGCCCCCGCTCTCCGCAGTTAGAGAAAGCCCGCGTACAGCAACGAAGACCCAGCACAGCCAAAAATAAATAAAATAAATTTTTTTAAAAAAAATCTAAAAGATTACTGCAAAACTGAGGAACTGGGCTGAAGAACCCATCCTGCTCACGTCTGTAGTGCTGGTGTGGAGAAGTGGCCTCAGTGAGGACTTGCTTTCAGATGATGGTTTTTATTTCAGAAACCTCCTTATCAAGTTCTGCATTTTTCTGAGGTCACTTGTCTTTGGTTGGTGTTAATGGTAGCTGCTACATGGTGGGTGGCCCTTAGGGTCTGCCCTGCAGCACCAGGGAGCCTGTGCAGAGCCTGAGGGAAGAGAGCTCTAAGCCTTCCCATTCGGGGACTCGGGGCTGCTGTGACATCAAAACCCATGCCCCGTCTCTTAAAGAGGAAGATAAAAGCCTTAAAGTAGTGTTAGAAGTTAAATATTAACTATTAAGAATAAATTCAAAAAGACCGAATGGGTAAAAGAATTTAAAATAAATCTGATCCACTTAAAATGACTTAATAATCAGTTTTTACGTGATAAAAGTGAATGCTTGCAGGAGGCTGAATTCCATACCACTGAGAGCATGGAGATGAAACTACTCAGCCCCAGGCAGGGCCGGTCAGGATGGGTTTCCACCAAGAACAAAATAAGCAGAAATCCAGACTTTTTTAAAAGCAAGGTAACACATGTGAAAAGCCAGGAAATAAAAACATTCCTTTATTCCATTAATCCAGCAGTTTCATTCCAGGAAGTAAGTCAGGGGAAAGCCATGTACTCATACATGTTCACTGCAGCATCATTTGTGATCGTGAAACTTTCAAAGGGATGTAGGTGTCTGCTAGCCAAGGAAATTTCTGTTAGGTTGTAATCTCATTGCTTGGAGACTGTTTAGCTATTATAGAGTAATTACAGAAACTCTTAAGGAAGGTGGTGCAGAAAGGAAGAGAAAGAATGCAGTCAGCCATGGGCCTGGTGCGTGGGTCACCCTCCTAAACAGAGTGAGGAAGATGTTAGTCTTTTACAGACGTTAGAGAGCCAGGGTGTTCAGGCGCCAAACAGCGTGACCCCAAAGCCCGTGTATTTTCCCGTCACATGAAAAACTGCTTGTGCTATGAAGTTAAAAGTGCGGTGGATAAATTTGTAGGGGTGTTTTCATGTGAACTATATGAGAATATTAACGTGCATTTAGAGTAAGCAAAACGAGCACATTTGCATCGCCCATTTGTGGGCAGTGTCTTTTCCTCCCTATGTTTGTGAAACATGATTTTACTTTTACATTAATAGTAAGAAAGAAAACGGTGCATGTACACAAAACTGAATTTTTTTGTGAAGTAGAAGTACCTACACAAGTTTTTGGTCTCTCCCCATGGTTTGTGCAGATTGAATGATTTATACTGAGCATTATTCCTATACTGTATTTAGCATAAACTTTGTTGCTGGAACTTTTTTGATCTTTCCAGAAGGATCAGTGGGAGGTTGTCACACAGCCACAGCACAGCTGCCACCTGGCTGGCAGCGATTGTAAGATGCTGTTCCAGTTTCAGAGCGTTTTAAATGTGAGAAGGAGTCTCGGAATTCGTGCAAACTTCTTCTTAAAGGGGAAGTACATGTGGCCCTGAGTTTTCTCTTCCTGTGCTAAAGTGGAATTGTTCTCCTGAGCAGAGAGGAAAGATTGGTTTCTAAAGTGTTAACTCTAAACTGCGAGGTCTGGCTTTGGGGGTCAGGGTTGAAACCCAGTAAGTTGACAGTTATAGTAAGTATATTAGGGTCTTTTAAAAGCTGCTCATTTTTGGGGGGGGGGTTGGGGGGAGGATTCCCTGGCGTTCCAGTGGTTAGGACCCCGCACTTTGGCTGCCAAGGGCCCGGGTTCAGTTCCTGGTCAGGGAACTAAGATCCCACAAGCCATGCAGCGCAGCCCCCACCCCCAAAAAAAAGCCTTTTCTTTTTTTAAAAAAAAAATTATAGGGGCTTCCCTAGTGGCGCAGTGGTTAAGAATCCGCCTGCCAATGCAGGGGACACGGGTTCGAGCCCTGGTCTGGGAAGATCCCACATGCTGCGGAGCGACAAGGCCCGTGAGCCACAACTACTGAGCCTGCGCGTCTGGAGCCTGTGCTCCGCACCAAGAGAGGCCACGATAGTGAGAGGCCCGCGCACTGCGATGAAGAGTGGCTCCCGCTCGCCGCAACTAGAGAAAGCCCTCGCACAGAAACGAAGACCCAGCACAGCCATAAATAAATAAATACATTTATTTATTTAAAAATTACACAGAAATCATTAGTGAATACCTGTATATCTTCTGAGCCTTTGAAGTTTCCACACATGAATATGTTGATCCATATTGAAAAGTAGGGAAAGTGCGGCATCCTCACCATCCCCAGCCGCCTCTCTCCCATTGGGCTCCAGTAGTGCTGTGGCGGGCAAAGGGCACTGACGTTCGGTTATGACCCAGTTCTGCGTTGCTTGGCAGCCCAGGAAAGACGCCATGGTTGGCATCTCACAGCTAGTCACGAAAAGATTTGATTGTTGGGAATGCTGGTGTCTGTGGTTATGATCTGACATTTCAAGCGGAGACCTCTGATTGAAAAACCCCTAGGAGTTTTAATTGTTTATTGAAAGAGTCCTGATGGTTCCTTTTAGTTTTTTAAGAATCTTTTTTTTTTTTTTTTTTAAGCTGTGTTGGGTCCTCATTGCTGTGCGCGGGCTTTCTCTAGTTGCAGTGAGCAGGGGCTACTCTTCGTTGCGGTGCGCGGGCTTCTCATTGTCATGGCTTCTCTTGTTGTGGAGCACGGGCTCTAGGCACGTGGGCTTCAGTAGTTGTGGCACATGGGCTCAGTAGTTGTGGCTCGTGGGCTCTAGAGCGCAGGCTCAGTAGTTGTGGTGCACAGGCTTAGTTGCTCCGCGGCATGTGGGATCTTCCCGGGCCAGGGCTCGAACCCGTGTCCCTTGCGTTGGCAGGCAGATTCTTAACCACTGTGCCACCGGGGAAGCCCCTGATGTTTCCTTTTATATTGATAAATTATGCCTCTGGTGAACCTGTCCATTCTGACTTTAAATAGGAGATTTGACTTTCTGAGACATTAGTAAAATCCAAGATTTAAAAATTTTGTAATTTGATATAATTCAGACTTACAGAAAATTGCAAGAGCCATACAGACTGGTATCTGTAATAGAGCTTATTTCAAGAAGGTCCTCTGGTTGCCCCCCGCCCCTTTTAAGTTGTGTAATTAACAGCTTAAAATGTGACAAGCCTCAATAAAGAATACAAATTCAGGAAATGTCTACATGTATTTTTTAAACACTTGGGAGAAGACAAACATGTTATTTTTCTATAACATGTAAGATTAACGTGGCAGCACAAATCTAATAATATTAAATAGATACCGTTAGTATATACATTGTTCTTTTCCATTTCATTGGCTAATAAGACTAAATACAGATATCCTATTTGTGTTCTGTATACTTTCTGTAGTAGAGCCTTTACTGAGTACTTTATTATACAGTTTTTGTATATCCTTTTTTTTAAATTGAAGTAGAATTGACCTACAACACTATGTTAGTTCCAGGTGCACGACATAGTGATTTGTTATTTCTGTACATTACCAAATGATCACCATGGTAAGTCTAGTTATACCTGTCACCAAAGTTACTACAGTATTAACTGTACTCCCCATGCTGTATGTACCTTTATCCCCGTGACTGTTTTGTATCTGGTAGCTTGTACCTCTTCATCTCTCACCTTTTTCACTCAGACCCCCACTCCCACCCCACACAACCACCACCTTGTTCTCTGTGATTCTCTTTCTGTTCTGTAAGGTGTTGATTTGTTTTTTAGATTCCACGTATAAGTAAAATCATATGGTATTTGTGTTTCTCTGTCTGACTCATTTCACTTAGCATAATACCCTCTACATTCATCCATGCTGTCACAGAGGGCAAGATTTCATTCTTTTTTTATGACTTATATTCCACTGTATATATGTACCGTGTCTTTATCCATTCGTCTATCATTGGACGCTTAGGTTGCTTCCATATCTTGACTGTTGTGATTAATGGTACAATGAAAATAGGGGGGCATATATCTTTTCAAATTAGTGGTTTTGGGGTTTTTTTGGAAAAATACCCAGAAGTAGAATTGCTGGATCGTACGGGGTTTCTATTTTTAATTTTTTGAGGACCCTTCATGTTGTTTTCTATAGTGGCTTCAACCAACTTACTTTTCCACCAGCAATGTACGAGGATTCCCTTTTCTCCACGTCGTCACCAACACTTGTTACTTGTTTTTTTGATAATAGCAGTTCTGACGGGTGTGCAGTGATAATCTTGTTGTGGTTTTGATTGGCATTTCCCTGATGACCAGTGATATTGAGCATCTTTTCATGTGTCCGTTGGCCATCTGTATATCTTCTCTGGAAAAATGTCTGTTCAGGTCCTCTGCCTGCTCCTCCCTTATTTTGAGGGCGTGGTCATGTGAAGTTTGTGCTGTGGTGTTGGATCTTTCATTTATTTTTTCATTACCTTTTTTTTTTTTAGTTTTATTGGCGGTGGGAGGTTTATCCTCTTCCTCTTGAGACCTCACCCCGGGCAATGCCCAAAGACAGGCTTTCTGGGTGTTTTCCCTGAGCTGCTCCTCCTTTTCTCTCTGCGTGTTCCTGACCAGATCTCAGGGTGTTTGGAGAAGCTGGCTCCCTGGCAGTTTGCCGCTGACTCTCCCGGTGTGGCGCCCTGGAGGTTTACCCTGGTTGTGTTCTCTCCCTTAGCATACACTCACGGGACACAGCGGCAAAGTGCTGTCTGCCAAGTTCCTGCTGGACAATGCGCGTATTGTTTCTGGAAGTCACGACCGGACCCTCAAACTCTGGGATCTACGCAGCAAAGTCTGTGAGGAAATTCAGTCTCTCTGTGTCTATGAACGATTAGATATTAACCTCAGAGGTGTTTGTTTCCACGTTAAAGCCTGCATTTAGTGTGATAAACTTTGAAATTCCAGTCTCACGTTGAGTGGCGCTGACGTAGTGACTATTTTTCAAGTTTGAAGCTTCATTTAAATAAGTAGTTCTGATTACTTAGGGTGAGAGTGCAGCAGTGTTGCGTGCACAGCCGCAGAGGGGCTTCTGCTTGATTATTCGTGTTCGGTTGTCTTTCAGGCATAAAGACGGTATTTGCCGGATCCAGCTGCAATGATATTGTCTGCACAGAGCAGTGTGTGATGAGTGGACATTTTGACAAGAAAATTCGTTTCTGGGACATCCGGTAAAACACCCAGGAGCTTGGTGGGGAGGCAGATGGGAGGGTCTGTATGTGGCAGAACTGTGATGGTGTCTTGTGTGTGGGTTGTGTTTTTAAAGTCCCTGGAAATGGCAGAAATGAGCTCCAGTCCACATTATCTTCCCAGTTTGATATTCTTTACCCTGAAGTAGACGGTCACATTCAACAGTCACCTCTGAGCATGCCCTATGTACTTACAAACAGATGAACAACGAGGTTGTTAGGTGGTTTCAAGTGTAATCGAGAAGACAGATACACAAGTCTGCAGGGTGTGTTGCAGTAGGGCCAGGAGCCCTTGTCCAAGGATGTTAGAGACCGTCTGTCAAGATGAGTCTTGAGAAGTGAGTAGGCTTCACGTTGCAGAAGAGCCACTGAGGGACATTCCAGGCCAGAACAGGGCAGGTCAGGCGAGGGCAGATGAGACCGATAGGGTGGGGTGGGATCAGATTGCTGCGGGCTTTGGACGCCATTGGTAGGTGACTTGATCTCATAAGTTGGGTGTTTAGGAAAGGATTGCTTCATGAGAGTGTGGTAGATTACATTGGTGGCAGTTTTAAAGGGTGTACTGGGGAGCGGGAAATCAGTAAAGCATTGAGGATCTGAACTCAAGGCAGTGGAGGGGGGATTTGGATGGGGTTTGTTACAAGTTGGATGTGGAGGGTGAAGAAGGAGAGAAGTAAAGTAAGATGCAGAATAAATGACAGATTTAGGAAGAGGATGCAGTGAACATGTTCAGAAAAGGACATAAATTTGAGGTTTCTAATGGACATTTGGAAAAACAAAAGTTTTGAGAGGTTGGCTGGGAGAAAAAACGAGACGTCCTCACAGGAGGACTTTGAAGACATGAGAGTGGATTAGTCAGAGCCCACCTGTGAAGCAACAGGAGGGCAGTACAGGGAGCTGCCCAAGGAGGGAGGAGTGGCAGAAAGGGAAAGAAAGCTGGAGTCCTGTTGATGGGCCAAGGTGGGGGCAGTAGAAGGGACAGGAGTCCTGTTAGGATGAGGACAGTTGGTTAGGAGGTAGGTAATTGGTGATTAGTTTCAGGTGTACTGGTTGGCAGAAATTTGAACTGGGAGTAAGGAATTTTAGAGCTAAGCTGGATGTTAGAAGGCTCCTCCTGGTCTCCCCCCTAATTTGACAGATGAAGACCCCAAGTCCCAGGGAGGTGGAGCGGCAACAGTAAGATAAACTGTCTTACTTGGTTATGGTTTGAGGTGGGAAATCATTTCATCGAAAGTTTACAACAGAATGAATGAGTCCAGAAGGGTCTGCACCTCCTTTGGCTGTATCACCAACAGGGCCCAGCCCAGGACTGCTGAGCACAGACCTGGGTGTGGACCGCGGCCCAGAGGAGAGCTGGGAGAAGAAAAGGGAGGAGAAGGGGTTGCCAGGGTGCCCCGGTTCCACATCTGGAGTCACCGGGATGAGTTGGAGGGTCCCCGAGCTTTACTTTGTATGACAGGAAGCCTGGAGAGCCCACACATTTGTCCATATAAGGCAGCCCAGACCTGCTAAAGCGGTTTACATCCCTTTGGATAAGTTGAAATGATAAAATTGAAGTAATACTAATTAAATAGTAGCCCTGCTTAGTTCATGCTGATCAGAAGCTCTGATTGGCAATTACTGTATCATTTCAGAAACAGGCAAGGAAATTAATCCTTACCAGTTTTAGAGTTCTAGTACTCACAGCTCCTGATAGAATCTGTTGATGGGAAAATAATAAAAGCCAGGGCTGAGATTATTTGTGTGGGCGTGGGAGCATTTTCACCGTCCTTGAGGAGTATTGTGTTCTAGTTCAGTTGCCTTTTCTCCTTCCTCCTTTTCTCCGTGGCATGCCATCCTGGTTGAAATGGGGAAGTTCTGACCTTTCTGTGTTAGGTTTTCTCAGACTTTCCATCTTTTTCCTAGATCAGAGAGTATTGTCCGAGAGATGGAGCTCTTGGGAAAGATTACTGCCCTGGACTTAAACCCAGAAAGAACTGAACTTCTCAGCTGCTCCCGAGATGACCTGCTAAAAATTATTGACCTACGAATAAATGCCGTCAGACAGACATTCAGGTAACTGAAGACACTCTGGTTGGGTTTCATTTGAGTCTTGCTGATTTTTCAGAGGGTTGTGAGAAGGCCAGAAGCCTGACTTGCCCGCGCATCCCAAGTTTGCATGGACTCTGGGGGTAACGGTGCCCTGTCGTCTGTTGCAGCGCGCCGGGCTTCAAGTGCGGCTCCGACTGGACGAGAGTTGTGTTCAGGTTAGTGGTGGTGCTCCTCCCGTCGCGCCCGCACCCCCAGCGTGGTTCACCGCAGAGGTTAGAGCAGAGGCCTCTTCCCACTGGGGAAACGAGCTACATCTGTACGGTGCCTCCACGTGCGCAGGTGTCCAGGAACGAAGCTGCACGTTCAGTCCTAGAGGTCACTGTCACTGTTTCCTTCCTTTCTAAAGTGTCCCTTCTGTGATTGCGTGAAACTGTGTCCCAATTCAAAAACTAATAATGGCTAGTTGGTTTGTTCTGGGTATATCAGGTTCCCCTCTCTTTACTCATTTACATGAGAACTCTTCGAGAGCTTTTTGGGAAGGGTGGTGTCCCCTGGAACAGAGCAGAATAGGCTCTCTGGAGAGGCGGTGGTTTCCCTTTCCTGTTCTCCCTTCCACGCATGGCTGTTCTCCCAAATACATTGCCATGGTCAGTGCCAATATCGTGGAGAAGCTTCTCTACAGTCGATGCTTCCTTCCTTTTCTGCTTTCACTGCACCATATAATGAGGCAGTCCATCAACTGAAAGAAACCCTTCACCATTTGGGGGTTGACTTTGACCTCCCTATGTGCTATGTTTGAGTCTGAGAGATGCTTAGGGACTTGTGGCCCCAAGAAGTAATGCAGCGGCACCATTTTTCATTAGCTGGTGAGGCCAGATGATAGGGTGAAGCGGCTTTGGCCAAAGCGGTTGTGAAGAGCATCTTCTGGTTTCTGGGTACACGGGAATGGTCACGTGTTTGACTCGTAAGTGAAGAGTAAACATGACTTCCTGGGGAGGGGTCCGGGAAGACGCTGAGTTGGGGGTGGGTGGTAGACGCCGTTTCTTGTCTCATGTGTCCTGCAGCCCTGACGGCAGTTACGTGGCAGCAGGCTCGGCCGAGGGCTCCCTCTACATCTGGAGCGTGCTCTCCGGGAAAGTGGAGAAGGTCCTTTCAAAGCATCACAGGTAAGATGTCAGCCCCTCTGAGGTGGTGAGCAGGCCTGTGACTCCATCCCAGGGGTCACATCCTCTTCGGGCGTGGACCCGAGTCGACCCCATGAGGGCAGTGTCCACTCACGCACTCTACTGTGAGCCAGGTTAGTGGAGGGAAGCTGGGGCCCTTCTCCCCGGACAGCAGACAGCAGCGTCCTGCTTATTTACATTTCAGACCGTTCCAGCTAGAGCAGTTAGGGTATGGCCACTGGAGAAGGTTAGAGCCCCGCGTTCTGTCTCTCGTCTTGTGGCGTCTCCTGTCTTGATCTTGCCCCTCACCGCTCTTCTTCCTCTCTGGCTCCCCTTCTCCCCCTTCTAAGCCCCTTTCCTCAGGAAATCGACTGCTTGTAAACGCCGATTTTCACGTGCTTTTTACTTTCATCCAGGCCCCTTTTCCTCTCGGCTTTGTTGTGTCCCCCAAGCCCAGCTGCTCTTAGAACCCAGGCCCAGGGCCCCCCGGGACCACCCCTCACCGTCCTCGCTGTGGTGGTGCCCTCCGCTCCTCAGCCAGTTGCCCTGAGGTGCTCGTCAGAGGCTCTTTGCTTAACTCAGAGCTACTCCCTTAGGGTAGACTTGATAAGGCCTGATTCCTTTCATTCCAAACTACCTCCTAGAATCAAGGCAGGGTTCCTCCAAGTTCTTTCGCTCTCTAAGTGCCTGTCTGTGCATGGGAGCCACACCGGCGAGTAAAACGGGCGCTGGGACAAGCCTGACGCCGTGATGGCGAGGGAGCCCTGCGCTCGGCCCACGAATGTCTCACCCTTGTTCCGACCTCTCCCTTTGAAGCTCAGCGATCAACGCCGTGGCCTGGTCGCCTGCCGGCTCCCATGTCGTCAGCGTGGACAAAGGAAGCAAAGCTGTGCTGTGGTCAGAGTACTGAGGGCACCTCGTCAGGAGAGAGCGGATCAGAAGCTGGAGGGGCACGCGGGCCCCACGGCTCTGTCCTGGCAGGTGGCGCCTGGACTGTGGCTTTGACCTCCAGAGAAGAGCTCGAGCCGTGGGGTGCAGTAGCCTGCCTTCGAGCAGGGCTCCCGAGGGTCGTGGCTGAGGTCCCGTGGCCTGAAAGAGTAACACTGAGAAAAACCTGATGCTGCGGTTGCTCAGCAGAGGTTCAGGTTCTTGCCTTGATTCAAGTGGGAAACACTACTGGCTCTGATCTTGCATACCTCAGCGGGGGGAGCGCAGGCACCTGCTGGCTTCTTCCCTGGGCGGTGGTGCCGCAGACGCCCCCTGCACCGGGTGTTGCTTCTCCCCTGTGCTTTCTCCCGTCCTTCCAAAGTCGGTTCTGGCCTGATGAAGGTCCTGTCACCTTGGGGTCATTTTCCCAGGGAACTTGCTTTAATCATGGATTAACAGAAACCCAGGTGGGATTACCCCTGCCCTCAGGTAGCCCACGGGGACGGTGGGACTGTGGTCCCCCCGCTGGTCTGTGTCTTTACTACGAGGCTCTTACTCTGACCTCACCTGATCACAGTTGGAATTTCCTTAGGTCTCCTAAACTGTTCTTAGAAAGCAACTGTTCTTCAAAACTCCTTCCTCCCTCCCCTCCCCCCCCCCAGTTCTACATATCTATCTCTTGGTCAAGAAAGAAATCTCAATTTGGTTAAAAAAAAAAAAAAATTGGCAGTGGGTAGGAGAAGAAGTGCACAACCCTTTTTCCAGAGAAGCGGGTGAGCTGCAGGAATAAAGACTGTATTCCCGGATCATCTGTAGCTTCTCAGAAGGTGGACCGCCCCCTTCTTCCCGGCTGTGCTGGGGTTACAGTTGCCGGTGGTGTGGGATTGGAGGCCTCCAGTGTATTACCCTGGAGCCAGTAGTTCCGGGTCGCTGCCCCTTTGCCAAGCCTATGTGCAATACCCCCTCGGTGCTTTAGTGCAGGAAGCCCATTCCAGGAAGCATGGGAATGCCGTCTTTCGATTTCGGGACTTGCGAGTAAGGCCGGGAAGAAGCTGGCCTATGCATTTTTTTTTTAAACGTTTATCTTTACCATCTTACTCGTTTATAAAATTATAGTTCCTTGAGTGACTGAAACACCAATATTTTTATCACTTACTCATTCGCACTTTAATTTTCTTCCTTCCAGACTTGTTCTCTGGACATCTGTGGGAGCGAGGGCTAGAGCAGGGTGAGGACGGGCTGCGCGCTCCCTCTGATGGTGTTGGCGGCTCTGTTCTCCCCTTTCCCCTGCCCTCGCCTCCCCTTTTCAGTTTGCTGTTCAGGGAACTCGTGCTGAGGGGAGTTGAAATTCACAGGCCAGGGCATGTCTTTTATTTATTTAATTATGTTGCCCAACAGAACTTGATTGTAAATAAAAAAGAAATCTGTTATGTACTTTTCACACTCCATGCCTCTTGGTAGTTATTTTATTCTTCTTTATCCTTAAGGGCGAAAAGCTGGTTTTTTTTCATTTGTTTTCCTGGTATTCATTCATTTGTAAATGATGGTTAATACTGTCCCCGTGCCTTTCCTTATTGTTCATCATTTAAGCCCAAGGTATTACTGTCTGTAAACATCAGCGTTCCAGTTTCACGTCATTTGCAAATCTTAACTGGAACCAGAAAAGGGTCTCTTCGGAATTTCGGCAGCTGTGCGGTCTGCTCCACGCTGCAGCAGTACGAGCTTCCTGTCCCTGCGCTGCAGACTTTGTTCACAGGATTGATAGTGAACTGTATGTGTCTCCCAGCCGCCAGGCCTCTTCTTTGCTGAAGGGGCATGAATTTCCTCATTGAAGAGTGATTTATTCGTAGCAGCTCAGATATCTAGCAAGCGGCCGTGTGCCATAACAAATTAGGGTCTCCCTGATGTATCCCACCCCCACCCCCAAGGACCCCTGTCCAGCCCATTACCAGACGGTAGTCCAGCAACTTGAGTCAGGATTCCATCATGATCTGGAGTCTCAGAGGCAGCCAGCAATCTCCAAAAAGCGGAAGGTGGGGATCCTGTTGCAGTCACCTTCAAGGAGGTAAGTCTCATTCTTCAAAAAGGCTGAAAGTAAACATTGTCATAGCCTCTGATTATCCTGGGGTTTTTTTTTTTTTTGACCTTGGAGGGAAGCAGGACTGCTCTCTGCTCTTAACAAAGATGTTTCAGTTTGAGATCCATCCATACTGTAAAGCTCTCTTCAGGTCACCTGACTGCCAAGGCTGGGTTACAGGTGTGGCTTCCATTGGAACCACATGTGGAACATGGCTTCCATTGGAACCACATGTGGAACATGCTTCCAGCCAGCTCATGGTCTTCATTCTCTTTTTCTCAGATCATCTGGGACCCTCCTCCAGTGCTGCTGGTTTCATTGGTCAGGGTGGGAGGTGGGCATGGGGGTTTTTAATTTCCCAGATGAATCCCGACTGGTTAGAGCTAGCGTGCTCCCCTGCAAGTGTTGTGGGCTTTGATCCAGACGTTAGCATATCTCAGGCTGAGAATTAAAGACTTTTAAAATTTATATTTCCTAGGTTGTTTCCCCAAATAGTGTGATATATCAAGTTCTGTGCCTTATAGCACATACTGTGCACACATTCACTTTTACCTTTATCTTGTGAAGCCCCGATGCACCTTTCATATCACAGTGCACAGGATATTTTGTGGGGACGCTGGGGCAAGTGGATGAAGCTGCTCTCAGCTGGGAGGGGCCAGCCCAGGCCCCAGGGGCGTGTTTGTTGGGAAATTCTAGGGTTTGGAGTGTACCAAGGTGTGCAGAGCTACTGTGTGTCTTCACATCTATAGCACAACCGTGATCAGTCGTGATCTTGGGGAATCTGACAATTTGAAATGTAGACCTGAAGCTCGCCGCCTGGGTGCAGCACCGGGAGAGAAGGGTGGCAGTGATGAAACCTCGTGCAGGACTGCTTGCCAGGCTGCAGAAGCCACAAATGTTTGTTTTTATGAGATGTCTTGGATAGTAATAAGGAAGCTATGGTGCTCAAATTCTGTCAGATCTGAAGTGTATCCCATTTCACAAATGGGGGGAAGTTTCCCAGTGAAGCAAGAGGCTGTTCCGGAGTCCTGGCCCCCAGGTGGGCATTGGTGCCCCATCCAGCCCTCCACGTGAGCCAGCGGGAAGTGCCTCTTCGGGGGCGAGGACGAGCTGCCCGTGTTTGTTTTTATTCCACTGCGTCTTTTCTCTTGTGTCTTACTGTAAGGCTCATTCTCACTAGAAATCCCAAATTTTCAAGCCAATAAACTTTGGGAATCTTGAATAAAGTGAAATATATCTGTATTTGCATAGATTGTGTAGAAACACGTAGGATGTGTGGTACGTGCCAGTGAAAGATTGGACTCTGATCCAGAAAGTGATTCTTGCCTCCCTCACCTCGGCAGAATCGGATTCTCTCACCTCAGGGAGCCCTGGTTTCCATCTGTGCTGCTGAACTCTCCCCTGTGTTCACTCCAGACGCTTCTCGCATCCTGTCTGTGCTCTGGCCATGGTGGACTCTTCAGACACTCCAGCTCTTACTCATCTTGCTGGGGGCCAAGCTGCCCTCTTCCAACCCTGAGTGGCAGGCATGATGGGAACATCCACGTCTCTGGGGGTCCAGAACCTGAGGAGGCGAAGGAAACACCAGTGTAGCGAGGTGTACCTACCTGCCACTCAGTAGTACTCATTGCCAGAGTACTTTACAGCAAGGTTCAAGCATGTCATTTTCCCCATGAATCAGCATGCATCCCAACCTAATAAGGACACCATGCCGTAATTACACCTCACCGAATTAAGTGACCCTGTTATCCACTATCCAGTCTCTATTCAAATTTTCCTGACTGTTCCAATGTTTTTTATGATTGCCTTGTTTATGATTACAACCTCTTAGAACCAGGTGGTTCTAAATAGTCGTAAGCCAGAAGTCTTGGGATCAGCCATATCCTTGACACCTTAACATTTACGTAGTGCTTGGCACACAGTGGGCACTCAAAGTTTTTATTTAGTAGAACTGAATCAGCAAAGAAACAAGTGAATCAGGATCAGTGAGCTTTTTGCTGCATAACAAAACTGCCATGACATGGAATGGTTTAAAACAAGTACTGTTTCTCCCGATTCTGTGAGCGGGCGTAGCCGGCTGGATTGGGGGCAACTGGTAGAGGGTGGCCTCACTCGTATCTGACTGTTAATGTGACATCAGCAAGGGGAACAAGGATGATGCGGCAAGAAGTCAAGCGTCTGTGGGACCGCTTGTCGCTCTGCCTGGTCACCTCTGTTACACTCTGTTGGCTAGAGCAGGTGGCACGTGCAGCCCTGCCTCTGAGTGGGACTGCGGAGCAGAGTGGGGACAGGGAAGGGACTCGCCTTGGCGGTTCTGGCAACTGATGTGCCACGCTGGATTTGGTTGACTTTCCTCATGTAAGCTCTGTGTCCCACTTGGGAATGTAGCCCTGGAGATTGCTATGTGCCAGGCTCTGGGGATTTGGTCCAACCCTAGGACCTGGAGAAGAGAGCAGGGGAATTCAGGCTTTGGGTTTCATTTTTCCAGAGAAATGGACTTCAGAGACAATGGGAAGGTATGCTTGTGAGCCAGGCCCATAGGAAGACAAGCTGTACGCGGTCTAGTTTCTAGATAGAAAGCCATACATTCCATTGCTCCCCGGAGTACGTGCCCAGGTGCTTCTAAGAGGTCGTAAGCCAGAAGTCTCAAGATCAATCATATCCTTGGTATCTTGACATTCACGTAGTACTTGGCACAAAGTCTTTATTTAGTAGAATTGAATCAGCAAAAACAAAGTGAATCGTAACCAGCTATAAGGAAGAGTAAGAGGGAGAGTAGTTTAAAAAAATAAGAATAAACCACTTAGCAAGGGTAAATATTGTTTCATAGGAGAGTTGTGTATATATGTGAGTATGTACTGGGTCGCGATGTAAAAAATGTATTTCTTTTTCTACTATTTTTAAATGTACTGAGTTGAAATTCAGCTAACATAAAACTAGCCATTTTAAACTGAACAACGGCGTTTAGCACATTCACAGTGTTGTACGAGCACCACCTCTACCTAGTTCCAACAAAAAAGCGTATTTCTTAAACTGGATTAGTGTCCATTTTTTTTCCCAAACTTTGGATCGATAGCAGTTGATCTGTCTGTAGAAAAGCGCGGGCCCTCGTCCTGCTCGGCTTGGGCTGCCATAATGAAATACCGTAGCCTGCATGGGTAGATATCATAGACCTTGCATTTGTTCATGCTTTTTTTTTTTTTTTTTTTTCCTTCTGTACGTGGGCCTCTCACTGTTGTGGCCTCTCCCGTTGCGGAGCACAGGCTCCGGACGCGCAGGCTCAGCGGCCATGGCTCACGGGCCCAGCCACTCCGCGGCATGTGGGATCTTCCCGGACCGGGGCACGAACCCGTGTCCCCTGCGTCGGCAGGCGGACTCTCAGCCACTGCGCCACCAGGGAAGCCCTGTTCATGCTATTATTACTTCTTTAATAAACATCATTGAAATTTTTAAAAAAGAACAAAAAAACCGTAGCCTGAGTGGCTTAAACAACAGAAGTGTCACACTTCCAGAGCCTGGAGTCCGAGCGGCAGGCACTGGCGGGGTAGACTTCAATTCATCCTGAGGCCTCACTGCCACTAAGCTGTGTGCTCATGAGACTTGTTTGTGCACAAGGAGAGTGGAGAGCCTGTCAGATCGGAACCACACTGATGACCTCATTCAAAGGCCCCACCTCTAAATACCGTCACACTGGGCGGTAAACGGGCTTCAGCACGTGAATCTGAGGGGACACATTGTGTGTAACAAACTTCTCCAGAAGGCTCTGCCTAATTTTGCTCAACTTCAGGTGTAAGCAGCTCAGTTTGTGGTCAACTCCAAGTTCCTTACCATCGAAACTCCCTCTAGCGTCAAGGCCCATGTGGCAGGAGCAGAGGGTGAAGAAGCTCTCACCTCAGAGAGGACGAAGGAACATCCATCAGGATCCTTTTCAAGACCTTGTCTGCACATTTGATGCATTTCCCTGACCCTGCAAGCCAGGGCAACTCGTGGGCTCCCCTTCTACAGATGGAGAAAAGCAAATAGCAGTGAGGCCAAGCTAGTTTCTCAAGATTGCAGTGGATTCGTCAGTGAGCGACGGAGCCCAGGACTCCAGTCTGGGGCCGTTTGTACAACTTACTCCTTCTGCACAGAAACCTGGAGCATTAAGTACTGATGTCAGTGTGATGCTTCAAGATGGACATTTGAAATCTGTCTGGGTGTGAGAGGGTTTCAGTGCCCATGAGGCTTGAGCACCTGTGTTCTAATCATGAAAGACTGACGTGTGGAAGAGATTGGATTAACTTGGAGCAACACAGAGAAGTAGAAGGGAGGCTGATTTCCATCCTACAAAAAATTTTCTCACACTTCATGCTATTTCAAAGAAAAGTGGTAGTGATTTCCCTGTCCCTGGAAGCATTCAACAACTTCTGTGGCTATTGTAGAGGAGATCAAAGCAAGGGATGGAGTATAGACTAAATGTTTTTCAAGGGTCTCTGCCCGTTGGGTTGCATTTATGATTTCAGACATTAGCCAGCCCAGCCCATAACAACAGCCCTCTGTTCTTAAGGCCAATTGACTAAGAGGTACATGTTGAAATGAGGGTGGCTTTTAAAAGCTCTGATTCCCTGGCACTCTGCATAAATACAGTAGCCTCAAACTTGTCAAGTGCTCTCTGCTTCAGTAAAACTAAGACAAGGTTTTCATTTTGTAGTTGACGGTTAGCAGACTGAACCAGTTTTCCTTATGCGTGTGCCCTAATAAGCCCCTAAGATGATAACCTAGCCCCAAAACCCCTAAGCTTCTTAGCTGCATATCCCGACCCCCCACCCCCTCGAGCTGGTGCTGCGTTTGATGTTGGAAATGAAACACAGGACTCACAGCTGCTTCTCGCTGGATGCTGACTCCAGAGAAACAAGTATTGTGGTTCTTAGACTTTGAGCATTAATAGACCAGTAGATTTCTAAAAGAATTGTAGAAAGAGGTGGATAACTTTTTATTTTGGCCAAGTAAGGGTTTTTTTTTCTAAATTGCCATCTACACTCATCTCTATAAAAGGAAGGACACTTTGTCCTTATGCTTAGCGGCTGCATTCTGACGTTTATTGATTGTCATGATGTCTGCAATTTACTTTCAAATGGTTCAAAAGGAAAAAAGCAATAGAGATAGATGAGCACATGCAGCGAAATGTTCATTGTCGAATCTCCATGTTGACTATGTAGGTGTTTATTATACTATTCCAGCTTTTCTCTGTATACCTAAATTCATAATCAATTGTAGGAAATGCAAAACTAGTGGCAGAAGGCAAATCATTGGTTACCTGGGACCAGGAGTTGACTGAAATGGGTGCTAGGGAACTTTTAGGGGTGATGGAAATGTGTCTTGATCATATTGGTGGTTAAAGTCATCAAACCACGCACTTAAAAATGGGTAGATTTGGTTGGATGTGAAGTATATCTCAATAAAGATTGGGAGGAAGAAGGACATTTTAATATTTAAAAGTTTAAAACTTCAAATAAAAAAATAGAAAAATTTAGAACTTCATAACCTTAGAACAAAGAACAGTCCTTTATACTGAATAATTTGGTTCTATGAAAAAACTGACAACAGTGTCCTTATTTTTCTCATTTCTCCACCAAGCAGAGAAAAATGCATTACAGACCAGGGGCTGGGAATGACTACCAGAGACTACCGTTTCCAAAAAGAGTGAGGTCTGGCATGCAGTCCACCCCAGATTTTCCTACCTGCCCAGCATTGGCAGGTCAGTGACTGAGACCTGCACCCTTGGGGGCCTGGAGCTAACACAGCTGCAGGAGAACGGGGGTCCCAGGAGCACCCACAGCTCAGGGCAGCCCTTCTGATGGGGACACTGGATGAAGGGCCCCAGTCATTTTTCTTCCTTTTTTTTTTTTAAGGGACAAGAAAAGATTTCTTCAAAACAAAACCTAACATTCCCTTCACACAGACCACCAGTGTCAGCTCTTTGGTGTCTGTCCTCGTAGATTATGCATATAATGTGTACGATAACACACATGTGTGCATGTATATCCATACATAGACTTGTGTGTTTGCAAAATGTGATCATACTGTACATACCATCCTATGACCTTCTTCATTCAGTCACAATCTCTACCTTCCTAGTCCAGTAATTTCCATCCTACGTGTCAGAGCTCATATGACATATTACTGATACATTATTAGAGCATATTCAGATTTTCCCAACGGGCCAGGAATGTACATCCTGTTTGTCCATTTGGGACCACACGGTACATCTGGATGTTGAGTCCCTTAAGTGTCTTAACCTAATGCATCTCCTTTCTATGACATTTACTTATGAAAGAGATCAGCCACTTTCTACATTCATCTGGTAGCTCTCTTGTGGTCTCATTTAACTATTCCTTGTATTTCCTAAAAATGAGAAGTGATGTCTAAAGGCTTGATGGATTCCAGCTGCTGCAAGATGACACAT
This sequence comes from Pseudorca crassidens, assembly GCF_039906515.1. Taxonomy (NCBI): domain Eukaryota; kingdom Metazoa; phylum Chordata; class Mammalia; order Artiodactyla; family Delphinidae; genus Pseudorca; species Pseudorca crassidens. The sequence goes on along the minus strand of NC_090301.1, from coordinate 6,954,295 downwards.
CACATTGGTTGACACCGTTTGTGATGTGAAGATTGACATTAGACTGTGGCTGATCCCCTGTTGTATAGTTTGGCTTGCACCTTGTGAAGAGTCATAATCCATATGGCATCACTTTGGTGTCACAGGAATAGCCATTTCCCCTTCAACACTTCACCTAATGATTTTCACACCAATAAAGAATCCTTGTCTGAGTCAATGATGTCATCAGTATTTTAAAACGTAAGTTTTACTATTATTCAGCTATGGCGAGGTCAGCAGATCTGGAGACAATTGCCGTTGAAAAGATAGTTTGTTACAGTTACCAAAAAGAGGGGGCAGGCCATGCGGGGAAGCACCAGGGCCAGTCAGGAGGTAGAAGGATCAAGGAGAAAACATGGGCAAGAGTTCGTTTGTGGTTTCCGTGGGAAAGAACTGGTGAGATAGGGTAAGCAGAGTTAAGATTGGCTATTTACTTCAGCAGGCCCTGGAGTGCAGGGGCTGTCTCCCATTGTCTGATACCTGGCCCCAGGGTGATTAGGGCAGGGCAGTAGTGGCTCAGAGTGTCAGAGCCCAGCAAAGGAGGAAAGGAGGCCTTTGGGGTGTATGGGCTCTGAGTTGGTTGGTTTGCATATGAAAAGCAGTCATTTATTCTCTCTAGGAAAGAGCTAGCCCTGGGATGGCAGTCTCTCCAGGGTCAGCAAAGCCTCAGATGTCAAAGCATCAGAATTACAGAAAACAAAAAGGCATGATTAATACCATCAGAGTTCGTCAAATGATGTTTTTCCAATTCTATCATTCCCTTTGCATTTATTAGCTGGCATTCCTACGTTAAAAATTTTCGAAGTTTTCTCCCTTAGAAATTAAAATTTTTCCCAACTTTAGCTATTGCCAGCCATTATACTGTTGCAATCCAGTGACTCACTGATTTGCTCAAAAGTCCACTGAGGCCCTATTCTAGATCCTGGAGATGGGATAGGAACAAAACAGTCATAAATCTCTACAGTCCTGGAACTTATGTTGGGGTGGGGGACAGACAATTAACAAGATAAATTATCTTGTATGTCAGATGCTGATAAGTGCTACAGAGAAAGGTAAGGCAGAGAAGGAGGACAGAAGTGTTGGGTGAGATGGTACACAATAGGATATAGATAGATAGGGTGACATTGAAGTAAAGACCCAAAGGAATTAGGAGAGTGAGCCAAGTGACTATCTGTGGGAAGAGTGTTCCAGAAGAGGAAACGGTAAATGCAAAGGCCCTGAGGCAGGTTTGAAGAAAAGCAGAAGCCAGTGGACTGGAGCGAAGTGGGCGAGGTGGGAAGAAGGGGGCCCAGATCACGCAGGGCCTTGCAGACATTATCCAGACGTAGGTGGGAAGCCCCTGGAGTGTTTCGATAGATGCTAACAACCCAAACGTCACTTTCTGCTTAGACTGGCTTCACTCCCGGACACCAGCTCAAGTCCAGTACCTATATGTGTTAGTGGCCACGCCATCCCATGCATTCATTCGCTGAGTATTCTGTTCTGGGCACTGGAATACAAAAATAAGGGAAACAAAATGGCATGGGTCCCTGACGTCCTGAAGCCTGGAGTCAAGTATGGGAAGAGAGACCATAAAATCATCTCCTGTACAAGCATCGAATGCAATAGTGCCTCCACCCTAGTCGGAGAGGTTGGGGAAGGCTCTCCTGAGGAAGTGACTCTTGAGCTGGAATCTGAAGGATGAAAGGGGTCAAGGAGGAAAGGAGAAGAGGATGGTTCCAGGCAAAAGCAAACAGCGGGAGGCAGTACAGGGAGATGGGGAACAGCAGGCGGAGGAGGCTCAAGCGTGTGGCTTTAAAGTTGTGTGCCTGTAGCTGAGAGCAAGGCGAGATGCTGAGAGCAAGGCGAGATGCTGAGAGCAAGGCGAGATGCTGAGCGGGAGGGTGACTGCTCAGGGCTTGGAAGCCCCCTCTGCAGCATGGAGAAGGATGTAGTCAGACCAGGAAAACAAAGGGGCTGGTATGGACTCAAGAGGGAGCGCTGGGGATGGGAGACTAAGATTCTGGAGACACTGGGGGCAAACTGACAGGACTCGTGATGTAATCAATAGCACATAGGGTAGAGGAGAGGGACATGACTTGTTTGGCTTGCATAACACCAGGGTTTATCTTGAGGCTGACATTTCTCCTTGACCTTTTTGTTTATATCCCCACCCCCAAGGCTGCGTTAGCTGCCTGCTGAGTTTAATCAATTTTGTTGAGCTCTTGAAAATCCCTTCTCCTGGTGAAACCAGGAGTGAAGGGATAATCAGTCTATTTCCAGAACCCAAAGTGGATTAAGATAAAATAGCTTTCATTTAGCTGTCATCCCTCCCCCAAACCTTCCCCACTCAAGCTTGACAGCTCCTGCACTGGGAGCCCCTCTGGGCCCTTGTCTAATGCTTTGAACTGCTGAAACTACCATTTCTCCCGTCTCAGCACTAATCCAGTTGCCACTCTACTCCTTAAATGGGATTTGGCTTCTAGACATTAAGACCTGGGTGTGGGCACCCTCTCCAGATTCCCTACAAATTCCCCACACAGTAGCCAGGGCCCAAGTGGGGTCATCTGTTTAGACAGAGCAAGGGCTAGCTGCCTGCTCACCCCGGAGGACACAGAGACCCTCTCCTCACCTCCTGGGACCGTCCCAGCTGGTTGCCCAAGGTATGTGGTCACCCTCGAACAAGCCTTCTCAGAAACTCAGGGCAGGGCGCAGGGAAGAGCCAGCGCCAGGAAGACTGACATTTTCGTGTAGTCAGTCTGTCCCAGTTTCACCTTTTCTGTGTAGTTTTCATGGACGTTGCTTGTTAAGGAGCGCACTGAATTCCAGACAGCTCCGATGGCCTCTTTGTTGTGGGGAAAGCTGGGGAGTGGTGAGAGACGGCAGGAAAGGGAAAGCACTGCTTAGTGTGAATTGCTGAGCAAAACTTTTGGGGATTTAACGTATTTTTAAAATGATATTCGTGAAGTGGTTATGCTGTGGTTTGCAGGGACTTTTTCTATTTTAATTGCCGTAATAGATCGTCAAGATAGAATTTTAAATTCAGTCTGGCTTAATGTGACGATACCAAGGCTTAGTCTCAAAGTAAAACCTTCTCACTGGAATCTATCTGGACGTCCTGGTGAGCTTTGCTAAGAAATGTCTGAGGCTTATCAGGAAAAATAAAACACCTTTAAACAAAAAAAACACACTCTAGTAAAATACAAACTAGACGAAGGCCTTATTTAGTCAAATGTGGGTACTGAGGCAGGTAGAAGGAAATGTCTGATGGATGTACAGCATCTCATGTATGGGTTTTATTCACAGAATGTTCCTGACTTTATATTTAAGATGATTTTACCTTTTCCTAGCCCTCTAAAACCTGACACAACACCCCAAAGGGAAGAAACTGCCAGGGACAGGTAACATGGAGGCCAACGCGCAGGACAGTAAGTCTACACCAAACCACGTCATCTTCAAGAAGATCTCCCGGGACAAATCGGTAAGTAGTACAGAGGTGAGGGGCTTAGTAGTAATCTTTTTTTTTTTTAAAGGAACTTTTTCGAATAGACATAATCAACATCAAAATCTTATGAGGTGAATGGAAGCTCTATGTCTATTTTCCATCTCTGTCTGAGATGGATGATAAATGAGATATAAATGAATGAGTAAATTGCAGAAATATAAATTCTCTTTGATCTCAACAAGACTTTAGTCCCAAGACCCTTAATTTTCTCCTAATCTCTCAGTCCCCAACCCCTCGACCCCAGTTTTACCTCTTTTCCTAGCCTTGAACCCATGACTTAACCATTTCCAACATTGGTCGGTCAGTATCTATAACTTCCTTGACCCTTTTTCTATCATCTCACCTAACTGCCTGGTGAAAGCCCTGATGCTGGATCAATGGATCAATGCAACTCTCTACCTTCTGTCACCCACCCCAGCTGCCATGCTCTCAAACCTTGCTGGGCCTCCAGGGCCAGTGGATAAGGGAGCATCTCTCGCTGCTCCCTTTCTGCCCCTCTGCACGGTGGCTGCATGGCCACCCAATATCCTGGCACTCCGCATATTCGGCAGGGATGATGCCATTGCTGGCTCCATCGGGGGCACGTTAGATAGTCTAGATGTGCCTGTGAACTTCCTAGCCTGGGACACCCTATGGAGAGCCCACCCCACAGCCTCCGAGGATGGGATCTCCTCGCTCCACTCTGGATTCTTAGGGGCTCATAATCTAGTTCAGCACCATCCAAAGCAAGCCACATATCTAATTTAAAACTTTCTAGTAGCCATGTTAAAAAAGTAAGAAGAAACGGGGAATTCATTTTAATACTATATTTTATTTAACCCAATATATCCAAAAAACTATCATTTCAACATGTAAATGATATAAAAACTATTAACAACGTATTTTACCTTCGTTTTCTAAGTTGTTCAAACCTGATGTGTGTTCTACCTTTATAGCACGTCAGCTTGGAGTGGCCATATTCAAGTGCTGGTGGCCACCTGGAGCTAGTAGCTGTCGTATTGGACAATGTGATTCTAGGTCATTCTTCTAGTTGACTTCTGAAGCCTGTACATACTGCGCCCGAAAGGAACTCTCCGATGCTTTTGCGCCTCACGAGAGAATCGGGCTTTGCACGGACACTCCCTACCTCTCCTCTCCCTCGCTGAGGATCTCCATCATTTTCATCAAGTCCTCTGATTCTTTGGGGAGACAAGTTGGGTGCCCCTCAAACTTTCATCCTCCTGACTCTCTTCCAACTTGTGTCTTTCCAGTGCACTTTATCTTGTCTTCTGGCAAAAGAAGAAAGAAAACACTCCTGCTGGGCCATATCATTTTCTCACTTTTTTCTTCCTCACATCCAGATAGACATCTTTGACCTGGGAAATTTAGAACTTTTATATATAGGAGGAAAACATAATTCATCAGTTAACGTGTCACGTATTAGGATCATTTCAGTGGCAGGTTTTGCCTGGCTGCAGGTGTGGGTGCCAGGGCCCTGGCTGTGTCTCTCTGTGAGTCTTTCCACTCGTCCGTCTTTGGTGATCTTCATCCTCTGGCTGGTGGCAAGACGGCTGCCCCAGCTTCAGGTGCCTTACCCTCACTTTCTTCTAGAAGAAGGAAAAGGCTGTTGCTTCCTGGGGTCTCTTAAGGGTGAGGTTATATTTCTCCAGCAGACTTCTCTCATATCTCATTGGTCAAAACTGGGTCACATGCCCACCTTAAAGCCATCCCGAGCCAAAAGAATAGGATCTGGCCAATCAAGAATCATCCTCGGGCTTCCCTGGTGGCGCAGTGGTTGAGAGTCCGCCTGCCGATGCAGGGGACGCGGGGTCGCGCCCCAGTCCGGGAGGATCCCACGTGCCGCGGAGCGGCTGGGCCCATGAGCCATGGCCGCTGAGCCTGCACGTCCGGAGCCTGTGCTCCGCAACGGGAGAGGCCACAACAGTGAGAGGCCCGCGTACCGCAAAAAAAAAAAAAAAAAAAAAGAATCCTCCTCTGTGATGGATGTTAACTAAATTTATTGTGGTTATTGCTTTTCAATTTATACATACATCGTTATGTTGTACACCTTAAACTTATACAATATGTCAATTATATCTCAATAAAACTGGGGGAAAAAAGGAAAACGAATCATCCTCTGGGGTGGTCTCCTCTTACTATACAACCACATGGGACCCTGGACACAATTGGTAACTTTTCTTCTTTTTTTCTTTTGGCCTCACCCTGTGGCTTGTGGGATCTCACTTCTCCGCCCGATCAGGGATTGAACCCAGGCCGCGGAAGTGAAAGCCCGGAATCCTAACCACTAGACCACCAGGGGACTCCCTACAGTTGATGACTTTTATCCAGGAAGATGGGGCACGTGGCTATGGGGTTTGCAAGCAGCAGGTGGGCTGCAGCCTCACATCATCCAGCCCCACTTCTCTACCTGCTCCTGTCTCTTCTCTCCTCTTCCAATTGCAGCAGAAGAGGTGCTGTTTCTTCCATGGAGGTTCATACTGCTTACAGCCTGGGTCATGGTCCACCACCTTCTTAGGGTCCTCCACCATCAGCCTCCCTCTGGGGCTATGTGCAGCCTCTCCCTCTCTACCAGTACTTGGCCTGAGCATGACAACAAGTACCCACCTCATGCATCTTAAAAACAGCAACAACAGCAACAAGAGCAACAAACTCCCTCTTGACCCCGTCCCCTTTCTAGCTCTCCTTCCTTCACAGCCAAAGCTTGAAAAAGAAGACATGTGCTCTCCAGCCACCTTCTCCCTTCCGTTCACTCTCAGTGCTCCCTCCTCCAGACCACTATCAGCTTTCCCTTTTGCTGCCAATGCAACCAAAGTCTCAGTGTTCTCTATAAAATGGACGTAATCCCTAGCTCAAAGAGTAGTTGTGAGGATTAAGTGAAATAATGTAGTCAGTGTGCTTAGCTTGGCGCCTGGTACATGACAATCACTACATGCCGTTTAATTGCAGGCCTTTCATCCTGCTTCAAATGCTTCCATGTCCTCCTAGATTCTTTAGGGTCCGGTCCTATAAGACCCTTTCTGGCATCAGCTTGCATGCCCATTTGGAGGCCATTCACCCACAGATGAAACCATTGGCAGTTCCAGAAGCATTCTCTTGGCTCTGGGCTTTGTACACACTGAATTGTTTTGCCCAGAAAGCATCCTTTCACCATCTAACTCCCCGCCCCCATCCCGATCACCTGTCTATGCTGTCCTTCAGGTGCTTCAACATCAATAACGCAAATAACCTGGAAGCCATAGAGATCCACTCCAGGATACGGCCATGAGGGGGCAGATACAGGAGATGATACAATGCCAACAAAAACTATCTTGAGTGTTCTTGGAAATAAAAATATGAGTTTCAGAGGCTTAGGGAAGAAGGAGGCTAGCCAGGGTCTATGCACTCACTCATTGGCGTACTTAGCAAATGTTGATTTAATTCCTGTATGTACCAGATACTATACTAGATACTGTGATGGCTGAAAGATGAATAAGAGAATTCTTACCATCACGGCAGTCACAGTGCTGTGGGTTAAAGTGGTGAGTGGTGGTGAACCCAACCCATGCTCTCCCACAAAGGGGGTTGGTAAAGAGACCTTTGCTGCCAGGGGCATTGAAACAGATAGGACAAGGACTGAGACATGGTCATCTCTTCCCATCCAGGACCCCTTCCCCCATTCTTCAGGGCATGGGTTCAGGTTTATCTGTACAGATGCTCACCTGAGAGGATTTCAGGGACTCCAGAACATCTGCCTCTTAATCAGAAATTCTTCTAACAAGGAGGAGAAACCTTTCATTCACAGCTAGAAATAAAAGGCTTAACATGCAAATAGCTGACAGGCGCCTCATATGCATAGGCGTAACTTTCCACTAAAGTATCATCAATGAATTCAACAAGTTTACCTGGTTGATATCAGACCTGGGCTTGATGGGAAAAGGTGGGGAGAACGGGGAGCTATCCAAGGGGTGGGAAGAATTCCTTGGAGCACTTTATGAGGTTGAGGAAGGATCACAGCTTGCCTGCAATCCACTATGTCTGCCTACAGCCAAGCAGGGAGAGAGGAGGTTGTGGACAAGCTGCAGAGCCAGGCCGCTCCTCTTCTCAGGACTGGTCAAAATGTTTCGGCTGTTCCTAATTTTTATTTATTTATTTTTATTGGTTGCTACTGATTTTTAACATGAAACCTTAGTGTCCTTTGGCCATTTAGAATCCATACCTGTTCTCCCCACAGGTGACCATCTACTTGGGGAAGAGAGACTATATAGACCATGTTGACCAAGTAGAGCCTGTGGGTAAGTTGAGTTTGGGGTGAGTTTTTTTTTTTTAATTAATTAATTTATTTATTGGTCGTGCCGCGTGGCATGCGGGATCTTAGTTCCCCGGCCAGGGATTGAACCCATGGCCCCTGCAGTGGATGCGCAGAGTCTTAACCACTGGACCGCCGTGGAAGTCTCCTGGGGTGAGATTTTAATGCTGGTTTTCCTTTAAGTCATCAGACAACCACTAGTTTTGTGTTATTTAAATTGACTTCATTAATAATCTAATCAAAGAAATGCAAATTAAAACATCATCAAGGTGCCACTGGCTGATTGGAGACAAATTTAAATGAGACAAAGGACTCATTTCTAGATAAAGAACATTCAAAACTCACCTGTTAAAAAAAAATCCAATTAGAAAATAGACAACATGAAAAGGCATTTCATTAAAGAAAATATATAGGTGGCAAATGAGCATATAGCAGAGTGTTCAACAACAACAACAACAACAAAAAAGAAAAATGTTCAGGACTTCCCTGGTGGCACAGTGGTTAAGAATCCGCCTGCCAATGCAGGGGACACGGGTTCAAGCCCTGGTCCGGGAAGATCCCACATGCCACAGAGCAACAAAGCCCGTGCACCACAACTACTGAGCCTGCACGCCTAGAGCCCATGCTCCATAGCAAGAGAAGACACAGCGATGAGAAGCCCGTGCACTACAATGAAGAGTAGCCCCCGCTCACCGCAACTAGAGAAAGCCCGCGTGCAGCAACAAAGACCCAGCGCAGCCAAAGAAAAAAAAAAGACCTGATTTCATTTCTAAAAAAAAAAAAGAAAAGAAAAATGTTCAACAACATTAGTTGTTAGGGAAATGCAAATTAAAACCACAATGAAATATCATTATATGCCTGTCAGAATGGCTAAAATTAAAAATAGTGACCATACCAAACGCTGGCAAGGATGTAGAGAAACTGTATCACTCGTGCCTTGCTCGTGGGAATGGGAATGTAAAGTGGAGCAGCCACTCTGGAAAACAGTTTGGCAGCTTCTTTAAAAGCTACACATCCACTTCTCATGTGACCCAGCAGTTGCATTCCTGGACATTTATCCCAGAGAAATGAAAACTTACGTCCACACAAAACTTGTACGTGACTGTTCACAGCAGCTTTGTTTGTAATAGCTCCAAACTGGAAAGAACCTAAATGTCTCCAGTAGGTGAATAAGATTAAACAGGCTGGGGCACATCCATGCCTTGGAACACTACTAAGCAGTGAAAAAGATTGAACTACCAATCCATTGCAACAGCTTGTGGGTCTCAAGGACACTGTAATGAGTGGAAAAAGCCAATCTCAAGAGGCCATGTACTGTATGATTCCATTCATATAACATCTTAGACATGACAATGTTATAGAAAAGGAAAACTGAACAGTGGTTGCTGAGGGCTAAGGATGGTGGGGAGAGGCAGCTGGGCGTGACTACAAAGGGATAGCCCAAGAGGGAGATCTTTATGGTGAGGGAACAGTTCTGTATCCAGATCGCAGTGGTGGTACACAAATCTCCATTTGATAATATGACTTAGAACCATACACACATTGTACCCATGTCAACCTCCTGGTTTTGAGATTGTACTGTCATTATCTAAGATGTAACCATTGGAAGAAACTGGGTAAAGGATACCTGGGGACCTCTCTGTACTATCTTTGTAAATTCCTGTGAATCTATAATTACTTCAACTCAAATTGTTCTTTTTTTAAAAAAAGTGTAAAAGACTGGCATTTTTAGGCACTAGGATGAGAATGTCCTTTGGCAAAACACTTTCTAGAAGGTCATTTGGCAGTATGTTATCAAAAGCCAAATTCAATTCTGCCGTGGATAGAGATTTATCTATAAGCGTGTTCACTGCAATATTAATTATAATGGGGAAAATCAGAAACATCCTAAATGCCCTAACAACAGGGGGTTGATTAAATAATTTATGGTGCCCCTGGTCAATGGAGCAAATGTGTGGCCATTAAAATGATTCGTACATGGGACTTCCCTGGTGGCGCAGTGGTTAAGAATCCGCCTGCCAATGCAGGGGACACAGGTTCGATCCCTGGTTCGGGAAGATCCCACATGCCATGGAGCGACTAAGCCCGTGTGCCACAAACACTGAGCCTGAGTTCTAGAGCCCATGAGCCACAACTACTGAGCCCACGTGCTGCAACTACTGAAGCCCACGTGCCTAGAGCCCGTGCTCCGCAACAAGAGAAGCCACAGCAATAAGAAGCCCACGCACCGCAACGAAGTAGAGCCCCTGCTTGCCGCAACTAGAGAAAGCCCGTGCACAGCAGTGAAGACCCAACGCAGCCAAAAATCAATCAATAAATAAAATTTTAAAAAAAGATTAGTACACATTATATGTGTGTGTGTATGTATGACTAGTATGAATATGTGTTTTCAATATATAGTTGAATGAGGAAAGCAGTTAACAACATATATAAAAAAAACATTCATATAAATGTGTATACATCTGGAGGGCTTCCCTGGTGGCCCAGTGGTTGAGAATCTGTCTGCCAATGCAGGGGACATGGGTTCGAGCCCTGGTCTGGGGAGATCCCACACGCCGCGGAGCAGCTAAGCCTGTGCGCCACAACTACTGAGCCTGCGCGTCTGGAGCCTGTGTTCCGCAACAAGAGAGGCTGCGATAGTGAGAGGCCCGCGCACCGTGATGAAGAGTGGCCGCCACTTGCCACAACTAGAGAAAGCTCTCACACAGAAACGAAGACCCAACACAGCCAAAAAAATAAAAATATACATAAAAAAAGAATATTAAAAAAAATGTATATACATCTGGAAAATCATTCTGTACCGATATGTTGACAATGGGTATCTCTGGGTATCTCAAGTGGAGGTGGCTTTGTTTTCTCTTTGCTTAGCTTCCCTTTCTAGTTTTCCTGTAATGAATATGGATTACGTGTGATATATATATGTATACACACACACTTCAAGAAGCTTCCAGTCTCTTTCACATCCGCCACCCTCACTCTTCTCTCTCTTTTGGTTTAGATGGTGTCGTGCTGGTGGATCCTGAGCTTGTGAAGGGAAAGAGAGGTGAGGCAGAGCTCGTCGTCCTCCGGGGAGCGGTGGTCTGGCTGCGGGAAGGGGGCGTGTGTGTGCAAGGAGGGGCGGGGAAGCTCTGGCACACCCATTCTCTCTGCCAGGCCCTTGCACCCACATTCCCTCATACGATCCTCAGGACACGGGCCCTGTTCCCACCAGAGCTCACTGTCCGCATCTTCCAGATGGAGGTGAAGACTCGGGGAAGCCACTTGTCAGAGGTGGCAGGATAAGGAACGGCAGACAGAGCCCGGAGCCCCAGTCTGCAGGCTCTGCGGACTGCCTGCTTGCCCCGTGTCCTGCCGTTCTATGTCAGGGCAGACTCAAGAGGGCTCCTTTCTGGGTTTATACGAAAAGCGGGGAATTGAGGCTGCGGGAAGGCAGGGTTTTTATGCTGAGCCTGGTGTTCTGGACCACGGCAGCACAGCCCCCTCAAAGATATCTGGCAGTTGCGATGTGTGGCAAGCAATTTGGTACTAATAACAGTTGTGTAGGGAGTTCCCTGGCGGTCGAGTGGTTAGGACTCGGTGCTCTCATTGCCGGGGCCCTGGGTTTGATCCCTCGTCGGGGAACTAAAATCCCATAAGCCGTGCCATGTGGCATGTCAAAAACAAACAAACAAAAACCAGTCGTGTAAACTAAATTGGAACCAAGTTATCCTTATGATAATGTCACTGACTCAGTTCCATTCTAAATATGCCTTTTAGAGTGGTAGCTACCAGCACCCAACAAGGAATTGTTCCTAACCCTGGACGTGCCCATGGAGTATGTCAGTTGTAGGGCCCACAGCATCCAGGGGACGTGGCAGAAACAGGCTGAAAATCGCCCCACTCTGCTGTCTCCAGCTTCCTCCTGGGTACTCTGCTCCTCTCTTACACCAGGCGGAGCCCAGTTCCAGCCCCTACAGCCCATGCCCTTGGCCAGGAACGCGCTGCCTGGAGAGGGAGGCATAAAACCAGGTCATCTCTGGGCACCTTCCTCTTACAAACGTTGAATGAGGGATAAGCAAATGATCAGTGGCTTTTCTGAGCTTAGCGCCGAGGGACAATTACTCTTGAGGCAGACACAGACAAAATCCTCAACCAACAGCTACCAAGGACTTGGGGGGACCACTTCGTGTGGTTTTATTTACCACATTAAGGACAGTTGTAAACAGTCCATCCTCAAAACGTGTAGTTTCATATAATTCTTTTGGTCCACTGGGGGCACAATTTACATCTGTTTAACCACAATTTACATCTGTTTAACCAGTGAATTTTCAGAAGCGCTGATTGATTTAGAGAAAGCTCAATTAAGTTTCTGAGCAGTGTGAAAAGAAGGCTTCCTCTCGGAGTTGGTTTCACCTCTCCACCTGGTCCCTGAGCCCCTGCTCAGTTCCCTCGAGGCCCCGTCCAGCTCAGGCACTCGTCTGTTTTACTCTCTAGCACGGTTTCCCTCTGCTTTTCTTTTTTTTTTTTAAATAAATTAATTTATTTATTTTGGGCTGTGCTGGGTCTTCGTTGCTGCGCACGGGCTTTCTCTCTAGTTGCCACGAGTGGGGGCTGCTCTTCGTTGCGGTGCGTGGGCTTCTCACTGCAGTGGCTTTTCTTGTTTCAGGGCACAGGCTCTAGGCGCACAGGCTTCAGTAGTTGTGGCTCGCGGGCTCTAGAGTGCAGGCCCAGTAGTTGTGGCGCACGGGCTTAGTTGCTCCATGGCATGTGGGATCTTCCCGGACCAGGGCTCAAACCTGTGTCCCCTGCACTGGCAGGCAGATTCTTAACCACTGCGCCACCAGGGAAGCCCTTCCTCTGCTTCTTACCTTCGCTCTCAACTCCATCCAGACCTTCCGCCCTCAGAACCCAAGCGACCTCACACTGTTTAAAAGCCTCCTGAGCTCACTGAACTGGTACATCAAGAGGAGGGGGTGGGAGAATGAGGGAAACAGTAGAGGCAGGAGGCTAAATAATGTGGCTCATGGGAGGAGCCTCCCAGCACTCAGACACTGGCCCTTTCGAGTCATTGACGCAAGCCAGAGGGAAGGGCCAGCTGGGTAGTAAGGTTCTCAGGTCCTTACTGAGATGCTGAAGGTGGGATGTTGAGACTGGTAGGCAGTGTCAGCCCAGGCAGGGGTGCCAAGCCCGCCAACGGGGCAAGCCTACCCCCTCTTGTCTCCCTTCCAGTGTATGTCTCCCTGACCTGCGCCTTCCGGTACGGCCAGGAAGACATCGATGTGATCGGCCTGAAGTTCCGCAGGGACCTGTACTTCTCCCAGGTCCAGCTGTTCCCTCCTGTGGGGGCCTCGGAAACCCTCACGAAGCTACAGGAGAGCCTGATCAAGAAGCTAGGGGAGCACACGTACCCCTTCCTGCTCAAGGTGGGTGACGACTCGACCCTCCACTTCCTCGCATTGCTTCCTTCACCCACCACACCTTATGATGGGATCAGCAGCGAAGGCAAGGGGCCAGAGTAATGACGTCACATTTGCGGGCCTGCAAATTGCACCCTTGGAGGAAATTCTAGATTGCACGGGCTGTGATTGTCTTTTTTTAAGTCCTTGAAAACAGCCTCCCGGCCTTGGAAGGCACCGTTTCAACCTACGGTTTAAATATTTGCCTGCATCCGACCACCTAATTATATGTGCATATTATGCCTTCACTTGCTCGGCTATAAAAAGAAAGAAGTGCCCCTCGGTTGCCTCAAGGAGTTTCTAAGCAGGAAAGAGTCCCTGCGAGACAGGAGACCTTAGTGAAATGAGTCATCCTCTGTAGCCTTGACCAGAGCTCGGTGGGTCACTGTAGAGAAAGCCCTTCGCCCCTCTCATGGCCTGAGTCTCCCCTGATGGAACCTGGCTACCACGGGGCCAACGTTCCTGCCTCTGAAGACTTGGGCCTGAGCTCACTGTCGGGGTAGCTGCTGTCACCCTCTTCACTCGCGTGTTTATGGGTCTTAAGATTATATATTCCTCCAAAGTTATATGGCTCAGGCTTAAAAAGGCAGGAAATTCTGACACAAGCTACAACATGAATGAACCTTGGAAACATTATGCTAAGTGAAATAAGCCAGCCACATAAGGACAAATACTCTGTGATTTCACTTATATGAGGGACCCAGAGGAGTTCGTAGAGACAGGAAGTAGAATGGTGGTCTCCAGGGAACGGGGGAGGATGGAATTGGGTTAATGTTTAATGGGTGTAGAGCTTCAGTTTGGGGTGATGAAAACGTTCTGGAAATGGGTGGTGGGGATCATTGCAGGACAATGGGAACGTGCTCAATGCCACTGAACTGTACACTTAAAATAGTAAGTTTTATTTAGGGATGGATATATTTTTTTTTTTTCTTTTTTTTTTGGCCATGCTATGCAACATGTGGGATGCAGGATCTTAGTTCCCTGACCAGGGATGGGACCTGTGCCCCCTGCATTGGGAGCATGGAGTCTTAATCACTGGACCACCAGGGAAGTCTCTATGTTAGGTATATTTTATAACAGCTTTAAAAAAAAAGCACTTAAAGTTTTGTGGTCCTGGGTGCTCCCATGTGCTGGGACTGGGAGTTTGAAGTGACAGAACCTTTTGGAGATAACATGTCAACATGTATCAAAACCTTAAAAATGTGATTTTGACCTGACCGTTCCCTTTCTAATAGTGTAGCCTATGGAGTGAATGGACTAAAACTGTGCTAAGGTGGCTGAAGGATGTTTATGCAGCCTTGGTGACAGTGGCAACAAAGTAAAGGCCACTTGATGGAGGGCAGCCAACAAAGGAAATGGGCTGAATTCAATGTGGTGTCACGGGGGAATTCCCTGGTGCTCCAGTGTTTAGGACTCTGCTCTCTCACTGCCAAGGGCCCAGGTTCAGTCCCTGGTTGGGGAACTAAGATCCCGGCAAGCCATGCGGCAGGGCCAAAAAAAATAAAAAGTGGTGTTACTGGAGCCTTAAAAATGGTGGTGCAGAACTACATCTCCCAGCATTGAAAATGGTCACACTCATCCTGAGCAGGGTTAGGAGCAGTGATGGGAGCAAACTAGACTGCAGGACACGTGCATCACTTGTCTCATTTCTGTAAAACTAGACAGGCACATACGTGCTTGTGTGAGGCTGACCTGGGACCCTCGGGAGGCTGTGTTCACGCCACTGCGGCTGTTGGGAACAGACGTGAAGATGTTTCCCTTTTTCTTGCTCCTCATCTTCATTCTTCAATTTTTTTTGTTTGTTTGTTTGTTTCGTTTTTTGTGGTACGCGGGCCTCTCACTGTTGCGGTCTCTCCCGTTGTGGAGCACAGGCTCCAGATGCGCAGGCTCAGCGGCCATGGCTCACGGGCCTAGCCGCTCTGCGGCACGTGGGATCCTCCAGGACCGGGGCACGAACCCGTGTCCCCTGCATCGGCAGGCGGACTCTCAACCACTGCGCCACCAGGGAAGCCCCCATTCTTCAATTTTTGTGCGATGAAGGTAGAACACACGTGGAATAACATTCTCTGAAAGAAATGATCTGTTGTTTCTTTCCACAGTTTCCTGACTACTTGCCCTGTTCGGTGATGCTGCAGCCAGCTCCACAAGATGTGGACAAGGTTGGTTCCAGAAGAAATGCCAGGGATTCATTCATACCTTCAAAAGACTTTTTCTTTTTTTTTTTTTTTTGGCTGCGTTGGGTCTTCGTTGCTGCACGCAGGCTTTCTCTAGTCGTGGCGAGCGGGGGCTACTCTTCGTTGGAGTGCGCGGGCTTCTCATTGCGGTGGCTTCTCTTGTTGTGGAGCACGGGATCTAGGTGCACGGGCTTCAGTAGCTGTGGCACACAGGCTCACTAGTTGTGGCACGTGGCCTCAGTAGTTGTGGCGCACGGGCTTTTACTGTGGGAAATTGCAGACATATGCAAAAGTAGAGAGACAGTATAATGAGCGTATCACTTGTCTTCAGCAATTCCTAACCATGAGCAGCCCCGTGAGCGAAATAGTAGGTCTCTCCCCTCGTGGGTCTCACTTGGGGAGAGAAGCAGACAAAAACCAAATAGCAAGTCCCTCTGCAGCCCATCCATGGAGAACAAGAGGCTCGGAGAGCTAAGGGAGGACCTGGTGGTGCTTGTCCGGGGAGCTTAGGGAAGGCCTCTCTGATGGGGCAAAGGAGGGGCCACTCCAGCCTCGGGAGAGCCATCCAGGTGGGCGGGCGCACCATGCACAGTGGGTGCTGCTTGGAGAGCAGGCGGAGCTGGGGTGAAGGGTGGGGGCAGGTCTGAGAGGGGCGGGAGGTGCGGCCAGGTCAGGAAGGGCCTCGTACATGTTTCATGGACTGGGACTTTCTCTGAGCGAGATGGGAGCCGCTGGCGGGCTCTGCACAGTAGGTTCTTTTTTTGTTTTTTTGAATTTTTATTGGAATATCGCTGATTTACAACATGTTAGTTTCTGCTGTACTGCAAAGTGAATCAGTTATCAATATACATATATCCATGACAGAGTACTGAGTAGAGTTGCCTGTGCTGTACAGTAGGTCCTTATTAGTTACCTATTTTATATATAGTAGTGTGTATACGTCAGTCCCAATCTCCCGATTTATCCCTCCCCCCCCCACACACAGAAGGTTCTGACTTGGGTTTGTAGAGGATCCCTCTGGCCACTGAGCTAAGAGTGGGGTTGAGCTCTGAAAGGCGAGAAGCAAAGGGGCCGTGTGTGCAAGAGAGCTGTGACCCCGGTGGACTGGGGACTCTAGGCAGGGAGGGAGGGCAGTGCGGACACGAGGAGAGAGGAAAAGGTGCTGGGGTCCAGGGACTACAGGCCTGAGGGAGTCACGAGGGAAGAAGCTGGAAAATAAAAAGACAGCAAATGAGGGCTGAGAATGGCAGATCGGTACCTGGATTACCGAGGGTCCAGGGCCATGATTTTCAACTTGGGGGTCCTACCCCATTAGTGGTTTGTGAAACCGGTGCGGTGGATCCGAGATGGCATTGAAGAAAGAAAATGGAATGGCATGAAGTGGAACAGCATGGGAGCTCAGAGCACATCGCACACAGCGTAGATAAGCGCTAGTTCACGAGCATTGCTTCACGCATGAGCATCTGTTTACCGGGCCTCGCAGTGAACTTTCCTACTTACCGTGGGCGGTGGCCTGAAACCTTTGAAAGCCACCGGGCCAGGAAAACAGGGGTGTGGGCGGGAAGGTGGAGAAGGCCACTCAATCAGAGTGGGGGACACTATACCAGCCAGAGGGCCACCCTTTCCTCTGTCCCTGGGGAGGAGACATCAGTGCAGCAGGGGCCCTGTGGGCCTCACAGCTGAGGAGGCCTGAGAACTGGGCTAGTATAAAAGGAGAGAGAGGCGTCAAGCATTTCAGAAGGAAGGAACAGCACGTGCCCAGGGTAGACAGGTGGAAGGGCTTGGCTTCTGCAGGGGGCAGCAGGAGGTGGGGGTGGAGGGGGCTGAGCAGAGAGGAGGCGTGGCCAAGAGCTCCAGGTGCTGGAGCGTAACGATGTGTATTTATTTTCAACCCAGGTTTTAGAGTTGTTGCGATTCCACAGTTTTGCAGAACCAGTAAGACTGTGGCTTATGCGCTACTGTCACTCTGTGGGCAGCTGGTGGAGGGCCCATCCCCGGCCTCTGTGCCCTCACCCCTGCCCCGCACACCTCATGTTAACACAACAGAGGAACGAGGTCACGGGGGATTCACTCTGGGGCTGGGGGCTGAAGGGGCCCGCAGATGCATTTGTTCCATCCATGCAACATTTTTTAATCTAGTTAATTTAAAAATAAGGAACCTTCATTCCAAATTCTATTTCCAGCTTCTTTTCAAAAGTTGGGAGAGCTGCCAGCACCGGGTCCCCGTGGCAGCCTGGCCACGCCTGGCTGCAGCGGCAGAGCAGCTGCCCGCTGGCGTAGGGCACTGGAACCCCAGCACAGGCGGCCACGGACCCCTGCCAGCCCTGTGACCACTGCTCCCGCCCCTGCTGTAGGCAGTGGACCATCAGTTACACGCACACAGGGTCACTTCTGAGAAGGACAGCTAAATGGGGGATGGGCTGGCCGCCGTGCAAGGTGGTGAGAGGCTAGGACCGTGCTCTGCAGCTACTGGCGGGGCTCATCCTGCTGGCTGGGGGACCTTCACTGGGGCCTTGGAGCCCGTGGCGCTCTCCTCGAGCTAATGCCACTATTTCATCACTAGCACACTTCCAAAGCTAGTCATAATGGTGCAACTCCGAAAAGGATATGGCCAAGACAGAAAAAGAAGTAGCCACGTAACATCCCCTGCGGGAGCTGTGACCCCCATCCTGGCTCCCGGAAGGGAGGTGCTGACCGCAGCCCTGTCTGTTCTCTTGCCCCTGCAGTGCTGTGGGGTCGACTTCGAGGTCAAAGCCTTTGCCACACAAGGCACAGATACGGAAGAGGACAAAATTCCCAAGAAGTAAGAGTGTAGCTGTGGGAATATGTGAGGGTGTGGGGAAGGGCTGGGGATAAGAGACCGCCCCTCACTTTATGTCCCAGTGGCAGAATCTTCGCACAGGGCCATTGTGGTGGGGTAATGGAGCCTCCCCAGGTCAGGACCGTCAGGATGAACCATCTCCACATGGGGTGGGGGACAATGGCTGACCATTTGGGAGAAAAAAAACAAAAGAAAATGACAGGGGAGTTGGCAACCTCAAGGGCTCATGTAAGTCCTTAAAAGCCTCCAGATCCCCTCTTTCTTTAGTTTTCTTCTTCTTTTGTAATTTCTTTGTTGCAGTAAAATATACATAACATGAAGTTTACCATTTTAACCATTGTCAAGTGTACAATTCAGTGGCATTAAGTACATTCATTACGTTGTGTAATCAGTTACACCACTATCTGCTATCCATACCCCAAGGTATCTATACCCCAAATGCTGTCATCACTCCAAACAGAAACTCTCTGTGCCCATTAGGCAGTGACTTCCATTCCTCCTATACTCTCAGGCTCTGGTGCCCATTTTTCTTGTTCCTGAACAAGGTTTCCAGTTGTGCCCTCAACACTTTCTCTACATACTCAACATTCACACCTATGGACACTTATACCAAACAGCAATAACAGGGCATCACATCTGTAGAGAGTTTTGAAGCCTGTCACATAGGCACACATCCCCACATCAGCTTCACCCGAGAGGAGGCCACGCCGGGGTCCTAACAGAGGGTGAGAGGGACCCTTGGAGAGCTGACTGGTCCACACCACCCACCAGGCCCCGCCCCCCAGACCTGATCCCTCTACTGGTCCATCCTGCATCCATCGGCAGCATCCCTGAGGGATCCCGGCCTGGGGATGGGCAGGGGGACCTGGTAGGCCGTCCTGAGGAGGCCCAGGCTCTGACCCGGGGAACCATCGGTGACTTTTCATCCACAGGAGCTCCGTGCGTTTACTGATCCGGAAGGTACAGCATGCGCCACGAGAGATGGGTCCCCAGCCGCAAAAGGAGGCCTCCTGGCAGTTCTTCATGTCCGACAAGCCCCTGCACCTCGCCGTCGCCCTCAGCAAAGAGGTGACTGTGGAGCCGGCCTGGGGACAGCCTGCCAGGCCCTCTGCTGGGGGTGTGCTGCAGGCAGTCTTGGGGGCAGCGATAGTTAAAGCACCAACATTTGGGGACGACTGGCTTTTTTCATAATTTGGAGCCAGTAAACGTGACCCTTAGGATAGGACCAAACTGGCTTGCATTCCACTCACTGTGGGTCCCGACAACTTGGAGGTGGAGGGTTTCCCATACCCCCAGCCCAGGCTGTCTTTGCCCCCTGTCTGCCCCCAGGGGCCTCTTTACTAGTGTGTCATCAGTGGGTGTGGTGTTAACAAATTGTTCACTTCTGTGCAAACTTAAGTTTGGCAGTAACGGTGAGGGGGTGAGCATGTCGTGTGAAAATCACGGCCGAAAAAGGTGAAACTGGCCAAGGCCGTCTCTGGTCGACAAGAGTCGTGCACACACATTGCCAGCAGACTGTGTGTGTGTGTTACTTCACACACACAAGTGGTGTAACTTGCACGCACACGCAAGGACATGAGCACCTGGGCTAGATCGCGCAGAGTCACTGCTGGGCAAGCTCTACCTCTGGGCTTCCCCACTGATTTCCCCTCATTTCACTTATTCTGCCCCCAATAACCTCATGATTCCACTCAACACCCCCGGGGCTAACTCTGCGTGAACCTCAGGACTCGGGCGTTGGGGCCGGAGGCCCCATCATCCGCCTCAGCCTCCCACAGAGGGGGTAGAACCTGCTCCAGACCCTTCTCCACAGGAAACGTGATGCCATCACCCTGTCTTCCTTGAAAGTGTGGGCATTCAGCCACTTTTATTCCAGTTAAAGGACTGAGATGAATTTAACAAGATATGGCCACACTCTCTTCCCCTTTTCTGACGTATCTGCTGACTTCTTCAGCTCTATTACCATGGGGAACCCATTCCTGTGACTGTGACCGTGACCAATAATACAGAGAAGACGGTGAAGAAGATTAAAGTGCTAGGTAGGACCTTCTGCTCGAACCCGGACAGCAGAGTCTTCCAGGTTCCCAATCTAGTCATATTTCCCAAGGGTCTCTCCTCTGGTCAGTAAGGCCCCCTGGGGCCTTGGAACT
Source organism: Pseudorca crassidens (assembly GCF_039906515.1). Classification (NCBI taxonomy): domain Eukaryota; kingdom Metazoa; phylum Chordata; class Mammalia; order Artiodactyla; family Delphinidae; genus Pseudorca; species Pseudorca crassidens. The sequence continues at coordinate 6,933,928 of NC_090301.1, read as the reverse complement.
GCCCGTTTGTCTCTGTCGTCACACGGCAGGACCTTAGAGGAGGAAGGTATCCTCTCCTGCAGCCTCGTGCCCAGCTTAGGGTTGTCTTCTGTCCTGGGACAGCATCCCCGACAGGGCATCTTCCCGTCCTTCCTTGTCACGCCTTCCTTGAGGGGCCCCTGTGCCAGGTCTCGGGGTAAGTGCGGGAGGAGTTTTCTTTCTGCACAGTGTAGTGGGGAGTCCTGGCCTGGGAACTCTGGGCTCCCCTGTGGGCTCGAGCTGTGCACGTCCTCTTGGAATTTAGCAGGCAGCCACAGCAGTGTTCCCGGACTACCTTCCCAGGTTTCGTTAGGTACTGATTGATCACACTGGACATGCTTTGTAAGTGGTAATCCCTACGTCACTGCTACTGTTGCGTCGCCGTGATGTGGTGGCCAAGCCTCCTGAACGCTCAGGAGATGCGCCTCCCGCTTGCTGGTCCTAAACACTTCCTCAGCTCAAAGGACGTCAAAGTGCACGGGATGCTCCTAGATCTTGGTCTTATATGGGTGATGTAAAAAAGACACGATAAAATGACCTTGGAGGGAGACCTCTCTGTTCACTTCTCCCTCAGACACTCGATGGCTGAGACAGAGTTAGACTCACAGTGTGTTAGGGTGACCAACCATCCTGGGTTGACCAGGACCAAGGACGCAGGACTTTCAATGCTAAAATGGGGCCAGTCCCAGGCAGACCAGGATGGTTGGTCACCCTAAGTGCCGTATACCACGTTCCTCTTTCCCTCTTATCCATCATAGAGAAGACTCAGGAATTTGCTGCATACATACTAAAAAATTCTAGATTTTTCTTGATGCTAATATACATGCTTACTTTATGGCTTTGTTTTTATGTTGGTTTAAGTTCCTATGCCTTTAAGTCTTTGTAGGACCTGGCGTTATTTGTTTAGCATGTTGTATGTAGTGTCAATACAGTATTCCACAAAGCAGTAGGATTGAGAAAGTATCATTTGATACTTAAATTTTAAATTATTTCTCAAAGTTTTATGAATCCTAACATCGAAGCCCCTAATTTTTGAAAGAAGCTGTTGAATTTCTGAAGCAAGATGTTAAGAACTTTCTATAGGCTGAGTACTGTGCTGAGTGCTTCACACAAATTGTTTTTCTGATTCTCAAATTTGATTTTAATGGAGATTAAAAATCATCTTTTTAATCATCACAACAACCATATAAGTTAGATGCAATTATCATTCTCATTTTGCTGATGGGGAAATTGAGGCTTAGAGGAGCTCAGTAATTACCCCACAGCAGATGGCTAAGCTGGGATGTGAACCCAAGCGGTCTGGCCCCAGAGCCCACCTTCCTATTCACCATGCTACACCCACAAATCAACCCTGTGCTGCCTCCACGTGGTTTCTAGCTTGGACACCCGAAGGATATGCTCACTGAATAAGATAGAGAAGGTTGGAAGGGAGTGTATTTGGGGAAAGAGAGCACATGGTGAGTTTTGGGACACCGGGAGATTGTGTGTTTTGGAAGGATACCCACAGATGTGCCCTGAGCTCAGCAGGGAGGATGAGTCTCCCAGGAGGTGCAGTTTTAGGAGACTGGCTCATGGGTAGTGTTGACACAGAGCAGGTTATTGGTGAATGGAAGTGGCCTGAGGACAGAACAGAAATCTCAGCCTTAAAGCCGAGCCTGAGAGGTGCACTCAAATGGCCGTTAGGGAAGACCAACCATGTCCCCTGGAAGGCACCACGCAGGACTCCGCACCGAGTCACCCTACCCTGTCCCCCTTTGCAGTGGAACAAGTGGCCAACGTGGTTCTCTACTCGAGTGATTATTACATCAAGCCGGTGGCCATGGAGGAAACACAGTGAGTAGTGGGTTGGGTTTCTATTTCCTGGGCGGCTCCAGCTTCTTGGTCAAGTTCCCATTTTGGTCATCGCTGAAGACGGAAGTAGAATGGTCAGCTAGCTCCCCAGCTTTCCACTTCCTTCCCCTGTTCTCACTTCAAGGACTGCAAAGAAAGTTAGCATCTTGATCCTGTGCTCGCTAACAAGAACTCCGAGAGCTGGGTCAAGCTAAGGAATGATGGAGAGGAGAGAAATAAAGGCTGAAATGTCACAGTGGGAATGTCTAGAACTTTCTATTGATCCTTGAATAAGTGGGTAGGAATTTGATACTGTTTCTGCCCCCAGAGCAGAAAATCAAATGACCTGTCAGCCCAGTCAAGGGTTCCCTATCTTTTGATCTTCTCCATAACTTGAAAATCTGATACCAGTGACAACTGGATTAGGATGATATATCAGTTCTCAGCCACTTGTTGTTAGTGACTTTTCTCCCTTCATTAGAGTAAAAAACAAATGGGAGGATTTCCCAGGTGGTCCAGTGGCTAAGACTCCGTGCTCCCAGTGCAGGGGGCCCGGGTTTGATCCCTGGTCGGAGAACTAGATCCCACATGCTGCAGCTAATAGTTCACATGCTGCAACTAAAGATCCTGCGGGCCGCAACTAAGTTCCAGCACAGCCAAATAAATTTTTTAAAAAAAAGATATTAAAAACAAATGGGAACCCTGTGATGGCTTCTTCATGGTGGAGCGAGAGATCTCACCAGTTTTGCTTTGTGCTAGGCGGTCAGGTTCATGAGGCACACAGGCTTCTGGGGATTATGCCTTCCCCCAGAGAGGATTGCTTGGGAAGGTTTTTTCCTAAGCATTGTTGTATGCAAAAAATATTATCACGGTTAGAGGAAGGAGGGTTCGGGGAGCGGGGTGAGGAAAGACAGCTGATTCAGCAAGATAACATTACATGATATTTAAAAGGCGACTTCAGGATAAACTGTTACTTAAAGCAGATCCTGACCTAAGTTGACTTATAGGTCTAGAGAGGAGAGAGGAAGGAAAGAACCATAACTCACTGACTGTCTCCTTGGGGCCAGGCCTGGGGTCTACTCTACCTTTTAGGCTGTGTCCTCGAACATCCTTGTGTCCTGGGCGTCTTCCTGGCTCACCTTTTGGCACGCGCCCAACAATGATAGGAGAAACTGGTCCCCAGCTGAGTTTTCCCCTACTGTACCCCATTACCTGGGCCTCTTTACGGCTCTTGGATACATTTGGCATCAAGGACTCCCAGAAAACTGGGAACCATCCTCGGATACCCTCAGAAGGGTGGGAGGCAGGGAGGTTGAAAGTGGGGCGTCTGGGGCCCTGGTGGGCAGGCCTCCTGGGAACCAGGCCAGACCTGACACCCAAGCTGCTGCCCACCATCCAGTCCCAATCCCAAAGGCGCTGGGAAGTGGCCGGGCGGGACTTTGGCCCCAGGCCTTGGCATAGGCCTTCGGCAAGGGCTGCTGCGGGAAAGGCCATCGTCCAAGCCCCATCCCGGGGGCCCCTTCCTACTACAGCTACCTTTCCAGTGTAATTTGTGCTTCTGTCACTCTGCTGCCCAAACTAAGCTCATTAAGAGAAGTTCTACCAGGGCCCAGATGCAGGGATGTGGGCCACCTTGGGCTCAGGCAGGGTTCTGCATGCCCGGGGGCCTCCTGTGTGCACTTGGAGGCCAGGGAAGACACAGCCGCCTTCAACTCCCCAGGGAGATGGAGGAGGGGACCCGTTCCGAGGGTGGCAGTGGGACTCCCCGTCTGTTACAGAGCAGGCTGGGGAAAGGGCCCGAGGCTGGCTCCTGGACAGTGTTTTCAGGGCCCTGGCTGGGCACAAGGACAGAGGGTGTGCCAGGAGCACGGACACGGCTCGCCTGGGCTCTGGGGTCGGAGAGGGCAGGCAGCTGCATGGCGGCTGTGGGCACAGGCCAGGGGTCAGCACGTGGGTGAGTGGCAGAGCCAACTCTCCAGCCTCAGATGCTGTTCGGTGAGCCGGGATGCTGCCCAGCCTGGGGAGACCGCGCTGCTCTGCCCCCAGCTGCACCCAGGCCCACAGAGCCGCCCAGTCTGAACAGCCCACAGTGGAGGACCCGGCCCTTCTCGCGCCCCTCCTCCCTGGGCACACGCTGAAACCTCCCGACAGTGACGGCTCCCAGCCTGGGCTTGTTGCTGGCACTGGCCAGTTGGCCCTGCAGCCCACTGCGTGGTTCACGAAGCCTCAGGAGGAGACTGGGTGTGGTCCCTGACTCTTGGGCCAGTCTCACTTCACCCCACAAGACATTCTAGAAATTCAGCAATCAGAACAGGCTGAGGGACTTGAGAAACGTCCTAACGTTGCTGCCAGCCTGTTTTGAGACGTCACTAATGCTGTTCTTCTCACAAGGCAAAGGCACAGGCACCTGGACTGTCTTTCCCATGAGTCGCAGGGAACGTGGGTTCTAGAAAATGCTTGACGGCACACAGGGTCTCGTGGGGGCGAAGGTGGCTTCAAGGCTGTAAGAGCAGCCAGCTAAATCTGCTCTCTGTGTCTCTTCCTGCAGGGAAAAGGTACCACCAAACAGCACCTTGACCACGACGCTGACCCTGCTGCCCTTGCTGGCTAACAACCTCGAGAGAAAGGGCATCGCCCTGGACGGGAAAATCAAGCACGAGGACACGAACCTTGCCTCTAGCACCATGTGAGCCCCGAGACTCAGTGCTGCGGTGGCGCTGGTCTACGCCCCCTCCTCGTCCCAGCCCTGGGCTCGCGGCCTGCACACGCAGCCTGGTGGCAAAGCGCGTGCTCGGGGCCCCGGGGCCCCAAGCAGGGACCCCACTCCCACCCCTGGTGTGACACAGTGGCTACAGCTCTGGACCTTGTGCTGAGCCCCAACACCCCTGCTTGCTGTCTGGGCCACCCTGGGCAGATAACTGGAGCTGTCTTGAGAACCTCAGTTTTCCCGTCTGTAAAGTGTGGGAGCGACAGCTCCTCAGAGAGAGGTTTTGAGGGTTATGTGAGACAGTCCATGTAAAATGTGGTGCCTGGCACACAGTAAGTGCTCCAGAAATGTCAGCTATTACCTTCAAAATCATCATTAGCTAGTGTAGAGCCCTGAGCATACGAACTGAGTGCCCCAGCTGGCTCCATGAATGATGGAAAGGTCGTTTATGCATTTCCATCAGGAAAGGTAAAAACAGGAGGTCCTGAGGGCTACAGAGGTCAGTTCAATTTAAATGAAAATAAGCACTGATATGCTGACCCTGCTCAGAGAACCATGGCCGAACTGAGCCAGCAGATCTAGTAAAAACTAGAATGAAGCTTCTACGTCAAATAGCCCTGTCACTCCTCACCATCCTCCGGGGCTTCCATTCCCAGCGGTGTGTCTGCTGGCGAGCCCTGAGGGTTTGGGGTAGGAGCTGCCACCCAGGCTCGGGCCCTTCGCTGCCATCTCCCCCTCCACCCCTGTGTGTTCCAAGGCCCCAGCAATCAGCTCCAGGCAATGCCATCGAGAAGAGCTCTCGCGTTTGCCCTCCCTGCCCCCGTAGCTCCGAGACGAACAGCGGGGTCAGCGAACGTTGGGCAGAAAGCAGGATCTTGGGAGTCAAAGGATTTTCTGAGGTTGATTTGCCAGTTGGTGTGTTAGATTCTAAAGCACATCTGTGATGCTCTGGGAGAGGGCCGAGCAGGGAGTTTGATGCCCTAGATCCGTGAACTCGAGGGCAAAGGAATCACGACATCCACAGCGGCGCACTGCGTTTGTAAAGATCTTTTGTGGTTCATGGAGTATTTTATAAACATGCCAGTCTCTCCATGCTTTTGTGAGGAAGGTGAATTTATACTCATTTCACAGATAAGGAAATTGAGGTTCCACCAGAATGAGAGCTTCAGCCAAGGTCACCGGGTCAGTTAATGGCAGAGCAAAGCCCACCCCGAATCCCGAGCCCCCCTTTCACCCAGCGTCAGGGCTGCCTTCCAGCGCCCCAGACAGTGAGGACACAGCAGAGCCTGGATGACGCAGTGGGGAGAGGTGGGGTTGATTCACCCGGTTTTTGCTTCCCGCTTCTCCCCTCCCTGCATTCTTCTGTTTTTCTTTTCTGTTTGAGCAGCATAAAGGAGGGCATAGACAAGACCGTCATGGGGATCCTGGTGTCTTACCAGATCAAGGTGAAGCTCACGGTGTCAGGGTGAGTGTCCAGCTCCAGCACTCTGCCTGCTCTATCTTGGCCGTCAGTAGTCTGAATGGTTTCATTCCTGAGTGACTGGGAGACAGAAGCAAGAAAAGTCCACAAATTCTATCGATTACATAGCAGAGTTTTAGAGAGACTCTATTTGTCTAGTTTCACAATTCTACCTGATATAACATTACGGGGGAAAAGGTAGAAAAGCAGACTACGAAACACGTGCACTATTGGTACCACGTGGCAAAAATGGGTGTGCCTGTGCTCACATATGGAAGCTGATATAAAACAGGAGAATCAGTTGAGCGTCTGATTGTACTTTGGAAAAGACTGGCGGCTGTGAAATGAACTCGCAGGGCATCCTGGTTCACCTGCCTCTCAGGAGGCGTCTATCCATGACGGAAAGGGCCTGCCTTTCCTCCCCAACGAGCAATCACAGGACTGGGGAGTCTCCTTTTCATACAAGAGCATGACTGTCTCAGAGTTCTGAGGAAATGGTTTCCCATCTTTTTTGAAATCAATTTCTTTCCATTTAAAAATCTTATCAGAAGGGAAAAACTCGACTTCTCATTTTCCTTTTCAAATTCCATTGCCAGAGGCTCTGGCCTTGTACCTTGATCAGCCTTCGGTAGTTCAGCCATCAAAGCAAATCCATGTGTATATTCCATAGGGCTCAGGAGGTGAAGAGTTCCCCAAATTTTGGTTGGGGCAACAAAGTAGAACGTGGGTTGATTCTGCAAATTTCGTTAACACAGTGTGTGTAGCTGTGTTTCTCAAAGTGCATAGTGTTTTCTTTCATCTTCTCTGAGAGGATCTAAAACAGGGTCGAGTGCAGCGGTCAAGGTAAGTGATCAGCAGGTAGTTCACCGTGACCTTTGTGGCCCAGAGAGAAATTCTGGACCGAGGTTTATTCTTGAACATTAGGGCTTGAACCTATGTAATTCCTCTTTTTAACTAACCCACTTGAGAAAGAGATGAAATCACAAGTAGAGAGGAATAGCTGAGTTGGCTGTTAGGGGTGCGAAGATCCTGAAAGTTGTGAGTGAGGAACATGGCGGGCACGTGTCCAGCCTCTGAATAACGGCAAGTAAGGTTGTGTTACCACTGTGGAGAGTCACCACAGCCCTGTTTGCTTTTGTGTTTCCTAGCCTCCTGGGAGACCTCACCTCCAGGTAAACCCCTTCATCTTCCTTCTCTGCTTGATTCTCTGCTTGATTCCAAGATATCAAAGGGGACAAACCGGGGCTTCAAAACAGTGACAGTGAAGTCTGGTTTCCCGGCTCTCATGCTCAGAGGTCTTAGGAGATGATGCCCCTAACACCCTGCAGACCTTGGTGTGAGGTTGGGGATGTTCCTTTGAGACCGTAGCTGGGCCTGCACCTGGGTGAGGACACACACATACACGCACACTCAGAAAACTGGCACACTCCTTGCAGCTGCCCGTGTGTGTGTGTGGGGGAAATATACATAACGTGAAGTTTACCATTTTACCCTTTTAAAAGTGTACAGTTCAGTGGCATCAGGGACATTCACAGTGTTGTGCCACTGTCACCACTCTCTAGCTCCTGTACACTTTTCCCATCCCAAAAGGAAACCCCTTACCTATTATGCCGTCTCTCCCATTCTCCCCTCTCCCTCATCCCTGGCAACCACTAACCTGCTTGCTAGCTCTGTAGATTTGCCTAATCTGGACATGTTATATGAATGGAATCAGGCAATATTTGTGCTTTTGTGGCTGGTTTGTTTCTTCCCTTGACATCACGTCTGCAAGGTCCACGTTGTAGCACGTGTCAGCACTTCATTCCTTCTTATGGCTGAGAGATACTCCATGGTATGGATGGACCACGTTTTGGTTGGTGGACATTTGGGTTGTTTCCACCTGTGGGCGATTGTGATTAGTGAGAGCAGCCATTTAAATCATGCACAAAGAGGCAGCAGGTAAGACAAGTCTGAGGCAGGTACTGTCCTTACATATTCCTTCACCGACTCTTATCACCTCCCCTCACATGGAGCCCAGGCTGTGCCTTCTCTCCTAGACCCCAGCCATATTCGGGTCCACCAGGAGCACCTTAGCAGCAGAAGTGCTTTGACCGAAGCAGTAACCCCAGGGCGGGAGGTGATGGGTCCTGGGTGAAACAAGGAGTAACCCTTGTTTCCCACACCCCTTTCCATTCTTCCTGTGCCTAGATTTCCCTTCCACCCCTTCCTGACTCCTCGCCTTCCTTTTTTTAAAATTTATTTATTTATTTTCGGCTGTATTGGGTCTTTGTTGCGGTGCACGGGCTCCTCACTGCGGTGGCTTCTCTTGTTGCAGAGCACCGGCTCTAGGCGTGTGGGCTTCAGTAGTTGTAGCACGCGGGCTCAGTAGTTGTGGTGCACAGGCTTAGTTGCTCCGTGGCATGTGGGCTCTTCCCAGACCAGGGCTGAAACCCGTGTCCCCTGCATTGGCAGGCGGATTCTTAACCACTGCGCCACCAGGGAAGCCCTGTTGCCTTCCTTTTTTAATATAAATTCCAAGTCGCCTCGAAGCCCTTTAGCCTCTGGAGTTGGGTAGACCGTGCTCATCCCTGTTCTGCTCTCTGCAGAGGGACTGTGTGCGGCCTTAACACAGATTTAACACGTAAAAAGTAGTTACATTTTGCAAAGGATATTTTTCAAAGCTATCCTTATTCTCCAGGATTTCACCTCTTCTCTACCTATAATATCATGTCCCTGAAACTAATAACCAGGAGGAAGGGGGACCTAAAAATCCTAGCCGCCTCAGCTTCTCGCAAGTGGAGTTTCTAGACCACATTCCAGGGAATACATTTAAAATTCCTTCTTGACCACTTCCTGATTTCTGCTTTGTTTTGTTTTGACTCTCACTGAGTCCTCTTTCAGCTGGGGCCTGGGGACCTTTCACGAAGCTCTGCAACCCCAGCTCCCAGCTCTTGGCTGTGCGTTTACAATTGTGTGCGTGTTCTCACCGCTCTGCATCCTTCTTTCTTTCTAGTGAAGTGACCGCTGACGTGCCGTTCCGCCTCATGCACCCCCAGTCTGAGGACCCAGGTCAGTCTTGCGTTATCTTGCCTTTTTCTAGTCCTTTACCACTCACAGATTTATTACGTACTCACTGCTAGTCTTCCTTGACCGCATATCTGAGCACAGGCAGGGCCAGGTGGCCGAGGTTCCAGGCCACCTTCAAGTGCCTGGGCCCCCCTCCCAGAAATGAGTGCTCGGCTACTAGGTCCTGGGCCGGGTGGCTTGTCCACTTCCAGTGAGTGTGTGGAGGACGTAGCATCCCTGCTTGGGTGCGGGTTGTCTCGTTTGGTTTTATCAGGAATGATTTAAAAGCAGAAGCTTTGCTGTGAACAGACACGGATTCTTTTTTTTTTTTTTTTTTTAGTGTTTTTGTCCTTGTGATGAGAAGTCTTAGGATCTACTCTCTCTTTTTTTAAAAAAGAATTTATTTATTTGGCTGCGTCTGGTCTTCGCTGCGGCATGTGGGATCTTTTAGTTGCGGCATGCATGCGGGATCTAGTTCCCTGACCAGGTGATCGAACCCGGGCCACCTGCTTTGGGAGTGCGGAGTCTTAACCGCTGGACCCCCAGGGAAGTCCCCAGACCTGGATTTAGATTTAAATAAAATTTGAGTGAAAAGTAAATTTGACAAAAAAAAAAAAAAAAAAGTAAATTTGACAGCCTGAGGCTTTTGCATTTCATTTGGAAGCATTAATAGGAATTTAGAAGATGATGAGTATTTCTGACAATGGCAGTTATGATGAGAATACAGAAAATACTGGAAAAGAGGGTCGGGCTGGGTTCCTAATACCTTGGCTCCTTTGAATTGTAAATCCGTTGGCTCTTGTATGGATGTTAAAAGTACATTAAGTAATGGTTGTACAGCTCTGTGAGCAAACTAAAACCCATGGGCCTGTACGTGTAAATAGGTAAATTGTATGATATTTGAATTAGATCTTAATACAGCTCTTTTAAAAGGGATAAATGAAGCAGCAAAAATAATGTAGGTGCAATCTCAGAAATTCTGAGGAAAAATTCTCCTCTGTGTGTTAAGGTGGCTTAGTTGGCAGGAAAGAAAAATGGACCTGTCTGGATGAGAACCCTCCCGAGTTATAGTAATTAAGAACATTTTAAGTAAAAGTGGTATAAACAAGCAGGGTTTTTTTTCTTATATTTTATAAAGAGCTTTTCTGTGTTTTTAATGAAATGGCATTTAAACATTAGAATGAGCCCCATATTCATTTTGGCTTTGTCTCAAAACTATTTTGTCTCAAAGTGTCTCTTCCAAATATTTTAGATTCAAATACTCAAAACTTCTGGAAGTTTGACAAAAACTTCCCTTGGGGGAAAAATACAGTCTAACCATATTTTTTTTTATTCATTTATGCTTGTATCATTAAAATACTATTTTTAACTACGTGAGATTGAGACACATTCTGGTCCCTTTCAAGGACATTCTAAAAGGCTATTTTAAAACTATGACTGGAGGAGATGTCATAGTTTGTGTCAGATCATTTTCTGGCCCCGTGAACAGACTTTATGACTTCACTTGGGGGAAGTGGAGTGATTCCTTTTCTGGGTATGACATTTTCATGTTCCAGTCATTATGGCCCTCATGTTGAACATATCATAACATCAAGGCTAAACCAATGATCTTTTATACTGTGAGATTTGGGGGAGAAAGGACAAATCACACCATGGCCTCAAAATTTTGATTTCCAGAGGTTTATGAGTCCCAAGTTTCATTCACAGATGCATGCTCACATCTTACCTGCCTGGTCCCCGGTGCCCCGAGTTGAGACGGGTAGATGCTAAGCAGAGAAAGCATAAGTTGGAGTTAAGAAACCCTGCCAGGGCCAGGGGCCAAGTAATTTGTATGTAATAAGTTCTGGAGAAATGCTACCAGAACTTATTACATACAAGGGTTGGGGGGGGTCCAGGATGCTTCTTGCCCAGGGTCATTTTGATGAGTCAGCCTCTCTGTAGGTCCCCTGTGGTTAGCAGCCCACACAGACACTTCCCTCCTGGTACTGCCTTCCAGACAGGCACAAGAGATAAGGGCAGTGGCTCAGCCCCGCCACAAGCTCCCCCAAACCCCCTGGAGCTGTGTAGCCTCACTTAGTTCTTCCTGGCTCACCATGGTGGGTGGTGAGGCGATTACACTAGGACTTTACTAGGTGGGCAGCAGAAAGCTAAAAACAAAAACAAGGGGCTTCCCTGGTGGTGCAGTGGTTAGGAATCCGCCTGCCAGTGCAGGGGACACGGGTTTGATCCCTGGTCCGGGAAGATCCCACATGCCGCAGAGCAACTAAGCCCGTGCGCCACAACTACTGAGCCTGCGCTCTAGAGCCCGTGCTCCACAACAAGAGAAGCCACCGCAATGAGAAGCCCATGCCTCACCACGAAGAGTAGCCCCTGCTCGCCGCAACTAGAGAAAGCCCGTGTGTAGCAACAAAGACCCAACGCTGCCAAATAAATAAATAAGAAAAAATAATTAAAAAAAACAAAAACAAAAAGCAGAAAACCTCACAAAGAATTAGCAATAACCCTGGGTCTGCAAAATATATGTGAAAATCTAACCCACTCCCCGCACCCGCCCCCTACCCCAAGATCAATGTGTTAAGAGAGAAGTCAAACTCCCTGAGGGGCCAGGGAGTGGTTCTCAAGCTTTAGTCACCCCCTTCCCCCACTGGAGTACTAGTTCAATGTCAAGTCCCAGGACTCACCCCTAGAGAGCTGGACCGTGGAAGTCTGGGTTGTAACAGCTCCTGGGGACTCTGATCTGGACAGGGTCCAAAGGGCACATAGGGAGAAAGGCTTAGAAAGGAGAAGCACAACATCAGAGGGGCTGAGGCTAATCAGGGAAAGGGTCCTAGAGGCGAGGTTGTGGCTGATTCCGTCTGGGGAGGTGAAGGTTGTGGTGGCAACTTTTAGAGGAAGTGATGGTTAAAAATGCAGGGAGAAAGGCCCTCCGAGTGGGAAATGGCAAAGAAGCAGGAATTACACGCCATTCTCATGAAATGCATATATCTAGGCCTTTTATTCCTCCACCTATAAAGTGACCTAACAAAGGAAGAAAATTTCCGGTAGACAGGATTTATGCTAATAGATCTCTCTCTCCTTTCTTCCATGCTCACAGATAAGACCAAGAAAAGGTGAGTCCTGCTTGGTGTTATCCCGTTCTGTGACCTCCTTCTCCACAACCCTAATGTGACCCCTCACAGTTGTTTTTGGTTTTTATTTTTTTGTAATGCAAGTGCCTGACTTAAGCTTTGATTGCCAAGACATCCTCTTCCAAGAGGCATCCACTCGAATAAACACATTGCCAGCCACCAGACTCGATCAGAGCCAGGCCGGCTCTCCCTCTCCTTTGTTTTAGAGTTTGGTTGATTTCAATAGCAGATCATTTGAGCCACTTGTTTTTTGTCTTTCTGCACTTTAAATTCCTGCTCTTCTGTTTTAAATTCACCAATAAAGAGTGAGCCCTTGAAACCCTAGGCCCCCACCTCCAACCCCAGTAAAGGCAGAACCCCAGGCCTGTGCGGTGTGCTCTCCCTCACTACCCACGACCTCGCTGTGTGGCCCCAGGTATATGCTGTGTAATTTCCAGGTCCTGTAAGTAATAAACCTTTATTTTCTAAAAGTTTCTGGATGGTTGTTGCTGAAGGGCATCTTGCAGTCGTAACAGGAACCACAAGGGCCAGTCCAACCACAACAGTGGTTATTGATAGGCTGAGATCTGCACAAGACAAGCGCAAACCCCGTTTTGGGTCTTTCCATACACGCCCCATGCTCTCAATACCGGCGCAGGGCCTGGCTTTCCTTTTGCTCTCTAGTACCAGGACATGCACACACGCATACACACACGCGCACACACGCACACATTCACATATACACACACAGTTATTCCGGGCATGTATGTCTACTCTGTGGGTTCCTTCATTTTCTCTGATTTTTGTTTGTTAAAGAGATTTTACTTGGAAAACTATGAGGAGAATGGCATTGTCCTGTGTTCCATCACGTAGGAAAATCTTGATCGGTTCCTGTGTTGCAAAAGGGAGATCAAAGATCTTGTTTTCCTCAAGATCTCATTGAAAGCTTCAAAGAACATGCCATGATTGCCATGATCAAAGTTCTTTGTTTCATTTTAGTTTCCAGGATGAAAATTTGGTTTTTGAGGAGTTTGCTCGCCAAAATCTGAAAGATGGAAGAGAAGTTAAGGAAGAGAAGACAGACCAGGAGGCGGCTGTGGATGAGTGAAGAGGCCGGCTCAGGACTCGGGAAATGGGGTCGTTAGCAGCATGGTAGCAGTGCCCCACAGTTAGCCCTTTAGTTATGCTAAATACCAAAGTGCGGGTCTTCTTCACAGAAATAAAGTTTGTCTCTTCTGTCCTGGTTGTGAGTCAGGCTGACTTGTTGGGGAAGCTGAGTGACGTCAACAGCACGCAAGCTGCAGCCTTGAGGGGCCCTGAGTCTGGGCAGGGGGGAGGGCAGCATCTAGAAAGGAGACCCATCAAGGCGAGAAGCCATCCTGAAATCAATGCACTCACTTGAAGGGGCCTGGTGTGTCCCGGGCTTTCTCCAGGACCCCTGGGGTAAGCTGTTTCCCTGGAAACTTGGAGGGGGAGCAGTGTGTCTAATGACCTGAGCAATCCTAGCTCCAGGGCACCCAAAGAGCCTCCCAAGAGAAACAGGGCAGTGGACACATGTGGGTAAAAACACTCTTCATCTCTGATTTAACTTTTGGGTCTAAGTCCTGTTTGAGCTCTGGGCTGTTGGTTGTTTCCATTGAATGCAAACAATGAACTGCGAGTTGGCTGGTTTAAAGGGGAAAAAAAGGAATGCATTGGAAGGACCTCAGAGTGGCTCAGAGAACTGACTTAAAGGAAGAATCTCCAGTTGCCACACCTGGGCTGGGTGGAAATCAGAGAAGGTTCGGGGTCCCAGCCCAGGAACTCAGGGTCCTGCCCTCTGGGGTGGCCATTCACCTGGTGGTGGCTCAGAACAAAACGCTCCTAGTCTCTGAGCCTCTGGTTCCCGTGTGCCGTTTCTGGGCAGGAGAATCTGGCCCAGCTTCGGTCAGGGAATCAGTGCCCTGGGGCCAACAATGGCAGAGCCCGGCCCCGGGAATGGGTTGTCCCAGAAGAGGGAGTTCACTGTGAATCAGACAGGCTTCTTGTTTAGACTGTCTTCATCGAGATTGGGCATAGAAGCGGTTGGGGGAAAGGATGCTTACGTCCGGGAGTAAAGGAGGAGACGTAACGGAGGTGATGCCAGGGCCCTGTCCTTTGCAGAGTCCCCTTCTTGGCCCATGGTACCCCGGCCCTGGCAGAGAGGCTGAATGGCTCTCTTGGTGGCCACGGAGGGGCTTGGGGGATGTGTAGGCTCTGGTCCATGTCTCAAGGGAATAGGATGAAAGGGGGTTGGAGAGTTCTGTACACAGGGCTCACAGGAGGTACGAGGGTGAATGGGAGGGGGCATGTGTGGGCTGGACACTCGGGGTCAGGTCTCCAGGACAAACAGCAGTGGCGGAGGGCCAGACACAGTGTGGGTTCCATGCATATGAAGGCTCCCACATTTGGGTTTGTTCAGCAGGATTCCAGGCTGGTTTGTGTCCTGGGGACTGGGGTTTAGACCGGAGGCTCCACTTGGGAACCTTGGACAGGATCCCATACACACAGAGCAAGGTCTGAACTCGAGTGTTGGATATGAGGCATTCTGATATTGACAGGGGTGAGGATTCATTTCTGGAGGAGGAAGACTGATAATAACAATACAGGCACGGGGCTTCCCTGGCTGTCCGGTGGTTAAGACTCTGCACTTCCAGCGCAGGGGGCACGGGTTCCATCCCTGGTCAGGGAACTGAGATCCTGCAGGCTGCGTGATGCGGCCAAAAAAAAATTAAGAAAAAAATACAGGCGAAAAGCTGTGGGTTTGCAGGGTAAGACACGATTTTCCCATCGGCAGGCTTCCACTCCAGCCACACCCCTCTCTCAGGATACTCAGGGAGGGCGGCATGCTCCTCTGGGAATCTGAGCCCGTCTGCTGCCCTCCTACCCCACAAGCCCACAGGTTGGCTGTGGTTGGCTCCCGCCCGAGATGCCGGGCAAGCCAGGGACTTGGGAGTCTGCCTGGCAGGGCCCGGTGAGAGGATCAGCCAGTTGGTTCCTGCATTGCTTGACCCCAGGATATCCTAAGTCAGGGTGGGCAGGAATAGGTCAGACCTTTGTGCGGGTGTGAGAGCCAGAGAGAAGAGCTGGAAGGCCAGTCCCTGGAGAGCAGAGGTCAGGACAGCCCTGGCCCTCCAGGTTATTCTGGTACCAAAACGCCTGGCTTTCGCGTGCTGGCTAGTTTACGATCTGCAGCTGGCCGCCCCTACAAGGGCGTGCGGGTGTGAGCAGGAAGTGAGCAGCCGCTGCCCCGAACGGGACATGGAACCTCAGCTCAGCTGGGCCTGCGCACTAGAGGCGTTGTGTCTGCTCTGGCGTCGGAAGGCAGGATGTCCCGTGTGCAGGTTGGAGGTGCAGCCCAGGGTTTTCTAGGTAGGTGCAGTGGGAGAAACAGGGTGCAAAGGAGCTGAGGGTGCTGCATGGAGAAAGCGGCAGCTGAGAACTTGGGGCAAAGTTCTGCAACCTGCAACCAAAGGAGAAGTAGGGGTCCCTGCTATTTCCTGGGCACCTGCCTTGTGCTAGGCACTTCACCTGTTACATCTAATCATTCCAACCATGCTTCCCATTTGTTAGATGAGGAAACTGCAGTTCAAAGAGGTTATGTACCTTACCCAAGGTCACACAGCTAGTGAGAGTTGGAGTCAAGACTTAAACTCTGGTTTCCCTGAGTCTATAACAACCAGAACTTTGCTCACCATTTTTTTTTTTTTTTTTTTTTTTTTTTTTTGGCTACACTGTGTGGCATGCGGGATCTTGGTTCCCTGACTAGGGATTGAACCCATGCCCCCTGCAGTGGAAGCTCGGAGTCCTAACCACTGGACTGCCAGGGAATTTCCTTTGCTCACCTTTTGTTGCTGAATGTGTATATGAGAGTCTGGGGGAGGGGCGCTGTCGGAGCATTTATGATTCAACAATGGCTGCCCTTAAGTTATTTTTTAAGTTGAAAATATTATTGAGATAATTATAGATTCACATGTAGCTGTAATCCACCCATCTTTTTCAGATTTCCCCCCTTTTCACTTGTATTCGTGTGTGTGTATTTAGTTCTCTACAATTTTATCGCGTGTAGATAACTTCTTTTTAGAGTGTCTGTTTTCCTATTCCTTTAACATTTTTCACTGCTTGCCTCCCAGTCTAATATCACAACCCTAAGGGTTTAGTTTACTTATGCTTGGGGGGTGGGCAGGGAGGGGGCGGAAGCTGGGTGCACTTGGAAATGTATGGGGGTGGTATTTGGTTGACACAGGTCCTGGGGGCCAGGGGAACTACATGTCGCACACAGTAAAGCAATGTCCTGCTCCAGATGTCAATCATAACCACAGTTCAGGATAAAATAAGATAATTCCCATGTTTTCAAGTGCATCCTTTATCTATTCTAACGTGAAGCGGTTCTTTTTGACAGGAGGTGCACTTCTACATTGACAGGTCGAGAAGAAAGATTAGGTTGGATATGAAGTGTGTTATTACTGCCACCTTGATATGCCCTTAAGGTGGGGTAAACTCGGGGAGCAGCATATTGTTAGAGATGATTCACAGCGTGACTCATTGCATAAGGAGGTACGGGTGAATGTGCTCTTACAGGCGTGCCACCTTGGGGGTGGTCTCCAAGGGAACAGTACTCTGCAGCCACCAGAGAACACAAAGGCTTCTTTGCTCATCAGAGAAAATATGGCAGTTATGTTCCTCTGATTTAAGAACATAATATAGTTCTTACTAAGCCTAATAATCTTTTTAAAAATATACTTTTTATTTTCAAATAGTTTCAGATTTACAGAAAAGTTGCAAAGAAAGTACAGTGAGTTCCCCCATACCCAGTTTCCTCTAAATTATTAACATCTTACATTAGGATGGTGCATTTGCCACACTGAATGAATCAATATTTACGTATTATTATTAAACTAAAGCCCATTCTTTATTCAGATTTCCTTAGTTTTTACCTAATGTCCTTTTTCTGTTCCAGGATCCCACATGACATTTAGTCATCACATTCCCTTAGGCTTCTCTTGGCTGTGACAATTTCTAGTACTTTTTCATAATTGCAAATAGACTCCTATTCAGCCACAATCTCTGCCTCCCAACTCTCCCTTGCGTTCACGTTCATGCCCTTGGCTTTTTGCCTCTAAAATGATGGATTCTGGAACCCTGGTATCCCCTGAGCATCTAACGGGCATAGGCAACAGCACACCCAGGCATCTCAAGCTGTTTGCTCCAAACCAAGTTCATCTTCTCCACTAGGCCTACTGTGCTCAGTGGGGCGTTCTTCCCTGGAAAGCCCCGTATCTGGGAGGCATTCCGACTTGCCCTGCTCCCTAATCTCCTGCCAGGGAGAACCTGGTCCCTATTCTTCCCTCTACTACGTCTTCTGTCTGTCACCTCCTCTCTCCACCTCCACAACTACCTCCTCGGTTCTGGCCCAAATCGGCATTGCCTGGATTGGTAAGTCACTTTATTTTATTTTTTAAAATATTTATTTATTTAGGCTGCACCAGGTCTTAGTTGCAGCACATGGGATCTTTAGTTGTGGCATGCAGACTCTTAGTTGAGGCATGAGAACTCTTGCGGCATGCATGCGGGATCTAGTTCCCCGACCAGGGATCGAACCCTCCTCTGCTTTGCAAAAACCGTTCAGTGGCTCTGGTGCCCAGAGGATAATGTCCTTGCTCCTGAGTCAAACAGAGGCTGCTTTGAGTCCTGGTGCAGCTCACCTTCCAGACTCCCCACCACCTGACCAGTGGCTCAGCAGCAAATGCAAATCCCCGTCATCCTCCCAACTCGCCTAATAGTCTCCTGCCTTTTTGTATTTTCCTGGAAAATTCCCTCCATCCCCTCGCCTTTCAGTTCAAATCTCCAAACCAGGCTGGGGTAATCCGTCCTCTGGAGAGGCTCCCCTGACACCTCCGGCAGAGTTATAACTTTTTCTCCTGCTGTACCGTCCCTCCCCCCATAACACCCTTAGATTTTTACACTTATGTATCACACTACATTGTAATTAATTGATACAAAAATCACCAATCTCCATGGAGATGCAGGACACCCTCCCCTCTGTGCCCTTATTAGCCAGCTCCTTGCTGTCATAACAAGGTACCACAGACCTGGGGGCCTAAACAACAGAAATTTATTTTCTCACAATTCTGGAGACCAGAAGTCTGAGATCAAGGTGTCGGCAGGGTCAGATTCTTCTGAGGCCTCTATCCTTTTCTCGCAGATGACTTCTCTGTGTGTCTTCACATGGTCTTCCCTTGGAGCCTGTCTGCGTCCAAATGTCTTCTTATTGATGTAAGGACACCAGTTGTATTGGATTAGGGCCCATCCTAATGGTCTCATTTTAACTTGATTACCTCCTTAAAATTACCTCATTTTAACTTGATTACCTCCTTAACTTGATTACCTACCTGTCTCCAAATACGGCCACATTCTTAGGTACTAGAGGATTAGGACTTCAATGTATGAATGTTGGGAGGGGGGACACAAGTCAGCCCATAACAAGACCCTTCTCTCCTCTTTCTTCCTCTGAGCTCCTTCGAGCCTCAGCTTCCTGGGAGGCCTAACCCTGAAGGGTCAAGGACTTGGGAATCATGTAGTCCAAGTTCAAATTCTGCCTCTCATGAATTCCTTGGGAGACGTATCTGAACCTCAGGTCTTCATCTCTAGAATGAGACCATCAAGCTTGCTCTGGGGGACATGTGTGTGGACTAGAGTCGCTGGTCAAGTGTCTGGGGTGTGGCCGGTGGGCAGTATACAGGAGCCGTCACTGTCCTGCATTGCGGAACTTTCTGCGATGATGGAAATCTTCTATATTTGTGCTGTCCCGTGTGGTAGCTGCTAAACCACATGCAGCTGAAATGTGGCTAGTGTGACCAAGGAACTGAAAATTTAATTTTAATTAATTGAACTTGAAATCGAAGTAGCCACATGTGGCTAGTTGCTACAGCACTGGGCTGCACAGCTGGGTTCACCAGGGGTCTCCAGCGTGTCCCAGAGTGTTCCTGCATTATGCCCTGGTATACTCTGTCCTGGCAGTGTATCCATTCCCCTGGCCATGTCCCCACACCAGATGCTCCTCTGTGGCCCCTGGGGGGGGGGGGTGTCTCACTTATTTTGCCTCTGGAAAGCATTGCCCAGTGCAGTGGGGGCCAGAGTGTGCTGACCCGCAGGCAGGACAGGAGCCACTGTGTTTCTAGGAGCAGCCCTTTGAAAGGGCAAGGGGAAAATTGTGCAGCCCCTTAGTACCTCAGAATGTGGCTGTATCTGGAGATAGGGTTTTTAAAGAGGATTTGCCCTTCTCAGGTGGCACCAAACCCTTCTCCACCTGGAGGTCCCATAGGGCAGCAAAAACTCACCTCCAATTTCACTCCCTCTCCTCCAGCTGTCTTAGCTGGGAAGGAGGGGCTTATCCCAAATTGCCT
Source organism: Pseudorca crassidens (assembly GCF_039906515.1). NCBI lineage: Eukaryota > Metazoa > Chordata > Mammalia > Artiodactyla > Delphinidae > Pseudorca > Pseudorca crassidens. Next base: position 6,914,338 of record NC_090301.1, on the reverse strand, counting down.
CTGCCTCTCCTCCAGCTACCCTCCGAAGTCCACTTCTCTGTCTCCCCAGCCCCTCCCAGTAATCCAGGGCAGCCACCTGCCCAGATTGCTTCAAAGCCTGGATCACAGTCCTCAGCTTTGTCACTTAGCCCCGCCCAGGGTCGAGATGGCTCAAGGGCTTCCTGTTGCCTTCAGGACTCAGCCTAAAAGACCAACCCCCTTATCAGGTTTACAAAGGCCCAGTCTGACCTGCCCGCCCCCAGGCTCATCTCTTCAAGTATTTTCCTTCCTTTAGGCTACAGTTTCCCTTTTTTCCAGAGATATGTGCTTTCTTGCCTCCAGGTCTTTGCACAATCTCATCTCTTGGCCTGGAACAGGGGTCCCCGGTTAGGGATAACTCCTGCTCACATTTTCCGTCTCACTTTATCTTTTTCTCCAGGAAGCCTTCTCGGATGGAACTGTGTATCCCTGTTCCGGCATCCCACAGGCCTGTCCAAGTACTTTCTTTCCTGCATTCATGCATGCATTCACCCACTCCTCGAACTGTTCGTCGTGCAACTAACTACTAAATGCCAGACGCTGCTTTAGATGCTGGAGACACGATGCAGGGCAAGAAAGACAGTCCCGAGCCGCCTGGAGGTCACTTACATTCTTGAAGGGGAACATTAAAGATGAAAAAGAGTGAACACAAAAATAAAAAACCCCATACAAATTGTGTCCCAGGAAGAAAAGAAACAGTTGCTAAAACCTGTGGTTCTGACACCACCGGTGGGGGCGAAGAGACGCCCGGCAGGGGCGCCACCTCCGGCTGCGCGCGCGGCCGGCAGGGGGCGCGGAGGGGCGGAGCTGGAGACAGCGGTCCAGGCCCCGCCCCTCCGGGCCCCGCCCCCCAGCCCGGCTCGGCCCCGGCCCCGGCCCCGCCCCCGCCCGCTGTGCGCGCGCTGGCCCGGCAGCATGGCGGCGGCGGCGGGTGCCCCTCAGCCGGGTCCGCCGCAGCCGCCTCCGCCGCCGCCGCCTGAGGAGTCGTCCGACAGCGAGCCCGAGGCGGAGCCCGGCTCCCCGCAGAAACTCATCCGCAAGGTGTCCACGTCGGGCCAGATCCGCCAGAAGGTGAGCCCGCGGCGGCGGCCCGGGCGCGCGCCCCTCACGCCGCGGCAGCCCCGTGAGGCCCGCAGTTCGGCCCGAGCAGCCGCCCAGGCCCGGCCCGGCCCGGCCTAGGGTCCCGCCGGGCGCCGCTGCTCGGACGGAGCGCGCTCCGCGGGGTAACGGACCAGGCGCCAGGGGCTGAGCGCGCCTCCCGGCGGGGCGGCGGCGGGGACCCCCGGGCCGGGGAGCAGGTGGGCGCCGCGCGGGGCCGGGCCGGCAGGGCGGTTGGCGGGGCGGGCCGCGAGGAAGCCCCGTGCCGCGAGGACCGGGAGGGACAGGCCTGCAGGCTGGGGGGCGAGCGCACCAGAAATGGGGACTCCTGGCTGCGTCCGGCCGGCGAGCGCTCCCCGACCCGGGTTCTGCACATTTCTGAGGACGGATCGGGCTGTTTCTCGCTGGGTGCTCTGCACTCACCTGTGGCCCCTGAGAAATCCGATTGGACCCAGGTGTGGGGCTCTTCCTTCCCCTCGCGTGGATTTTCGTGCGGGAAAGGGCAGGTCCCGTGACCGTCTCTCTCCCTCCTCGGGAAAGCGGGGAGAGGGGGGCTGTCCCTGGCTGCGCACCCGCTTGGCATCTCACTCTCGGTGGAGAACTCCAGACGCGAAGTATTAGCTGCAGAAAGACGCATTTCCTTTCTGCAGGAGTAAAGTTGCACCCTTTGTTTTCCCATTGCGGTTTCTGTTGCAAACTGCTTTTGGGTTTTGCTGCAGGTGAGCCCTCTGTGTTAGCACACGGCTTCCTCAGGCAGGTGGTTGGACAGGTGGCTGAGGGCAGACTGGGTCTGTGGGCAGCCTGGGCAGATCCAGCTGGCACAGACTATCTCATCCCGCTGCAGTGCGCTTTTCCTCCAGGGCCAGTGAGTTCAGCTGGTACTTTTACCGTGGGAGCCGTTTCTTAATCTTATGTCAGCCTCTGATACCTGGGATGGGGTAACCTTTTGTCCCAGTGTTACAAACAGTTTTACTGTGAAGTGCTCCAGTTATTCAGCACATAGGTATTGAACACCTCCTTTGTTCCAGGTATAACAGTAATAGTAGTAATTATAACGCTAGCAATTCTCCAGTGCTTACTGTGTGCCAGGCACTTTACTTGGGCTAAGTTTACGGCACTTTCCATGGGTTAACTCATTAGCACTGGTGATAACCCACCGTGGTGGGTGTTGTCTGTCATTCCCTTTTTACGGAATTGGAGGTGGAGAGGGTAAGTGTCTTGCCCAGGGTGTCACTGGTAGTAGCTTGGATCTGGATCTGAGCTATGGTCAGGATCCCAAGATGGAAGGCAGTTTCTCCATTTCGGGGTTCCCAGCCTGTAGGAGGTGGACATCTGTCCATGTGACAGTATGATGTAGTAAGTGCTGTGGAAGCTTAGAGGACTGAGACTCCAGCTACCCTGGGAGGCAGGATCTTGCGAGAAAGAGTTTGTCAGGCTAAGTAAGGAAAGAGGGACTTTCCACCTAGTTGAATGTTGTATCTACAGGTTTAGGCACACCTGGGAATGGTCAGAAGGTGAGTGGGTCAGATTGAGAGGAATGAGGAAGAGGCTGGAAAGGTAGATCAGGCTGGATTTTGAAAGGATAGCCCTGGAGTTGAGTTTGTGGCCTTGGGCAAGAGGGAGCCACTAAGGATTATTCAGAGCCTGAGAGTGATGGGTCAGAGGTGCTTTTAGAAAGATCTCCAAGTAGCCCTAAATGGTACTGATAGGAGTTGTTCTCACCTGTTGCTTGGTCCTCAAGCATGGTGTGTGCCCAGTATAGGGTGGATCATGTGATTTACAACTGTTATTAAGATTTGATCTCTCAGAGATTCCACTGTTTGTCCAGAATTCTGTTCTTAAGGAGTCTTTTTTTCCCCTCTTAAAACAATAGCTGTTACACCAGCTGTTCTGGCTGAGGAGTGATGGGTAGAGTGTTAAAAATACACCCCGAGGACTTGAATTTCTGAATACAGTCACATCTGCTGTACAAATAGCTTAAGGTTGAGTTTTCTTTTGGGTTGTTAGAGATTGGTGGAATGTGAGGTTTACTGTGTGTGTGGTAGCTCCCAACCTCCCTTCCCCACTCCCCCTTTTAAAGCAGATAAGCCATTCAGAAAATTCCTCTGGTATATGTGGTGCACAGGGGAAATATCCAGAATGGTATGGGGTATCATTCTGAGTCCAAAAAGGAACGACCCACTTTAAGTATTCAAAACAGAGGGAGTTCAATGGGGAGTGGTCGCACAGGTGCTGAAGAATTGAGAATGCAAACAGTGGGCAGTGAGGTAACCCTGCGATGAGGCAGCAAACAGGAAGCTGGAAGACAAGCCGGGAGGCAGCATATCAGGAACAACTACGACTCACCAGAGGCTGGAACCACCATGGGTCATCTGGTGTGGGCTGGAGGCTTGGAAGGACACAGCTGCTCCTGGAGACTCACCCCATGCCCCCTCCTGCCTGGGAAACCCAGCCTGCAGGGATCAGCAATTTGGAGTAGAGCAGAAGAGTGAGGAATGGAACTGAGGACAAGCTGGCCCAGGACCAGAGCTGTATGTATGTCAAGTTTTTGAAACATTAGTCCAGTGCAAGCTAGAGCTGTCTTAATGGAAAAAGAAAAGGAAGTATCTTATGACAGTGCTTCTCGAATTTTCATGTGCAGACACGTCCCCTCGGGATCTTGTTAAAATGCAGATTCTGGTTGAGTAGGTCTGGAGTGGGGCTAGAGGTTCTGCATTTATCACCTCTCAGGAGATGCTGCTGCTGCTGGTCATGGACCAGACTTTGAGGAACAAGGCCATAAGGACATGTGTAAAGAGAAGCCTTACCAAACGCCAAAAAAAATCTTTATTCGTGAGGTTCTTTTAAAACTTTTTCCCAAGTCTTTGATGGGGAAAGTCTCTGAAAATTTGATGTGTATAGATTTTAGATGGTTGTTTATTAGTTTAGAATTTCATGTACATCTGATATTTTCATATATTCCAACTGTCCCCAGCAAACACATTACTTCATTTCATTTCCTTACCATAGTACACAGTAGTGATTTTTTTTTTTTTTTTTTTTTTTTTTTGCGTTAAGCGGGCCTCTCGCTGTTGTGGCCTCTCCCGTTGCGGAGCACAGGCTCCGGACGCGCAGGCTCAGCGGCCACGGCTCACGGGCCTAGCCGCTCCGCGGCATGTGGGATCTTCCCAGACTGGGGCACGAACCCTTGTCCCCTGCATCGGCAGGTGGACTCTCAACCACTGCGCCACCAGGGAAGCCCCACAGTAGTGATTTTATAGGACCACGTAGCTAGTGTGGAAAAAAGAAAATGGAACTAATACACTGGTAAATTAGCTTATGAACACATTATAAGGTATTTTGAAATCTGAGTAGAGAACAGTGTGATTCTGTGAAGCCTTATCAGTTAAGATGGAGCTTAATTTATTTAAAATTTTTTAAAAAGTTAACATTTTTGGCTTTGTGCATTAAAGTGCTTATATTCTTAATTTCAAATTTAAACAAAGTATTTTTTCCATTGTGAAATGAAGACTAGTAGAAATTAAGTAAAATGTTCAAGTTGTAAAATACTTAAAAAACAGCTTTACTAAGATAAAATTCACATACCGTACAGCTCACTCATTTAAAGTGTACAGTTCAGTGTTTTTTAGTATATTTACCGTTGTGTAATCATTACCACAGTCAGTTTTAGAACATTTTCATCACCCCAAAAAGAAACCCATGGGACTTCCCTGGTGGCACAGTGGTTAAGAATCCGCTTGCCAATACAGGGGACACGGGTTTGATCCCTGGTCCAGGAAGATCCCACATGCCGCAGAGCAACTAAGCCCGTGTGCCACAACTACTGAGCCTGCGCTCTAGAGCCCTCGAGCCACAACTACTGAGCCCACATGCCACAACTACTGAAGCCCGCGCACCTAGAGCCCATGCTCTGAAACAGGAGAAGCCACTGCAAGGAGAAGCCTGTGCACCACAACTAGAGAAAGCCCACGTGCAGCAATGAAGACCCAACGCAACCAAAAAAGATAGAAACCCATAACCATTAGCATTTACTCCCCGTTTTTTCCCAACTCTCTCAACCCTAGGCAACTGCTAGTCTGCTTTCTATTTTGTGGATTTGCTGATTCTGGACATCTCACATAAATATAATATGTAGTATGTACCTTTTGTGTCTGGTTTCTTTCACTTAGTAAAATGTGTTCAAAATTCATCCATGTTGTAGCCTGTGCCAGTACTTCTTTTCGTTTTACTGCTGAGTAATATACCGTTGTATGGATTTACTACGTTTTATTTACATTCATCTGTTGCTGGGCATTTGGGTTATTTTCACTTTTTGGCTATTCTGGATAATGCTGCTGTGAACATTTATGTACATATTTCTGTGTGTACATATGTTTCATTTCTGGTGGATATGTACCTAGGAGTAGGTTTGCTGGGTCACATGGTAACTCTATGCTTAGTCTTTGAGAAACTGCCATACTGTTTTCCAAAGTGACTGCACTATTTTACATTTCCACCAGTAAGGTATGAGGGTTCCAGTTTCTCCATGTCCTCAGTTGTTTTATCTTTTTGATTATAGCTATCCTAATGGGTGTGAAGTGGTATTAAAGTTTTTGTTTTTTGTTTTTTTAAATATTTATTTATTTTTTGACTGTGTCGGGTCTTAGTTGCAGTATGTGGGATCTTTCGTTGTGGCACGTGGTCCTCTCTCTAGTTGTGGCTCGCGGGCTTAGTTGCCCCGAGGCATGTGGGATCTTAGTTCCCTGACCAGGGATGGAAGTGGCATCCCTTGCATTGCAAGATGGATTCTTAACCACTGGACCACCAGAGAAGTCCCTAAAAGGTTTTTTTAAAGCTAGTATGTAGCAGTATTTAAGAGTCTAAACTTTGATGTCACGAACAAGTCTCCAAACCTCTTAAGACTTGGTTTCCTTATCTGTAAATAGGGAAAATACTAGTTTTTGGGTAACGAGTGGTGACAGTAAACGTTAGGTGTGTGTTCCTGAGCCTCAGTTTCTATCTCTGCGAAATATAAATGATAATAATAGTTCTCAGATCTGTAAAATAAAAATGATGATGATAACTCATAGAATCAAGTGGAGTAGTCTTTGTGCAATACTTATTTAGCGTCGAGCCTGGCTTATTATGAGCATTCAATAAATGGTTGCTTTTATGATTATTTCTGTCTTTCTGATTGTTCACTTTTTATATCTTGACCAGTAGCCATCCCCCTGAATCCCTCCACCCCCAGCTCAAGCTGATCTGGGTGAGTCTCCATCTCTAGCAGCCAGAATAGCAAATTAAAAACAAATCTGGCAGACAATTAACAGTGAGTATCTTTTAAAAAAATTGTTAATTTATTGAATACTAGTGGGAATAGCATGGGCTAGGTGTTATTTTCTTTATTTCACAGATTCAGTTTAACTCAGCAAATAGTGGAGACCTTAAAATTGTTCTGTGTGCTGGCACTTGGGGGGCCTTCCTGAGCAACAAAGAACACCCCTAGAGCTAGTAGTCTGAAGAAGGCGTTAATAGAATAACCACATAGGTACTGTAGGGTTGTTTTGGTGATGAAAGGACTCTAAATCTAATGTCTGGTGTCTTTGTAAAAGAAAGAGGAGGAAGATTTGGACACAGAGGAACACACAGAGAAAAAAGCCATATGAGAACAGAGCCAGCGATTTAGACCTGTGCTGTCACAAACCAAGGACCAGGTGGGGCCACTAGAAGAGGTAATAGAATCTCCCCTGGATCCTTTAGAGGGAGCGTGGCCCTGCTGACACCTTGATTTTGGACTTCTAGCTTCCTGGATTGTAGGACACCAAATTTCTGTTGTTTAAGCCTCCCAGTCTGTGGCCTTGGTTATAGGGCAGCCACAGGAAACTAATGTAGGGCATATACTGACTCTGGAGGGGATGCCGAGGGGCTGAGCTCTGTGAAGCAGTCAGAAATGCCTGTGGGACCTGAGGTACTGGGATCTGCCAAAGGGCAGCAATCCTTGGTGAGCTCCCTCAATTTGGTTTAGGATTCCAAAAAGCCACTTCCAAGGAATGAGGAGGATTAGAAGTAGGACTTCCAAAGGCCTGCAGTCATGCTTCATAGCATGTCAGTTCTCTGAAATTAAGGTAATCCCAGAGTGCTGTTGTTTTTAGGTGCTTAACAGAAGCAACTTCAGTCCTCTGTAGAGGGAGATGACATCATCCAGTCGTCCAGTTATTTTCACAAGCCATGTTGTAAATTCATTGTTTTGTGTTCAATGAAGAACAGACACACGGGGAGGCAAGGCCATGTGAATTAAAACCAATGGAAACGGCAGACTATAAAGACAGATAAACAGGGGCTCTAGACATCAGACACAGATATTGAAACAACTATGCTTACTATGTTTAAGGAGATAAAAGACCAGACTGAGAATTCTGGCAGAGAACTAGAAACTAATAAAGAACCAAATGAAAATTCTAAAACTGGCAAATGTAATAATCAAAGTTAAGTTCTCAAAGGAAGGGTAGAATAGACACGGCTGAAGAAAGAATTCAGTGGCCCAGAAGACAGCTCAAAAGAAAATTACCCATAAGGAAGCCTGGAGACATTAAAAAATGGAGAAATTAGCAGATAAGGTGGGAGTCAGAGATAATAGTGAAAAGGTCTTTTATGAGAAAATTGGGCAGAAACAACATTTGTAAAGATAATGCCTGAGAACTTCCCACAACTATTAAAAGGCACCACCCACAGATTCAGTAGCCTGTGAACACAAAGAAAGCCTCACCTATCACTTAATAAAACTGCTGAAAACCACAGATGAAGAGTCTTGAAAGCAACTGGAGACAAATTACCCTCAAAAGAGCAACAGTGAGACTGACAGCTGTGTTCTTAACAGAAGCCATGGAAGCAGAAGTCAATCAAAATTTAAGTGCTGGAAGAAACTGCTAACCCTAATTCATTACTCAGCCAAAAGATCCTTCAGAAATAAAGCTGAAATAAAGATGTTTTCAAATAAACAAAATCAACTTTTTGTGTGCAGACCCATAATGAAGGAAACATCAGGGAGTGTTTTTGTTTGTGTCTGGCTAAAGGAAAATGATCTTAGGTGAAGGGTTAGTGTTTCAGGAAGGAAAGAAGAGCAAAGAAAAGGGCACTGAAATGGAAAACTGAATGATTATCAACTGCTAAATTTTTTTTTTAACATCTTTATTTGAGTATAATTGCTTTACAGTGGTGTGTTAGTTTCTGCTTTATATCAAAGTGAATCAGCTATACATATACATATATCCCCATATCTCTTCCCTCTTGCATCTCCCTCCCACCCTCCCTACCCTCTAGGTAGTCACAAAGCACCCAGCTGATCTCCCTGTGCTATGCAGCTGCTTCCCACTAGCTATCTATTTTACATTTGGTAGTATATATATGTCCATGCCACTCTCTCACTTCTTCCCAGCTTACCCTTCCCACTCCCCATGTCCTTAAGTCCATCCTCTACGTCTGCATCTTTATTCTTGTCCTGCCCCTAGGTTCTTCAGAACCTTTTTTTTTTTTTTAGATTCTATATATGTGTGTTAGCATATGGTATTTGTTTTTCTCTTTCTGACTTAACTTCACTCTGTATGACAGTCTCTAGGTCCATCCACCTCACTACAAATAACTGAACTTCGTTTCTTTTTATGGCTGAGTAATATTCCATTGTATATATATGTGCCACATCTTCTTTATCCATTCATCTGTTGATGGACACTTAGGTTGCTTCCATGTCCTGGCTATTGTAAATAGAGCTGCAATGAACATTGTGGTACATGACTCTTTTTGAATTATGGTTTTCTCAGGGTATATGCCCAGTAGTGGGACTGCTGGGTCATATGGTAGTTATATTTTTAGTTTTTTAAGGAACCTCCATACTGTTCTCCATAGTGGCTGTATTAATTTGCATTCCCACCAAAAGTGCAAGAGGGTTCCCTTTTCTCCACACCCTCTCCAGCATTTATTGTTTGTAGATTTTTTGATGATGGCCATTCTGACCGGTGTGAGGTGATACCTCATTGTAGTTTTGACTTGCATTTCTCTAATGATTACTGATGTTGAGCATCCTTTCATGTGTTTGTTGGCAATCTGTATATCTTCTTTGGAGAAATGTCTATTTAGATCTTCTGCCCATTTTTGAATTGGGTTGTTTGTTTTTTTGATATTGAGCTGCATGAGCTGCTGGTAAATTTTGGAGATTAATCCTTTGTCAGTTGCTTCATTTGCAAATATTTTCTCCCATTCTGAGGGCTGTCTTTTCATCTTGTTTATGTTTTCCTTTGCTGTGCAAAAGCTTTGAAGTTTCATTAGGTCCCATTTGTTTATTTTTGTTTTTATTTCCATTTCTCTAGGAGGTGGGTCAAAAAGGATCTTGCTGTGATTTATGTCATAGAGTGTTCTGCCTATGTTTTCCTCTAAGAGTTTTATAGTGTCTGGCCTTACATTTAGGTCCTTAATCCATTTTGAGTTTATTTTTGTGTATGGTGTTAGGAAGTGTTCTAATTTCATTCTTTTACATGTAGCCGTCTAGTTTTCCCAGCCCCACTTATTGAAGAGGCTGTCTTTTCTCCATTGTATATTCTTGCCTCCTTTATCAAAAGTAAGGCGACCATATGTGCGTGGGTTTATCTCTGGGCTTTCTATCCTGTTCCATTGATCTATATTTCTATTTTTGTGCCAGTTCCATACTGTCTTGATTACTGTAGCTTTGTAGTGTAGTCTGAAGTCAGGGAGCCTGATTCCTCCAGCTCTGTTTTTCTTTCTCAAGATTGCTTTGGCTATTCAGGGTCTTTTGTGTTTCCATACAAATTGTGAAATTTTTTGTTCTAGTTCTATGAAAAATGCCAGTGGTAGTTTGATAGGGATTGTATTGAATCTGTAGATTGCTTTGGGTAGTATAGTCATTTTCATAATGTTGATTCTTCCAATCCAAGAACATAGTATTATCTCTCCATCTGTCTTTGGGTTTGAAATATATATAGAATTAAAATACATAGCAATGTTATGTAAGTCAGAAGGGAGGTAAATGGAATAAAACTGTTTAAAGTTTTCCTTGCAATTCCAGGAAAAAGAAAAAAGAACCAATTAATATTAGACAAGTCAGGGATACATGTTGTAATCTGTGCAGCAGCCACTAAATTGTGAAAGATGATATGGTATCTAAGTTAAAAGGCAAGAAAAATTGAATAATAAATTCCAAATCTGAAAGAAGGCAAGAAAGGAGAGAAAAGGGAGAGGGAGGGATTGGGGGTTTGGGATTAGCAGATGCAAACTGTTATGGATAAACAACAAGATCCTGTTTTATAGCACAGGGGACTATATTCATTATCCTGTGATAAACCATAATGAAAAAGAATCTAAAAAAGAATGTGTATATATATATGTATAACTGAATCACTTTGCTGTACAGCAGAAGTTAACACAACACTGTAAATCAACTGTACTTCAATAAAATTAAAAAAAAAAGAGAAAAGGAAACATTGATCAAGTGGAACAAAGAGAAAGCAAACAGTAAGTGGATAGACTTAAATCCCAATATAGCAATAATCACGTTAAATATAAGTGAATTTGAATGCTACCATTAAAAGTCAGAGATTGTCAGACAGGTAAGAAAACAAAAGCAGACCAGGTTATTTAAGAGAGATATATTTAAAACAGAAGGATATAAAAAGATTGAGGGCTTCCCTGGTGGCGCAGTGGTAGAGGGTCCGCCTGCCGATGCAGGGGACACGGGTTCGTGCCCCGGTCCGGGAGGATCCCACGTGCCGCGGAGCGGCTGGGCCGGTGGGCCATGGCTGCTGAGCCTGCGCATCCGGAGCCTGTGCTCCGCAGTGGGAGAGGCCACAACAGTGAGAGGCCCGCGTACCGCAGGAAAAAAAAAAAAAAGATTGAAAGTAAAAGAATGGGAAAAAATACTATGCACACATCAACCTAGAGAAAGTTGCTATAGTATTTTAATGTCAGACAAAATAGTCTTTGAGGGCAGAATTTATTATTAGAGATAAAGATATGATACTGATAAATGATAAAAGTTTTATTTTAGATATAATAATTTAAACTCTGTATATACCTAATGTAACTTCAAAATATTTAGAAGAAAAATTAATACAACTGTAATGGAAATAAATCTATGATCATAGTGGGATATTAAACAACCTGTTTCAGAGGCTGTTATGATAAGCAGACAAAAATTTGTAAAAATAAAGAAAAATTGAACAACAAAGTACTAAACTTGACCTAATGGACGTATATAGAACACTGTACTGAGCAATTGCAGAATCGAAATTCTTTTCAAAAGCACAGGACACATTGGTCAAAATTCACTATGTGCTGGCCACAAGGCAATTCTCAGCAAATTTCAAAATATTGAAATTATACAGACTGTGTTCTCTAACAACAGTGGAATTAAGCTAGAAATCAGTAAAATGAAAATCCTCATGTATCTGGAAATTTAGAAATTTGTTTCCAAATAACTTATGAGTCAAAGCTAGAAAATGTTTTCAGTTGAATGATAGCAAACTACGTATAACTAACGGGATACAGCTGAAGTCATGTTTAGAGGGAGGTTTATATCTTTAAATGCATTTATGTTACAAAAGAAGACTGCTGAAAATCCATGAGCTAGGCTGTGTATTAGGTGATTAGAAGGCTAGCAACACATTAAATTCAAAGAAAACAGAACGAAGGAAATAATGAAGAGCAGAAGTTTTTTGTTGTTGTTGTTGCCGTACATGGGCCTCTCACTGTTGCGGCCTCCCCCGTTGCGGAGCACAGGCTCCGGAAGCGCAGGCTCAGCGGCCATGGCTCACGGGCCCAGCCGCTCTGCGGCATGTGGCCTCTTCCCGGACCGGGGCACCAGCCCGTGTCCCCTGCATCGGCAGGCGGACTCTCAACCACTGCGCCACCAGGGAAGCCCTGAAGAGCAGAATTTAACGAAATGAAAAATATTCATTAGAAAGGATAAACAAAGGCAAAAATGGAGTCTTTGGGAAAAAAAAAATTGACAAACCCCAGCAGGAGTAATCAGGAAAAAGTTAGAGAAAGCAAATAATTAATGTTAGGAATGAAAAAGGGACATCATTGAAGATCTTGCAGATGTTAAAAAGAGTAGGCAGGTATTATAAGCAACTTTCTACAAGTACATTTGAATCTTTAGATGAAGTGGACAAATTCCTAGAAAAACACGACTTAAAGCTGACACAGAAATAGAAATGTAAATTGTCTTTATAACTATTAAAGATATTGAATCCATAATTTGAAATCTTCCAACAAGGAAAACTCTAGGCCCAGATGACTTTACCAGTGAATTCTAAGCATTTAAGGAAGAAATAATACCAGTTTTACATAAACTCTTCCAGGAAATAGAGACCCCCCAACTTACCCCCAGCTTCCTAGGAGTAGAGTGGGGCTGGAGGTTTGAGTCATAAAATCTCTTTAACAAGGAGATTCGGGGAGCTTCTGGGTTGGTGAATGCATTAATATGCTGGGAGGGTGGCACACCCAGAGCAGGCATGGATGCTCTACCCCCCGCCCCCCAGTATCTTGCCCTATACATATCTTCCATATGGCGTCTCTTCAGGTATGAGTGAGGATGTGGAGCAAGGGAATGCTCTGGTGGGAATATTAAATTGGTAACACCACTTTACAAGATATTGTAGCAGCATCTATTAAAGTTGAAGGCATGTATACCCTATGTTTCAGCAATTCTGCTTCTGGGTATATATCTAATAGCTTATGTAAGCAAATGTACTCCAAGAGGCATGTACAAGAATATTACTAGTGTATTATTTGTAACAGCTCAAAAGTGGAAGCAACCCAAGTGTCTGTCAGCAGTAGAATTGATAAATTATAGTATGTTCTTACAAGAGGATGCTGTACATCAGTGAAAATGAACTACTGCTACCTGCTGATTTAAGGATTAATCACAGCCATTAATGCTGCAGGCCAAAAAAGCCAGACATAAAAGAGTACATTCTGTATGATTCCGATTACATCCAGTTCAGAACAGGTAGGACACTAAGGAGTTTAGACTTGCCTGCTTGTGTGTTTAAGCTACGAGCAAGGAAGATGATTACCAGAGAAGTCGGGGTGGTGGGAAGTGGTGGGTAGTGACTGGATGGACCTTGAGAGAGGGAGCTTCTGTAGGGCCGGTAGTGTTGTTTCTTCACCTAGCTGGTGGTTGATTGGGTTCTCAGCTTGTGATAATTGTACATTTTTGTTTCATGGAGTTTATGTGTGCTATTTTGTAATGAAAAAGATTTTTTATGTTGAAGTATAGTTGATTTACAGCATTATATTAGTTTCTGGTGTACAACATGGTGATTCAATATTTTCATAGATTATACTCCATTTAAAGTCATTATATTCCCTGTGCTGTACTGAAAAGGATTTAAAAAAAAAGATATGGAGGAGGTAGTTGGTCAAAGAGGTATGCAAAGGCCCTGTGGCCAGGGGGAGCTTGGCGAAATCAAGAGGCTGAAAGAAAGCTGATGTGGATAGAGTTAGCAAGAGTTGAGGAGACCTTGATTGTGCCATGAGGCTGGGGAGCTGGGTAGAAGCTCTGTAATAGTGGGATACTATTGCTTTAAGATTTTAGGAAGGAGTGAGACATCTGATCCAGGTTGGAAAGATTTCTCTGGCTGTGTTGTGGCCGCCTGAGTGGATGCTGGCTGACACATGTGGTGAGAGATGATGGTAGCCTGGGCCAGGGTTGTGGTAGTGGTGATGGAGAGAATTAGTTGGATTTGACATTGTGAGAACTCGGTGATGGTTTGATGGGGGTGTTGGAGAGGAGGGGGAGGGGAAGGAGGGGGAGGAGGAGGCTCATGGTTCACGTGACTGGCTGGCGAATGGAGCTCTTTCCAAGGAGGAGCTGTGGCTGAGGACCAGTGAGGACCAGCTCTGGGGATTCTGCTCTCACTGAGCTCTGCTGCATGGTGTCCAGGATCCTCTTCTTCTCAACCACACCAACTTCACAGATGAGGGACACAGAGGTAGTTAGGTGGCTTGTGGGTGTGCCCTGAAGCCACCTGGGTCTCATAGATTCCAGATTACACCTCTTCCTGCTGTGTTCTGTCCAGCCCCATAACAGTCATGCGCAAACAGTAGGAATGGTTCCTCAGAGCCTGAGAGGGAGAATAGTGGATAGTGGAAGGGGGTCTGGGCAGATCTGGGGCCACTGGCTTTTAGGAAGTGAGTAGAGGAGGAGGGCCAGTCTGAGAAGGAAGTAGGAGAGCTGGGCGAGGGCTGGGGAAGAAAGTCAGTCACTGATTTCAGCACCTGGAGGTCCACCGGCGCTAGTGTTATTGTTACTTCGGTGTTTCCTTCTGGACTATTTTTCTGGATGTGTTTAATTTAGTTGAAATGAAACTATATGTAAGTTTTCACTTTAATGTTATGAGCATTTCTCCATGTTATTACAATCTCTTTTTTCTTATCCTTTGTAATGGTTGTACCACATATTCTGTGAAGAATACCTTTGCAAGGAAGGCTCTTCAATTTTTTATTGTGAAAAATTGAAAAGGTACCTAATATACTTACTATCAAGATTCAGCAATTGGTAACATATTGCCAAATATGCTTTATCTATATGTATTAAATAGAAATAAATGATTTACTAAACCATTTGTAGGCATCATGACAGTCTATCCCTAAAGAGCTCAGTGTGTATCTTCTAAAAATGACATTTCCTGTATGGTCCATTTTTACACCTAAACTCCTACAAATAAGTACTCCTAAAAATAAGGACATTTTCTATATACCATTATTATTCCTAAGATATTAATTGTAATTTTCTAATATCTATATCCTTTTTAGTTTTCCCCAGTTGAACCCAAAATGCCTTTTATAGCCTCCCTTTTGGGAACCATGTACCAATCAAAATTCATGCATTGGTTGTATCTCTTTAGTCTCTTAACCTAGGACAGCTGCCCTCAGCAACCTTCGCCCTCTCTCCCCTCCCCTCCCCTCCCCTCCCCGACATTGACTTTTGGAATAGACAAGGGCAGTTGTCTTGTAAAATCTGTTTCTGGATTTGTCTGATTGTTTCCTCATGGTTTCTTTTTTTTTTTTTTTTTTTTTTTTAACATCTTTATTGGGGTATAATTGCTTTACTCTCATGGTTTCTTTTGCATCGTTCTTTTATACTCTGTATTTGCTATAAGCTGGAAGAGAGGTTTGAAGACTCAGTTATATTCAGGTTGATGTTTTGGGCAAATCTCCTAGGTGTGGGATGTTACATGTCCTGTCAGGCAGGCAGTCTCCTCTGCTGTGTCCTCATTTGGTTTATGTGGAGAAGCTAGATATTTCTACTGGAAATGTGGATTTCCTTCTTTGAGATTAGGAAGTAATCTGTGAGGTGATTCCTAGATACCCTGCAAATAATCCTTTTATCCAACAACTTTTTACCAAATGATTTTCAGCATTTATACATAATTAACTGGCCTGAGTCAGTTTTATTAACAGAGCTTGAGAGTTTGAAAAATGGACCTAACCCCTCCCTCAGCTTTCTGTCGTTTCTTCCACAATTATCTGTTGGTATTTGGTAAATTTTTCCCAGTTCAGCTGGGGAACGACTACATTTCTTACTACCAAAGGCAGGGTAATTGCTGGATTCTTTCTGTTTAATTACCAATTTTCAAAGTGAGGGTTTGGTAGAATAGTCGTCCCTAGTGGAGGCAAATGGTTTTGTTTTGTTTCTCTCTCTGTCTCTCTGCTGGGGGAGGGGGGGTTATCACTATGGATTCATGACTTTTTATTCAGTTTTGTAATCAGTTATAGTCATTCTTTTTCATGCTCAGATTGTCCCCATTTTCCCAGGAGAGCCCCTTCAAGCTGGCTCTTTGGTCTTTGAGAGCTTGCTTGCTGTGTCACGATCTGTCTTTTAATCTTCAGGATGGAGCCCAGAGGTGGGGTTGCAGGGCAGAGGGGATGGCCCCTGTGTGATGCTGTCCTTCTCTCTCCTGTGCCTGGGACAGACAGTGCCCAGTGATTTCAGCACATCAGCCTGGCAGCTCTTTGCTTTCCTTTTTGGGGCAGTATTAATAAATGAGGTGGAAAGCTTTTGTCTTCTCTACCTCTGATTATTGCATCTCCAATTATTTTGTGTTCCTTTTGGGTGGTTCTTATTATTTGTAGGTTAGATAATCTGTCCCTTCATCACTCTGTCCATGAGCTTTTCTCTCAGTCTTTTCTCCTCTCCACTGTATCCAGTAGCATTCTGTGGGCACCTGTTTTG
The DNA here is from genome assembly GCF_039906515.1 of Pseudorca crassidens. Lineage (NCBI taxonomy): Eukaryota > Metazoa > Chordata > Mammalia > Artiodactyla > Delphinidae > Pseudorca > Pseudorca crassidens. The sequence goes on along the minus strand of NC_090301.1, from coordinate 6,897,996 downwards.
TCCTGTGCACCATCAATGACATTTTCAGCAGTGTGCATTTCCCCTGTAGCCCCTTCCATGTGGATTTTAATTCTGCTGTAGTGTGATTATTTTTGCTTCCTATCCTAATCATGGCCTGTATCTTAGCTTGTTGTCTTTCAATTTCATATTGTTCACATTGGTGCTCCCTGTTCTTTAAAAAAAATTTAACTTTAATTTTTTAGTAGAGGCAGTGTCCTCCTGTAATCTTTTACAGGAAGCACATATTTTCTAAAAAGGTGTTCCGTTTTCTGTAATAATTCATTTCAGATTTATGTATGTGCTTTATCGTATATCTTCAAACTCCCACCTCCACTTTTTTGTTTTTGTTTTGATTTATTGATCCTTGAATGGTATTTTCTGGTCTGTGGGTTTGAACTGCTGTTAGCTGTGTGCTTGGCTCTGGAAGAAATGTGAGTCCCATATGAGACTGGGCCCAGGTCCAGTGACTCTCCCCGCCATCTTGGTCTGAGTAGTGTGAGGTTTTGGGTCACCTGCCACCCATTTCTGGCTGGCTGTGTTCTTCTGCATCTGAAGGTGAGGGTGCCTGGTTTGTGGTGGTTTTCCTGGGCCTGGCTCCTCAGGCTCCAGGATGAGCAGTGGTTTGTCCTTGGGGTAAGATGGAAGAGGGTCACCCTTCCATCACCACTTTCACTTCCAGAACTTCTTTATCCCCCACATTGAAACCCCTTCCGCATTAGGAAGTCATTCCCCACTCCCTCTTCTTCCTCAGCCCCTGGCAGCCACTACCCTGCTTTCCATCTCTGTGGGTTTGCCTGTTCTGGATATTTCACGTAAATGGAATCATAAAATATGTGTGTGGCCTTTTGTGTCTGGCATCTTTCCCTTAGCATAATGTTTCAGGGTTCATCCATGTTGTAGCGTGTGTCAGTACTTCAGTCCTTTTTATGGCTGAGTAACATTCATTGTATGAAATAATACTCCATTTGTTTTATCTGTTTATCTGTTGATGTATATTTGAATTGCTTCTACCCTTTGGCTACTGTGAGTAGAGCTGCTAGGAATACTGTTTGAATGTCTGTCTTCAGTTCTTTTGGGTGTATACCTAGGGAGTGGAATTGCTGGGTAATTATGTGTTCATCTTAGTTAGGAATTTCCAAACTTTTTCACAATGCCTGCAGCATTGTACATTTCCAACAGCAATGTTTGAGGGTTCCAATTTCTTCACACTTGTCAACACTTGTTATTTTCTGCCCTTCCTTCCTTCCCTTCTCTCTCTCTCTCTCTTTTTTTTTTTTTTTATTACAGACATCCTGAAGGGTGTGAAGTGGTATCTCATGGTATTGATTTGCATTTCCTTAATGACTAATGGTGTTGAGCATCTTTTCATGTGCTTATTGGCCATTTATATATCTTATTTGGAGAAATGTCTATTCCAGTCCTTTGCCCATTTTAAAATTGGGTTATTTTGTTGTTGTTGAGCTGTAAGAGTTCTTTATATATTTTGGATAATAGACAGTTATCAGATATATGATTTGCAAATATTTTCTCCCTTTCTGTGGGTTGTCTTTTCACTCTATTAATTTTTTAAAAATTTTATTGAAGTATAGTTGATTTATAATGTTGTGTTAGTTTCTGGTGTAAAGCAAAGTGATTCATATACACACACACACACACACACACACACACACACTTTTTCAGATTCTTTTCCATTATAGGTTATTACAAGGTATTGAATATAGTTCCCTGTGCTATGCAGTAGGTCCTTGTTGTTTATCTGTTATATATATAGCAGTGTGTATCTGTTAATCCCAAGCTCCTAATTCTCTCCTCCCTTCCCCTTTGGTAACCATAAGTTTGTTGTCTGTTTCTGTTTTGTAAATAAGTTCATTTGTATCATTTTTTTAGATTCCACATATAAATTTTATCATATGATATTGGTCTTTCTCTCTCTGACTTACTTCACTTAGTATGATACTCTCTAGGTCCACCCCTGTTGCTGCCAATGACATTATTTCATTCTTTTTTTATGGCTGAGTAATATTCCAGTGTGTTTGTGTGTGTGTGTATGTATATACCACATCTTTTTTTTTCTTTTTTCATTTATTTATTTTGAATCCCTGAAGACTACAAATCATATTGACCGCATTGAATTTCAGTGGAATTCGCCCTGACCTTCAAGAGTAGGCCTTTCAAAGTTATAGTTTTAAAGAGAGAAAAAAATACAGTGAAAGTATTTTTTTTTATTTTATTTATTTTTTTAAATAGCAGGTTCTTATTATCCATTTTATCCATTCATCTGCTGATGGACACTTAGGTTGCTTCCATGTCTTGGCTATTGTAAATGGTGCTGCTGTGAACATTGGGGTGCATTATCTTTTCGAATTAGAGTTTTCTCTGGTTATTTGCCCAGGAGTGGGATTGCTGAATCATATGGTAACTCTATTTTCAGTTTTTTAAGGAACCTCCATACTGTTCTCCATAGTGGCTGCACCAATTTGCATCCCCACCAACAGTGTAGGAGCGTTCCCTTTTCTGCACACCCTCTCCAGCATTTATTATTTGTAGACCTTTTAATGATGGCCATTCTGATTGGTGTGAGGTGGTACCTCATTATAGCTTTGATTTGCATTTCTTTAATAATTAGCGATGTTTTATTTTATTTTACTTTTTATTTTTTTCCTTGGTCACACCATGCAGCTTGTGGGATCTTAGTTCCCCAACCAGGGATTGAACCTGGGCCCTCAGCAATGAACGCATGGAGTCCAAACTACTGGACCACTAGGGAATTCCTAGTAATTAGCAATGTTGAGCATCTTTTCATGTGCCTGTTGGCCATCTGTATGTCTTCTTTGGAGAAATGTCTACTTAGGTCTTCTGCCCACTTTTTGATTGGGTTGTTTGTTTTTCTGATATTGAACTGTATGAGCTGTTTGTATATTTTGGAAATTAAGCCCTTTTTGGTCACACTGTTTTCAAATATTTTCTCCCATTCTATAGGTCATCTTTTTGTTTTCTTTATGGTTTTGTTTGCTGTGCAAAAGTTTGTAAGTTTGATTGGGTCCCATTCATTTATTTTTGCTTTTCTTTCTTTTGCCTTGGGAGACTGACCTAAGAAGACATTGCTATGATTTATGTCAGAGAATGTTTTACCTGTGTTCTCTTCTAGGAGTTTTATGTTCTCTTCTAGGAGTTTTATGGTGTCATGTCTTATATTTAAGTCTTTAAGCCATTTTGAGTTTATTTTTGTGTATGGTGTGAGGGAGTGTTCTAACTTCGTTGATTTACATGCAGCTGTCTAGCTTTCCCAACACCACTTGGTGAAGAGACTGTCTTTTCTCCATGGTATATTCTTGCCTCCTTTATTGAAGATTAATTGACTGTAAGTGTGTGAGTTTATTTCTGGGCTCTCTGTTCTGTTCCATTGATCCATATGTCTGTTTTTGTGCCAGTACCATGCTGTTTTGATTAATGTAGCTTTGTAGTATTGTCAGAAGTCTGGGAGGGTTATGCCTCCAGCTTTGTTCTTTTTCCTTATGATAACTTTGGCAATTCTGGGTCTTTTGTGGTTCCACATACATTTTATGATTATTTGTTATAGTTCTGTGAAAAATGTCACAGGTAATTTGATAGGGCTAACATGAAATCTGTAGATTGCTTTCGGTAGTGTGGCTGTTTTAACAATATTAATTTTTCCAATCCATGAGCATGGGATACCTTTCCATTTCTTTGAATCATCTTCAGTTTCCTTTATCAGTGTTTTATAGTTCTCAGCATATGTGTCTTTCACCTCCTTAGTGAGGTTTATTCCTAAGTATTTTATTTATTTATTTTTTGATGTGATTTTAAAAAGGATTTTTTTTTTTACTTCCTGATATTTCATTATTAGTGTAAAGAAATGCAGCTGATTTCTGTGTGTTAATTTTGTATACTGCTGCCTTGCTGAATTCATTTAATCAGTTCTAATAGTTTCTGTGTGGTGTCTTTAGGATTTTCTATATGTAGTATCAGGTCATCTGCAAATGATGACAGTTTTACCTCTTCCCTTCCAATTAGATACCTTTTATTTCTTTTTCTTATCTGATTGCTGTGGCTAGGACTTCCAGTACTATGTTCAGTAGAAGTGGTGGGAAGACTCAGTTTTTCACCATTGAGTACTGTGTTGGCTGTGGGTTTGTTGTAAATGGCTTTTATTATGTTGAGATATGTTCCCTCTATGCCCACTTTGGTGAGAATTTTTTTTTTATCATGAATGGATGTTGAATTTTATCACGTGCTTTTTCTGCATCTGTTGAGATGATCATGTGGGTTTTGTCTTTTCCTTTGTTGATGTAGTGTATCACATTGATTGATATGTGTATATTGAACCATCCTTGTGAACCTGGGATGAATCCAGCTTGATCAGGATGTAGGATCCTTTTTATGTGTTGTTGGATTCAGTTGCTAATATTTTGTTGAGGATTTTGTCTTTTCACTCTTGATGGTGTCCTTTTATGCGTAAAAGTTTAATTTTGATGGTCTAGTTTATTTTTTCTTATTTTGCTGGTGCTTTTGGTATCATATTTAAGAAACCATTGCCAAATCCAAGGTCAAGAATACGTACGCCTAAGTTTTCTTCTAGAAATTTTATAGTTTTAGCTATTATGTTTAGTCTTTGATCCATTTTGAGTTAATTTTTCCATATGGTGTGAGGTAGGGGTCCACCTTCATTCTTTTGCATGTGAGTATCCAGTTGTCCCAGCACCGCTGGTTGAAGAGGGCCTCTTTTTTTCAACTGGATTCTGCTTCTGAAGCTCTATACCTTCTAATACATAAAACTAGCTAATGAACTTTTTAGGATTGGTTGGTAGTCTTGACCATTTTTTTAAAAAAATTATTGTTTATTTATTTATTTTGGCTGTGCTGGATCTTTGTGTGGCATGCGGGGTCTTTTAGTTGTGGCATGCGGGATCTTTTAGTTGTGGCATGCAGACTCTTAGTTGCGGCATGCATGTGGGATCTGGTTCCCCAACTAGGGATCGAATCCAGGCCCCCTGCATTGGGAGCGCAGAGTGTTACCCACTGGACCACCAGGGAAGTCCCAGCCATTTTGGATTGGTCTCAGTAAAGTGGTTCTTAGTAGAATTATTGTTATGGATGATTATAATACATTTACACATTTAAAGGGTTTAAAAGGAAATATCTGCATTTCAGAATTTTTACTGCCATAGAACTCTTCTCCATTTCACGTTTGAGAGTGAATTCAGTTCTTTCTGTGGTTTGGGAAGATGTGAAATAAATACTCACCTCCTTAAATCCAATCCCATTTGATAGTTTTTGTATTTGAACTCTTTGATAAAGATGGACTAGTACTCAGAAGCGAGTGAAAAGGAAGTCTGGGAAATTGTTCTTTATCGCCGTTCTCTCTGTGGTGGCTCAAAGTTTTCACGTACTTTAAGAGGACCCAGGTTTGTCAAGACTGAGGTGTGAGTCTAATCGTTTAAGTGGTTTTTTACAGTCTACTTGTAATATGTTCTGTGTGTCTTTTTGTATTTAACCAGTATTGTGTATGAGCTGGGATTTTGCTGTTTATAGGAACCTTGTAGCTGCTTTGCCCTCTGGCAGCACATATGGGTATAACATAACCACTTGGGGAAGCGATTTGGTGACACAGTGAAAAACTCCAAGAAACTGCAAACTCTTGCCCCAGTAATTCCACTGGTGGGACCCTACCTTGAAGAACTAATCTTAAATATGAAAAAGCATCATGGGCAACATGTTTATTGCACCATTAAATATAAAAAGTTGCAAACCCGTAAACACTTCAGGTTAACAACTCAGTGAGTTAATGACATTAGCTGACACCTGTTTGGTGCTGGTCCTACACTGAGTACCGTGCGTGGGTGGTCTTACGAACTTCACAACTGCATGAAGGTTGCCGTGGAGGGGCTGAGGCACTCAGCAGCACGAGGCCACACAGCCGGGAAGTGGCAGAGCAAGGAGCTGCCCTTGGCCTCATCAGCCATTCAGGTGATGAAGGAAAACAGTACTTTGGACAGTACTTTGTGATGTCGGGAAATCAGAGCGGCAGTGTTTATAGACGTTCAGCTGTGTGCCAAGGAGGTGAGAGTTTCCAAACTGATGTCAGGGATCGTGCTGGTGGTGCAGTTGGGATTATTTTTATTTCTTTTCTGCATTTTCTAAAATGAGCATTATTATTTTATACTAAAGAAAACAAAAAAGCATAACATGTTACCCTTCAATTGAAGATTCCTTACAGTAAGAGCGTCTGTCTTGCCACGGATGCTGTGTGTTAGTAGAAGATGGAGATGAGTCTGCCCTCAGTTGCTTCTCTGGAATGTCCTAAGACACAGCTGAACAGTTTGAACTGTTGGGTCAAACAGATTACATTTAAGGAGCCAGATTTGTGAAAACATAGGATTTAAATTTCATAGTATCCTAATAAATGTGTATATTATGTGGAACATTTTAGTTATGTTCCTATTTGTTTAAACTTTTAATTCCTGTGTTGAAAATAAATCCAAACTTATGTAAGCAGAGAGTTCAAGGTCTTGGTGTAAATGAGGTACAGTTTAGCTTGGTTGAGACAGTTTGATATATGAAGCACTCAGTTTCTTAGATTTGTTCATAATTATGTCAGCGTCCTTAAGCATCTAAATAAATGAAGTAGAAGTAGGCTGTAGAGAAACAAAACATAAAATAAAAGCAGATCTGGTCACAATGTATCGTTTGGAAAAGCAGGTTATTAAATAATCTGTATATTATATAACCCCACTTTTCTGTTTTATTTATATACTGAAAACACACTGGAGGGATATTATCTCAGGATGTTAGTGTCAGGTGTTAGCAGTGGCTGGACTCTTGAGTGTTCTCAAGTAAAGAAAAAGTAACCTCCAGGAAGCCCGTCAGCCCCGAGTTGGGCTGTGTAACGCTAGACTTTATTTCCACCTAATGTCTGAAAATGGGTGAGGGAACAGCGGGTTGAGCGTGTGCCCAGGGAAGAGGAATTTGAGTAATGATGGTTAAGGTACTGTCTTACATTTGTGTCTAAGCCCTTTGCAGTGTCTAAGCTGTTTTCTCAGGCATTTTCCGCTCTGTATAGCACCTTCTGGCGGGGATTGAATGATCAGGAAACTGCGGTAAGGCAGTGGCTGGCTTTAGCCTAAGAGGTAGCAGCTTCAGGCCTTGCGTTCAAGCCTGTTGTGTTTTGTTCACATCTGTGTTTCCAGAGCACCCTGTCTGTACCCCTGTAATGGAAATTTCCAAACATACACAAAAGTAGGGAGAGGAGTTTAATTAATCACCAGTCCAAACAGTTGTCAGCCTTGCACCTTTTTTGTGTCATCTATCCCCAGCCCTGAGCCCTGCTTTTTTCTGAGTATTTAAAAAGCAAATTCTAAGGGTCCCTTTTACTTTGTAAAAGTATCCCTCTACCAGCATGCAGTTTCCTTAAGGGTCAAGGGTCCTGTCTTTTTCATCATCATATTCCTAGCAGTGCTTGCACTAAGTGTTCAGTAAATATTTGTTGGAACAAAGTGTGCATTTCATTCCACAGGTCCGTGGGGAGATTGATTTTACTGTCTAGGCTCACAGAGGCCGGGTGAGTCTTTGGTGCCTTAACTGAGCCTCCGCGTGTGTTCAGAGGCCAACCTTGTGGGTAGGGGAGATGGCTGTGCCTTGAGACATGCACGTCTGTCCATGTGCTCACCCTGGAAGAGTGGGTTCCTTTCACTCAATATGGAAGTGTGGAGAGAGTTGGAATCAGACACACCTGGGTTTGAAGCCCCATCTCTGACCCTTCTCTGCAGACATAGGTCCTCTCTGGACCTCAGTTTCTTTGTAAGTGAAAGGGTGTAGTAACTCTTCACAGGGTGGTGAAGACTGGATGAAATACTGATGAGAACTAAGTTCCTGGCACAGAGCAGGCACGGCATGGGTACCGACGCCGTCTTCTCCTTGCCTGTCTCTGTGAAGTGGGAATGTTGGCAGTGCCCCCCTTAGGAGGTGGTTGTGCGGATGAAGTGGGGCCGGCCTTGGAAAGCCGTGGGGGGTGGGCCAGTGTTAGTGCCCCTAGGTGCTGCTGCCCTGCAGGGGCTGCCCTCCTGTGCAAGTCCTTTTTAAAATGATGTACCTTCCTCCCCTGTCTGCTCTGCTCTGTCCTTCTCTTTCCCCATAGGTAACCATTTTTATTATTTTATTATTTTGGTTTATTCTTTCATTGTTTCTGTTTGAAAATTTAAAAATAATATATGCACCTATTTGCTTTTAATTTTATTTCTGTCTATACACACACACACAAATATCCTTTTTACGCAAAAGGTAGCATACTCCTTACATGTTCTGAACCTTTCTTTTTTCACTTAATATAATCTGGAGATCATTCCATAGCTGTATAAAGATCTTCCTCATTCCTTTTACAATGGTGTAGTATTCTGTTTCCTGAATGTACCATAGTTTATTCAACCATTTGGATTATTTTCAGTCTTTTGCTATAATATTTTGTAGCAAATATCCTTGCACAAACCTCATTTTATATTTTTACTAGAGTGTCTGTGGGATAGTTTCCTTGGAGTGGGCTTACTGGATCAGAGGGTAGATGCACGTCTGATTTGCTGGGTTTTGCCAGATTCTGGTCCTCAAGGTTTACCTCATCCTGCAGTCGGACCAGCCTGTTTCTTCACAGTCTCGCCCAGAGTGTGTTGGCTTTTTTTGTTGTTGTCAATCTGATAGTGAGAATAGTAGTTTAGTTTAGTTTCAGTTTGTTTTTCTCTCATTATGAGCTAGGTGGAGCATCTTTTCATGTATTTAAGGGCCATTTAAATTTATTTTTTGTGAAGTGTACTATTTTAATTTTTTTGTGAAATGGCTGTTCATATTTTTTGCCCATTTTTCTATCAGGTTGTTAGTTCTCAATTTTTAAGAACCTTTTTATAGATTAGGGATATTAGCCCTTTATGATATTTTGCAGAAAGTTTCCTCAGAATTCTCAGTGCTGGGCACTGGGTAATTAAGATGAATAAGATCAATAAGACAGCCATAGCCCTTGGGCCTCTCTTGATCTGGCGAGGGACACAGCCTCATGATGGAGGGTCATAGACTTGCCAACAGATAATTTTGGCCTGACTAGGTTCTAGGTTTGAATTTCAGGTCTTCCATTGACTAGCTATGTGGCCTTGAGTGAGTTACTTAATTCTTCTGACTCTCAGTTTCCTAGTCTATAAAATGGGAATATTACTACATGCCTCCAAAGTCGGCGTGAGGATTAAAAGGTGAAAATGGCTTGTATGTTATGTGGTAGATACGGTGGGCACTCACTTAGTAAGAGTTTGAAATAATCTATTGGTCTTGGGTATGCTGTACATGCCTGTGTTTTGTGAGCAAATTATTTTCTGGTTGTTTCCTGTTTATTTATTACGGTATTCCTAAACCTTAGAAGGAGGTTTGAGATAAGAGTAGGGAGGCCTGACATTTCTTTTGTGGTCTGTTGTTAGCTGTTTAACCTTGGACAAATTACTCAGTGACCAGTTTTCTTATTTGTCACTCAGAATATTAGTGTCTCTCTCATAGACCATAAGTGTTTGTTCTCTTAAGAAGGCAAATAGATATAAAAATGCTCATGAAAATTTCAAGTGATGTGCAAATTTAAAGTAACACTTTTTTTTTTTTAAGTTTATTTTTGCTGCGTTGGGTCTTTGTTGCTGCATGCGGGCTTTCTCTAGTTCTGGCGAGTGGGGGGCTACTCTTCGTTGCGGTGCGCTGGCTTCACATCGTGGTGGCTTCTCTTGTTGCGGAGCACGGATTCTAGGTTCGCGGGCTTCGGTAGTTGTGGCACACGGGCTTCAGTAGTTGCAGCATGTGGGCTCTAGAGCGCAGGCTCAGTAGTTGTGGCGCACGGGCTTAGCTGCTCCGTGGCATGTGGGATCTTCCAGGACCAGGGCTTGAACCCGTGTCCCCTGCATTGGCAGGTGGATTCTTAACCACAGTGCCACCAGGGAAGCCCCTCTCTTCTGTTTCTTTATAAGGTGTCTGATGGCCAGAGTTTCTCAGTGGGAATTAAGTTGGTTTCAGCAATCTTATAGTTTATGTTTAGTATTTTAAAAATCCTATTTAAGAAATTTTTTCCAGTTCTAAGGTCATAAAGAAATTATCCTATATGGTCTACTGAAGCTTTTAAAGTTTCTCCTTTTGCACTGAATCTGTAGGCCACCTGGAAGTGATTCCTGTGTGGTGTGTGGGGTACGGGACCAATGCACCTTTCCCCTTAGATGACCTGATGTCTCAGCTCCACCGACTAGTCCCTCTCTCCCCCAGCCTGCTGTCACACATCACGCTTTCAAACCTGTGAGCATCTGTTTCTGGGCTTGGATCCCCAAGTTCTACTTCTAGTACTTTGCTCTAAGGAGTAGCTCAGGACATGTGGGGATATTCCATTATAGCACTAATCTTTGAAGCATTGTTGATAATATTGAGCAGGAAGCGTTCTAAATGTTCCAGCAGTGGGAGTGTGTTGAATGATACACGCACATCACTACAGTGAAACACTCTGTAGCAGACAAAAATATATTTACTAATATGGAAGGCTGCTGACAGCACATTAGGACAGAAGGAATAGGAAGTTCACGTACAGTATAATTCCAAGTTCATAAAAAGTTAAGAAACATGCAAATTAAAAAAACAACCTACCATCTTTGCTTCCTCCTCCCATCCGGGTCACATTCATTGCCCTTTGATCTGGCTTTGCCCTGGGTCAGGTCGAGAGTCTGCTCTGGCGGCGGGTCCTCAGTGACTCCTCACGGACCTCTCGTCTGGCTTCTCCTGGGCCCCACTGATGACCTCACCCGTGCACTTGACCTCAGCCCTTAGCAGATGTCATCCACGATGACTTCTCGGTGCTTTCTCATCTGCTCCCCTGGTTTTGTGCCACTTCCTTCTTGTCTTCCGTTTTGGACTCCCACCTCCTCTCTGCACCTGATGTTCGTGTCCTGGGGTTCCCAGTTCCTTGAGCCTCTTCTCATTCCATTCCTTCCCCATAAGGGACTTCATTGAGGTGTCTCCCCCTTAAACTTTATCTTGTGCCCCAACCACATTATCTGCTGCTGGCCCTCCACTCAGCTCCCCCAGGCGTCTCCGGCGTCCTGAGTCAGCACGTCTAAAACGAAGGCCACATCCTCCCCCAGGAGACCCCTTGGGATCATCCCCTTCACCCCGTCTATGGTTTGTCTTCTTTCAAATGCTCTCATGCCTGTGACTGTGCCTCATCCTCCCAGGTGCTCCTGTCGGTTATATAAGAGTTTCTGGAGTGTCCTGCCTGCTTCCTCATTTCATCCCCACTCCCTCTTCTCCACATTGTGGCCAAAATCATCTTTCTTTTTTTTTTTTTTTTTCAAAATCATCTTTCTTAAGTAAAATGTACATCCTGAGATACCGCCCCCTGATTTGGGGGCCCTGTGACTGGGAGGTCTGGCTGTCAGTGATCTGGGCCCTTTGCCCACCTTCCCAGCCCTCTTGGGCTCTGCCTGCAGCCTGTAGGAGGCTGTGGACCTCTCTGCCTGGCCTGCTCAGACCCCTGCTCATCTTCTAAGACCTGTTCTGGGAAGCCTTCCCTTGTGGGGGAATTGTTCCCTCCCTGGCGTCCTGTGTCCTCTGTCCTCCTCTGGTCTGAGCTGTCCCTGGAGCCCTCTGAGCCACTGCTGCTGCCTGTCTGGGGAGGGCACAAAGGGAGGGTGAGAGCAGGAGCTCCCACTGCCTTTGCAGAGAGGGGTCATCCTCCCCCGTGACTGGTGAACAGGGCCCCAAGGCAGGCCTGACCTCGGCTTCTCTGCCCACTGGTTTGCAGGCTTTGGAAGGGCCTTTCCGGAGCTGCCTTACTCCGTTCTTTGCTCCTGAGCAGGATGACTAGGATGCGAGCTTCGCCTGTGGCAGGTGCCTGGGCCGCCTCACCTGTGGCTTGGGCGTGTCTCTGTCAGTCAGTGGGCGGCTTTGGCTCAGGCTGAATACCCTGCCGTCTTCCATCCCGCAGCCCAGCTTGGGATTTGCATCCTCTCCGTTTGGAGGGGGGCCACATGCTCCACTTCCCACTTACTTGCCGCTCGGATTCTCAGTGCCTGTGTGTGTTGCAAATCTGTCCTTTGTCTCTGATGGTAATGAAGGTGCCCCGGATGGCTTGAAGGACAGAGTTGGCCCTGTTGTTTGTGCAAAGAACTTGACAAAATGATTCTAAGAGCCTGGCTGACCAGCATAAGCGACCAGCCCCTCTTGGGTCTGGGTTTGGGCTTCTGGTTCTCTGCTCCGGTGGGCGTGAGGAGGAGCCCTGCCAGCTGAGCAGTTTCCTGTGGGTGCTGCTTACAGGCTGCCAAATGCAAAGCACAGCAGATTAGTCAGGGGTGTTCTTTTCTTGACCACTTTTAGTGCATTGCTTTTGACTGAGTGTTAAAAATATTCTGCAGCATATCTATAGTCTTCCACTAGCAGTGAATAGGAGAAGAAATGCAGTTTCTGAGAAAGCTTCAAAGAAATACTGGTCTTTATCTTTTCCCCAGCCGTTTCCGCTGAAACCCACCAGAGTCTTTTTCTGAGCACTGTTGTTCTATAAATAGAACAGCAGCTCTCCTTGGGTAGCCCAAGATCGCAGCTCTCATCCGCTCTCTGAAAGATTTGTGTGTGTGTGTGTGTGTGTGTGTGTGAGAGAGAGTGGATTTTGGTTTAATTCTGCTTTTCTTTTATGTGTGACATGTGTAGCGGGAGATGCAAGAAAAATACTCTAGCATTTATCCTTTAAAGATAACTTCTTATAACTTTTCTGGGTCTGGGCTTGTTGGTTTTGGTGCCTTTTTTTTCCTATTTTCCTTTAATTTGCATTTGGGAAAGAGGTGGAAGTGATGACTTCTTCTGCAGAGGTAAGGAAGACGTTTGGGGGTGAGGAGAGGTGACTTGGTCTGTGAGCGGGTCCTGCGGGGTCCAGAGGAAAGGCTCTCCTGGAGAGCTGAGCAGGCGTCTTGTGTGTGCTCCGTTGGGCAGTCAGCTGTCCTGTCTTTGAAGAGCACATTGAAATAGCATCACCATGTGCACTTGGGTCTGAAAAGAATCTTAGGAAACAACCTAGCAGTCCTTCTGTATTGCAGGAGCTCCTGGGACCAGAGGTTGGGACTTTCTCTCTGCCTTGGATCGGCACATATCTCTTACCTTGATCTTGGGTGATGTGTTCCTCTCTCCTTAATTACCTGGAAGAACAGTGGGTGGCCTCCTCAGAAGTAAAGGTGAAGGTGCATGCCACAGAATGAGTAGGGCGGTTCCTCACTAGTCCGTCCGTCCGTCCGTCCCCCCCCCCCCCCCGCCAGAGTTGATTCTCTAGGGAATTGGAAATGGTTGCTCTTTGTGCTGCTGGGCCAGCCCTGACTGCACAAATTCCATCAGACCCAGCATGGGGTCGCAAGCTGGCATGTGCAGCCCACCGTGCCCAGGAAGCTCCAAGAGGACGTTGTGTGGCAGGGATAAGGGGAGGAGCAGTGCTGCCGGCCTCCCAGGACACCTGGAGCGTGGGCTGTCACGGGGGGGTCCTGGTGCACAGTCAGATGCTGGTGGTGTGTGTAGGGGGTTGTCTTCAGCATTCTTCTACGGGGGTATCAGTGCATCGCAGGTTCCACTCCTGCGGAGGGACCAGGCAGCACAGACTTCTGCTCTTGCCTCTGACACATTGGGGTGACGTAGGGTTTCTGTGTCTTGTTTCATCGTATGTCGTCTTAAGTGGCCACAGACGCCCAAGTGCTTTGTACAGCTACTTAAAAAGTTACCTAAAGTGCAGAGCTGTAGGGGATTGGGTAATTAAACAAAAGCTTCTCTGGACCCATGTTCTTGTCCTTGAACAGAACTTTATACATTCTGCCTCCATCGCATGGTGGGCCTCCGTGTAGAATGGACATTTGTTGAGGTGTGTGCAGATGCTGGAAGCCAGGCACTTGTTTCAGGGCACCTTGTTTATTAGTTTTGACTGTGTTAGTGGCTCTGCGTAGTTCAACGCATCTAACGATCAGGTAGGTCCTTGAACTTTTAACTTGTAAGTGGTGTGTAGGGCTCCCTCCTCCCGTTTGGTAAGTGCCCGGGAAGCAGCCTCAGGAGAAGCCATGCCCCCATTCTTGGCTTTAATTGAGCTGAGCTGAGTGGACTGCTGTTCACCTCGTGATTGTCTTTGAACTCCTGCTTGGTGGTGGTTGGTCAGATTTTGGGGGTGGAGGAGTTTTAGTGACTTTGGCAGTGGCTCTTCTCTGTGTTACAGTGTGGGTAGATGCACATGCCCAGCCTGTGAACAGGGGTGAGGGCCCAAGGGGGCAGGCCTGGAACTGCACTGAACCCCATAGCAACCTACATCGACAGTTTTGGCAACAGGATCCTGAGAAATGGCAGGAGGCCAGAGAACACGGAGACGGGGCCAAGAATAGCTGAAAAATACCAAATGCTGAAGTTGGAGAGAGCACTGGCCCGGGGCCACTAATGGTGGTCCTGCGCCCCGCTTCTGCTAACCCCCCCCCCCCGCCCCGGGGGCATATGCAGGGCACACCTTGGGCCTCTGACACACTCCCATGCCCCTCCCCCCGCCACTCTGGCACACCATCGCCCCCTGGAGAATTGTGTCACCCTCCCCTGGCTGTGTGCTCAACCTGTCCATAGGTCAGGGTCTGGGGAGAGTGTGAAATAGTTCTGTTAGGCCATCAGCCCATTAGAGACACAAATGCACTGGAGTCAGTGGACAAGCGCATGGCACCGCGAAAACATGCTCATGAATCCGTTTCTGTGCTTTCAGACCGTCATCAAAGAGGGGATGCTGACCAAACAGAACAATTCATTCCAACGATCAAAAAGGAGATACTTTAAGCTTCGAGGGCGAACGCTGTACTATGCAAAAACTGCCAAGGTGAGATGCAGAGGAGGAAACTTAACGAGAGAAAACTATCTGAGGAGCTGCAGGGAGAGACTGGGTTCTGTGTCCTCATCTTGGGAAAAACCTTCGATTCTAGATCTGTTATTTTGAGCAAGTTTTGTAATACTCAAGGGTGCTGGGTTTTATTTGTCTCAAGCATGTTTTATTTCTTATGAACTGATTTTTTATTTCTTATGAATTGATTTTTTAATTCATTTTCTTTAATGTCATGTGTAACCAATGGGGAAAGGAGAAAAGGTCACAGAAGTAACCACATTACCATTAGATATCTTTTTTTTCAGAGAAATCGGGGGTAACTGGCTTAAAAATCTCTTATTACAGCCTAAGTATCTTTTTCTTAAAAACACTTTAGTAAGGTATAATTGGCCTACAAAAAGCTGTACAGATACTTACTGTATACAACTTGATGAGTTTGGAGTTGAGTGTATGTACCTGTGAATCTAACTAAAAGTATTTTTAAAGTGTGTTGGGCTTTTTGGTGTGTGAATAGAAATTGCCTCTGGCTTTCTAGCCATGATCCTTCTTCCCATGTACCATGTGTGTAAGATTTAAAGCTAGAATCACCAGGCAGATGCCAGTGACAGAGGAGGAGCCACTGAGAGTCCCTGAGTCACCGCCCAGTTTAGACGATTGTGGTGTCACACACTTCAAACACTAGCGTATCTGCAAACCTAGTTTTTGGTGTTCTGAATACCAGTCTTTTTGTATCAGTATTGCAGTCAATACTAATATTTCGGCATTAAAAATAATCTGGAATCTGAATAATTTACATTTTGAGATGTATCCCTAGTGAGTTAGTGCATTAAAATTTGAAATTGAACAGAGTAACTTGTTTAGATAGGGTTCTGACCACATCCTTCATTAAAAAAAGACAAACCCTTACAGTTATTTTAGTTGGAGGGGTGGGGGAGTTACTTAAAAGACTGAATCTCTTTTCTAGCTTATTAGCGTTTCCTCCAGGGGTTTCTGATGGAGTCCTCCTCCTAGAGGGGACGGAAACGTAAACAGGAGGTGAGGGCTATGAACGGGGGGGATTTGGGAGAGAGAGGAGAGGAAAATGGGGAGGAGGGCATCTCCGACCTGGTTCCCAGCCCTTCTTCTGGAGCCTGTCTCTCTCTCCAGGACTAGATTCACTCTGCTCTGCTCCCTTGTTTTCTTTCATGGCTGGGTCCCTTCTATTTAGGTCAGTCTCTCTTCCCCTAGAATTGTTTATTTTAGCCGGGACCTCTCCCCCCAAATGTGCGAGGTGGAGAAACTAAAGTCGGAAGGACAGAGGACCTTCAGTCGGGAACCTGCCCTCTCAGGTGGACTCGTGTGAGGATATATTTTTGGTTCCATTAATGCAATCACTGGGGAACTCCCTGGACTAAAAAAAAGTCTTGAGCTATACCTGTGAGCTCGGTGCTTTGTCAGAAGCAGGTAGGGTGAACTCACTCAGCGTTCATTTAGTTCTCAAGTGCTTGCCTGGGGTCGAGGCACCTTACCCCCACTGACTGCAGTCCCTGTGTCTTTCCAGTCGATCATATTTGATGAGGTGGACCTGACAGACGCCAGCGTGGCTGAATCCAGCACTAAAAATGTCAACAACAGCTTTACGGTAAGTCTTTGGACGCACACCTTTCTTGATTCTTCACCACATTTGGTTTTCCTGTTTAATTTGAACAAATGTGTGTGAGCAGTTCAGATTTTTCATCCTTTGCTCTCTGATTGGAACAATTCGTGGTAAATTTTGAATTTAAGGTTCAAAATAATGCTATGGTTGGAGAATAACTGAGAATTTTGCACATTAAGCACAAAAGAACAAGAGGGACCAAAGGAATTTTTAAAACATGTTGTAGTTTACATTTACAATTTTGCACAGAGGTTTGTTTTTCATGATTGTTATAGAAAATTTGGAAAATACAGAAAATGTTGAAGCAATTAAAAAACAGCCATCAGGGGACTTCTCTGGTGGCGCAGTGGTTGGGAATCCGCCTGCCAATGCAGGGGACATGGGTTTGATCCCTGGTCCGGGAGGATCCCACATGCCATGGAGCAACTAAGCTTGTGCAACACAACTACTGAGCCTGCGCTCTAGAGCCCGCGAGCCACAACTGCTGAGGCCTGCGTGTTTAGAGCCCATGCTCTGCAACAAGAGAAGCCACCGCAGTGAGAAGCCCGCACACTGCAACGAAGAGTAGCCCCCGCTCACCGCAACTAGAGAAAGCCTGCGCAGCAACGAAGACGCGACGCCGCCAAAACTAAATAAATTAAATAAATAAATAAATTTATATGTTAAAAAAGCAGCCATCATTCAGCCACCTCAAAACATAGAATGTTGATATTTTTCTTTTTAAAACTCCTCCCCCCACCACATTTATAGAAATTATGTTGTACTTTCTGCAAAAGTTCTAAATGCATAAAATCGTGTGACCTCAGTACCCAGAGGTAGCCAGCTGCTCACTTTAGAGTGATTATCTTTATGTCTAAATATCTATGTCTTTACCCTCTTTACCCACATATAACATGAGATCGTAGTGATCCTTTTGTTTTACATGTTTAGTTTTATTTTTTTCTCTTGACAGTTTATGGTGGACATTTCCCCATGTTGATTGATCTAAGTGTTCATCACATTTTTTAATAGCTGTACAGCATTTCTTGTATGACTTTACAGTTTTGGCTTCGGGGGCTGACTTTAGAACCTGATGTGTAAGGTATGACTCTAATAGCAGGAATGGAATATTTTAAAATATTTTTCATTGTGTTATTAAGTGAGCTTATCTAGAAATACAGTATGTTCCCTACCTTTTTTCAATTCTTTTATAACTCAGTCAAGGTGGGTAATTTTCTTCATTTTTTTTTTTTTTTTTTGGGGTACGCGGGCCTCTCACTGTTGTGGCCTCTCCCGTTGTGGAGCACAGGCTCCGGACGCTCAGGCTCAGCGGCCATGGCTCACGGGCCTAGCCGCTCTGCGGCACGTGGGATCCTCCCGGACCGGGGCACGAACCCGTGTCCCCTGCATCGGCAGGCGGACTCTCAACCACTGCGCCACCAGGGAAGCCCTCTTCATGTTTAGGATCTAAACATTTTGGGTTAGTATTAGTTTTAGCTACTTTCAGGTTTTTTTTAACTTGTTTATTTATGGATCAATTATGTTGCTGCTCCAAATGGGATTTTCCTTCCTTCATTTAAACTTCTACTTATTTTGTTTTGGTGTAATTAACTGCTCTTGGTTTTACTTTGTGGCTTATCGAATTAGTCAGACTTCCCTGACGGCCTCTTTTATTTTATTCCTCGTTTTATTTGGACTGTTTTTACTTTTTCTGCATTAGTTTTATCATTTACTTACTGGCTGGGGAGACAACTATGGAAGTGGATTATTCTTTGATTTATGGCTTCTAGAGTGTTTAATAGGAGTAGGTATTGAATTTCACTGGATTGTTTTGAACATTAATTTAGATGATCAGTTTGGTTTTAGGTATTTGTACATTTCATAATAATAAATTGTTCCTGGTAATGTTGAATGTTATACCCTAATTTTGGATTTAGAATTTTCTGAAAGCATGTGTGTGCTTTTCTTTGGGTAGGAGGTAGCCTTTGTTGTGTTTTGATTTCGGAGTTAAACTAGCTCCATAAAATCCATTTAGTAACTGTCCATGATTTTTTGTGCTCTGGAACATTTTTATAGCTTTAGAGTTGATTATTTCTTGAAAATTTGAGAGAATTTACTTTTCAGGGAGGTAATAAGGCTCTGAATAAACCTAAAAGGTTTATTTCAATTTTAAAAAAATATTTATTTATTTATGGCTGCGTCTGGTCTTAGTTGTGGCACGTGGGATCTTTTGTTTTGGAGCGCGGGCTCTTCCTTGCAGCACGCAGGCATCCTCTCTAGATGTGGCGTGTGGGCTTAGTTGCCCCGCAGCATATGGAATCTTACTTCCCTGACCAGGGATCGAACCCACGCCCCCTGCATTGGAAGGCAGATTCTTAACCACTGGACCACCAGGGCAGTCCCTAAAAGGTTTGTTTTTGCTTTTTGATCATAGGAGCTTTTTTACTTCTTGAGTCCATTTTTGTATTTACTTTCCCATTTATTCCACACCTTCAAATTTAGTAACATTTATTGTTTGCACTTTATTTTTATTTATTTATTTTTGGCCATGCCGTGTGGCATGCGGGATCCTAGTTCCCTGACCAGGGATTGAACCCACGCCCCCTGCATTGGAAGCACGCAGTCTTAACCACTGGACCACCGGGGAAGTCCTGCACTTTAAACATAAATGTCTCTGGTTAGATCCCCTTTCACATACCTAATTTTACTTGTTTAGCTTTTGTTTTTCTTGTCATATTTCTCTCTTTTTAAAAATTTTATTGAAGTATAGTTGATTTACAATGTTGTGTTAATTTCTTCTGTATAGCAAAGTGATTGTTACACATATATATATTCTTTTTTCATATTCTTTTACATTGTGGTTTATCACAGGATATTGCATATAGTTCCTTGTTCCTATACAATAGGGCCTTGTTGTTTATTCATTCTATATATGATAGTTTGCATCTGCTAATCCCAAACTCCCAACCCTAACCTCCATCCCTCCCCTACCTACTCTCCCCTTGGCAACCACAAGTCTGTTCTGTATCTGTGAGTCTGTTTCTGTTTCATAGATATGTTCATTTGTGTCGTGTTTTAGATTCCACATATAAGTGATGTCGTCTTGTATTTGTCTTTCTCTTTCTGACTTAGTACAATAATCTCTCGGTCCATCCATGTTGCCGCAAATGGCATTATTTCATTCTTTTTTATGGCTGGTTAATATTCCATTGTATATACATATCACATCTTCTTTATCCATTCATCTGTTGATGGACATTTAGGTTGTTTCCATGTCTTGGCTATTGTAAACAATGCTGCTGTGAACACAGGGGTGCATGTATCTTTCAAATTATAGTTTTACCGGGGTTGATGGATTATATGGCAACTCTATTTTTAGTTTTTTGAGGAACCTCTATACTGTTTTCCGTAGTGGCTGCACCAATTTATATTCCCACCAACAGTGTAGGAGGGTTCCCTTTTCTTCACACCCTCTCCAGCATTTGTTATTTGTAGACTTTTTAATGATGGCCATTCTGAGCGGTGTGTGGTGGTACCTCATTGTGGTTTTGATTTGCATTTCTCTAGTAATTAGTGGTGTTGAGCATCTTTTCATGTGCCTATTGGCCACCTGTATGTCTTCTTTGGAGAAATGTCTGTTTAGGTCTTCTGCCCATTTTTCGATTGGGTTGCTTGTTTTTTTGTTATTGAGTTGTATGAGCTGTTTGTATATTTTGGAAATTAAGCCCTTATCAGTTGTATCATTTGCAAATATTTTCTTCCAGTCAGTAGGTTGTCTTCTCATTTTGCTTATGGTTTCCTTTGCTGTGAAAAAGCTTATAAGTTTGATTACGTCCCATTTGTTTATTTTTGCTTTTATTTCTATTGCCTTGGGAGACTGCCTTGTCATATTTCTTAAACTCTATCATTTTTGTCTTTTAAGAGATCCAGTTCTTAGATTATTGAACAATTCCATTTTTCTATTACCTAATTCACCTTATGCATTTGTATTTATTGTCTTCTGTCTGCTTTTCATAACTTTTTAAAACAACTTATTGATTAGTTCATTTTTATTTTCATATATATAAATAATTAAAAGACATTAGGGACTCAGAATTTAACTGAGTGCATTTCTGTTCACATTCCAACATTCCAAAAGTTGTTTTTTCTCGCAGTAGAAAAATGTTAGTCAAGATAAATTACATTTCTGATAAAGTTATTAAAGAAAATTTTAAAGCGTATAGATAAAATAGGAAATTTAAAACCATCCACATTCCTACTACCCAAAGATACCTAATAATATATATTGATTTATGTCGTTCCCACCAAATGTGTTTTATAAAGTATAGTTTTTAACCTCTTTCTTCAGTTAACAATGAGCTTTTTTCTTATAATATCCTTCAAAATCTTGTTTATTCGTGTTGCATAGTATTCCATCATATAAATTTATACATTTAACCAGTTTTTGATAATTAAACATGTTTATATTAATCTATGAAAACTAGAAGGCTTTTGGTATATTATTGCCAACTTGCCTTTAGAACTTGTATGAGTAGGACTTGATGAAGTGGTTTTTTTCTATCCTTTTACAAATACCATGTGTTAAAATTTTAGAACATCTTTGCCGCTTTGATAAAAATGGTAATTTGTTTTATTTCGTTGATTATCAAAGTGATGTCAAACATTTCTCACAGTCTGTTGGCCATTTGTATTAATTTCTTTATGAATTGATTTTTCATGTGCTTTTGCATAGTCAGCTCTGTATTTTGGGGGTTCAAAATTACTCCTTTCTCTTATTCTATTTATCTACGTAAGTTTGCCCCCATTGGCTATGCTTGTTTCAGTGATCCTTTTTTTTGTTTTTTTTTTAAAAACTAGATTTCATACACTAATAATAGGCCAAAATTGTCAGGTTGTCCATTTTTTTGTATAAAATAACACTGTGCTGTACACTTGCACACAGATACTTTTGTATATTTCTGATTATTTCCATAGCCTAAGTTCTTAGAAATGGAATCCCTTTTGAGGTAGAAAGTGTGAACTTTTAAAAGGCTTTTGAAAAATAAATGAGGTACTGATACGTGTTACAACTGGGATGGGCCTTGAAAACATGCTGAATGAAAGCCAGACACAAAAGACCACATATTTTATGATCGCATTTATATGAAATGCACAATAGTCAAATCTGTAGAGACAGTAGATTAGTGGTTGCCAGAGGCTGTGGGAAGGAGGAGTGCTAATGGGTACCGGATTTTAGTTGGGGGTTTGTGGCAGAATGTTCTAACATTAGATAGTGGTGATGGTTGCACAACTTTATGAATATGCTAAAAACCACTGAATTGTATACTGTAAAAGGATGAATTGTATGGGAATTATGTCTCCATAAAAAATAGTATGCCACTGTGCTTTGGTACTACATGAGTTATTATGGAGCTTTGTCAGTCTGATTTGAGAATGAACCCTGATTTATATACTGTCTCTATGGGAAAATGTGTGCCAAATAGTTGACTTCCAGATGTCGAGCCAGTTCCTGTGGGGCGGTCATGGATGGTTTCCCAGCTCTTGGGGCAGAGGCACTGATTCTTTCACATTTATTTTAGATTTTGTTAGTGCTGTAAAAACTGGTTTTTCATCTGAGGATGTGCTGAAAGGACAAGAGAAAGATTAATAATGAGGTTCCCCAGAAATATCCCAAGATAAGGAGACCATTTCTGAGCAATCCGTGATGGCGTCTGGAATTTGGGGATACATGGGGAGTGTTTGGAGCCAGTTGACCGGTGCCCACTTCCCTGAGGCATGCTTCCACAGAGGGTCCGTAGGTTTTGGACTCTCCCATTTCTAACACCCTGCCGTATTTACTGTCTGAACTCTGAACCTGTCACTTCCCATACAGCAAACTGCAGGAATCTGCATGCAGGTCCTAGGAGGCAGGGCCTGGCCTTGGACTTTGCCAGTGCCTGGCCCATGTGTCCAGGGAAGTGAGTGCAGAATGAATGAATGCATTTGCTCAGAAACTACTACATTTCCTGGGATATCTCATTTGGTTTTCCAGCTATTCCGGTAGTAATTTCCAAATTCCACAACTTCTATTAAAATTGCATGCCTGATACAAAGAACAAGGCAGTGAAAGTTGCTGTTATCATGAATCAGCCAACAGGTGGGAACCTTTTGTAACTGGAAAAGAATGAGTAAATTTGCTCCACATTAGAAAAGACTCCATTTTAATTTCTCCCTAAAATGGCCAAAGAACTGTATCATAAAGAAATAAGGATCTGAGGGACAAGAGACTTCCAAGGGAGATGGGAGGAAATATTTGGGGGAGAGGAGAGATTTTTATACAGGTTTGATGGAAGAAATGGTACGAAGGAGGCTTATGTAACTGGAGACGGGTCTGCTTGTTTTCTGTTCTTTAAGAACAAAGTGAAGGTGGGATGCAGCTAAAGACACAGATGTGCCTTTAGATGAGGTGGAGCTTTGGCCGTGGGAGCTTTCAGAAGATGGGGAGTAGAGCAGACAGAGTCCTCTGCATTCTTACCTTCAAGTGGGGTCTACAAGGTCAAAGAGCATAACAGCAGCATGAAGAGGAAAAGGGGATTTGCCAGCTTCGTGTCCCAGCCTCTGAAATAACATGAAATAGGTTTTTGATAATTAAACATGTTTATATTAATCTATGAAAACTAGAAGGCTTTTGGTATATTATTGCCAACTTGCCTTTAGAACTTGTATGAGTAGGACTTGATGAAGTGGTTTTTTTCTATCCTTTTACAAATACCATGTGTTAAAATTTTAGAACATCTTTGCCGCTTTGATAAAAATGGTAATTTGTTTTATTTCGTTGATTATCAAAGTGATGTCAAACATTTCTCACAGTCTGTTGGCCATTTTTATTAATTTCTTTATGAATTGATTTTTCATGTGCTTTTGCATAGTCAGCTCTGTATTTTGGGGGTTCAAAATTACTCCTTTCTCTTATTCTATTTATCTACGTAAGTTTGCCCCCATTGGCTATGCTTGTTTCAGTGATCCTTTTTTTTTTGTTTTTTTTTTTAAAAACTAGATTTCATACACTAATAATAGGCCAAAATTGTCAGGTTAAAATACTTCTCATTTTCCCCTTATATTTCTTTTCATGGGATAATTTAAAAATTATTTTCAGCCTTATCAAAAAATTTACAGATTTGTTCTGAACGTATATTTTAACTACCATGACTCTTCAAAGGAGTTTGTCAAAGCAAAGCAGCATTTCTGCTTTACTGAAAGTTTTTATATTCTAAATAATTAAAAAAATCGAACTATGACTTCCAAACTGAAAAGTGCACAGATGTATGTACAGAGCTTGATGTGTAACCGTCACCCAGATCAAGCTGTAGAACATGTCTAGGCCCTGGGACGCTCCCCTTGCGGTATTGCCCAGTTGTTCCCCCTCTCCGACCCCCGGCCACATGTAACCACCACCCTAACTTCTAATACTGTAGATTCGTGTTGGCTGTTTTAGATATTTGATGTAAATGAGCTCATATTCTTCTGTGTATATTCTTTTGTGTCTGTTTTCTGATCTGTGTGTTTCCTAATTTCATGGCATTTGGGTGATTTTTCTAGTCTTTTTTTTTTTTTTTTGCTGCATTGGGTCTTCGTTGCACGTGGGCTTTTCTCTAGTTGTGGCGAGCACTACCCTTTGTTGCAGTGTGTGGGCTTCTCACAGCGGTGGTTTCTCTTGTTACGGAGCACGGGCTCTAGGCATGCGGGCTTCAGTAGTTGTGGCACGTGGGCTCAGTAGTTGTGGCATGCGGGCTCAGTAGTTGTGGCTCACGGGCTCTAGAGCGCAGGCTCAGTAGTTGTGGCACATGGGCTTAGTTGTTCCGCGGCACGTGGGAACATCCCGGACCAGGGCTCGAACCCGCGTCCCCTGCATTGGCAGGCGGATTCTTAACCACTGTGCTGCCAGGGAAGTCCGATTTTTCTAGTCTTTACTGTGATCAGAGAACATACTCGGAATGATTTCAGTCCTTTAAAGTTGTTGAGACTTTATGACCCAGTAAGTGGTCACTTTTCATAAATGTTCCATGTGCATTTGAACAGAACTTGGATTCATTAGTTCTTGTAAGTTGATTAGGACAAAAGTTTAATCATTTTTCTCAAATCTTTTATAACCTTCTGACTAGTTTTTCTGTTTGTCCTATTAGTTATTGAGTGAGATTTATTAAAGTCTCCTACTGTGATTGTGGACTTACCTGTTTTTTGTTTTCATTCTGTTAATTTTTGCTTTATATATTTGAAGGCTTATTATTAAATGCATACAGATTTAGAATTATTTTATATTCTTACTAGATTGACCCTTTTATTATGAAATAACCTTTTATTTCTCTTAATGTTTTTTGCCTTAAAGTTTACTTTGATGTTACTCTAGCTACAGTAGCTTTATTTTGGTTAGTAATTGTATTGTAAGTAGTGGTATATAATTTTCCATCCTTTTACCTTAAACCTTTTTGTTTATATTTAAGATGTGTCTCTTGTAAGCAGCATAAAGTTGTGTGGTTTTATTAAACTGTCTATTGGACTGTTTAATTGGATGGTGCCTTTAACTAGATTATGTTTAATCTGTACTTAGTTTTAGATTCTCTTGTATTTGGGTACAAATCCAATACATTATTACTTGTTTTCTCTTAGTCTCACATTTTATATTTTTTCACATCTTTCTTTTTAAAATAGATGAATTATTTCATTTTCTCCTCTCTTTTAGCTTGTTTCATATACATTATTTTAGTGGATATTTTATAGATTGCAAAATATATCCTTGACTTATTAACTTCTACTACAGATTAGTGCTTCTACTACAGATTAGTACTACAGGGATCTTAGAGCATTTAAACTCTCTATGCTCTTCATTGCTATTGAAATTATAATTGAAATTTCAATTAATTTCTGGTACTTAAGAAGGAAACCTCTCAGGACTTCCCTAGTGGCGCAGTGGTTAAGAATCCGCCTGCCAATGCAGGGGACACGGGTTCATTCAGTCCCTGGTCTGGGAAGATCCCACATGCCGTGGAGCAACTAAGTCTGTGCGCCACAGCTACTGAGCCTGCACTCTAGAGTCCGCGAGCCACAACTACTGAGCCTGTGTGCCACAACTACTGAAGCCCGTGCTCCGCAACAAGAGGAGCCACTGCAATGAGAAGCCCGCGCCCCACAACGAAGAGTAGACCCTGCTCACTGCAACTAGAGAAAGCCCACACGTAGCAACGAAGACCCAACACAGCCAAAAATAAATAAATAAAATAAATAAATTAAAAAAAAAAAAGGAAACCTCTCTGTAGTCACCTCTTGCCTTTGTGCTGGTTTGTTATTTACTTTAATTTTACATATATTTGAAACCTCATAAGACATTATTATACAGTTGACAGTCATTTAGATTTCTAGTGAATATTTGCCTTTTCTGTTGCCCTTCATTTCTTTCTGTATTTCTGTGATCTATGGGGTAATATTCTTTCTGTGAAAAATTCTCTTTAATTTCTTTAGTGTTGGTTCCTACTTTTGTTTTATTTTTATTTATTTATTTTTTGCGGTACACAGGCCTCTCACTGTTGTGGCCTCTCCTGTTGCGGAGCACAGGCTCCGGTCGCGCAGGCTCAGCGGCCATGGCTCACGGGCCCAGCCGCTCCGTGGCATGTGGGATCTTTCCGGACCGGGGCACGAACCCGTGTCTCCTGCATCGGCAGGCGGACTCTCAACCACTGCGCCACCAGGGAAGCCCTCTACTTTTGTTTTATTTCATCTTTTTGAAGGTTATTCTTGCTTGTTATACAGTTCTAGCATGGCAGTCATTTTCTTTCAGCAATCTAAAAATGTCATTCCATTGTATTGTAGCTTCCATTATTTTTGTTAAAAGTAACTTGTCAGTCCTATTGTTGTTCCTTGGATGATAATATACCTTGCCCCCCCCCCCCGCCCCCACCCCGTCTGACTACTTTTAAGATTTTTCTTTTCCTTTGGCATTGTGCTGTTTTACTGTGATTTTTCCAGTCATGGTTCTTTGTGTTCATCTTGCTTAGTGTTCCTAACACTTCTGAAATCTGCAGCTATATGTCCCTTCTGTTGTCAGTTTGGGGAAAGTCTTGGTTATTATCTCTTCAAGTATTGCTTCTACCAATTAATTTACTTTGTTTTTATCTTGGCTTATTCTCGTTTGATAGAGAAAATATTTTTTAAATGTTTTCTGTTTAACATTGTCATCTTCCTGCCTTAGGGAAAGATTGTCCTTTGAGCGCGTGCATTTCCTCTCGGGTATCCAAATGTCTTCACTGACTCTGGACATTCCCCCTCCCTGTTCTAGTCATCTTTGAGCTGTCTTTAGTGATTTTAGTTGTATTCAAGTCCTATGATGGCTTCTTTTATAACCTTCCTACAGCAGCCTAGAGCTATAGCCTAGAGCTATAGCTATTCTTTTATAATCTTCCCACAGCAGCCCAGGAATTGTAGGGCCATTAGAGTTGAGTGCTTTCGTTTACTTATTTCTTCAAGTCAGTGTTCCATCATTTTAAACCTGTATTCTATTTTGATAAATATTTGATGAAATGTCATCACACTCCTTTAAAGTTATTTGAAGTTTCAGAACGCAGCAAAAACAAATGAAAGCAGTGGGGCACAGCAGAGCTCTGTTCTCATACACCCCCCCCCCCCCCCCCGACATCCCTCCCTTGAGGGTCGCTGCTCCGAGTCCATGCAGTTTTGTTTACTTTGTTAAATGCTGTAACATGCTGCGTGAGAGCAAGGATTTTTGTCTGTTTTGCTCACTGCTTTACCCAAGTGCCAGCACACAGTAGGTGCTCATAATTATATGTTGAAGAGTGACTTGATCACTAGTTCCAGGATGATTTTGGCCCTGTTCCTCTCACTGATTTCACTCAGTAGAGCACTTTCAGTGGACAGGTGCTGGATAGCAGTAAAAGAGCTCCCTTCATGTAGTGAACAGTCCTGTGTGAGTGGCAGGTACTGAGCAGTTAGGAGCAGCAGGCCAAGAAGGAAGTAGCTTGGCTGTAGCGGCGAGCGGGTGTCAGGGCAGGCCTTCCTGTGGCTGCGACGCGGCCGGGAGAGACGTGCAGAGACCTGAGGCTGAGGGGGGCTGTGGCCAGCAATACCAGGTGTCTGGGGTTGAAGTGGTTCCTGTCAGAGGGAGTGGAGCATGTGTTAGGGTGGCGAGATGGGCAGAGGGCAGAGGGGAAGTGCTTTACAGGCTGTGGGGAGTTTGGACCTTTTTGCCATATGTATTGGGAAGTTTTTTAAAGCCTGTGGGTTTTTATTATGGCAGTTGCTGGAGAATAGATCTGCCGGGAAGAGGTGGCCAGAATGGGTGTGAGGAGGTTGGACAGGTGGCCTTTTCTGTGGCAGGTGAGGGAGGTGGAGCGGGGACAGGGCCTTGCAGGCAGTTTGGTTAAACACTGTTCTCTTTGTTAGCAGCGCTGCTCTTTGTTCTGCGTGATTCAGGAACAGCACTGAAGAAAAACGGGTATTGAGCAATCAATGAGAGATGCTTCTAGATGCTTCCTAGAAAGCAGCTCTGCACATATCACGGTTACATTGCACAGGGCAAGCCTCTGGCAGCTCTGTACTTTCTCCCTTTACCAGGGTGTGTTGCTGGCCGCTTCCATTTTTAGAAATTTCACCCCAGACACTGACTTCATGGTGGCTGGTGTCAGAGGCTCTGTCCCTTTTGAGGGAGGCAGAATCAGAGCCAAATTCAATTTAGTGAAGATATTCACAACGAGTAGGATAAAGGGATGCGTCATCTGAGGTGGACACGTGTGTTCCTGATGGACGCTGGGGAACAGGTTGAGCGCCGAGCCCTGGCCGTGTCCCCGCGAGGGCAAGGAGCCTGGAGCGTGCCGGGCTCACAGACTCCCAGCCTGCGTTGCCTCTCGGAGAGGATAGTATGTTTCCCCAAGCCCCTCACCTCAGTCAGGGACGCCCCGGGCACCTGCGGCCACACCAGCACCACGCGCGGCTCGCTGGTTTGGCCGAGGCAACACCTCTGAATCCTGGGGCTGGTGGGAGCTCGTGACCCCCCTGGGTGGGGCTCTGGGCCCCCACACGGTCAGAGTTGGGCAGGGACGGAGGCTGCCCTCAGGGGAGAGCCAGGCCCAGCGCTGTGGAGAAGGAAGCAAGGAGCCTGAGGGTTCCACCTGTGTGTTTGCTGTGACATGGTCAGTTACATTTTGCTTCATTTATGGGGGAAGTTACGTGCTATGTGGAATTTCCAAATTTCGGGTTTCCCAGAGGAGTCAGGGACTCTGTCTTTGAATCTGTCAGGATCTGTGTTTCCTCACTCAGGTGTAAGAGCCTAGACAGCAGGGCTGGGTTATGGTTCTTTCTTTATCTCTGAAAGTGCCCGCACAGGGCCTTGCACAGAAGCAGGGTGCACAGGCAAGGACTGGGAAGCCAGGGCGTGAGTCTCAGCTTGGCCTCTCACCGGCTGAGTGACCTTGGGCAAATCACACGGCTCTGAGCCTCAGTTTCCTCGTCTGAGGAGTAGGGATAATAATAGTACCTGCTTGTGGGCTGTTGGAAGGGTTAAATGAATTAATGTAATGTAGGCATGATGAAAGTGGTTGCTATTAATGACAATACGATTATAGGCACTTACTATAACAAGTGAGTATTCGATGAGTTAATGATGGAAAGCAATGGACCAAATTAATTTACTGTGTCATTGGTCTTAATTAGAAAGTTTTCTTTGGTTTGGTATACTTGTGTTTCTTAAATGGATCGTCCTGCGATCACTCCAGATTTCACTGGCCTGGAGCAGTCTGTTCACTCCTACCCGGGCCATAGGAGCAGCTGCAGTGGAGTTGGACCTTGAAGAGGAAAGACGAGTTTTACTGGAATATACCTGAATATAAAACCATTAAAAAGAGGCATCTTCTGCCCATTTTTAAAAGTACTGTAAGTCCTCCAGTGCCTCCTCGTTTCTTATCTAATGCCATCCAGGGGATCTGGCGCTCTCTGACCCTCCCAGCCTCTCCCCGACACGGACCTGCTCCAGTCCAGCCTGCTCTTTTTGCAGGGAACAAATGCCCTGTGCACGGTCGCCTGCTGGCCGTGGTCTCTGCGGGGCCCCTCGGTCTGAGGCCCTCTCCACAAACTCTCCCTGTCAACCTGGTCCGTTCCTCAAAGGTAGGGTGAAAACACCCTGTTCCCTAAGACCTTCCTATTTATGCTGTGGTCAGAAGGGAACGAACCCTCTGCCGCCTTCTCCCTCAGGGCGGTGGCTCCCAGCCTTGGCTATGCCTGATCACCCTTTAGAACTTAAAAAAAGGGTTCCTGGCACCATCCCCAGAGATTCTGCTGCTGATTTGCAAATGGGTGATTTTTCAAAGCTCTCCTCGATTTCGAGGTGCAGCCACATTTGGGACCCACACTTCTGCAGTGCTGAGTGCAGCCTCCTTAGTAATCTGGGCACGTGGTCTCACCTTCTGCGTCTTGATTTGAGGTCAGGGGTTCTCTTTCACAGCTTGCCGTCCCAGCACAGGGCACGTGCCAGCTGTGCGAGCGAGCGGGAGCCAGGAAGTCGGTTCTGCTGCCACTTGCTGTTCAGAGAATTGTTGCTCCTTTGTGAAGCCCAGTGGAACAGACGTCCATTATTGTAGGTGGTCCTGTGGGCCGGGCCCCTTTTTGTTACTGGGAGTGAGCAGGACCTAGGAGCTCCCTGGAGCTGTGTGCTTCTGGATTCTGGTGAGTAGCTTCGGCAGGGGCTGGCACCTTTGCTCTGTGTGCATTTCCAGGTTTGACAGCTTGAAAGCTTCTTGCTTACCGCTGGAGAATATAGGAATAATTTGACAAGTAAGACTTTACCCTGGCAACCTTATTTCTGAAATCATGTAGAGATCAGTTGGAAAAGATGCATGTTTTAGAAAGACTCATCTTCCCTTCTTTCAAAGGGAAAGAAGTACCTGCTGTGGCAAGCTCCGTTAGGTGTCTGGGGGTGGACGGAGGTGGAAGATGCGTTCCCTGTACCTAGAGACTTCTTACGGGCTGTTAGACGTGAACAGAAATCATGATTGGACCCTGTGACAGGTGTAATGCAGAGGAAGGTGCAAAAGGCCGTGAGAGAGAGGAGAAAGAAGTGTCTCAGTCGGCCCGGGGAGTGGAAACTTCTGCTGAGAAGGGGATGTGTGAGCGGGACCTGGGGGACAGGCCTCTTACAGAGATGGCATGGGTGAGCCCGCACGTCAGATGCGTTCCAGGAATAGCACCTAGGAGCTCCCAGTCACTGACAGACCAACAGACCAACAGTGTGCAGACAGCTTATTAACGTAGTTCTTAAAGTGTTTGAATTGTGATAATGATTTTAAAGGAAATTTAAAGTGGAAAAAATGAAGATCCTGCAGTAGCTCAGCAGCTGTTTTCTTTTTTCATGTTCCCTTAAGACTTTTTCATAGGCAGACATTAAGTTTTGCATATGTTTTATATACATCA
Source organism: Pseudorca crassidens (assembly GCF_039906515.1). Lineage (NCBI taxonomy): Eukaryota > Metazoa > Chordata > Mammalia > Artiodactyla > Delphinidae > Pseudorca > Pseudorca crassidens. The sequence goes on along the minus strand of NC_090301.1, from coordinate 6,867,043 downwards.
ACATATGTATAGTTTTATATTTTGGCTTTATTTATTATTTCATCGTATAAATGTTCCCACATTGTGAGCCTCTATAATGACCACCTCTCTAGTTGTGGGTATTTCATCATGTAGATGAGTCATAGCTGATCAGTTAAACTTCATTTACTCCTGCAGTATTAGGGACTTAGAATGTTTTCAGTTTTCCTGTTGCAGATAATGCTAGCACAAGCGTCTTAGATCACAGGAGGGACATTTGGGAAAATGAGTGTGGTCTCTCCCTGCAGAGTAGCTCCCGTGCTGGGTTCCTTTGCTCAGGAGAGGCTGCAGGTTTTCCTGAGGGTGGCCTTTGCTCGGTCGTGGGGCCTTTCTCACCTCTGTCGCCTGACTTGAGGTTGAGAAGATAAAACTTCCTTCAGCTCTGCGTGATTCTGGTTTGGTTCTGGTTTACAGCTTCATTTCTGAGCATGAGGACTTCTGAATTTCAGCTTCTGCTTACTTCACATTATTTTAGATGGGTCACAACTGGAACTTTAACGTATCCTATACCCCCAGAATCTCTGGTGAGTGTGTCATGTACCTGTAGTAAAGGAAAGGAGGAGGCTGGGCTGGGTTTCATGATGAGGAAGTGGACAGACAGCTCAAGAGACCCTGGTGTCAGTGACCGAGCTGGTGGAGGAAGAAACGTGAGCAGAAAGTTGGAACATCTGCTCTGCAGGCAGTGCAGCCTGGAGAAGGGCAGTGGAGAAGTCGAGAACACGCTGGCGTGAGGGGTGAGGAGTGGTTGGGAGGGGGCGGAAGAAGCTTGGGCAGAGGGCAGGAACCAAGAAGCGAACGCTTAGTGGCATGATATAAGAATAGAGTGGAGGCAAGGACAGGCCCTCGGTTTATTCTTAAATTTCAGGAAAATGGATTGGTCAAATAATGGGGATTGAAAATAGAGAGTTTTCAGTATACACTGAATGAGAATTAAATTTAGGATATATGGCTTCCCTGGTGGCGCAGTGGTTGAGAGTCCGCCTGCCGATGCAGGGGACACGGGTTCGTGCTGCGGTCCGGGAAGATCCCACATGCTGCGGAGCGGCTGGGCCCATGAGCCATGGCCGCTGGGCCTGCACGTCCGGAGCCTGTGCTCCGCAACGGGAGAGGCCACAACAGTGAGAGGCCCGCGTACCGCAAAAAAAAAAAAAAAAAATTTAGGACATACGTGTTTAGAGAGCTGTTTCTGCATAATGCCATATACAGCATTGCATACCTGAAAGGGAGTTTACATTTAATTTTTAGTATTTAATGTTTAGAATATCATAAAGGTGTGTATATTAGAAATAGGTTTGGCTGCTAAATTAGTTTCCTGGGGCTGCCATGACAAATTACCATATGGCTTAGAACAACAGAAATGTATTCTCTCACATTTCTGGAGGCCAGAAGTCTGAAATCAAGGTGTTGGCAGGCCTGCACTCCCAACCGAGGTCTTAGGGGAGATTCCATCCCATGCCTCTTCCAGCTTCTGGTGGCTCCAGGCACTCCTTGGCTTGTGGCTGCATCACCCCCATCTCTGCCTCCATCTTTGCAGGACTTTCTCCTCCTTCCCCTGTGTCCTTTCTTTTGTCTCTTATAAGGACACTTGTCATTGGATTTAGGGCCACCCAGATAATCCAGGATGATTGCATCCTAAGATCCTTAATTATGTTTACAAAAACTTTTTCCAAATAAGCTCATATTCACAGGTTCTGGGGATTAGAACACAGGTATATTTTTTTGCAGGCCATCTTTCAACCCACTACATCTGCTTGTAAAAAATAGTTGTCAAAATAAAAATGGTGTGAACATGTAAAGTTTTATTTTTCTATACAGAAGTAGGCAGTCCTTGATCAGTATGGCAGTTCTACAGGGTCATCTGGGTCCCTCCAGAATTTGATTCTCCTGGTTCAAGATGACTGCTAGAGTGCCAGTGTCCCCCTTATCTCCTTTTGGGAGATGGGGGAGAGGGAGGAGAAAAGAAAGGGTGTTGCCTGGCAGAGGTTTTTTTATCTAGGTTCATGGACCTTCTTCCCCACAAGGGGTCAGTGGGTTTGACTATAGTTTATTAAAACTGATTTTCATTGCAATGGTACTTCATTTTCTGCATTTAGAGACATTCTGAGAGGGTCCATAGGCTTCACTAGACTGCCAAAAGGGGTCCATGGCACAAAAAAGACATTCCAAGTTTCAGTATAATTTCAGTAGAAATTGAATGAGAATTACATTTAGGATATACATGTTTAGAGGGTGGCTTTTCTGCAAAATTCCATATTGAAATTTTGTGTGGTTTCCCAAAAATGACTTAGCACTTCTGTTAGTCAGATGACTACAGCGTATGGCCATTGGCATAGGGATCTAGCAGGCTTTGCTCATAGCATCATCCTGATGGTTGCCCTGAAATGACCATGTCAGAATAACCATGCCATACATAGAGAGGAGTGATTTTTCATGTCTGTATTTATTACTTCCTTTCCTCCCAGTACTATTGTTGAAATGTTTTATGGTATCCAGAAGTTTTGTGAGGTACATTATAAAGGTGGTCTTCTTTTTTTAGCTCTATGACTTAGGGCAAGATACTTCATCTAAGAGTTTTCTCATCTGTGAAATGGGGATAATACTAGACTCCATCTCATTGGTCATTGGGTTGGCAAAAAAGTGCCCTCTGAATGTTTCCTAGTTTTTATCTCCACTACCAGTTATCACTACTAGTAGGAAAGTAATAGGGGTCAACTTGCTAACACTTAGCAGTTATTCTGATTTGTAGAAATTCCAAAGGATTTCAGATGAGATTAATTTTCTTGGCAGTGTTAAAAATAGCATCTGCAACTGAAGAGTAGGTATCAGGAAAGAATTATTGCCCTTAAGAATTATCAGGCAAATAACTAATAAAAAGAGGAAAAATAAAATATAAAGGAAACACAAATGTAATTAAAAATATAAGGTATCTTTGTTTAATTTGCTTATTATAAATCACATTTGGTTTTCCCTTATATTTTATGTTTCCTGTTTCTATTAGTTATAGCCTGATAACTCTAAATAAAAACGAAGCTACAATATATGATGGATTTATGTAGTATTTTTAGTTGTTTTAAATCTTACCTATTTGGCATTCAAGTTTGTTCAATGAATGAGAGTCCCTTTGTAGGCCTGCATGAGGTGAAACCATGGACCTGAGTTTCTCAGCTGTTTCCAGCAGATGTCAGCCTGTGGGGTGGTCAGGCGCCGCTCCTTTGGTGAGCAACCATGACCTTTATCCAGATTTCAACATCAGTTTTCCTTTTCAGCTTGTTTGGAGCTCAGATATTTCCTGGGCAAAACCCCTACACCAGTCACTTTGGCTCAGAGAGAGGAAAAGCTATATATATAATTGGCAAATTTCCTTGCATGGAAAAAACTCTTCCCAATTTCTGTGACTGCTGGCCTGGATCTGGGATGGGGAGGGTTGTACTTGTGGGTTGAGGCTGTCCCGTAAGTCCTTGTATAGAAGCTGTGCCAGACGGGAAGCCCCATGTTAGGATAGCGGCTCCTGCCGCCTGAGCACACCGCCTGGTCCCTCCCCAAGCTCAGAGCTCCAGGAGAGCCTGACCTCATGTCCTGGCTGTGTCAGCCGTCAGCTGTGGGATCTCAGCTTCTTATACCTGTAGCTTCATTCTCCTATTGGAAAAGTCGGGGCAGTACTATCTCACACCTGGGGAGGGGAGGGGCAAGCACCTGGCACGTAGTAGGTGCTTAGTGAATTAAATGCTCTGATTGTTAAAACACCCCTTGGACAGTGGAGCAGGACTAGGAGAGCAGCTGCAGGAGGAAGTTAATCCAGTGAATTCCATGCTTTATAATCCACTCTGTGTTCTCAGTTTCAAGAAGCGGGAAGAAGCAGGCTTTGAGCCAAATTGGTGGCTGTGTGTTTGCTAAGTGTGGGGTTTTGCTGAAGGCAGCACCTGCTCTGTGACACAGATGGTCCAAAGAGCCGTGTACTCCACGTGAGGGCTTAGCATTTGGTTCTTACAGTCGTTCCAAGCAGGCAGAGAGAGAGAACACTGTCTTCTGGCAGCCTGGCTGGTGAGCGGTGGAACTAGTTGTGGTGTCTGTTAAGTATATTTAGAATTGGGGTGCGGGAGGACGCTGTTACTTGTCAGGGCTGTGTGTTATTTTTGAGTAGGGGGTTGCGTTTATGAAATTGAAGCCATTTTCACAATACTGTTGGGGGGTGTGTGTGTATGTGTTGTGTGGTGTGTATGCATGTGTATATATGTGTGTGTTAATTGTTAACGCTTCTGATTGTCTTTGTTTACAAGTGATAGAGGAAACAAAAAAGGACAGTTGAGAGACTGTAGTTTGACTATAGTAATTTTGTAAAGTTCTTTGAGAGAAGAAACAGTGGAGAAACATAGATTTGATTCAGTTTTTCTTGGGGTGTCCAGGAAATGAATAATTTTAGCCATTCTTTTTTTTTTTTTTTTTTTTGTGCGGTACGCGGGCCTCTCCCGTTGCGGAGCACAGGCTCCGGACGCGCAGGCTCAGCGGCCATGGCTCACGGGCCCAGCTGCTCCGTGGCACTTGGGATCTTCCCAGACCGGGGCACGAACCCATGTCCCCTGCATCGGCAGGCGGACTCTCAAACACTGCGCCACCAGGGAAGCCCAATTTTAGCCATTCTTGACCCAGTGTTCTTTGGTAAATGTTCAGATAAATGTCCAGGTTTCATAAATACTTGGTAAATGTCCCAAGGATATGATTGAGCCGTGTCCTCTCTGGTTTTTTCCTTGAAAGTTAGGAAAATGGTGTCACTCTGTAGGGTATTACGTTTTAAAAAAAAATCCTGCTTTTCTGTTCCAGAATAATCTGGTATTTCAGAGTGCATAGAGTGGTGGGATCTTTTTATTTTCTTGAAACAACTTGTTATCAAGTTAAGATAATTCCCTGCTTGCTGGTGGGGAGACTGTGCTGTTTTTTGACTTAATAATCCCTCCTCCTCCACAGCTGAAGCACTTAGTTTGCAATGTAGACTCAAAAAGAAACATGTGATCCTGAGCTGTTGTACTGGTTCTTACAGGATGTTTAGCTAAACCTCAAGACTCAGCCAGGTGCAGAGGTGCTCAGGTAAGGCCGGGAGCTCCCCTGCGCCCAGCCGCTCTGGGTGCACCCAGGCTCACCTCCATCCAGAAAAGCCGGTTAGTGTCAGGGCACTGTCTTCTCTGCTTCCTAATTGTTCTCAGTCTGCAAAGGTCTAACGATGGTGAATCAGAGTAATTAGACATTTGGAAAATAGTTAGGAGTGGGGGTGGCTCCCCCCTTATCCTTGGAGGGGCTGAAGGGACACTGACCTTGAGGCAGGAGGCTTGGCGTCTGTCCTGTCCCTGACACTGAAAACCAGGGCTGCTTCCTTGACCTGGGAAATAAGGGTCCAGGATAGCTGACCTTTGAGGCTGTTGCCAGCTTGGCTCTCTGTCTTCTGAGGAATGAACTTTATGGTTTGCTGTATGCAAGAGGTATCTAATCACACCAAGGAATAGATTAGGTATTTGTTGTTCCCAAAGCTGTAAGTGCTGGCTTTCCTGGGCACTGCCAGTTTACACACCCTGTTGTAGATGAGTTAACACTTGTCAATTATTTTTAGCACCCACTTGCAGAAATTTCCTGGCTTTGATGATAAACCCTCTGGTCATCTAGTCATTTAGAGAAAGGTTCAACCCTGTAATTTAAAGAATATTCTAGTGCACTAAGATATATTAGCATTAAAAATATTTTTATAGCTTACTTGAGGCCTAATTGCTGTACAATGAACTGCACTGTTACAGCTTTATGAGTTTCTCTCTCACACACACACACACGCATGTGCACGCACACACACACACATACCTGTTGAAACTGTCGCCACAGTCAGAATAACAAACATTTCCATCCCCCTGAAAATTTCCTTGTAATCCATTCTCTCTCCATATCCCTCCTCAGGCAAACAAGGATCTCTTTTCTGTCTTTGTAGATTAGTTTGCATTTTTTAGAATTCTGTATAAATTGAATAACGGTAGTGTGTCCTTTTTTTTTTTTTATGTCTGGCTTCTTTGGCGTAGCATAATGATTTTGAAGTTTTCCATTTTGGGTGTATCAGTAATTTGTTTTTTTTCCCCAATTTGTTGATCCATTTACCTGTGGCGGCCATTCAAGGAGTTCCCAGTTTGGAGCTAATGCAGACAAAGCTGCCACGAACATTCGTATACACGTCTTTGTGTGGACATATGTTTTCATTTCCCTTGGGTAAAAACTTACTAGCAGAATTGCTGGGTCATATAGTAGGCGCTATGTTTAACTTTTCAAGAAACTGTTCAGCTGTTTTGCAGAGTGCTTGGAAGTTTACATTCTCACCAATAGTGCATGAAAGTTCCAGTTTTCCACATCCTCACCAGTACTTGGTGTGGTCAGTCTTTTTATATTATCTTTTTATTTTACATGTCCTAATAGATATATAGTAGTGTCTCATTGTGGTTTTAATTTCCATTCCCCGATGACAAATGATGTCAGCATCTATTCATGTACTTATAGACTATTTGTATGTCTTCTTCTGTGAAGCATATGGTAGAATCATCTGTCCATTTTTGTACTGACTTGTTTGTCTTATTATTGAGTTGTAAGAGCTCTTTATATATTCTGGATATTGGTCTGTGATATATGTGTTATGAATGTTTTTCTTGTTCTGGCTTGCCTTTTTCTTAATGGCATTTGTAGAAGAATGGAGTCTTTGGTGAAATTTGTGTTCTATCCAAGAAACCCTTTCTACCTCAGCATTGCAAAGATTTTTCTTCTAGAAGTTTTGCAGTTTTAGGTTTTACAGTTAGGATTATGGTTAAATTTTATGTATAATGTGAGATAAGAGTGATGTTCATTTTTTTTCCCCCATATGGATGTTCAGTTGTTCCAGCAGCATTTGTTGAAGAGACTTTCCTTTCCACATTGAATTACTTTGACACCTTTGTCACAAGTCAGTTGACCATATATTTGTAAATCTATTTCCAGGCTTTCTATTCTGTTCCGTTGATCTATGTCTGCCCCTATCCTAACTCCATACTTTCTTGATTACTGTTACTTTACAGTAAGTGTTGAAATCAGACTCAAGCTCTCTTAACTCTGTTTTTCTTTCTTAAAATTGCTTTGGTTATTCAAAACCCTTCGCATTTTTATGTAAATAAAAATTAATTGGTCAGTTCCTATTTAAAAAGGGCCTGCTGGAATCTTGACTGAGGTTGCATTGAATCTATAAATCAGTTTGGAGGGAATTGATGTATAAATAACATTGGGTTTTCCCATGAACATGATATATCTCTGTATTTATTTAGATCTTCTTTAATTTCTCCCAGCAAAGTTTTGTAGTTTTCAGTAGTAGTTTTGTAGTTTTCAGATATCTTTTTTTTTTTTTTTTTGTGGTACGTGGGCCTCTCACTGTTGTGGCCTCTCTCATTGCGGAGCACAGGCTCCGGACGAGAAGGCTCGGTGGCCATGGCTCACGGGCCCAGCCACTCCGCAGCATGTGGGATCTTCCCGGACCGGGGTGCGAACCCGTGTCCCCTGCATCGGCAGGCGGACTCTCAACCACTGCACCAGCAGGGAAGCCCTTTCAGATATCTTTAATGTCTTTTCTTAGATTAATTTCTGTGTAGTTTGTTTTTTGTGCCTATTAAATAAATTAAATAGAAATATTTTCCAATTGTTTGCTGCAAACAATGGCTTTTGTGGTCTTGGAAAATAACTTCATAGTTCTAGTAGTTGTTGTAGATTCCCCAGAAATTTCTATGTAAGCAGTCATATCATCTGCAAAGTAGGGACAGCTTTATGTCCTTCTGACCCAAATGCCTTATATTTCTTTTTCTTGTCTCATTGCAAAAGCTTGGACTGCCAGTGCAATGTTGAATAGAAGGAGTGAAAGCAGAAATCCTTTCATTTCTTTGAGTCTTAACAGGAAACAGTTAAGCTCTTCACTGTTAAGTATGATGTTAGCTGTAGGCTTTTTTAGGTAGCCTCTATCACTTTGAGGATTTTCCTGTTTGTTGAGAATATTTGTTATGAATGGGTGTTGAATTTCATCAGATGCTTTTCTGGTATCTGTTGAAGTGATCATATGGATTTTCTCCTTTATTATGTTAAAAGGAGAAATGAAATTGACTGATTTTCCAACGTTAAACCAACCTCGCATTCCTGGGATAAACCCTGTTTCCTCATGATGTATTATCCTTTTACTTATTATTGGATTCAGTTTGCTGTTATTTTGTTAGGGGTTTTTGCATCTCTATCTGTGAGAGATACTGATCTGTAATCTTTTTGTTTTTGTCAGGTTTTGGCACTTAGAGTAAGCTGGCTTTATAAAACATGTAAGCTAGCATTATAAAACAAGGAGGATCATTGTTCCTCCCTCTGTTTTCTGATACAGTTTGGTGTTACTTCTTTCTTAAATTTTTGCTAAACTTACCAGTGAAACTAGGTGTGGATCTCTCTATTTGGGAAGGTTTTCGATAATACCTTTTGAAATTTTTGATAATAAATTAAATTTTTAAATGGATATAGGCTCCTCAGGTTTTTTGTTTCTTGTCTACATTGACATTTTACGTACTCCTTTTCCCCTCCAATTTCTCTCTGTTGGAGGGAGAGGTGTCAACTTCTCTAGAGAAGGGATGTCCTGGGCTTGCTGACTCTCTCCATTCTAGCACCCTGAGACATGCTGGCACAAAGTAGGCGTTCTAGAAATATTTGTTGGGTTGATTGGTTTGTTGTTGCTGTGTCTCCATCCCTCGGCATCTCTGTGAAACTTCTCGCTCCTCCATCCACATGGGACTGTGTCATAGCTGTGTCATGACAAGGGGAGGTGGCTCCTGAGTCAGGCCAGCTGGCCTCGGCTGACCGCATGCCTTGCGCTTCCACTGCAGCTGTCCAGATACATGGGGATGTGTCCACAGCTCTGGTAGACAGACCCTCTGAGTCAGGGCTTGCCGAGGGAAGAAATATCTTCAACCTTTTTCTGTCTTGGGTTTTTTTTTTTTTTAAATGTTAAATCCTGTGGTTGGAATTACTTCTTTTCATTTTTGAAATATACTTGAAATACCAGAGGAATATAGGAAGCTTGGTCAGAGGAAAGGGGTAAACTGTCTAAAGTTGAGGGGGAGTGGTTGTAGGTGAGGGGGGATTATCCTGAAAGTCACCTTGCCTGTGACCTACCTGCCCGGCTGGGATGGGTCTGAGATGCCCTGTCCTGGGCTGCTTACTAGTGACAGCCCTGGACTGAGTACATTAGTCAGGGAGTGAGAGAGAGCAGGTGGTCTGGACTGGGCATCTCTGAGAGGACATGAGCGCTGTGGCTGTGTACTCCATTCAGGTCCTGGCACTGGAAGGGGGTCTAGTGCTCACGCCCCCCTTTGCATCTTAGGGTCTGGGTCTTTGTGTGCCTACAGTGCAGCTACAGAGGTTGGGTGTGGGAACCGGGGCTCCCTTGGCAGAACTGGGAGCTGAGAACAAGGGCTGTGCTTCTCAGGGTCCTGTCTCCATCCTGGGTCTAGATTTGAAGGACACGGCCTGCCGTGTTAGTTAGAGTGCCGCATCCACGTGCCAGCCGGCACAGCTCCCCTGAGCCCCAAGGTCGGTGGGCACTTCATCCCTCCAGGAGGGAGCTCCACAGGCCACGATGTGCCCTGGACACGTGTTGGCCATCTTCTTCTGGTCCTGGCTCTGCCTCCTACAAGCTGTGTGGCCTTGGGGAGCTACCTTCCCTCTCTGGGCATCCGTCGCCTAGTGTGTGACATGGGGTTAGAACAGATGGTTGTCCCGTCATGGGCACTTGTGCAAGTCTGTGACCTCACCTTCCGGCTGAACCCAAGCAGGACCACGTGATGGCTGTGAGCTGTGCGCGAAGCAGCTCGGGTCCAGCCGTCCTCACCTCGTCTCCTCCTCCAGCTTTGCTTCACACCATCAAATTGGAAACCTTCACGTTGTGGTGTTTACTTTTTTAATGCAGTGGTAACATGTCTGAAGACATTTTCCTTAGAATCAGTTCTGAGAGGAGGGGTTACCACCCCTTTCATTGCCTGGGGGTGGTGGTGGTGAGGCCATCTCACTGCCAGGGTCCCCACCCAAGGGGACTGGGGAGGGGCTGAAAGGACCCACACCTCGGTTTCTTCTCCTGCTGGCCTAGTCCTTTGCTGGGAGCAAAACTTGAGAGCATCCTCACGTATGTAGCAGTGTGACCTCAGCGTGAGATGTGGTCATTTTCCCAGAGTGAGTCACAGTAAGGTCAGAGAACCTGGGAATCCTCAACCCACTGGGTAAACTACATTGAAATAGCCCAGATAAAATGGGGGAGGGGGTGTTAGGGGAGGTTTGCAGAAGTATATATTGTTGTGGTAGTTTTCACTTTGTAAGGTTTTTCATCCTACATTGCTTAGTAAGTGTGAGCATATAAACACAGTTTTCAGAGGTGACCCTTCATGTTAAGGGCAAGTGTTCCATTCCGTCATTATTTATTGAGTGCGTACTATCTGCCAGGCACTCAGGGACTCCTCTGGGAACAGAGCAGAGACCCCCTCCTTAGAGGAACCAGAGTAAGAAAAGGGACAAGGTGCAAATTCCATCTTTTATGCAGCAAATTGCATTTAACACCTTCACATCAAATTCTTTTTTTTGTTTTTAAACAGTTTTGAATTGAAGTGTAGTTGATTTACAGTGTTGTGTTAGTTTCAGGTGTACAGCGAAGTGATTCAGTTATACATATTGACATATATCCATTCTTTTTCAGATTCTTTTCCATTGTAGGTTGTTACAGGATATTCAATATAGTCCCCTGTGCTATACAGTAGGTCCTTGTTATTTATCTCTCTTATATATAGCAAATTCTCTTTATGTTCCTCCTAAGATGTATGGAATGACGTATATCAGAGGTCAGCAGCAAAGTTCTCTAAAGGGCCAGGCATTTCAGGCCTTGGCGGCTGTTGGGTCTTTGTGGCTGTCTGCAGCAGCCAGAGACAGTACATAAATGAACAGGTGTGGCTGTGTTCTAATAAAACTTTATTTCAAGAACAGGTGGCAGGCCAAAGTTTGCCCAGCCCTGATGGAAGTCGTCAGATTTGATTTGTGGTGTCATTATTTCAGCCTTACTGTTACTCTGTTAAATCAGGCTCCCTTGGTGCTGCTGCCATTTGAGTGGACAGTTTTCAGTTCTCATGTAACGAAGTAAATCAAGTTCTTTACCTGGAGCGTGAAGAAGGCTCAGTCTCTGTGCCATGGTTTTCTTCTCTGTGTGATGATAGAGATGGTAGTCTTAATTCAGTTTAGGTCTGGGGTGTTTAACAGAAAACCCAGGTGACAGTGGTTTAAATACGGCAGAGGTTTGTTTTTTTCTCCTTGAAAAGACTAGGGCCCAGCAGGCTTAGCCAGTCTGGAACCCCACAGTTGGCAGGGTCACAGGGCCCCTCCCGGGGGCCAAATGCCAGGAGCAGGGGCCGCAAGGAGCGGGTGGGCAGAGGCTGCCACTGTGTCATCCTCTCAAAGAGCTTTCCTGGGAGGTCCCCCCACCAGCCCCAGCACGTCAGCTTGTGTACCTCTTTTGTGTCCCTAGGTCAGGGGCGGTGGAACGTGCTCTGTCAGCTAGGCCGAGCTAGGGGCCATCAGGAACAGCAAGGTCAGTTCATGAGGAAGAAGGGAAAATGCTAGTTGTGTAGGCAACTAGTAGTTTTTGTCCCAGATGTTGATTTTGTAGGAAAAAAAGAAACATAGATAATTTAAAAATACCCCTTACTGTAGACATTTTGGAAGATACAGAAAACCAGAAGGAAAAGAAAAAAACCTGAGGTGTCAACTTCCAGTTTTCCAGCCTATGTGTGTCCCTTCCTTGAAATATATATATTTTAAACACAGAAGTGTAATATAAACATGCCCTTTAATAAATTCTTTGTAAACCTTGTTTTTTCCTTCGGTGTTTTGTTTGTTTCTGGCGGCATGGCATGCTGCCTGGTAGCTAGTCTGTGGTTTACTTAACAAACAGCCTGAGATCAGCTCATCAGTAAAGATGTGCACAAGACTTTGTCCCAGGGACGGACACCTGGCGAGTCAGCAGATGCAGGTGTTCTTACCTCAGGCCACTTTGCTCTTGGAAGTCTGACTGCCTAATCAGCTTGACCTTCAGTGATCAGAAATGTGCATGGCAGGCAGACCTTGGACTATAGAGGTTGCTATGCGTCTCCTCCCCTCCCCTCCCCTCCCTTCCCCTTCCCTTGATAGTTGCTAACTGTACGGTTACTGTGGATACACCTGGGTATATGCAGATATATCATCAAATAATCCCAGAGGAAAACAGATAAATTGTGACAGCATGGTGGCCTCTAGATTAGATTGCCAAGGCACTCCCATTCCACTCCCTCCATCCCCACGTCCCTTCAGGACCCACTGCCAGGTACTTTGGTTTAGAGTTCATTATCACTGGGATAATAATAATTCTAGGTGTTTGAGCTAATCGTTCCTTTTGTGCAGTAACCAAGAGGGAGATGCAGTTAAAGTCCTTTCTGCTGTGGTGTGTTTCCGTAACAAAAAGTGTACTGACCCAGCACGGCCAGCCAGGGAGGAGCACAGCCCTGCCCTCGAGGCCTGCAGGCTCTGCCTGCAACTTGCTTATTGAGTCTTGGTCTCTGTGCGCTTTGCCTGTCTCTGATCTGTAACTCAGCTGCAGCAGCTTCCATCCATGAAGCTCCTTCATTTTTTTCAAAAGTAAAGTTCTATATTTACTGTAGTATTTCCTTATGTACTTTAAAGTTTGTACAGTACTAGTGTTTTTATTAAGATTCTTGTTCTGTTAACGCTTGGCTACAGCATTGCCTAGGTTTTGAGTGGTCTGCTCCAGCTCATCCTTTCCCACGAGGCTTAAAATTTTTATTGTGGGGCTTCCCTGGTGGCGCAGTGGTTGGGAGTCCGCCTGCCGATGCAGGGGACGCGGGTTCGTGCCCCGGTCCGGGAAGATCCCACATGCCGTGGAGCGGCTGGGCTCATGAGCCATGGCTGCTGACCCTGCGCGTCCGGAGCCTGTGCTCCGCAATGGGAGAGGCCACAACAGTGAGAGGCCCGCGTACCGCAAAAAAAAAAAAAAAAAATTTTTATTGTGCACTTTTGTAGAATGTGAGGATTTTCAGCAACTCAAATTTTACATTATAGCAAAAACACCTGTAATGTTTTACCAGTGCTCAGATTGTTCTTTTATTCGGTTTTTTATACAAATAGCCCATTCCTTATAAATAATTAAGCACACATAACCAAAATGAACAATAAACACTCAGTAGTCTTATCACTGAGATCATAGATGCAAACACTGTTGTAGAGCCCTGTGGTTCTCAAACATGGGCGGGACTAAGGAGTGGGGAGGTGAGGTTCGCCCACAGAAGGACATTTGGCAGTTGGAGATGTTGTGGCGTGTGACACCTAGGTGAGGGGGTTGTTGAGGGCATGCTACTGGCGTGTTCAGGGATGCTGTTCAGCATCCTCCAGTGCTGTGGGGGACAGTCCCTGCAACAAAGAATTATTGGGCCCAGAGGGTCAGTAGTGCTGGGGTTCAGAGACCCTGATATAGACATAGATTTAGGTATTTTCCTGTGAATATCAGTACATACACTTCAGTTTTTACAAAAAATCGGACCAATTATGCATACTAATTTGTAGCCTGCTTTTAAAATTTATTATCTCATGAACATCTCTGTACATAAATATGCGCTGTCGCCGCCCTTTTTAAAGTTGCTAAATGGTACCCCACCCTGTGAAACGTCATTATTTATGTATTTCACCACTCCCCAGTGTTTGGAGATCTAGGCTGTTTCCAGCGTTTTGCTATTGGAGGCATGTTAGATTTTGTTTGTATTTTGCCTTCTGCTTGCCGTCTCCTGTTTCCCGCCTCTGCGGCACCACCCCCATACCTGGGTGCCCTTCGTGGGCCATGGTACCCCTCCCCCCAGGGGCTCTCTGCCTCTGCCACCCTGCTCAGGGCCGCCTCTCATCTCCAAGGTTTCCCTCACGTTGAACACATTTCAAAGCTAATGAAGCACCGTTGAAATGTTGACTAGATGAGTAACTTGAAATACTGTCATCCCATTTCAGTTGTAGGTATAACTTTTACTTTTTGCTTCATCTTACTTTTTGTTCCTTTTGAAAAATCTGTCTTCTGGTAAGTTACATGTGAGTTTGACCTGTGGCCCAGTTGGCTTTGCTCCCTGCCTGGGCGTCCTGCAGTCCCTGTGGCCAGTGTCCTCAGGAGGGCTGGCAGGTGGGCAGGGAAGAGGGTGCTTGGCTTTGACTGAATGAATGCCTTGGGCCCCCGGGTAGGTCGAGTAGCAGTGGTGGTGGGGACCCCTCTTTGCCCCCAAAGCTGCCCTGTGACTGGAGGTGAGGTGCAGCTTCAGAGAGGAGGGTGTCCCATCAGCAGTCGAGGCCTGGTTCCTTTCTGGAGGGCAGATGCGGGGCGGGGAGCCTGGGTGTCTGGACCAGCATCCTGGGCTGCTTTCCCACAGGGCCCTCCAGGAGCTTGTTTGCGTGGTGGTGTCTATTTTTGTGTTTCGTATGATACCATGTGAGGAAGTCCCTTGTCTACGCACATCCCAGCTGTCGTGAATAGTTTGTATATCGGGGCTTCCAGGTGGGGATTGTGTATGGCGAACTCAGTGTTTCGGGCAGCATCGGAACGGCAGGACGTGAGTAACAGGAAGTGACAGAAATGACTGAGCGTGCCAGATGCTTATTCTTGGCCACCTTTCCAAGCCCCGTGGACCGGGGAGCTATATTTAGCCGAGTATTTCCAGGTTCCTAACCCTGTGTGGACACGGCCCCTTTGCTCCTCTTTGGGTCGGTGGCTAAACTGCGCCGTGCTGATGGGCTTCTCTGCGTCTCTGGTCTACTTTGGTGACCCACAGGTTCTTGCCCATCGGCTTTAAAACTTGAGTTTTGTTTTTGCTGGGCCGCTTCAATTCTGATCCATTTTGAGCAGTTGGAAAACGTTCTGAAAGAGGGAAGAGTGGAAGGTAAGAGTTCCAGGTGATGGTGGGTGATGAGGCTGTGGGAAGCTGCGTGGGGAAGAAGTTAAAATTATAAGGATTTAGAATGAAGTAAGTGGAGTGAATTGTAGGTTATTGTAAGTACCTCTAGAGGGCTGATTTATGTCTTCTGTTTCTTGGAAGCAGAAGGCTGGGATTTTTAAAGCCATAGGCTTGGTGGTGTGACTTCACCCACATGCTAGAAATGCTCTTTGGTCACCACCTGGCCGAGTAGAAAGCCTGCAGGTCGGATAAGCTTCTCGGTGATGAATTCCTGTTGTCTGAGCTTTGTCACAGGAGAAGTTTCACCCAGATCCCCAAGTACCACGGAGCCTCAAGTAGTCTGCGCGTAGATGCGGGTGATTTTTGCCCAGTGGCGTCAGATGGCGCTTCAGGCACGTGTTGACCAGATGCCCCCATGGGCTGCTGGGTGTCTCTTGTACCCAGGTGTCTGCTGTGACTGCCGTCTCTCTGTGGGAGCAGCTGGGGAGCCAGCCTTTTGCTCTCATCGTTGCCTCACATGCCCTGAGCTGTGCTGGCCTTCGGACCAGCGCCTTCCTGCTGGAGGACAGCAGGTGACAGCTCCAGGCACGAACAGCAATAACGGCCTCTCTCATTCACCGGGGCCGTGACCCTGAGGTTAAGAAGCTGAGGACTAGAGGACCAAGGCATCTGTCCCAGTGTCCCTCTGATGGCTCAGTCTGTTGTAACTGCTGTGCTGTACTGTCCTCTCTCCACACCTCTCATTCTATCACTGGGCTTACTGAGCTCGCTTGGCCTTTGAGCAGCAGGATGTGTGTCTCTGTGTGCTTTGAGAATCCTCAAAAAGGAATTTTCTGGGGTTTGATGTTAGCTTCTGGTAGCTGCCACCCCAGTGGTTGACCAGGGGGTGTGTTGGGAGAGAAGGTTTTTTTTGGTCTCTAAAAGCTTCGTTCTGAGCCGTCCAGCCAGCGCGCCTCCCCCTTTCTCCCTTCATAAAGCATCAACTTCATTTTCACACACTCAGCCAGCTCTTTTAGGATTCAGAAATCTACTTTGAGATAAGAAATTTGAGAGGCAAATTAGGAACAGTTGTGTCTGCTATGAAGTGCATGGCAGCCAGCAGAGGTGGGCGGGGAGTGTGACTGCCACGCGAGTGCCCGGAGGGGGGCGTTCTGTGTGGTGAGTGAATGAACGCATGATCGCCAAGTTCAGGCTGCTGGAGATTCCCCGGTTTTACCAGCAGAATCTGTCTGCAGGCTGACACAATTCCATTCTGTGGGGCTAAGCTATAACCACAAGGCAAACTATAAATTTATACTGTAAACCATAAGTACAGTAAATTGTACGTACTCTGTATGTGTGTGTGTGTAAATACTATAAACTATAAGTACAAAACATAGTGTATGTCTCTAGCCCTAGCTTGGATATTTTAGCATATTTTTGTGCCAAAACATTTAACATTTTAAAAAATTATTAAATATTTCAGGCATTCAAAAAGTAACATAGTGAACAACTGTGTACACTTCCCAGCCCGAGAAAGAAACATTATGGATGTACTTGGAGTCCTTTATATTCCCTTTCTTATCCCGTTCCCTTCCTGCCCTCCCTCCCCTGAGGTCACCCCCATTCTGAGTTTGCAGTTTATCATTTGTTTGTGTCCTTTTTTATACTTTCTCTACTCATATATGTAGGTATAAACAATACATAGTATTGTTTAATCAGTTTAAAAACTTCTAATAAATGGTGTCACACTACACATCTCCTGCAGCTTGCTTTTTTCTCACCCAGTATTGCGTTTCTGAATTTTATCCATGTGGATACATTCATCTTTAGTTAAGTGGTTCAAGGTTTAAAATGACAGATTCCTGATTTCTAGAATTAAATCAGAATTTCCAGGGAGTGGGACATGAGCCTCAGAACTTTTCGCAGGTACAGTGAGTTGAGGCTCACGATGCTCCAGGGTTGTTTTTGTGGCTTACATTGGGGTCCAGTGTATGACGTGTCCCACTGTCGACTTGTTTCCCAGATTTCAGCCTTGCAGACAGCGCTGCCGGGAACAGTCTTATACTAGTCTTCCTGGGCACACAGCACGAGTTTCTTTAGAGTGTGCTTCTAAGGGTAGAATTGCCAGGTGTGCACGTCTTTAGCTTGATGCGATATTGTCAAATTGCTCTGCAAAACTTTAAATTTTTTAAGCGACCCGCCAACAGTGGTAACTTGTGAGTGATGTTATTTCCTTTTATAATGTAGCCAGGCTGATGGCAAGGTGATGAAGTCTCATGAACGAGATAAAATCTTGGCCATGCCCAGCATCTGGATAGACACCCCAAGCCCAGCACGTCCAGAATTGCACTGCTGCTCCCCACCCCGGCTCCCAGCTGCCGAGCCGGCTCAGAGCCGTCCCCTCCCAGGGTGGCGGCCTCTCCCCCGCTGCTCCAGGGGTCTTTGTGGCTCCTGTCTGTACATTCTGTCAGGAAACCCCTTGTCTTCAGGAGGCGTCAGAGTCCCGCTCTCCCCTCCCCTTCATCTCTTGATGGGATTGCTGAGCACGCTCCCACAAGGTTTCCCGACTTCTGCCCTACCTGCTACGCCCAGTTTTCAATAATGCAACCAGAACGATGCTTTTTAAACCCAAGTCAGATGTCAGCCTTCTGCTCAAAAGCTCCACGGCCCCCATTTCACTGGGGCTAAAAGCCAGAGCTCTTACAGGTGCCCCCAGGGCACTCTGGGCCCTGTCGCTTCTCCAGACTGCCCTGCCTCTCTCCCCAGCGACCTCTCTCCCCGGCTCACTCGCTCCAGCCACTGGCCGCGCTCCTGCTTCAGGCTCTTCTCTTCCACACCCTTCCAGTCTTTTCCAGTGAGGCCTACCTCAGTCTCCTGACCTCCTTCTTCTGGTCTCTCTCCTCTCCCCATAGACTTTATCACCAGTACTACTCTCTGTGCTATATAATTTACTTCTTTATTATGGTATTTATTTCCTGTCTGAATTTGAATGTAAGCTCCAGGGGAACAGGGATCTTGTCTGTTTGTTGGAACGGAAGAGTGACTGAATTTATTTCTGAGAAGAAAGGAAGAATTTGGAACCTCCAGATGAGGGTTGAGCATGGGAGAGGAGGTGAGGTTGAGGCCTCCGGGGGTGGTGGGCAGTTGGTGGGAGGACTTGTTTTGGTGTGTGCGTGGGCCTGTCCGGTGGGCAGTGGGATCTGTGGGTCTGGAGCGGCGGGGCAGCTTGTCTTGAGGGTGTTTCTGGTTGCTCCCGGAGAGTACCTGCTGTCTGCGGGCGTTGGGGCCGGCCCACCGCAGAAGTACAGAGCTGTTTGCAGGCAGGACTGAGGTTCACAGCTGACGTAAGGTGTGGCTTCACTGATTTCTCAAGCACTGTTGTGTACAGAAGCGAGTCCTGCCATTTCCGGTGCTCTGTCTTGTGCAGGTGTGACTACCAGCCCAAGTGTCACAGCCGGAAAACAGCGAGCACTGTGACCCTCATGTCACGTGGGGAGGACCCAATTTCGTTTTCTTTGAGATTATGTACCCAGGGTATGTCCGCATAATATTTCCTTGGCAAATCAGATGTGAATTGCATGAGTTTGTGCCACCTACAAATAAAGGACTTTAGCAAGGTAAGATTATACTTTTAATCAGTGCTGAGTGAGACCACACGTGCCCCTGTTCTTAAGAAATACAGCATTGTTCTGAATGCTTAACATTTAATTTAAACATATTAGTTATTAGAAAATGTTGATTGTGGTTACTTATTTTTAATTAAACCTTTTAGTTCGAGATCATTGTAGATTCACATGGAATTGAAATAATACAGAGATCCTTTGTGTCCTTTACCCAGTTCCGTCCGTTGGTAGCATCTTGCAAAACTAAAGTAAAATATCACAGCCAGGAAGTTGATATTGGTACTGTTAAGATCCAGGTTTCCACCTCCACAAGGATCCCCTGGTTGTCCTTTTATAGCCACACCCACTCCCGTTCTTATCCCCTGGCAACCATCAATCTGTTCTGTATATCTGTAATTTTGTTATCTCAAGAATGTTCTGTAAATGGGATCAGGTAGTATGTAACCTTTCGGGATTGGCTTTTTCACCCAGCAGAGCTCTTTGGAGATCCCTGCAGGTTACTGTGTGTATGATAGTTTCTTTTTATACAGAGTGGTGTTTCATGGAATGGGTGTGCCACTGTGAGTTTAATCATTTACCACTGAAGGACATCTGGGTTGTTTCCAGGTTTTGGTGCTTATCAATAAAGCTGCTATAAACGTTCATGGACAGGTTTTTTGTGTGAACATAGGTCTTCATTTCTTGGGAGAAATGCCCAAGAGTTGTAATCCCAGGATTGTCTTGTAGTTTCATGTTTGGTTTTTAAAGAAACTGCCGAACTGTTTTGCAGAGCGGCTGTACATTCCCCCCAGTATGCGCCAGTTTCTGGACATCTTCATTTGGTGGTGTCACTTTTTTCTTTCAGCCATTCTCGTAGGTGTATAGTCATATTGTGATTTTAATCAGCATTTCCTGAATGGCTGTTGATGTTGAATTTGCCTCTGTATACCCTGTGACACTGTGGGGATGTGGCTGGCAGGGGTGAAAGTCCCTACCTGGTGTTCTCTGGGCAACACGTGGCCGATGCTGGAGCCTTATTGCTGCCTTCGTGGTGGGCGTGGGGGCCACAGTTGTTTCCGTTTGGCTGGAGTAGAGTGGTTATTGGCTGCTCTCCCACTGTTGATTCTGCCTTGTTAGGCTCCCCTTTCCTGGAGCCATGGCCGGAGAGGGCAGGCTTTTGGTGAGCTTTTAAATTCTTTCTGTACTCCTTGGTGTTTCTGGCTGGGCTTCTTCAGCTCCATGTTTAGGATGTCAGGGGCAAACAGAGACCCGAGAGAACTCAGTGCCTTGTCATTCCTCAGGCCCTCTTCTCTCCACCCTTCAGAGCCTTTGCATATTTTTTTATATCTAAGTCCAGGGTTTTAGCTGTACTTAGCCAGAGGAATAAGGAAAAGTATGTCTAACTGTCTTCCCGGAATCAGAAGTCTGCTGGTTACTCTTATTATTTTTGGATCTGTGAAATCTGATGACCCAAGGCTGCATGTCTGCCCTGCCTGCTTGCCCTGCTTGTTGTGGCCTTTGGCCCATCCCAGGCTCAGGGCCTCACATTTATTACTGCTAAGGTGGTTTGGCTTGGCCTGTAGTCCCAGCGTGACAAAGTTTGCAGGAGCTCCATCT
Source organism: Pseudorca crassidens (assembly GCF_039906515.1). NCBI lineage: Eukaryota > Metazoa > Chordata > Mammalia > Artiodactyla > Delphinidae > Pseudorca > Pseudorca crassidens. Next base: position 6,846,801 of record NC_090301.1, on the reverse strand, counting down.
TTTTGTCATTTAAGGTCTCATTTACAAATGAGAGGCACATCCAAATCCGTGGTAAGGAATTGCTGGACGGGACTTTGCTGGTGAATCGTGGATCGCCCTTGTCATCGTCCCCCAGATCGTATTTCTCCACCCTCTATTTTGAACTCTTGGGAAACCTGGTTGGAGTGGGAGGGGCAGCGGTCGGGTGACTCAGTGAGATGTCCGTGTCATCCTTGCACTGATCCTCCAGGCCAGTATTCCTGTCAAAAAGGAAATGCAACGCACCAGACGTTGCCTGCTCCGAGTGAGCCTAGGAGAGCTCTTGGCGACTGCCGGTTCCTTCCCTGCATTCAGCCCCTCCATTCCTGGCATCGCTCACATGGCAGTCTTGCCTGGAATCCAGGTGGGGACCCGCTGCCCAGGGTCCTGGCCCCCTGCTTCATTACTTGTGGGACTTTGGGCAAGTCACTCGGCAGGCCTCAGTTTCCTCTCCTGATAACCTCCTCCATCACGTGGTGGGGAAGCTGGGACAAGCAGACACCTGTCAACACCTAGCAGATTTCCCAGCATTGCCAAGCGCCCGGCCAAGGGGAGCTGCTGCTGACATCCTCTTGGTTGCTTCCCTGTCCTGTCCGCTCCTGTGTGTGTAACTCAAGCGTCCACCTTCTCCATTGAGACATCATATCTGTGTGTTTCCAGCATGTCTCCTTTTTCTCCTTGATTTCTCAAAGATCACTGCCTGGGGTTTAGTAACCTCCCCGGCTAATTCTTCCCAGGACATTGGAAGATATTTGTCTGACTTGGGTGTCTTAGATTCATTTAGAGTATCTAGCATTTTCTCATATTTCCAGGAAGATCATTTCTATGAAAGGATGGGAACAAAAATTAATAAAAAATATAGAACTTAAAAAGTTCTTTTTTTGTTTTTAGCATATATTATAAACTTAAGGCTTTATTTTTAAAATAATTATAATGAATACATGCACAAGGTAAAGAGCTCAAAAGGATGAAAGGTATAAAGTAAGTTTCCCAGCCCCTCAGAAGCCCCCTCCCAGAGGTGACTAAGTTACTTTTTCCTGTACACCCAGACTATTCCTGCAGTTTGTTTTGAGCATTTAACAATGTATCTTAGAGGCTGATCCCTGTAAGGGCATGAAGAGTAAGTAGCTTCAGTCTGTTTAAGGCTGTGTAGGCTGCCGATATATGAAGGTGCCATGATTTATGTCGCCAGCATCCTACCAGTCATACCTTGATCAGTATTTCAGTTGTTCCTTTTGTCTTTACAGTGAACTTTCATGAATTACCTCGTATACACTCCATGTCAGTGCTCCTGAAGGCATATTTGTAGAAGCACTATTGCTATGACAAAGATGTATATTTTAAAGTTTGCTAGATTTCACCAGATGTTCTCTGTAGGAGTTTATTTATTTACACCTCGATGTATGAGACTCGACAGAGCGCGTTATCAAACTTGTGTAGGTAAAAGATAGGTATCTTGTAATTTTAAGTTGCATTTATCTTATGAGTAAGGCTGACCACTTTTCCTGTGTTTAAGATCTGTCCACTATTTTAATATAGCTCTGCCAGTCTCTCATGTTCCTGTATACACTTCTGTCTTCTTTTGCCTCTCTTGTGCATTTAGTTTTCTAAACAGACTTTATCCAAGGCTCTGGGTAGCTATGCCGTTTGTCTTTTTTTTTTTGTTTTGTTTGGTGCAGGGTGCTGTGTTGGGTCTTCGTTGCCACGCGCAGCTTCCTCCAGCTGTGGCAGGCGGGGGCTGCTCTTCGTCGCAGTGCGCGGGCTTCGCATCGCGGTGGCTTCTCTTGTTGTAGAGCGAGGGCTCTAGGCGCGCGGGCTTCAGTAGCAGCACGCAGGCTCAGTAGTTGTGGCACGTGGGCCCTAAAGTGCGCGGGCTTCAGTAGTTGCGACACCTGGGCTCAGTGGTTGCGGTGCGCGGGCTCTAGGGTGCGTGGGCTTCAGTAGTTGTGACTCACGGCCTCAGTAGTTGTGGCGCACGGCCTCTAGTTGTGGCTCGTGGACTCTAGAGCGCAGGCTCAGTAGTTGTGGCGCACAAGCTTAGTCGCTCCGCAGGATGTGGGATCTTCCCGGCCCAGGGCTTGAACCCGTGTCCCCTGCATTGGCAGGCGGATTCTTAACCACTGCGCCACCAGGGAAGTCCCTGCCATTTTTCTTTTGATTCAGTTACATGGTTAGTTTTATTCCGAGTTCTATATTCTTTTACTGAAGTATAGCACACATATGGAAAAGTGTATTGATTATAGCATCTACAGGTTGATGAATGTTCCGGATCAAGGAACAGAACGTTAGCAGCCTCCAGTAGCTCTCTTTTGTACCCTTCTCCCCAAAAGCAACTCCTGGAAGTAGCTAGCTTCTAACCCTATAGATTAGTTTTACTTTTTTTTTTTTTTTTTTTTTTGCTGTACGCAGGCCTCTCACTGTTGTGGCCTCTTCCGTTGCGGAGCACAGGCTCCGGATGTGCAGGCTCAGCGGCCATGGCTCATGGGCCCAGCCGCTCTGCGGCATGTGGGATCTTCCCGGACTGGGACACGAACCCGTGTCCCCTGCATCGGCAGGCGGGCTCTCAACCACTGCGCCACCAGGGAAGCCCTACTTTTTTTTTTTTTTTTAACTTTGTACGTGCATAATGAACTTATATGAATAGTATATATATATTTTTGTGTCTGGCTTCTTTCAGCATTGTAAAACTCATCACATTATTACATGTAGCAATAGGTGGTTCATTCTCATTGCTCTGCAGTATTCCATTGTACTAATACATTATAGGTTATTTATCCACTTTACCCATGCAGGGAATTTGGGTTGTGTCTAGTACGGGCCTCTTAAGAGTAGTGATGCCATGAAGTCCTTGTCTGTGTCTCGACGAGGAGATATGTTTGTATTTCTGTTGGGCCGATGGGTGGAATTGCTGAGCCATAGGGTGACTGTACCAACTTGCATTCCCACCAGAACCGCGTGAGAGTTCTGGTTGCTCTGCATCATCGCCAGCACTCCATACTGTCTTTTGACACTGAGCGCTTTTTTTAGCTCAGCCACCATGAAAGGTGTACCACATGGGGGGTTTTAATTTCTACTTCCCAGATGACTAATCAAGTTGGGCACCTTTTCGTGTCCCTTATTGGTGACTTGTGAAATAACTGTTGTGAGATAACTGTTGAAGTCTTTTGTCCGTTTTCCTGTTAGTTGGTCTGCTTCTCTTCTTACTGACTTTTAAGTTTTTCTACCTCAGGAGAATTCCAGCAAGTGTCTAAGAATTCAGATCTGTTTATTGTGCTTCTGGCCTCCTCAGAGGATTATGTGAGAAATACTTCCACTGTTTTCCCTGCTCTTCCTCTGGGATACCCTTTCTGTTTCATTCATGTTCTGACTTCAGGGTATGTGTTGTGCTTTCACTCTTCAGTTTGTGGGTTTCCACGTGGCTGTCTGTCTTCTCGCCCCATCGTATTCCTCTGCTCCGTCCCTTAATACCACGTCTGCTTATTCCAGTCATGGACCTAGCCCGCTGAGTCTCTGTGCTGTCGCTGATTTGTTCTAAGTTCACGTTATTACCCTACTTTTAATTTGCATTTACCTTCTAAGTTCATTGAGTTGTGTGAACTGTTTCTTACCATACAAATTTGCTTGAAAAATTTAGAGTATCTTTTAGTCTCTAAAGTCTTTTCTGTGTGAAGGCTAGGATTTGGAGATAGTTCTAGCTTTTTCGCACCATTCCTTGGTTTCTAGGAGTTACAGTATTGGCTGCAGCCCAAACAAAGGGACACTCTTATTATTCCTTAGGGCATCTCCCCTGAATCCTGCCTTCTTCCTGCCTCGGACTCATCCAACACCTGCTTCTCTCCTGGGTCCTGTCCTGCCTGCTGTGTCTCCAAAACCAAGGGGTTCATTCAGTAGGAAGTCCTGTCCAAGGCTTCTCTCTCAGAAACAGCCTCCCCTCTCCCTTCCTCCTGAGGAGACCCTCCCAGCCTCATCTCTCCCATGAAGCTTCCCCAGGGCTGGAGGACTCTTGAGGAGCTTGCAGGCGACCAAAGGGAGGCGGAGCCTCCAACGGAATGGAGTGATGAGCCGTCTTGTTGGCAACTAAGAAATACGGCTTCTGTCTCAAGGTGGCAGGGCGTGGTCGGAGAGAAGCAGAGGTTGATTTTTATTTGATGGGCGTCCTCTGTGATGATTCTCATGATCGGGAGGTGGACTCTTGGCACCAGAATGGTCTCAGGGAGATTTGCCCACATGAAAAGCCATCTTTTAGTTCCATCAAAGAGAAAATACCCTAAGGTCAGGACCTAGAGCCTGAAGTAGCACCAAGAGTAATGGTGGTGGGGTGTTTACGTACGAGGCGCTGTTCTCAGCACCTTACGTGGTCCCTGCCCCACACTTCACAGCACCGCTAGGATGTGACAGCACCATTAATAGTGCCGGTTTTCAGGTGAGCAAGTGGAGGCACAGGCAGCTGCTCCACGTTACACATCTCACAGGGCTTCAGACCAGGGGTGTGTTGGGCCCCCTGCTGGGTCCTGTGCACATTTGGCCCCGTTCAGTCCCGTGACAACCCTGGCAGGTGACTTCTAACACCTCTCCTTTTCCAGAAGGGAAACGTTTCCCAAACAGTCAGTGGCCAGGTGGGATTCTGTCTGAGGTATCTTCAAACAGGCGCAAGAGTTTAAACAAAGAAGGCTGAAAACCAGGTTCTTGGACATTCATCTGTTGGTCAAGACCTAAAATAGGATGGGCATAAAAAATCTCATTGTTCTCTTCTGTAGATATCATAGTAACTCCTAATAAATCCCTGAGTTATGCAAAATAAATGTACTATTTTTCTGTAACTGTATTTATTATGCTCATAAAAATGTTCAAGTATGAAAACTCACCCTGGAGTGAATTATAAAGAAGTGTTTGCTGAGATCTTATAGACTTACAGATGCTGATGAAAATTCCTTATGCACCGACCCCAGGCCATTGGCGGTTGCCAGGCTGCCATGGCCTTCCGTGACCACCTGGTCCAGAGCACCCACCAGCCCCCTTGCACATGACCCGCTTCCTGTCAGTGTCTGAAATTGTTTTGTGGTTTGTCTGTCTCTCCTCAGTGCAAGTTCTGTGTGAGTAGGAACCTTGCCTGTCATGGCCTTGGGAGCCCATGTCCAGAGCAGACACTTGGCCTGCGTCTGCTGGGAGGGTGGGGTACAGCCGCCTGCCGTGCTCTCCAGGAGTGAAAGAGCAGCTCCCACCACCTGACCCCAGGAGGGTGCGGCTGCTCCAGGCCTCTGTGTTCTGTCTTTCTGTCTCCCTGCACCCTCTCCTAGGCTTACCTCTTTTACACCCAGCCTGGTCCCTACGTGGAATTATCGTGGTTACCCCGGTCATGGAAGAATGAACAGCACCGTGCATTTGTGACCCAGTTCTATTTACCCCCTTCTGTGATTAAGCTTTGTAGGTAGTTTATGGAAATCACGGAAGAGATAATCTATAAAATACTATTTCTAAATTTTCTGAGCCAGAAACATGATCATCTAATAACTTAAGTTGGGTATTCCTAAATTGGATCTTTCTATATAAATTAAAGCTCTAAAATGGGCAAACATCTAAAAGTTAAATAACGTATTTTATAGGTGAATCCATGAGGAAGCAGACATTTTCCTAACACTGCTGGTGGGAATGCGAAATGGTACAAACCCACTGGAGGGAAATTTGGCAATAGCAGCAAAATTACGTATGCATTTATTCTTTGTCAGGGCAGTTCTACTTCTAGGAATTTATTCCAGAAATACCCCAGTAAAAAAATGAAAAGATCCACGTAAAGGCTGTTCATTGTGCTGCTGTTCGAAATAGCAAAGGATTTTCAGTAACATAGACCTTCCGTGAACAGGGACTGGTTGAACAGACTCTGGTGCTTCTATGCAGTGGAGCACCGGGCAGCTGTTGGAAGAATAAGGAATCGCGGTCTTTTGCTAAGGAGTGATGGCCAGGATGTGTGCAGCTGACCCTTGAACAGCGCAGAGGTCAGGGACCCTGACCCTCCGCGCAGTTGGAAGTCCAGGTATAATTTATAATCGGCCCTCCTTTGCTGCGGTTCTTCCCTAGCCATGGTTCACATCTGTGGATTTAGCCAACCATGTGTCATGGAATATTTGCTGTTGGAAAAAACCTGCGTGTAAGTGGACCCTTGTAATTCAAACCTGTGCTGTTCAAGGGCCAACTGTGATTAAATTAAAAAAGCAGAGAGTGGACAGAAGGGTCTCTGGTATGCTACTGTTTTGAAAAGAGAGAATATGAATATATACATGTATTTGCATGTATCTTACAAATGGGAGGATAAACCATACTTGTATTTAGTTTTCAAGCTGCCTTTTGGGAAGGGAGGGAACTAGGATGAGGGACACATAAAATCAATGCCTTATTTTGTCAGTTTGACTTTGGGTCCATGTAGCTATTTTACAGCATTATAAAAATAATTAGGTAAAAGGTTTTGACTTAAAAAAATTTTGATAGACATTGTCAAATTTTTCTCTAAAAGGTTTATACTCTGTTTCCCTCCTATGAGTACTTGAAGAGAACTCTCTTCTCTCACACCTTTTCCAACACTGGATTATTGTCTCTAAGAACTGTGCCAATCTGATAGGTGAAAAATAGTTTGCTGTTTTCATTTGTGCTCCCCAGTGATGAGAGTGATTAAGCATCTTTTCATTCCTTTATTAGCCATTTTGTATTTCTTTTGTGAAATGCAAGTTCATAGCCTTTTTTTCTATTGATTTATAAAATCTCTATATGTTGTAGGTATAATTTTCATTTGTTGATTATTACCAGGTTCATGACCTCATTTCTAGTTAAATTGTTCAGGCCTGACTGTAGTAGCTGGTTGTTGTTCTGTTGTCATACAGTAAAAGGTTTTTTTAAAAGAACATTTATGTATGATAGGCTTGAAATGCACAGGAAATTCCTCCAGTAACTGTGGATCAGACTTCCCTAAACTGTTCAAGTGCTACGTGTCAGCTTGTGAGCTCTTTGGTGCAATGGAAACTGTGTTTTCTTTTCCTTTAAAAAAAATTGCTGGTACTTTCCTGGTGGTGCAGTGGTTAAGAATCCGCCTGCCAATGCAGGGGACATGGGTTCGAGCCCTGGTCCGGGAAGATCCCACGTGCTGCAGAGCAACTAAGCCCATGCGCCCCAACTACTGAGCCTGCTCTCTAGAGCCCGCGAGCCACAACTACTGAGCCCATGCGCCACAACTACTGAAGCCCGTGTGCCTTGAACCCGTGCTCCACAACAAAGAGAAGCCACCGCAATGAGAAGCCCGTGCACTGCAAGGAAGAGTAGCCCCTGCTTGCTGCAACTAGAGAAAGCCCACATGCAGCAGTGAAGAGCCAACGCAGCAATAAATAAATAAACGAATAAATAAAATTGCCTATGACTGATTACCGTGTCTCAGTAGTAGATAGTTGGTAAATGTCCACTTGAGTTGATTTTGGTGAATCTGTAATCTAAATTTGATTGTCTTTTTGGTTTGAGATTGTTCTTGCCTTTTAATGACCCATGATAACCATCTTTATGTTCTGTTCAATTGAATACCTGAATGAAACAGTACTTTTTCATGAAAAAAGAAAGTATATAGTGAAGGTAGGTTTTTAAAAAGTTTTCATAGTTGCTAGCATTTGTCTTCTGCTCATGGACATGTTGCATGTTTCTTGTTTCTTTCTCTAGGTCATCACTCCATGTAGGAAACTCATCCTATGTGCAGATAACAGAAAAGAGATGGAAGACTGGATCGCAGCGCTGAAGACGGTCCAGAGCAGGGAGCACTTTGAGGTTAGGGGAGGAAGCCCTCCCTTTTTGTCGCCCTCCCCCTTGTATTCTGCCATATGAATGTCCCCCATGCTGGGCCGTTATGGTCTGGAGCTCACTTTCTCAGCGTGCTCCTTGCAAACTTAAGGCTTGTTGCTCATCTTTGGGCCATCGGGCAGTGACCCTGTCTGATTTCTTATTGAATCTCGTCCAAGTTACTGTGTTTAGGGAGGTCAGAGGGTTGCCTCATCTTTGCCATCTTTGTTCTTTGTTTGCAGCCTACCCAGTACAGCATGGACCACTTCTCAGGGATGCACAACTGGTACGCCTGCTCCCACGCGAGGCCCACCTACTGCAATGTGTGCCGAGAGGCTCTGTCTGGGGTCACGTCCCACGGACTGTCCTGTGAAGGTACGAACGATGAGTTTCCCCCTGGGAAAAGTGGCCTGAGGTTTGACATGACAGAGCCTTAGGAATCCAAGCACAGTCCCCTCAGGTCAGTCAGGAGTAGAGTGGCTTGTATGACTCCACCCTTGTTTACTGTGCCTGCTCAGGAGTCTTTGATAAATTATTATTTGTAGTAACGGAACAAAGTAAAAAGAAGGGAATTGGTAGTAATGAGACACAAAGAGGAAACCTAGAGGACACAGGGAAAAAGGAGTTAAAGTCTCTCTCAGCCCTTCTCTGGGTAAATGGTCCTCCAGATCTAGAGGATAGAGCCCTGGGCTTGGGCAGGAGCAGAGAGAGGTGGACCGTGGCCCCGGGCCCAGTTCCCACCTGCCGCCTGATGTCGTACAGCCTGTGAGCTTAAGAATGGTTTTTACAATTTTAAAAGGTTGAAAAATATCAAAAGAAGGCAACTGTTTTGTGACGCAGAAAATCCCGTGAAACTTAAATTTCAGTGTCCGTATGTGAAGTGTGGCCACGGCGGCCCTTGTGCTGCGGGGACAGAGCCGAATGGTTGGCCCGCGGAGCCTGAGCTGCTTTGTCTCCGGCCCTTCACAGAAAGCCTGCCGCCCCCTGGCCAGGCTGGATGCCTGGTCTCCCTGTGAGCAGTCTCTGCACGCATCCTGGTGGTTTCGTTTATGAGTAAACTAACCATATATGTTGGTTCCCAACTTTCCCAGGAGAGCAGGGCAGTCCACCCCAGACCATGGCCGCAGCTCCGAGGGTTAACGTGTTCATTCTCTCACAGTGTGTAAGTTTAAGGCCCACAAACGCTGTGCTGTGCGTGCGACCAGTAACTGCAAGTGGACCACGCTGGCCTCCATCGGGAAGGACATCATCGAGGACGAGGACGGGGTATGCCCGGGGACCCTGCACGGCCCTCCTAGCACCGGGGCGAGAGGCACGCCCACCACCTCCCGCCTGTGCTCAAGTTTCTTTCTTGAGGACAGTGAGGGCAGGGTTTCCCTTGGTTGGTTACGCTGGTGTCTGGGGGCCCCGAGCTCTGGCCAGTCCCTGTGAGTTGTGGATGCCGGCAGGGAGCAGTGGGCTGGACAGGGCTCTGCAGACCCTGCCCCACCCCCTCGTGGAATTCATTTTGGAGCATTTTTGCCTGAGGGTCCCCTTGGCCTGCGTGGAGGCTGTGAGGACGCCCCCGGTGCATGTCTCTGTGTGGCTTGCAGATCGCCATGCCTCACCAGTGGCTGGAGGGGAACCTGCCCGTGAGCGCCAAGTGCACAGTGTGTGACAAGACCTGTGGCAGCGTGCTGCGTCTTCAGGACTGGCGCTGCCTCTGGTGCAAGGCCATGGTGAGCGAGCGCAGCTGCTGGGCAAATGCCAGATGGGCACAGGCTGGCCGGGTCCGAGAGCACAGCTCCTGCAGAGGCAGGGCTGGGGAGAGCTCTGGGGTGTGGGAGGGATGCCGGCGCCCCCTGTGACGAGCGGGTCCGTGTTCCAGGTGCACACGGCGTGTAAAGAATCCTTACTGACCAAGTGCCCGCTGGGCCTGTGCAAAGTGTCGGTCATCCCGCCCACCGCTCTCAACAGCATCGATTCTGATGGTGGGTACCACATGCTCTCCCGTCTCAGCCATTTCCTCGTGCTTCCTTCTCCAGGCCTTCTCCCCTCCCCCGCTCTGGAATTGGTTATGTCAGTGATTTTGAGATGCGGTCGGGAAGAGGTCAGGCCCAGCCACTGTGGGGAGAGGAGAGGAGGTGATGAACAGTGTCCTGACAGCTGGGCTTCTGGGCACCTTGGACTCAAGGCCAGGACCTTACTTGAAGGTGGGTCCATTGGCTATTGAGTAGAAACCGAGTCTAAGATGCTTCTCCGTCTTTGACATGGGCTGTCCGTCAACTAGGCTCGTCTAGTAGCTGATATTACACGCTCTTCCGCCTCTGCGCTCGCTTGTCCAGATGGTACATGATGATGCATATTAACAAATGTTGGTGGGAACTTGGGAACCGGGACACGTGTCTCAGGAAGTCACCTCTGCTAGATTGAGAGCAGTGTCTGACATTTAGAGTCCTGCAAAGGTGAGGTCAGACCAGATGAGGACTCACTTCCCTCTACACGGGGGATGGCGTTGTGGAAACGTGGATTAATGTCTTGCTGGTTTCCTGGGTGTGTATGTGTAAGTTGTAGGTCCCACGGGGGGTGTCTACTTGGTACACGGTTGAGGGCGCCCTGATGTCTTTCGTGGCTTTCAGATTTTCTTGTGTCCTTTTCCATCCTCACACCTAGGCTTCTGGAAGGCCACGTGTCCTCCATCCTGCACGAGTCCATTGTTGGTCTTCGTCAATTCAAAAAGTGGGGACAACCAGGGTGTGAAGTTCCTCAGAAGATTTAAGCAGCTGCTGAACCCTGCCCAGGTCTTTGACCTCATGAATGGAGGACCACACCTTGGGTAGGAAGCTTGTAAAATATATCTTTCTTGGAGTTTAAAAAGCGTTCGAAGAAAATGCGTGCTTATTTAAAGATTCAAAGATACAGAAAATTTAAAATAGGAAATAAAAGTTACCCTTCCCAAATTCCACTGGCAGAGGTGTCCACTCTGAATGTTTCATAGAGTTGTGTGTCCTTCCAACATTCCAGTGTGTGTTTCAGTCATGTGCACACACAGATTTTGAAACCAGGTGGAGGCCTAGGTTACCTGCCCTTGTGCGGTGTGCTTTTTATGGGTGTCAGCCGACAGCAGTGTGGATGTGTTCTGATGTCAGTAGTTACAGATCTGCCTCATTTTTTTGAACGGCTGCTTAGTATCGAGTAGGAAGCTTTTCTCCAGTGAGGCCAAAAGGGAGATTTTTCATTTTAGAGGGCACTTGAGTTTACTTAAGTTGCAGGTGCCATGACATGCAGATGTGCAAGGCCCCGTGTATCTGGCAAAGTAAGAGACCTGATGTGTGCTTTCTAGTTTTATACGATCCAGAGGTTTGTGGAAAACGTTTGCTTTTGTAAATTCTGGCATTTGAACCAACTCCTTCCCTGTTTGGAAGCACCGGCTCCAGGTGGGAGCTCTGCGAGCCTCGTGGCGCGTGTGGGAGGTGGTGTAGGATGTTTGCAGCGGACAGTGCCCGCAGAGCCTGCTCTCTGGGGTGGGGGTGGGGTGTGCTCCTGGGAGGTTCCCTGGAGGGTGTTGGTTTTGGAGCTGGGTGCTCCTGTGACCTGAGCCTGGGTCTGGTTGGAGAGACCTGCTGTTGGAGAATGGTCACCGGCGGCAGCTCTCTAGCCTGTTTCCTTGGTGACAGCACCCCCTTCCCTGGAGGGACCCTGGAGGTGCCCTGCGGGGATGCACCAGACAGGTGCAGGCCGCTGCTCCCCGAGGTGCCAGGGATGTTGGAGGAATGCCACGAAGGGGTGTTGGGCAGGGCGGGCTGCACAGTAGGACGGCGGAATGAGCATGTGTTCATTTGGAGAAGCATGCAAACCCCACAGCTAGTAGTAGGCGTTAAGGACGAGACAGGACGATTCAGGTGCAGACCTACAGAGGTGCGGTGCGCTTGGCTTAGACAGGTCCCGTTTCTGGGAAGCAGCCTTGCTCTCACACTGTTCCTAAGAAAACTTAGAGATACTGCTTCATTTTCCTGATTCCTGGCCTTGACGTGTCCCCTCTTCTCCAGAGAGCGGGAGGCCTGAGGGAGGTCAGTGTTCTTAAAGGACACGTGTGGCTGCTTCTCTCCCAGCCTGAAGGTCAGGTGCAGCCTCGCCCCTCTGTTACGTCCCGAGTTCCCTGTCACCTGGTCCTGTTTGTTGTCTGAGGCCTTCCCCCAGCTCGGTCTGTGCTGGATGCAAAGCCCGGCCAAGGGGGCGCCCTGCCTGCTGGGGACGGGTGCGGACGGACAGTCCAGGCCCAAGGCAGGCGATCTGTCTCGTTGGCAGTGTGGTGTGCAGGTTCTTTGGGAACCAGGAGAAGGGGCTTATGAGTCAGATGGGGGTCTCAGTTTCCCCGCCGAGCTAGCATTTGAGGAGAGTTCGTGGTAATGGGGAGGGAGGCAGGGAGCCCTCTAGGCAGAGGGTGGGCTGTGTGCAGAGGTGCAGACACATGGTGGCAGCTCCTGGCCAGGGAGGGCCGTGGGGGCCGCTGAGAGGTTTGAACCTCTCCTGGAAGCAAGCGGCCCCTTCCAAAGCCGGACACCTGACGACACTGGTTTTGGGAAGATGAGGCTGGTAGCACGAATTGGAGGCATCTTGAAGGAGACGAGAGGCAGGTAGGAGGCTCCTGGAGGGGTTGCGAGAGGGGACAACGGGGCTGCCCGGTAATTGGGTTGGTGGTGGCTCTGCCTTTCTCTGAGGAAGGAAACTTCGGTCGAGGAGGCGCCCGTGCGACACCGAGTGGCACGTTCTGGTAGACAAGGGCAGGTGTCCTTCAGGAGAGCCGAGGGATCATCGTCAGGGTCATTCAGGGTCATCAGCGTCTGTGTCGTCCCTGAAGCCAAGACGCGGATAAGGCCACCCAGGAAGCGGCTGGGGAGTGAAGGGGGAGTGAACAGAAGGCTGCCGGGTGTCCTGGGAGGAACGCTGTGAGCGAGGGGCAGGGCCGCCAAGAGGAGCACAGGAAGGAGACGGAGCTGGAGTCACGAGGGGCGCGGGGTGGGTCGTCACCTGGGTGGGCGGAGTGGCCCAGAGGACAGGGACAGCGTGGGCAGGATCCTGCAGCCCGGGGCTCCTGAAGACACGTGCGGCCTTTGCTCTCAGGCGCCTGGCGGGCCCCCAGTGGGCGGAGCCTGAGCACAGCCGGGCTCCGGCCTCTGAGAGGCTTTTTCGCGGGACAGGCCGCAGGGTCGGCCTTGAGCACAGAGGGTGTCCCCCAGCCCCAGACTGACTGGCCGTCGGCTACCTGTCCTTTAGATGGACCTCATTTCATTGACGTTCTGTTTTCTCTGCAGCCTACGCTTATTCCAGAAGTTTGATACGTTCCGGATTCTGGTTTGTGGTGGAGATGGCAGTGTTGGTTGGGTCCTCTCTGAAATCGACAGCCTCAACCTTCACAAACAGGTACCTGGGTTTGGAGGGGCCGGCCCCACGGGAGAGCGATGCCACCGTTACAGAGAGGCTGGGTCATCTCAGGGGGTGCTTCTCGTCCCCTTGGGGTGGTCTTGGAGGGAACAGCAGGTAGCCTGATGGCGTTATGGGCCCAGGGACCCAACAAAAAGAACACTTCCATCCCTGCAGGTTCCAGGCACGGGCAGATCTGGGTGCGGCTCCTTATTGGGTAGTGATGTCGCCTACTGCCTGATGCCTCCTGCTGGCGAGCAGGGCTCAGAAGTATACTTGAGCTTCAGGTCAGAGTAGGGTTGTTTTTTAAGTGTTGATTTATTTTCTGCTCCAGCTCCCTCACACCCCCGCCCCCAATAATTAACCGCTGCCAACATTTCAGTAACTATCCTTCAGACCTCTCTCTATCAAAATGTATATATAGTACAGTGTGCAATGCAGTTTTAATTTAAATGGACTCATGGTACCCTGTCAGTTTTTAATCAACACACTGTGGGCACTTCTCGATCCATCAGTTTAAATGGAGGCCTATGTGATGGTTTTCCACTGGGCAGGGCTGCGCCAGCCCTGGGTTTAGCTCATCTCCCCCCATGGATGGACACTCAGATTGCTTCATAATGACAGTGCTGGTGAAAACCATGTATACAATGTCCCAATTATGTTCTCTTTTGAAGAGCGCCCAAATGTAAATTTTGGTGATATTGCCAGACTGCTCTCCAGTTTCTATTCCTAATGCTCATAAAACTGTCTTTTCGCATATGCTGTCCACTGTACATCTTAAGGCTTTTGCCCAACTTAGTAGACAAAAAATGGTATGTTTCATTTTTATTTAATACTGGTGAAGTCAAGCATATCCTCAATTAACTATGAAGTTTTAAATGAATCATCTGTTCATGTTTTTTTTTTAACCTAATATTCTATTGGGGTATTTACCTTTTTAAAAAATTGATTTCTAAGGATTATTGTTATATTAGGGATGTGAACTCCTTGTTGCCCATATTTTTCCTCATTTGTCACTTGTCCTTCAACACGTTGGTGGTCTTTGTAGGCAGGGTGGACCTTTTGCTGTCAGCGTTTAGCTCCTGGAATGACGTTGGAGTGGGGACCCTGGGTGTGCAAGTAACTGCTCAGCTCTAGGGAGGCCAGTTGCTCGGGAAAGAGAGCACTGCCCCCTCGTGGTAAAGTTAGAGCAGTACACTTAGGTCCAATTTTAGGTTTTGTTCACTTCCAGGATTGTTACCAAGTTCATTATCACAAGTCAGGAAGACAGGTTTTCATGCATTCAGCTGAGTTCAGGGAGCATCATTTCCTTTGACTTCTCTGTGGCCCGTGATCCTACCCGATATCCAAGCCGGAGATCTGACAGTAGTTCTTGAGCCTTCCCTCACCCTCCCTCCTCGTCCTGGTTAACCTGCCGCCCTGGAGTGTCCAGCACAGCAGTGTGTGCTGCTGAGCGCGTCTGGCTGGCCCCGGGCTCCATCTGTCCACTCCTCGAGGGGGCCTTCCCCTCGGGCCGTTCTGCTTACGCACCTCCTTGAGCCTCTCGGACCGCGCCGGTCCCCACCTCCCCAAGGACCTTCTTTGGGACAGCTCTGCTCCTGCACCCTTGCTGAGCGCTCCCCGGTGGCTCCTTGCCTTAGGAGAAGGTCCGGACTCAGAGTGAGGCCCCAGTTCAGCTCCTTCTTCCTCCTCTGCTTCTCTGACTGCTCTCTCCTCACTGCCCTTCCAGTCTGAGCTCTGACTTGGTGGGGGGTCACCTCTCCCGGAACGCCACTGTCCCTTCACCGTGCTGCCTGCTCCTTTCCTTTAAGGCTCCCGGAAGCCGGCGCCGGGTCGCCTCCCCCCGGTGCTGGGGCTTCCTTGTCCTCCTCACCTGCTCTGTCCAGCTTGCTGTCCCTGGCAGGGTGGAGGGCCTCCCTCAGTGGCTGCGGCAGGTGACCGCGGGCTGTGCCGTGCTCAGGGGGGACCAGGGACCCTCCCCCACCCTGCGTGTCAGGCTCGGAGGTCGAAGGCTCTTGGGCAACTGGTGTCTGGGGAACTTCCTAAGCACTGAACTGACGAGGTGGGGTTTCCACAGGGGGCTCTGGGTGGGAATTCCAGGTGGAGGGTGGGGCCTGAGCAGTGCAGGGGGTCTCTGGGGAGTGACGGGCAGGGGGGTGCAGGCCGAGTGCCAGGGTGTGCTCCAGTTTGACGGCCAGACTGGAAGTCCTGGCGCCTGTCTTGATAGGACTTAAAGCCGTGGAAGGTGCTGTGAGGGGAAGGAAGGTGTTAGTGTGGTGCTGTAGAGGACGGAGAAGCAGGAGGAGGGGAGTCGTACAGACTGATTCTTCGGGGGTTCAGATACTCAGCAGTCAGCACTGTGGCCACAGCTGTGAAGGTGGGAATGTAGATCGGGGAGGTTGTAGAGGATTGATTGTCAGATGTGGCAGCAGATGAGAAGCAGGCCTGTGGGTGGGAGAGGAATTTTCTGTCGGATCGGAGAGACATCTGTCCTGCCTAGTGGCTCTGCCTGGAATGCGAGCACCACACCGTGTGAGATCAGACCTCACACCTTGTAGGTGAAAAGGAGGGTGTTTGATGCCATGTCTTCCCCCCGTGTCTCAGTGTCAGCTGGGAGTGCTGCCCCTCGGCACAGGGAATGACCTGGCTCGCGTGTTAGGCTGGGGCTCGGCCTGTGACGATGACACCCAGCTCCCGCAGATCTTGGAGAAGCTGGAAAGAGCCAGCACCAAGATGCTGGACAGGTGAGTGGACCGCACGAGTCCCCTTGACTAGGTGTTCTCAACCCAGGGTCCCTGGAAACCATAGGCCCTCTGCAGTTACTTGTAAAAATTTGGCCTGAGCAGGAATCCTTGTTTCTGGTGGGCTTTACCTGGCGATCAGATTATGAAAGAGCTGACGAGCAGAACAGGTTGGCACTGTGCCCTCGAGCGGTCAGGTCTCATCAGCCAGGCCCGATCCTCTGGGCCGTTAGAGAAGGTGGCCCTGTCCGCTTTGGCCTTTGCAGCCTTGTCTGATACTTGTCAGCAGAGTCTTGCAATAAGGAAGACTTATTGCACAGCTGAGCAATCCCGTGTTCCCAGAAGAATCTCAGTTTTGGACAGCTCTCCTGTGTGTGTTTAGAAGTAACTTGGGTCTTCTCGAGCGAGCTGCTCTTAGTGCTGAGCTCACGTATGAAAGCCCCTGACCACAGCCTGCGGGACCTGGTATTGCTGAAATGCCCGTATTCTCTCTTAGGCTCCTGCGCTGCAATAAGCAGGTGTGGTCTTGAACCCTCTCCAGCTGCCTCTACCGTTTCTTCTCTATTGAAGGGAGGCCTACGTGCCTTTGGAGGCTGTGAAATGCTCAGCCCCCACGGGAGAGCTGGCTGCTGGCTGAGTGATTTTAGCTCTGAAGAGGGGAAGCCCATTTTCCCAGAAGCAGCATTATGGGATGCCTTTGACCACCTTCAGTGGAGCTGCAGTGTCCAATGGGTTGTGACGTTTGTTCTCAGCTAAGTGAGGAGCCAGGTTAGGGACACGGGAGTCAAGATAAATGCTTAAAAATGAAGTTAGGGCTGTCATAAGATCAAGCCCCCAGGCCATGAGTCGGGGAGGTGGGAGAGGCACGGGGCCTGCCTGGGGGTTCGAGCCGACCTGCTGAGAGCTCCTTTGTATGTGCAGGTGGAGCGTCATGGCCTACGAGACAAAACTCCCCCGGCCAGCCTCCTCTTCCACTGTCACCGAAGACTTGAGTGAGGGCTCCGAGGTATTTCCAGTTGCCCTGCCGCGTGCTCACACTGTCCTCACCACTTTGGGGCCCTGCCTCCACCCTTAGACATCCTCCCCTAGGTTAGACCCGCACAGGCGCAGGGCCAGCCGAGGTGGAGCTGCAGCCCATGGCCTCTGCCCCACAGGATTGGTGGTCGTCTGGGGGCCTCCTGGGGTGTTGCTGGATTTGGGGTCCTCTGTGATGATGGCCCTCTCGGACTTGCCGCCCCTGCTGCTGGTGCCCCCGCCCAGCCCAGGCTCCCGCTCTGGGCCCGCCTCCTCCACCTCCTACCCTTGCCGTCGGTCTGTGCTAGTTCAATGTTCAGCTCTTCTTTTCACTTTACGCTGGTTTTTGTCATCAGTGGTTCGCTCAGGGCCCAGACGGGCGCAGCGCTGGGCGCCCAGCCATGCTCACCCCACTGGGCGAGCTGGCTGCTGGCTGACCAGGAGAGAGGGCTCTGCCAGGGCCCGTCTGCCCCTCAGGAGGGTCAAGGGCAGCAGTTGGCAAACTACAGCCCCCCAGGCTACACCTGCCTGGGCTGCTGTGACCTGGCCTGAGAGCAGAGAATGGTTTGCACGTTTTAAGAGAGGGAGCGTACGTACGTATACAAAGCCTAAATATTTACTCTCCGGCCAGTAGTAAAGTTGGCCAACCCCGGGCCAAGGTCTAAAGAGAGGGCTCGTCACACAGGGTGAGCGACCCCAGTTCTGCAGGCAGGGGTGAGCGGTGAAGGGGGTGATTTGTATCGAGAGGTAGAGAGGGGCCCGGGCCGAGTTCCAGCCAGGCAGAGAAATGCGACTGGAGCCTCAGCTGAGGACCCTGCCTGCTGCCTGTACTGCTGAGGAGGACGCGGGATTCAGGACTCCAGTCCAGCACAGGCCGGCGGTGTTGAATCTCCGACGAAAGCAGCACGAGCCATTCACGAGGTTTTATCACCGTGTTCTTTTCTGTTAAGATCCCTTCATCCACAGCTCTGTGAAGCCTTTGAAATCTGTCAGATTAGCGTGAAGTGAGCTGGGGCTGGCCGGCAAGGGGCGGGGGTTAGTGTCGAGCTCACCGGGCTCCATCGTGGGGCTGACAGTCGCCCGCCCTGTTTGGGGCAATGGCAGGTGCAGCAGATCCTCTTCTATGAAGACTCGGTCGCGGCCCATCTCTCTAAGATCCTGACCTCCGACCAGCACTCGGTGGTGATCTCATCAGCCAAGTGAGTGCCCAGCGGCCTCAGGGGAGTCAGGGTCCCAGCCAGGACTGTCTCTCTAGAAGCCTCTTCCCGCGTTCCCCCCACAGAGTGCTCTGCGAGACCGTGAAGGACTTCGTGGCTCGGGTGGGGAAGGCCTACGAGAAGACCACCGAGAGCTCAGAGGAGTCGGAGGTCATGGCCAAGAAGGTGCGTCCTGGGCACCTGGGGTGGGTGTCAGGGCGGGGCAGCAGCCCCTCCACTCCCTCCTCTGTTCCCCGCCCAGTGCTCTGTCCTGAAAGAGAAGCTGGATTCTCTCCTCAAGACCCTGGATGACGAGTCCCAGGCCTCGTCCTCTCTGCCTACGCCGCCCCCCACCATCGCCGAGGAGGCGGAAGACGGGGAGGGGGCGGGCGGCAGCTGTGGCTCCAGTTCCACCGGGGACCGTGCCGTGGGGTCGGCCTGCCCAGCCCGGCCGCAGATATTCCGTCCTCGGGAGCAGCTCATGCTGAGAGCCAACAGCCTGAAGAAGGCGATTCGCCAGATCATAGAGCACACAGAGAAAGGTAGCCGGGCTCTGGATGCCGCGGGGCTTTCTGCAGGCCAGCCCCGGGCGCTCCCAGTTTCCCCCTGAACGTGGCGCGAGACACAGAGGGACCCACCGTGTAGGCCAGAGCCGCTCTGGACCGCCTGACGCAGGCCAGCGCCTCCTTCCTCAGGGCCTGTGCCCGATGGAAAGACACTGAGCGGACGGCAGAGCCGAGAGGGCGCCCCCAGCTGGTGGAAAGGTGCCTCGCGCGGGCACACGCGGGGAGCGTGTTGGGGGACCCACTCCCTGGAAGTGTCCTCACCTGTGGCAGCTCTGGCAGACCTCGGGCGCAGCCGGGCCTTGTCCGCTTAGAGGTGGGACTGTCTCTGGGGGCGGGGGGTCCGAGGAGAGCCTCCGTGCTGAGACCTGAGGTGTTCTGAGGACACCCGCGGAGGACGGCCCCGTGCCCAGGAGGGAGGTGGGCCTGGGCCAGAGGTGGGGGATGAGGCTGTAGGACGATGTGAGGGACAGAGAAGTGAGGATGGGGTCGGAGGCCGGGCGCACCGGGGCGGTGCTCAGAGACGGGGGGACACCTGACCGCAGGAGCGCGGGTGGCTGCCCTCCACCCCCCATTCTGCCAGCACGTGGGTGGGCGGGTGGGCAGCCCCGCTGCGAGTCTCTTTCTGCCTCAGGTCTGACTTCTGATGCCAGAACCCCCGCCTGGCCGCCCACCCCCACCAGCCCCCAGCTCAGGGTCCCACCCCCGTGCGTCCTGTTGAGCATCCGCGGGTGTCTGGGGGAGCAGGTGTCCCGCAGGGGAGGCTCCTTCCCCCGGGTCTAACTCGGTGTGTGCCTGCGGTGCTGGGCGATGCTGATGATTGTAGGGGACGGGGCAGGGGGAGTCCACCAGCTGTGGAAACGCGAGTGGGGCCTGGGGCCAGCGGGCGCTCAGTCCCCAGGGGCCCTGCCTCTGCCTGGGGCGCCCCCCAGCCCCGCCGCTGCCTGTCGGGGGGGTTTCCGGGGTGCTGCTCAGCACCCCTTATGCAAACCGGGACGTAAGGGGTTGGGGGCTGAGTGCTGTCCACTCCAGAACAGGCGGGGCTCAGCAGCACGCTGAGGGTGGGGACCCCCCAAACCCGGGGTGGAGAGGGGCTCCAGGGGCCCCCCCGTTCTGGAGGTGCTTGTGGATGAGCTGCTTCTAGAGGCTTCCTTGTGACCTCCAAACCGGCCGCAGGGCTGTAGCTGTCCGGCTCTTGGGGGGGGTGGTTTGCTTGTAACAGTTGTGCATTTGTACAGCCCCTTTTCTCACTGGTAGCATTTTTGCCCACTACCATCCTTTCTTTCTTCCTCCACTTAATTTTGCTTCTGCCTTTTTTGTTGGCAAACACGACTTCAGCCTTTCTTTCCTGACATGTGAAATTTCAGTTTCTCTGGGGTTTGTCAGAGGGCGTGGGGATGGCGCCTGAACTCAGGTTAAAGGGAGAAAAAACTTCCAATAAAAAGATGTAAAACTACCCTCTACCTCTGGCCGGGCCCAGCCTGTTGCGCCCTGGCCATGGTGGGGCAGCCTGTGACGATTTATTTCAGTTTTTGCAGGACATTCAGGTATTGAAAGGGAGGGGGGGAAAAAAAGACCAAAAAAAGAAAAAAAAAAGGTGTGATTTTGAAATTGAAAAGGACACTGAAAGTTTACATTTTATAACATTATGTACAGATTGTATTTAAAGCAGAAATATTTAAGACAGTTGTAACCCTATAAAGCTGATGAAATATTAAAACAAGACAAAATACTTTTAACAGAAAGAAAAAAAAAAGGCGGGGGGGGCGTCTGCGCTGTGGTGTCTGAGGCAGGCGCCGGCTCCAGTGGTCGAGGGGCCCGGGGCTTGGACAGGTCATCGGCCCTGGTGTCCCCTGATGCCACTGCTGAATGTCCTTAGTCGGCCTGGGGGAGAGAGGCACCCCTGCATAGGGTTAGAGACTCGCCCAGTCGATCGCTCCCTTTTCCTAGACTCTGTTTGCTAAGCTTTGAAGAGAACACTGTAAAACCACAGTGACTGTGAACTGCATTACCTCCACCCTCACCCAGACCCTGAGATCCTCCCCAGCAAGTTTTCTTGTCTTATCTCTCGGTACCTTCAGAAACCATCTCATACCTTTTCTGCTCTCATCAGACCCTTTTCTCTCTGAGCAGATCGACCTGCTGCTTCTTATAGTGAGAATAGTGAGGTCGTGACCTGCCCCTGTGCACTGGCGGGTGCACTGTTCCGTCCGGGCTGTGCGTGCTCTCGCTCGTTATTCCCCTCCCCTCTGTCTCTCCCAGCCCTCGGCCCTCCTCCCCAGCCAGCTGGCACGAGTGTCCCGGTGCCCTGTGTGCCGGGGCCGGGGAGAAAGTGGGACGGGTCGGAGCTTCGGGTCTAAGCCTTCAGCCGAGACGACGTTTGAAGGGAGATGAGTGAGATGAGGGGGGGTCCGCGTCCAGTGGGAGCCCCGCCAGCCCGGTGATGCCTGCGGGGTAACGTCCGTGCGCTCAGCCGCAAATACCCTTGCCTTGCACAGCTGTGGACGAGCAGAACGCCCAGACCCAAGAGCACGAGGGGTTCATCTTAGGTCTCTCCGAGTCGGAGGAGAAGAAGGACCTGAAGTCGGATGACAGAGCGTGCCACGGCGAGGGCCACGGCGAGGGCCACGGCGCTGCCAAGGGCAGGAGCCTCCGCAGAGGTACAGTGGCCCTCGTGACCCGCGGCGCCGCCATCAGGCCTTTTTGTCTGCGCTGCTCAGAAGCTTGCCTTGGGAAGCTTACGGGTGCTTTCTTACGGTTTCTGTGGCCACTTGGAAGTGTAAAAAGTCTCAAACAGGTGACCTGTCTCACATACCACCTCCTTTCGCCTGGTGCAGGCCTGGCGGGACCCTGGGCAGGGGGCGACCTTGCTGCTGGGGCGGCGCTTCCCTCTGAACCTCCCTGCGCGCCCGGGGTCCTCACCCAGGGCTTGGGGCCTCCTGGCTGCAGCTGGCCACATGCCACGTTTGCTCCAGGTGGTAAGGGACCACCCAGCTGTACGGGCCACCACCTGGGGACCCCTAGCCCTCCTGGAACAGCCCCAACTCTGTGCGGTCCCCTCGCTCGTGGCCTTTACGAGCCACCGGGAGATCCTGCCCCAGAGTTTCCTCCACCACGTTCCTGTGCAGGACTCCCCTCTGCCCGTGCACAGACCCCGCGGCCCGACTGCGGTTGCAGGCCGCCCCTCCCCCTCCCTGGCCTCGTCAGGTCACCTCACATCACCGCGGCCCCAGCCCCTCAGGGGCCTGTGTCTCTTTGGCGGGTGCCCGAGCCCGCTCACCTCTGCGTCCCCTTTCTCGTTTCCCCTCCTTGCTCGCTGCCTCGCTCCTCGTCTTGCACACTCGGCCGCGGCTGGTGGCGCTTGTGCCCACTCCTCGCTTCCCTTGGCCCCCCTCCGCCTGCTCCTTTCTCTGATGAACGCTGCCAGTAGCTCAGTCGCGTTCTGTTTTCTGTTCTGTTCTCATAGTGTCCAAATCCCCGTGTGAGAAGCTGATAAGCAAAGGAAGCTTGTCCCTGGGCGGTTCTGCCTCTCTTCCTTCGCAGTCAGGAAACCGGGACAGCCCGCCAGCACTGAACACGAAGATCCTGTTCCCCAGTGAGTGCGGCACCGCACTGTGTGTCTGGGGGAGGGGCGCAGGCAGGGCGCTAAGCTTTCCAGCTCAGCGCCCAGCTGTCGCTCTGCCTGGCAGTAGTCTGAGGGGTTAACGAGACCAGGCCCCTGTCTTCCAAGAGTTCACAGATCCATGGGAAAGATAGGCAGAATTTCAGAGTCATGTCACGGTATGAAAAGTGCTCTTGTTTATTACAAAGAGCAGACGGCATTCAAATCGTTGCCCTGGGGTCCCAGGAAGATGTCACTGAGGAGGTGATACTCGAGCTGGGTGCTGATGGGTAAATAGGGGTTGGGCTGAGTGAAGAGGGAAGGGCCGGCAGGTCGTGCCGGGGAGCCGGTGGATCACCCCTTTGTTTCCAGCATGATTGCAGAAGGAGCACAGCTGGCCACCGGGAGGGTCGGGCCCAGTGCCCTTGCCTTGCCTTCATTTCGCCCAGGATCATGTCAAGGCAGCTCCTGTTGCTTCTTCCCTCAGGGGGAGTCACGATAACACTCTGTGTCTGTAGTAGGAGGGAATGGTCCCTTAACCAGCTTCCTGAGGCCGCTTCGTGAGGCCTGCTGGGCAAAAGCTAGAGCACACGCTGCTCCTGTAAGTGATTGGCAATCGCTAGGTGAATCTCATTTGAATAGAAAGAAAATTGCGGAAGCTCTAGGGAAAAGAGGCTGAGACAGATTTGGTTAATAAGCAGCAAAGATGTTACTGGAAGGGATGGATTGGCAGAATGTTCAAAAGCAGGGCTCCATCTCAGCCTTACTGTTTATAATTTAAATTTTTTAAATTGGTGCAGGTATCTTGAGGGTTCTGGTCACCTGGAGGGTTCCTTGTTTAACCTTTTCTCGTGAATTTAGCCTTATAAAGTTGTATGACTAGACCCTACGATTAGTTGCAGTAGGGATCATTTTGGTGGAGTTTCTTAAATTAGTGAGAACTATCTTTGTAAGGTCTTTTCTGATGTGTCTCATAGGTGTTGGTTACCACCCGGCGTTCATTTTTGTTCTGTGAATATGGATTTATGACAGCGATTTTTGCCCTGAGACTATTAATTGTCAAAGTTTGGACATTTTTATGCGGTATTTTAGAAACATCTTATTATAATAACCTTCTGAAGAACATGTGGACCATTAGCCTCAAAGACACGACGGCCTCTTCATTTGGGAGCCGCCAGGCAGTACTGTCTCCTGTTTTCTCCCTTACAGATGTTCGCGCCGGGATGTCTGGTTCCTTGCCTGGAGGTTCAGTCATCAGTCGATTATTAATTAATGCTGATCCCTTTAACTCCGAACCAGAAAACCTGTGAGTACGGGGTAAACCAAGGGGGCATGTTGTTAGCTGAATGCTGGAGCGTAGAAAACTGGCTTGGAATTAACTAGAGAAATTCGTGAGCAGCTGCCTGGGTGACCCTTTTCCAGCTGGTGTTGGCCAATAAGGAAAACCTAGTAGGTGTGAGGCGTCCGGGGCAGAGGGTGGGTTGGGAATGTCTGGGAAGGGAGGCGCCGTCCTGGCGCGTGCCTGACCTTCTGGGGCCTCGGCAGGCTTGGAGACTCTGCCCGTGTCCTCGGTCGTCCTCCCCGCGGTCCTTGCTGGCCCTGCGTTGGCGCCGCCTCCTGACCACCTTCCTTCTGGCGGGTCTGCCGCTCCCGTTAGTGTAGCTCCCAGGCTGGCAGCGCCTTCTCGCCGTGCCTGGGGAGATGCTGTCCTCTGGGGAACGAAGTCCCGACGCTGCTCTGCGCGCCACGTGCTGTGTCCACTGCCCAGCGTCAAAGGCAGTGAGGGCTTTCGCGCAGCTTGTTCTCGTGTGTGTAGAGACCGTTGCGGGGACACATGGTATTTTGAAAGCCCAGCCTTCTAGATTTCCCTTCCTGTTGGCTGATAGCAAGTTCTGGGCAACTAGTGGCTAGTGGCAGCTGGTTAAAAGTTGTCCACCATGTGTGTCCGGCGTGGTGGGGAGAGTAACAGTGAGAAAGGTGCGGTTCAGAGACTCTGGCTTTCGGGAAGCAGAGCTGCAAGCCTGCACAGTGGCAGCCAGTTTTCCTGCAGGGTGGCCTGGGTTCCCACACCTGCTCCAGTGCTGGCCCGCGTCCTTGTCCCCAGCCTGGCACCACCCTCCTGTCTGCTCCTCACGCCGGGGCCTGTCAAGGCCTGTGGTCCTGACCCTTCCTGAGTTGTTCTCCCCAACAAGGCCAGAGCTGTAGGCTTACATGAGCAGCGCCCACAGAGGCCTCCGGGACTAGATGTGCTGTCTCTTTCTGCCACCTGAGGTCCCTGCATTTCCGCACCTGGCAGCGAGGGCTGTGGTCTCTTCCTTCAGGGAGAGGCTTCTCCTTCCCCTGGGGAGACACAAGCTGCTCTCCTCTCCTCCCTCCCCAGCACGGTGTGCCGGGCCTCGTTCACGGGGGTGAGGGTCCGGAAGGAGTCTTACCTGCAGTGGACCTGGGACGTGGGGCTGGGCTGGACATTTTCAAATTGGGGACTTTGCTTTGATTGGGTCTAGGGACGTTTGAGGGACGTTTTGGGATCCAGGGTGTAAGCACGTGTGAGCGTGTGTGCCACGGATGTCATCAGGTTTAACGTTGCTGATGGGAACGTGAGGTGATGCAGCCACTTTTAAGACAGTCTGGCGGTTCCTCAAAACCCAGGGTTTTTGGGCTTCCCTGGTGGCGCAGTGGTTGAGAGTCCGCCTGCCGATGCAGGGGACGCAGGTTCGTGCCCCGGTCCGGGAGGATCCCACATGCTGCGGAGCGGCTGGGCCCGTGAGCCATGGCCGCTGAGCCTGTGCGTCTGGAGCCTGTGCTCCGCAACGGGAGAGGCCACAACAGTGAG
Source organism: Pseudorca crassidens (assembly GCF_039906515.1). Lineage (NCBI taxonomy): Eukaryota > Metazoa > Chordata > Mammalia > Artiodactyla > Delphinidae > Pseudorca > Pseudorca crassidens. Next base: position 6,821,623 of record NC_090301.1, on the reverse strand, counting down.
AAGCCCGCGTACCGCCAAAAACAAACAAAAACAAACAAAAAACCAGGGTTTCCACGTGGCCCAGCAGGTCCCTTCCTAGGGTTACTCCCAAGAGAAGAGAAAACACGTCCCCACTGAAGCGTGTGTACGAGTGTTCACAAATCATAGCTCAAAAGTGAAGCAGCCCAAAGGCCCATCAGCCAAGGATCCCTGCAGTGGGTTGTCGCTGTTCCCCATTAACCGGGCTGAAGCCCTGAACTCAGGTGAACCCAGTGTTCGTGGCATGAAAACGTGCTCAGTGATGGGAGCCAGACGCAAAGGGCCACACACTGTGTGATTTCATTTCTAGGAACCATCCAGAATCTGGAAGTCCGCAGAGGACAGAAAGCAGAGTAGTGGTTGCCGGCGCTGGGGAGGGGTTGGGGCTCCTGGCTGAAGGATGTGGACTTTCTTTTTGGGGTGATGAGCTGTTCTAAAATTGATTGTCGTGACTCTGAATACGTAAACAATCACTATGGAGTTGGACATTTTAAATGGGTAAATTGTATGGTATGTGAGTTATATCTCAGTAATGCTGTTACCTCCCCGCCACCCCCCCCAAAAAAAAACAAAACCAAACAAACAAAAAAACTGAGTTTTGCCCTCAGGAAGAACTGCTTAGAGGCTGGCATGCAGGGTTGTTCTAAATGGCGTGAAACGCTCCTTTGCAGAGAGTATTACACAGAGAAGTGCGTCATGAACAATTATTTTGGCATCGGCCTGGATGCGAAGATCTCCCTGGACTTCAACAACAAGCGTGACGAGCACCCAGAGAAGTGCAGGTGGGTGCCGGCTCCTGCGCACGCCTGTCCTTCGGGTCTTGTGGTGGTTTCTCCTTCCGGCCGTGGGGTAATTTCTGGGGCGCACAGAGCCCTCAGGCAGAGTACAGACACGGAGCCCGAATGCCTTGTCAGAAAGCGGGGCGCATCTGTGTGTCATGGCCACAGCAGTGGCATCTCCATGTCACCCTCAGGTGGGGTTAGGGCTTGCTCCCCCGCAAGGCCCTCGAGCAGGCAAATGCCACAGGAGAGGCCCCGGGGGGGTGTTTCGCTGGGGGTGTTCAGCTTCTCCCCTAAATCACCACGTACTGTCTCCCCCTGGTCGGGGAGAGGACGGAGAGAAATGGGAAGGTTTCCTCCTGGCTGAAGTAGAAAGTCCTCTCCTCCGGGGAGACGTGACAAGGGAAGAAGGGAGTTGATGTCTCCTGCCCCACCCCACGGTGACCGTCACCTGGAGGGCAGACTGTTCAGCTGTGACTTTCTAGAACTAGAGGCAGGAAAGCTGGTGTGTTTGGGCGGAGAACAGCCATTGATGCAGGAGGAGGGGGCCCCTTGCTGGAGAGCCTGCAGACCTGCCCCCGCCAGGTGCCCTTGTCACTCGGAGGGAGGCGGTCACAGTGACACCTGAGGAGTTGCCCGGCAATCCCCCGACTCCTGTATGGTTGGACCTTTCTCGGAAAACAAAATCAAGCATAAGAACTCAAAAACCTTGGAGCTCTGGGGCTCGAGTATCAGAAAAGGCTCAGAGGTCCCCAGGGGGCATCCCTGTTACACAGTGCATGATGGGAGCCCAAATCATTTGAAGATACCCCTGTTAGTCTGAATACAACTGAAAAGGCATTGAAATGCATGTAATTTATCAGAGCAGAACAGGTGAGGAGCAAGGCCACATGTGACATATTTTTAGAAACTTGGGATCCTGGTATATAATCTTCCCTGAGTTTGTATCTTTGAGAAGGTCTACTTAGAAAATGCCGCTTCTACAAATCTACCCTTAAAAAGTAATTGGGAACTTCGGCAAAGAGGCGTTTACCAAGGGCCACTGCCATGTACGTTATAGAGCTCAGGGGTGGGAACAAGTAGAGACCCGTCAAAGGGGTTAATTCAGCGAGTGCTGGTGGGAAGTGCCCCGTTGTGGTCATTCGTGCTCAGGACACAGGGCGGTGCTCTCCGTGCAGGGCGAAGTGCACAGTTACCGCTATTTCAGCTGTAAATCAAGTTCCTAAGGAAATACACTGAAGCATTTATCATTAGTACTTACAGATGTGGGGATTGTGAATTCTCCTTTGTGCTTTTCTGCCCTTTCCAAATTTTCTGTGGTAAGCATAATTTTATAGCTGGAAAAAAATTGTGATTTATACTTTTTTTTGTGAGGTTCTGTAATGTCTTACCTTTTTTACCTCTCAGGGTATGATTACTTTCTTGGCAGTGTTACTCTTTAGCAGAATTTCTGGTCAGTGAATGTATCTCTTTAGCCCGTCTCGCGTGGACATGTGACAAGGGCATGTCCTCCTCATCTTAACGGTGTCGCTGCTGGGAGTGATTGCCCGGTGTGACCCATCTGTGATGAGGTGGCAGCAAGGGCCGTAGGTAGCTGTGTAGAGAAAGCTGAGACCCACGTCCGTGCTTTGCTTTCCACCCCTAGGAGTCGAACCAAGAACATGATGTGGTACGGAGTCCTCGGCACCAGAGAGCTGCTGCACAGAACCTACAAGAACCTGGAGCAGAAGGTCCTGCTGGAGGTGAGCAGGCGGCCCCCTGCCGGCCCCTCTGCTGACCCGGTGGCCCCTCGGCCTTAGCCCAGGGCGGTGTGCTGGGGGGAGGGAGCCCCCAGCTGACGCCTGGATCTCTCTTCTCTCCTTTTACGCATTTCTACCACTCAGTGTGACGGGCGACCCATCCCACTGCCCAGTCTCCAGGGAATTGCTGTCCTCAACATTCCCAGCTATGCTGGAGGGACCAACTTCTGGGGGGGCACCAAGGAGGACGATGTACGTACGGGGGTGCTGGGCGGCGAGGGCCCGAGCCCAGGGAAGGGGATGGGGGCGGGGTCCCGAGAGGCGGCCCCTTCGGGAGCCATGGAGGAGCCTCCCGCTCTGGGGGTGCTCTGTCAGTGAGGCGGAGGGACGAGTGGAGCGGGGCCCCTGTGCCGGCAGCGGGGGTGCAGCGGAGAGCACGGCAGGCAGGCCCCGCTCCCGCGGCCTCGACAAAGGGATGCCAGGCAGGACAGGCGTGGTCGCAGGCGTGGCTTGGAATCCGGGCCCGTATCTGGGAAGGCTCCTAGGAGGAGGGACACCTACACTGAGACCTGAGGGTGATGCGGGGTTGGACAGGTCAGGTGGGTATGGGGCAGGAGGAGGGAGCAGCGTATGTGAAGCCTTGGCGGCCAGGCAGGGCCGCGTGCGGACAGGAGGCTCGCTGGCGTGTGCGTGCTGGGCGGAGCACAGAGAGGGTAGAGCTCCCGTGGGGCCGTGTAAGCCAGGGAGGAGTTTGGAATTTATGCCGAGAACTCTGGGGGCATTGATAGGTTTTAACCAGGGGCCTGACTTCCTTCGTACATAATAGCTAATAAAAACAGTTGACACCGGCTGCACACTGAGCGTGTGCCAGTCCTTCTCAGCACTGTGCCCGTTGACGGCCCTCATGAGAACCTGTGAGGAACGTACCTGTGTTAGCCCCGCTAACACAGGGAACCCGGGTAGAGAGACAGTAACTTGCCCAAGCTCCCACGCTAGTGAGTGGCAGGCCTGGGGTTTGATCTCAGGCAGCTGCTCTCAGGCTCTGACGTGGAGACCCGTCAGCAAGTGTTCACCCCATAGCTTCTCCTACTAGTGGGCCTGTCGGGCTCTCGCCAGTGCAGCGGCCCCCAGGTGAGAAGGATGCGCATGGCGGGGGGCGTGTTCAGGGAAGCTGGGAGCAGAGGTCAGCTCTGACGCCGGCTCTTCCAGACCTTTGCAGCCCCGTCGTTCGATGACAAGATCTTGGAGGTGGTCGCGGTGTTCGGCAGCATGCAGATGGCCGTCTCCCGTGTCATAAAGCTGCAGCATCACCGCATCGCTCAGGTACCGGCCGTGGTCCTGGAGGCTGGAGGGGCCTGGGTGGAGCTGTGGCTCACACACGTTTGGGGCGGCAGGCCTGGCCCAGAGCCGCGCTCTCAGATATATGGGCCCCCGGAGTGCGGAGCCCAGGGGAGGAGGCGCTTTTCCAGGATCGCCCTGGCCTCCGCCTGGTCCAGAGCCTGCTCTCACCTGCCGTGTTTTGACAATTAAAAAATACTTTCGAAACTGGGGCTGGCGTGTACCCTCCCTGAGCTCCCTCCCTGACTCACTCTGTGGGTACCATCTGTGTCCTGCCCACCCCTGCTGAGGTGGGGTGAGATGAGACGGGCCTGGCTGACCTTGGGCCCTGGGCCTGCAGCTCTTAGAAGCCACAGCCTGAGTCTGGGAGCAGAGGCTGAGTGCGTGGCCTCGCCCGGCTGCTCGGAGGCCCGGCTAGCAGGTGGCAGGGTGGGTTCCCCATCCGGTACTTCTGGTAATGGGTTGGGAAGGGTGTGTCTGTCGGTGGGGTTGGGGAGGGCGATGTTCTCAGGCACAGAGATGGGGAGTTCATGCTCCCCTGAACCCCAGTCCTTTCTGTCCCCACCATGGGCTGCTTGAATTTCACAATTTTAATTCCTTGGCAGTATTTTTTGTTGAAAAGAGGAGCACTTGTTAGATGTTTGCTCTGTTCTGGGAGTGTCATCACGTGCCCAGGGACCCAGCAGCTCTTGGTGGTCATGTGTCCCCGCCCTGGGCCTGGTGCTGGTGTCTGAGCACAGAGTTCCCCGCACTGCGATCACAGATGGCGGTGCTGGGTGCAGGGCAGTGGGAGCGGGGTGGGGCACACCCCCTGCGCTCCATGAGCTGCGCTCTAGGCGGGGATGCTCTGACCCCAGAGGCTGGGGGGGGCGGGGTATGGTGTCACCCTAGGGGTCAGCCAGCCAGTGCAGGGGTGTGTAGGGCAGGACGGTGCCTGTGGTGCTGACAGCACTTGAAGGCTCCTGGGTGCAGCTCGGTGATGGCTGTGATGTTTGCTCAGTGTCGCACGGTGAAGATCTCCATCCTGGGGGATGAGGGCGTACCTGTGCAGGTGGACGGAGAGGCCTGGATCCAGCCGCCAGGGTACATTCGGATTATCCACAAGAACCGGGCACAGACGCTCACCAGGGATCGGGTAAGACAGACTGCCTGTGGCGCACATGTGCCCCTTCTAGGAGAAGACCTGGAGTTTTTAATGTTTTGTTCCAGGAATTTATTTTTTTTGAAGATTAAGATTAAGTGAACAGGGCTCTAATTCCTAGCACTGCTCCCTCTCCCCCCAGCGTTAAAAAGAATGTCTCCCTTTCTAGCCGGTTATCCCGCTAGTGTCCCAGCAGTGATTATTGTTAGATGTGTGCTCGCAGGAGAGAGTGTAACACTGGCTTCCACGCCCTAGGCCTTTGAGAACACCCTGAAGTCCTGGGAGGACAAGCAGAAGTGTGAGCTGCCCCGCCCTCCATCTTTCTCTCTGCACCCGGAGATCCTGTCCGAGGAGGAAGCCAACCAGATGGACCAGTTTGGGCAGGCAGCGGGGGCCCTCATCCACAGGTGGGTGCCGCCTTTCCTCCGTGGTCCACTCCTCCGCGAGAGCGCCCGGGCCCCCTGACGTCACTGGGACGACCCAGGTCCGTGGCTGGGCCGCAGGCGTTGAGATGCCCCTGCCGGATCTTATGTGCCGTCTGCCTCCTTCACGAGGGCTCGGCCTGAGTTTCTGCTAACCCCGGGCTTTGGTATTTTCACTGACGGTCTTCCAGGGATTACTCGGGGTTTATGCAGGTGGGAGCTTCACACCACAGGCGTTTTCAGAGGCAGCTCATAGGTTTTACAGCCTATCCCGGATCTCTGAGAATAGTACCCCTCCTGCCTCCTTTAGCCCCCAGAGAGCGGGTTTGCTCTTAAGAAGCAGACCTTGTAGTTATTTTGAAAAAACAAAAGCCAACAGCCAAAGGCGTTTCCTTCTACTCTGGACCTTCCAGCACGGTGGTTGCCGCTCTGCCCACTGTCCATTCTCCCCGCCCTCTGCTGTGTCCACCCACCTGGCTCCAGCATGGCCCTTCTGCCTGGTGACCTCTTGGTGGCCACATCCGCTGACCCCCTTCAGCCGCTGTCTGGCGGTGTCTTTGCATTGTGCCTCCCCTCCCCCTGCTGGGAGCCGTGCGCAGGCCGGGGGCCCCTCCATGGCCGTCTAGCTTCTTCCTGGCTTTCTCCTCCTCTGCCTCCTGCTACTTACCCACTCGCTGTTTTGCAAGGTGTAGGTCTCATTTTGGGCATTACCTCCTTGGCTGAGTTTCTAGAAAAGTTTGGGATTTTGTTGTCAGATTTCCCATTTAAGGCCTCCTCCGCCACCGGCCAGGAAACGATCGGCCGTCACGGGTCACCACGGGCAAGTCGTGGTCTTGTCGGCCCTCTGGGCCGAACCTGGGCTTGTGTTCCAGCGAGGCGACTCGCAGGCTGCTGCTCTTCGGTCTGATGAGCGCCGTGTCTCCCTCCAGCATCCGGGAAGCAGCGCGGTCCCACCGAGATGTGGAGCAGGAGCTCGCCCACGCCGTCAACGCCAGCTCCAAGGCCATGGACCGGGTGTACGGCAAGCCCAGGGCCGCAGAGGTGCCTGCGCTTTTCCGGCCTTTCTCCTGTGGGCCCCTTTCGCCCTCGGGACGTCTCCACGGTATCTGTTCTGATTCCTCCCAGGGGCTGAGCTGCAGCTTCGTGCTGGAGATGGTGAATAACGTCAGAGCTCTGCGCAGCGAGACGGAGCTGTTGCTGGCGGGGAAGCTGGCCCTGGTGAGCTGGGGGGCCGCTTACTGTGCGCACGGAGGGCAGCCCGCCTCAGCCCAGGATCCCCGGCCTTGAGAATTCTAGGCCCCCCGTCGGAGGGGCCTCAGAGGCCATCTGAGCTGATGGTGTGGTGATGCTCAAGCCCTCTGGCCGCATCTCGCCACGTCATCTCCAGGGTGTCCGAGACTGGCGGACGGGACCTCCTGTATCGTAGACGGCGCTCTGCCCCAGACCCTCCAGGTGCGCGGCCACCGCCGTGGCCAGGCTGGCCGGCCTTTTCCCTGCGCCCAGAGTCGGCTGCCTTCCTCGCTCAGCCCTGCAACCTGGCTCATGAGTCAGCCCTGTGGAGGCGTGCGGCTGGAGTTCGATTGAACCGCAGAAGCTAGCTCAGGGCAGACCTGAGAGAGCGCCTGGCCAACCTCCTTGTTTTAAAAAACGAGGAGGTGGGAGGTCAAGGAGGCGAAGTCACTAGAGAACTGCCCTAAGAGTCCAGTTCCACACTCTCATTCCAAAGTACTGCGCTGTCCTGACACGTACCAGCTGCTGCGTCCGTGGCCCCACCATGCTTCCTGCGCTCTGGTGCAGGCAGGCTGCTCCCCCGCTTCCGAGAGAGGGTCCCGAGGAAACCAGAGCAGGTGACCTGTCAGCCCTGCTGATGAGATTTTAGACAAGCTGGGTCTCCCCCATCATTTACGAGAGGAGAGTTTAATTCTCTCACCTGACACTACTTACGAGGGGAGGTTCTGAGTCTGGCCCTTCAGTGGCGTGGGACTCAGTTTCCTTGCAAGTTTTTAGAAAACTCTCTGAGAGCAGCCTAGCCCCTGGAGCAGACCTCATGTCTGGGTGGGGCTCTGCCATGGCCCCAGCTCCCTGCCGGTAACCAGCTGTGTCTCTTCCCTCTCTGCCTGGAGCAGCAGTTGGATCCCCCTCAGAAGGAACGGCTCACGGCTGCCCTCGTCGAGATGGACCAGCAGCTCAGGAAGCTGGCGGACACCCGCTGGCTGTGCCAGCCCGTGGAGCCTGGTGATGAAGAGGTATGTGGGTCACGGGGCTTCAGCACGGCGTCCCTGGACACACTGGCGCTCCCTTCAGTGCCTGAACCCACGTGCTCTGTGCAGCTTTGGGATTAAGATGGTGTTGGTCCTGCAGCCCCTGATCTGGCCTCCCACACTTCTCTTTTAAGATGCCTTCAAGGCACAGAGATGAACTTCGGCAGGTAGGAAGGAATTGGGAATTGCTGTTAAGAATGACCCTTGGTGACTGGGGCACAAGTTGCCCTCGGCAGCAGAACTGCGGGGCTGTCCAGGACATAGGTGGAAAGAAGGCTGAGCCCAGCCCCACTATTTGCCCCCAGTGTGGAGGCACATCAGTTGGCTAAACAGCAACTTCTTGGGAGTTTGTTGTTGACAGGGGCAGAGTTGCTGTGTTCAAATCACAGTCATGCTTTTCTGTTGTGCGTATTTAGAGATGCCAGCTTGCACAGGTCTTATAGCTGGGACAACAGATGGGACCCTGGGCATATGTGCCCTGGGGGGAGTGTCTCCTGAAGCAGGAGAGGCAGGAAGAAGGCCCTGGAGAGGTGCTTGTTGTTGAGTGGTTGGTTTTTGCGGGCAGCATCTGGAGAGGGGCAAACCCGAGATGGCCTTCCTCTCAGGGGTGGAACAGAGGTGGGCCAGGAGAAAAGTTCACCAGGTAAAGAACTGCTAGACACGTTAGGCGCCCCTGCTGCTGGCTCGATTGTTAGGACCCATGGGCAGCAGTAGGGCGAGGGGACAGGGGGCCAGCAGTCCAGAGCTCTTCTTAAACATGCGGCGTTTGTTGACAAATGTGCACCCCACCTGGAAAACTGACTCAGAGGCCTTCCAGCCAAGAAACAAAACTCAGCAACTGAAGAATGAGGACATTTTGGTTCAGAGGGCCAGGCCAGGCTCATCAAAATTTGTAGCTAATTATAAATATAGAAATTTCATTTAAAGAAGATTACTAAAACAATACGTAAAATATTCAACAAATGTAGCAGTAACCTAGGCCTGTGATTCCAGATTATGTTGTCAAAGCCTGTGAAGTGTGGGCAGTGCAGTGGGGAGACAGGGAAGAGGACATGGATGGGAGTGAGGGCACATTAAGTCCCTCCTCTTACGGTGGAGGAAGGTTCATGAAAGTTCTTGACTTTGATAATTAGAGAAAGGTAGTCAATTATGTTTTAAAAACTTAAATGTAGTTTTAAAGGTAGCTTTTAGTAAAATTGAAAAGGTGTATGTCTTTTTGAATCACCACAAAAGACACAAGCAAAGTGTAGTCTGTATCATAAAAGAAAATAAAAGAAGTAGTAAAGATGGAGCTAACAGCATAAAAATAAGAAAATAGGAAATAATATAACTGCTCCTCTTAAAAGCAAATTATTCTTAGATTGTGCTAAAAAAAAAAAAGAAATCTAACCAAATACTAGTCACAGGAGCCCAGTTTTCTCTTCCATACCCTCAGTAAAAAATTGTGACCCAGAAAGATTAAAAATAAAACAATTTCAAGAAAACACAATAAAAAATCCAAAGTAACAATGTAAAAATAGAATTGCATACCTAAGGCAGTAAATGATAGAGGATCACTTTATATTGGTAAAAGATAATAACCATATCATTATACTATATATTGTATAATTCTGAGATAAACTTATGATGGTTATAATGATAAAATCTTGTCCTAATATAGCATTTAAATGAGTTGTATTTCCCAATATGTGAGATTTTTTTCTAGTAAGTTTTTTGTTACTGATTTTTAACTTAATCTCACTGTGTTCAAAGGCAGTTGTTTGTATGTTACCAGTCCTTTGAAATCTGTTGAAACTTACTTTATGGCCCAAAAGGTGGTCAGTTTTTATAAATGTACCTTATATCCAGTTGTAATTATTTACGTCATTAAGTCCTTACTTTGTTTTTTATTTTTGTGTCTTCTTGATCTGTCAGTTACTGTTGAACTCTCTGACCTGTGAATGTAGATGTCTCAATTTATCCTTGTGGTTTTGTGTATATTTGCGGTTATGTTATTGGATGCATACAAGTTTCATCACTATATAAAGACCTTTATTAATTCTTTTTGCTTTCAAGTCCACTTGTTTGGTATATTCTTTTTCATACTTTCACTTTCACGCTTTATTTGGAGTGTCGCTCTTACAAATAGCATTGCTAAATTTGGGGGTTTTATTCGGTATAATACTCTGTGTTTTGATTGGAGAGTTCAGTCTATTTACATTTATTATGATTCTGATATTTAGATATATTTTTATCATATTTTATGCTTTCTGTTTGTCCCATTTTTTTTTCTTTGCATTCCTCCTTTTCGATTGATGAGTCTCTCCCTCTTCCCACAGAATTCTGGTTGTCCCTCTACTAGTTTGGAAGTATGTACTCTTCTGTCTGTTCTTTTAGTGATGACCCCCCAGATTTTAATCTTTACATGCATAAAATATGTAAAGCTACAACTTCTTGAAATGATAGGAAGCGTCAGAATCCCAATTTTGTAGTGTGAGCTATCCCTATCAGTCCGTGATTAATCACATAAAACAAACTGTCACAACATCTGAACAAAGCAAGTTGGTAGAATACGTATGTGTAGAATATATATACAAGTATATATCATGCTTCTCTATAGAGAGAATTTTATACTCTGCAAAGAGGGAAAATGCTTTCTTTTCTGTTGCCCATAGGACATTTTGAAAATCTGATCATTTTCTAAACTGGGACTACTACTGATGGTATGAAACTCTCTGTTATCGTTGTAGAAATTGAGAGGAAGCGTTTAGAAACTTTGAAGCACTTGAGAGGGAAACTTTATTTACGTTGAAAATAATAAATTTTTTTTATAAATTTGTTTATTCATTTATTTTTGGCCGCATTGTATCTTTGTTGCTGCACTTGGGCTTTCTCTGGTTGCAGCGAGCGGGGCCTGCTCTTTGTTGCAGTGCATGGGCTTCTCATCGGGGTGGCTTCTCTTGTTGCGGAGCATGGGCTCTAGGCACACGCGGGCTTCAGTAGTTGTGGCACGGGGGCTCAGTAGTTGTGGCTCGCGGGCTCTAGAGCGCAGGCTCAGTAGTTGTGGCGCACGGGCTTAGTTGCTCCGCGGCATGTGGGATCTTCCCGGACCAGGGCTTGAACCTGTGTCCCCTGTGTTGGCAGGCAGATTCTTAACCACTGCGCCACCAGGGAAGTCCCGATAAAAAAACTGAGGTTTGTATTTTGTATGCCTTTTGGGGGTTTCATTTTTCTAGTAATTTGTTTTACTTTCTTTCATTCAAGTACCAGTCCACTATGGAATGGGAATTTTTAACGCTGGTTCTTTTCCAGGGGTAGTTTGAGCAGCACAGCTCTAGACCACAAGGAAGCCTCAGATACTAACTCAGAACAGAAATTGTACCAGCTGTAAACCATGGCCCCTGTGCTCCCAGTGCGCTGCCCTGCGCAGGTGGGTCGCTTCTGCCTCCGTGCAGATTCTTCAGTGAAGACAGGGAGGGCCAGGATTTTCTTTAGTTCACGGGCAGGGTAGCAGCTGCTGCAGTGGGAGGCCCACAGCCTGGTGCCCAGTTGCATGGTGACCAAGCACCTCAGTTTATTTGGGACTGTCAGGTCTTAGTACTAAAAGCCCATGTCTCAGGGATTGTGTGGTTCTAAAGCTTTAAGCCTAAAAGTGTTTTCAGAACAACTATCACCAAATGCCATGCAGCCACCATGGAAACAAACACAGAGCACCATGAGTCCCCCCTGGATGGCTGACCTGAATGCTGCCTGCCTGGTGAACCCTCTAAGCCACGTCTAGAGTGGCCCTAGTTTCCAGGGTTCCTAGATGTGGGCTGCTGAGACGGAGCAGATGTTAGTTCTTGCAGTAGTAGGTGGGAAATAGTACCGATGGCACCTGAGGTTTAGTTGCAACACCAGAAACCTTCTGGAACCAGCTGGGGTGGTGTTACTGCAGGCATTCACCCGATGGGGCCTGAGGCCAGAAACCGAGGGCCAGGGGTCCCGGGAGTGAAGGGAAAACCACACTGGCTCCTGGGCTCCTGGCTTCTCCAGCCAACTCCGCTGGTGCCTTCCAGCTCAGTGCTGCCACCCTCTGGGACTCGGGCTTGTCCCCCCGATGCAAGGCACCAGGAGGAGGTGAAGTGTGAAGGGCAAAGGGAACCTTGGAGGGGGAGGCACCATATTTCTACTGGCATAAAAATAGGAAAATCATTTATTTGAAAGGAAAAGAAGTGATAGGTCTTTGAGCTGGTTCTTTGAAAGGAAAGTAAAAAAAAAAAAAGTCTCCTCTGGCAGATGTAATGGGGGGGAAATGAACAAAATGATAAGGGGGCTATAACAACAGACACAAGCATTAATCAAGTTACAGCATATACAGAGAAATGACAATGAATCTTACAATCTTGATGAAACTTGATTTTTTCAGAAAATATTTAAATTACACAAATTGAAACCTCAAGATATTTTAAAAGGAATAGTCACAGAACAACTTGAAAAAATAAATTTTACTTCCAAAGAGAAAATGTCAAGGAATATATAATTTCCATATATAAGAAAGTGTCAAAGCTGGAAAAAGGTGGACATTGTCCCAGTTCATTTTTTTAAATTGTGGTAGAAAAACACAATTTACCATCTTTGTCATTTTTAAGTGTATAGTTCAAGTAGTGTTGAGTATATTCACATTGTTAGGAAACAGATCTCCAGAACTTTAAACATTTGCTGTATGCGGGCCTCTCACTGTTGTGGTCCCTCCCGTTGCGGAGCACAGGCTCCGGATGCGCAGGCTCAGCGGCCATGGCTCACGGGCCCAGCCGCTCCACGGCATGTGGGATCTTCCCGGACCGGGGCACGAACCCGTGTCCCCTGCATCGGCAAGCAGACTCTCAACCACTGCGCCACCAGGGAAGCCCTAAACATTTCATTTTTAAAAAACCAGCACGTTGGATTCCAGACTTCAGTATTATCAGTAGATCCCCTGAAGTGATTTCTTTAAATCAAATAGTTGATGAAAGAAGTTCTTTATAACAGAATTCTAGCTGGAGTGTAGGATTAAAGCACCATTTTGCACCCCTGGGGACACGAGATTGATGGAATCAGCAGCTCTGGACCACACGGGGAGTGGGGAGGCAGGGAGACGCCCGTCGGAGCCAGAGCGCGAGTTGTCCCGCAGGGCAGACTCCTGGTCTCTCTACAGGTGGCCCCGAGGAGGAGAGACTGAGCCACAAGAGCTGGGTGTCCCCTGTGAACCCCGTCAGGGTCCTGATTCAAAGGTTTGCTCCAAAGGTTTATCCACACATATCCAGCTGTGAGGATAAACCTTTGGAGCAGTCGGGGAGGTCTGATACAAATGGATTCGTGAGAGCCAAATGAATTCTTGTTAGTGGTATCAGGTGTGACAGTGGCGCCATGAGTATGTTTCAGAAGAGTATTCTTAGAGTCGCATATACTGAAGTACTTAGGGGCGGGGTAATTTGATGTCTGAAATCTGCCACATTCTACTAGTCTCCTCGTCCTACCAGTGGAAGGAAATATGCATAATGAAAAAGTTAGAAGTAAATTTAAAGCTCATGTTTGCATTGAAGAAAGAAATTGTAGAGTCAGGAATCGGATTTCGTGTGGGTTCTGGAGAGTACCTGCTCACACGTGGCCGCCCCTCCTGCAGGCGGCGCTGAGGAGTGAGGGGCGGCTCGTCTTGGGGCCGGAGAGCCCGTGACTGTGCTGACTGCCTGGGAGCTGGAGTTCTTGCATGGAGCAGCTGTGCAAGAATGGGCGCTTGATGGTTTTGCCAAGAATAAGACATCTGTGAAAACAAGTTTCTTCAGTACTCACAGTCATTGACTAGAAAATGTCATTGTAAGAGGTCTTTTTCCACGAAGATGACCGTGCAGGGGCATGAGGAAGATGGAGGGTCACGACAGTCTGGGTGTGGACATGCTTAGTATTTCCAGGCTCTAGGTTGGGTACGATCCCAGTGAAAATGCCGGTCGAGTTTTTTCAGTGCGACCCGATGTCCCCGTCAGATCTGAAAGTGTGTCATAAAGCTGCGCAGTCCTAACTGTGCCGGTCACAGTGGGGATGTAGGTAGACAGGGCCCAGGGGCAGAATCCAGGCCGGCGGGGCCAGGAAGAAAGTGGCACACCTGAAAAACAAGGAAATTACGCTTTATTTGGGAATAGGTTTATACACATTATCAGAACAGGTACGTGTTTGTGTGTGCACAAAATGCTTTACTGGCGGAGACCCCTGCCCTAGCTTCTGTGAGAATCAGCAGAGAAGGTCCACAGACCCGTGGGGAAGGGGCAGCGATGGCTCTGCCGTGCCCTGGACTGCTCTGTGGGGAGGTGGCCACCGAGCAGGGACCCCGTCCCCGTGGTGTCCCTCTGACTCCCTTCCCTCCTTGATTCTGCCTCAAGGAACAGATCGCAAGGAAACAGTGCAAAGTGCAGGAAAAGCTTTATTTAGAAAGATACTCGTGATACTGATAGTCAAAGCGCGCCAGTGCAACGCTGGAAGAGTGGCTGATAACTTACCAATCTTGATATGGTCCTGATATTTAAATAATGTATAGAGAGCTTTCTAGTCACATGAGAAATAAACACTGTAAAATGAAAAAAAAAGAATATGAAAATAGATACTTATCACTGTGAAACCGCTTTTTAAAGGCATTAAAAATCAGCAATAAACACAAGACTAAAAGTCAAGGAAAAGCCCCGGAGTAAGAGTATCAGGAACGACGTGTCTTCCCAGCTCCGTGCCTGTCTGCTCGAGGGGTGGCTGAGGTCTTGGTGAGCCGGGGTCTGACTCTCACAGTTTCTCGTTTGCCACACAGAACGTGATGCTGGATCTTTCCAAGCGCAGCCGCAGCGGTAAATTCCGCCTGGTGACCAAGTTTAAGAAGGAGAAGAATAACAAGAACAGAGAAGCTCGCAGCAGCCTGGGAGCCCCGGGTACCTGCCCTCTGCTGTTCTCCTGGCCACCCGGGCTGTGTGGGGCCCAGGCTCTGCTTTCTCCCTGGCCTCGTGCCTGTCCCCGTTGTCCCGGGGCCACGGCCTCCGGTCATGCCCTGCGCCGACTCGTCTGGCTACAGAACTGCACCCCGGCTTTCCCGCTCCATGTGGGAGGCTCACTGGTGTCACGCCCTGCCCTGAACTTGCTCCTGGTGCAGATTCAGGGTGACAGACAGGCCACCGAGCCGCCTGCCTGCGCTAGATTGGGGCGCGAGGTGGGGAGGAGACAGCAGAGGTGACGAGACAGAGACACAGCTCACACTCCGGCCACACAGTGGCCCCCCTGTGCCTGCTTCCTCTGCGGGGCTGCTCGTCCCCCATTAATCAGTTCATTGATCAAGGCCGCTGCGCCGGGAACCTGGGCTGCCAGTGGCCCTGGGCCGTGAAATCAATAGAAAATGGCACTAAAGGATGTTTCTCCTCTGGGTCAGTAAACTGGGGCTTTAGAATCTCCATTCAAAGTGTCGGCCCTGAGCACAGCTGCCCCCAGGCTCTCAGGTGCTGGGCGGCCCCAAGTCTGGATTGGGGGTGGCATTTGCTGCCAGTAAGGGTAGCTCCCTTTGATTTTTCTTCTTCGCATGTTTGTCCAGAAATTGGGTTTCTTTGAATGATGGTGGCTCTGACTCCATGGAATCTCTGCATATGTTTCCCTTCCCGCTGTGGGCTGGAAGTGAAATGGACCCCTCTAGAAGGGAGAGGGAAGCTGACCTCAGCCGCAGTCAGACCCATGTGTCCCTCCTGGCACAGAAGGCTGCTGGTGACCTGGCAGGAACAGACACCAGCTTCTGTGGCAGCTCACGCCCCCGAGGGCGGGCAGCTCCCCTCCTCTTTCTGCACAGCCTGGGGCGGCACCTGGGGCTGGGTGGCGGGTGCCTGCCGCTGGGGTGTCTTGGGTGCCTGCTTGCTGGGGTGTCTCGGGCGCCTGCTTGCTGGGGTGTCTCGGGCGCCTGCTTGCTGGGGTGTCTCGGGCGCCTGCTTGCTGGGGTATCTCGGGCGCCGCCTGCTGGGGCGTCTCGGGCGCGGGCCGCCGCCTGCTTCGCGCTGGGCTCTGGGCACTCATTGCACTCGTGCTTTTCCGTCTCTGACAGTTCACCTCTGGGGCACAGAGGAGGTTGCTGCCTGGCTGGAGCACCTCAGTCTCTGTGAGTATAAGGACATCTTCACGCGGCACGACATCCGGGGCTCAGAGCTCCTGCACCTGGAGCGGAGGGACCTCAAGGTACTTCCACAGCGTCTCCTGGGAAGGTGCACCTGCGCTGCCCGCGGCTCCCCTGTCCCCTCCCTCTGACCTGGCCTTGTCCCAGTGTCAGCAGTCTCCTCACCGTTCTTCTCAGGCCTTTGTGCGTGACCCGGGGTGACGACCTGGGGGTGATGCGACCTGGGGGTGATGCGTGGCGGCTCCCAGATGTGATGTCTCTCCTGCTGGGGAGCCTCGCTCTCTTAGTCTAACTGGACAGTGGGCCATGTTAGCGTTAAAAACCCTTTGGGGAATGCAGCCCTCCGCTAGTCAAGCTGAAGTGTTCTCTGTGATGACAGCCATCCGGGTGAAGGGGACCCAGCGGACGGGGTTCCTTCCCCAGTTGGCCGCTTTCTGGCTCCCCCAGTGGCCCCGCTCGCCCATCTCCCTCCCCTCGGGAGGACGCGGGGCGGCGTGACCCGGGGCTCCCGGAGCTTGGCTCTCTGTGCCGCTCAGGCCGCGTCCCGTCCGGAGAGGCTGAGAGGCCGCCAAGGGCGTCGGGACGGTGGCGCCCTCGGGTCGCCTCGCTCGTCTGTGTTTTGCTCCGTGCGCCTTTGACGACTCCCGTCAGGGACCGGGACGTGGCGGGCGGCCGCGGGCTGCTGGTTTCGGGCGCCGTCTCCGGCCGCGTCCCCTGTTGTCGCTTTCACCCTCACTCGTGTTCGGACGCGGGTGGCAGCGCGCCGGGGCCTGAGCGCTGTCCTCTCCTTGCAGGACCTCGGCGTGACCAAGGTGGGCCACATGAAGAGGATCCTGTGTGGCATCAAGGAGCTGAGCCGCAGCACCCCTGCCGCCGAGGCCTAGCCTCCGCCCTCTGGGCCTGCGTCCCCCGCGCCTCCCGCGACTGAGCCGGCTCGGCGCCGCTCATGGTGCTACTCCCGCCGACCCGGCCCGGCGGCCTGGGCCCCGGGTCCCGACCCGCAACACAGCTACCTTCCAGCCGACGCCGCCTCCCGCCCTGTCCCGGGCCTGGGCCCCTCCGTGTGCCCTCAGCGGCGCAGCGCGGGTAACCGTCTCCCGCCCCTGCCGGCCCGCGCTGTGTCCCCGCGCGTCTGAGTGCCCTGGTGTGAGCGCGGCCTGGCTGCCTTCCGTCCCGCCGGTTCATTTTGACACGAAGGCGACGCTAGGTGCCCCTGAAGCCGAGCAGACGGTAGTTAGGGTCTGGGGCTGACGAGCTCGCGCCCCGACCGTCTTGGCCCCTCGTCCCTGGGCCGCGGGCGCGGGGTCCCCTCTGTGCCCAGGACGCCTGGCCTGTCGTCTCCCCGCCGACAGAGGCTGGTCCGTGTTTTCTGTGTGGAGGAGGCTTCCCGGGCTGCCGAGGGCGTCAGGGGCCGCCCAGAGTTTCTCACCCCGGGGCGGAGCCGCCAGGTCAGCGTCCCTCCGCGGGGACGAAGCTGAGCCGGAAACGGACCCGGCGGTACCCCGGTCCTCACCGCCTGGCACTTGGCCCTTTTCTCCGCTTCCGCCTCCCGGGGGCTGTGCGCCGCCGTCCCGAGGGGCCCGGGAGCGGGGGCGCTGTCGTCCCGAGGGGTCCATGGGGCGCGCGGCGGAGCATTGACCTGCCGCTCGCTTCGCACACGCTCTGCCGGCTCCCCGCCGGCGGCGCAGTCGGCCGCTGCCTCCGGCCGGCGGGGGCTCCCACTGGCGGGCCTCCTGGCGCTGAGCTCGGCCGAGGCCCTGCCCCAGGCCAGCTTGTCCCCGCGGGCGGGGTGGCCGCGACCCACCCAGCGGTAGTGTCACTCTCCGCGCCCCCGAGGTTCCCGCCCATCAGAGCCTCCGCTGCGGGTGGAGGGAGGTGGAGGAAACCCAGTCACAAGTCCCTGGGTTTCAAAGTAGAACAGGCTAGCCCGGCCCGCGGTGCCAGACGCCGTCTGCTCTGTTGCTTCGGGCCGGGGGCACCCTGGGCTCTGAGGCCTTCAGGCCGACGCACAGGAGGGGACTCGGCGGAGGAGGGCGCACGTGGGGTTTGGTGGCCGGTGCTACGGGGCCACCGTGGCCCTCAGCGCCCTCCCTTGGGAAAGCCTTAGGTTTAGGTCAAGCGTGGTGTTTAAAGGTAACGTGGTCAGTGATTAGAGCAACACTGTTTACGTGAAACCACTTTCTGAGGGTAGTGAGAGCGAGTGGAATAAGCACGAGCGTTGCGCGAGGCCGCGTTTGCAGGGCGGCGTCCCACGCGCATTGTGGTGCGTGTTGCTGCGCGTGGGGCTGCCCTCTGGGCCCCCGCCCCCGCCCCCGCCGTGAGGCTGGACGGCTGTCCCTCGGGGGTCCCCGGGGTCTCACGGTCCTGTCAGTGTAGAGGGAGGGAGGAGGG
The DNA here is from genome assembly GCF_039906515.1 of Pseudorca crassidens. NCBI lineage: Eukaryota > Metazoa > Chordata > Mammalia > Artiodactyla > Delphinidae > Pseudorca > Pseudorca crassidens. The sequence continues at coordinate 6,803,409 of NC_090301.1, read as the reverse complement.
ATCCCTGGAGTCTTGGAGAAAAGGTTTTGTGCCCTCTGGTGGGGCTTCCCCCATATTTATGATCTTAATTTATACAGCTCCCACCGTGGAAGCAAACGCCTCCTGTATCGCTATGTACATATCCACATCTGGAGTTGTAAATACGTTGTTCTGTGTATAAATAAAACAAGCCTGTTTTTGATCTTTCACTGTCGGGTTTCTTGTTATCGTTCCTTGTGCTTGGACGAAAGATGTCGTTGCCAAAAATCTTCCCGAACTGGGTTCAGAATTACGTTTTTCAGCTGCTCTAAAAACAGGTTGAATTGGCGGTGGCTGAAAAGCAAAGTGGGATGAATGCCATTGTATTATTTAGGGTGTAGGTTCTAGGATCTATTGATTTAAAAATTCAGCGACCTTGGGGCCAGGTAGCACCAAGGTTCTCAGGCTTAATCACATGCAGCTTCAGCCCAGCCTACTGAGGGCCGGGTCATTTTAGCTAATATCCTAACTTCCTAAGTCTTTTTTTTTTTTTTTTTTTAAACATCTTTATTGGAGCATAATTGCTTTACAATGGTATGTTAGTTTCAGCTTCACAACAAAATGAATCAGTTATATATATACATATGTTCCCATATCTCTTCCCGCTTGCGTCACCCTCCCTCCCACCCTCCCTATCCCACCCCTCCAGGCGGTCACACAGCACCGAGCTGATCTCCCTGTGCTATGCGGCTGCTTCCCACTAGCTATCTACCTTACGTTTGGTAGTGTATACATGTCCATGCCTCTTTATTGCTTTGTCACCGTTTACCCTTCCCCCTCCCCATAGCCTCAAGTCCATTCTCTAGTAAGTCTGTGTCTTTATTCCTGTTTCACCCCTAGGTTTCTCATGACATTTTTAAGTCTTTTACATGTAACTGCAAACCGGAGCTCTACTTACCGCTCTGTTTAATCATAGTACGTTTATTACAAGGGAGCTGCCTCTCCAAGCTCAAGGTCACTTTAATCATCCCCCAGTTTCCTGGGGTGAGGGATGGGGGCTGGGATCACGGAGTCGAAAACCAGGCAGGGTACCATAGGGCTGTGTGGGCTTTGGATGTGTAGGTTGCCTCCCCAGCAGCTTTCTTCTCTCTCCTTTGCTTAGCAGAGCCCCATTTTTGTCCTGGTGTGCATGCTCCTCCCACCTGGCCATCCAGGATCAGGCCTCATGCTTACAGAATAACTGCCACTATTCCAGGGATCACATCCAAACATGACCACGTCCAGGCTAAGGTGTGGGTGTATAGGGGCGTTGTCTATTCTGCGTCTCTTTTTAAGGAAACCTTTCAGAAAGTCTGGCTTCCACTGACCTCCCCTAATGTCTCATTGTCTAGAATTGTATCACACACTCATGACTAAACAAACAGGTGGGTGCAGAGGGAATGGGGCTATGCCAGTGATGGCTGATCACGGTGCTGCTGGTCTAACACATTTCTGTTATTTTATGCCAGGTGCCGGCTTAAGGACTTTACACATCCTAACTCACCTGTGTTCCTTAGCAAATCTTATGAGGTGGGTATCTGCACTTTACAGATGAGGACACAGGCTCAGAGAAGATCATGACTTGTCCCAGCAGCACGTGGCAGGGACGGGAGTCACGGGGCAGTTGGGTACCGGAGATCACACCTCGAGGGCCATGCTGGTCCTGTGTCCCAGGCCTGACACCAACCCCAGCCCACGCTGGGGGAACGGCCTAAGTCACACACAGGCATCCTGGCCTGGGAGCCTGTGGTCCCTCTCACACTGGGATGGCAACTGTGACCGTGCTGGCCGCCCAGCCCAGGTGCCGGCCTCGGAGCAGCGTCTGTTGCCACTTTTGATCACAAAAGCCTAATAAGCAGGTTGTAAAACTCGCAGAGGAAAACCCGCCAGCTGGGGACCTGAAGGCTTTCTTGCTCGCGCCGTGGACGGAAGCAGATCAACCAAAAAGCCTGCTGCGCTTTCTGGTAAGTCATGTTGCCAGCCGGGCCCCACGCTGAGAACAAAATTGCCTGTGGTCCCAGGTCTCCAGGACGTGTGCCGCAGGAGGAAAGTGCCCCAGTGTGGCCGCCGCCAGGTGCACCCTCGGGGCCGGGCGGGCCTCCGCGGTGCCAGGCAGGGCCGTGTGCAGCGCCCATCACCGTGGAGGCCGTGACCGCTCGGGGTGGCCTCGACTTCCAGAAGAGCCGTTGTATCGTGGTCCCCACTCCCTCAGTACGCTGGTTCCAAGTCAAATCATTCATGTCATTGAGCTGCTGCTGGCCGAACCGCGAGGCGCTCCATCCGTCGGGCCCAACCCAGACCCCAGGCTGTAGGTAGGAGCTGGTGGGCCCGAGGGCCCAGCCCCTGGGCTGTGGGGGTTGGGGCTGCTGATAGGAAGGTGGGGGCCCCGCAGAGTGCCCCTCCCCCCGGGACTAGAGCCACCTTCTCCCCGGGGGAGAAGCTGCGGGCGCGTCAGGTCTGCTCAAGGCAGCCTGAGCCAGGATGCAGGCAATGAGCTCCTGGTGGGCGCTGGAGACGTCTCTTCCTTTAACTAGCTCGTGTGTCGCTGTCATAGCTTCACCTTCCTCTCTGCAGTGCGGCGCCTTCCCAGAACGTACACATACCCACGGTGACCGGTCACGTCTTTTACTGACAGGGCAGGACTGAGCACGGAAGGTGCGGCTGCTGCGTCTCCCGTCCAGCCGGGCTGAGGGGCCCAGGACTTGGCCCTTCACAACCAAGTCTGTCCCAGAGGGAAGCCAACCTCTCTGAGCCAGGATTCTGGATTATCAGGGACTTCTTGGGCCCCGCCTCCCCTTTTTGCCAGGAAAGTGTCACATTTGAGTAAATATGTTTTCTGAAACACAAGCACCCCTGCCAGTTCTATTTTCCTAGAAGGAAAAGAGAACCAGACCACTTCCAGTTTCTTCAAATACAATTATTACCACGAGTCTGAGTTTATTTAAAACCAAAACACAGCTCTGTTATTTTTACAGCAGTACTGAAGTGGTATTTCTAAACATAAACCCCAGCGACTTAGCATCTGTAGTTCTCTTGGGAAAAAGGCCAGGACAACATGAAGCAGTCAGCGCACAGAGACGGGAGGTTACAAATTGAACAGTTTATTTTTTCTTTAACAAACTCTTACAGCTCTCTCCCTGGAGCCCCACTCCATCCCCAAACTGGAAGGAAGGAAGGAAGGAAGGAAGGAGGGGAGCAAGCCGACAAGCAGAGACCACCCGAGGCCCCGGCTGCTCACCGTGGACACCATGCAGCACCTCGACCCCTGCCTGTCGTGGTAGGTGATGCCCAGCAAGGCCGCCGGCTTCTCAGAAGCAAGGCTTTTCAGTTAGAACATTAATGTTTTATTACAGTGGAATGAAGGGGCACACCAAGGAGCCCTGTCAGTTACGGGAAAAGGGACAGAAGAGCCTCTACACAGAGGGGCAGTCAGGGAGCTTACACTTCGGCCTCGTCACTGCCCGCCAGGTGCGTCTGGAGAGTCTGGACCCCACGTGCGCGTCTCCTGAGACAGAGTTAGTGTTTGAGGCCGGAAGCACTCGCCAAAGCCCAACTTCTTAAAACACGACTGCTTCAATACAAATTAGTACGTAATTCGCGAGCCAACAATTTCAGACGCACACACAGAGACCAGAGTTTCTAGTGGTGGTGTTGACACTGTTTGGAAGGAGGGAGGACAGAGGAAGGAAGGGCAGGGCATTCGTTCCACTCAGTGGCAAGCTCTGCGGAAGAGCAGCACGGGCGCAGCAACATTCACGCAATTTCCTTAAGCCGGTGGTGCAGGCGGAGGCCTAGCCCACGTGTCATTTCCTTTCCATCCCTTACATTTAAGAGCTATTTTAATATCATCAGTGGTAAAAAGGCTGATGAAAAACTGTGAAATCAAGAAGATAACCATACCTAGCAAGAGAGTCGCTATAAAGCATCACTGAGGTATAAGAAAGTAAAGAATTTGTTTTTCCTGCTTCTGACTGAGTTAGCTTGAGAAAGTGAGTCACCCCAGTGTCCAAAATCACTCAGCTCAGTAACACAGACGCGACGTAGCTGTCATAAATACCACTTACATCTTTTAAATGGGAGAGCCAGCTATGCCGCATTAAGAAGACTCTTGGTTCACATTTTCTTTTTCCCATTTTAATCGAGGCTCCTCAGGACTGCCCCCTCAGCCCTTCCCAGGCTTGTCGGCCACGACCCTGCCTCCCCGTCAGGCTCCCAGAAGGAAGAGGCCCCGGCGAGAATGTTCTGACCACAGACAGCACGGGTCGGACGCCAGCTCATGCTGCCCCCTCCCCAGCGGCACCCGACCTCAGAGGATGCCCCGTCGGTCTCATCCCGGAAAGAGAGGTAACTAACGCTTCAGAACCACTTCTAACTCAGACCAAAGGGGAAACGTGCTGTTTGGGGACCAGAAAACAGACTCCTGTTTATGTCACAGCGTGAGCCTGGCCAGCCCATCGCTGTGAGCAGAGCTGTCAGAGCCTGGGCGGCCACAGATACCTGAACAGCGTGAGAGAGAGAGAGTGGGGCGGGTGTACTTTAGAGACAGGTGTGTAGGGATGAGCCACGTGGCACGTCACCCATGCCTGCAGTTAATGCAAAACTAGTCAATTTTTGTATAAAGATGGTGGCGGGGCTCAAGTGTTGGCGCGAGGGTGTCGGCTGGTTGGCACCTGTGGTGCGGCCAGGTCCGTGCCAGCCTGGGGGGACGCGCCACGGAGCGGGTGACAAGCGCCCTCTTTGCTCATGACAAAGCAGGGCTCTGAGTCCGTGTCCACACCGGGCAGAAACCAGGAAACGGGCCAGGACCTGCAGCAGGAGTGTAGGCCCTGTGCTATCTGAAGCTCCCGACGTGGATGGAGAGAGAAGCTTCTGGTCCACGGGGGCGGGGAGGCATCTCTGCACCAGAGGGGACGTCGCTGCTCCGCACACGAAGGGCTTCCTGGCTGCGGGGACACAGAGGCCGTCATGGGGTCACATCCCAGACGCCAAGGGCCCCACCAGGTCGAGGAGTGACTCCACATCTCATTCCAACTTTCAGGGTCAAGTCAGGGCGGGCCGCAGAGACGCACGGTGGCAGTTTGGGCAGCTATTCCGCACTGCTCCCTCAGGGGCCTCGGAGTACCCCTCCCCAGGGCGCATTCCCACGCCCTCCCCGCAGAGGGGTCCAGCCTCGGGGCTTTTCCCAGCGGCTGAGGGAAGGTGTCTCAGAGCAGTGCAGTCTTTCCTGCTTCACCTTCCCAATCCAAGCGTGACCTTCACAGATGCTCACGTCTGAAACGCCCAGCTCCGCACATGGTTACAGGGTCACACACCTGGGGGACACCGCCTCCACCCCAGCCCTCGCTTCCCTGTCCTGCATGCCAGGCGGAGGGCATGTCTTCTTGCTGCCGTCACAACACCTGACACTTGGTACCCAAGCTGCGGAAGGTGGGAGGAGAGGAAGGCTGAGGTGAGCAGGGGCTGGGCCAGGCAGGCAGCCTGGTTCAAAGGCTACTGCCGAGAGGAGAGGCCACCAAGCCAGAAGCAATGAGGACGGGGACAGGACACAAGACCTCAGGAGACTGGAAGTGGGGACAGATCAGGACGACCACCCACACCCCTGGTGTGGCCTGCGAGGGGTGACTATGCAGACCACGGTGGTGGGAGCCAGGCCCAGGCACGTGGAGGTTGAAGTATCAGCACTGGTGGAAGGTTCCAGTAGATTCTGATAGGTGTCTGTGGTCTGGAGGCCAGGAGAGAGCTGGGCTGTGTACAGAAGAGGAAGGAGCGAGCCCACCCAAGGTGACGACTCGGGCAGAGCAGAGCGAGGAAGATGGATGGGGAGGGAGCTCCCTCCAAGGGGAGGGTTGGCTGGGTGAGCAACCTGGCTGGCTGGCTGCCTGGAGGGGACAGACGGGGTGGAGAGTGACGGAGGTGACAGCAGGACGACACAGCTGCAGCAGGGTCAGGAAGCGCGAACCGTAGACAAGCCAGGGCAGGTGTCTGAAGGAAGAGACCCAGGGATGGGGGAGGCCGACTGCAGGAACAGGGCCCCGGCAGAGGGAGAACGAGACCCGGAGCTCGGGGAGGGGCCTCCTCCTCACAGTGAGCTGCGCCCAGGTTCCTCCTGCACGGTCCCCAGGAAGCCACTCTAGGGGTGATGGAGAGAAGGTGGGCAAGCGCAGGCAGGGAGGAGGGCTCTGCTGTTTCTTTCCACGCCTCAGTCAGGAGCTTTTCAGCGAGAGCAGGCGCGCCAGCGCCTGGAGGTCGCGGTGGAACCTGTCACGTAGGTGAGGACCCTAACTTACCGCTTCTTTCTCCCCAGAGCAAACGCTTTCTGTTTTTCTCTTCCAATGTCATCTCTGACTGTACTGAAATCATCATCATCTTCAACCAGGAGATTCTGCATTTCAAAATAATTAATGAGCAATGTTTTCAGACATCTTTTTAGTCTACGTTTTTTTTGCGTTATGCGGGCCTCTCACTGCTGTGGCCTCTCCCGTTGCGGAGCACAGGCTCTGGACACGCAGGCTCAGCGGCCATGACTCACGGGCCCAGCCGCTCCACAGCATGTGGGATATTCCCGGACCGGGGCGCGAACCCGTGTCCCCTGCATCGGCAGGTGGACTCTCAACCACTGCGCCACCAGGGAAGCCCAATCTTACAACCTTTTGAACTCTCTTAAACAGAGCTCATGGTTTGACTGTAGAAAAACTAAGAACAGTTTTGTATTTTCCTTTTAGAATTCTTTTACCTTTCAATTTTTATTTATTTGATTGTCTTCGTTGGGCGGAAGGTCATATTACATTGGTCCCATTCTTTAGTACAATGTTGAACAGAAGTGGTGATTAAGGGAATACTTATTCCTTAATATAAATAATTTAATATTAATAAATTATTAATTCTTAAATTAAGGATTTAAATCATTCACCCTTAATACAAAAAATGTTATTATATGACAACAAAGTAGGTTTGTCCAAGGAATGCAAGGATGGCTCGGTGTTGCGAACATGTTTATGTAATAACACTACATTACCACATTGAAGAAGAAAAACGATATAGCTAATTAAACAGATGCGGAAAAAGCACAGAATAAAATTTAACATTTAAAAAAATTTAATATTTAAAAATCCAGGGCTTCCCTGGTGGCGCAGTGGCTGAGAGTCCACTTGCCGATGCAGGGGACGTGGGTTTGTGCCCCGGTCCAGGAAGATCCCACATGCCGCAGAGCGGCTGGGCCCATGAGCCATGGCCGCTGGGCCTGCGCGTCTGGAGCCTGTGCTCCGCGATGGGAGAGGCCACAACAGTGAGAGGCCCGCGTACCGCAAAAAAAAAAAATAATCCAGTGCTCATTCATGATTTAAAAAAAAGAACTTAGAGTAAACTAGGAATGGAAGGAAATGTCTTAACCTAATACAGGTACCTACATAAAGCCTACAGCAACACACTTAGTGATAAAACTTCACAGCATTTTCATTCAAGTCAGACCCAAAATTAAGCTTTTGGTATTGAGGTTCTACTGGCCTCATAAAATGAGTTCTCTGGGGGCTTCCCTAGTGGTGCAGTGGTTAAGAACCCGCCTGACAATGCAGGGGACACGGTTCGATCCCTGGTCCAGGAAGATCCCATATGCCGCGAAGCTTAAGCCCGTGTGCCACAACTACTGAGGCTGCGCTCTAGAGCCCGTGAATAAAATTTATTTATTTATTTATTTAAAAATGAGTTGTCTGCTTTCCCTCTTTTTTCCCCCCGCTATTTGAAACAATTTATATTAAATGGGATTATCTGTGCCTTGAAGATTTGATAAAACTTGTCTATAAAATCATTTGATTCTGGTGTTTTGTCAAAGTGCTAAGTTTACTGTTAAAAACGTACCTTAATGCCAATAGTATCTCCATCTTTCAAGTGATAAGGCGCCCCCTGCAAATTATCTTGCTTTTTCTTCTTTTTCCTCTTGGTAATTTGCTGGTTCTACAGAAAAATTAAGTATCTTGAATAAAGAAAACTCAATCTCAAATTCTTACTAAATTCCCTGTCTGTGGTAAACTGCAGTTAATTATTCACTATGCCATTGAGGCCCGATTTCCCTGAGGGAGCCCCACAGCTTTACCCAGCTAGGTACTGGAAGCCACTCAAACTTTTCAGGAAGGTATTTGGCAATTTCAATTTTCTCCACAGGAAGAGAATAGAAATCGGCCACTCGGTGCCTCAGGGAGCCGGCCGTCCAGCCTCGGGCAGTGTCCCACACCAAGTCCACGGGCAAGGCATATGCCCTCTTGCCAGGGAGGCGCATCTGTGTCCTCAGCAGCACATGCTGGGGGCTGCATCAGAAAACAGTCACGTCAGATTTACAACAAAATGGGAAACACGCAATAACCACATAGCTTCTCCTCTGACTCTTCTGAGTTTTTTTATAAGGAGAGATTTTCCTTAAACCCTGAATGCTAGTGGGAAACCTTTACTTTGATTTCCTTCAGTCCTGACCCAGAATGGAGGTGAGCTCCCATTCTGAGTCCACAGCAGGGTCCCTGGGGAGGCAGCAGGCAAGGCTGAAGGCAGAGGAAGAAGTTCCTCAGTGGGGCATGCAGGGAAGAGGACTGGAGACAGAGCTGAAAGGGCCGGCAGGGCTATCCCGGTGATGAAGGGGAAGAGGGGTTTCCCGCTATGGCGACTTCCTAGGAAACACTGATTTCAGAACCAGAATCTGTGAAGCTGGCAGAAAACTTAGCCAGGGAGAAGAAACGGAGGGCTCAGAGTTAGGGAGAGAAGATGATGGGTGTAGTTGTAAGAGCAAAGGAAACCTTTGCAGGAGATGAGCACAGATACGAGGTCCTTGAAGGAAGAGAAAGAGGAGAAACATTCAGAAAGGTTGGAAAGAAATTTAGACGTATGGAGACTGTTTTAGATAGGATGTGAAATAAAAGCTACAGATAAGAACTGGAAGGTGGAGAGGAGAAATGAAAACTTTAAGGATGGTGAGACAATGAACGATTTTAATGCTGTATTTCTATTATACTAGTGTTTTTATCAAAAGAAAGGGTAACACAATTGGAGGAAACAGGCAACGCAGGGAGAGCGAGGGCCCAGTGAATTAGGAGACTGGACTGAAAGCGGGGGACTGTGGTCAAGAAGGAATTTTTGAGAGGGTGTAGGTGTTGCTGAGGTCAGTGAGCAGAGCTGAGGTCCCAGAGCATACAAACTGTGGTCAGTGTAGATGCAGGAGCTGCCAAGGAGGTGACAGAGTCTGGGTGAAGACCACGAGGAGCCAGGGTCCTCGCTGAGCGGGGGCAAGAGTGCTCCGGAGGTCAGTCAAGGACAGAAGCGGGGAAGGGGGCTGAGGAAGTGCATAGCATGGTCTTCAAAAGGACACTGCTCACGACAAACATGACAGAGGGTCCGTTTATATTAATGTAATATAATCTATATTATAGAAAGCTCACACAAATTAGACTTTTTTCTAAGACCCCAAATAAAACAGGGAAAATATATGAAACAATTCACTCACTCACAAAATACAAATGGTTTACAAGCCTTTCAACAAACACCCTAATCTTACTAGATGAGACAGATAACCATTTTTCATTTATCAATTTAGCAAACATTTAAACAATGACAACATTCAATGATGGTTTGATGGTGAGGTGAAATAAATACTTAGAAACACAGCTTGTGGAAACATAATGGTATAACTTACCTGGAAAGGAATTTAACAAATAAGAGGTTTAAAATGTCCATACCATTTGATCCAGAAATTCCCCTCCAGGAAACTACTCCTAGTAATACAATTTGCATTAAGAATGCATTTTTATAAAACAGTGGGATAAAATGAAGGTCACACGGTTGAAAGAGTAGAGTTGTTACACAACAGGAGGACAACAAGAATCATCGTGTCACATCAGGTAAAAGAATCTTAATATTTGGTGTTACTGACAAAAATGTCTTATAAAAGAATGTCCTATAATGAAAAAAAGAATAGGTAGGTTTGAACGTGGACAACTTTGGGGTGCTTCTTTATTCCATAAATAATTACTGACTATGACAAAGGCACTGTCCTAGGTATTGGGGAGGCAGCAGTGACCAAAAAATGAAGTGCTTGCCCTCACAAAACTTACAATCTAGTAGTGGGAGACGGATAATAATTGATAATTCAATAAGTATATGTCAGGTGATATTAGGATGAAAAAAGTAGGACAAGGGGCAGCATGTCAGGTGTTACTATCAATTGGTTTGACAACAGACTGTCTGCAGGCACTGGTAAGAGCTTGGGATGAGCATCTTGCTTATACTTCAAGATCATTATGGGTTCAACATGCATTGGGACTTACTGAAAAATTCTGTTTTTATGGAAAAATGAGTTCTAAGATCTAGACACCAGACATACAAACACATTTCTAGAACACAATCTGTTTTAAGTTGCCAGACTCCTTAGAAGCAGTGAAAAAAACACTTAAAAAATGTAACACCTTAATCAATAGTAAAACTATCCATTGGGATCAGACAAGTGTATAATTTTGTATGTGTAGTAGGACATCTTACCCCAGGTTTTCTTCTTTCTGAAGGGGCTCTAAGCAGATCTCAGTTCTCTGTCCCAATTTATATTCCCTGATAACAAATGAAACAAAATAATATTGAATGACATATCACTTAATTTTTTCAAAGTTTTTTTCTTAACCAATTTCAAGTATTCTTAAGTGAAATATTATACCATATAAGAACACTCAAAATTTAAGAGACTACCATGAACAATTATACACCAAAAAACTGGACAATGCAGAAGAAATGGATAAATTCCTAGAAACATACAACTTACCAAGACTGAATCATAAAGAAACAGAAATTCTGAACAGACTAATTATGAGTAAGAAGATTGAATCGGGGGCTTCCCTGGTGGCACAGTGGTTAAGAATCCACCTGCCAATGCGGGGGACACGGGTTCAAGCCCTGGTCCGGGAAGATCCCACATGCTGCGGAGCAACTAAGCCCGTGAGCCACAACTACTGAGCCTGCGCTCTAGAGACTGCAAGCCACAATTACTGAGCCCACGTGCTGCAACTACTGAAGCCTGTGCACCTAGAGCCTGTGCTCTGCAACGAGAAGCCACCGCAATGAGAAGCCCGCACGCTGCAACGAAGAGTAGCCCCCACTCGCCGCAACTAGAGAAAGCCTGCGCGCAGCAACAAAGACGCAACGCAACCAAAAATAAATAAATAAAATAAATTTATTAAGGAAAAAAAAAGATTGAATCAGTAATCAAAAACCTCCTAACAAAAAAAAGTTGAGGACCAGATGGCTTTACTGATGTATTCTACCAAAAGCAGAATTAATACCAATCTTTCCCAAACTCTTCCAAAAAAAAAAAAAAAAACAGAACAGGAGGGAACACTTCCAAACTCATTTTATGAGGCCAGCATTACCTTGATATCAAAACCAGACAAGGACACTATAAGAAAAGAAAATTAAAGGCCAATATCCTTGATGAACATAAATGCAAAAATTCTCAAAGAAATATTAGCAAACCAAATTCAACAGTACGTTAAAAGGATCATACACCATGATCAAGTGGGATTTCTGCAAGGGATGCAAAGATGGTTGAACATTCGCAAATCAATTGGTGTGATACAACCACGTTAACAGAATGAAGGAAGAAAATCATATGATCGTCTCAACAGATGCAGAAAAAGCATTTGACATTCTTTCATGTTAAAAATTCTCAACAAACTGGATATAGAGGGAATGTACCTCAACGCAATAAAGGCCATATATGAAAAGCCCATGGCTAGTATCATACTCAATGGTGAAAAGCTGAAATCTTTTCCTCTGAGATCAGGAATAAGACAAGGATGCCCACTCTTGCCACTCATATGCAACACATTGGTGGAAGTACTAGTCAGAGCAATTAGACAAGAAGAAAAAATAAAAGGCATCCAGACTGGAAAGGATGAAGTAAAGTTGTCTCCATCTGCAGATTACATGATGATATTTATAAAAAACTCTAAAGACTCCACCAAAAATCTGTTAAAACTAATAAATGAATTCAGTAAAGTTGTGGGATACAAAATCAATATATAAATATCAGCTGCATTTTATATACCGACAGTAAATTATCAGAAAGAGAAATTAAGAAAACAATCCCATTTCCAACAGCATCAAAAAGAATAAACTACTTCGGAATAAATTTAACCAAGGAGGTAAAAGATCTGTATACTGAAAACTATAAGACACTAATGAAAGAAACTGAAGATTCAAATAAATGGAAAGCTATTCCATCGTCATGGATTGGGAGAACATTGTTAAAATGTCCATACTACCCAAAACAATCTACAAATTCAGTGCAATCCTTATCAAAATATCAAAAGCATTTTTCAATTAGAAACAGAAAAAACAGTTCTAAAATTAGTATAGACCCACAAAAGACCCTGAATAGCCAAAGCAATCTTTTCTTAAGAAAGAAGAACAGGGCTTCCCTCGTGGCGCAGTGGTTAAGAATCCGCCTGCCCATGGACATATATACACTACCAAACGTTAAGGTAGATAGCTAGTGGGAAGCAGCCACATAGCACAGGGAGATCAGCTTGGTGCTTTGTGACTGCCTGGAGGGGTGGGATAGGGAGGGTGGGAGGGAGACGCAAGAGGGAAGAGATACGGGAACATATGTATATGTATAAACTGATTTACTTTGTTATAAAGCAGAAACTAACACACCATTGTGAAGCAATTATACTCCAATAAAGATGTAAAAAAACCCAAAAAGAATCCGCCTGCCAATGCAAGGGACACGGGTTTGAGCCCTGGTCTGGGAAGATCCCACATACCGCAGAGCAACTAAGCCCGTGCGCCACAACTACTGAGCCTGCGCTCTACAGCCCATGAGTCACAACTACTGAAGCCTGCGCACCTAGAGCCTGTGCTCTGCAACAAGAGAAGCCACCTCAATGAAAAGCCCGCGCACCGCAACGAAGAGTAGCCCCCGCTCGCCGCAACTAGAGAAAGCCCGCGTGAAGCAACAGACCCAACGCAGCCAAAAAATAAATAAAAATAAATTAAAACAAAAAAAAAGAAGAAGAAAGCTGATGGCATCATGCTCCCTCATTTCAAACTATACTATAAAGCTATAGTAAAACGGTATAGTACCGGCATAAACACAGACACATACATCAGTGGAACCCAAAAGAGGGACTTCCCTGGTGGTCCAGTGGTTAAGACTCCTCACTCACTTCCACTGCAGGGGGCATGGGTTCGATCCCTGGTCAGGGAACTAACATCCCACATGCCACACAGCATGGCCAAAGGAAAAAAAAAGAACACAATAGAGAGCCCAGAAATAAACGCATGCATATATCGTCAATTAATTTATGACACAGGAGCCAAGAACACACAATGAGGAATAGAGTCTCTTCAATAAGTGGTGCTGGGGGGAACTGGACAGTCTCATGCAAAGGAATGAAACTAGACCCCTATCTTACACCTTATGCAAAAATCAACTTAAAATAGATTAAAAGATTTGAACGTTAAGACATGAAATTGTAAAACTCCTAGAAGAAGACAGAGGAGTAAGCTCCTTGACATCAGCCTTGGCAATGATTTTCTGGATTTGACACCAAAAGCAAAAGCAATAAAAGCAAAAATAAACAAGTGGGACTACATCAAAATAAAAAGCTTCTGCACAGCAAAAGAAACCATCAACAAAATGAAAAGGCAACCTATGAAGCAGCAGAAAGTATTTGCAAATCTAAGGGGTTAATATTCAAAGTATATTGAGGGCTTCCCTGGTGGCGCAGTGGTTGAGAGTCCGCCTGCCAATGCAGGGGACACGGGTTCGTGCCCCAGACCGGGAAGATCCCACATGCCACGGAGCGGCTGGGCCCGTGAGCCATGGCCGCTGAGCCTGCGCGTCCGGAGCCTGTGCTCCGCAACGGGAGAGGCCACAACAGTGAGAGGCCCGCGTACCGCAAAAAAAACCAACAAAAAACAAAGTATATAAAGAACTCATACAACTCAATAGCAAAAAGCAAACCATCTGATTTAAAAATGGCAGAGGGCGTGAACAGACTTTTTTTTTTTAAAGAAGACATACTAATGGCCAACAGGTACATGAAAAGGTACTCAACATCATTAATCATCAGGGAAATGCAAATCGAAACCACAATGAGGTATCATCTCACACCTGTTAGAATGCTTATCATCAAAAAGACAAGAGATAGCAAGTGTTTTTGAGGATGTGGAGGAAAGGGAGCCCTTGTTCAATGCTGGTGGGAATGTAAATTGGTTCAGCCACTATGGAAAAACAGTATGGAGGTTACTCAAAAAATTAAAAACAGAACTACCATATGATCCAGCAATCCCACTTCTGGGTACCTCACCAAAGGAAATGAAAACAGGATCTCAAAGAGATTATCTGCACTCCCATATTCGTTGCAGCATTATGCACAGTAGGCAAGATATGGAAAAACCTAGTGTCTGTTAACCAATGAATGGATAAAGATGTGGTATATGTATGTATGTGTACACACACTCATACACACACAAAGGAATATCATTCAGTCATAAGAAAGAAGGACATCCTGTTGTTTGAGACAACATGGATGGACACTGAGGGCATTATGCTAAGTGAGATAAGACAACTGCTGTACGATATCACTTATATGTGGAATCTAAAAAAGCTGAACTAATAGAAACAGGGACTAGAATGGTGGTTACCAGGGACTGGGACTGGCTGAAAAGGGGAGATGTTGGTCAAAGGGTACATACTTCCAGTTATAAACTATAATCAACATGCTGTACATGACATCCCCAGAACATATTCATCTTATAACACTGAATTATATACTTGAAAGTTGCTAATAAGAAAGTAGATCTTAAATGTTCTCACAAAAAGGAAATGGCGATTATATGATGTGATGGAGGCTGTTCGCTAATGCTACGGTGGTAATCATTCTGCATTATACGTCTGTCAAATCAATAGGTTGTACACCTTAAATTTATACAGTGTTATATGGCAATTATATCTCAATAAAGCTGGGGGGAAAAAACAATCAAAATTTTGTTCACAGTCTCTGGACCATAGTAAAAACAGATGAAACTACATTTATACTTAATATGAGACACTGAAGTTGTCTCAGAGTTTAATTTATGATAAAAAGTATCATCAACATGACAAATGTGGAATGACCTAGAACGGGCTGTTGTGGAGTGTTCACTGAGAACCCTACCTGAGCCGCTGATAGTGGACTCGTAAGAGCCTGCTGGGGCGCCTACTTTCCACCGTCCAGGCTCTAAGGAAGGCGGGCGATGGGATGGAAAACTCCGAGAAGGAGGGCAAGGTCATGGCCTAGAAAAGAAACAGACATTGGAAAAAGCACTCTTAAAAACAGACTGCTTTAGGAAAAAGAAATGAAGCGCTACACAATGACATTTAAGGGAAAGAGTATCTTAGGTAATGATAATATCTACCCAAAAAATCCACAGGAATATCGTTTAAATGAAATTAACCCTGAGTAATTTTTGCATTCCTCTCTACTGAAATCAGCCTGAGAGATTTTTCTGTTTCTAAATCTGAGCCAAAAGCTCCTTTTCAATGATTATGTTTTAGAAAATGAAACTTTAAAATTAATTTCCATATGACTATATAACTCAAGAGCAGAGGCCTCTCTAATAAAAGCAAGGACTCATCTTCAACTTCCATCTGTGCTCATATAATTCAACAAAGTTTCCTCTGCCATGGAAATAACTTCTGATTTTGAAATATTTCAGAATCTCTGGATCCAAACGCTAGGCCCAAACCGCTGGACTAATTCTGTAGGGGTGGATAACTATTTATATACTTAGGCTGCAGTATATAAAATGGCCAATATTCATCCGTTTTAAATCTAGAAACAGCAATTTTGTATCTTTTAATCTAATATAAGAAAAAAAGTCTCTTTCTACTTGTTCTTTTTAGAATAAGACCATTTGTTTTTTTGTGGAAGGTATTTCAGATATTGAGGACACACAGAAGTCAATCAATGACTGATATTCACCTTACATGCACCTACACTGTTTCCTTTAAGAGCAAGAAGGGATGTTCATTTTAATCCAATGAGAATAAGATGCTTCTTAAGCATTGTGTGTTGTATTCAACCCGGCCTTTCCATTTGGACAGAACACTGTGTCTGTGAGTATTAATGTCCAGGAAAACAATACATTATCTAGTTTAACATAAAGCTGATATTCTGACCTCCTGGGCAACTGACCACACAGCTTTTACTAACAACATTTAACACATGAATCACAATGACACAAAAACAATGTAAATAAAGGAGTAAAGTGAATGCTTTACAAATGTTCCAACAAATGTTTCCCTAAAAAATCAAAATGAACATAAGCTGCAAGTCACTGAGGAGATTTCAAATGAAAGCACAGCATGCCTGTCAGAGAGGGGATAAATGAAAGCCACAGGCAACTGGTAGAAGCAAACCCAGGGAGCTGTCTGAGCAATATGTGTGTGTGGCCTGTTGGGTACTCACCACTGAACATGGCATATAACACATGCCCTATCAGAACAGACTGTAATTGAGGGAAGAGGAAATAGAAGAATATATTAATATCTCACTGGAAGCAGCCAGATCACCAGTAAGGTACGCGCTGCAGGAGGAAGGCTGACCTGAGACTTCAGCTCCCCCAACGTAGCATCTTCTGAGATTTCAACGTCTCCCAAGTAGCGGAGGGAAACTTCTGCATGTGCGTCACTGGGAGCATCTACAAAGGACAGAGCAAGATGTTTGACAGGAGCTTTAGACGTACTTAGCTCTGATTTCTGAAATACAGGCCACGTTTTGATACTGCAGACGGGTTTAGTACAATTCCATCCAAGCAACTCAGAATCTGAATTCCTCGGGTCAGCCCCTCAGGACTTCACGGGGAGGAAGCAGGGCCCAGTAGATGGGCAGCCAGGGAGCACGCTGTGGGCACAGCACCAGGTCTTCTCACTAGAATGGCTTTGAGGAATTTTACACTTGGGCTGTCTACCTGGAATGCTCTTTCCCACACCCTCTCCTTCCTCAAAGAGGACTCTGCTGGTTGGATACTCTGCCCTGCTCTCATCTTTTATTTAACCTGTTTCTCTCTCATAACACTTGTCCCAACTTGTTACTCTTTTGTCTGTCTGTTTTCTTATGTGTGTGTATACATGTGTTTTTTTACATATATATATTTTAACCTAACCTGTCTCCCCTACAGAATATGATTTTCAAGAGAGAACAGGTCATCTATCTTGTTTGTCTCTCCAGTGCCAGGAATGGTGGGTGCCACACAATAAATGTCCAATAAATGTTTACTGACTGAAAGAATTCTTGACAATAAGAAGGCCTTTCTACATTAGTTTTAAAAAGGGGAAAACAAAATGCTCTCATATAAAACTCTGGATATAAAAGTTGATAACTAAATTTGAAATCAGTAATTTGACTCATTTTTGCTTTAGTTAAATGTCTTTGCTTACTGCTGGGCATACTGCTAATACATAATAGGAAATTAATTAAGTAAATTAAGTAAAAAAGCTCTCTTCGTGAGTGGTTCTTCTTGTGTCTAAGGATGCTGTAAGCTGGTACTACCTGAAAGACACTTTTAGGACATTCTCAGAAATAAAAATATTTGCCGTATGTTGTGATACAGAAGGACTACCAAAAAAATGAACTGTTTTCTTTACTTTCATGGAGAAACACACCGCTTTTTAAGTTGTAACTATTATTCTATCACAAAATCATTTTTAGAATTGTTTAACATGTCTAATATAACTCAAACAAAAAATAACTTAATGCCAATTTCATAGCTAATTCAACATGAAGTATTTTATTGCTCTATACATATAATCCTAACTTCAAAAAGTAAGGAGATCATTTATGTTAGTTTCAGTACTGAATTTTGAAAGATAAAAAGAAATGTAAGTATATAATACTTCAAGGCATTAAAAAAGCTAGATAATTAAGCATGATAAAAGGAAAAAAATATAAGAACTTGGTCCTACTAAAAATATATTCTCTTTATCTACAGTTACAAAGGAGATTAACTTGTGTCTTCTTATAATGAAGTGGAAACCCACTTTTTACAATGGCAATTCAAACTCCCTGCCTTTGCTCATCATGACGTGTGTGCTGAATTCTGCCTGTGGAGAAGAAACTTAGACAGAGTGAAACAATGTTTATACCCTGTCTGTGAGTCTTCTCAGAAGTCAGTGAGCTGGAACGCCCTTGAAGGAGCTCCTGGGTGGCGGCAGCAGAAAGAACAGGAGCTGCGTGGGGTCTGGACTCCAACCCTGCCTCTCCGCCCCTTGGGGCTGCGGTGAAGACGCTGGAAGCGACTAAAGCATCAATGTCTTAGTCTGTTACAATAACTGGGGCCGCTATTCCTACTGCCATGAGGCACTTGAGAGGTGATATTATATAACAATTCCTTGAAAAAATGTAATATATTGCTATAATAATAATGATAATAAAAATAACAGATGGCAAATGAAAGGTAAAGCCAAAAAAAAAAAGATGGTATTTTATAGAGGTTACAAACCACTGTATAAAAATAGGATAGTATTATTATTATACTATGAATTATGGAATAGATTTTGATTTTCAACCTTATATTTTAAAAATACGTATTTCAGTTGCCTCTCAGCAGAAGCAATCATTTTACTTTTCTTTATGACACACTGGCTGCTATAATTCTGTTGTGTTCTCACCTTGGATGGAATTAGCTCTCCAGACCCCGCCTTGAGAAAAGGTACAGTTAGTCTGGTCCTGATGACTCTTCCAGTGATGCAATGGACCCCGTGGCTGGTACCACCAGATGGGCACCTTCAGGAAACCCTGAGGAATGGAGATTTCCAACTGTTGTGATGCACACAGATTAAGTCAACTTCTACTTCCACAGAAAGAAACTTTTTTTTTTGGCCATGCCAAGCATCTTGTGGGATCTTAGTTCCCTGACCAGGGATAGAACCTGTGCCCTCGGCAGTGAAAGCAAGGAGTCCTAACCACTGGACCACCAGGGAATTCCCAGAAAGAAACATCTTGATATAGAATATGTTCCTGAATTTATTTTTCCTTAAGATGTATGTATTAACTGTCATGTATTATACTTGCTTACTGTTTTTACAATCAAAGTTTAAAATCATAAAAGTCAGTCTTTAGGATGACTGGGACCAATGTTCTATATCTTCTTTTTTTTTAAATTTCGTTGCACTGGGTCTTAGTTTTGGCTCGTTGGCTCCTTAGTTGTGGCTCCACGGCTCCTTAGTTGTGGCATGCAAACTCTTAGCTGCAGCATGCATGTGGGATCTAGTTCCCTGACCAGGGATCAAACCCGGGCCCCCTGCACTGGGAGCACGGAGTCTTATTCACTGTACCACCAGGGAAGTTCCTGTTCTATATCTTAGTAGCTACAGTAAGTGAAAAGTATAAACAAACTAACAAAACATTTGACAGAACAAACTATATAAATGTTTTCAGGCATTGTAAGAGCACCATAGCACAATGCACCAGTTACATGCAGTTTTTATTTATAAAAGTTTCTAAAGGAACTTTATAGAGATCCAACAACCTATTGATCTAAGGTGCATTCCTATATACCAACTACATGAAATAAACTCAACTCCTTAAACACATTCTGTAATTTCAGTTTTACTAATTTAACTGGTTCTTCCCCACCCCTTTTTTGAGTGGGTAAAGAACTTGAACAGATTTACTCAATGAAAGATCAGTTGCTATTACAGTGCGCAATTTCCAACAACAGAAGATGAGAATGTGAAAAAAAAACATGTAAAGTATTTTAAATATGTATTTCAGGAAATGCATATTAAAATGAGAATATTTTTCTGTTTATCAAATTGGTGAAGATTAATACTCAACTTCCATGCAGTAAATAAATAAATGTAAATCAGAGGAAAAACTCCATTTTTTTTCACCTGTCAAAAACCAGAAAGTCTAATAATATTCTACAGTGGTGAAACTGAAAGTAAACCTGAGCTCCTATATGTTGGTTCCAGGAGTAGAAACTGCTGCAAAGTCTCTGGATGGTGATTTGGTGCTGTCAAAATTTTAAATGCCCAAGCCCTCTGACCCAGCCATTCCATGGTTAGGATTTTACCTTCTGATATACTAGCCCATGCATACAAAGATATTCACTGTAAATTGTTTATGGTAGCAAAAACCATGAAACAACCTCAAGGTCCCTCTTCAGAAGACTAGTTATATTACGGTAGGCCATAACTTTTGACAAAGCGATTTCAATTCTAGGAATATCCTGTAGATACATATGTGCAAAATGGCAAATAAATGATATTTTTGGCAGTGTTATTTGTATCGACAAAAGACTGGATACAACCTAAATATTCTTTGAAAAGAGATTGGTTAAAAAATAAATCACGGTACCTCCATATACGTCAAATGGAACGAGATAACTTCATGGGTACTGATGTGGCATGTATATGGGGGTAATGAAAAAAGCTAGGTGCAGAATAGGGTGTCAAGCTTATAATCATTTGTGTAAGTAAAAATATGTATATACACATACATACGTGTGTGTGTGCATTAAATTTAATAAGCACGTGCCTCTGGAAGGATACAGAGGAAGCTGGCTGCCTGTGGAGGGAGGACCCCAAGTGGCAGGGGGACAGGAGGGATGGGGGATACTTTTCCTGGCCCAGCTTTTTATACACTTTGAATTTTGTATCATGAATATTATCAATTCAAAAATTAACTTTAAAGAGCACAGTATAAAATACAACAGAATTCTATGAAGTCATGAAAAAGAATAAGGTAGGTCTGTATGTGCTGATGTGAGATCCTCAAGCTATATTAAATGAATAAAAACAAACAAAAAACGAAAGGTATAAAACAGTGCATAGAATATGACCCCCTTTATGTAAACTTTGAAAAGGATACACACATATTTACATTCAGCATACAAACAGGCATAATTTTTTTCTTGGAAGGATACACAAGGAAAAATAAGTTTACTGTGGCTCTTTCTGGAGAGAAAGATATGGGAGAAACTTCTGTTTATCATTTTATAGGCTTCTACACTGTCTGAGTTTTCTAATCATAAGCAAATGATTATCTGAATGCTGGAATTCTGGGTCATTTTCATCTTTACATGTGTCCACATTAAAACAAAAACAAACTAATAAGTAATGGCTTTTCCAAGTGGTAATACACAGTGTCTATGGAAGAGCAGTGGTGTGAGCCCTCTCACAGACACACATTAGGACTGTAAACTTGGTACGACTCTTTGGGAAAACAATTTGGCTTGTTAATTCCATCTTTAGAATTGTCTTAAGAAGGATTTATATTTATTACTGTTTATAAGAACAAAAAATTTTAAACAAGCTAAAATCCAAACAACAGGGATATAGGTGAATAAAACTGTGGTAAGTCATATATTGGATATAATGATTGTTTCTGGATTTTATGGTCAGGTTAAAAAGTAAAATATAAAAAGTAGGAAATAAAATTGTACATACAATTTGACTTCATAGGAAGAAAATATATAAAGATGTAAAATATGGTAGCTGTCTGATTGGTAGGATTTTGGGTAAGTACTCTATTCTCTTTATGATTGTATTTCCCCAGTTTCACACAATGAGAACATATCATCCTTGCAATCATAAAACAGTAACTGTTATTTACAAAATGTCTATTCAGGAGCAAAATCTTACCAGAGGAGGAAGTTTTCCTTCAATTAAAAGCAAAGTGTCTCCAGAAGAGAGCATAAGCTCTTTCAGTGCTGCATCCTGGGAATACAGAAAGTGAAAATCTTTTTTGTCACTTATGACTTCTGAAAGGAAGAAAGAGACCATTCGATCTTTTTAAAAAAACCCTATGCCTCTATTACCCTTTCAAGAAATAAGTAAATGAATAACGAAGCAGATATTGAAGAGATAGAAATAAGCTAAAACCATAAAAAAGTATATCATTATGTATTAAAACTGTATAATTATGAACTGTAAAAGATTAAAGGAAGGGAGATGGATGAGGTAAGAAATGACAGATTAATCTACAGAAGATAAAATTTTAGTTAAGCCCAAAAGATGGGCTGGATTTGGGAAAGCCAGAGGAAACAAGAAGGAATTTCTCAGGGAAAGAAGAACATGGCAAAGTCCAGGTTAAGTCAAGAGTCAGTATGACTTGTGCTGGGGAAGAGCTAAGAGACCAGATTAACTAGAATGGGAGGTATCTGCTGGAGAGTAACGGAAAGAAAACTGGGTTGGAGAGGTGGTCACAGGTCAAAGGGATGCGGAACAGAAGAAAAAGAGTTTTCAGTTGCTTTAAAAAAGCCACTCAAGATTTCTGCGAAGGGGTTTTTAAAGATCAATCTAAGCTGCCACACTTGTGACATACTGAAGTGGGGAACACATGGGCTCAGGAAACCATTTGTAGTAAATTAGGTAAGAGGCAAAAAACCACAAAAAAACAGGGCTTGAACCAGGAGGCCGGCAGTGGGAATGGTCAAGGAGTGGAAAAACTGATTGAAGGCTGAGACCAAATATGACGGATGTAAGGTAAGTAGCGTAAGCCACATTTCAGGTGGAAAAGGATCAGGATGGGAAAGACAAGAAGCAAATCTGGGAAGCGGAGCTAGTTCTGAGGGTAATGAGTTTGCTTTTAGATGAACTGTTTGATACTGATTTGGGAATTAATAAGAGGAGAAAATAAGGAAACCATTTGACTAGATACACTCTTTCGACATCCAAACTGTATGTCCTGAAGATTCTTTGAGGTTCACTTTTTACTCCAGGCAGTCAAATTCCTGGCCAGGACCCAAGAGGAGCCTCTCTGTATTGTCCCTGACTGTTACACAGCAAGGACTGTTTCCCAGAAGGCCCTGCTTTAGATCAACCTCTGTTGATGTTCAATGCCAGTGTCTCACTGAACAGAAAGCAGGCGGATAAAGATTGGGGGAAAGGGGAGTGAGCACAATTGTGTAAGCTTTCTCACAAAGCTTTATTCTGGCTGTACTTCTAAGGCCATGGATTTGGACTGTGAGGTCTGATGCTACTTGGAGCAACAATAAGATGATTAACCAACATGAAAAGATGCTCACATCACTAATTATCAGAGAAATGCAAATCAAAACTGCAGTGAGGTATCACCTCACACCAGTCAGAATGGCCATCATCAAAAAGTCTGTAAGTAATAAATAGTAGAGGGACTTCCCTGGTGGCACTGTGGTTAAGAATCTGCCTGCCAATGCAGGGGACACAGGTTCAATCCCTGGTCCGGGAAGATCCCACATGCCGCGGAGCAACTAAGCCCATGCGCCACAACTACTGAGCCTGCGCTCTAGAGCCCGTGAGCCACAACTACTGAGCCTGAGTGCCACAACTACTGAAGCCCACGTGCCTCGAGCCTGTGCTCTGCAACAAGAGAAGCCACTGCAATGAGAAGCCTGCACACTACAATGAAGAGCAGCCCCCGCTCGCAGCAACTAGAGAAAGCCTGTGCATCAATAAAGACCCAATGCAGCCAAAAATAAATAAATAATTTTATTAAAAAAATAAAAAATAATAAATGCTGGAGAGGGTGTAGAGAAAAGGGAACCCTCTTGCACTGTTGGTGGGAATGTAGATTGGTGCAGCCACTATGGAGAACACTATGGAGGTTCCTTAAAAAACTAAAAATAGAGCTACCATATGATCCAGTGGTCCCACTCCTGGGCATATAACTGGAGAAAACGCTAATTTGAAAACATACATACACCACAATGTTCACAGTGGCACGATATACAACAGCCAAGACATGGAAACAACCTCAATGTCCACTGACAGATGAATAGATAAAGAAGATGTGATATATATATACAGTGGAATATTACTCAACCATTTAAAAAAAAGAAATAATGCCATTTGCAGTAACACAGATGGACCTAGAGATTGTCATACTAAGTGAAGTAAGTCAAAGAAAGACAAATATCATATATCACTTACATGTGGAATCTAAAAAAATGATACAAATGAACTTATTTACAAAACAGAAACAGACTCACAGACATAGAAACAAACTTATTTACCAAAGGGGAAAGGGGGGGAGGGATAAATTAGGAGTTTGGGATTAACATATACACACCACTATATATAAAAGAGATAACCAATAAGGACCTACTGTACAGCACAGGAAACTATACTCAATATCTTATAATAACCTATAATGGAAAAGAATCTAAAATAGAATATATACATTTAACTGAACATTTAACTGAATCTGTGCTGTACACCTGAAACTAACACAACATTGTAAATCAACTACACTTCAATAAAAATTTTTTAAAATAAGATTAACCAGATTCCAAACACCCTGTGATAACACTGCTCCTAAGTCTACCCTAAGAGTCTGGGCCGGATTTAGAGATGCAGTTTGAATCAGAGCCTAAGTGACTGATTGGTAAGATGAATTCTGCCATCATTAACTTACAGAGAAACTCTCAGATTAACATATTCAGGTTTCAAAATTCAGAGTGTATCTTCAAATTCTTTCACTGGTACAAATGTCTTTTGTTCTCTGTAGTTCTCTGCCTGTTAATGAAGAACTACTACTAGAGACATATTCTCTTATCAAAAGAGGGCTCAGTACAGATGTTAGATATGTTCCCACTTAGCTGAAACTTCCCCTCTGACTCTGTGAAAAAACTGCAGTAAGGAAAAAGTAGACCCCCATATGGATTTGTATATCCTAAAAAAAAAGTAAAGCTTTCTCTAGAATTTATTCACATGAGTAGGGTGGTGTCCTTATGAAAATACAAAATAAGCACAATCACTTTACAAATGAAATGTACAGAAATAATCTTACTTCTTCCCATAAAGCTTCCCCAGCTTCATAGCACCAATCCATTTTCCGTAAATGCCATGCGTCTCCTACGAAGGAATCAAAATCAGATGAAAAAGAATTCAGAATAATATGTTTTAAGAGTTTGTCAGGAATGACCCTTCTGGATAAATGAATATCAAATGGGATATCATCTAATAAGTATTAACTAATTTTTTTTTGCGGTACACGGGCCTCTCACTGCTGTGGCCTCTCCTGTTGTGGAGCACAGGCTCCAGACGTGCAGGCTCAGCGGCCATGGCTCACGGGCCCAGCCGCTCCGCGGCATGTGGGATCTTCCCGGACTGAGGCACGAACCCGTGTCCCCTGCATCAGCAGGCGGACTCTCAACCACTGTGCCACCAGGGAAGCCCAGTATTAACTAATTTTTAAAGTAAATTATCTCTTCCAGGGCCTGAAAAAAATTAAGTCATTGCCCCAACTTGGTTAATTTTCTCTCTATTCCACCAAGAACTGTATACTTGCAAATAAAAATAAGACTTGGTACTAGTATGCAACATCTACTTACACCTTTATTATTTACAAGTACACAAGCGCATCCACATCACACGTTAAGCATAGACAGATGTACATACATAAGCACAGAATCCCTCCTAAAATCATGAAATTGAGTTTTATTTCACTGTCTTGGACGAAAACACACGCTAACATCGCTCAGCAACTGATACCATGTACGGCAAACCTGTCCTATCTAGTCAGCAGCGATCTAACGAAAGCGTGTCCTTTCGGCACAGTGCTTCAATGTAGTTGGTACAAATGAACATTTACGAAGGTTAATCAGATTTCAGTTTTTCAGCATGCTTGCTACATACTCACGACATGGGGAGAGAACTTTTTTCGGGGAGAGGGAACCGAGCAAAAGTTGAAAATCCTGATGGTTAAAAAACTAGCAATGTTTTGTAACAGTCAACTCCCCCCACCCACCGAAAGAAGCTACAGACGAGCGAAGAAACACAGACCTCACATTTATCCTGCACAGGCCACAGGTTTTGAATCCCAATACTGTTCTTTGTAGACCCTCTTTTGTCATCGGTTCTAGTTTTAAATGCAGTAAGATTTATATCGATATTTAACTTAATCTAAGTTTGTTTAAAAAAAGAAAGTAAGTTAAGAGTGAACACCATTACTTCATAGCAGAGCATGGTAGAAAGAAATCAGAGTTCTGAAATCAGAGCCACTTAGCTACTTGCTCTGGAACACTGGGTAAGCCATTTAACCATTTTCAGCATCTGGAAAGTGGGAACGGGGGATGATCCCTGCATGGGAGGACTACTGTCGAGATGACCTGAGGCATCGCACAGAAACTCCTAGAAGTTGAGCAAGTGAACGTCCCTGCCAGATAACGGAGCCCCATGCTTCCACTCTGGTGGAGAGAATGGCAAGCACTCACTCTGATGAAAGCAGTGTGGTGCTTCCTCAAGCTTGCTCCGTGGGTCCACCTGGGTAGCCACTTCAGGACACCCTGGGTTTACTTTTTTCATTCATATTACATTCCCTAATCTATATACAGAAATACTGGCCTGAAACACAATGCATTGAAATTCTGAATCCATGAGGTTAAAAAAAGAAATTCAGCAAAAGATCTAGGAAATTCCAGAGGGTCTGTATCTTAACTGTATCTCTTTTGTCCCTTTCTTGTTCCCTATCTAGGCTCTCTTTCCTTAGAATTAGGCTAACCTCCAACTAGTTTTCTTTTAGCCTGCAAAAAAGAAACAGGAGAATTATGTACGTATACAAATGTAAAGCATAACTGACAACCCCGGAGAAAAAGGAAGTTTGAGAAGTTTTCATTAGGCTTATAGAAAATGTATTATAAGTAAAGGATGTGGATAAACTTACGTATCATCATGGTCTGTAACTTACCTGATAGGCCAGATTTCTCCAGCATTACCTTTAAACACTGTAAGAAAAAAAAACTATGTTCATTAGTTGTTCTATATCTGAGTTACAGTATTGTGAGAAACACTCTTTTTTGACCCTGGGCCTATCTGAGTCTGATTATATTTAGTAATTCTCAAATAGATAAAGATACACACGATGCAGTGATTAAGTAAGCGCTTCTTAAGGGCTACGTGGCGCCGACTCAGCAGGGAAAACCAGTTTCCAGTGTTCGCAACCAGGTCTATCTAAAAGTTCATCCACTTCCAGGACTGCGGTATGATTCCCTTCTTATGAGGACTAACAGTGTATTTTTGACCAGATGTGATTAATTAGGCTGATTTCACAGAACTCTGACTCCTAGAGAAGGAGATTAGCTTTTATTTATCATCTAAGAAACAAATGGTCACACGTCAACTCATGAGGGAAGAACGATGCATACTGTGAGCTCATGGCACAATTCAATAAACGAGACACGATTAATAGACGTTTAAACAAAACAAAAATAGTCACAAAAAAACTCCCAACTTCTTGAGGGGAAAAACATTCTTAAATAACTTTCGGGCCAAGGAGTATGTAAAATTTCCTTTGTACTGTAACAGAGCAGAGGGAGCAGCACACAGGATGGTCACTGCTGCCCTGCTTGGATCAGGAGAAAAACGGCCAACAATCCAGACATCCCTGCATTAACAGGGCAACATTTAAATAAACTATGAGAGGTCTTAAAACAATTAAAAGGATAAAAGAGATTTATATTCACTGGTCTTAAAAGATCTTTAAAATATTTTAGTGAAACAAAGTTCTGGGATCCCATTTATGATTTTAAAGAAAACCATACAAGTCAAGCTCTTATTTCTACACGTACATACATACCCACATATTGGTACACACACGGCAAAGGTACGGAAGGATACACTCTACTGATGTGGATAAGATTATACTGTCCAATGACAACAGTGACTTCTGGGGAAGCGACAAGGATAGGGTGGTGACCAAGGGGGATTTTTAGTCTCCCCAAAGTTTAAAAAATAAGACTAAATCCACAATCACTTGTCTGATTAAAAATAAAAGAGACTCTAGAATTAAAGATTGTTTAGAAAATGATGACAATGACAACAGAGTATGTTAAAATAGGGAATGGGGGCTTCCCTGGTGGCTCAGTGGTTCAGAATCCGCCTGCCCATGCAGGGGACATGGGTTCGAGCCCTGGTCCGGGAAGATCCCACATGCCGCGGAGCAACTAAGCCCGTGCGCCACAACTGCTGAGCCTGTGCTCTAGAGCCCACAAGGCACAACTACTGAGCCCTCGTGCTGCAACTACTGAAGCCCGTGCGCCTAGAGTCCATGCTGTGCAACAAGAGAAGTCACCGCAGTGAGAAGCCCACACACCGCAACGAAGAGTTGCCCGTTCGCCGCGACTAGAGAAAGCCCGCGTGCAGCAACGAAGACGCAACGCAGCCAAAAATAAATAGTAAATAAAATAAATAAATTTATTAAAAAAAAAAACAGGGAATGGGACCAAAGCCATATTCAAAGAAAACTGCAGTCTCAAAGGCCTCCATTATTTAAGAAAAACAAGCAATTGAGCATTCAGCCTAACTGTGTTCCAGACAGAGGAAACTGCCGGTGTAAAGGGCTGCTTGAGGAGCAGCCTAGTGGCCAACGCGGCTGGAGTAGAGCGAGCGAGAGTAATAGTCAGACTCTTTCTTTAAAAATACCAAAGGGCCAGATCACACAGGGCCTTGCAAGGTCACTCGGGGCTCCTGCCCTCACCCCGAGTGAGATGGGAAAGCAGAGCAGGGTTGTGTGCAGAGGACTGACTGACCTTACACTTTAAAGGATTACTCCACTTCTTTGTAAGAACACACCCTGGGAGGTGTCAGGCTGGAAGGAAGGAGATCGGTTAGGAAGCTGCTGGAATAATCCAGATGAGAGGTGAAGGGGTGACAGCAGTGGAAGGAATAAGATATGATCAGATCCCAGATAAATCTTGATGGTAGAACCAGAACGATTTCCTGAAACACTGGTTCTGAAGTAAGAAAGAAAAGAATCAAAGACAATTTCAAGGTTTTTGGCCTAAGCAAGCAGAAAATGGAGCCACTGTAATAGAAAAGGGAAATGTGAGTGAAGTATGTTGAGAGATCAGGAGCTCATACATGAGTATGGCGTCTACGACTTGAGCACGAGGCGCTCAGAAGGCAGACAGAAGAGGAAACAAGACTGAGAACAGGCAGGCCGGAGAGGTGGGAAGAAAACCTAAAGAGCTGCAGTCTTCTCAAAGCAAGTGACAAAAGTCATCAAGTATGTCACTGCTGCTGAAAGAGCAAGTAAGATGAAGACCGAGACCTGCTCACTGGACACAGCAACATGGAGGCCACCGACAGCCTTGATGGAGCAGTTTCAGCTGGGGGAACGGGGGTGGGTGGGCACGGGGAATGACTCTGCCTGCAGTGGGTTCAGGATAGAACAGAAGAAAGACATACACATCGCATCTTTGAAAAGTTTTGTGGTTTCCGTTCTTTGAAACGAAAAAACACTAAAGTTACCCAAGGCCACATCCCAGGCACAAAATAACTAACCATCTTTTCCTCTAAGTAACTGCTGCCTTTCCAATGATATTTCTAGTCCCTCTTCACACTTCCAACTTACAAACATAAATAAGATACTGAACTGCCCCCCAACTCTTGATAGCATCCGATCCAAAATTAGCCCGTATCCCTCCTTACAGTCGTCTAGCACAAGTCCAGACCTTATCAGAGACACTCTAATGTCGGATTCCTATGATATGTATCACTTGCTGGCAGTAAGTCAATAATAAACCTTTTTTTAAAGCTAAAAAAACCCCAAAACAAAAAAATGTATTAAAGTTAAAAGGCAAATGAAAACGTGGGTAAATATTTACAGCTTGTAACAAAGGGTAAAAAAACATTTTATTTAAAACATGTTTGGGGACTTCCCTGGTGGCATAGTGGTTAAGAATCCGCCTGCCTATACAGGGGACGCAGGTTCTAGCCCTGGTTTGCGAAGATCCCACATGCCACAGGGCAACCAAGCCCGTGCGCCACAGCTACTGAGCCTGTGCTCTAGAGCCCGCAAGCCACAACTATTGAGCCCGTGCACAACTACTGAAGCCCACGTGCCTAGAGCCCATGTTCCATAATAAGAGAAGCCACCGCAATGAGAAGCCCGCGCACCATAACGAAGAGTAGCCCCCGCTCACCGCAACCAGAGAAAACCTGTGTGCAGCAACGAAGACCCAACGCAGCCAAAAATAAATTAAATAAATAAATTTGTTAAAAAATAATAAAAAATTTTAAAAAAAGTTTTATCACGGAAAATTTCACACACGTGCAGAGGACAGTAAAATGAACCCTCAAGTGTCCACTGCCAGCCTCAACTCCTGCTGCGGCCAGTCCTGTGTCTGTGCCCCGCCCACTTCCCCTGACTCGCTCCTCACATTCTTTTGAAGCAAATGTCAGGTATCATTTCATCTATTGATATTCAGTACTCAGCTCTAAAAGATGAAGATTCTTTTAAAAAATGTAACTCTTACATAATTATAATATCTAAAAAAACTAAGAACTCGTAAATAACAAATATTCTGTCAGTGTTCAAATTTCCTTACTTTCTCTTAAACTGTTACTAGAGTTCTTTTGGTTTGAATCAAGGGCCCCATAAATTCCATACATTGCACCTACCTGCTATTTCTCCTAAGTCTCCTTGAACCTACAGCCTGTCTCACACTGCAGTTGATTTCTTGAAGAGGAGTTTTCCACTTCAGGACAGTGCTTACCGCAGGCCTGTGGTGCACTTGACAGGTCCCTCTGTCCCCTGTACTTCTTATAAACTGGTACTCAGACCTAGAGGCTTGATCGGACTCAGGTCCAGTTTTCTTTTCTTTTGGCAAGAAGAGCACGGGTATTGTTTTGAACTTCTAAATGTCTGGGTGTTGCTCTTTTGGAGTTGTTAGCAGTTTTTCAGGATCCTTGCTTAGATCCATTAATTCATTAGGAGTTGAAAAACAGTGATAGTCTAAAATTCTTTCTTCGTTTTGTTAGCTGGGATATGTCTATTAAAAAAATCTTCTCATTATCTATTTGGTTGATGTGAGGTATAGTTTGCAAAGAAAAAGATAAATGCTCGACTCTCCCATTTGCGGTTCCCGAGCACCCACTGCAGGTAAGCAATGAATAGCATACTTTTTAGGATCACTGTGAACTCATGGACTTTATGTATGTGTGAATCAATTTTCATTATTATTCCCACTGAGGTTCAAACTCTTATCTTCAGGTTGGCTCCTGCCGCTCTCTGCTGATCCCAGAGGTCTTTGCTAGCTATACTGTTTCCTGTCCTGATAAGATGTTCCAGGCTCATCAAACACTTTCCTGACCTAGATACAGAACCAGCCATTACTCCGAGAAGCCCTAGTTCCTCTAGGAAATGGTACTGAGTGACCACAATCTGAATGCTGGGGTGCTTGCTACTACCAGGTTGATCATTGTTTCTATAAGCGATTTCAGGGGACAGAGCTAGTAAAATCATTTTTTAAAGAAAAAAAATATCAGGTTCATTCTGACTCTTCTAATTCAAATTCAGGAGCACAGGGACTTCCCTGGTGGTCCAGTGGGTAAGACTCTGTGCTCCCAATGGAGGCCCAGGTTCGATCCCTGGCCAGGGAACTAAGATACTACATGCCACGGGGCAACTTAGCCTGCACGATCTAGAGCCTGCATGCCGCAATGAAGTGCCTGCATGCTGCAACTAAGACCCAACATAACCAAACGAATAAATAAATAAATAGAATCCACCAGAGGGCAGACAGCAGAAGCAAGAAGAACTACAATCCTGCAGCCTATGGAACAAAAACCACATTCACAGAAAGAAAAACAAGATGAAAAGGCAGAGGGCTATGTACCAGATGAAGGAACAAGATACAACTCCAGAAAAACAACTAAATGGAGATAGGCAACCTTCCAGAAAAAAGATTCAGAATAATGATGGTGAAGATGATGCAGGACGTCGAAAAAGAATGGAGGCAAAGATCAAGAAGATGCAAGAAATGTTTAACAAAGACCTAGAAGAATGAAAGAACAAACAAATAGAGATGAACAATACAATAACTGAAATGAAAAATACACTAGAAGGAATCAGTAGCAGAATAACTGAGGCAGAAGAACGGATAAGTGATCTGGAAGACAGAATGGTGGAATTCACTGCTGCAAACATAATAAAGAGAAAAGATTGAAAAGAAATGAAGACAGCCTAAGAGACATCTGGGACAACATTATACGCAACAAGATTCGCATTACAGGGGTCCCAGAAGGAGAACAGAGAAAGGACCAGAGAAAATATTTGAAGAGAATTATAGTTGAAAATTTCCCTAACATGGGAAAGGAAATAGCCACCCAAGTCCAGGAAGCACAGAGAGTCCCATACAGGATAAACCCAAGGAGAAACACGCTGAGACACATAGTAATCAAACTGGCAAAAATTAAAGACAAAGAAAAATTACTGAAAGCAGCAAGGGAAAAATGACAAATAATATACAAGAGAACTCCAATAAGGTTAACAGCTGATTTCTCAGCAGAAACTCTACAAGCCAGAAGGGAGTGGCATGACATATTTAAAGTGATGAAAGGGAAGAACCTAAAACCAAGATTACTCTACCCAGCAAGGATCTCATTCAGATTCGATGGAGAAATCAAAAGCTTTACAGACAAGCAGAAGCTAAGAAAATTCAGCACCACCAAACCAGCTCTACAACAAATGCTAAAGGAACTTCTCTAAGTGGAAAACAGAAAAGAAGAAAAGGACCTACAAAAACAAACCCCAAACAATTATGAAAATGGTAACAGGAACATACATATCGATAATTACCTTAAACGTGAATGGATTAAATGCTCCAACCAAAAGACACAGGCTTGCTGAATGGATACAAAAACAAGACCCATCTATATGCTGTCTACAAGAGACCCACTTCAGACCTAGGGACACATACAGACTGAAAGTGAGGGGATGGAAAAAGATATTCCATGCAAATGGAAAACAAAAGAAAGCTGGAGTAGCAATACTCATATCATATAAAATGGACTTTAAAATAAAGAATGTTACAAGAGACAAGGAAGGACACTACATATTGATCAAGGGATCAATCCAAGAAGAAGATATAACAATTATAAATATATATGCACCCAACATAGGAGCACCTCAATACATAAGGCCACCGCTAACAGCTATAAAACAGGAAATCGACAGTAACAAAATAATAGTGGGGGACATTAACACCTCACTTACACCAATGGACAGATCATCCAAAATGAAAATAAGTAAAGAAACAGAAGCTTTAAATGACACAACAGACCAGATAGATTTAATTAATATTTATAGGACACTCCATCCAAAAACAGCAGATTACACTTTCTTCTCAAGTGTGCATGGAACATTCTCCAGGATAGATCACATCTTGGGTCACAAATCAAGTCTTAGTAAATTTAAGAAAACTGAAATCACATCAAGCATCTTTTCTGAGCACAACACTATGAGATTAGAAATCAATTACAGGGGAAAAAAACATAAATAACACAAACACGTGGAGGCTAAACAATACGTTACTAAATAACCAAGAGATCACTGAAGAAATCAAAAAGGAAATCAAAAAATACCTAGAGACAAATGACAATGATACACGACAATCCAAAACCTATGGGATGCAGCAAAAGCAGTTCTAAGAGGGAAGTTTATAGCAATGCAAGCCTACCTCAAGAAACAAGAAAAATCTCAAATAAACAATCTAAGCTTACACCTAAAAGAACCAGAGAAAGAAGAGCAAACAAAACCCAAAGTTAGCAAAAGGAACAAAATCATAAAGAGCAGAGCAGAAATAAATGAAACAGAAACAAAGAAAACAGTAGCAAAGATCAATAAAACTAAAAGCTGGTTCTTTGAGAAGATAAACAAAATTGATAAACCATTAGCCAAACTCATAAAGGAGGGAGAGGACTCAAATCAATAAAATTAGAAATGAAAAAGGAGAAGTTACAACAAACACTGCAGAAATACAAAGCATCCTAAGAGACTACTACAAGCAACTCTATGCCAATAAAATGGACAACCTGGAAGAAATGGACAAATTCTTAGAAAGGTATAACCTTCCAAGGCTGAACCAGGAAGAAATAGAAAACAGGAACAGACCAATCACAAGTAATGAAATTGAAACTGTGATTAAAAATCTTCCAACAAACGAAAGTCCAGGACCAGATGACTTCACAGGTGAATTCTATGAAATATTTAGAGAAGAGCTAACATCCACCCTTCTCAAACTCTTCCAAAAAATTGCAGAGGAAAGAACACTCCCAAACTCATTCTATGAGGCCACCATCACCCTGATACCAAAACCAGACAAAGATACTACTAAAAAAGAAAATTACAGATCAATATCACTGATGAACAGAGACGCAAAAATCCTCAACAAAATACTAGCAAACAGAATCCAACAACACATTAAAAGGATCATACACCATGATCAAGTGGGATTTATCCCAGGGACGCAAGGATTCTTCAGTATATGCCAATCAATCAACGTGATACACCATATTAACAAACTGCAGGATAAAAACCATATGATCTTCTCAACAGATGAAGAAAAAGCTTTTGACAAAATTCAACACACATTTATGATAAAAACTCTCCAGAAAGTGGGCATAGAGGGAACCTACGTCAACATAATAAAGGCCATATATGACAAACCCACAGCAAACATCATTCTTAATGGTGAAAAACTGAAAGCATTTCCTCTAAGATCAGGAACAAGACAAGGATGTCCACTCTCACCACTATTATTCAACATAGTTTTGGAAGTCATAGCCATAGCAATCAGAGGAGAAAAAGAAATAAAAGGAATACAAATTGGAAAAGAATTAAAACTGTCACTGTTTGCAAATGACATGATACTACACATAGAGAATCCTAAAGATGCCACCAGAAAACTACTAGAGCGAATCAATGAATCTGGTAAAATTGCAGGATACAAAATTAATGCACAGAAATCTCTTGCATTCCTATACACTAATGAGGAAAAATCTGAAAGAGAAATTAAGGGAACTCCCATTTGCCATTGCAACAAAAAGAAAAAAATACCTAGGAATAAACCTACCTAGGGAGACAAAAGACCTGTATGCAGAAAACTATAAGACACTGATGGAAGAAATTAAAGATGATACAAACAGATGGAGAGAGATACCATGTTCTTGGATTGGAAGAATCAATATTGTGAAAATGACTCTACTACCCAAATCAATCTACAGATTCAATGCAATCCCTATCAAATTACCAATGGCATTTTTTTCAGAACTAGAACAAAAAACCTTAAAATTTATATGGAGACACAAAAGACCCCGAATAGCCAAAGCAGTCTTGAGGGAAAACAACGGAGCTGGAGGAATCAGACTCCCTGACTTCAGACTATACTACAAAGCTACAGTAATCAAGACACTGGCACAAAAACAGAAATACAGATCAATGGAACAGGATAGAAAGCCCAGAGATAAACCCACGCACCTGTGGTGAACTAACCTATGACAAAGGAAGCAAGGATATACAATGGAGAAAAGACAGCCTCTTCAATAAGTGGTGCTGGGAAAACTGGACAGCTACATGTAAAAGAATGAAATTAGAACACTCCCTAACACCACACACAAAAATAAACTCAAAATGGATTAGAGACCTAAATGTAAGACCAGACACTATAAAACTCTTAGAGGAAAACATAGGAAGAATACTCTTTGATATGAATCACAGCAAGATCTTTTTTGATCCACTTCCTAGAGTAATGGAAATAAAAACAAAAATAAACAAATGGGACCTAATGAAACTTAAATGCTTTTGCACAGCAAAGGAAACTACAAACAAGACAAAAAGACAACCCTCAGAATGGGAGAAAATATTTGCAAATGAATCAACGGACAAAGGATTAATCTCCAAAATATATAAACAGCTCATGCAGCTCGATATTAAAAAACATACAACCCAATCCAAAAATGGGCGGAAGACCCAAATAGACATTTCTCCAAAGAAGACATACAGATGGCCAAGAAGCACATGAAAGGTTGCTCAACATCACTAATTATTAGAGAAATGCAAATCAAAACTACCATGAGGTATCACCTCACACCAGTTAGAATGGGCAACCCACTACTGGGCATATACCCAGAGAAAACCATAATTCAAAAAGACACATGCACCCCAACGTTCACTGCAGCACTATTTACCATAGCCAGGTCATGGAAGCAACCTAAATGCCCATCGACAGATGAATGGATAAAGAAGATGTGGTACATATATACAATGGAATATTACTCAGCCATAAAAAGGAAGGAAATTGGGTCATTTGTAGAGACTGTCATACAGAGTGAAATAAGTCAGAAAGAGAAAAACAAATAGTGCATATTAATGCATACATGTGAAACCTAGAAAAATGGTACAGATGAACCAGTTTGCAGGGCAGAAATATAGACACAGATGTAGAGAACAAACATATGGACACCAAGGGCGGAAAGCAGCAGGGCAGGGGGTGGTGGTGGTAGGATGAATTGGGAGATTGGGATTGACATGTATATATTAATATGTATAAAATGGATAACTAATAAGAACCTGCTGTATAAAAAAATAAAATTAAATTTAAATTATAAACAAATAAATAAATATTAAAAAAAGAAGTCCACACACCACAACTAAAGATCACGCATGCCGCAACGGAGATTCCCACATGGCGCAGCCAAAATAAATAAATAAGTAAATAAACAAGCAAACAAATAAATATTTAAAACAAACCTAAAAACAAATTCAGGAGTACAGGCTTTCTTTAACCACACTGATGTTATCTGCCTCTCCATTTTCCAAGACTGAAAGTCCCCGTTCTCAGTGACATTAACCTAATTGTTTGCTTTATCACACACACACATTCACACCTGTGTGTGTGAGATGTGTGTACACTTAATGTAGAAACAGCAGAAGGAAATATGCCAAAATGTTAACATTAGTGGGATAAGGGATAATGAGGGGTTTTAATTCTTTTCTTTTAACCCATTTTTATATATCCCAAATTTCTACAATAAACATGCATTATTAGTAGTCAGACAAGAAAAAAGAATCATCTTATTTTTAAAACCACAGCTGGCTCACCACCTTTCAAACAATCCAAACTATTCTTTTATTGAATACATAGAATTCTTTAATGCATATTATGTAAACCCTACCCTTAGGATCTCAAAATCCTAACACAGGTTCCCACTGCTCCCCATACCAAACACCCACAGACCCCGGCCACCCAAAGTAAAATTCCTTACATCTCTCACAGATATTGTTTCTTCTACTATGATCTCCATCTCCGTCCCAGGCTGAACATCGCTCCCCACAGTGAAAAACAGGAACAGCTAAGATCAAGATAGAGTTATAAATGCAATTTAATTTGAATTTCAAAATTCTATAAATATATTATTTATTTCCCAAACCGGAAAGCCAATGGTCATAAAACTTTAATAAAAATCTCAAATTATGGGGCTCTGGTGGCGCAGTGGTTGACAGTCCGCCTGCCGATGCAGCGGACACGGGTTCGCGCCCCGGTCCGGGAAGATCCCACATGCCGCGGAGCGGCTGGGCCCGTGAGCCATGGCCGCTGAGCCTGCGCGTCTGGAGCCTGTGCTCCGCAACGGGAGAGGCCACAACAGTGAGAGGACCATGTACCGCAAAAAAAAAAAAAAAAAAAAATCAAATTATGTAAAAACAAGTCTACGTTGGGTATTTTAAAGTTACAATTTAAACAATAATCTTGACTACCTAGAAATGTAAGATTCTTTATCACCAATGTTTTTACTCGTAAGAAACATCTCTCACAGACATTATTTATTCTAGTACGATCTCCATCTCTCTCTCAGTCATTCCTCAAAGAGATTTGCAATTACTATACACTATAAGCATTTTCTGAGTCATTAGTTTGTGATCTTATTTTCTGTCCAGAGGTCCCATATACTTTAACTCCCTGGAACCCACAGGAAAAATGTAAATCTGATCTCATCAATTCAGTTCTTTACAGCCCTATTTTTCCTTTCTAACTCAACCGCACTTGTCATGTTTTTTCTCCTATGATCTTGTCATGCACTACTATTTGTTAGAGTTTGGGGAACAACAAATTAAAGGGGAGGTAGTTGGGAAAACTAATGAAGTGGATTAGTTCCATGTCAGGGATCTAGGAGCCATGGGGATCCTGATATGAGTTTAGCTTATCATGATACAGAGTCTTAACAGTAAGGACTTCATTATGGCTTTTGGACTGTAATGAAAGTTTATTAAGTAGGTAGGGTTCTAGGCAAAGGTCAACCTGATAGTATTCTGTAAATAAAATGAATACCGATAAAGAAAAATCTGCTGTGAGTCTATTAAATTATTTCAGGGAGTAATTAAGTTCAAAATCAGTATACTGTATTTCATTAAATCTAAAATGCTGCCCGTTGTTACTTAATATTTTATGCACTACTAAGAAAGGAAGCATAGCATCAGCTCCACTGCAGGATGCCACTGACTGTAAGATGCATCTTAATCTCACAGATGTTAAAATATAGGAGAAAAGGTGTACATTTTAGAATTTATGAATTATGGTGGTTGAAACTGGTGGCCACTCAACTTTAAAGATCTCCCTTAACCACAAAATTTTCACAGAAAAACAACCTTATGAATATACTTTGACATAGTATTTTTGACTTAAACACAGAGAACTACATGGATGTATTCCTAAATAAAAGGTATCATTTAAGGAAAAGAAAAATTTTAAGAAAAACAGTATTACTGCAGTAGTTAAGGAATGAACCATACAATTAAGAACTTCTGATCACGGTAAGGTTGGTTTGGGTCTGTCAGGTGATCTCCTTTTACCTGAGAAGACGTTGGTGCTTTTCCAGGACACAGTCCCAAAGAACTCCCCATCTTCAATTCTGCTTCCTTCAAAGTATAATTGTCTGGCACTAAAAAGAATTTTGATAACATGGTAAATGGTATTAATTCCTACCTTTGGGCAAACTACTACACTGAAATCAGCCTTTCTTTGTAAATCAAGAATGTTAAGAAAGAAAAAAACTGAGTTATACTCCATGCAAAAGGATTATATACAGTTATGTTTGATCTTAGATTTTCTCACTCTAGGACGTATACTCTTGTTATCTGTACAGCAATGCTAAGAAATAAGAGGCAGCTATGAATGTTCTAGATTCATACTTAACAAAAGAGAGC
The DNA here is from genome assembly GCF_039906515.1 of Pseudorca crassidens. Classification (NCBI taxonomy): domain Eukaryota; kingdom Metazoa; phylum Chordata; class Mammalia; order Artiodactyla; family Delphinidae; genus Pseudorca; species Pseudorca crassidens. The sequence continues at coordinate 6,764,434 of NC_090301.1, read as the reverse complement.
TGTTGTCTGCATGGATTATGTAATATTCTGAATTGATTCATGCATGATGGACTAGCTTCTTCCAAGTTTAAAGCTGCTATGGTGACTACCATCAAAAGAGTAAATTAAGTCTAATGACAAGATGTGTTACAGAGGTAAAAACCAAGGCTCTGGTTACTGTGATAACTGGTATCATGATGAAATCAGCAAAACAAATAAAAAACTTTGATAACAAATCTAGAAAGATACAACTAGGGCAAAACCATGACTAAAATGCATGTCAGCTAATCAGAAAGACAGGTGTTTTCCTTCAGAAAACAGAAGTGTTTGATTTTTGGTTAGGACTGTCTGTAATTCACAAGGAAGACACCTGGGTGAAAGTCTGTTCTATAAACCAGTTTCTAAAAGGTAACTTAAAAATATTAGGTATTGGAAGTCACTGTTTAAGGTAAAAGTGTTGAGAAAGACAGGTGGCATGAGTAGGTGCCAGCTTTTGAAGGCTACCAAAAAGATTTACCTGGACAAAGAAGCTTCCCATCTCTATCAATAGGCCTCAAACAGCTGTCCTCGGCTATAAATAAAAAGATGCTGGTTAGTGCAGCAAACAAACAAAACCAAAGAGAGATGCTATACTGTGTTAATTAGCAGGACGCTAAAAAAACAAAAAAACAAGCAAAAAAACCCAACAACAAAAAAACACGTACAGGCAGTCTTCCCTTTGCACAGCAGTGCAGGACCCTAAGAACACCTGTACAAGTTGAAACTGTGCACAGAAATCTTAAAAAAAAATTATGATTGTACCGTGACCTTTAAAATTTTTTGTCAAAACATTAAAAACTCTGTCAGTTATACATCTACAGTGAAATAAAAAAAATAGCAAACTAATATTTACACTGTAATTTGAAACACTACGGGGGGCTTCCCTGGTGGCGCACAGGTTAAAAATCCGACTGCCAATGCAGGGGACACGGGTTTGAGCCCTGGTCCGGGAAGATCCCACATGCTGCGGAGCAACTAAGCCCAGGCGTCACAACTACTGAGCCTGCGCTTTAGGGCCCACGAGCTACAACTACTGAGCCCACATGCTGCAACTACTGAAGCCCATGTGCCTAGATCCCGTGCTCCGCAACAAGAGAAGCCACCGCAGTGAGAAGCCCGTGCACCGCAATGAAGAGCAGCCCCCACTCGGCACAACTAGAGAAAGCCGGCGCGCAGCAACCGAGACCCAACACAGACAAAAATAATAGATTAAAAAAAGAAAACACTACAGACACTGAGAATTAAAATGTTTTCTTTGTAAAAAACACAAGAATAGTTTAAACAGGCATTGCTTTTGTCTCGTAGAGCTTGCAGTACAGGGTGAACATCTTCTCTAGCCCCTAATGATAATCTAAGTTTGGATCAGCTTCCAGTATTTTGTTTTGTACTTTCAATTTCATGAAATATCTCCAAGAGCTCCTTTAATATGAAGTGTTTCTGCCAGCGTCGACTCCTCTGGGATATCTTCATATACTTTTCATCACAACCACTTTCCTCACTCCTGTGAGTTTATGTTAAGTTCCTCTGGCTGCACATCTGGATCCTCTCAAATGACAGCAGTGTCAGCATTCCCACAGCCAGCTATTTCTTCTACAGCTCCATATACTTTTGTTTCTCTCTCTCTTTTTTTAATATATTTATTTATGTTTTGGCTGTGTTGGGCCTTTTGTGGCTGCGTGCGACTTTCTCTAGTTGCAGTGAGCGGGGGCTGCTCTTCGTTGTGGTGTGTGGGCTTCTCATTGCAGTGGCTTCTCTTGTTGCGGAGCACGGGCTCTAGGCGCAAGGGCTTCAGTAGTTGTGGCTCTTGGGCTCTAGAGCGCAGGCTCAGTAGTTGTGGCGCACGGGCTTAGTTGCTCTGCGGCATGTGGGATCTTCCCGGACCAGGGCTCAAACCCGTGTCCCCTGCATTGGCAGGCAAATTCTTAACCACTGCACCACAAGGGAAGTCCCATACACTTTTGTTTCTCTCCTGCACTTTCACCATTGTTGGCTACTTCGATTATCCGTTCTTGTAAAATGTTACCCGAGTTTACCACTGGGAGAAAAGGAGGCAATAAACTACACACTTTGCTGTCTACGTGGTGAAATTAATAGCAGCTATGCACTGACCAATCACTGATAGGCTTTAAAGAGTGAAGTAACTGGCCACTGACCACGATGTACATGTTATTTCACAGTGATCTGTAGACTAAAGAGCTAGTAGCAAAGTTTGTACTTTATGCAATTACTCAGTTAATATCCAGTGGCAGCTGAAATCTGAACCATGCTGCTGGGTAACGGTGATGAACGGTGGCCACTGAAATTCATGTGTATTAGAACTGCATAGACTCTGTCTAGATTTAAAATAAGTTAGGTGATTTTTATGCTTAGTTATTAGTAAATGGATTAGGGCCAGTATGCCCTGTTTTTGAGGATGCAAAGACTCCTGCTTTGTGGGAAGAAGTATATTAGGTTTTAATTCCAAACAATTCTTACCAAGTTGCATATGAGGTGGGGGAATTCAAAGGGGTGGAGGCTTCTGAGAGGGCAGGAATGCCATGGGCCTTAGAAGTTCTATCTTTATCTGAACAGAACAGAATCTCTTTGAGATTCCTGAGTTCTAGCCCTTATACTACAGTAATGTGAAGCCAGCATAGAATTCTAATACAAACTCCTTGACAACTGAAACAGCTTATGTAAAAGAGTTCTCCAATTTAAAAAATGTTAATTTAAAATACTGTTTTTAAAAAAAATTTTCACTTTCATTCAACACACACCATGTATCTTCTATGTGCCAGGTACTGTCCTAGAAGCTGACAATAAGAAAAACAGCCATGGACTCTGCCCGCAAAGAGCCTCATCTAATGGGGGAGGTGGACATTCATAACACAAAACACAGGTAGTTACAGTGTAAGTGCTACGAAGGGAAAGACAGGGCGTTAGAGTACGAGAGACAGATTAACTGAGATTGTGTAGCCAGGGATGACGGAAATAACATTTCAGCTGAGACCAAATGAGTGACTGAAGTTAGCAGATGAAGAGTAAAGGGAACAGAGTTCAAAAAAGATTACAGGACTAAGAAGTCGCAGGGGGGCTTCCCTGGTGGTGCAGTGGTTAAGAATCCACCTGCCGATGCAGGGGACATGGGTTTGATCCTTGGTCCGGGAAGATCCCACAGGCTGCGGAGGAACTAAGCCCGTGCGCCACAGCTACAGAGCCTGCACTCTAGAGCCCGGGAGCCACAACTACTGAAGCCTGTGCGCCTAGAGCCCAAGCTCCGTAACAAGAGAAGCCACCACAGTGAAGAGCAGCCCCCGCTCTCCACAACTAGAGAAAGCCCACGCGCAGAAACAAAGACCCAACGCAGCCAAAAATAAATATGTAAAAACAAAAAAACAAAAAACCTTCCTCTGCTTTAAAAAAAAAAAAAAAAAGTCGTCTCGGGCGTGGAAGAGAGCCTGTGACCAGAAATTCCACAAAGTCAGCATGGGAAGTACGTTGTGAATAAGCAGGTGAGTGGACTGCAAGGAGGTCAGTTAGGCAGTGGTCAGACGAAGCAGGTTCCTGTAGGCCAGGAGCCCGCAGGCAATACACTATCAAGTACAAAGAGCACAACAGGGCTTTGAGCAGAGGGTGACATGATCTGATTCACCTACGTTTAAGAAGATCACTTGCTATGTAAAGAATAGTTTCGAGGGAAGAAGGAGTGAAAGAAAGGAGATCTGTGACATGGGAAGACAACAAACTATTAATTTTAATAAACCATATATTCTTTTTTTTTTTTTTTTTTTTGCAGTACGCGGGCCTCTCACCGCTGCAGCCTCTCCTGCTGCGGAGCACAGGCTCTGGACGCGCAGGCCCAGCGGCCATGGCTCACAGGCCCAGCCGCTCCGTGGCACGAACCCACGTCCCCCGCATTGGCAGGCTGACTCTCAACCACTGCGCCACCAGGGAAGCCCGCATAAACCATATATTCTTAAGTAACTTTACTGAAGTATAATTTACTTATAATAAAACACATCCAGTTTAAGCGCACAGTTTAAAAGAGGTCGATGAAAACACTCAGTAACCACCAGCAAATTGAGATATAATTTGCGTCACCCCCCAAATTCCCTCATGCCACTCCGTAGTCAATCCCCCATCCCCTGATTCTGATCTGCCTCTGTAACTACAGCTTAGGTTTTCTTTTTTGACAATTTCACATCGGTAAGTGGAATCCTAAGAGTATTACTCTTTTGTGACTAGCTTCTTTTGCTTGGCATGATGTCTCTGAGATTCACCCATGTTTTGCATGGGGTGGTAGCTCTTTTACTGATGAATAGTATCCCATTGTATGGATACACCACAATTTGTTCACCTGCTCACTGGTATTTGGATTGTTTCCCATTTTTGGTTATGAACATTTACATACAGTATTTGTAAGGATACATGTTTTAATTTTTCTTGGATAAAAATCCAGGAGAATTGATAAGTGAATGTTTAAATTCACAGGAAATAAGCTAACTCCTTACCAAAGTGACTGTACCATTTTACACTCCCACCAACAATACACGGCAGTCCCAGTTGCTCCACATCTTTGCTATCACTTAGTTTTGTCAGCATCTAAAATTTTAATCATTCTACTAAGCGTGCAGTGATGTGTCATTACGGTTTTAGTTTGTTGGCTAATGATACTGAGCATCTTCTCCTGTGCTTATTGGGTGTTCATAGGTAGATTTTCTTTTGTAAAGTGGCTTCCCAATTTGGGTTGTCTTCTGATTAGGTTATAAGTATTTTTTATATATCCTGGATGCAAGTCTATTGTCAAATACATGTTTTATAAATTTTTTCTCTCAGTTTGTGGCCTGCCTTTTCAAATGCCTTTAAAATTTTGTAGTAGTCCAATTTGCTTTTACTTTCATGGTTTGTACTTTCTAAGTCCTATTTTTTAAAAAAATCTCTTTCTTACGGCAAAAATAACAGAGGTTTTCCCCCAGAAGTTTTATAGTTTTAGGTTTTAACATTGAAGTCTATGATCTTTTTTTTTTTTTTTAATTTATTTTTGGCTGTGTTGGGTCTTCGTTGCTGCGCACGGGCTTTCTCTAGTTGTGGCAAGCGGGGGTTACTGTTCATTGCAGTACGCGGGCTTCTCATTGCAGTGGCTTCTCTTGTTGTGGAGCATGGGATCTAGAGCGCAGGCTTAGTAGCTGTGGTGCACGGGCTTAGTTGCTCTGCGGCATGTGGGATCTTCCCGGACCAGGGGTTGAACCCACATTCACTGCATTGGCAGACGGATTCTTAACCACTGCGCCACCATGGAAGTTCTATGATCCATTTTGAGTTCATTTTTTACATGATGTAAGGCAAAGTTGGAGGTTCATTTTTGCATCTATTGATATCCAATTGGTCCAGCACTGTATGCTGAAAGAGTATCTTTCCCCATGGAAATACCTTGGCACTTCTGTTGAAAGTCAACTGACTAAATATGTTTGCATCTATTTCTGGCTTTTCAATGTAGTTCTGTTGTAAATACTCTGGAACATTTCCACATACGATCTCTGTTGCACATTCTTCTTCTTAAAAGAGCCCTTAAAAAATGTAAAACCTATTCTTAGCTCACTGGCTGTGCAGAAGCAGGTTGTAGGCCACACGTGCTGAACTCTGCTCCATATGTCTACCCTCATGACTACACACACTGTCTTGATTTCTACAGTTTCAGAGTAAGTCTTGAAATCAGATGGTGTAACTCTTCCAACTTTGTTCTTCATTTCCTCTAAAATTGTTATGGATACTTTAGGTTCTTTGCATTTCCACATAAATTTAAGAATCAGTTTGTCAATTACTACCAAAAAAAAAGAAACCTGCCAGAATTTTGAGTGAGAATGCACTGAATGTACAAATAAATTTTGAGAGAATTAGCCTCTTAATAGTACTGTGTCTTCTGATTCAAGAATATGGTACATCATTTAATTTATTTGGGTCTTCTTTTATTTTTCATGGCAATCTTTTCTAGTTTCTGGTGTACAGGTCTTCCACATATCTTGTTAAATTTACCCCCAAGTATTTCATGATAGTTTATGCTATTATAAATGTTTTCTTAACTTAATTTTCCATTTTTTTTGTTGCTAGTAAACATATATGGATTTTTCTATATTGATTTTGAGTTCTTGTTAAACTCACTTATTAATTCTGGTAGTTTTAATAGGATCCTTGGAGTATACAAACAGATGATAAGCACATCAACAGTGCTCACCATCACTGCATCAGGAAAATGCAATTAAACACAGGAGATACCAATTCACGGTCACTAAAATGGCTACAATCAAAAAGACAATTATAGGACTTCCCTGGTGGCACAGTGGTTAAGAATCCACCTGCCAATGCATGGGACACAGGTTCGAGCCCTGGTCCAGGAAGATCCCACATGCCGTGGAGCAACTAAGCCCGTGCGCCACAACTACCGAGCCTGCGCTCTAGAGCCTCCGAGCGACAACTACTGAGCCCATGTGCCACAACTACTGAAGTCCGCACGCCTAGAGCCCGTGCTCCACGATAAGAGAAGCCACCGTAGTGAGAAGCCTGCACTCGCCGCAACTAGAGAAAGCCTGTGTGGAGCAACGAAGACCCAACACAGCCAAAAATAAACAAAATAAATAAATAAAAATTTAAAAAAAAGACAATTATAAATATTGGCAAGGATGTGAAGAAACTGCAACCCTGATACATTGTCAGTGGGTACGTAAATGATTCAGCCACTTTGGAAAACGGTACGGCAGTTTCTTATAAAGTTAAACATAACTTTGCCATATGACCCAGCAATTCCGAGAACTGAAAACACAGGTCTATACGAAGACATAATGTTTATAGCAGAATCAGTCATAAAAGCCCCAAAGTGGAAACAATCCAAATGTCCATCAACTGGTAATGAACAAACAAAATGTGATATATCCATACAATATATTCCTTTTTATCCAGTCAGCAATAAAAAGGAACAAACTATTGGAACATGCTAAATCATGGATGAATCTCAAAAATGATATGCTGAGTGAAAGAAGCCAGACACAACAGACTACATATAACATGCTTTCATTTACATGAAATGTCCAGAAAAGCAAGTCAAAAGAAACAGAAAGTAGATGAATGGCTGTCAGGCGCTTGCTATGCAAATGGGAGCGAGATCTTTTTGGAGTGATGAAACTGTTCTAAAACTGGATTGCTGTGATGGTTGTACGACTTTATACATTTACTAATAATCACTGAATTACGCTTAAAATGGATGTTTTATGATATGTAAATTATACCTCAATAAAGCTGTAAAAAAACTTAATGCCGAGTGAAGAGTGAGTTTGTAGAATGTTATATTCATTAAGATAGAATTTACATAAATGTAAAAATACAATATACACACACACATATACAGAGAGAGGTATAATATATATAGTGCAATGTGAATGCACGAACTAGATACACACCCAAATCAGATATACTGGTTGCATCTGGGGAGGGATGATAGGTCTGAGGAGGAGAACATAGAGGACTTTATTTGTAATGTTTGAGGCAAAAACAAACACATGGCAAGATGTTAACATTTGTCCATTTTGGGTGGTAGATACGTGAGTTTTCCCTAAATTATTTTTTGTACTCTCCCATATTTTTTTCAATTAAAAATCAAAACAAAACTAAATTAAACCAAAAAACCAAAAGCAAACATAAATGATTACCTAGTTCCTTCATTAATTTTAATTCCTTTATGGCTTTAATTCGAATATCAAACACCACCTAAAATAGAGAAATAAACTAATGACTGTGTATAAGTTAAAAGCAATGGGAGGAGAGGAAAATGAAGATCGTCAGTGTGTGCATATACAGGTTGAGTTATTAATTACCTTACATTTAGCAGTTTTTGCCTACTTGAAAAAAATTATTTTTCCATCTCTGAAATTATTTTCTCTCTTCTACAAAGTCAAAGGCAAAAACTTAGATATTGGTTAAGTTTGCACCAAATTGATAATAATTGGAAAGGCCGCCTACAGAAAACTTCAGAAAACCAAAGACTTAATAGTAGTGAAAGGCAAAAGTGGACAAACAGTTAACTTTTCTGATGATAGCAAACAAAAGAAACTATACGTTTCTTTATGTTAAGAATGATGAATTCAGGGCCAGTGCAGGGGACACGGGTTCAATCCCTGGTCTGGGAAGATCCCACATCTTCATTAATAATATAATATAAAACTGTACTAATAATTAATAAGCATTAATAATATAAAAATGTACTAATCCAAGGGTACTATTTAAAATTTCTACTTAAATTATTTTAGATTGTGTTTTCTTTTCTTTTTTAAAATTTAGGCTAATTGCCTCTAGGGCATAAAATCGTGGAAATTTAGGGGTAAAGCTGACAGAGATCATTGACTCTACCTCCCCACCGGTAACCCCCGCTATGCCCCCCACTGTGCCAAAAAGGAGCAGAGCCTGCAGTAATCAAGGACTGCACCAGCCTCCCATTCGGGGTCAGGGCGGTAGGTCTCCTGAGCTTTGGGGCATTGACCTTATACTGTTCCCACTAATGTGCAAACAAACCTTAAGAAACTATAATTTTATATAAAAGAAAACACTCTAAATTTTTAAAATAAAGTTACAGAAAAACTTAATAAATGGAGACTACATAAATATAGAAAGATGTTTCCTGAAATAATGTTTAAGGAAACCAGTATAATAGTCTTAAATGGAAAACTGAAAAAACTCCCTTTGAAGAGCAACTGGCTTTATACAGAGCACAGAGTATACTGTAGAGCAATTTAAGATAAACTTTAAAAAACCCAAACACCAAAGAACACAAAACCAAAACATATATACCTTGTTTTAAAAATACAGAAAAGGCTCTTGAAAATAGCATTTCACAGTTATCAAATTCAGAAGATTCCATGAACTAATTAAAAAGGTAACTCCCACATTCTAATTCTAGGCTTTGGAGGGAAAAAAAGGCATATATTTTCTTGAAATATGCCAAGGGCTAACAAAGGTAAATAAGCAATAATCAAATGTTACAAATAAAAAGGTGATTTCTTAAGATTTATAAGTTTACTGAGACACCTGTTCTGAAAGATTAAGGTACTGCTTTCTAAGTAAAACTGTATTAATGAAAAGCTGTCAAGCACACTTCAATCAGTATCTACTCACTGTGTTAAGAGTTGCTGATATTTTAACTTGTTCTTCTTCAGAGTCTAATTGGCATAAATTTTTAACTTGGAGCCAGTCAACCTCATTCACACTGGTGATCCACTTCCCTCGTTTGGTCAACAAACTGTAGGGTAAAAAGACATTTAGAAAATGTGTCTTTATACAGCCCTTTTATGGATCAGAGAGGATTGGAAAATTCATGCTTTTCTTTAGGCACCACTTCCAAAATTCTGCATGTGTCACTTAATGTGACTAATTAAAGGTGACCAAGTTCTACTGAGTTGGGTTTTTGAAAGTTCACTATCTTTTTAGGGTAGTGTTAAGATAGTATTCCACGGAGTCTATATTCATGATTCCAAATATTCTTTGATTTATACAAATAATTTGTTGCCACATTTTTCAAAGAGAACTGTTGTAATTGAACAATCAGTTGTTAAAGTCTACCTGCACGCTGCAATCACCAGTGGAGCTTTAAAAGAGTACCTACGCCAAAAGCCCACCCACAGACTTTAGTAGTTTAAAAGCAGGACAGCATGCACAGCCGTGCAGACTGACGTTGAATAAAAGTACCACATCTGGACTTCCCTGGTGGCACAGTGGTTGAGAGTCCGCCTGCCGATGCAGGGGACACGGGTTCGTGCCCTAGTCCGGGAAGATCCCACATGCCGCGGAGCGGCTGGGCCCGTGAGCCATGGCCGCTGAGCCTGCGTGTCCGGAGCCTGTGCTCCGCAACGGGAGAGGCCACAGCAGTGAGAGGCCCGCGCACCGCAAAAAAGAAAAAAAGTACCACATCTAACGCATATCATTCACATCATATACAATATAATCATTCACATTATATTTTTATTATAGAGGTTTTAAAAAATTTTATGATAGCAGATGGCAGTGGAATGTCTTGTTCTAACAAGATTTTCCTGCAGATAATAGTAAAGGTTCTTGAGGAAGGAGTGACTTCTTACTAATTCACACAGAGGCACTGAGTGGGCTAGCAGAAGTCCTCTTTGGGAGTGTGTAGCAGAGCCCCAAAACACAATTCTACTCTTCATTTCAGTTATTCCACTCTGGGACTCCACCTTGAGTTAGCAATCTTAAATAGAGCAAAGTTTTAAGCACAAAGATGTTCCCTGAAGACCATCTTAAAATAATGAAAAACTGGATGATAACAAGGATGCTAGCTAAACTATCTAGCTCTTAACTTCTTCAATCCTTACAACTGTATGAAGCTGGTACTAATTATTATGCTCATTTTACAGAAGAAGAAATTAAGCAGAGAGAGATGATGTAACTTGCCCACAGTCACACCACTAGTAAGTGATAAAGCTGGAAACAAAGCCAGGCAGCCAGCCCCCAAGGCCTTGTCTCTACCCACTCCTCACACAGGAGCAGTCAGGTAACCTATAACATCAACATAGGTTACTATGCAGCCATGAAATGAGGTTTATGAAGAGCCTTCAAACATGAGGGGAGGGCTTCCCTGGTGGCGCAGCGGTTGAGAGTCCGCCTGCCGATGCAGGGGACACGGGTTTGTGCCCCGGTCCGGGAAGATCCCACATGCCGCGGAGCGGCTGGGCCCGTGGGCCATGGCCACTGAGCCTGCGCGTCCAGAGCCTGTGCACTGCAACGGAAGAGGCCACAACAGTGAGAGGCCTGCGTACCGCAAACAAAACAAAACAAAACAAAACATGAGGGGAAAGCAGGATATAACTATTTATCTACAATATCATCAGTATTATGTTTAAAAAGGAAAAAACCGGACTTCCCTGGTGGTGCAGTGGTTGAGAATCCGCCTGCCAATGAAGGGGACATGGGTTCAAGCCCTGGTCCGGGGAGATCCCACATGCCGCGGAGGAACTAATAAGCCCGTGCACCACAACTACTGAAGCCCGCACGCCTAGAGCCTGTGCTCTGCAACAAGAGAAGCCACTGCAGTGAGAAGCCCGCGCACCGCAATGAAGAGTAGCCCCCGCTCACTGTAACTAGAGAAAGCCCGCGCGCAGCAACGAAGACGCAATGCAGCCAAAATATATATATATATATAAAATAATAAATTAATAGGAAAAAACCCTTCAAAACAAAAACCCAATTATTCGAGCTCAGAAAGCTAACAGTGACAGACACTGCATGAGTGGTATGGTGATGCTGTTTTGGGTCTCCTGTCTTCACCTCTGTATTTCCCAAGTCCTAATGAAAGTATATTACTTTCTAAAAAGAAATTTATAATAAACTTTTAAATTAAATAAACAAGATAGGGAAATAAATGTCTGGAAAACACTTGTCGAAAAGAGAGTGATACATGTAATCCAAAATAAACACACTTCACAAGTGCTCTGCTTCTCTATGTCACAGCCACTAATAAACAATAATACAGAGCCTCTGTAATCTACGTATATTCACAGCACTGATAAAGCAGGGAACTGATTCATTGGTCATAACCTGAAGTCTTCAATGTGTGGAAATTGCGGGGGTTACAGTGTATGATAATGCTGACCACAGAAGTGTACTGGCACAGACATGGGTAACAAAAATGAAGAGAGGAAGCACCCCTGAGCTTCAAATGTGACTTACAAGAACCAAGGCTGCAATTCCCCAAGTAATTGCCTCACCTGGGCAGCTGGGAGGATCTCAAGCATCATAAAAAGGATTATAACAAAAAACTGAACTGCCTTCTGAGATCCTTGTGACAAGACAAATTTAGCTGTGATAATACCTTCCTCATGAAAAATTTTAGGAACTTTCTCTGTGAGAATGTGCCCTCCGTCTTATAATGAGTGCTAATCAGAATTATTTGATAAGATTCTGTTTTACTGCCAACTAATCTACACTATATCTAGCCTATACCTATATTATTCAGTTACCACATTTACCAAAAAAAAAAAAAAATCACACTACAATATCATTTTTCTCCAGGTTGCCTAACCACAAACATTCCTATTTACAATATATAGAACACAATGTCTAGAAATAAAACGAAACATTTAACTCTCATCATTATTAACATAAAGCTTTAGAGTTCTAAGATACAGCACTGTAACTACAATAAGTTTAAAAAGAATTCTCTTAGCATGTTACCTGTTACCATCATTAGAATCCTGAATTAAAATTGAGCTTCCATTTCTGAGACCTTGTTCTCTGAATGTCTTCTTCAAGTCTTCCTTGGGAATGGTGGTCCAGCTCTCTTCACCTACAGACTCAGCACTGTTGACTAAGATGACTCCGTCTGGGATTGCACAGGCTGTGAATACACTACCTATTTCTGCATTAGATGGAAAGACATATGGAGAGTCTATCAACTGCTGACACTGCTCTTCTTCACTGCTTGTCGCCGGATGAAGAACATTTAAAAGCAGAGGTTCACAGTCACTACCAGCTGGAATCTGGATTCCGCCAACCTACAACAGTATCAAGTCAGCCATCAGTATAGCTCGTATTTGCCAAAATCAGGTCAACACAGTAATGCAGTAACGTAGACTCTTATAGAACAATTCCCTTTTTTTTTTCTTTTCAAGTGAAATGAAGTTTTCACAAATGTCTTTTAAGTATCAGAAGAACAGCTTTAGATTTTTGAAGCTTTTTCTTAGCCATCTTTTACTTTTTAGGAGAGAAATCTGAAGTGGAGACAGACACGTGAGTCCTCAGCAGTGGTAAATGTATGAGGTGGGCTGAGGACGTCCACTGAGTGGGTGAGATGCTCCTCACTGCTCTCTTGACTGTGCTCCCCTAAGTCGCCTCCAGCCCTAACAGTGTGACGAACCGCTCCTTCTGAATCCTCATCAAGAGTATGTACAGGGCTTCCCTGGTGGCGCAGTGGTTGACAGTCCGCCTGCCGATGCAGCAGACACAGGTTCGTGCCCCGGTCCGGGAAGATCCCACGTGCCGCAGAGCGGCTGGGCCCGTGAGCCATGGCCGCTGAGCCTGTGCGTCCGGAGCCTGTGCTCCGCAACGGGAGAGGCCACAACAGTGAGAGGCCCGTGCACCGCAAAAAAAAAAAAAAAAGAGTCTGTACAGACCCTCCTGCTCACCTATCTCAGCACAGTGACCCACACTACGTGCCTGAAGGATACAGACTGATCACTTATTTACCTTTGTGTCTAGCTTCTGACACACAGCCTGGCACCATGGAGGTGTTCTACAACTATCTCTTGAACATATAACCAACACTGATTGTACTTAAAATTTACTGGATATTTCAGCAGTTTTCTAATATGTAAGTGCCATCATATACGCTGAATAAAATTTTATCACAACAACTTAAAAAATATCCAAAACTCTCATGCACATTTCTTCTACACTTATTTACCTCCACCCCATTCCATACAAAGATGTCTTCCCCATCAGCAATTTCAATTTCACACAGTGTCAGGTGATCTCCTAGGAAGATGAGATTATCAGTGAAACCATTCTCATGATCATCAAAAAAAAATTTAACTAAAGCAACAGCCTAGACACAAACATTTGTTTGAAAAGAAGCATTCTCACTGAGGAAAACTAAGAGAAAGGGAGTAATTATGTTTGTTATATTGATATTATTTTTATCTTTATCCTTCCATCACACTCTTTAGCCTTTTTTTTTTTTTTTTCTCTGTTTTCATTTTATGTAAGCATTTCCCCCATAAGATTTGTGGGCATGAGAGCAGGAAAAAAAAAAAGTTAATATAAAAGGTCAACTGTACTTGACACTGTGAACATGGGGAAGGCTTACACATCAAACGGTCCTCACTCACCCACTAATGAGCTGTATGACCTTGTGGACTTCAAGCCTCTACGCTTCAGTTTTCTCGTTTATGAAATGGGGATAAAAGAATTTTGTGAAAATCAAATTAGATAATTTACACAAAACACTTATCTCAGTATTTGGCACCATGAAGTCCAAGACAACTGTTACTGCTGCTACTGCTATTACTGTTTTGTTGTTATTTAAAGGAAGTACTTTTAAGCTCCTGAAGTACTTTTGTTTTAGCTACAAAGTCTGAAGCTGAGATTGGATTAAAAAAACAAGCCAGAGACTTCCGGGAAGATGGCGGAAGAGTAAGACGCGGAGATCACGTTCCTCCCCACAGATACACCAGAAATACATCTACGCGTGGAACAACTCCTACAGAGCATCTACTGAACGCTGGCAGAAGACCTCAGACCTCCCAAAAGGCAAGAAACCCCCCACGTACCTGGGTAGGGCAAAAGAAAAAACTAAACAGAGACAAAGGATAGGGACGGGTCCTGCACCAGCGGCAGAGAGCTGTGAAGGAGGAAAAGTGTCCACACACTAGGAAGCCCCTTCGCGGGTGGAGACTTCGGGAGGCGGAGTGGGGGAGCTTGGGAGCCGCGGAAGAGAGCACAGCAACAGGGGTGCGGAGGGCAAAGCGGACAGATTCCAGCGCAGAGGATCGGGCCGACCGGAACTTGCCAGCCGAGAGGCTTGTCTGCTCGCCCGCCGGGGCGGGCGGGACTGGGAGCTGAGGCTCCGGCTTTTGTCGGAGCGCCGGGAGAGGACTGAGGTTGGCGGCGTAAACACAGCCTGCGGGGCGTTGGTGCACCGCGGCTGGCCGGGAGAGAGTCCGGGGAGAAGTCTGGAACTGCCGAAGAGGCAAGAGACTTTTACGTCCCTCTTTGTTTCCTGGTGCACGAGGAGAGGGGATTAAGAACGCTGCTTGAGAGAGCTCCAGGGACGGGCGCGAGCCGCGGCTAGGGGTGCGGAGCCCAGAGACGGACGTGAGACGCTAGGGCCGCTGCTGCCGCCACCGGGAGGCCTGTGTGCGAACACAGGTCACTGGCCACGCGCCCTTCCGGGGAGCCTGTGCAGCCCGCCACTGCCGGGGTCCCGGGATCCAGGGACAACTCCCCCGGGAGAACGCACAGGCACGCCTCAGGCTGCAACGTCTCGCCGGCCTCTGCCGCCGCAGGCCCGCCCCGCACTCCGTACCCCTCCCTACCCCCGGGCCTGAGTGAGCCAGAGCCTCCGAATCAGCAGCTCCTTTAACCCCGTCCTGTCTGAGCAAAGAACAGACGCCCTCCGGCGACCTACACGCACAGGCGGGGCTAAATCCAAAGCTGAGCCCCTGGGAGCTGTGAGAACAAAGAAGAGAAAGGGAAATCTCTCCCAGCAGCCTCAGAAGCAGCGGATTAAAGCTCCACAATCAACTTGATATACCCTGCATCTGTGGAATACCTGAATAGACAACCAATCATCCCAAATTGAGGAGCCCTGTGGATGAAAGGCTCTTGGGGCTGCAGCCAGGAGTCAGTGCTGTGCCTCTGAGGTGGGAGAGCCAACTTCAGGACACTGATCCACAAGAGACCTCCCAGCTGCACATAATATCAAACAGCAAAAATTTCCGAGAGATCTCCATCTCAACGCCAGCACCCAGCTTCACTCAACGACCAGCAAGCTACAGTGCTGGACATCCTATGCCAAACAACTAGCAAGACAGGAACACAACCCCACCCATTAGCAGAGAGGCAGCCCAAAATCATAATAAGTCTACAGACACCCCAAAACACACCACCAGACGTGGACCTGCACACCAGAAAGACAAGATCTAGCCTCATCCACCAGAACACAGGCACTAGTACCCTCCACCAGGAAGCCTACACAACCCACTGAACCAACCTTAGCCACTGGGGACAGACACAAAAAACAACAGGAACTACGAACCTTCAGCCTGCAAAAAAGGAGACCCCAAACACAGTAAGATAAGCAAAATGAAAAGACAGAAAAACACACCGCAGATGAAGGAGCAAGATAAAAACCCATCAGACCTAACAAATGAAGAGGAAATAGGCAGTCTACCTGAAAAAGAATTCAGAATAATGATAGTAAGGTTGATCCGAAATCTTGGAGATAGAATGGACAATAGAATGGACAAAATGCAAGAATCAGTTAACAAGGACCTAGAAGAACTAAAGATGAAACAAGCAACGATGAACAACACAATAAATGAAATTAAAAATACTCTAGATGGGATCAATAGCAGAATAACTGAGGCAGAAGAATGGATAAGTGACCTGGAAGATAAAATAGTGGAAATAACTACTGCAGAGCAGAATAAAGAAAAAAGAATGAAAAGAACTGAGGACAAGTTTCAGAGACCTCTGGGACAACATTAAACACACCAACATTTGAATTATAGGGGTTCCAGAAGAAGAAGAGAAAAAGAAAGGGACTGAGAAAGTATTTGAAGAGATTATAGTTGAAAACTTCCCTAATATGGGAAAGGAAATAGTTAATCAAGTCCAGGAAGCACAGAGAGTCCCATACAGGATAAATCAAAGGAGAAATACGCCAAGACACATTAATCAAACTGTCAAAAATTAAATACAAAGAAAACATATTAAAAGCAGCAAGGGAAAAACAATAAATAACACACAAGGGAATCCCCATAAGGTTAACAGCTGATCCTTCAGCAGAAACTCTGCAAGCCAGAAGGGAGTGGCAGGACATATTGAAAGTGTTGAAGGAGAAAAACCTGCAACCAAGATTACTCTACCCAGCAAGGATCTCATTCAGATTTGATGGAGAAATTAAAACCTTTAGAGACAAGCAAAAGCTGAGAGAGTTCAGCACCACCAAACCAGCTCTACAACAACTGCTAAAGGAACTTCTCTAGGCAAGAAACACAAAAGAAGGAAAAGACCTACAATAACAAACCCAAAACAATTGAGAAAATGGGAATGGGAACACACATATCGATAATTACCTTAAATGTAAATGGACTAAATGCTCCCACCAAAAGACACAGATTGGCTGAATGGATACAAAAACAAGACCCATATATTTGCTGTCTACAAGAGACCCACTTCAGACCCAGAGACACATACAGACTGAAAGTAAGGGGATGGAAAAAGGTATTTCATGCAAATGGAAACCAAAAGAAAGCTGGAGTAGCAATTCTCATATCAGACAAAATAGACTTTAAAACAAAGACTATTAGAAGAGACAAAGAAGGACACTACATAATGATCAAGGGATCTATCGAAGAGGAAGATATAACAATTGTAAATATTTATGCACCCAACATAGGTGCACCTCAATACATAAGGCAAATACTGACAACCATAAAAAGGGAAATCGACAGTAACACATTCATAGTAGGGGACTTTAACACCCCACTTTCACCAATGGACAGATCATCCAAAATGAAAATAAATAAGGAAACACAAGCTTTAAATGATACATTAAATGAGATGGAGTTAATTGATATTTATAGGACATTCCATCCAAAAACAACAGAATACACATTTTTCTCAAGTGCTCATGGAACATTCTCCAGGATAGATCATATCTTGGGTCACAAATCAAGCCTTGGTAAATTTAAGAAAATTGAAATTGTATCAAGTATCTTTTCCGACCACAACGCTATGAGACTCGATATCAATCACAGGAGAAGATCTGTAAAAAATACAAACACATGGAGGCTAAACAATACACTACTTAATAACGAAGTGATCACTGAAGAAATCAAAGAGGAAATCAAAAAATACCTAGAAACAAATGACAATGGAGACACGACGACTCAAAATCTATGGGATGCAGCAAAAGCAGTTCTAAGAGGGAAGTTTATAGCAATACAATCTTACCTTAAGAAACAGGAAACATCTCGAATAAACAACCTAACCTTGCACCTAAAGCAATTAGAGAAAGAAGAACAAAAAAACCCCAAAGTTAGCAGGAGGAAAGAAATCATAAAAATCAGATCAGAAATAAATGAAAAAGAAATGAAGGAAACGATAGCAAAGATCAATAAAACTAAAAGCTGGTTTTTTGAAAGGATAAACAAAATTGATAAACCATTAGCCAGACTCATCAAGAAAAAAAGGGAGAAGACTCAAATCAATAGAATTAGAAATGAAAAAGGAGAAGTAACGACTGACACTGCAGAAATACAAAAGATCATGAGAGATTACTACAAGCAACTCTATGCCAATAAAATGGACAACCTGGAAGAAATGGACAAATTCTTAGAAAGGCACAACCTGCCAAGACTGAATCAGGAAGAAATAGAAAATATGAACAGACCAATCACAAGCACTGAAATTGAAACTGTGATTAAAAATCTTCCAACAAGCAAAAGCCCAGGACCGGATGGCTTCACAGGCAAATTCTATCAAACATTTAGAGAAGAGCTATCACCTATCCTTCTCAGACTCTTCCAAAATATAGCAGAGGGAGGAACACTCCCCAACTCATTCTACGAGGCCACCATCACCCTGATACCAAAACCAGACAAGGATGTCACAAAGAAAGAAGACTACAGGCCAATATCACTGATGAACATAGATGCAAAGATCCTCAACAAAATACTAGCAAACAGAATCCAACAGCACATTAAACGGATCATACACCATGATCAAGTGGGGTTTATTCCAGGAATGCAAGGATTCTTCAATATACGCAAATCAATCAACGTGATACACCATATTAACAAATTGAAGGAGAAAAACCATATGATCATCTCAACAGATGCAGAGAAAGCTTTTGACAAAATTCAACACCCATTTATGATAAAAACCCTGCAGAAAGTAGGCATAGAGGGAACTTTCCTCAACATAATAAAGGCCATATATGACAAACCCACAGCCAACATCGTCCTCAATGGTGAAAAACTGAAAGCATTTCCACTAAGATCAGGAACAAGACAAGGTTGCCCACTCTCACCACTCTTATTCAACATAGTTTTGGAAGTTTTAGCCACAGCAATCAGAGAAGAAAAGGAAATAAAAGGAATCCAAATCGGAAAAGAAGAAGTAAAGCTGTCACTGTTTGCAGATGACATGATACTATACATACAGAACCCTAAAGATGCTACCAGAAAACTACTAGAGCTAATCAATGAATTTGGTAAAGTAGCAGGATACAAAATTAATGCACAGAAATCTCTGGCATTCCTATACACTAAGGATGAAAAATCTGAAAGTGAAATCAAGAAAACACTCCCATTTACCATTGCAACAAAAAGAATAAAATACCTAGGAATAAACCTACCTAAGGAGACAAAAGACCTGTATGCAGAAAATTATAAGACACTGATGAAAGAAATTAAAAATGATACAAATAGATGGAGAGATATACCATGTTCTTGGATTGGAAGAATCAACATTGTGAAAATGACTCTACTACCCAAAGCAATCTACAGATTCAATGCAATCCCTATGAAACTACCACTGGCATTTTTCACAGAACTAGAACAAAAAATCTCACAATTTGTATGGAAACACAAAAGACCCCGAATAGCCAAAGCAATTTTGAGAACGAAAAATGGAGCTGGAGGAATCAGGCTCCCTGACTTCAGACTATACTACAAAGCTACAGTAATCAAGACAGTATGGTACTGGCACAAAAACAGAAATATAGATCAATAGAACAGGATAGAAAGCCCAGAGATAAACCCACGCACATATGGTCACCTTATCTTTGACAAAGGAGGCAGGAATGTACAGTGGAGAAAGGACAGCCTCTTCAATAAGTGGTGCTGGGAAAACTGGACAGCTACATGTAAAAGTATGAGATTAGATCACTCCCTAACACCATACACAAAAATAAGCTCAAAATGGATTAAAGACCTAAATGTAAGGCCAGAAACTATCAAACTCTTAAGAGGAAAACATAGGCAGAACACTCTATGACATAAATCACAGCAAGATCCTTTTTGACCCACCTCCTAGAGAAATGGAAATAAAAACAAAAGTAAACAAATGGGACCTAATGAAACTTAAAAGCTTTTGCGCAGCTAAGGAAACCATAAAGAAGACCAAAAGACAACCCTCAGAATGGGAGAAAATATTTGCAAATGAAGCAACTGACAAAGGATTAATCTCCAAAATTTATAAGCAGCTCATGCAGCTTAATAACAAAAGAACAAACAACCCAATCCAAAAATGGGCAGAAGACCTAAATAGACATTTCTCCAAAGAAGATATACAGAGTGCCAACAAACACATGAAAGAATGCTCAACATCACTAATCATTAGAGAAATGCAAATCAAAACTACAATGAGATATCATCTCACACCAGTCAGAATGGCCATCATCAAAAAATCTAGAAACAATAAATGCTGGAGAGGGTGTGGAGAAAAGAGAACCCTCTTACACTGTTGGTGGGAATGTAAATTGATACAGCCACTGTGGAGAACAGTATGGAGGTTCCTTAAAAAGCTACAAATAGAACTACCATATGACCCAGCAATCCCACTACTGGGCATATACCCTGAGAAAACCATAATTCAAAAAGAGTCATGTACCAAAATGTTCATTGCAGCTCTATTTACAATAGCCCAGAGATGGAAACAACCTAAGTGTCCATCATCGGATGAATGGATAAAGAAGATGTGGCACATATATACAATGGAATATTACTCAGCCATAAAAAGAGACGAAATTGAGCTATTTGTAATGAGGTGGATAGACCTAGAGTCTGTCATACAGAGTGAAGTAAGTCAGAAAGAGAGAGACAAATATCGTATGCTAACACATATATATGGAATTTAAGAAAAAAAAAAATGTCATGAAAAACCTAGGGGTGAAACAGGAATAAAGACACAGACTTACTAGAGAATGGACTTGAGGCTATGGGGAGGGGGAAGGGTAAACGGTGACAAAGCAATAAAGAGGCATGGACATGTATACACTACCAAACGTAAGGTAGACAGCTAGTGGGAAGCAGCCGCATAGCACAGGGAGATCAGCTCGGTGCTGTGTGACCGCCTGGAGGGGTGGGATAGGGAGGGTGGGAGGGAGGGTGACGCAAGCGGGAAGAGATATGGGAACATATGTATATATATAACTGATTCATTTTGTTGTGAAGCTGAAACTAACATACCATTGTAAAGCAATTATGCTCCAATAAAGATGTTTAAAAAAAAAAAAAAAAAAACAAGCCATATTTAACAAGATTTAAATGGTTTCAAACCATTTTGCTCAGAAGTCTGGGGTAATATAAAAAAATTTCCAAAGTCTTTAAGAAAAAATTTCTTTAGGTAGAGAAGTAGCCTTAATTTCAGAAAATACAAAACATTTCCATGTTAGCAAAATTTCACACATTACATATATTGGATACATTATAATCTAAATAAATAGTTTTATTAAATATGAAAAACTAAATATATTATTTGTTAAAACCAATGTGATGAGAACCTGCATAGCTAAGAAAAGTAGTATGTAGGGGAAAGACTGGCCAAGAGCAGAAAGTCTCAGACGAGCCCCACAAAACGTACAGATGAGCCCCACAAAATGTACATATACACAATAAGTTGCTGTGTTTTAACATTTCTCTTACCATCAAGTGTCTGGTAAACATGAAGTCCTGCTGGTACAAACTTTGCAACACTAAGAACCATATCTCCTTCCCAAAATTCTAACAGCTGCAGAATATGAATGAAAGAAAAGAGAACGATGAAAAATCACACATAGATCACTTTTCCAGGTTAAGTAAGAAGAGCACTGTGCCAATTTACTTATGTAGCTGACACAGGGAACAAGAAAATGAACACGACAATCCCCATCCTGCACCAAAAATGAGGAAAGTAGACATGTTTCAATGTTAAATCAGTCAAAGCCAAAGATGGTTAATCTCACATCCATTAGTGACTGAAGAACCCTGACATACACAAAGAGCACAATGACCATCTAAACAACAACCATTTCTACTTAATTTACGGGAAGATCACTTTTATCAGAAGGCAAAATGATCAGTGTGCCAGCCCAGGAATCCTGGTCCAAAAGAGCAAAAATGACGTGTTTAATCAGTACTGTTCAGGGAAGAGCAGCACACACGAATACTCTTGTTTCTTGAAAGGAATGTCTCCCACTGTAAATTTAAAAAGTAGCATTACCAGTTTATTTAATAGATTACCAGGGATTTGTTTTTTAAGTTTCTAGCTCCAAGACTCGGGGGACTGTGGTAACCTCACCAAAACAATGTCACCAATAAAGGTCAGTCCTATTTAGTCCCTCTCCACAATATCACAAGATAGTTCTCTTAAAAAGAAATTTCATACTTACACATGATTACTTAACTGTCAGTCTCTCTGCCTCTTGCCAGTGGCTTAATTCTAAGATTTGCCACTGGCAGAGATGTGCACTTAAACCATCAAAAAGCAGACTGGCATGAAATCTAAACCTTGTAAAGGTGACCAAGGTCTTTTCCACTTGAAACGTTACCCTAGGCAGGGTCAAATCTCCAAGTCCACCTATATCATCACTGCCAGGATTGGCTCAGAAATAAACTTTTAGTGGAAAAGTTCAGAAGTACTAGATAATTTTAGAAATCTTGATCCTGATCCAACATTTAAATATTCAAATCAACTAAAGTTAAAGAAGAAATTGGCCTGCTTTTCTCTGTACAAGAGGAAAATCAAAAGAAAGCTAATAATTTTGGTAAATGATACAGTTTTTCAGAAAATTCACTTAATTCTGGGGTGGGGGGGAAGCTTACATTTTCTATTTCCCTTTTCCTCTATCAGGAAGTAGTGTGGAGTGAAGTATAATTAAGGGGAAAGAAAGAGTAGGGAGACCAGGGCTGGAGTCCTAGTTCTACTGCTAACTAGATGTCTGACCCTGGGCAAGCCATTAGATCTCTTTAAATCACAATTTCCTCATCTTTAAAATGGGGTTATCTTGCCCTCATGAGGTTAAAGAATCAAATGATAGAATTTATATGAAAACATTTTAAGTAAAATAAAGAGCACTGTTGTCGTCGTCGTTAAAACACGACGGGATAAATAATTTAGAGACAATGATTACAACGATGTTTGCTTTTACTATAGACCAGTAGACATTTTCCTTCACTTAGGAATCTTATTAATAAATGTTATTCTACACTGAAAGGTAGAAAAGTTAGTTGCTTTTATTTGTTTAGTAGCTCTTGGTTTTAGGCAACATAATTATCTATCTTTTTACTCCTTTTAAAAGACAATTCTCTTTCATTTATTTTTCCCAGAAGAGACAACCTTATACTCTTTCTCTCCCCCAGATTAAATATACCAGGCTTGATTCTCCCCTGAAAACCTGCTGGCAGGACTCTTGAGTCTTGATTGTGCAGAAAAGCCTCTCTAAGAGACTTACAAGTGAGGGGAGAACATGTGGACCATCCCTCTATGGAAGTGGTAGATGTAGGATTTTCCTAAGCAGCTGTGAAAAATAAATAGTTGTATCCTAAACAGGAGTTTGAAAAGGAGAATCCAGCTTAAGACAGACCTGAATGTCTATTAAGAGTAAGTGAGGCTAAATTACCTGAAATATTGATTGTCGAAGATCTCCTAAAGTTTTTCTTTTATCAAAGGTCAAATCCCACATGCTTTCTGTTTGAGAGACTACTGGGTGCAGAGCCCCATTGAAGAAATGATAATAAGGGCCGAGGTGGAGATGCAATTCAAAATTATTGTTTGTAGAATCACATTCTGCCCTTTAAAGAGGCATAAAAAATACATAAATGTCATGTTTTTACAGCAGATACTGTTTCATCTCAAACCAAAAATATTTGATTTACAATATAAAGAAGTTCTCCACTCCACCTAAGTAATTATAATTAACATCCTTTTCTTCCATGCTCCAAAATAACTCAGTTTAGTTTCTCAATAGCTCTGCCACGGTGAATTCCAAGGAAGATGGTTTTAATGCACACTGTGCAGTGTTACTCTGAACAAATACTGACACTTGAACTCGTCCAATACTGAGATTATAATTATGAACAAAATGCTGGAAACACGTTCCTATAACTGTGGTAAGTGCTAGATTTACAACTTCTATTTTCTCCTTGCTTCAACTAGACCCCACAGACTCTCCTATAAACTATTTGAAGTCAGCCTCATGATCCCTGGAGTCTGCTCTCTCCAAGTCAAATGGCCTCAGCAGCAGCCGGGCGCTTGCTACACTTTTCTGAACCCATTCAGCTGCTGTGAAGCACGGCACCAAAAACACTTCAGGCAGCCCCACCAACGGAGAGTTGGATGAAACTATAGCCACCATTCAGGTACCTCAGGCACAATTCTGTGAATGTGGTCAAAGACAGCATGAGCTTTTCCATGACCACATTTAAAAGCTTAGTGCTCGCTGACTAAAACCCCACAGGCTGTTTTTGTTTTTAATACCAACTGCTAATCCACATCACTCATGCAAGCTGGTTATCTTTCGCACTTAAGATATTCTACTCTGTTAAATTTTTATATTTTTAGTGTCTTGATTTTTGTTGAGATCTCCTCTGATCTTAATTTGCCATTCAATCTACCTATTTTTTTTTTCTCAGCTTCAAATCAATGATAAAAATGTTGAACACATCCCTGCTATGTAATCAGCCCCTCAGGTCCACAAGGAGACCATGGGAACATCCATTTCCCTAATCCAGTACCCCACCGACCCAGAGAGCAAAGAACCAGTTCTTCATGGTCCAAGGTTAGACCTCAAAAGAGAATGTTCAGATCATCAAGTTCTCACAAACCATCCCTTTAATAATCCATTGTAGGCTTTTGCCCAAGATTGACATTAAGCCAAACAGTCTGTAGACTCCACATTTCCTCCCATTTGCCCACCTCTGGTCTGATGTAACTACGGGCTAGTTCTTCACAAACCACTTACACATGAGGGCGAATTTTCACAATGGGCTCTGTGCCGAGGGAATAACCTGACAGGCCAGGACACAATTCGTTCAGCACAACTACGTGCTCACAGATTTCTCTAGTTTTCTTAGGCTTCAATCTCTACTTAGCGATGGCCATTTGTCATTACTTCATTCACTCTCACTGGGTAATTTCAAAGTAAAAGATACTCTCAGTATAAAAATTCAGCAGCTAATAAAAGGATACCGGCATTTAACAGTTGACTTTTTTTCCTCTTTAATTTTCATTACTGAATACTTAAGACCTAAGTTAGATCCTCGTTCCCCAGAAAAACTATTCAAACTCTAAAAGTAATTTAAAATTACCTTTTTATTTGTAGTTCAATGTTGGCTGCATCCATTTCATTCAGCAAATGACATGGAACCCTGTACCTTGGGTTAGCTCGAGCTGTGAACAAAATTTTCCATAAACTTGTGCTGACTACATAAAAACAGGCTGCTGAAGAGGTAGCACAGAAAACTAGAAAGGACCTCGCTGGGAGCTAGGAAAGCTTCTACTGCCTGTGTGAACATGAATTTTCTCTGGATCTCAGTTTTCCCATCTTCAAATTGAAAACATTAAAACATGTGAAAGGTAAACAGTTCTTTAAGCCAAGCTAGAGAATTCCATTTCTTCAACTCTTTCTAAATATACTTTTTAAAAAGAACACCTGCTGTTTTCTTCTTGATAACAAATGTAATAATTGGTCACTGTGAAAGTTCTGGAAATGATTTTTTTTTAATGTAAAATAAATAAATATTACCTATAATCCCACTCCTAGGGAATACTGCTAAAATGCGATCTATATACTTCTGGTCTTTTTTCTGTTCTACACAATGTGTCTACACACACACACACCACACCACACCACGCTTATTTAAAGCAACTGGGAGTATAGTCAACAAACATGTAAGTTGCTTTTTCATTTCATATGTTGTGAATATTTTTCCAAATCTTTAAATGATTGCATAGTAGCCCATTCTATAAATAGCATAATTAATCTAACCAATCCTTTTCTGGTAGACATTTAGGTGATTTTCTGTTAGTCATTACTATAAAATAACGGGGGTAGCAAACATCCTTGAACATAAATAGGTATACACAGTCCTGATTATTTCAAGACAAATTTGTGGAAGTATAATTATTGGTTTAAGGTTTTTAAGTACATACAACCATATTGGTTGTATTACTTTATATACATACCAAATACAGAGGTAGTGCCAACTGTTGAGAACCAGGTTAACAGAAATATCTGATTTGGTAAGAAAAAGGTTGTCATTCATTGCTGTTATGATTCATGTTTTTTGGTTATGGGCCAGATGGAATTTTTTTTTTTTTTTTGCAGTTTACTGGCTGTCCTTATTTCTTCTTTTGTACGTTAGTTATTTATATCCTTTTCCCAATTTACCACTGAGCACAATGGAATAAACGTAAGAGCACTCTACAGATAGGGGAAATAAATTTGTCGTATATTTTGCTGTTTTCCACTAGCTTGTCATTTGCCTTTTGGTATTACGTAATAAGGTTTACATCACTTTTCCTCAATTTTTTTTTCATTGCTTTTATGCTTAGAAAGGTCTTCTCTACCTTAAGATCAGAAAAATGTTTATATTTTATGCATTTGAAGGCTCCTTTTTTACATCAACATTAAAGGAACTATAATTTCATGCAAGTGATAAATATCATCACTTGATTGTACTAACTGCTCATTCAAGTGATTAGCAACTAACCAACTTCTCAGTTGTATTTATTAATTCATTTTCCCCCTATTTATCTGAAAAGCTACCTTTTCATGGATTAAAATCTTAAAAATACTTAGATCAACTCCTGGGCTTACTGCTCAATGGTCTGTCCAGCTCTTTGCACTAGCACTACACTGTCTTAACTGCTACAGCACCATAAATATGCTTATACTGACACAGTAAAGTTTCCTTGAGCAGTCCCTTCTTCAATTTTCATTAATTTATCTTCCCAGGTAAATTTTAGAATCATTTTGCCAAGTTCCATCCATTCATCCCCCAAAAAAGTCCATCAAGATTTTGGTTAGATCTTTATTCAAATCTTCAGCTAACTGGAAAACTGTCACTTAGTACATATTCCAATCATGTATACACTGAAGTTCAGTTCAGTGAAAAGGACAATACGTCATCTGAAGAAATTGATATATATTTCTGTAACTGTGAATTCAGCTCCCCAATATTTTTATCAGAACGATTACCATATTTTTTCCCCTCAGAAAAAAACAAAGCCCCTTCTGGTCAACAGAACAGTTATGTAATTGTTTCAGATCCAGAGAGTTAATTTCCTTTGATTCATCTGCAAATCGGTAACTGCTTTATTCTTATTCTTTACAAAAATGATCACTATGCTCAGTCTCTAAGAACAGTATCCTCATCTCTAATCATAGATATGTCTCAATCTAAAGAGCTTTCCCAGTTGCATAAATTTTGGGAAGTGATCAAATAAAGTCTTATAGACTGATTCATGTTAGTAGCTTCAATTCAAAAATTTATCACTGTGGGTCTCAGTGTTTAACCTCCACCATGGTATGAACTCTCTTAGAAGATTCAACAGAGGGCTTCAGAGATATTTCAATTGCTTAAAGACTTATCACCTTGAGGAAAAGGAAAAAAGAAAGGAAAATAAAAGAGAACACATGAAAATAAGACCAAGGCCACTTGCAACTCAAAGACAACACACGGCCAAACTGCAGAGAGAAGCCCGAGCAGAGGACAATCACGTCTGCCCACACAACAAGAAACATGATGTGATCCAAGAAAATGCAATTTTGAAAATCTAACTACAGCCTCATACTATTACAGGGGAAAAAACCCAGAAATATATAATCTTTATAAAAGGACAGAATGTTGAATTTTTTCTGGTATATTTCTTACAGTTAGCTTGAAAATATTTTAAAATGTTTCAAGAGTAAACCTTCTAAAAGGGTAAACTTTCAAATAACATTCAATGTTTATCTTCTAAAGTGATCGACTTAAACAAATAGGGACATTCATCCTTCCATACCTTCAGGGGGTCTCTGCAACTGGGACTTCCGATAAAACAACATGTAGGCACTTTCTTTACCCTGAAATTGCTGTTCAA
The DNA here is from genome assembly GCF_039906515.1 of Pseudorca crassidens. Lineage (NCBI taxonomy): Eukaryota > Metazoa > Chordata > Mammalia > Artiodactyla > Delphinidae > Pseudorca > Pseudorca crassidens. The sequence continues at coordinate 6,736,594 of NC_090301.1, read as the reverse complement.
TATCCTCTTCCTTAATTGGCTGGACTTGGGAATCGTTTACATCAAACCAGTGGGGACAGGAGGGTCTATCATTTAATCCTGGGGGTTCTGAAGTAAGTGTCTTCAAAAGTTGTTGATCATTTCTTCGTGTATCAGACTCGGCCTGGAGAGAACAGTCCTTCAATAGACTAACTGTACTTTCATCTGAACTGAGCAGAAATATCTGAGAATGAAGCTGTAAAAACTATACAGAAAAAGAAAACAAACATTAGGTTAATGAAAAAAAATTTCATTGACATGATTACAAAATCTTTACCTTCCTTTCTGTGATTAGATATTTTAACGTCAACTTTTTGGCCTGGTCAGCTACGAGGGAAAAAAATTTCATTTGCGCCATAATAAAACATTTAATAAAACCCAGAGTGCTTTCTGTTAAATAGTCTAACAGTTATACCAAGGGAGAAAGCTGCCATGACACAATCTTAAAAATACTTTAATTATACCTGGTAATGCTGTTTTTAAAAAGTCTTTACTGAAAAAGATTAGATAGAACAAACACTTCTGAAATGTTTAAAGCAATCCAAACAGAGCACAAAACAAAGGCAATTATACAATGAAGTACCATAGAAGATAATTTCAAAACTAGTGACTCAGACAAACTGCTGGGATATAGTCACAATTATAAGCTTACATTAACTAAATTCAGTGTTGTCTGTCCCAGAGGCTGACAGGCTAGCTCAGGAAATCAGAACTGCAAGGCTGAAGTCATAATCTCAGAGACTATCATTTCTCAGGTTCCTCTACCTAAAGGATTACGAAGAAAAAAACCTTCTCTCCCCATTGCCTATCCCACCTCCCCATCCCCTACTCTACTCTTCTTTTATTCCCTAATCTCTATGTGGCTTTGTATCACCCCCTTTTCTCTCAGTACAAACTACTTTATGTAGAAAATCACTTGGGAGGTATATGTAACATTTGCTTAGATCATCAATCAACACGGAAAAGTGATTTTCTCATTTTTTCTTGGAAAGGAAGAATTTATGGTAACGTATACTCTCTAATCAGACAGAAGGGTATAGGGCATATGACCCAAAGGCATTATTGTTAACACTGTGTATAACAGATGGTAATATAGTTTTGTAGCTAATTTAAGTACAATAAAATAATAATTTGAAACCTCTGAGTAATGAATACTTTCTGTATAGCGAATCTTTTCTTTGTTTGATAGTTGAGGATTAACTCTTAAACTTCAAACTTCAGTGTAGTCTGGTTCCAGTAATGGCAGAGAACTTTTAATTGGACTAACCCCACTGATTAAAAATTATAAACTTTAGACAAAATAATGAAAACAATTGTTTGGAGAGTAAGCAAAAGCTGACCTAAAGTGGCGGGAACATAATCCTTCAAAAGGGAAACAAGCTAGGTGAGTTCTGCATTAACCCACCACTTCCCAGTTTGTAGCAGAACATGGTGGAAGAGAGTTCAAGCAAAGGGCAAGAGTCTTACTGGACTAAGGAAACAGAATTTGAGACTGCCACAGAGCCTAGAAAGTAAAAGAGAAAACCCCATAAAGGAGCCCAGATCTCTACCAAATCCTCCTCAAATCCTTGGCTGAGTCTTAAATGGTACATGGACAGCCTGAGACCCAAGGAACTGAGCAGAAAGCAACAGCTGGGAGATTTGAGATCTGAGTAGAGATTTTAGCGCCCTGCTGCTGGGTAGAAAGAGCATAGAGTTAAATAAACATGTTGTGAATGGATTAATAAGTTAAGATAGATTAGAAAAAAGAAAGAAAGAGCATGGAGTTGAAGTCCTGCCAAATTAGAGGCATATGACAAACACCTCAGGCTTTCCACTGAAATCCTAGAAGGGCCAGGTCTCAGGTCAGGGATTGGCAAACTTTTCTATAAAGGGCCAGACGGTAATATTTTAGGCTTTGTGGGCTAAGAGGCAAATTTGAGCACCTTTCTAAAGATAACTGTTTGAAAATATAAAGACAGTTCTTACCTGGGGGCTGTACAAAAAAGGCAGAAAGCCATAGTTTCCCCATGTTTGCTAACCTCTGCCTTAAGAGGGAGGACCATCCAGGCCCCAAGACTAACAGTTACTCCCTAGGACTAACAGCTAAATGCAACAGATCCACCCTACCAAAGCCCCAAATGAAGCTCCCACAGGATCAACATGATTCAAAGTTACTTAATGGCCTGTTAGAATATAATGAAAAGCCCTTTAGAAACAATAACACAGGACTTGCCTGGTGGTGCAGTGGTTAAGAATCAGCCTGCCAATGCAGGGGACATGGGTTCGAGCCCTGGTCCGGGAAGATCCCACATGCTGTGGAGCAACTGAGCCCGTGCGCCACAACTACTAAGCCTGCACTCTAGAGCCCATGAGCCACAGCTACTGAGCCCACGTGCCTAGAGCCCGTGCTCCACAACAAGAGAAGCCTCTGCAATAAGAAGCCTGTGCACCGCAACAAAGAATAGTCCCCACTCGCTGCAACTAGAGAAAGCCCACGCACAGCAACGAAGACCCAATGCAGCCAAAAATAATAAATATATAAACCTTCTAAAAAGCAGTAACATAATCCACAGCCTCTAAAACACATCACCCACAATGTCCAGTAGGCAATATAAGAGTATATGACATGCAAAGAAACAGGACATAACCAAGAGATGACAGTCAATTCACAACAGAAAAAAAAAGGTAATAACTACAGACCCAGAAATAATCCAGATGTTATAAGAGTAAACAGCTAATGAAATATGTAAATTTACAGGAAAGGATGTACAGAGTAGGTTCAAATGGGGAATTTCAGCAGAGAAACGGGCATGTTAAATAAGAGCTAAGAAAAAATTCTACAGCTGAATAACACAATATCTGAAACGAAAAAATTCATTAATTCATTGGCTGGGTTTAACAGAAGACTGGATACAGTAGGAGAAAGAATCAATGAACATGAAGACAGATCAATGGAAATTATCCAAATTGAGGGTGAGGGGGAAAAAAAAAACAACTCCTGCTAGAATATCTAAGACCAGTGAGGAAATACTGAATGGTCCAATATATATGTAACTGTAATTTCTGAAGAAGAGAGAGATAATGGGGCATAAAAACAAATTGAAAATATAATGGCCAAAACTGAAGAAAGATTTCAAGCCACAGATGAAAAAAATCTTAGAAAATACAAAGCAAATAAACACAAAGAACACCATACTGAGACACACTGTTATTAAATTGCTAAAAACCAAAGATAAAGAGATTATCTTAAAAGTAGACAAAAAAAAAGATACATTACATTTAAGTAACACTGACTTCTTAACCAAAATAAAGGAAGCCAAAACATAATAAAATGACATCTTTAAAGTCCTGAAAAAACCAATAAGAGCTGTTAACCTAGAATTCTGTATCCAGGACTTCCCTGGTGGTGCAGGAGCCTGCCAATGCAGGGGACACAGGTTCGATCCCTGGTCCGGGAAGATCCCACGTGCCATGGAGCAACTAAGCCTGTGCGCCACAACTACTGAGCCTGTGCTCTAGAGCCCACGAGCCACAACTACTGAGCCCGTGTGCCATAACTACTGAAGCCCGCGTGCCATAACTACTGAAGCCCACGCGCCTAGAGCCCGTGCTCCGCAACAAGAGAAGCCATTGCAATAAGAAGCCTGCACACCACCATGAAGAGTAGCCCCCACTCGACCCAACTAGAGAAAGCCCATGTGCAGCAACAAAGACCCAATGCAACCAAAAATAAATAGTTTTTTAAAAAGAAAAAAAGAATTCTATATCCAGCAAAAATACCACTTAAACAAATGAATGCAAGATAAAAACTTCAGACAAACAAAAGCTGAGAATATTTTTGCCAGCAGTTCTGGATGCCCAAGAACCACTAAAGGAAGTTCTCTAGGTTGAAGGGAAATGATATTAGATGCAAACCTGGACATGCAAGAAGGAGCAATGAACACCAGAATGGATAAAATAAAACATGATTTTTTCATTAATTTCTTTAAAAGTTGCTTAAATGTTTAAAGTAAACATACATACATACATACACACACACACGGTGAATTTACATATAATAGTAAAATATAAGACAACAGCAGAAAAGGATGGAAGTCGGGAAATGGAATTATGCTACTGTACCTTGTACATCTTACCTTGTACGTGAAGTGTTACAGTATTGTTCTGTAATTTATAATATTAACTTATGTACAGTGTAATCCCTAGAGTAAAAAAGTTAAAGTAGTACAGCTAAAAAGTCAACAGAGGAGACAAAAATCAAACACTAAAAATTATTTGATTAATCCAAAGGTATGAAAGACAGAAAGAAAGAAAGGCAAGAAAGACAGGAGAAGCAAATAAAAAACAAATGGCTACATGATAAATTCAAACTCAACCACACAAGTTAATACATTAAAAATAAATGGGGGCTTCCCTGGTGGCGCAGTGGTTAAGAATCCGCCTGCCAATGCAGGGGACACAGGTTCAATTCCTGGTCTGGGAAGATCCCACATGCCATGGAGCAACTAAGCCCGTGCGCCACAACTACTGAGCCTGTGCTCTAAAGCCCGTGAGCTACAATGACCTAGCCCGCGTGCCACAACTACTGAGCCCGCGTGCCTAGAGCCTGTGCTCCCCAACAAGAGAGGCCACTGCGATGAGAAGCCCACGCATTGCAACAAAGAGCAGCCTCCGCTCACTGCAACTAGAGAAAGCCCACATGCAGCAAAGACCCAATGCAGCCAAAAATAAATAAATTTTTTTAAAAATTAATAAAAAAATAAACGTACTGAACATTCTAATTTAAAGGAAGAGACTGTCAAACTCTATCATTTGATAGAAAACAGATGAACAACAGAGAAAAACAACAAATGCAAAGCTGTTTCTTTGAGAAGTTTAATAACCTTGGACTTCCCTGGTGGTGCAATGGTTAAGAATCCGCCTGCCAATGCAGGGGACATGGGTTCGAGCCCCGGTCTTGGAAGGTCCCACATGCCGTGGAGTAACTAAGCCTGTGCGCCACAACTACTGAGTCTGCGCTCTAGAGCCCACGAGCCACAACTACTGAGCCCGTGTGCAACAACTACTTAAGGCCGTGCGCCTAGAGCCCGTGCTCCACAAAAGAAGCCACTGCAATAAGAAGTCTGTGCACCGCGATAAAGAGTAGCCCCTGCTCACTGCAACTAGAAAGCCTGCTTGCAGCAACAAAGACCCAACACAGCCAAAAGTTAAATTAACTAATTAATTATTTTTAAAAAAGAAAAGTATAATAACCTTGACAAATCCCTAGCAAGACTGATGCAAAAGAAACCTAAGAAACACAAATTACCAATATCAGAAATGAAATAGGGTCCTACAGGTCCTACAGAAATTGAAAGGATAATATGGTAATATTTCAAACAACTTTATACTAAGAAATTTGACACTTTGAGAACAAATTCCTTAAAAATCACAATTTTCCAAAATAAGCAGGAACCAACTTCATACTGTTTACAAGAGACACACTTGCATTAGAAAGCTTGTATGTTACATTAATACCAGATAAGGTAGATGTGAAGGTAAGGACTATTAGCAGAGATAAAGGAAGGGCATATGTCAAGAGGCCATTAACAATCCAAAATGTGTATGCAACTAATAATATATCTTCAAGATACATGAAGCAAAACTGTCAACAGTAAAAGGACGAAAGGGCAAAGGTACAATTAGAGTTGGAGATTTAAAACTACTCTCTCAGTAACTGATACAACAAAAAGACAGAAAAATTAGTTAAGAATAGGGATGAAATAAAGAATGTTATTAACCAATTTGACCTAGCTGACATTTATGAAATACTATACCCAACAAATGCAGAAAATTAATAACTTTACTGGTGAATAGAAACATTCAGCAAGACAGACCATATCCTGAGGCATGAAACAAGTCTCAAAAAATTCAGAGTAAGTGAAATCATAGAGAGCATGTTTTCAGAGTAAAATGGAATTAGACATCAATTTATAGATATAACAAAAAGATAACTAGAAATTCCCCCAATATTTGGAAATTAAGCAATCCACCTCCAAAAACCTCATGGGTCAATAAAAGAATCAGAAGGAAAAATTACAAAATATTTTGAATGGAAAGATAATAATAACATGTCAAATTTAGCTACAGCTAAATTAGCGCTAAGAAGGAAATCATAGATTTAAAAGCATGAATTAAAAGGCAGGTTTAGGGCTTCCCTGGTGGCGCAGTGGTTAAGAATCTGCCTGCCAATGCAGGGGACACGGGTTTGAGCCCTGGTCTGGGAAGATCCCACGTGCCGTGGAGCAACTAGGCCTGTGAGCCACACTACTGAGCCTGCATGTCTGGAGCCTGTGCTCTGCAACGGGAGAGGCCATGACAATGAGAGGCCCGTGCAGCGTGATGAAGAGCGGCCCCTGCTCGCCGCAAAAGCTTTCTCGCCGAGAAAGCCCTCTCACAGAAACGAAGACCCAACACAGCCAAAAAATAAATAAATAAATTTATTAAAAAAAAAAAATTTTTAAAGGCAGGTTTAAAAAACAACTGAGATACCAACCCAAGAAGCTAGAAAAAGATGATTAAATTAAATCCCAAAGGTAAAAGGAAGGAAATAATTAAAAACAAGAGCAGAAATCAATGAAGTAGAAAACAGATTAGTAGAGAAAAATCAATAAAGGAAAAAAGTTGTTTTTTGAAAAGCTTAATAAACTTGATAAGCCCTAAGCAAGACTTATGAAAAACAAAAGTAAGCAAACACAAATTATTAATATCAGGAATTAAAAAGAGGAAATTTAGGTCCTACAGACACTAGAAAAGATAATATGAGACATTTTGAATAGCTTCATGCCAATAAATTTGACACCACAGATAAAAGGACAAATTCTTTAAAAAATATAATTTTCCAAAATAATTCAAGAAATAAAAAATCTAAAACAACTCTACAAATAAAGAAATCAAAACTATAATTTAAAAACCTTGCCATAAAAAAATTCCAGGTCTAACTAGCTTCACCAAACATTTAAGAAAGAAATAATAATCTATCTCAGAGAAATCCTTTCCAAGAATATAAAAAAGGGAACATTTCCTAACTTCTTCTGAGTCCTGCATAACCCTGATACTGAAACCTGACAAAGATATTACAGAGAAAGAAACTTAAAGACCCATATCTCTCACAGACACAAAATCCTTAGGAAAATATGAGCCAAATGCATACAGCAATGCATACAAGTACGTCACGACCAAGTGTGCTTTACCCCAGAAATGTAAGGTTTGCGTTCACACTGAAAAGGTCAGTCAACAGAATTCACCACATTAACTGAATAAAAGAGAACAGCCATGTGATCACATCGATAAATGTAAACAAAACAGCGTGTGATAAAATCCAACCTCTATTCAAGATAAAACTATCAGCTGCTTATATCACACCCGAAAGGAATCCGGGTTCACTGTGATAATGGACATAAGACTTTTGGCCTTCCTATGAACAAATACTCTACATGTGTCCTCCTGCACTTCACGTGGCTGCTGGGCAAGACTAGTGGGACAGGGTTCAATACTGGAAGAAAAGCTGCAGTATTTAGTGGGGAAGTCCTGCCACTTAGAGCCCGTCCAGCCCATGAATGGGTGGGCCATGAGTGGTCTCATAAATATAAAGGCTTTGAACCTCTCTTTTCAAGAGAAAAAAAAAAAGAAAGAAAGAGAGAGATTCCAACTATATGCCATTCTGGAAGAGGCAAAACTATGGAGACAATAAAAATACCAGTGGCTGCCAGGAGTTTGGGGGAGAGGGGTGATGAATACACAGAGTACAGTTTTTTAGTGCAGAGAAAATACTTTGTATGACATTATAACAATGGATATATGTCAGTATACTTTTGTCCAAACCTACAGAATGTACCATACTATCTACTCCATTAGAATGAACCTTAGGTGAACTGTGGACTTTGGCAATTATGATGTGTCAATGTAGTTCATCCTTGGTTTAGGGTAAAAAAAAGAAACACACCACCCTGATGAGTGATACTGATAACACCTGCGCATGTATGTGGGAAGGGGGTATACGGGAAATTTCTGTACCTTCTTGTTAATTTTGTTGTAAACCTAAAACTACTCAAAAAAAAGTCTTAAAAAAAAGAACATTCAGTGTTAGGATAGGTATTTTTGGCAAGACTCATTTCAGTTATACACATATGTATACAAGTTATATACGTGTGTGTTGGTTGGATTGTGATGTAAGATGCATTTTTTAGGTCAAAAAAAGTTTGCAAGCCATTGTAGTTAAGTTATATTGGCAAATAAAAGCACAAATTAACCTCAAAGAAAAAAGACATAAGACTATCAGTCAACTATAAGTACAAGCTAACTTCCTCAAATTTATGAAGGATATTTTTATTTAAAAACAAAACAAGACAAAAAAGTCCCTGCACAGCTGATAACATACTTAACAGTAAAATATTGAAACACTAATCCAATCGTTTTAAATGAAAACCTAAGACTGTCTATGAACTCATGGTCATTAATTTCATTTATGAACTGTGGTCTAATTAAAAGGTGAACTTAAACACAGACTATATTGTGTACGCTCTTTGCTTCTACAAGAAATAGCTCCAAAATATTGACTAATTGTTCTGTTGCTTTGCTTGTTTTTAGTCAAGTTTTTGTCTCCCAAGTCTGGCAGTACCAGTTTTTAAACCTAACCTTACAGCCTAGGAAGCCAGATTGCCAAGTTTAGGAGAACTGTGTGTCAAAGAAAGATAAAAGTGAAATTTGGGTGAATACCTGAAGACGTTTCTATAAATAAGATGATAAGCTTTAGGATATGAACTTTGTGACATTTTTTGCTGTTGTGATTAAAAGCCCCTCCTCTATTCTTTTTCTGCTTACTTCTTGATTCTATAAATTACTTAATAATTAACTGAATTCTAATCATTAAACAAAATACTAATTGTATTTCCGTCTAATTTAAATTTCCTTCCCCAAAGAAATTCATGTTGCCAAAATCATAATAAAATTTCCTGGGAACAGGACTTCTTACAAGGATGTCATGTATTACCTTTCGCAGTGGTCCATACTGTTTTCTGTACTTCTTATTCCAAGATATTCCTATCTTTTTCAAGAGTTTCTGGCCCAGCTGATCAACAGGAATTAGATTACTCTCCTCCTTATGACAGAAAAGAAAGTCATTTACGAAAATCTGATAAGATATAACCTCAACACTTATGAGTTCAAGGGACCCAAAAGGATTAATAAATGTGCCTGTAACAGCAAACATGTAAGTGGATTAACCATAATTGTTTCAAAATAAAAAGTTTTTAAAAAAATTAGATTAAGCCTAAGTTTAGAAAACTTGAATTCTGCCACTTTCCATGCGGCAAAATCTAAACATTTCAAGAGCAATATCCAAAGAGTATTCCAAGGTTTGGTAAATCCTGATATTATGTGGGATTTTTAGAAGAAATACTTTAGTGCAAAAAGACTGTCTCTTCTGAATGTTCTGAAGTATAACCAAGTCCTAAAAGGGGGTAAGAACTGACTATTATGGGCTGAAATGTGTCCCTTTACTATCAGAATTCATATGCTGAATTCCTAACCCTCAAAATTTCAACTGTGACTATATTTGGATAGGGCCTTTAAAGAAGTGATTAAGTTAAAATAAGGCCTTTAGGGTGGGCCCTTATCCAATCTGACTGGTGTCCTTATAAGAAGAGGAAATTTGGACACACAAAGACACAGGGATGCGCATGCACATAGAAAAGACCATGTGAGAAAGCAGCAAGGAGGCAGCCATCCGCAAGCCAAGGAGAGAGGCCTCAGAAGAAACCTGCTGACACCTTGATCTGGACTTCCAGCCTCCAGCACTATGAGAAAATAAATTTCTGTTACGTTAGACACCCAGTCTGTGGGATTTTGTTATGGCAGCCCTAGTAGACTGATATAGTGGCCATAGACCAATACTCAACCTAGATCCCTAGTAAGAAATTGAGATAAAAACTGTTTATTAAGAACGAATGAATAAATGAAATGAGACTACCAACCTTACAACAGGGTACGAAGCAAACATTAAAAGTCACATACGTGAGGTATTATCAATATTGGGAATGAAAAAGGGGACATAACTTCAGGTCCTACAGACATTAAAAGGATAATATGGGAAAACAGTAAATTCCAAAACCGTATGTAAAGTAAATCCCAATTCAATTTAAAATAACAATAATAATATCACAAAAAACTTGTAACCCAATCTCAATATATGTATATAAACACAAAGGAAACAGAATGCAAAGAATATATATCAAAGTGTTAACAATGACCGGACATTTGGTTTATTTAAACTTTGTTTCTTTATATACTTTCTAATATTTTCCCCTCAAATTTTCTACTATTCATATGTATTCCTTTTATAACCAGAAAGTCTCCAATAAAAAATTTTTTTAAAAAGACTGTGAACAGTAACAATATCACTTCTGCCAACTGAATCATACATCTGATATACGTACACAAATATAAACATACACACTCTCTCTCTACCTGTAATAAGACTGCTTTTAGAATCATCAATGGATCATCAATCTCTTCATTTTGAAGATCTTCCAAATTCACATCTGGATTACTTTTGTCCTCCTAAGAAAGAAAACAATAAAAAAGGTTCTCTTTTCTGGTAAGCGGCCTGAGGTGACCTCTAAAAATGGTTCACTATTCACCTGACCCAGAAAACCCCACAAAATCATGCAAGAGATTCAAATCTTCGTGTTCACTTTAAGAACACTCATGAAACTGCCCAGGCCGTTAAGGATATGCACATCCGAAAAGCCACTAAGTATCTGAAGGATGTCACTTTAAAGAAGCAGTGTGTGCCATTCCGTCATTACAATGGTGGAGTTGGTAGGTGTGCCCAGGCCAAACAGTGGGGCTGGATGCAGGGTCAGTGGCCCAAAAAGAGTGTTGAATTTCTACTGCACATGCTCAAAAATGCAGAGAGTAACGCTGAATGAACTTAAGGGCTTAGATGTAGATTCTCTGGTCATTGAGCACATCCAGGTGAACAAAGCCCACAAGATGCCACGCAGGACTTACAGAGCTCATGGTCGGATCAACCCATACATGAGCTCTCCCTGCCACACTGAGATGATCCTTACTGAAAAAGAACAGATTATTCCTAAACCAGAAGAGGAGGTTGTCCAGAAGAAACAGATATACCAGAAGAAACTGAAGAAACAAAAACTTATGGCCCAGGAATAAATGCCGCCAAAAAAAATGCAAATAAAAGTTAAAAAAAAAAAGTTTCTATCACTAATCCCTTAAAAAGCAGTTAACGAAATAGGAGTGTTTGTGCCACAGAGGTTTCAAGATGGAGAAATGATGATAAAACATCATAATAATTTGTATATGCTTTGGAATCAGGCAGCCTGGTTTTAAATTTCAACTGTGGTTGAATAATCCTGGACAAATTACCTAATCTCTCTGGCATTATCTGCAAATTGGGATTGTGAGATAAGGAAAGCTTCTAGCACAATACACACAGCGGGTTCCAACATTTTCCCACTAAGCACTACTTTAGCTGCATCCTACAATTTTGATATGTTGTGTTTTCATTATCATTCAGTTCAAAATATTTTCTCGTCTCCACCCAATTTATTCTCACTCACTTATGTTGGCCTAACAAAATCCTACCAACCTCTGCAAGCTCAGCTTAAACATTCCCTCCTATTTTCTTTCTTTCTTTCTTTATTTTTGGCTGCGTTGGGTCTTCGTTGCTGCGCGCGGGCTTTCTCTAGTTGCGGCGAGCCGGGGCTACTCTTCGTTGTGGTGTGCGGGCTTCTCACTGCGGTGGCTTCTCTTATTGTGGAGCACAGGCTCTAGGCGCACGGGCTTCAGTAGCTGTGGCACGCGGGCTCAGAAGTTGTGGCACATGGGCTTAGTTGCTCCGTGGCATGTGGGATCTTCCTGGACCAGGGCTCGAACCCGTGTCCCCTGCATTGGCAGGCAGACTCTAAACCGCTCCACCACCAGGGAAGTCCCTCCCTCCTATTTTCTGATCACCCAAGTTTGCACCCCATCTTATGAAGTTACTTGGAAACATGTCAAAATTCCCCTGATAAGATACTTTTATTATTTCATACATGGCATCTTGCAAAGGTATTTTAAACTGGCTTAAAATCATAAACACAAATAGACCTAAACAGTTAACATAAGACAAAACTAATAAAGAAATATAGAAGAATATGGCAGATGAAATACAACCATCCTGCTGTAAAATTACTAAAAATGCTGGATAAAGTAAAACACACAACAAAAGAAAATCTCTTTTTAAACACATGCCGAACTAGCATGTGGGAAAATCCTCAGAGAACAAGTGACATGAGAGTCCAGGGAAGAAATCCAGAGTTGAGGTCTCCAGCCGCTCAACCTTGCTGACACACAGCTTCCACCTTGATGCTCACACAGGACAGGGTCTGGGAGACAAAGCGTAAGGACCTACCCAAAGTGGGGAGTTGAATGGCTGGTTTTCTAAACAACCAGCTCTCCAATTCTTTGACACCACCTGGCTGTCCGTTAATTCAATTCTGACACTAATGTTGCTAAGTGCCACGAGGCTGCCCCCACTTCAGACACCAGCTGCAAATGGGGTTCCCAGGCTACCTGCACTTCGGCCTGGCTGATCACAAATTCTACAAGCTCCACTTCATGTCTGATAACTTCCTGGAACAGCTCATAGAACTCAGGAACTTATACTCAGGACTAGAGTTTATTACAAAGGATACAAACGAACATCCAGATGAAGGTACACAGGGCAAGGCTGGGGAGGGTCCCGAGGGCAGAAGCCTCTGTCCGCGTGGAGTTGGGGTGGCCACCCTCCCTGCACATGGATGTATTCACCAACCTGGAAACTCCCTTAGTCCTCTTCTTTCAGAGTGTTAATCAAAGTTTCATTATGCAGGCATGATTGATTAAATCATTGGCCCTTGGTGACCAAACTCAATCTCCAGCCCCTGTGCCTCCCTGGGTGAGGGGGTGGGTCTGAAAGTTCCAACCCTCTAATCATGTGGTTGGTTTCTCTGCTGACCAGCCCTCACCCCGCAGGTAACCTCATTAGCATAAACTCAGGTATGGTTGAAAGGGGTTCATTATGAACAAGAAAAGACATGCCTAATCACTCAGGAAATTTCAAGGAGCTCTGTGCCAGGGACCTGGGACAAGGACCAAGTATATATTTTTTATTATACCACAAAGATAGATTCCAGCGGAAAGCTAGAAACCTGAAAGGACTACGCTATCAATAGAAGCATGACCTACCAAAAAATCCACCCCACAACAAAGGACAATGAGAAACTTGCTTGTTTTGACCTTGATACTAGATGAAGGTGGAAAAACATTTCCTCTAATAATCTGTAATCACAAGTAGGTCTTCATGTGGGTTTGTGGCCCAAATTCACATTAGTTGTATGGCTCTAGAACCACCAAGTTTAGATCTTATTTTAAAGGTATTAAAGGTTGGAGGTGACCCCAGGCATGTGGTAGAGACAAATACACATCTTTTGTGGAAGAAGGTACTTTTAACTCAGGCTTCAAATTACTCCTACACCGTGTTCTTACAAAACAAACCAGCCAACCAAGACCACAGTCTAAAATAACAAAATCATAAGGAAACAGAATCAGCAGATAGCCAAAGACCCACAAAGTCTTCAGATACTGCAATTATCAGAGAATAAAACAGTATGCTTAATATGTTTAAAGACATTTATGGCTAAGGAACAAGAGATTTAAAAATGGTAGGGGAGGGTTTCCCTGGTGGCGTAGTGGTTCAGAGTCCGCCTGCCGATGCAAGGGACACGGGTTCATGCCCCGGTCTGGGAAGATCCCACATGCCGCGGAGCGGCTGGGCCCGTGAGCCATGGCCGCTGAGCCTGTGGGTCCGGAGCCTGTGCTCCGCAACGGGAAAGGCCACAGCAGTGAGAGGTCTGCATACCGTGAAAAAAAAAATAATAAAAAATAAAAATGGTAGGAGGGGAGACGCAGGCCGGCATTGCCTAGGGTGTGACACGCTGGTGCAGGTGGCACATGGGCTGGGCCTAGTCCTCCTGCACTCTGCCGGTGTCCAACCTTGGCCTTGTGGGGACAGGCTGGTCCAGGAGGCACCAGTCCCAGGGCTGCCTACTGGGAGCTGTTGTAAAACTTCTTTGTCCCACATCCTCAAATGTGCAAGATGATGCTTGAAGTGATGTCAACCATCAGTGAAGCAAAAGACCCCACTTTGGAAGGCACAGGGCAGGCTCCTCTTTACACCAGATCGAGAGCCACATTTTGAATAGTTAATGACCTCCAGGCAAGAGGCAAGAGATCATCTTCTACTTAGGTTGAGAGAGACTGAGATGTTGGCTTTCACCCAGGGAACATTATGTGGGGTTGGTCATGAAACTTGTTCCTTGCAGACAGCTCCTTGAAAGGGAAGAAGAAATTGCTAAACTATAAGCAGAAAAAACAATACCTGTCTATGTTTAGTGTATCTGGAATCCTTTGTCTCTAGGTATAAGAGATCTCTCAGGATAATGGTAGTAGAGAGACAAGCAGTGTCCATCAGGTGTACCTACTGAAGTTGAAATTCTTAAAGCACTCATCATTATGTGAACACCACAAAGCTCGTGATTCTTAAAGAGCAGAACTAAAAAAAAAAAAAAAAAAAAGGGATGCTTCGTAGAGGCCGTGAATAAGGAAATACACAAGCACAAACAGAAAGCAATCTTCTGATTGTTCTTTAAGCCCCAAGGAAGACCTTGCTAAAGTACCAGAGCTTCAAGACCAGAGAAGCAGTGCAGAGGGCAAAACCAAATGAAAGAATGCCTGCCTGCCCTCTCGAGTTACATAATGGAACCAGGAGAAGAGCTTGGCTGCTGACCATTTCCAAAGAAATGAACACAAAATTGCAGAGAAGTTCAAGGAAGCACAAATCAAAAGGAAGACACAAAGAAAAGAATCATTACTTTTGAGCCACGCTACCTCACCACACAGTGTGAAGCTACCTCTGTGCATGACGTCAATGATAAACTTAAATAGGAAACTGTAAATAAATATTTTATGCCTCAAAATACTGAGGATAAATCCCACCAGCTAGAGAAGTGCCTGAAACCTGACAATGGCTGAGCAAAATTGAAGAAATGTCTGCAGCCAGCATGGAGGAAAGCAGAGACACACTCCCGAGGCGGAAGCTGAACTGACATGGAGCGCAGGGGCACTTTCTAAGGCTGAAGAGAGACAGGGCAACATCAGAAGAAAAGGCTACCACAAATGGAAGCATAAATGGAAGGAAAAAACCAAGAACTACAGTGGAAAAGGCAAAGAGAAAAAAATAAATGAATAACATCATAACTATTTATTAGACCTGTTCGCAAGTTTCTATGAGAATCTAATAAAAGGCTTCAACTTCATCTTTTAGAGAGAATGAAATAAAGTTAAAATAATTGTTTGAAAGGGCTGGGGTGCCCTAGAGGGTAAGGTTCACTACTACAGGACCCTGCGACTGTAAGACAGCAGAGTGAAGGAAGGCAACAGGGTAACAAGAATCAGCAACAAAAGATGGAAACATGGAGAGCAGAGTTAGACCAGAGGAGGATAAGAAGTGCTTCACTCCATCTGACTGGAATGTGCCCAAACAAGCTAGTGTCTTGGCAAATATGGCACAAGCATTTGAGAGATGCTTGTATGGCTTCCTCAATCCAGAACTGGATAAACCCAGTTCTAGAAATAAAAGAAATGGAAGGTTAAGGACCACAAAGAGTGAAACAAAACTGTCTTTTTCCAAAAATGTCTACAACATAAGAGGGTTTAGCAAGATGGTTGATTATAAAATCAATGTACTAAAGATAACTGTACTTCAGTACACCAGCCACAAATAGTCCAAAAAATACAGTATAGACATAGCCCCACAGAACACCTCCCTGATCAACATTTTCCCACTAGAACAGTTAGATTTTAAACACCCAAACTTTACAAAACATATGTTAGCTCTCAGTACATTCTAAGTACAACTGATAGAGCATCAGAAACACAGGTAGATGTTCTGAAAGGCAAAGTGAATGTCAACAAAGGCAACACAGCATCTTCAATACTGCTGGCACTCAGAGAAGCCATGTTATTACGTGTGGAGCAATTTTTCATTCACAACAATATTAACTGTTTGACACTCTTTTTTTTTTGCGGTATGCAGGCCTCTCACTGTTGTGGCCTCTCCCGTTGCGGAGCACGGGCTCCGGACGCGCAGGCTCAGCGGCCATGGCTCACGGGCCCAGCCGCTCCGCGGCATGTGGGATCTTCCCGGACCGGGGCACGAACCCGTGTCCCTTGCATCGGCAGGCGGACTCTCAACCACTGCGCCACCAGGGAAGCCCCGGTTTGACACTCTTGAAGATAGGTTTTAAGCATTCTACATCCTAACATGATGGGTTGGAACTTACCAGTGTTTTAGTTACATTTTAGAAAACTGGTTGAGAGTTTGGTGCTGGTGTGTAATAGATTATAATTTTTCCCACTGCAAATAACTGGAAGTGGATTCCCAATTAGTGCTTTCTCTTCTGGAGAAAATTATGAAACTTTTTTAGAAGACATTAAAGAAGCTCTAAAAACCAAAAAGATGTACCTTGTTTACACATGTAGATACAAAATGCCACTACTTTTGTGTGTGTGTGTGTGAGAAAACTGACAAGGTGATTCTAGAAGTGTTCAGAACAGCATTAAAATCCAAGACAGGCAAAACACTCCTGAAGAATAATAACACATAGGGAGACTTGCCCTACCAGTTATCATAACACAGTATAAAGCTACAGAAATTAACAATGTGGTATTTACCTAGGAATAGAAAAAAAGAACAACAACAACAACAACAAAAACAGAATACAGAGCCCCAAAATGGACTCAAATGTAAGAAAACAATTGATATAACAGAACTGGCATTGTAAACTGGTGGGGAAAGAATGGATCATTCAATAAATGGTAATGGGCAACTGGGTACCCAGATGGAAAAACAACATCACAACATTCACAGCAAAGCATTCCAGGAAGACTGAAGTTTCAACTGTAAAAGGCAAAACTATAAAAGTTTTAGAAGACAATATAGGAGGAAAATCTTTGGTTGGTGCCATGAAAGAAAGAAAAGCTGAGGAATGGTTACTGATTAAAGGAGACTTAAGACATATGCTAACCAAATCTAATGCACGATCCTGGGCTTGATACTAGAATGGGGCAGAAAATGCTCTAAAGGATTTGGACGAGGCCGCTGTGAAATCTGAATATAAGACATATATTCGATAATAAATAATATTATATCAGTGTTAAAGTTCCTGATTTTGACCTACACTTATGTAAGAGAATGTCCTGGTTCTCAGGAGATAAACACTGAGTTACTTAGGGGTAAAGAGGTCTAATGTCTTCAACTTTATTTCTAGTGGTCAGCACTGATAATGATAATGTTAACTGTGTGTGTGTGTGCATGCGTCTGTATACAGAGGATGTGCCTGCACAAATGTGGCAAGATGGTTAACAACTGGAGAACCTAGGTGAAGAGTATACAGGAGGTGTTTGTACTATGCTGGTTATTTTTCTGTAAGTGTGAAATTATTTAGAAATAAAAAATTTAAACATCTATCTGTATTAACTTCCGGTGCCTATAAGTTTTCTACAGAGTGAATATATAATAAATGGCAAAAGATTAGCCTCACCAAGATAATGGGACTAGAAAAGGAAAAAGTTGCAAAGATACTTTTAATCTAATTTCTATACTTACTTGAAACTGCCAGTTTCCCAAATGATCTACATCTTTAATATACACATGATAATGGCCTCCGTAGCAACCACCTTTGTGTATAATAACTGAGAAGAGGTCATACATATATTCCAAGTCATCTAATTCACTCTACAAGAAAGAGCACAAACATTGATACAGTTTACATAAAATAAGAAGATACATAACCAAAGGGGGAAAAAAAATGTCAACTATTAAAGTTAGTAAGAAACTTCACTATTATTGTTATTTAGGGTAAATTAAGATAAATTTGAATAATCGGCTTTAAAATTTGAAATTCGTAATTCTTAGACTGAAAATTATCTATCGTTGATCTAATACCAATCACATTATGCCAAATTCTGCCTCTGAGTTAAACATAAAAACATATATCCAGGGACTTCCCTGGTGGTCCAATGGTTAAGAATCCACCTTCCAATGCAGGAGAAGCAGGTTCGATCCCTGGATGGGGAACTAAGATCCCACATGCCACGGGGCAACTAAGCCCGTGCGCCACAACTAGAGAGAAGCCCGCACACCGCAACAAAAGATCCCTCAAGCCGCAACTAAGAACCGACGTAGCCAAATAAATATTAAAAAAAAAAATATATATATATATATACATATATATCCAAACAAGATGTTATTTTTATGTACTTTGGCTAAAATCGTGTAACCCCATGTGATAACAAAACACACAGTACCCTATCAGAGTTTTAGCAAGAAAAAACCATCCTGTATTAAACTATTATGCTGCTTTATAAATGTGCTCTTTAGCAGTTGAATTCGTCCTACATTTTAACTAGAGTGTCATGCACCTCTAAGTCAGAGTTGTATCTACTATCTATCACCCCTCCTGACACTTCAGTCCTCTGCATATAACAGGAGTTTAGCAGTTATGAATACTAGCTGGTTTCCTTTAGAGGCAGTTTAGTGGAATGAACGGGTTCTTCCTTGATTTATCAACTCTATGATCAATCTTTTCTACAAGTAGCGTGCTCTGTAGTTATGGACACCTACACTGGCATTAAAAAAACATTCTCTAGGTTAAGGGATACTTGGCATATGGATGCTACTTGAGGGAGTGCCAATTATTTAAGAACTTATTTGCTTAAATTGCACTTTTTAAGTAAGCAGCATTTTTTAAATGTCTGGCTTAGGGAAAACACAAGAGAGATGTAAACAAAGATGCAAAATGATAATTTTTTCATTAATACAGAAATCAGAAAGTAAAATTATTGTGAATTGCTTAGATAAGTGTTGTTTTGCTTTTTTCAGTTTTGTTATTTCAACATACGTCAAAATCATGTGACAAACTACTTTTTTTTTTTTGGCTGCACCACACGGCTTGCAGAATCTCAGTTCCCCAACCAGGGATTGAACCCGGGTCATGGCAGTGAAAGCCAGGAATCCTAACCACTAGGTCACCAGGGAACTCCCATGACAAACTACTTTTTATAAAAGGACAAAAATTTTTCTATGAGATGATGGATGTTAACTAAACTTATTGTGGTAATCGTTGCATAATATATGTAAACCAAGCCCTCATTCTTCATACCTTAAACTTACACAGTGATGTATGTCAATAATTCCTCAATAAAAATGGGAAGAAAAAAAGCGAGTTAACTCAATTATTCCGGAAACAAAGTTTTTTCCAGGCAGCAAATAGGAGCGGAAGCACTCTGGAAAACCTGTTTATTCTACGCGCGCCAGTAACAGGCTCAGGGCCGACACATTAGAAGCTCTGAATGGAGATTAATATAATAACGAAACCAAAAAGCTCAGTAACTAGGCTTGAAGTAGAGAAAGTCCCACCTGAACTTTAGACCATTTAGAAAAGAGATTACTTTTATACATAGAAATTCAACAGCTGGCGAACAAATGTTCTGGACTTAAACATATAAAGAATGATCTGTAGTAAGAAATGCCTCAGTCTCATCACTCTGATCTTGGCATGTATACAATTACGTAGAAAATATTTCTAAATAGCTTATAAAGTAAGTAGATTATGTCATTAATTTGCTTTTAAAACTTTTTCTTTCCCGTGTCTTAAGGATTACAAATTCTACAAATTCTACTAGTGACATCCAATTTGTTTACTTTCTAGATGCGCAATTCATTCCTGCATCTAAAGTAAACTAAATCCAAACAGCAATGTACTACTGAATGATAATTGTTCCTAACGCAGGGTCATTTCTAATTCTGTTCTTAAATTTTCATTTCAAAGTTTTTTCAAGGAGAGTTTAGTAAAAAGAACTGGGAACAAATCCATACTTTGGAAATTCAAAAGAACTGTAATAAACTAGTGGTTCTCAGCCGGGAGCAATTTTACCCACCTTCCCTCCCCGCTGGAGACACGGACATTTGGCAAAGTCTGAAGACATTTTTGTCACTACTGGGGGCAGAAGCGGGAGATGCTACCGTCATCTAGTAGGTAGAGGCCAGGGATGCTGCTTAATATCCTACAATACAGGGCACATCCCACCACAACAGAGGATTATCCAACTCTAAATGTTAACAGTGCCAAGGCTGAGAGATTCTGCACTAAGCCAACTGTAAATCAGGTCAATAAAAGATTCAATCTTGAGAGGGTAAAAGAAAGAATTTCAATACAAAATAGTTCAAACCTGTTCACAAAATGGCTTGAGATTGATCCGGAGAGGGAATGTATAACAGCTTGTTTCCTTGTATCGTTCACACTTCACAAAATCAAAATTAAATCTTAATAATGAAAAAGTAAGAAAGGGAGGCAGCTTACGCAATTTGGCCGACTGTCAAAAGAAAAAATTTTTAATTTTTAAAAGCTGAATCATATAGAAGAATACATAATGTTTCTTAAGATATAAAAAAGTGACCTATGACACAGTTTTAAGAGAAATATGTCCTTAAGTCACATAAACTAATCACCATGGACTCAATGTAGCTCTTCATATAAACTCATCTATTTTTATGGGGCTAAAGGTGACATCACTTACTTATACTTACAACTAAATATTCACAACCCATTTGTATATTTTAATGTCACTATCCTAACAAAGCTATCTGATGAGGGTGCTCCCCCTTTAACAGTGCCTTTTTAAAAAAATAATTAATTAATTAATTAGTTTACTTATTTTTGGCTGCATTGGGTCTTCGTTGTTGGGTCTTCGTTGCTGCACGCGGGCTTTCTCTAGTTGCGATGAGTGGGGGCTACTCTTCGTTGTGGAGCGTGGGCTTATGATTGCAGTGGCTCCTCTTGTTGCAGAGCTTGGGCTCTAGGCACACAGGCTTCAGTAGTTGTGGCACGTGGGCTCTAGAGCACAGGCTCAGTAGTTGTGGCGCACAGGCTTAGTTGCTCCACGGCATGTGGGATCTTCCTGGACCAGGGCTTGAACCCGTGTCCCCTGCATTTGCAGGCGGATTCTCAACCACTGCGCCACCAGGGAAGTCCAAACAGTGCTGCTTCTTTTTTTTTTTTAATTTATTTAATTAGTTTATTTACTTTTGGCTGTATTGGGTCTTCGATGCTGCACGTGGGCTTTCTCTAGTTGCAGCGAGTGGGGGCTACTCTTCGTTGCGGTGCACGGGCTTCTCATTGCAGTGGCTTCTCTTGCTGCGGAGCACGGGCTCTAGGAGCACCGGCTTCAGTAGTTGTGGCACATGGGCTCAGTAGTTGTGGCTCGCAGGCTCTAGAGCACAGGCTCAGTAGTTGTGCTGCACGGGCTTAGCTGTTCCACGGCATGTGGAATCTTCCCGGCCCAGGGCTCGAACCCGTGTCCCCTGCATTGTCAGGTGGATTCTTAACCACTGCGCCACCAGGGAAGCCCCTCTAATAGTGCTTCTTTCCTGCCCGAGCCCTGGCCTTTTCACCTTTCACTTTCCCCCTAGGTCGCTGTGTCTACTTTACCTAGCAAACACACAGTTCTTATTTACTGAAGAACCGGAGCTCTTAACCTGTGACCTGGGGACGTGTTTCAATGGATCTGAACTGTTGAAATTATATGAAAATTGTATGTGTATATGTATTTTTCTGGGGAGAAGAGACACAGCTTTCATAGACTTTCAAAAGGACTGTAGCTCTTCAAATGTCGAGATCCATTGACTGGGGTTTTACAGTTCTTCAAAGCAGATAATAAGATATTTTTTGTTTTAATGCCTTGCTTTAAAACAAAACACTAAACTGAGCTACTTTTTATTTAAAAGGCATCAGCTTTTCCCAAGCCCCTTGCACTAAAGGCATGTGAGGAGGCAAAAAGAATCCTTCCCCATATTTAAAATTATCCATAATCATAAACATCTAACATTCCTAAAAATATATTTTAAACAATTCTACAAACCTAGTGGGTGAAAAGAAAAGTTAGATGAATATACAGCAACCTAACAACATGGCAGATTTTCAAACTAGCTCAAAAAAAAAAAAAATCTAAAAAAAGTGAGTAAATCAACTATAATGTGGCTGAGGAAAGAAAGACTGCTCAGAACAAGATGATCTGCATTAATTTAGGTAATGCAACCAAGCCTAACCTTAGAATGCAATAAATCTAACGCAACTAGAAGGCAATTTTTAAAGTATCAAGATCAAAACATTTCCATTGAAAAAGAATTAAACCAATGATAGAAAAGGTGCATACAAGAATTGCTTTTGTTTAACAAAAGGTTCTTATTTTACTAATGTGCAAATTAAGGTCAACCAAAAACTAAGAATGTGTTTAAGTGTCTTTCCAAGATGCTTCATCCTCTGAATTTTATATTTATTTTATTAGGTTGTAGTTGTAACACTAAAGAGGAAATACAAAATAAATAAGCAAAAAATAAACCTTTCTTTCGTTTTCATAAAGGGGCAAAGGCTAGATGGAAATAAACATTAAACAATATAAAATTCACCCTGGTTTCAAATCCTATTGTGAAAGCTACAGGCATGGGGTTTACTGTTTTCAATTACATTTTCACCTATAATCTCCAGGATCCAAATCAATGTTGTGTGCTATCTAAATCAACCCTCATTTTCTTTGTTGGAAAATTCAATATTGTCAGCTCTAGGAATAGTGCTAACACTTTGTCTTAACAGAGTAACTGCAAAGATACATCTTTAGTGGTATTTCTTTAAGTCAGGGCTCAATAACCACTGGTTCAATTGAGTTCAAGGTTATCACGCTAATGAACAGCCTGTCGTATCATCTGCCAGCAGTGAAAGAGTTCCTACTGCAGATAATAATAGCAGCTGAGTTGATGCCATGTTGCAAAAGAAATCACTTGCTTAAATTTTGTCCTGCTTTTTTCCTGTATTTTGCTCTGTTGTACAAAGAGAAACCCTGGCACGCTCTGTCAAGCCCTGTAATTAACAAGATACGTACTTCCAACTGGGGGAGGAGGAAAGGCCATATTGGGTTTGCTAGTCAGGGAGGAAATATACACACACCAATACAGTAAAATAACTGCAAATGTGAAAATAAAGAAAGCCATTTGTGCAGTGGTAGATCAAGAAAAGGAAAGCTCAACAAGCTTCCTGGCTGGCAGAAATAAAAATATATTGCCTTCTTCATAATGGTAACTTGCAAAAAAAAAAAGGTTTATTTAAGAAACACTGAGGTACAGATAATTTTTTCCTGTGAGAAAAAGAAGCTGAGAGAACTGCTGGGTTGAAAGCTTAAAAAAAATTCTTTACTGTAAAAAATTAAAATACATACACACACACACACACACACACACACACACACACACATATAATATAAATGTCTTTTCAATCCTTAGTACTAATTAAGAGCTTCATGTATATCTTCAAGACACTTCCTACAAGTTGACTTCCCTCGACGGACCCTCCTGCTACCAAACACTGCGCAGGCACCCTTAGAAAAGGCAGGGATCTATCTTTACCTTTGCTGCTTTCACCAGCCTGTCACAAGTCCCACAGTGGTACAAGTTGTCGTAGTCAAAAACTTCCTCTTCCACATACATGTTCCAGAGTGCATCTTCCAAACCTGATACATTTCTGACCGCTACTGTGAGATCTAAGAAGTCTTCCTGAAATACACATGAATATAACATTGAAAAAACAATTCCACAGAGGCTCACAAACACATCACCAATTCATACATACACTGGGAAGAATCAGATTTTTTTTTCTAAAACACATATATTTTTTCTATATATGAAGGTATAGATCTCCTGATTAGATACTGTGAAATTCATAACAATAAATTATTCTTTCTAAACCAAACTATAACTTAGCTTCAAATATATCAGGAACCAGTTTACGAGTTCACTATAGATACAACGAAACCTATTTTACCAGGAAATAAGACAAACCATTTAAAACACGAATTGAGAAGAGTATATGTACAGGGTTATTAGTGCTGTCTTAGTCTCTAGGCTGGCATGGCAAGGCCAGGGTTGGACTCTCTAATGTAAACTCTTCTTCCTCCCCTTCTGCTAGGGCTGGTTTAAGAAAAAAATTATTTTGAGCCAGGATACAAAGGTATTTTTACGAAAATTAAGAGTGCATTTTGCAAAATGTGAGTCTACCAATTCTACTAGAAGTACATTTGAATTATATTTCTAGTAATAAACAGTTACAATTTGACAAGTTTAAATAAAGCACATTTATAATTTTGTGTGCATGTCTGAGCAACAGCATTACCTTAAGGGATTATGGGGATTATAAAATAATAGCACTAATTAATTAGTTCAAGGTGGAAACCTAAAGCAATAACATTCATATATGATTTATAATATAAATATGTGAAAAGTTAATGTCTGTAGTTTATAACATGCCTTCATATATGTTATGTTTTGAAATGACTTTGTGAATCATTACATTATACTGGTCAATCATACAGTAATCCAAAGACATACAACATCTTAATATTTCCAAACCAGGCTGGCCAAACCTTCTATTAGCACAGGCAATAAGGGCCAAAAAGTCTTTTTTATGCCCAACACTTTCATAAAAAATAGAAATATATATATACATATATATTCTAAAACAGCAATTAATGCAACATTTAGAAAATGGCATTTAATTATTTTACTCATATAGTCAAATACAGAAACTTTCTATAACTCTTGCCATAAAATAATATTTTTATTAAAGGACAACTGTTCGGTGATGAAATCATTTGCTATATAAGATTTGTAGTGCAAGTAGTGATTATTATATTTATATGAGCAAATTTCCAATTAGATGAAATAGGCAATCTCTGTTATGACAAAGAATGGAAGGTTACACTAGTTTAAACAGGATTATAATAGCTTTATATAAATAATATTTAAACCTAAGCACACACATACAAATGAACTTTCTGAGGAGTATCAATAAACTAAATCCAATATTTAATTACAGATTTGTCAATTTAAACATTCCTCAGTATTCTCCACTTTTATTACTTCTCTAAGTAACTTTCTTTATAATATTCCAACCACCAACCATGATGATATTGGCTTTTCTCATAAGGTCACTGGTCCCTACTTGTAAACACCCCCCAAATCTACTTTCTAAATATTAGAGTACTAAATAAAAGATTAAAGCTACATCTTAAGATATCTACTTCTTTCAGTTTACATGGAAAAATCTGGATTATAAACTTATAATCTGGGTGTAGCTAGAGTACAAGAAAAAAACTGATAAAGTTATTTCTAGTAATAAACACATTAATCCTCATGTGCTATAGATCACAGATTTAATTGCATGAATTATAATTTATGATTTAACTTATTACTAAAATACTCTTGCATATTCACCTGCTTTTCACTGACATTCTTACATTCTTTACAAACAATCTGGTTAACAATGGTTCCGTGATATAGACGATTGATGAGGTCATGGCCGGAGGTCCCAACTAAAGAAGTTTCCAAAGCACTAAAGAGAATTCGATTCAGTTCCTGTACATCATGTTGCCTCATTTCCTATAAAACAGGTAACTTTTAAATGTAATTTTGTGCTTCAGATTTTTAAAAACAGATTTGTAAAGTGATATTAGTTTAAAAACACAAGACTTATCTAGAAATCCAAAGGTAAGCCTCAATCAAAGGTAAGGATGACTATGCTAAACAAGCTGAGAGCAGGGTAAGAGATCCCCACCTATTTTTACTTTTACTACAAAATGAAAATATAAACAGACGGTGTTCAGTGTGTACATATAACTCAATTCACTTGAAAACAGGAAAGTGCATTTATTTTGTGCGACACCATACGCATGGCCGTGCCACAGAGGGGAGCGGGGAAGAAGGAACACACAGGCACAGAGCAGTCTCTAAGAGCCGGCAGTGTGTGCACAGCAGAATCTCAGCTCAGAGGGACTGATAAACACTCTGAATTATCAGCATTTGAAAAGAACTAGAATTTACTGCTTTGATATATAGACCAACTAAAGGAAGACTAACACAGTGCTACTGAGAAAAATTCTGACGGAACCTGCTTCAATCTATGAATCATGCAACTGTATGTGAACAGGCTGAACTACTCCCAAAGAACCATTTATAAACCCAAAGCCGAGGGGCACACCAACACTTAGAAGTGGAGAAAACAAGAAAGAACCAGCACAGGAACCCGAGGAAGAGCCGGGAAGGGGAGAACCAGGAGAGCGAGGTCACGGGAACAGCGGAGGGGTGGTGGGCGCTACTACTGAGGGCTGTGGAGAGACGAGCAGTGTCTCCTGGACCTGGCATGAGGGTGCCAGGAGGGACTTGGACAAGCAGGTAGGAAGCGGGCAGAGAGCAAATGGAAGGCACAGAAGTAGAGGCAGTGAGGGACGATGACTTTGAAGATAAGTGTCTTGTGAAGAGAAGCTGATAAAGTAGATGGAAGCTGGAGTAACATGTGGGACTCGGGATCTTTTTCTTAGTTTTTAACACACAAGACACTAGATGATATAAATTTCTCCAATACCACTGGTTCTGATGGGACAGAAAACTTGTGGAAGTTTCAAGATCTGTTTCTGAACAATCCTAAATTCGGCAAAGGTGCCTCAGAGACCCTCTCTACCACTGCAGGTCCAGTCCTAGAGGGTTTACTACATGATTTTATTTAGAAATCAATCAATCAATCAATAAAGTTTTCAGTTTTCTAAGAAGTATGAAGCCAGCAATTGAGAGGAAGCTCATTATCAAAAACAAAGGGAAATCCATCAACTGATGACTAGGTTAAAAAGAAACACAAACCACCGTGGCATACCCATCCAACAGAAGACTATCTGGCAATAGAAAGGAATGAAGTGCTGATACATACTACGACATGAATGAACTTTGAAAACATTACTTTAAGTGAAAGAAGCTAGTTACAAAAGTCCACATATTACACAATACCATTTTTGTGCAGTGTCCAGAATAGGCAAATCCACAGAGAGAGAGATTAGTGGTGGCCAGGGACTCGGGAAAGGGCACGCAGGGCGTGGGTGACTGGTAATAGGTATGGGGCTTCTTTTTGGGGTGGTGAAAATGTTCTAAAATTGACTGTAGTGATGCTTGTACAACTCTGTGAATATACTAAAAAAACCCACTGAATTGTACCCTTTAAAAGAGGGAAGCTTAGGGCATAAGAATTATATCTCAGTAAAGCAGGTTTTTTTAAAACAAGGAAAGAAAAAGGGAATTAGCCCTAAGCACCTGCCCTACACCAGAAACTCAACACACACTCTTTAGGGAATGTATTACACCCCATTGTACTGCCAAGCCCAAGCCCCACCTCTCTAACCACATGGCATCATCTAGTTAATGAGTGTTTCTGGTTAAAAGACAAGAGTTTATAGTTTATTTTTGAAGGCAACATACCCTTATTCTGATCACTGTCTCTTTAAATTCTGTGACAGTCTCCCATACCTTCATCTCTGCATCTATTCCATAAAAGAATACATCTATTCCATAAAAAACCGCAGACCTAGTTTTGATTTTATACAGCTAACAGCTCATCAATATCGACAACACACATCTTAGTGCTGACAAATGTTTAGTGTTTGTATATAGTGAAATACTTTTTAGGAACTGAAACAAAAAAAGAGGAAGTCCACACACAGTAGGATACAGGAAGCAAATGAAGACAGTCAGGAGACAGGCAGGACAGTGAAAATGAAAAGACCTGCCGAGAATGGTTTCACTGTTTTGCTTGAAGCAAATGTTCAAATTGGAACACCCAGATTCAAGCACACAAGCACACCAAAAAGGCAGACAACTACTGCCAGTCAGCTTTTTTAGTTGATAAGCAGTTTGCTATAAAAATGGCAATTTCCATTAATGTTAACAGGTGGTATATCTCAACTAGACTACACAAATGGTAGAAATTATAAAAACCAGCTCTTATACTTCTTCTCCCTGTATCTTCAACCCTCTTCCCCCAACCCCAAATCACACTCATTCATAAAATCCTGGATACAGCCAAGTGTCTAAAAATGTTTTACTGGTTTGTAATTATCTAATATTAGAAGTAAATATTTAAACAATATCTTGAGACCGTAAGACAAAATTAAAGGAGAAGTTAGATAACATTATGAAGCCAGTGTTCAGTCTTTACTGCTGGTAACTTTTCCCTGGAGAAGCTGACCTTCGTACCTCATCACTGGTCCACCCAAAGCTGTCAGTGAGGTCTGTGGTGGACGCAGCTTCCTGGTCTAAGAGCAGAAGCTGTGCAAACAACCGCTGTAACTGCAAAGGTATGATTCGGACCTGAATGAGAAAAGAATGCATTTCTAAATATCTTTTAAATGTTGGCTGGGCCTTTTTAAAAGAACTGCATACTAATTTTCTCCTACCTCCTAGTTCATTTAATTCACTCAGGAGAAAATTTATAAATATTGTGAAGGGTGAATGAAGATTCATTTTTCTTTGAAAATTTTAATTCAATACAATTCTTAGCTATATTGACATAACAGATCAGTATTAAAACCCAAACAGGCCCTAATAAACCACCCAATTAATTAGAGAATGACAGTAATTCAAGTCTCTAATAGTTCATCCTTTCTCCAAAATACCTCAGTTACAGACATACTCCCTATGAGGAATTTTCCAGTCACAAGTATCTCACAGGGCTGGCTGCACCCTCCATTGCTTTCTTCCTGCTGGCGCCACGCCCATTCCTGCCTGTGTGCTGTGGGCCAGGGCCCTGAGAAGGCTGCCTGGAGCCTGATCTGAAGACTGGACTTAAATATCTAAAGTAAGAACAAGCCTTTAGAAAACTTTATGGCAATTTTGCATTGCCACAGCATTTTTATTATATCCAATGAAAGTCTGATCTGCAATAGACTGTGCATAAAAAAACAAAAAAAAAACGGGCTCTTTGCCACACAGGGAGTTTGAGAAGCGCTGGGCTGGATCACGAAAGACTCTTATTAAGAAGTACAGGGCTGGACTTCCCTGGTGGCGCAGTGGTTAAGAATCTGCCTGCCAATTCAGGGGACACGGGTTCAAGCCCTGGTCTGGGAAGATCCCACATGCCGCATAGCAGCTAAGCCCGTGCACCACAACTACTGAGCCTGCACTGTAGAGACCATGAGCCACAACTACTGAACCTGTGTGCTGCAACTACTGAAGCTGGCACACCTACACGCCTAGAGCCCATGCTCTGCAACAAGAGCAGCCACCGCAATGAAAAGCCTTCGCACTGCAACAAAGAGTAGCCCCCACTCGCAGCAACTAGAGATAAACCCTGCACGCAGCAACAAAGACCCAACCCAGACATACATACATAAATAAATAAATAAATAAATTTATTAAAAAAAAAAAAAGAATCTGCCTGCCAATGCAGGGGACACGGGTTCAAGCCCTGGTCCGGGAGGATCTCTCATGCCGCAGAGCAACTAAGCCATGCACCACAACTGCTGAGCCAGCGCTCTAGAGCCCACGAGCCACACATACTGAGCCCATGTGCCACAACTACTGAAGCCCACGTGCCTAGAGTCTGTGCTCTGCAACAAGAGAAGCCACCACAATGAGAAGCCTGTGCTCAGCAACAAAGACCCAAGGCAGCCAAAAATAAATAAATGAATAAATAAATTTATTTTAAAAAAAAAGTACAGGGTTTCCCTGGTGGCACAGTGGTTGAGAATCTGCCTGCCAGTGCAGGGGACACGGGTTCGATCCCTGGTCCGGGAAGATCCCACATGCTGTGGAGCAGCTAAGCCCATGCGCCACAACTACTGAGCCTGTGCTCTAGAGCCTGCGAGCCACAACTACTGAGCCCACGAGCCACAACTACTGAAGCCCGCACACCTAGAGCCTGTGCTCTACAACAAGAGAAGCCACAATGAGAAGCCTGCGCACCGCAACAAGGAGTAGCCCCCGCTCGTTGCAACTAGAGAAAGCCCGCGTGCAGCAACAAAGACCCAACGTAGCCAAAAGTAAATAAATAAATGTATTAAAAATTTTATTAAAAAAAAGAAGTACAGATTTTATGGGACTTTCCTGGAGGTCCTGTGGTTAAGACTCAGCGCTTCCACTGCTGGGGGGCGTGAGTTTGATCCCTAGTCGGGGAACTGAGATCCTGCACGCCGCACAGCATGGCCAAAAAAAAAAAAAAGTACAGATTTTAGTCTGAGGGTGATAAAGTTCTGAATGATGTTTAAGCAAGGGAGAAACGTGATTAGATACACACTTACAGTAAACCAATCCCTCACTCAGTTTACTTCCAGAATACCAAACTGAAAGAACACTGGCCCCTTATTTTTTGTTGTTGCTGCAAGTAAGTGCATTAAGCGGACTTTCTGGCGCGATAGTGCGGACAACTCGTGAGTATCTCCTTAATGCAGAGAGAGGTATGTCTAAAAAGCAGCAGCAGCATTGCATCTGCATAAGTAATTCTCTGTTGGAAGGGCAGTTCCCTTAACAGTAAGGTACAGGCCAAGACACTTTCTGAAAATAAAGATCATGTTTGGTAATTAATAAAATTATTGATTCCTATGAATAAGCAACTTAATTCTTTCCTTAAAACATTTCCTCAGTACTCCAAAAAACCCCTGTGAATCAAAGATTTTAATACCTTT
Organism: Pseudorca crassidens; assembly: GCF_039906515.1. Classification (NCBI taxonomy): domain Eukaryota; kingdom Metazoa; phylum Chordata; class Mammalia; order Artiodactyla; family Delphinidae; genus Pseudorca; species Pseudorca crassidens. The sequence goes on along the minus strand of NC_090301.1, from coordinate 6,705,901 downwards.
GCGTCAGGTTTATCCTTATCCTCTAACGAACCAAGCTCTTCCGGGCCAAGAGAAAATAAAGCTTCTAAACAAAAAAGTAGAATCACAGATGTAAATGACATTATCTCATTTTTGAAAATTGTTTTAGAAAGCCAAGGCCACCAGTAAGTAGAAATCAGTTAAAGATTCAGAAATATGACTTGACAATATTTACACCCTTAGCCTACCCATCTTGCTTTCTGGTAATGTTATTTTTAACCACTGACCCTATTAGGAAGTGGGAAGCTAAGGTTTCAATAAGGGAGAGCTGTAAAAGGAAAATTATACATATAAAAACCATAACATCAGAAATCTTTGGTGGTTTCCTATTGCCTACGGCAGTGGGTCCCAAAAGCCACATGAGGAACACTAGGAAATACACAATATAGAATGGTGTCACGTGTGTTTGTTTACAAGCCACACGTGAGACTTCCAACCATTCTTTCACAAGAAGGAGCACCTTTAACTCTGAGATAACGCCCTTCCCATTTTGGTATGAAAATATCTTTTCTGCATTGAGGGTAATAACAGATGGTGGTGACCTTACCTGGAAAAAGACGTTGGCAACCCAGTGCCGGTCTCCAGAATTTGTTTATAATTCAATGTCTGGGTACGCCACCCAGTGGGGCGTATCTGAATCTTTTGGGAAGTCTGTATTCAAACAGATAGGAACACCTACTAGGAGACTCTGATATACTCCGGGGAGAGGAGGGATGGGACGGGTGTTGCCTTGCACTGAAAACCACTGCTGCCTTAGTGATTACTGTTATGTAATATTCCTCCTGAGCTCCCGGCAGAAACTGGGAAAAACACTACATGAAGGTTACAAACATAAAGGCTAAAGCATAAAAACCATACAAAGACTTCCACAATCATCTCCCACTCCTCCCAGCTACACTGATCTGGGAGTACAGTGGAACCGAATCTAGTCCTATTCCTTAAAATATGATTCCAAAAAGTTCCCAAAATTTCCCCTCAGTTCTCCGCCAGTCCTTACCCTTTCCAAAGTGTACGCCTTCTTCAATAAGCTTCAGGATCTGCGCTACGCCTTACTAGGAGTGTGCGAGTCACACTAAGGTGTCAGCCCATGTGCTTGGCCGGCCACCCACTTTGCTAGAGAGAAGGGGGCCCGGGGCTCTGAGCCCTTTCTTCTCAGCGGCGCTCTCCGTGACCTGCCTGCCGTCCCCAACAGTCGCCTTCCTCACCCTCTTCTTAAGGCTACTTTTCTACTTTAAGTTGTCCTTCAACTTCAATTATACTAAAACTTGGGAAAAACTTAACCTCCCTAGGAACCCGCTTATTCATGCTCCAAATTTCTAACGGTGGAACTACTGAAGGCACTGGGGGGATATTTTTATGGAGTGGATGGAGTCACAGACAAGAGGCAACACTCAAATCCACATGCACTTCGACCCATTAGAATGGCCCTGGGAAGGGGATAACGGTAATTATACACTAAATCTCTGGAAGCAGGAAGTCTCTGTAAGCTTAGAAGCAACAGAAAATGTCACAAAACTTTGCTAAATTTGGTAGTGGTGGGAAGGGGGATGAGATACTGGATACAGGATGAGCCAGGTTGTCTGTCCTCAGAATATGGAGACATAGTGGGGAGCTGAGCTACAGTCATGGAGCTTCATAGCTGGGGGCCCCCAATCAGGGCCATGTGAAGGCAGAGGAATCTTCACACTGAAATCAAGGGAACACAGAGACTAAGACCCTTGTGGAGGAAGCTAGTTTGCAGAGGAGGAATGGGACAAACATGTAGAGAAAAATAGGGGCAAGAAATCAAGGGTCCAAGGAGGTCAGGGTGGCTTCCCGTAGGTGGTTTCTAGGAGATTCCCCTATATTCTTACAGTAAACCTCCCTTTTAATTGAGCTACTTTGAGTGGGTTTCTGTTCCTTATACACAGTCCCTTATCTAACACCTTGGATCTCTGGAATTCAGAATTTCCAGATTTTAGAAAGGTAGTATGAAGAAAGGGTCCAATATGTTAACATTACATCCCCAGCAGAGTCTGGGACAAACAATATCTATTAATCAAGGACTTAATATTCCTGTGACAAATGTATGACTGCTCACCCAAGTGAGATAATTAAGACTATAAACAGTCTCACAGCAGGTCAGGCTCTCAGGCCAAACAAGTTCAGATTATTAGGCCAGGCTGTCAGAGTTTTCCAGATTTCAGAACTTCAGATAAATGATTGTGGACTGTATGAATAATGTGACAACCCCTCCCCACTCCAAAAGGAAGCATATAACTGTACTGAGTAACTCTGGTTTAAGTGTTTATTACTTTGAGAAACTCAAAAATACAAATGGTGTACAATAATGAAGGCTGGCACTCATGACAAAATTGTCTATGTTGTACTTTAAATGATAGGAATTAGAAAAGAAATACATTGCCTTATTTTTTTATCTTGTTACTGAACATCACTGTGATCACACAGAAAATATTCATAATTTAAGCTTCACATTCCTCTGCAGAATTACCAATTTGTGTCCCTCATTAGCAACAATTAACACACACTGTCGAATACACTTGTGATTCTGCATAACTAATCACAGGTGGATACGAGGATACGTATTACCAGCCAAGTGCATGTAACATAGCATACCTCTGAATTCAGGTGTGAAATGAAGAGTCTGAAGGAGGGAATTGAGGTAACAGGTTCCACCCTGATTTCTGATTCCACTTAAATTGGTGAATTCTCTAGGCGCAGGTGGCTCCAAAGCTTTGGTCTTTAATTTCTTCCCTTTTCCATAATGATCATTTGACACACTGGAATAATCCTCTTCAAACAGGTCACCAAACATTGTGAAACTAAACACTACCCTTAAAAATATATAACATGTTATATAAACGTTTTTATTTTTAAAACAAAACTTCCCCACATCTCCCTTTTATACTTGGGAGTCTCCATTTTAAGTCACTCTTTAGAATGTACAGACAGTAGTTCGGGCTTTGGAGGCAGCAAGACCTGAATTTTTTCATCCCTGCTCCACACTACCTGTGCGACCGTGGGCAGGTTACTTAACCCACGTTCTTATAAGTAAAATGCGATACAAACTGTCACGCAGGGTCATTTAAACAATCAAATAACATAATGAAAGAAAGGCATTTAGGGTACAGGGTTTAGCCCACAATAAATGACAGCTGTTTTTAAAAAGGCATATTGATATCACTAGTGAAAAAAGAAAGAAAACCCATCAATACACCTAATCTGCTGAGGGGGTAGAGCCAAAGCTAGATTCTGAGCGTTGACAATGGCCTAGGGACCATGAATCACTTCCTAAAATCTCTGCTTCTCAAACTCCTTGCACCAGATCATGACACTTAAATAAGTTAAATGGAACAAATTAACCTTTATAGTAGTTTAGTACATGGCCCCGAAGCCGGACAGCCGGGTGGAGATTCACTGGGAAAAAAACACTGCCATTTAAATAATGGAGCCTCGAGGGCTTTACAACATGTATCCATCCGGTGATCCCAACATTAGCTCCTGGGGTCTAAAGAATCCGCTCAAGGTCTCACATCGAGTGTGGAGGAGGGTCACCTGGAGACGAGAAAGGCCAAGCGCCTAGCACAGTTCCTAAGGGATAGGAAACGCTGATATGCAATTATTTGCCTTTTCAACCCGTTCCTCAGAAGAAAAGCACAAAAAATGGAACTTGAAAGTGTGGCCTCGAACGCGTGGTCTAGATTCCGGTCTCCTCCGCTCCACGTTCAGACTAGGCCCTCAAGCCCTCCAAGCCACCGAGCCCAGGGGCGCGAGGAGGCAGAGGTCCCCGAGGCGGGGGACCGCAGCCCCACACCAGGAGGACGCCGCAACCCGGGGCCGGCCCGGGCAGCCTCTCGCCTCGGCCCCTCTCATCCCTCCCGAGATCCCCGGCCGCAGGCCCCACTTACTGCCTAAAGCCCAGACCCCCGCCCCGGCCAAAACTCGAAGCGAAGGAACTCGCCACTACCGGGGACCGCCATATTGACGTCAGCAGCCATATTGACGTCAGCAGCCATCCCGCGGCACCGCGCGTGAGCGATTTATGGAACGCACGGACTACGTCTCCCAGGATGCCCGGCGGGGTAGCGCCGGCTTGCGGCGCGGGGCTTTATGGGCAATGTAGTTCTTTTGGCCTGAGAATGCGGGAGTCGTGTTGGGTGGACAGCGCTCGCTTCCTTGTCTGCTGGCGGGTTCGCGAGTCCGCTCGGTGAGCCGACCACTCATTCGTTCACTTTTTAAAGTTTATTTTTTTTATAGTGTTTATTTATTTTTACTTGTTGACAGTTTTGATTTATTTATTTATTTATGGCTGTGTTGGGTCTTCGTTTCTGTGCGAGGGCCTTCTCTAGTTGTGGCAAGCGGGGGCCACTCTTCATCGCGATGCGCGGGCCTCTCACTATCACGGTCTCTCTCGTTGCGGAGCACAGGCTCTAGACGCGCAGGCTCAGTAAGTGTGGCTCACGGGCCCAGTCGCTCCGCGGCATGTGGGATCCTCCCAGACCAGGGCGCGAACCCGTGTCCCGTATTCTCAACCACTGCGCCACCAGGGAAGCCCTTAAAGTTTATTTTTATTTCTGTTCGCAACTCATGTTAGTTGCAGTAGAGAGTACAAAGATCGCTTGTCATTTGGCCCGGCTAATGCCAAGTTACTTAAACCTTGGAAACATTTGTGTAGGGCTTCAAGAGTGCCGTGCACTTACAGAGACATTTTACAGGTGTGTCTCCAGTGAAAAATGTTCCAAGTAACTCTGATCCTTTATCACATCCTCGGTGTTTACTTTGTCTGCGCCAACTCTCATACACAAGAGTACGCCAAAAATACTTCAAAATCTCCTCTCTTGCCCTCTTGAGCACCTTTGGTGGACTCTTTCCATAGCCTATATAGGCTCTTCTGGCCGTCTCTCCTGTCGAATGAGGGCGACGGGAAGATAATCATTTTGACTTCAGCTAAAGATTTGAGAGATTGAGACCAGCAATAGTGATAGACGAAGCCACAAGGCGGGAGTCAAAGTGAATGCCAGCCTAAGGGATTTGTATTTGGAACATAGCGACATTCCTGTGGCTGCAAATGTTCAGGAAGTGTCGGTAGGGAAAGAACTGGAGGCAGGGGACCAGCTGGAAGGTTGAAGGTCTAGACCAGGAAACCACAGCGGGAATCGCATCTTCTCAGTTCTTATCAGTCTTCCGTCGGCCACCTTGCCCCCTTGGCAGCCTCCTCTTCATGATTCTCGTCCCTGGCGCCAAGGCACTCTATCCTTTTGCTTCTCTTTCTGCCTTTTGACTGCTTCTTCTTCGCCCGCTGTGCTTCACTCCCCTCTTCCTAACAGTGGATATTCCTCAAAGTTCCATTACCTGGCCAAGAATTAGCACTGGAAGGTTAGCTTCTGGGGACGCAGGCTCACCCTTGTACCCAGCTGTATCCCGACCATCTCAACAGTGCCTGGCTCATTAATAAATATGTGTTAAATGAATGAAAGGTCTGTTAACACCACCATCCTTCCCCTCATGCAGCATCAAAGTCTCGGAGCTGTCTTTGAAACTTCATCTTTTCTCCATGAATCCAATCATTTGTAACTCAAAGTATCACCTGGACAATGCTGCTTCTGTTTCCATGGCTCCCTCTCTGCCTGTCAGACCCTCATTAAGTCTCACCCACGTTAGAATTACAACATTTTAGGTGGACTGCCGCTTTCTCCATCCCATCACGCATGTCACTACCAGATCCATCTGAGGCACACCCTGAGCTCGCATCTCTCTACCAAAGAGGCTTTGGTGAGTCTCTGGTATCTAGTCTAGAAATTCCACCATGGGCCAAACACTATTTTTTTTTTAATTTATTAATTTATTTATTTATTTTTGGCTGCATTGGGTCTTGGTTGCCGCACGCGGGCTTTCGCTAGTTGCGGCGAGCGGGCGCTACTCTTCGTTGCGGGGTGCGAACTTCTCTCACCAGGGAAGCCTCAACTGTGGGTTTCTCATATTGATCCATGCTCTTTATTAGGTTGAGAAACTTCCCTTCTTTTCCTAGTTTGCTGAGAATTTTTATCAGAAATGGATATTGGATTTTATCAAAGTGCCTATTGAAATAATTACATGGTTTTACTTTTTTAGTTTATTTATATGGTGAATTACCTTGATTGATTTTCTAATGTTAAAACAGCCTTGCACTCCTGGAATAAATCTCACTTGGTTATGACGTATTATATTTTTATGTATTACATGGTACATATATATGTTTATATTATTGAATGTGGTTTGTTAAATTTTTGTTTAGAATTTTTGCATCTGTGTTCTTGAGGGGTATTGGTCTATAGTGTAACCGAGCAGGGCCCCATGGGGCCTTCCCAGAACATGCCTTCCCCCACATCCTCTGCTTTAGCTCCTCTCTGAAGTACCTACATAATAGTAATTTTTTTTTCAGTTTCTATTCACAAAGAAAAAGCTCCAGTCCATCTTCTAATGTTTTTGAAAAACTCCTGACATTACAGAACTCAACTGAAATGTATTAATATTCCACTCTTACATTTCCATGACAAACAAAAGAATTTCATGAGCCAGAACAAACAAGCAAGCCAGGGTAGATAATAGTATTTGATGCAAATTTCCTGCGCTGTTTTGCAGATGTGAAAACCCCCCACCAAATGGAAAAACTACTTGCTGACCATGAGCACAGACCCCCAGGCCTCCTGGAGCCTAAGGACTGATAATCTTAACCCCTGTGACACCGCCCTGCTGCCTCACCATCAGCCCATCACAGAGTTGTGCACAAGCTGACAGTACCCTGTGACAGCCCCGCCTCACCTGCCCTTTAAAAATGCTTTGCCAAAACCCTTCAGGGAGCTTGAGACTTTTCAGGGCATGAACCGCCTCATCTCCTTCATGGTCTTGCAATAAACTTTTCTCTGCTCCAAACTCCTTATTTAGTTTTGTTATGTGGCAATGCTGGTCTCATAGACCAATTCTATGGTCCTGTAACACGGAAGAGCAAAATCCGACTCCATGTTGGATCTGTTTCTTTTACTTTAACCTTTGCTACTTTAACCTTTGCTTTTCATTTACTTTTATTATTATAATCATACACAATGGCCTGCCTCAGGGAACCCTACCCCTCTGCCTGAATGTTAAACTAAAGGACCTTTGTTCAGCTCTCAGGGAGACAATCTGACCCTGCCCACCTGTGAATGGCTGCAGCAAAGAAGAAATTGACACATCCCCTCCCCCATGCTGGCCAAGCCAGGAGATATTTTGTGAAATTAATGGCCTTCTTACTTTACTTCCTCAACTCTTCCCCCTCTCTGTTCTGTAAAAGAAACTGGTATCCAGACCTCGATAAGATTTTTTGGGGAGACGCTAGTCTGTCATCTTCTTGGTCTGCTGGCTTTCTGAATGAAGTCGCTATTCCTTGCCTGAATACCTTGTCTCCCTATTTACTGGCTTGTCGGTGTGACGAGCAGAGTGAGCCTGGACTCGGTAACAGTCTCATCATAGAGTGAATTAGGAAATTCCCTATGCTTCTACTGCAGTATATTGTATCTATATTCCAGAATATTTTCTGGAATGATAATTGGTAGTACTTCTTTTTCCAATGTTTGGTACATTTATCAGTGAAGTTATCTGGGTTTGAGGTTTTATTTGTGGGAAAGTTTGCATTGCAAATTTAATTTTAATTTAAAATACATAGGTTATTTCTATTCAGCTTATTTATTTATTCTTGATTAAACTCTAGTAGTTTGCATCTTTTAAGAAATTTGTCCATTTCATCTAAGTTGTAGAATATATTGGCATAAACTTGTTCATGATATTCTCTTATACTTTTAATATCTATAGAACCTGTAGTGATGCCACTTCTCTCATTGCTGATATTGGTCATTTCTTCTCTCTCTCTCTCTTTTTCTTTTTTTTCTGATCAGTTTGGCTAGAGCTTTATCAAGTTGATTCAGTTTTTCAAAGAACGAGCTTTTGGGTTCATTGATTATCTCTATTGTTTGTCTATTTTCTATTTCATTGATATCTATTCTAAAATAAGCCTACCTGCAGGTAGACCACTCACCACCATTTTTATTTTTCAGACATTTATCTGAACCTTTTCCAGTCACCAAGGTAAATGGTGACTAAGCAAGTGTCACCAGTTATAGTTTGGGTGTCCTGGACGGAGCCATCTGATACAGATGATACAGATCTTGATAGAGTGTGAGACAGATACAGAGATTCCTGAAGGAGGGTACCAGGCCTATTGGGGCAATCCCACAGCAGACGTCTAAACAGAGTACTGTGGAAGCCCAGAGAAAAGAGAAAGCAGTCCCAGCAGAGTGCTTCGCGCAAACATTGGGCGGGTAACCCTATTATGTGACATATCTAGAGAAAGCAATTTAAAATAGATGACAAACACATTCCATCAGTCCCTAGAATGGGAGGTGGGGTTGTCAATCTTATCTCAATATTACGGAAGCCTCAGAGGGTTTGGAAATGGAATAAGACAAGCAGTAACATCAAGCATTGCAGAGACTCTTGTTGACCTCAAGTTCACTGCCAGTGAGGAGGTCAGTGGCAAGGTGCTTCAAATCTTTCCTTGGAATCCGGGATGCCAATCACTTTCTGGGCAAAGAGTCTTTGGTACTCGGAAGATAAAATCCAAATTTTCCTTTGGGACAAATTTCAAAACTACCAGCTTTATTGAAACTTACCCTCTTTTTTTATCATTCTGAGTCCTTAGGTTCCAAGAGCATTGCTTAATAATTCTGTTTCTAAAAGGGCATTGCAGTGCAATGTCTCTGCTCATGGTAAAGATCAAAAGCTATCTCATCTGGAAAACATACTACTACCTGTTTCAGCAAATTCTCATTCATTATCATCCTTATGAGTAATTCATTGGCAATGAGTATAATTTTTTTTTTTTTTATGAATGTCTAAATACACGCCCTCTCCTGAGGCAGGTTTTGTGCCTGTACTTATGCCGCTCCTGTTACATGAGCTTAGAATCCAGACAGCTGGATTGCTCTGGGCTGCAGTTAACAGATGGCTCCTGCGATTTTAACCGGCTTCCTTCCTCTGTGCATGTGTCTGCTGCTGACACCTGGCTTTGCTGAGGCAGGCAAGCTGCTGGTAGTACCCATGGATGGGAGCCACTGGTTTACCATGCGTCCGGTCGTGGAGAAACTTGCCCACAAAGGGCATGAGGTGGTCTTAGTCATACCAGAGGTGAATTGGTACCTGGGAAGTTCATTCAATCTTACGGTAAAGACTTATTCCACGTCTTACACTCTGGAGAATTTGAATAGTGAGTTCCAGAAGTTCTCCGATTTTCACTGGAAAACTCAGCCACGAAGTTTACTTCATATGTTGCTGAATCCGTCCAACAAAGCTTTTGACTACCTTTTTTCACATTGTAAGAGTTTGTTTGAGGACACAAAATTAGTAAAATACTTAAAAGAGAGATCTTTTGATGCAGTGTTTCTAGATCCTTTTGATATGTGTGGCTTAATTGTAGCCAAATATCTTTCACTCCCATCCGTGGTCTTCACCAGGGGAGTCTTTTGCCATTATCTTGAAGAAAGCACTCAGTGTCCCATCGCTCTTTCTTACGTTCCTAGAGATTTCTCAGGGTTCTCTGATGTCATGACTTTCGGACAGAGACTGTGGAATCATATCCGGCACTTGGAGGAACGTTTATTTTGCCACTATTTTTTCAAAAATGTTTTAGAAATTGCCTCTGAGATTCTACAGACAACTGTCACGGCATCTGATCTCTTCAGCCAAATATCAATTTGGTTGTTACGACGTGACTTTGTTTTGAACTATCCCAGACCTGTGATGCCCAACATGGTCTTCATCGGTGGAATCAATTGCGCTGAGGCAAAGCCGTTGTCAAAGGTAAGTTACTTCTCCTTTAGCATATTAAGAATTAATCAGGCTTTGGACATTAAAAAAAAAAAGATTCCTGGGCTTCCCTGGTGGCGCAGCGGTTGAGAGTCCGCCTGCCGATGCAGGGGACGCGGGTTCGTGCCCCGGTCCGGGAAGATCCCACATGCCGCGGAGCGGCTGGGCCCGTGAGCCGTGGCTGCTGGGCCTGCGTGTCCGGAGCCTGTGCTCCACAGCGGGAGAGGCCACAACAGTGAGAGGCCCGCGTACCGCAAAAAAAAAAAAAAAAAAAAAAAAAGATTCCTTACTAAACTGTGATTTGTCATTTATATCCTTTGCATTTGTAATTTCTCTCCGTTGAACAAACTATTTTGTGCCAGTTCATTTAATTGTGCATCATCAAATTTTACAAAGCTGTCTTCTTTGATATGTATGTGTATACAATTGATGTAATTGTATATAACTTCCAGGCTGCATTTTTAAATCCTGTTTTGGGAAAAATACTGAAAAATACAGTAAGAAATGAAACTTCCCTTTTGTTAATCCAATGCCACCCGCTATAGGAAAATGCTTTTAGCCATTTTGTATGTATCTTTTCCAATTTTTCTTAAATTATTTAATATTATTTAATATAAGTGCATACATCTAATGTAAATTCTCACACCCACTTATTAAAATACAATCTAGTATCAGACTGGATATATTGTTCTTTACCTTGCTTTTTTTCACTTGCCAATAAATTGTGGACATCTACAGTCAGTACATACAAATCTGTCGCTCTTTTTAATGGTTGCATAAAATTCTTTACTTTGGATGTACCATACTTTATTCAACTAACCAATATTGATGGATATTGATAGCTTTTCCCATTTTTTCTTTTATAAGCGAGATTGTATTAACATTCTTCATTTCTTTACCTTCATATATGTCTATGTTTCTATGCTCTTATCTCTGTAAGCTAGAGTCCTTAGAAGTAGTGTTGCTGGGTCAAATAGCATGTACATACTATATTTTAATGAATTCAACAAATTGCTTTCAAAATATTGAACAACCTGACACTTTGGTCAAAAGTATACAAGAGCTCTGTTTTTCTCTACCCCCTCCACCTCCAGAAGTTGTCAAAGTTTAAAATTTTTAGCAAAATAATTCTGCATAGCTGCATCAATTTTTGTTTCCTATTTTCTTAGATATACTGGCCATTTGTATTTCCTCCTTTGTGAGTTATGTTTTCACATTCTCTAATCATTTTTATAGAACTTTCTTTTTATAGCTAATTATTATGTCTCTTGAGTATTAGCAGTATCAATACTTAGTTTTTTATATGTGCTGCAAATATTTTTTTCCTGGGCTGTCTTTCATCTTTCCTCATACGGGACTTTCATTTTTGGGTAGTCAAACTGGTTGACTTTTCCTTTAATGGTTTCTGGATTTCAGCTTGTTTAGATCTTTCCAAGTCTGACATATAGAATCATTTTTTTCCGTATTATGTCTTAATATTTTAATTCCACCAATGTTAATAGTTTTATTTCTTACAATAAGAACTTTGCATGGTATAAGGATCTAACTTCATTATTTTTCCTAAATGGGTAGTCCATTATCCCAACATCATTTAATAAAAAATCCTCCTTCATTCATTGAATTGAAATGCATCATTATCATATTTTAGATTCCCATATTTATTTGCATCTGCTTTTGTACTTCCAGTCTTTCTCCACTGATTTATTTATCTATTCATGTGCCACAGCCATATTTTGATTATAGTAGCTTTGTAGTAAGTTTTAATATCTGGTAGGGCATGCCCCATACTCATTATTCTTTTTTTTCCAAGTTTTCTTAGTGATTCTTATAATTTATTCTCCTTCACAAAATTGAAAATTGTTTTATCTAGTCCAAAATATAAAAATAAACCATTAGGATTCTGTTAATATGATGTAAAATATTTTTACTCATTTGAGAAAGGGAGATTGACTAGCTATTAGTATTAGGGAAAGGAGCCCCATTGTTAGGGTCAGTAATGGTGCGGATAGGGAGTCCGAAAAGAATATTAATGAGAAATTAAGGCTATTGTCATTGAATTGATTAAGGAGAAGTAAGCTTGTGAGACTAATTAGCAGACTATGGGTTGTGGAGTTAATTCAGATTGTGTTGCTTTTTGCTAGTCAAATTAGGGGTATGAGTATAATTGTGGGGATAATAAATTTTAGCGTTGGAGGAGGTTAAGGTTTCGTACGTAATCGGTGCCATAGGTATTTGATACTGTTACTAATCAGGGTAATCTGCGTGCTGCTTCGCAGGCTGCGAACACCAGCAGGATGATTGGTATTATGCTGGCTGAGGTCAAGTGTGAATTTAGGATTGTAAGGGTCGCCAGGATGAATAGGGATAATATTATGCCTTCTAGACATAGTAGTGAGGATACTAGGTGGACTAGATATATTAGTAATCCTATAAGGGGTATAGTGAAAGCTATAATAATATTTATACACACTAAAGACACTTGGTAATTATGAGTTTAGTCATAATCTAATGAGTCAAAATAATTTGTTTTGTTTTAAACTAAATACAGTTTAGTTCAGTCCACTCCAGTCCTTATTGAGCTCACTGTAGGCCAGACTAATTGCCAATAATGAGATTAAAAGTAAAACCATGGTGAGTATTGTTTTTAGATTACTTGTTTGAGTTGCTCAGGGGAGGGGCAGTAGGAGGGCAATTTCTAGGTGGAAAAGGAGGAATGTGATTGCTACTAGGAAAAATTTTATGGAAAAAGGCAGGCGGGCGAATCCTATAAGGTCAAATCCGCATTCATAAGGGCTTGTTTTCTCTGCGTACATGTTTAGCTGGGGGAGTCAGAAGGCGATGAGTACAAGCAATGAAGCCAGTGCAGTATGTGTTAATAGGGTCAGTACTAAGTTTTTTATTCTTTTTCGGGGTGTACCGAAACTAACTGATTACAAGTCAGTTGCGTTAATTAATACTATAAGAATTATGCGCCTCATCGATAGATAGATACGAAAAGGAAGAGTCATAAAACATCTACAGAATGTCAGTATCAAGCAGCGGCTTCAAAGCCAAAGTGGTGGTTGGATGTGAAGTGGAATTTTAATTGGTGCAGGAAACAAACAATAAGGAAGGTGGACACAGTGATTATGCACAGTCCGTGGAACCCTGTGGCCAGGAAGAAAGTTGACCCATATACCCCATCTGAGATCGTACATGGGGCTTTGTAATACTATGAAGCTTGTAGGGGTGTGAAATAGACACCAAGGGCAATTGTAATAAAGAGGGCTCGGAGTATGTGCTTGCGATTTCCTTCCATAAAGCTGTGGTGGGCCCAGGTGATAGACACCCAGAGACTAATAGCACAGAAGTGTTGAGAAGCGGCACCTCTAGGGGGTTTGGAGGGCGAATGCCTGTTGGCGCCCAGCACCCGCCTAATTCAGGGGTAGGGGCGAGGCTTGAGTGATAGAAGGCTCAAAAGAAGCCGGTAAAAAAGAGGACTTCTGAGACGATAAATAAGATTATTCCGTATCAAAGTCCCTTTTGGACGATTGGTGTGTGATGGCCCTGGAAGGTGCTTTCTCGAATAACATCTCGTCATCACTGATATATTGTTAGAGTGTTGGTTAGTAGGCCTAATATTAGTAGAATTATTGAGTTAAGTGGAATCACGTGATTAGGCCCGACGTTATGCGGAGGGTTGAAAGGGCTCCTGTAAGGGGTCAAGGACTGGGGTTTACTATGTGGTACGCATGGGTCTGGTGGGTCATTATGTGTTGTCATGCAGATATAGGCTTACTAAGAGGGTAAATACATAGGCTGGAATTATAGCAACAGCAAATTCGAGGATAGTGAGTAGGGAGAGAACAACGAATGTAATGAAAGCCGTGATGGTGTTGATGCTTATTAGCGCTAAGATTGGTCCTCCGATTAGATGTATTAATACATGACCTGCTGTAATATTGGCTGTTAATCGCACAGCTAGTGGACCGCCTGGATAAACAGGCTGATAGCTGGATAATCACTAGTGGGTGTGCCTTGTGCTAAGAAGTGGGCCAAAAATGCTTTTGTTTTGTTACGGAAACCTGTAATCACGGTGCCGGCTCATAGGGGAATGGCTGTTCCACATTTATTGAGAGCTGCAAGGTGGGTGTAAACGGGTGGGGTAGTAGTCCCAGAAGGTTGGTTGACCCAGTAAATAGAATGAGAGACATCTTTTTGCTATGCTTTTCCTATTCAGAATATAGTACTTCTCTTTACTTATTCAGATCTTGTTTTAAGTCTACCAATGAAAATTTGCATTTTTCTTTGTATGTCTTTTATTTTTTCTTATTAAAATTAATTCCTAGGCATTTTATTACCTTGGAAACTATTGTGAACAGAGTATATTTTCATTTCTATTTTGAAGTGGAAATTAAAGTATAGCTTTGCTTTTTGCACATTTATCTTGATCTAGCCATACTACTAATTACTCTTAGTAGTTTGTAAGTTTTTTTAGGTATACAATACCATCTGCAAATAATAACCTTCCATATTCATACCTCTTATTTTGTTTCACTGAAACATATACCTTCAAAACATCATTGAGTCATTAGTTCAATAACAATTATTCAATAGTTTATGAATAATGTTGAATAGTTGGTCCAGACAGTTTGAATTGGAGTTCAATCACTTGCAATTGAAAAGGTATTTTCAAATACAGGAGTAATATTCCTGGCAAATGCAGAGTCTCTAAATCCAGATGATATGCTTATCTCACCCTATCATTTTATTAGGGAAGTACTATTGATTTTTATCTATTGATCTGGCTCCTTGTAAGGCTCAGTATGTTTTATAATATAGTCATATTCTTTCACATATTGGGGGTCTTACTTTCCCCTTCGAACTAAGGAGAGGTTACAGATGGATTATGTACTCAGTGAATATATGTTATGGACACTCTGCTTATGTAACTCCTACTACTTAGAGCATGAATCAAGTCTGGCTAGGACAGCATTTTATAAGGGCCTCTGTTCACCTTGCCTTGCCCACTGGGGACCCCTGGATCCTCACATAGCTGAGGAAGTTTCACCCAGACTGGGTACACACACACACACACACAGATGATAATGTTGGATTTATTTAGCATGACTGAATGCAAGAAAATGAGAATCAAAATATTGGTTGGGCTGTAGAATGTACAGCCTTGTATAAAGCACCCCATTTTTATGAGGAAATTTTTTTGGAATAAAAATAATTAAGCACTTATCATCATACATGTGCTAAAAGTGAATTTAAGTGTTTTTGGAGCAGAGAACATATTATTTTGTTTGTGTAAATTCAAGATGTTATATCAGGCAAACTTTATGTAAAGGGCCAGAAAGTCAATGTTTTAGATTTTTCATGCCAATAAATACCCCAGCTCTGACACTTAGCAGTGACATCACCTTGGGTAAGAACCACTGTTTCTAAATAGTTTAAATAGGGATAAAATAGTAGCACCACACACAGCTCTTTTCCAGATCAGAAACGATAATGCATGTAGAGTGCCAGATGTGTGGCAAAGAATCAGTGACAGCTGTAACTGCCATAACTGCGTGGTGCTAGGTATTTCCCAGTACGATTATTTCCAACCTTCACAATATTAACAGTAACGATGAGATCAGGCTCTTTTCAAAACAACATGATCAGATGTCAATATTCTCCTCTTGTTGGGAGCCTCCTATGAATTATTTAACCCTCAGATGGATAGAGTCCCCTTAGGGGGAGTTTAGAAATTAAATATAACAAAAGCCAACATGGGTTGACATTGTTATTAGCCCCATTTTGCAGATAATGAAACTGAGGCACAGAGAGGTTGAGTGAGTTGCCCATGGTCACAGCTCTGGTAAGTGGGGAAGGCAGGATTCCAATGCAGACATTCTTTTTTTAAAAAAATTACAACATAATTCACCCTTTTAAAATATACAACCAATGGTCTTTAGTATATTCGAAGATATGAATAATCATCATCGTTGTCTAATTCTAGGTCACTTCCTCACTCCAAAAGGACACCCCATGTCCCTTGGCAGTCACTCCCCCTCTTCTCCAGCCCCTGGCAACCACTAATCTACTTTTTGTCTCTGTGGATTTGCCTGTTCCGGATACAGTAAGTCCCCTACATTCAAATGAGCTCCTTTTTGAGAGCGTATTCATAAGTCCAAATTGTTCATAAGTCCAACATAGTTAGCCTGGGTACCCAACTAACACAATCGGCTATATAGTACTGTACTGTAATAGGTTTATAATACTTTTCACACAAATAATACATAAAAAACAAACACAAAAAATAAAGAAAAAAATTTTAATCTTATATAGTACCTTGAAAGTACAGTAGTACAGTACAACAGCTGGCATACAGGGGTGGGCATCGAGTGAACAGGCAAGAAGAGTTACTGACTAGAGGAGGGAGAGGAGGTGGGAGATGGTAGAGCTGAAGGGTCGTCAGCAATAGGAGATGGAGGGCCAGATGCAATTTCACTCACTCACATCCTGGGTTTGAAATAAAGATACTGTACTACTGTACTTTATACAGTACTGTACAGTAAAGTACACAAAAGCACAACCACTTGTAGAGGATACATGCATGTGACAACATACGCCAGACACATGAACTAACTTACGTGACTGGACATGCAAACGCACGTTCTCATCTTTGAAAGTTCGCAACTTGAAGGTTCGTATGTAGGTTCTTCTGTATTTCAGAAGAATGGAATCGTACAATACATGGTTCTTTGTGACTGCCTTCTTTCATTTACTTTTCAGGGTTCATTCATTTTGTAGAATGGATTGGTATTTCCCTCCTTTTTATGGCTGAATAATATTCCTTTCTATGGGTATACATATCTATTCATCTGTTCATCAGGTGATGGACATTTGGGCTGTTTTCACTATTTTAGCTATTACGACTAATGCTGCTATGAACATTCATGTACAATGAGTCCAGACATAGAGCTTTCAGAGGCCAAGGGCCTAACCTTTCCCCTAACTGCCTACCTGTGCAGACTGGAAACTCTTGGGAAGCACCCTGCCTGTGACCTTTGCGGAAGTTATATGCAGTGAAATTTGCCCAGGGTGGGCTTGACTAACATCTCATGGTCTCTGATCTCTCAGTGGACATGACATTTGTTGGCTTTGTGGTGCTACAGAATAACATGCAGTTGGCTTTTTTTTGTTATTTAGCATAAAAAGTCCTTCATTGAACAGATATCTATTTAAAAAAAATTTTATTAGAGTAGTTGATTTACAATGTTGTGTTACTTTCTGCTGTACAGCAAAATGAATCAGTTATACATATACATATATCCACTCTTTTTTAGATTTCTTTCCAATATAGGTCATTACAGAGTCTTGGGTAGAGTCCCCTGTGCTATATAGTAGGTTTTTATTAGTTACCTATTTTATATACAGTGGAGTGGATATGTCAATCCCACTCTCCCAATTTATCCCTGCCCCTTTTCTCCCTCCCCGGTAACCATAAAATTGTTTTCTACATCTGTGACTATTTTTGTTTTATAAATAAGTTCATTTGTACCATTTTTTTAGATTCCACATATAAGCAATATCATATGATATTTGTCCTCCTCTGTCTGACTTCACTTAGTATGACAATGTCTAGGTCCATGCATGTTGCTGCAAATGGCATTATTTTGTTCTATTTTTATGGCTGAGTAATATTCCATTGTACATATGTACCATACCTTCTTTATCCATTCCTCTGTTGGTGAACATTAGGTTGCTTCCATGACCTGGCTATTGTAAATAATGCTGCAATGAACATTGGGGTGCATGTATCTTTTCGAATTATGGTTTTCTTCAGATATATGCCCAAGAGTGGGATTGCTGGATCATATGGTAGCTGTATTTTTAGTTTCTTAAGGAACCTCTATACTGTTCTCCATAGTGGCTGTTGCCACTTTACATTCCCACCAACAGTGTAGAAAGGGTTCCCTTTTCTCCACACCCTCTCCAGCATTTATTGTTTGTAGATTTTTTTTTCTACATCTTTATTGGAGTATAATTGCTTTACAATGGTGTGTTAGTTTCCGCTGTACAACAAAGTGAATCAGCTATATGTATACATATATCCCCATATCCCCTCCCTCTTGAGCCTCCCTCCCACCCTCCCTGTCCCACCCCTCTAGGTCGTCACAAAGCATCGAGCTGTCCTATGCAGCAGCTTCCCGCTAGCCATCCATTTTACATTTGGTAGTGTATACATGTCAGTGCTACTCTCTCACTTCATCCCAGCTTCCCCTTCCCCCACTGTGTCCTCAAGTTCCTTCTCTATGTCTGCATCTTTATTCCTGCCCTGCCACTAGGTTCATCAGTACCGTGTTTTAGATTCCATATACATGTGTTACCATACGGTATTTGTTTTTCTCTTTCTGACTTACTTCACTCTGTATGACAGACTCTAGGTCCATCCACTTCACTACAAATAACTCAATTTCATTTCTTTTCATGGCTGAGTAATATTCCATTGTATATATGTGCCACATCTTCTTTATCCATTCATCTGTCAATGGACACTTAGTTTGCTTCCATGTCCTGGCTATTGTAAATAGAGCTGCAGTGAACATTGGTGTACATGACTCTTTTTGAATTATGGTTTTCTCAGGGTATATGCCCAGTAGGGGTATTGCTGGGTCATATGGTAGCTCTATTTTTAGTTTTTTATGCAACCTCCATACTATTCTCCATAGTGGCTGTATCAGTTTACGTTCCCACCAACAGTGCAAGAGGGTTCCCTTTTCTCCACACCCTCTCCAGCATTTATTGTTTGTATATTTTTTGATGATGGCCATTCTGACCGGTGTGAGGTGAATTAAATTAATTAATTAATTATTTTTAAAAATTTATTTATTTTGTTTATTTATTTTTGGCTGTGTTGGGTCTTCGTTGCTGCATGCGGGCTTTCTCTAGTTGTGGTAAGCAAGGGCTACTCTTCGTTACGGTGCACGGGCTTCTCATTGCGGTGGCTTCTCTTGTTGTGGAGCATGGGCTCTAGGCGCACGGCCTTCAGTAGTTGTGGCACGTGGGCTCACTAGTTGTGGCTCACGGGCTCCAGAGCACAGGTCCAGCAGTTGTGGTGCACGGGCTTAGTTGCTCTGCGGCATGTGGGATCTTCTGGGATCAGGGATCGAACCCGTGTTCCCTGCATTGGCAGGCGGATTCTCAACCACTGAGCCACCAGGGAAGCTCGAGGTGAATTTTAGATGTCAATAAGTATTAAAAATTTACTCCCCTCCAGCAATGTATAAGTATACCCTTTTCTTCAAATTCTTGCTCACACTTATCTTCAGACTTTAGGTTTTTGCCAGTCCAATAGGTGAAAAATATCTCAAGGTTATCTTAATTTGCATTTCCCTCATTAACTGTTTATCTTTTTTTAAAAAATTAAGTTGTTTGACCAGTGAAGAAGAGAGCTGGAGCTGACCTCCCTCAATGAATATAACTGATGCAACCTCTGATTATATTAGCTCTTTGGGTAACCCCACCATATTCTTGACTCAGTGAATTTGTTGGAAGGCTTTTCGTTGCTTGCAATTTTATTGGCTCAAATACTGGGAAAAATCTCAGGGTATACTGATGACACCAGGACCCATTTTTCACCTTTAATTCTTGTATCTGCTTCTGATGATATCCTTCTGGGTGTCATGATACCCAAGCACCTGGGGCTCTAGCCGGAGTCCTTTTCCCAGGATTCCTAGTAAAGTTCTTCTGCCTCACTGGGTCTCATTAAGTGGCACGTCCATCTCTGCACGAATCACTGTGGCCGAAGGGATGAGATGTGCTAATCGGTTGAGGCCTAGGTCACATGTTCTATCCCAGAGCAGCTCACGTGGAGCCTCACCTGAAGTCCAGGGGAGGTCTCTGGGATGAGTCACTTCCTAATGACTTTCCACACTGGACAAATGAAAGATGTTTACAATTTAGATGTCAGGTGTTTCATTGCTAGTTTATCTTATAAATCTATTATCATATAGATTTCTCTGTGTCCTAATCTGAGTTTATTTTAGGAAAATGTGGGTAGGTACTAAATAGAAATATCCCCAGGAAAGGATGATGTGTCAGCTTTTAAGGCAATCATTTTGGGGCTTATAAGCGTTTTGTATTTGAAGTCTTTGATCTTTGTTCTCTTTTAGGTATTTTTTTCCCTATTGTGATACTCGTAGATATTTTTAAATTTAAACTTGAAATTTAAAAAATTCCCCAGCAAGTGAAAGAAATGCTATTAGCTATGCGTATTTTTCTTTCTCTATCTTTTTTTTTTTAAGGGCAGCCGTCTCCTTTTTAAATTATTATTATTTATTATTATTTGGCTGCACCACGTGGCATGTGGGATCTTATTTCCCTGACCAGGGGTCAAACCCAAGCCCCCTGCAGTGGAAGCGCAGTCTTTTAACCACTGGACCTCCGGGAAGTCCGGTATTTTTCTATTAATGTTTCTTAGAATATATAGGTCTTTCCATGGTAGATTTTGGTCTTTATCAGTTCTGGAAAGTTTTATTCTTTTGCCATTGCATTGTATATTTTCAATTTATCCTATTTTTAAAACAATTAATGCTATTGAGGTATTATTTACATATAATAAAAGGCACCATTTTAACTGTACATTTCTGAGTTATAATTTTATATACCCATGTAACTGTCACCACAGTCAACATATGGGACACTTCCATCACTCCAGTAACTGGCCTTGTGTTCTATCCCAGTCAACCAACACTTTCCCTAGACCTTAGGCAACCACTGATCTGGTATCTGTCACTGAGATTAGAATAATCTTTAATAGAGTTTCATCTGAATGGAATTATACAAATATGAATGGAAAAAAGCTGCTATGAATATTTGACTACGTGTGTTTATGTGAGTAAATCGTTTTGTATTTCTTGGGTAAATACTTAGAAGCAGGATTGCTGGGTCGTATGGTAGGTGTATGTAAACTTTATAAGGAACAGCCAAACTGCTTTTTAAAGTAATTGTACTAAAAAATAAAAATAAAGTAATTGTACTATTTTACATTCCTGCCTCTGCATTCTTGCTGACACTTGCTATTATCAGTTTTTTATATCTTAACCACTCTTGTGGCTGCGTAGTAGAATTTCATTGTGACTTTAATTTTCATTTCTTTCTTTCTTTCCTTCCTTCCTTCTTTTTTGGTCACACCATGCGGCTTGTGGTATCTCAGTTCCCGGACCAGGGATTGAACCTGGGCCACAGCAGTGAAAGCGCTGAATCCTAACCACTAGGCCACCAAGGGACTCCCTAATTTGCATTTCTTTATGACTGCTGCTGATGAACGTCTTTTCATGTGCTTACTGATCACATGCATATCTTTAAAAAGAAAAGTGTCCCTTCAAATCTTCTGCTCATTTTTATTGGGGTAGTTGCCTTCTTATTTTTGAGCTGTAAGAGTTCTTTATATGCTCTGGATACAAGTCCTTTGTCAGATACATGTTTTGCTGATGTTTTCTCCTGGTGTGTGGTTTATATAATATTTTTAAAATAATGTCTTTCAAAGAGCACACGTTTTAAATTTTGATAAAATCCGACTAATCAATTTTTTAATAGTTTGTACTTTTTGTGTCCTAAGAAATCTTTGCCTACCCTAAGGTATGAAGATTTGGTCCTATGTTTTCTTCAAAACGTTTAAATAGTTTTAGTTTCTCTGTTTAGGTTTATGGGAGTGGCAGTGGGGAATACCATCTCTCAGGGGTCAGGCTCGAGAGATGTCGTTTTCTATTTCTGGCCTTTTTTGGGGTGACCTCACCCACACCCCTGGCTTCAATCACCACCATATCCTGATGGTTCCAAGTCCATCTGTGCAATCCAGGCCCCTCCTCTGCTCCAGATCCGTGAAGCCAACTAGCTTGGACATAACCTCCTGGTGTTTCACAGGCACAAGGAACACAGGCTCCTCCCTCCCCACAGCTCTGCTTCTTCCCAGGGCCCGCATCTCTGTGAAGGTACCACCATCCTCCCAGGGGTCCAGCTTTCCCCAGGGGCTCCAAGTACAAGAAGTGCAAGTAGGGATCAGATGACACCAACGTCTAAGTAAAATGCCACTGCATTAATGTAGAATGGGAGAGAGCCCTTAATGGGACAAGAACAGTCTCACTCCTCTGCAGGTGTGTTCCTGCCCTCACCCCAATACTCACAGATATTTTAATTGGTTTGGGGGAATAGCTCAGGGGCTGAAATATTTCACCCATAGCTAAGAACCCCTTTCTATTGCCCAGTCTACGCACAACGTCCAGATCCAGACCATCCTCCCCTGGGCAGTGTGGGATGCCCTCTGCGGCCCTGTCCCTGCCTTCTCTGGACCCGTCCTTCCTGCGCTGTCCTCTGTGAGTGCCCCCTAGCAGATGCTTCCTCTGCTGCCTCTCACATCTGTTCTGTCTCCAGTGCTTCTGTAACCTTGATTCAGCCCCTCACCTCACACAAACAGCCTCTGAATATGACACCTGGGGTCCAGGTTGACCCCTCTGAACTATTCCCTACTTCTTTGCAAAAGGGACTTTTAAAAAACACAAACTTGGCCAGGCCACAACAACTTTAGTTGTTGCCCGGGACTTCGGGATGAATCTCAAGCCCCCAGCTTGTGGTCCCCAGTTATAGGTTGAATTGTGGCCCCCTCGAAAAAGATACGTTGTAATCCTAACCCTTAGCACCTCAGAATACGAGCTTATTTGGACACTGTGTTTACAGAGGTAGTCGGGTTAATGAGGTCATTTGGGTTGACCCCAATCCCATATGACCAGTGTCCTTATGAAAAGAGATTTAGCCACAGAGACAGACATGCACAGAAGGAAGATAATGTAAAGACACCCGAGGGAAGACGGGAAGAGTGATGCCCCTATAAGCCAAGAAGACAAGGTTGCAGGCAAATACCAGAAGCTGGAAGAGGCGAGGAAAGGTTCTCCTTCAGAGCCTTCAGAGGGAGCGTGGCCTTGCTGACACCTTGATTTGGACCGTGCCCTCAGAATGTGAGACAATAAATTTCTGCTGTTCTAAGTCACCCAGTTTTGGGCACTTCGTTACAGCAGCCCTAGAGGTGAATACAGCCCTCTCCGTTTTCAGCCTCCTGCTTCCCGCGCTTGTATGCTTCGTGAGTTTCCCAAGGTGTACAGTCCTCTTACTGTTAGGAATGCTTCCTGCCATGTCCATGCCTCTGTGCAGGTGGGGCCCATCAAAGCACCAAATATGACTTGCCCTCTTGCAAAAAGCCATAAAAATTGGTGTTGGGAAAGGCAGCCTCATGCACGCAGTGTTTTGGCCCTCACTTGGCGGCATAAGAATGGGCCCTGGCTTAGAACTCTTCCTTACCAAGAGCCTATGCCGGGCTTATCACCTTGTGCGGGAGTGTCTTTCCCTGTTTCAGTTTAGTGACTGCCCTTTTGTCTTTGTTTGAAGTGTGTGCATCTTATGGCACTTGGCCAACTCTACTGTTATATCTGTCCTCCTCGGAGAGGGGATGGAGTCTTTCCACTGCGGCACAGGGGGGATGCATGTAGGCAAATTGCCTTGCATCAGGCATCATGGGAGACGGACTGGCCATGGCAGACTGATGCCCAGTGTTGGAGCTGAACTTGCTCTGTATCTTCTCTGCATAAGTAAAGTGTTGTCCCATCCAGTGCGTGACTGCACCGTGTTCTTCTTGGCGACTCAGATACCGACATGCAGTGGGCAGAGGTGTTTGTACTTCTATTCCTGGTGGCTGGCATAGTGATGATCTTTGCTATTCTCCATGTAGTTGGTGTCCTGCTCTGGGATTGGTGACCAGTGCCCGGTAATCTGCTTGACAGATATGATAGGATATAAGCTGGGAGTAGAGGTCAGAAACTGAGCCTTGGGGGAAAACCTGCAGTTATGTGGCTGGGACAGAAAAAGAGAGCATAGATGTGGCTGTTGGAGGGGAAATAAGAGAATCAGGACCATGGACGCACAGCTTCCAAGGATGATGCAGGGTTGCCAAGGAAACACACCACAGCTTGGTGGAGACATTAGGGGCTTGTCAAGTCCACTGCCCCAGGGTGATGCCGGCTCCCTGGGGGTGATGGGCTGACTGACGTGCTGGCTACTTTCTGGCCACATGGGCACAAGTGGGTTGTGGATAGTCTCCCTGTTGAGAGGTAGGAGCTGGTGCATCGGGCAAGGGCAGAGTTGGAGAGGTGGGTGCTATCATGAGCGGGGAAACTCTCCTCTGGCTCTTGGCCACCCTGGGGCTCCCATGCCATCTGCTGTCTCCTTCATCCCTTTCAACCTCCACTGCTTTGGCTTGCTCTCCAGTGCCTGCAGATAGCCTTTCAAAAAGAAGTATTTCCCGGGAATTCCCTGGTGGTCCAATGGTTAGGACCTGGAGCTCCCACTGCTGGGGCAGAGTTTGATCCCCAGTCAATCCCACAAGCCGTGTGGCAGGGGCAAAAAAAAAAATTTCCCAAGGGATTATAATCATTATGTGTGGGAGCATTGGACTGATAGGAGCTACTCCTACCGGAAGCCAGAAATGCTTCTAGGTGAATTTAAAAATATATATTTTTTTGGTCATATTACAAATCCCAGGGAGATTTTGCTTGGCCTGCCATTACATCTACAGCTTAAATGGGGGCAAAATCAAGAGTGTTGCAATGTTAAATCTTCCCACGCAGGATGTTGTATGCCTCTTCATTTAT
Source organism: Pseudorca crassidens (assembly GCF_039906515.1). Lineage (NCBI taxonomy): Eukaryota > Metazoa > Chordata > Mammalia > Artiodactyla > Delphinidae > Pseudorca > Pseudorca crassidens. The sequence goes on along the minus strand of NC_090301.1, from coordinate 6,681,335 downwards.
TTTATTCTAGTCTAGATTGATATCTCTACCTGGAGCAGAGAAAACACCACCACCCTTTCCAATCCCCGAAGTGCACTGTGTATCCTTACTTGGCTTATAGCATCTGTATTAGGTTGAGTGGCAAAGCACGGCAGCTGATCACAGTGAGGAAAGCCAGAATGTTGCCCTGGATACTCACTGACAGGTGTCCATTGCAGTTAGAGCCAGACCAGTAACAGGGGCTACTGAGTTCTTAGCAAATGAAGGGGATACAACTCTCCTAACTTGCTGCTTCTGCCACCAGATAGGGTGTCGCTAGATTCCCTGGTGGCTGTAAACCCAAACAGCAGCTTCTCTTGCTAACAACACTGACAGCAGCTGCAGCAGCAAAAACAGACTTGAAGTCCCACCCTCCCGGCGGCCCTGCTCCCTTCCCTAGCATATCCTTATACCCTGAAAGTATCACGTGAGCAGCCTTGATCCTACACTCTCAAGAAATTCTGCATGGCTGTTTGTGGAAATGAATGGGGGACAGAAACGATGGGATTTAACCTGGGAGTAGAGGACAGAAACTGAGCCTTGGGGAAAACATGCAGTTATGTGGCTGGGACGGAAAGAGGATCCAGAAAGAGAGAGCATAGATGTTGCTGTTGGAGGGGAAATAAGAGAAGCAGGACCCTGGACTCACAGCCTCCAAGGATGGTTAAAGCAAACGCTCCCTGCACAGTGGCAGCTGGTATGACACAGGAGGCGTCTTGGTGTGCAACGTGTTGCTCAGTGGTGGATCCCTAATGGGGGTAACTTTCTCCGAAAGGGAAGCCTCAGCCTGGCCGGTCCTGCGGCCTGGGACAGGATATCGCTATGGCAGAAGCCATGGGTGCAGAAGAGCGTGCTCAGTGAGAGAGAGAGAGCTGGGCAGCCCAAGGAGCCCTCCCGCACCATCCCCAGGGCGGACGGGACACGGAGATGTCCGTATCTTGCTGAGCACGTGTGGGCATCAGTCTCTGTAGCAGGGCCGGACTCATGGGCCCCACCTCAGAAGGTCCCACAGATTATGGAGCCCCTCTGTTCTGGAGGAATGTGTCCTCATCAGGACTTAGGACTGTAAATGACCTTGGAGCAGAATCTGAACATAAACTATAAGTTGTAACAAAGGCCCAGATTAATGTACACCCCAGTCCCTAAACAGAGTAGCAGAAGACTGGAGCCCGCAGCATCAGAAGAGGAATTCAGAGAGCCTGCTCCGAGGCCAGGGGACGGCGCTCTCTGACTCCACTCTGTCATTGCTAAGGGTTGCCTTGTCCATTGACGCCTTAGATAACGGCAACCCTTATTCCATGAGGTAGACACAGAATTCTCAACCAACGCTTCTGCTGTCCTTCCTCCGGAATCCCTCCAGATATTTCCATAGCTGACAGCCACTTGAATAGACTCTGCCCTGAACGTTGCAAGAGGTGTCCCCATGTGGAACGGGAACAAAACGGACAGCCGGCATCCCCTCCCCGCTGAGAGAAAGCCGTCTTGGCAATGTTATATATTTTCCTGGATGTGCTCTGTGTTCACCCATGATTGGGGGAAAGAGTTGAAAGAGTTATCAAATAAGGTCACATCCAGCAGAGAGGTTCTGGCTGGGACTAGGGCATAGGTGACCCCGCAGAGCTCAGTCACAGCCCCATAGAACATGGTTAACAGAGAAATAGGAGGTGATCGAAGGGAATGCGCAGGCACAGCCTTGCTTTGGGCATTGGATGAAAAACAAGAGAGTGAACTAGAATGCTCCCCAGAGGGAGCAGCAGAGTCAGATGAGTTTTTCCAAGATAAGGGGGAGTGGTCTTTCCCTAGGTGAAAGCAGAGGTTATGAAACACGGGGATAGACTTATTCTGTAATGATTAATGTAATGAGGGAGCACTGCCTTCCAATTACATGCCATTTTGCTTAAGAGGCCTGATGATAAGATAAAGAAAACAAATGGCAGGCGGCACAGCCTGAACGGAAAGTCAGCTGCTTTGGGCTTCTGCAGAGATGTCCCTGGGGCTGCAGCTTCCCTGGCAGTTGCTCCCTGGCCTCTTGCTCTGCCTGTGCGTCGGGCGACGGGCCGAGGCTGGGAAGGTGCTGGTGGTCCCCATGGAGGGCAGCCACTGGCTCAGCATGCGGGAGGCCGTGCGGGAGCTCCATGCCAGAGGTCACGAAGCAGTGGTCCTTTCTCCCGAAGTGAATATGCACATCAAGGCAGAGGACTTTTTCACCATGAGAACCTATGCTGTCCCATACACCCAGGATGAATTTGATTACATCATGACAGGCAAAACTCATCTGTTTTTTGAAAGAATACATTTTCTAACACTGTTTTTGGAAACTATGGCCTCTTTGAAAAATGTGTCTTTGGTCTTTCAAAGGTCTTGTGAGGAACTATTGTATAACAGGGACCTGATCAGGCACCTGAATGCCAGTTCCTTTGATGTGGTTTTAACGGACCCCGTTTACCCCTGCGGAGCGGTGCTGGCTAAGTACCTGTCGATTCCAGCTGTGTTTTTTTTGCGTGCCATTCCATGTAACTTAGATACTGAGGGCACAGCGTGCCCAAAGCCTTTTTCGTATGTTCCTAGTTTACTAACAATGAATTCAGACCACATGACATTCTTCCAAAGGGTCAAGAACCTGCTCTACCCTTTGAGCTTCGAGTACATTTGCCAATTTTCTTTTACTCCTTATGCACGTAGGGCCTCTGAGCTTCTTCACAGAGAGGTGTCGCTGGTGGAAATTTTTGACTCTGCATCCATTTGGCTGTTCAGAGGAGACTTTGTGATGGACTACCCCCGGCCAATCATGCCCAACATGGTCTTCATTGGGGGTATCAACTGTGCCAACAGGAAACCATTATCTCGGGTCTGTATTGGTGCTTTTATTCAATCAATGTTCCAAGTGGAGCCTATTGTTTTAAAAAACAACTTACTTCCAGGTGCTTATTTATCTACTGATCTTTTTAAAGATTTCCACTGGGCTTCCCTGGTGGCGCAGTGATCGAGAGTCCGCCTGACGATGCGGGGGACGCGGGTTCGTGCCCCAGTCCGGGAAGATCCCACGTGCCGCGGAGCGCCTGGGCCCGTGAGCCATGGCCGCTGAGCCTGCGCGTCCGGAGCCTGTGCTCCGCAATGGGAGAGGCCACAACGGTGAGAGGCCCGCAAAAAAAAAAAAAAAAAAAAAGATTTCCACCTCTCATTCTCCTTCTAACAGTCTTTGGTGAGATAAATTGTTAAAGTGCCTCCAGTAGTGCAGTAAAGGTTTGCGATGGTCTTTGAGAGGAATGAGAGGAAGGGGTGAGGGTCCATAATAGGATTGACAAGCAATGGTGTGATTCAACCGTGATCACCCTTTAGTAAAGGCATGTTCGTAACAGTTGTGCAATTTTCTCCAGCTGAGTAGGAGCAGAGAACTTGAGCTGTGAATCCATCCATCAGGGGTTTTTGCTTGAGGGTGTTCAAGAAGGATGAAAGAACTGGCAAATTACATTTGTTTAAAAATTTTTTTTAAACACTTCTTTTTTTTTTACAAGCCTGGCTTTGTTTGTTGTTGTTGTTGTTGTTTAACTTAATTAATTAATTTGTTTATTTTTGGCTGCATTGGGTCTTTGTTGCTGCACACGGGCTTTCTCTAGTTGCGGCAAGTGGGGGCTACTCCTCGTTGCGGTGCGCGGGCTTCTCATTGTGGTGGCTTCTCTTGTTGCGGAGCACAGGCTCTAGGTGCGTGGGTTTCAGTAGTTGTGGCACACGGGCTCAGTAGTTGTGGCTCGCGGGCTCTAGAGCGCAGGCTCAGTAGTTGTGGTGCATGGGCTTGGTTGCTCCGTGGCATATGGGATCTTCCCAGACCAGGGCTCGAACCCGTGTCCCCTGCACTGGCAGGCGGATTCTTAACCACTGCTCCACCAGGGAAGTCCCAATTACATTGGTTGACCTGATAGTTCTTAGTGGTTTTGTCTTGGAATGGACGGAGGTGTGGTCACAGGAGACCTAAACACCAAAAGGAAGCAGAAGTTTCAGAGAGGTCGAAAAATTAAGTGGAAGTGAGACAATGCCAGAGAGAGAAGTTGGGGTCTCTGTGATCAGAGAAAGAAATAATTGAGTCCAACTTTTCAGAGATGGAGCTGTGCTGATGAGAAGTCTTCTGACCAGGAGTTGGTGTCTGGAGTAAAATGTGGGGATGAACCAGAGTTTGATGGCATGTCAGATAGGTCTTCTGCTTGGGACACTGAGGGCATCAAAGGATAGTGGCAGGGGCTAGAGAGGAGATAAAACTGAGCCTATAAACTCAGTGAAGGTGGGGACAGTGATGCTGAGAAATGAGTCTCAAAGAGGAAGGGTTTGTTAGGAGGGGCTGACCACATCACCAAACCTACCCCGGCCCAAGCCACCCCACCCCAAGTTTCCATGACAGGAACTACTGCTTTCCTCATCCTTTCAGAGTCTTCTTAGGTTAAACCTGAATATTTGAGTTTAATTGAAATAGGACTCTTGGGGGCCAGATTTGTTCCTTAATCCACTGAGTTAGCCATCCTTTTTGCCCTTTTATGTAATAGTCACTGAATTTATATTAACTTCCGTGACTTTAGATCTCTTATAGTTTTTGTATTCTTACTTTTGTATCTCTTTTTATTAATGTAGTATATGTTATTGCACAGGACTCTAACTTCATTTTTCTTTTTTGCTCACACCATAAAGGATCTATTCTACTGGTTTTTTCTTCCTATATGCAATGCATTTGACCAGTTATAAAATATGTATGTATATATTAGATTTGTAAAAAGGGAAAGTAGGGAGGCATTTTAAAAAACAATTGCCGCTCTTTTCTTTTTACTTTTTCTGTGTGAATATATTCTCTGGAGTAGACTGCATTGGTTCAAATCCTCACTACCATTTTATAGCTGAATGACCTTGGGTGGGTGACCTAACCATTCTGACCTTAATACTGTCACAGAGAGCACACAAATGTTATCTATTATCATTATTTAAAAGGTGCCAAGCAAGCCAAGGTATGTCATCTGGCGGCACGTAGATATGTTTGTGCCAGTTTATTTGGTACATGAAAGATCATCTACACTGAAATTCTCAAGTTTTGTACATTGTAAGCACAGCATTATCTTTTTTGTTCCACTAGCTTTTGTTTTACTTTGAGATTTTGTCATTCTTATTTATTTGGCTTGGTTTACCCTTAGATGTGACTCCTTTAAATGTTTATGGAAATTCTTCTCAAAATATGAAAGACTAAAGTCTAAAGTTTTAATATTTTTGTTCCTTTTCTTCTTAAAGTTTATGATGGGTTGAATTATATTATTGGTCTTCTCAAAGAAATAACTTTTGGATTTGCTTATTCTTTTTACTATTTTTGTTTTCTATTTCATTAATCGCAGCTTATTGTTTTTATTAATGCTATCATCCTTGTATCCCTTGATTTATGTTATAGCTGTTTTTCTCATTTCCTTAGGTAAGCATTAAGTTCCTTTATGTTTTCTTAATAATGAAGAATTGAAGGTCATACATAAAACGTTTTCTTGAATCCTTAGATTTTGGTATAAATTGCTCTCATTTTCTTTCTCTTAAATTTACATTATTGATTTCCTCTTTGAGTCCGTGGCTATCTATTTTTTTTAACAAGGCTGTTTCTTAATTCCCATATAGTTAAGATGTTTTGTAGCCATCATTCTCTTATTTTTCTCTAATGATTTTGAATTATAATCAGAGAATGTTTCTTGTGGGGTCACTGCTTTAAAAAATTTCTTAATAGGTTTTCTTTATGGTCTAGTACAGAATTATCCAATAGAAATATACTGCAAGCCACATATGTAATTAAAGGCTTTTTAGTAGACATATTAAAAAAAGCAAAATGAGTGTTAAAATTAATTTTAGTAATATATTTTATTGAATCAAATATATCAAAAACATGATCCATTAAACATATACTCAATATAAAAATTTTTTCAGGTACTCATTTGCCATTGTTTCTTCCAGTTTTATTGAGATATAATTGACATGCAGCACTGTATAAGCTTAAGGTGGACAGCATAGTGATTGACTTACCTAGATCATGAGACGCTTACCACAGTAAGTTTAGTGATCACCCATCATCGCATATGGATACAAAATTAAAGGAACAGAAAATTTTTTTTTCCTTAGGATGAGAACTCTTAGAATTTACTCTCAGCGACTTTCATAGATAACATAGAGCAGTGCTAATTATCTTTACCATGTTGTACATTACATCCCTAGCACTTATTTCTCTTACAACTGGAAGTTTGTACCCTTTGACCGCCTTCATCCAATTCCCCCTCCCCCCATTCCACGCTTCTGGTGGCCACAAATTGAATTTCTATTTCTATAAGCTTGTTTGTTTGTTTTTGAAGTATAATTGACCTACAGCACTATGTTAGCTCCTATCACACTACATAGTGATTCAGTACTTCCATACACTTCAAAATAATCACTACAGTAAATCAGGCTATGATATTCACCGTAGAAAGATATTACGTAACTGTTGACAGTATTTCTCACACTCTAATTTCTTACCTGTAACATATATTTTGCAACTGAAGTTTGTATCTTAATCCCTCCCACCCATTTCTCTTCTTTCCCTACTCCTCTCCACTCTATCAACTACCTGTTTGTTCTCTGTATCTATGAGTCTGTTTCTGTTTTTTTTTTTTAAACATCTTTATTGGAGTATAATTGCTTTACAATGGTGTGTTAGTTTCTGCTTTACAACAAAATGAATCAGTTATATATATACACATATGTTCCCATATCTCTTCCCTCTTGCGTCTCCCTCCCTCCCACCCTCCCTATCCCACCCCTCTAGGTGGTCACAAAGCACCAAGCTGATCTCCCTGTGCTATGCGGTTGCTTCCCACTAGCTATCTACCTTACGTTTGGTGGTGTATATATGTCCATGCCTCTCTCTCACTTTGTCACAGCTTACCCTTCCCCCTCCCCATATCCTCAAGTACATTCTCTAGTAGGTCTGTGTCTTTATTCCTGTTTTACCCCTAGGTTCTTCATGACATTTTTTTTTCTTAAATTCCATATATATGTGTTAGCATACGGAATTTGTCTCTCTCTTTCTGACTTACTTCACTCTGTATGACAGACTCTAGGTCTATCCACCTCATTACAAATAGCTCAATTTCGTTTCTTTTTATGGCTGAGTAATATTCCATTGTATATATGGGCCACATCTTCTTTATCCATTCATCTGATGATGGACACTTAGGTTGTTTCCATCTCCTGGCTATTGTAAACAGAGCTGCAATGAACATTATGGTACATGACTTTTTTTTTTTTTTTTTTGCTGTACGCGGGCCTCTCACCATTGTGGCCTCTCCCGTTGGGGAGCACAGGCTCTGGAGGCACAGGCTCAGCGGCCATGGCTCACGGGCCCAGCCGCTCCGTGGCATATGGGATCTTCCCGGACCAGTGCACGAACCTGTGTCCCCTGCATCGGCAGGCGAACTCTCAACCACTGCGCCACCAGGGAAGACCCATGACTCTTTTTGAATTATGGTTTTCTCAGGGTATATGCCCAGTAGTGGGGTTGCTGGGTCATATGGTAGTTCTATTTTTAGTTTTTTAAGGAACCTCCATACTGTTCTCCACAGTGGCTGTATCAATTTACATTCCCACCAACAGTGCAAGAGGGTTCCCTTTACTACACATCCTCTCCAGCATTTATTGTTTCTAGATTTTTTGATGATGGCCATTCTGACTGGTGTGAGATGATATCTCATTGTAGTTTTGATTTGCATTTCTCTAATGATTAGTGATGTCGAGCATTCTTTCATGTGTTTGTTGGCAGTCTGTATATCTTCTTTGGAGAAATGTCTATTTAGGTCTTCTGCCCATTTTTGGATTGGGTTGTTTGTTTTTTTGTTATTAAGCTGCATGAGCTTATATTTTAATATTTTATATTTTATTTATATTTTATATTTAATATTTTCTCCCACTCTGAGTGTTGTCTTTTGGTCTTGTATATGGTTTCTTTTGCTGTGCAAAAGCTTTGAAGTTTCATTAGGTCCCATTTGTTTATTTTTGTTTTTATTTCCATTTCTCTAGGACGTGGGTCAAAAAGGATCTTGCTGTGATTGATTAATCATAGAGTGTCCTGCCTATGTTTTCCTCTAAGAGTTTGATAGTTTCTGGCCTTACATTTAGGTCTTTAATCCATTTTGAGCTTATTTTTGTGTATGGTGTTAGGGAGTGATCTAATCTCATACTTTTACATGTACCTGTCCAGTTTTCCCAGCACCACTTATTGAAGAGGCTGTCCTTTTTCCACTGTATATTCCTGCCTCCTTTATCAAAGATAAGGTGACCATATGTGCGTGGGTTTATCTCTGGGCTTTCTATCCTGTTCTATTGATCTATATTTCTGTTTTTGTGCCAGTACCATACCGTCTTGATTACTGTAGCTTTGTAGTATAGTCTGAAGTCAGGGAGCCTGATTCCTCCAGCTCCATTTTTCGTTCTCAAGATTTCCTTGGCTATTCGGGGTCTTTTGTGTTTCCATACAAATTGTGAAATTTTTTGTTCTAGTTCTGTGAAAAATGCCAGTGGTAGTTTCATAGGGATTGCATTGAATCTGTAGATTGCTTTGGGTAGTAGAGTCATTTTCACAATGTTGATTCTTCCAATCCAAGAACATGGTATATCTCTCCATCTATTTGTATCATCTTTAATTTCTTTCATCAGTGTCTTATAATTTTCTGCATACAGGTCTTTTGTCTCCTTAGGTAGGTTTATTCCTAGATATTTTATTCTTTTTGTTGCAATGGTAAATGGGAGTGTTTTCTTGATTTCACTTTCAGATTTTTCATCATTAGTGTATAGGAATGCCAGAGATTTCTGTGCATTAATTTTGTATCCTGCCACTTTACCAAATTCATTGATTAGCTCTAGTAGTTTTCTGGTAGCATCTTTAGGATTCTCTATGTATAGTATCATGTCATCTGCAAACAGTGACAGCTTTACTTCCTCTTTTGCAATTTGGATTCCTTTTATTTCCTTTTCTTCTCTGATTGCTGTGGCTAAAACTTCCAAAACTATGTTGAATAAGAGTGGTGAGAGTGGGCAACCTTGTCTTGTTCCTGATCTTAGTGGAAATGCTTTCAGTTTTTCACCATTGAGGACGATGTTGGCTGTGGGTCTGTCATATATGGCCTTTATTATGTTGAGGAAAGTTCCCTCTATGCCTGCTTTCTGCAGGGTTTTTATCATAAATGGGTGTTGAATTTTGTCGAAAGCTTTCTCTGCATCTATTGAGATGATCATATGGTTTTTCTCCTTCAATTTGTTAATATGGTGTATCATGTTGATTGATTTGCATATATTGAAGAATCCTTGCATTCCTGGAATAAACCCCACTTGATCATGGTGTATGATCCGTTTAATGTGCTGTTGGATTCTGTTTACTAGTATTTTGTTGAAGATTTTTGCATCTATTTTCATCAGTGATATTGGCCTGTAGTTTTCTGTCTTTGTGACATCCTTGTCTGGTTTTGGTATCAGGGTGATGGTGGCCTCGTTTGGGAGTGTTCCTCCCTCTGCTATATTTTGGAAGAGTTTGAGAAGGATAGGTGTAACTCTTCTCTAAATGTTTGATAGAATTTGCCTGTGAAGCCATCTGGTCCTGGGCTTTTGTTTGTTGGAAGATTTTTAATCACAGTTTCAATTTCAGTGCTTGTGATTGGTCTGTTCATATTTTCTATTTCTTCCTGATTCAGTCTTGGCAGGTTGTGCATTTCTAAGAATTTGTCCATTTCTTCCAGGTTGTCCATTTTATTGGCATAGATTTGCTTGTAGTAATCTCTCATGATCTTTTGTATTTCTGCAGTGTCAGTTGTTACTTCTCCTTTTTCATTTCTAATTCTATTGATTTGAGTCTTCTCCCTTTTTTTCTTGATGAGTCTGGCTAATGGTTTATCAATTTTGTTTATCTTCTCAAAGAACCAGCTTTTAGTTTTATTGATCTTTGCTATCGTTTGCTTCATTTCTTTTTCATTTATTTCTGATCTGATTTTTATGATTTCTTTTCTTCTGCTAGCTTTGGGGTTTTTTTGTTCTTCTTTCTCTAATTGCTTTAGGTGCAAGGTTAGGTTGTTTATTCGAGATGTTTCCTGTTTCTTAAGGTAGGATTGTATTGCTATAAACTTCCCTCTTAGAGCTACTTTTGCTGCATCCCATAGATTTTGGGTCGTCGTGTCTCCATTGTCATTTGTTTCTAGGTATTTTTTGACTTCCTCTTTGACTTCTTCAGTGATCACTTCGTTATTAAGTAGTGTATTGTTTAGCCTCCGTGTGTTTGTATTTTTTACAGATCTTTTCCTGTAATTGATATCTAGTCTCATAGCGCTGTGATCAGAAAAGATACTTGATACAATTTCAATTTTCTTAAATTTACCAAGGCTTGATTTGTGACCCAAGATATGATCTATCCTGGAGAATGTTCCATGAGCACTTGAGAAAAATGTGTATTCTGTTGTTTTTGGATGGAATGTCCTATAAATATCAGTTAAGTCCATCTTGTTTAATGTATCATTTAAAGCTTGTGTTTCCTTATTTATTTTCATTTTGGATGATCTGTCCATTGGTGAAAGTGGGGTGTTAAAGTCCCCTACTATGAATGTGTTACTGTCGATTTCCCCTTTTATGGCTGTTAGTATTTACCTTATGTATTGAGGTGCTCCTATGTTGGGTGCATAAATATTTACAATTGTTATATCTTCTTCTTGGATCGATCCCTTGATCATTATGTAGTGTCCTTCTTTGTCTCTTCTAATAGTCTTTATTTTAAAGTCTATTTTGTCTAATATGAGAATTGCTACTCCAGGTTTCTTTTGGTTTCCATTTGCATGAAATATCTTTTTCCATCCCCTTACTTTCTGTCTGTATGTGTCTCTAGATCTGAAGTGGGTCCTTTGTAGACAGCAAATATATGGGTCTTGTTTTTGTATCCATTCAGCCAATCTGTGTCTTTTGGTGGGAGTGTTTAGTCCATTTACATTTAAGGTAATTATCGATATGTATGTTCCTATTCCCGTTTTCTTAATTGTTTTGGGTTCATTATTGTAGGTCTTTTCCTTATCTTGTGTTTCTTGCCTAGACAAGTTCCTTTAGCAGTTGTTGTAAAGCTGGTTTGGTGGTGCTGAACTGTCTCAGCTTTTGCTTGTCTCTAAAGGTTTTAATTTCTCCATCAAATCTGAATGAGATCCTTGCTGGGTAGAGTAATCTTGGTTGCAGGTTTTTCTCCTTCATCACTTTAAGTATGTCCTGCCAGTCCCTTCTGGCTTGCAGAGTTTCTGCTGAAAGATCAGCTGTTAACCTTATGGGGATTCCCTTGTGTGTTATTTATTGTTTTTCCCTTGCTGCTTTTAATATGTTTTCTTTGTATTTAATTTTTTTTTTTTTTTTTTTTTTTTTTTTTTGCGGTACGCGGGCCTCTCACCACCGTGGCCTCTCCCGCTGCGGAGCACAGGCTCCGGACGCACAGACTCAGCGGCCATGGCTCACGGGCCTAGCTGCCCCGCGGCATGCGGGATCCTCCCAGACCGGGGCATGAACCCGTGTCCCCTGCATCGGCAGGCAGACTCCCAACCACTGCGCCACCAGGGAAGCCCTGTATTTAATTTTTGACAGTTTGATTAATATGTGTCTTGGCGTATTTCTCCTTGGATTTATCCTGTATGGGACTCTCTGTGCTTCCTGGACTTGATTAACTATTTCCTTTCCCATATTAGGGAAGTTTTCAACTATAATCTCTTCAAATACTTTCTCAGTCCCTTTCTTTTTCTCTTCTTCTTCTGGAACCCCTATAATTCAAATGTTGGTGTGTTTAATGTTGTCCCAGAGGTCTCTGAAACTTGTCCTCAGTTCTTTTCATTCTTTTTTCTTTATTCTGCTCTGCAGTAGTTATTTCCACTATTTTATCTTCCAGGTCACTTATCCATTCTTCTGCCTCAGTTATTCTGCTATTGATCCCATCTAGAGTATTTTTAATTTCATTTATTGTGTTGTTCATCATTGTTTGTTTCAACTTTAGTTCTTCTAGGTCCTTGTTAAATGTTTCTTGCATTTTCTCTATTCTATTTCCAAGATTTTGGATCATCTTTACTATCAGTATTCTGAATTCTTTTTCAGGTAGACTGCCTATTTCCTCTTCATTTGTTAGGTCTGGTGAGTTTTTATCTTGCTGCTTCATCTGCTGTGTGTTTTTCTGTCTTCTCATTTTGCTTACCTTACTGTGTTTGGGGTCTCCTTTTTGCAGGCTGCAGGTTCATAGTTCCCGTTGTTTTTGGCGTCTGTCCCCAGTGGCTAAGGTTGGTTCAGTGGATTGTGTAGGCTTCCTGGTGGAGGGAACTAGTGCCTGTGTTCTGGTGGATGAGGCTGGATCTTGTCTTTCTGGTGGGCAGGTCCACGTCTGGTGGTGTGTTTTGGGGTGTCTGTGGACTTGTTATGATTTTGGGCAGCCTCTCTGCTAGTGGGTGGGGTTGTGTTCCTGTCTTGCTAGTTGTTTGGCATAGGATGTCCAGCACTGTAGCTTGCTGGTCGTTGAGTGAAGCTGGGTGCTGGTGTTGAGATGGAGATCTCTGGGAGATTTTTGCCGTTTGATACTACGTGGAGCTGGGAGGTCTCTTGTGGACCAGTGTCCTGAAGTTGGCTCTCCCACTCAGAGGCACAGCACTGACTCCTGGCTGCAGCACCAAGAGCCTTTCATCAAAAAGAGGAAAAGGGGAAAAACTCATAAATCTTGCTCTCAAAGTCCACCTCCTTAATTTGGGATGACTCGTTGTCTATTCAGGTGTTCCACAGATGCAGGGTACATCAAGTAGATCATGGAGCTTTAATCCGCTGCTTCTGAGGCTGCTGGGAGAGATTTCCCTTTCTCTTCTTTGTTCGCACAGCTCCCAGGGGCTCAGCTTTGGATTTGGCCCGGCCTCTGCGTGTAGGTCGCCGGAGGGCATCTGTTCTTTGCTCAGACAGGACGAGGTTAAAGGAGCCGCTGATTCGGGGGCTCTGGCTCACTCAGGCCGCGGGGAGGGAGGGGCACGGAGTGCAGGGCGGGCCTGCGGCGGCAGAGGCCGGCGTGACGTTGCACCAGCCTGAAGCACGCCATGCGTTCTCCCGGGGGAGTTGTCCCTGGATCCCAGGACCCTGGCAGTGGCGGGCTGCACAGGCTCCGCGGAAGAGGGGTGTGGATAGTGACCTGTACTCGCACAGAGGCTTCTTGGTGGCGGCAGCAGCAGCCTTAGCGTCTCATGCCCGTCTCTGGGGTCCGCGCTGATAGCCGCGGCTCGCGCCCGTCTCTGGAGCTCTTAATCCCTTCTCCTCGCGCACCAGGAAACAAAGAGGTAAGAAGTCTCTTGCCTCTTCGGCAGCTCCAGACTTCTCCCCGGACTCCCTCCCGGCTAGCCGTGGCGCACTAACCCCCTGCAGGCTGTGTTCACACCGCCAACCCCAGTCCTCTCCCTGCGCTCAGACCGAAGCCCGAGCCTCAGCTCCCAACCCCGCCCGCCCCAGCGGGGGAGTAGACAAGCCTCTCGGGCTGGTGAGTGCCGGTCGGCACCCATCCTCTGTGCGTGAATCTCTCCGCTTTGCCCTCCGCACCCCTGTTGCTGTGCTCTCCTCCGCAGCTCCGAAGCTTCCCTCCTCCGCCACCCGCAGTCTCTGCCCGCGAAGGGGGTCCTAGTGTGTGGAAACCTTTCCTCCTTCACAGCTCCCTCCCACTTGTGCAGGTCCCGTCCCTATCCTTTTGTCTCTGTTTATTCTTTTTTCTTTTTCCCTACCCAGGTACGTGGCGGGTTTCTTGCCTTTGGGAGGTCTGAGGTCTTCTGCCAGCATTCAGTAGGTGTTCTATAGGAGTTGTTCCACGTGTAGATGTATTTCTGGTGTATCTGTGGGGAGAAAGGTGATCTCCGCATCTTACTCTTACACTATCTTCCTGGAAGTTCTCTGTTTTGTTATAGTTGTTCATGTTGTTCATTTGCTTTGCCTTTTATTTTCCACATGTAAGTGAAATCATACAGTATTTGTCTTTCTCTATCTGACTTATTTCACTAAGCATAATAGCCCCAGGTCCATTCATGTTGTCGCAAAAACAAGATTCCATTCTTTTTTATGGCTGAGTAATATGCAATAGCCAATATTCTTGTCTATTGTAAATAATGCCGCAGTGAACATAGGGATGCATATATATTTTGTAATTGGTGTTTTCCTTTCTTTGGTTAAGTGCCCAGAAGTAGAAATGCTGGATCATATGGGGTTTCTATTTTTAATTTTTTGAGGACCCTTCATGTTGTTTTCTATAGTGGCTTCCCCAATTTACTTTTCCACCAATAGTGTACGAGGGTTCCCTTTTCTCTACATCCTCACCAACACTTGTTACTTATTGTCTTTTTGATAATAGCCATTCTGACAGGTGTGCAGTGATAATCTTATTGTGGTTTTGATTTGCATTTCCTTGATGATTAATGATGTTGAGAATTTTTTCATGTGCCTATTGGCCATCTGTCTGTTTTCTCTGGAAAAATGTCTATTTGAGTCCTCTGCCGATTTTTAATCATGTTATTTGTTGTCGTTGTTGACTTGTATGTTTTCTTTCCGTATTTTGGATATTAACCCCTTATCAGGTACATCATTTGCAAATATCTTCACCCATTCAGTAAGTGGCCTTTTCCTTTTGTTACTAATTTCCTTTGCTGTTCAAAAAATTTTAGTTTGAACTTGGGTGGGGTTTGTGCCGCAGCCGCAGGCTGACGGCGCAGGTCAGGTCCCTCCGGTCCGCGCTCCCCGGCTCCGAGGCGGTCGATGGGACTGAGCGCTGCGGAGCAAGCGGCGACGCCCGTCGCGGGGCTGGGGCAGCGCAAGAGCCCGCCGGGAGGCTCGGGCATGGCGGGCCGCAGGACCTGAGCCCTACCCCTTGGGGAGCAACCTAGTGGCGGGCGATGGGGATGGAGCGGGGCTGCCGCCGCCGCCTCCTCAGCCCCGCAGCGAAGCACCGGGCAGCTCGGGATCATGGCCCTGGAGCAGCTCTGCTCCATCCTGTGTGGTTAATAACAATACTTGCAGTGGAAGGGATTGCTGTGGCCCAAAAGACTCAAGATGGACAAAATATTGGAATCAAGCACATGCCTGCAACCCAGCGTGGCCTTTGGGTTCGAACCAGCAATGGAGGTCATTTTGCTTCACCAGATTATCTTGACTCATATCCACCAAACAAGGAATGTATCTACATTTTGGAAGCTGCTTCACGTCAAAAAACACAGCTGACCTTTGATGAACATTATTGTATTAGAACCATCATTTGAATGTCGGTTTGATCACTTGGAAGTTCGAGACGGGCTGTTTGGTTTCTCTCCACATGTAGATCGTGACTGTGGTGTGAAAAGCCCTCCATTAATTAGATCAACAGGGAGATTCATGTGGATTAAGTTCAGTTCCGATGAAGAACGTGAAGGACTGGAATTTCTAGCAAAATATTCGTTTATTCCAGATTCAGACTTTACTTACCTAGGAGATGGCCAGTTTGAATTGTCAGGAGCTGACGGAATAGTACGTTGGAGTCAGGTAGAACAAGGGGAGAAAACAAAACCCGGCCAAGCGGTTGATTGCATGTGGATGATTAAAGCTACTCCAAAAGGTAAGATTTATTTGAGGTTCCTAGATTATCAAATGGAGCACTCAAATGAATGCAAGAGAAACTTCGTTGCAGTCTATGATGGGAGCAGTTCTATTGAAAATCTGAAGGCCAAGTTTTGCAGCACTGTGGCCCATGACGTAATGCTTAAAACAGGAGTTGGGGTGATACGAATGTGGGCTGATGAAGGTAGTCGGCTTAGCACGTTCAGAATGCTTTTTTTTTTTCTTTTTTTATTTTTTGCGGTACGTGGGCCTCTCACTGCTGTGGCCTCTCCCGTTGCGGAACACAGGCTCCGGACGCGCAGGCTCAGTGGCCATGGCTCACGGGCCCAGCCGCTCCGCGGCATGTGGGATCTTCCCGGACCGGGGCACGAACCCGCGTCCCCTGCATCGGCAGGCGGACTCTCAACCACTGCGCCACCAGGGAAGCCCCAGAATGCTTTTTACTTCCTTTGTGGAGCCTCCCTGCACAGACAGCACTTTCTTTTGCCATAGCAACATGTGCATCAATAATTCTTTAATCTGTAATGGGGTTCAAAACTGTGCATACCCTTGGGATGAAAATCATTGTAAAGAAAAGAAAAAAGCAGGACTGCTTGAACAAATCACTAAAACTCACGGAACAGTTGTTGGCATTGCGTCAGGGATTGTCTTGGTCCTTCTCATTATTTCTATTCAAGTACAAGTGAAACAGCCTTGAAAAAAGGTCATGGCTTGCAAAACTGCTTTTTATAAAACTGGATTTCACGAAGAGTTTGATCCTCCTCATTATGAATTGTTTTCACCGAGAGACAAGGAGACATCTGCAGACCTGTCGGAGGAACTGGACAGCTACCAGAAGGTGCGGCGCTCCTCCACTGTGTCGCCATGCATCCACGACCATCACTGTGGATTGCAGGCACCCAGCATCAAGCAAAGCAGGACCAACCTGAGTTCCATGGAACTTCCCTTCCAAAATGGTTCTGCACAACCGCAGCCAATGAAAACATTTAATAGCATCTTCAAAAAGAGAAGCTACACTTTCAAGCAGGCACATGAGTGCCCTGAACAGGCCCTAGAAGACAGAGTAATGGAGGAGATGCCCTGTGAAATTTGTCAGAGGGAGGGAAGATTCTGCACAAGCATCCACAGCCATCGATTTTTTTTTTAGCATCTTTATTGGAGTATAATTGCTTTACAGTGGTGTGTTAGTTTCTGCTGTATAACAAAGTGAATCAGTTATACACATACGTGTATCCCCATATCTCCTCCCTCTTGTGTCTGCCTCCCTCCCACCCTAGCCATCGATTTTTAATCTTCTACTGAAGGTGACATTAATCACATTAATTAAGTATGGGTGCTATAGAGCACCCGTACTGTCTTCAGCAGCCAACCCTTTTCTCCTGTGAGAACTAGGAAGACCTTCAATCCCCATTAATCTAATGTAATGGTGAAGTTTTTATTATCTCAGGCAGTCTACATATGTTAACCCAACCAAGGAACTTACTCCATTCAGTAAAAACCAAAAACTAAGCCTCTATTGCTCAGTAGCATTTGGAGAGAGGAGGGGTAGTGGTGCGCCAGGCTCAGCTGCCTGCCTGTCTTAGCAGCAGGAAGACTGCTCTTGATTGACACAGCTCTGTCAATATTTTGATCCCACAGTAAGTTTAAAAGTAAGATTTTTCTTCACATTCCTTTTATTTTTTTCTTTTCTCTAAATTTAATTTGTTTTATAAGGCAGTAATTTTACCCTTTCAGTTTCTTATATAAATGGTTCATGTATCACACGTATTTCAATATAGGCATTTGTTCTAGAATTTGTCAAAATATAACTAGTTACTGTGGTAAGTGCCAATTAAGACACAGAGTTGTGTTCTGTCCATCTGCTTCTTCTTGACTGGTTTCTATACTGCTGCCTTTTAATTACTGGATCCTTAGTCTTTATTTTCTGTGATATGATTTAGCACCTTTAAGGCACATTTTGTCTTAGTTATATTATACGAGAAAGTTTCATAATCCTGGGATGTATGCACCATTGCCAGTTATACCTAAAAACTTGAAAACGATTAAAATTTTTAGAAATGCTTGGAAATTCCCCACGTTTTATCACGTTCAGTGATAGCCCATGCACTCCTGTGAGCAAAAAGTCATTTAATTCATTTCGGGGAGGCCTATCATTATATTCACTTCCTGTGTTTCTCATTACTAGATCTGTGTCTTTTATTATCTTTATAAAAAGATGATCTCACTCCCTTTGTGTTGGTTTATCTTATAGGATATGGTAACCAAGGTTGTACGAGAGTTAAAGGAAAATGCCTAAGAAATTGTGTCAGCCTTTAGATGGCTTCTTATTTGGGATAATACATTTTTCTAGTTCTTACCAAGAATAACAATTTCTACTTCTTTCAAAACTGCACTTTTGACCTTATTTTTTTAATGGTATATAAACAATAATGTATAAACATGATATAAAAACTCACTGCATTTTTTTAGACTTCTGATATTATTTGATACTGTACAGACTTTATTAAATCAAGATCAAAGAGCTACAGGACAGACTTCTTTCAGTGTTCACGTTCGCAGCTTTGTATGCAAATATGCTGTGATGGAACGCTACACTGCAATTTACTGTAAAGACCTTGGTAATGTGTACAGAAGCATTTGTTTCCTCTTGTTGTTGCGTTTAGTTTATGATAAATTTTTCACTGTGTGATATTTATTGTTCTAAATCACTACACAAATCTGATATTAAAATATATATTATTACATGAAAAAAAAAGATTTTAGTTTGATATAGTCCCATTTGTTTATTTTGCTTTTGTTTCCCTTGCTTAAGGAGACATATCCAAAAAAATTTACTAATATTGAGGTTAAAGAGCATATGCCTGTGTTTTCTTCTAGAAGTTTTATGGTTTCAGGTCTTACGTTTAAGTCTTTAATCTATTTTGAATTTATTTTTGTGCATGGTGTGAGAGAGTAATCCAGTTTGATCTTTTGTATGTAGTTGTGTTTTCCCAACACCATTTACTGAAGAGGCTGTCTTCCCCTCATTGTATATTCTTACCACCTTTGTCATAGATTAATTGCCCATATAAGTGTGGGTTTATTTCTGCTCTATATTCTGTTGCATTGATCTATGTGTCTGTTTTTGTGCCAGTACCGTTCTGTTTTTGTGTGTGTGTGATTCTCAACATTTTTATTTAAAATAATAGCCGTGGGGGGCTTCCCTGGTTGGGCAGTGGTTAAGAATCCACCTGCCAATGCAGGGGATATGGGTTCAATCCCTGGTCCGGGAAGATCCCACATGCTGCGGAGCAACTAAGCCTGTGCACCACAACTACTGAGCCTGCGCTCTAGAGCCCATGAGCCACAACTACTGAGCCCTCCTGCTACAGCTACTGAAGCCCACGCACCTACAGCCAGTGCTCTGCAACAAGAGAAGCCACCACTATGAGAAGCCCACGCACTACAATGAAGAGTAGCCCCTGCTCGCCGCAACTAGAGAAAGCCCGCGCGCAGCAACAAAGACCCAATGCAGCCAAAAATAAATAAATAAAATAAATAGTAAAAATAAATAAATAACATGTTCTTTTTAAAAAATAAAATGAAATAATAGCAGTGGGGAATACGACCATCTTTTCATATTTCCAAATGAACGCTTTAAATAATCCCCAGTTTTTATTACTTACGTGTCCAGATTCTACCAGTTGTGCCTGGCTTCTTTATCTTTCTTTTTTTTTTTCGGTACACGGGCCTCTCACTGTCGTGGCCTCTCCCTTTGTGGAGCACAGGCTCCGGACGTGCAGGATCAGCGGCCATGGCTCACGGACCCAGCCGCTCCGCGGCATGTGGGATCTTCCCGGACCGGGGCACGAACCCATGTCCCCTGCATCGGCAGGCGGACTCTCAACCACTGCGCCACCAGGGAAGTCCCTATCTTTCTTTTTTAGCCCTCACTGGGATCATAAGTTTTCTTTCCGTCAAGAGAAGTTTGTTTGTGATGGTTTCTGGGCTATCAGATTTGGCATGTACAGTTGCAAACATAGTTGGAGCAGCACTCACAGCTAACATACACTAACATTAACAGCAAGAAGAAGTTTTTTACATGGTGTTTCCTCTATGTGTATCATCCCACAAATTGCCTTCAATCATAGACTGAAGTACCATACTGTTTTGATCACTGTAGCTTTGTAGTATAGTTTGAAACCAGGGGCATGACACCTCCAGTTCTGCTGTTTTTAAAAATTGAAGTGTAGTTAATTTACAATGTTGTGTTAATTTCTATTGTACAGCAAAGTTATTCAGATATATATTCTTTTTCAGATTCTTTTTCATTATAGATTATTACAAGGTATTGAATACAGTTCCCTGTTTTATACAGTAAGAACTTGCTATGTATCTATTTTATATATAGTGATGTGTATCTATTAATCCGAAGCTCCTAATTTAACCCTCCCCTGTCCTTCCCCTTTGGTAACCATAAGTTTCTCTTCTGTGTCTGTGAGTCTGTTTCTGTTTTGTAAATAAGTTCATTTGTATCATTTTTTTAGATTCCACATATAAGTGATATCACATGATTATTGTCTTTCTCTGTCTGACTTAACTTCACTTAGTATGATAATCTCTAGGTCCATCCTTGTCACTGCTCCAGTTCTGTTCTTCTCTCTCAAGATTTTTTTTTTTATTCAGGGTCTTTTCTGTTTCCATACAAATTTTAGAATATTTGTTCTCATTCTGTGAAAAATGCTGTTGGTGTTTTAATAGGTATTGTGTTGAATCTGTAGTTTGCCTTGGGTTGTATGGTCATTTTTTTTTTTTTTAAAGAAGATATTGGGGGTAAGAGTTTATTAATTAATTAATTTATTTTTGCTGTGTTGGATCTTTGTTTCTGTGCGAGGGCTTTCTCTAGTTGTGGCAAGCGGGGGCCACTCTTCATCGCAGTGCGTGGGCCTCTCACTATCGCGGACTCTCTTTTTGCAGAGCACAGGCTCCAGACGCGCAGACTCAGTAGTTGTGGCTCATGGGCCTAGCCGCTCTGCGGCATGTGGGATCTTCTAGGACCTGGGCTTGAACCCGTGTCTCCTGCACTAGCAGGCAGACTCCCAACCACTGCGCCACCAGGAAGCCCTGTATGGTCATTTTAACAATATTAATTCTTCCAATCCATGAGCACAGTGTATCTTTCCATCTGTGTCGTTTTCAATTTCTTTCATCAGTGTCTTACAGTTTTCCTAGTATAGATGTTTTACCTCCTTAGTTAGATTTATTCCTAGGTATTTCATTCTTTTTGATGCGATTGAAAATAAAATTGTATCATTAATTTCATTTTTTGAATAGTTCATTGTCCGTGTATAGAAATGCAACAGATTTCTGTATAATAGTTTTGTGTCCCACGACTTTACCCAGTTCACTGATGAGTTCTAGTAATTTTTGATCATGCCTTTAGGATCTTCTGTGTATAGTGAGTGTCACGTCATCTGTAAAGAATGACAGTTTTACTTATTCCTTTCCAATTTGGATTCCTTTTATTTCTTTTTTTTGTCTGATTGCCGTGGCCAGGACTTATAATGTTTATTAAAAGTGGCAAGAGTCTTGTTCCTGATCTTAGAGGAAATGCTTTCAGCTTTTCACCACTGAGTATGGTGTTAGTTGTGGGCTTGTCATATATGGCCTTTATTAGTCTGGAGTATTTTACCACTATACCCACTTTGTGGAGTTTTTTTTTTTTTTTTAATAAATGGATGTTGAATTTTGTCAAAAGATTTTCCCACATCTATTGAGATGATCATAGGACTTTTAATCTTCAGTTTGTTAATGTGGTGTATCACCTTGACTGATTTGCGGCTATTGAACAATCCATGCATCCCTGGGATAAATCCCACTTGATTGTGGTATATGATCTTTTTAATGTACCACTGAGTTGCTAATATTTTTGTTGAGATTTTTGTATCTATGTTCATCAGTGACATTGGTCTGTAATGTGTGTGTGTGTGTGTGTGTGTGTGTGTGTGTGTGTGTGTGAGATATCTTTTTCTAGTTTTGGTATCAAGGTGATGCTGGCCTCATAGCATGAGTTAAGAAGCATTCCTTCCTCTCCTATTTTTTGGAATAGTTTGAAAACGATAGGTGTTAACTCTTCTCTAAATGTTTGGTAGAATTCACCTGTGAAGCCATTTGGTCCTGGACTTCAATTTCTTGGGAGTATTTTATTACTGATTCAATTTCATTATTGGTAATTGGTCTGTTCATATTTTCTGTTTCTTCCTGGTTCAGTCTTGGGAGATCGTACATTTCTAGGAATCTGTCCATGTCTTCCAGGTTGTCCATTTTATTGGCGTATAATTGTTCACAATAATCTCTTATGATCCTTTATATATTTTGTGGTGTTTGTTGTGACTTCCTCTTTCTCATTTCTGATTTTATTTATTTGGGCCCTCTCTCTTTTTTCTTGATGAGACTGGCTGAAGGTTTACCAATTTTGTTTATCTTTTCAAAGAATCAGTTCTTAGTTTCATTGATCTTTTAAATTTCTGCCCAGATCTTTATTTTTTTTTATACTAACTTTGGGGTTTGTTTATTCTCTTTAGTTACTTTAGGTGTAAGGTTGTTTATTTGAGATTTTTCTTATTTCCTGAGGTACACTTGTATTGCTGTAAACTTCCCTCTTAGAACTACTTTTGCTCTTTCCCACAGATTTTGGATTGTTGTGTTTTCGTTTTCATTTGTCTCCAGGTATTTTTTTATTTCCTCTTTGATTTCTTCAATGACCCATTGGTTGTTTAGTAGCACATTGTTTAGCCTTCATGTGTTTGTGTTTTTTGCAATTTTTTCCTTGTAGTTGATTTCTGGTTTCATAGCATCGTGGTTGGAAAAGGTGCTTGATATGATTTCAGTCTTCTTAAGTTTACTGAGATTTGTTTTGTGGCCTAATGTGTGATCTACCCTGTAGAATATTCCATGTGCACTTGAAAAGAATGTGTATTCTGTTGCTTTTGGATGGAATGTTCTATCTATATCTATTAAGTCTCCCTGGCCTAATGTGTTGTTTAAGGCCAGTGTTTCCTTATTGATTTTGTCTGAATGATGCGTCCATTGATGTATGTGGGGTTGTAAAGTACTCTAATATTGTTGTTTACTGTCAACTTCTCTTTTTATGTCTGTTAATATTTGCTTTTTGTATTCAGGTTCTCCTATGTTGGGGCCATATATATCTATGTATATACCTAATGCTGGCCCACTGGTAGGTGGAGCCAGATCCTGGAGTCTCTGGCTGCAGGGCCTGAGGGTCCTGGAGCTGGTATCAGCCTGCTGGAGGGTGGGGTGAGGTCCAGGGGGTCCCTGGGCTAGTGCTGATGCACTGGTAGGCGAGTCCATGTCCTGGGCCCTCTGGTGGACAGGGCCAGATCCTGGGCCTTCTGGCAGATGGGGCCATGTCCCAGGTGGCTGCAAGCTCAGGGGGTCCGAAGGAAGCTGGCCTACTAGTGGATGGGCCTGTGTCTCCACTCAACTAGCTACTTGGCCTGAGGCATCCTAGTACTGGTATTGACAGGCTGGTGGGTGGGGCTGGGTCCCAATGCTAATAAGCTAGAGGGAAGATTCCAAAATGTCACTTGCCAGCACAGTGTTACTGTGGTAGAACGGAGCTCCCCAGTAGAGCTGCTGCCAGTGTGTATATCCCCAGGATGATCTCCTGTTGCCTCCTGCCTCTCTGGGAGGCTCTCCAAGATCAGCAGGCAGGTCTGAACCAGGCTCCTTTCAGATTACTGCTTCTTCCCTGGGTCCTAGTGTGTGTGAGATTTTGTGTGCACCCTTTGAGAGTGGAGTCTCTATATCCTACAGCCCCCTGGCTCTCTGGAAAGTAAGCCCTACTGGCCTTCAAAGCCCAATGTTCTGGAAGCTCTCCTTCCTAGTTCAGGACCCCCAGGCTGGGAAGCCCAATGTAGGCTCATATCCTTCAGTCCTTAGGGAGAACCTCTGCAATTGTAATTATCCCGCGTTTGTGGGTCGTCCACCCAAGGGTATGGGTCTTCACTCTACCTTGTCTCCACCTCTCCTGCACATCTTCTTGTGGTTCCTTCTTTATATATTTAGTTGTAGAAGATCTTTTCTGCTAGTCTTCAGGTCTTTCTCTTCAATATTTGCTCTGTAAATTGGAATACTGCTGTGCCCGCAGCAGGAAGTGAGCTCAAGTTCTTTCCAATCTGACATCTTGCCCACTTGCCTCAATATAAAGTTATTATAGTTCACATGTTTAAATTTCATACTAAGTCTTCAAAATCTGGTATGTATTTCACACTTACAGCACATATCAGTTTGGGCTATGCACATTTCAAGTGCGCAATAGTCATGTGTAGCTAGTGGCTACTATATCAGACAGCATATGATCAACGCTTGTAAATCTTCCATAGATAAAACTAAAAATGTATATTTTCAATTTTTTATTAAAAAAAAACTCGCTGTGCCCAAATCTGAAAATGGTGTCTGAAATTATTTTCCCATTTAACTGAATTTTGGTCAATCTACATATGGAATTTTAATAGTTTTTACTTTAAACATACAGCTGCTAGATCGGTGCACATAGGTTTATGACTGCTGTGTTTTCTTCATAAAGTTTGCTTCTTAAAAATGTTTAATTGTGGTCAAACACCCGTAATATAAGATTTACCATTTTAACCATTTTTTTAGGGTATGGTTTAGTAGTGTTAATTATACTCACATTGTTGTGCAACAAAACTCCAGAGCTCTTCATCTTGAAAAACTGAAACTCTATGTCCCTTAAAAAACATCTCCCCATTTGCCCAACTCCCTAGTCCCTGGCAATCATGATTTTACTCTCTGCCTCTATGAATCTGACTACTCTAGGTACCTCATATAAGTGGAATCATATAGTATGTGTCTTTTTGATACTGACTTATTTCACTTAGCATCATGTCCTCCAGGTTCATTCATGTTGTCGTATATGTCAGAATTTCCTTCCTTTTTATGTCTGAATAATATTCCATTGTGTAGACAGACCACATTTTGCGTTTCAACTGCCAATGGACACAATTTGCTTTCACCTTCTGGCTATTGTGAATAATGCTGCTATGAACATGGGCATACAATTATCTCTTTGAGACGCTGCTTTCAATTCTTTTGGGTATATACCCAGAAGTGGAATTGCTGGATCATCTGGTATTTCTATTTTTATTTTTTGAGGAGCTGCCATACTGTTTTCCACAGTGGCTGCACCATTTTACACTCCCACCAACAGTACACGAGGGTTTCAATTTCTCCACATCCTCTGCCAGGCATGTTTTCTGTATTTTTTGCTTTGTTTTGTTTGTTTTTTGTATTTTTTTAAATGATAGCCATCCTAATGGGTGTGAGGTGACATCTCATTGTAGTTTTGATTTGCATTTCCCTAATGATTAATGATGTTGAGCGTCTTTTCATGTGCTTATTGGTCATTTGCACATCTTTCGAGAAACGTCTAAGTCCTTTGCCCATTTTTGACTCAGGTCTTTTTGTTGTTTTTGAGTTTTAGGAGTTCTCTATATATTCTGGATATCCATCCCTTATCAAATATATGAGTTGCAAATATTTTCTCCCATTCTATGGTCTGCCTTTTTACTGTGGTAATATCTTTTGATGTACACATTTAAAATTGTTTCATGAAGTCCAATTCGTTAATTTTTTAGGGACTTCCTTGGCGGTCCAGTGGTTAAGACTGCGTTTCCACTGCAGGGTGCATGGGGTTGATCCCTGGTTGGGGAACTAAGTTCCCTCATGCTGTGTGGCATGCCCCCCCCCCGCAAAAAGAAAACCAAAACTATCAGCAGTTTGTTATTTTTCATTAACTATGCCTTTGGTGTAATTTTCAAGAAATCTTCTCCAAATTCAATGTTGTGAAGTTTTGTCCTATGTCTTCTTCAAAGAGTTTTATAGTTTTAGATCCTTGATCCATTTTGAGTTAATTTTTTATATGACATCAGTAAGAGACCAAATTCATTTTTTACATTTGGAGATTTAGTTTTCCCAGCACCATTTCTTGAAACGACTGTCCCTATTGAATATTCTTTGAACCCTTGAAAAAAGTAACTTGACCATGTATATGTGAAGTCTATCTCTTTTAACTTGAAACCTTTATTTAAAAGTTTACTTAAAAATTTAAAAATATTAAAAAATCTCCATCCAATCTATTTCTTTTGATGTAAGAATTCTGTTCATTCACACAATGTAATTACTTTATTCCTTCCATTTAGTATAAGCTCATTCTTTTTGTGTTTCCTTTTTCCTTTTTTTATAAACAATTTTATTGGCGCTCCAGCGGGGAAGTGTCTATCTGGATTCTGCTAAGATGACTACAGGTCCCCAGGTCTCTTGGAGCTCACAGGAACACAATTTTCCCTCCTGGGGTGTTCTGTGGGGTGGTGCTAGTGATTCCATGGAGGGAATCCAACGCAGGGGACTTGAGATGGTCACTTTTGCACCAGAGGAAATGCTTTTCTTCCACTCTGAAACCCATTCAAACCTTTCCTAAAAGAGGAATACTTATATACAGGCCTACAGCAGTGTGATTTTGAGTCAAGACATTTAAAAAGGATTTTCAGTTTTGAAAATTTTTTTGGCCACGCCTCACAGCTTGCAGGGATCTTAATTCCCTGACCAGGGATTGAACCAGGGTCATGGCAGTTAAAGTGCCTAACCACTAGACCACCAGGGAATTCCCTGAAAACTCCTTAAATGTTTTCTATTTCTGTAAAAGGGAAACTTTCCACTTAGCAGTACTAATCCAGGATATATCAAAACTGAACGCTGTCTTTGCCCTCAACTATTCTAACTACCCAGAGCGGTTGAAGATCTAAGACCTCTGTGTCATCTTGGTGTGCCAGACTCTTACTGGATTCAACTGAAGACTTACCTGACCACTGAACAATGGGGACCCAGAACGGTAATTTTCTACCCTTCATTAGCATAACTAATGTGCATAACTGTGCACCTCCCTTCCTATCACTTCAAAACTCCTAACATCCCCCTTCTCTCCCTGCTCCCCATCCCTTCCAGCTCCCTCAACAACCATGAAATGTCTTCAACAGTGTGTTCCCTTGCCTGGCAAGCAAATGAACTCATTTTTGAAAAGCCCAAGTAGTCTGTTTTATTCTGATCCTGCTTGTAGAGAGTATATAAGCAGCACTGCCGAGGTACTTCATTGACTTGTTTATTTGATATGGTTTTAACAGACTCCGTGTATCCCTGTAGGAGAGTGGTGGCTGAATCCTGTGTCCCTGCTGTGTATTTTTTGCATGTCATTCCATGGGGATTGGACTTTAAAGGACCAAAGGGTATCCAAACTCAATCTCATATATTCTAAGTTTGTTAACAATGTGCTCAGGTCACATGACTTTTCGGTAAAGAACTAAGAACATGCTGCAGTTTCAGTCTGTCCAGTTCAGTTGTCTTTTTGCTTTCATGCCTTACGCAAACCTTTCCTTGGGAGATGACCAAGGAGGATGGAACATTTTGCAGTGGACTGTCCTAAGGCAACCGTGCCCCTTTTGGGGGCATAAATTGTGCCAACAGAAAGCTATCCTCTCAGATGTGTGTGTGTTTCATCACTCAATCAATATTCCAAACTTTCCACTATTCCAATCTTTCCAATCTTTCTGGCTTTTGTCAATCTAACTTGAAATGAGATACACCATACACATGGCAATGGGATAGTTTTGTGTAGCCTTATGGAAATGCTTTTTTACATTTCCAGCACTCACAGTTGTAGAACCAGTTTGGGTACAGCTAGCAACTGAATAAAGTTTTTGAGTCATCACCACCGTTTTTTTTTTTTTTTTAAATTACTGTTTAAGTCAAGTTATCTTAATAGTGTCCTAAGGATCCTATTAACTAATGGTTACCATGAGGAATTTACGTATTTTGCCCAAGCCTTTGGAGGGAACACGGTCCCTGCTAACACTGACTTCAATCCAATGAAACCAGTTTCAGACTTCCGACCTCCAGATCTCTAAGAGAATAAACAGACACTGTTTCAGGCCACCAAGTTTGTGGTAATTTGTTACAGCAGCCATAGGACACTAATACATCGCCTATGCCAGGTTTACCTGTTTTTAAAAAGCCTAGGTTTACCGCTATTTTTAAATAGTCAACTCTTACTATGTCACCAGCATTAGGTAGAACTAAAAACCATCTGTAAGCCAGGAGTATTATTCATATATTCCTATCTTTTACTACTTTGTGCTAAAAAAATGAAGTAAATGTATTTATCTTCACAATGTTAACTTCAGAGCGAGCTACTTGGCGCACACTTCAAACAAAATGGAAAGGCAAGGTTCAAAGTGCGGTGGTGAACATTTTGTCTTAGTACCATGAAATAAGCACTGTCAGCCTTGGGATGTTTAATAAATAGCAGAGTGCATACAGATATGTACCACAGTTTTAAAGAAAAACAGAGGTCCCATTCTGTGGTCCCAACAACACCAAACAGGCATCGCCTTCAACTGTTCCTAAATTCTTGAGTACAGTTGTTTTGAAAGTAGAGCTCGCTTGCAATCTTCAAAAAAAAAAAAGAACGTCCTGCTCTTCCTCAGAATGTGCTCTGAATTAAATGTGGGCCGGAATCACTTGGTGTCAAGGTGTGGTAACTGCTCTTTGCCGTTTATCATCATGGACTTTAACTCTCCGTCTTCTTCCACCTCTATCCTTTCTTGGCCATTCTCAATGATTCTCTTGGTGGTGATCTTCTTGCCATTAATGATTTCGGTGGAAGTCGACATGGATTTGAAGTTGCCCGTCCCACCACTACAAGACATGGAGAAGGAAGAAAGGCCCCCATTGCCCAGGGAACCAAAGGAGGTAAATCCTCTATCAAAGGAAGAAAAACCGCCTCCAGATGCTGGACATTCACTGAAGGCGGAGAAAATCGGTGCGGACTCTCTGCTTCTGCTTCTGCTTCCCCGGGAGCTCCTCCGACCGCCCAAAATGTTCTCAAGCAGGTCTCCGAATAAGTGAGATGAAAACGGGTCCTGGCCGCCGAAGAACTCCCTGAAGACGTCGGCCGGGTCGCGGAAAGTGAAGACGCCCTCGAAGGGGTCCTCGAAGGGGTCCCCGAAGGGCCTGCCGCCCCGGCCGCCACCGCCGCCCTGCACTCCCGCCTCGCCGTATCGGTCGTAGATGTCCCTCTTCTTGGCGTCTGACAACACCTCGTAGGCCTGGGCCACTCGTTTGAATCGCCTCTCCGCCTCCTCCTTGTTCTCAGGGTTTTTGTCCGGGTGCCACTTAAGCGCCAGCTTGCGGTACGCCTTCCTGATGGCCTCGATGGAGGCCTGGCGGGGCACGCCCAGCACCTCGTAGTAGTCCACCATGCTGGACGGCCGGGCACGGCCTGCAGGCCAGGGACAGGGCGAGCGGCGCGGCCGTCAGCCCCGGGGCACGGGCCAGAGTGCCCACCAGGCCAGGCTGCGCGGAGGGGGCGCCCCTTGTGACGACGCCCGCGTCTCACTGGCCGAGGCCGCATCCCAGAATGCTCTGCCCACGAGGCGCTCTGTGACGTGTTTCACGCAGGCGCGGAGACCCCGCCCACTCATTCGCTCCGCCCGCCCGGCCCTCAGCTGACCTGTGGTCTCCAAATGGGGGCAGTGTCTCTGAATGCCTTAGGAAATGCTTTACTTAAAATAGCGTTTACGTCAGGGTTCCCCTCGGCCTGAGGTAGGGGTAGAGCAACAGGAGTGAGTTTAGTGCAACCCTGGGCTGAAGGACAGCCGTTATCATTTGTCTAGGACAGCATTTCTCCAACTTTTTGGCTTCAAGACCCTTTTGAGTTTATGTGGGTTATATCTATCAGTACTTACTACATTAAAAATTGAAACAGTCAAAGTTAGTCAATTTAATAACGATACACCCATTACATGCTAACATAAATCATATTTTTATGGAAAAATAACTTTTTCAAGCCAAAGAAATTTAATGAAGAGTGGTTTCATTTTACATTTTTTTCATCTCTCTGGCTTAACAGAGAGCTAGATTTTTATATCTGCTTCTACATTCAATGTATTGCTATATCACGTGTCATGTAGCCGCTGGGAAATTCTACTGTACACGAAAGTCAGATATCTTTATCATGGAAATAGTTTTAACTTTGCGAAATTCTCTTACGAAGTCTTGGGGATCCCAAGGGGGCTCAGGCCCATGGTTTGTACATAGTTTGTGAACACCTCGTCTAGTATATCAAAATGATTAAAGCTTGTTTGGCCATGTTTATAGTGCTGTGGGTAAACTTGGGGTTCAATGATTACTTCTGCTAAAACTGCTATGTCATAACCATGATTTTCTTTTTGACATCTGACTTCTTTCCACCTCCTCCTTATTCTCTCCCTGACTCTATATTCTTTGCTTTCATAAATGGTGAGGCAACACCAGTAAAGGTCACTTAGTTCTAAGAGGAAATAATTAACCAATGAACTCTCAACATTTCATCATGAAGGGTAGTAGATCCAAAAGGGTGCACCGTTTCACCATGACAAACTGCTGACTCCATATCACCTGGAGAGACTGAAGCCCTGAACTTGGCATTTGCTAAGCACGCAATAAACAGTAGTAGGAAGCAGATTGGGAGTAGAGTCCGGTGTAAACAAAGCAATATGGAAAAATACAAGGTGTGTTTTACGAGGGTTAAGTGATCCAGAAGGGCAGGAGGGAAAGGGGCAGAGGGAGGGGTCAAGCAGAAAGGCTAGAGAGGAGGAGTGAGCTGGAGTCCATCCCAGGGAGTTCTGAGGGCAAGGCTGAGGAGTCTGAATTCTATTCCGGGCCCTAGGGGTCTGTTGAGCAAGGTTTCAGGGGTGGTGGTGGTGTGTGGACAGCTGATGCAGGGAACCAAAAGGGACAGGTAGGGATTAGGGGGCTTGGGGGTTGAGGCCCTGAAGCAGGACCATGGCAGGTGGGTCTGAGAAACAGTGGCAGAATGATTTGGATTCAGCACTTTCTTGCTTCGACATGGGGCCTAGAGCAAAGGGAGAAGGGGTGTCACATCCATACAGAGACATTTACT
The DNA here is from genome assembly GCF_039906515.1 of Pseudorca crassidens. Taxonomy (NCBI): domain Eukaryota; kingdom Metazoa; phylum Chordata; class Mammalia; order Artiodactyla; family Delphinidae; genus Pseudorca; species Pseudorca crassidens. Next base: position 6,650,665 of record NC_090301.1, on the reverse strand, counting down.
GAGTCTTACTGTCTGCAGGACCATGGACGGCCACCTGTGTGAGAGAGTGGTTCCAAAGCTGAACCTGTGGACATATATATGTATATATATGTGAATAGATAGATACATAGATAGAGGCAGAGACACAGAGAGAGTCTAGTAGCAGAGACAGATAGGCAGACTGCTAAGGGATGCAAGGCAGAATAAAGCAAAATGCTACAGAGATTTAAGGAAGATGGCTTTGTTTCCCCCTGCAGGGTCCCACAGATTGTCCAGAGGACAAAGGACTTGTTTATGTAACCCTTTTAGTTTAGTAACAAGCAGCTCCAATCTGATTCCATCAAAAGAACTAGGAGTCTGTGGAGTGGTGGGTTTCTTAATTATTGGCTTCAGCTTTAAAATAAATCACCTTCCAATGGGTTCCAGGAATGCTCTTGCAGACGCTCCACTCTTCAGTAGCCCCTAAAGCAAGACCACGTCACTGGCCTGCTCAGTTTCCTTGGCCACCCATATGCTCCCCAACCAGGGCACATCTTACTCTGCCCTGTAATTGCCTCTGGTTGTTTGTCCACAAGAGCCCTCTTGACAGGCACAGACCATTTCTAACTTGGGTTTCTGGCCCCAGCTCCTAGCACGGTGCTGGGAGGGCCAAGACTTCCCATAAATATTTGATGAGTGGGGGAATTAACAATGGATTTTGGGTGTCAGATCTTCACGGGTGTCAGGGCAGGAGCTTTATCGAATTGCTTAGTTGTGGTTCTTGGTCGTAATTCTTGATAGTGTGTGGATTGTCTGCTATTCCTATTGGTAAAGAACATTTCCTGGTCATGGGCAGAGTCACGATCCCAAACCATCCAAGCGCACAGAGGCCTCAAAAATTTCTGAGTTTCTGGGCTTCCCTGGTGGCGCAGTGGTTGGGAGTCTGCCTGCCGATGCAGGGGACACGGGTTCGTGCCCCGGTCCGGGAGGATCTCACATGCCGCGGAGCGGCTGGGCCCATGTGCCATGGCCTCTGAGCCTGCGCATCCGGAGCCTGTGCTCCGCAACGGGAGAGGCCACAACAGTGAGAGCCCCGCGTACCAAAAAAAAAAAAAAATTTCTGAGTTTCTGCGTTGTGCAGGAAAGCCACAAAATCATTACCAGGGTGACTGTGTGTACTTACAGCCCCTTTGCTCTGTGTAATCTACAGATGAACTCTCACAACATTGAGACTTCGGAAGAATTACTGCCCTTACTGTTTAAACTGGACTATGAATTTCAGAATGGCAGATAAGCGCACACCAATGAGCAAAAGCATTGCTACCTCTTTTCTCTTCCCCCAGAATCTTGGTCCTGGAGAATTACTGTGTCTGGGCAGGGCAGGGAGGGCAGGGAGCTTCAGAGTACATGAGTGTGAGCACGTGCACACATGTGCACCCATATGTAAGCACCCACAAGACTGGAGGTCTGTGGAGGAAGGATGGTGGTACAGGAAAAAGGGACTCTAAGGAACTACTCTAAGTACCAGAATGAGGGGGGCCCTGTGAACATGCCCCCCAGGACATCAATTTAAGTTAGCAGTTTCTCCGCGAAGCTCCTAACAGATCCCCAAGTATGGGCCAGTGATGCCCATAGTGAAAACTTTGGACTCTGTGCTTTCATCCTGGGGTTGTGTCAAACAACAATGGATCCCAAAAGGAAAAAGCGAGGTGCCCAGTTCTGTCTGCGCTGCGATTTGCCCTCTCCTGGGGAGGGGCACTTCTGTTCGGCAGCTGCCATACTTGGCTCCCTGGCCCTTCGCCCGATCTTTGGGGCACCAGCTAGTGCTGGGTATTGCTGTGGGAGTGCATTCTACTTAATCCCAAAGTCCTGCCATCTGCCTTCTCTCCATTTATTTCGATTGGGTAATGACTGTGGGGATTATAGCTCTACTTCTGTCTTCTGGTTTGTTGTGCATTTCCATCTCAGTCTTAATACTGTTGTCTGGGCCCTGCTTGAGGCCGTGGGGAGTTGTGGTTAAGAGGCAGTGCGTCTACCAAACGTAAGGGAGATAGCTAGTGGGAAGCAGCTGCATAGCACAGGGAGATCAGCTCGGTGCTTTGTGGCCGCCTGGAGGGGTGGGATAGGGAGGGTGGGAGGGAGGGAGACGCAAGAGGGAAGAGATATGGGAACATATGTATATGTATAACTGATTCACTTTGTTATAAAGCAGAAACTAACACACCACTGTAAAGCAATTATACTCCAATAAAGATGTTAAAAAAAAAAAAGAGGCAGTGCTTGCAGGCTTCTACACCCAGGGCCTGGGTCTCAGATCTGCCACTTAGTAAATACAGGACTTTGGCAAATCAGTCCATCTCTCTGAGCCTCAGTGTCTTTGTCTGTAAAATGGGAATAAGAGTATCAGCTTTTACAGCACAGTTCTTGGGGATTACCTAAGATGTGTTGTAAAGTACTAAGCGTCATACCTGGCACATAGCATATGCTCAATAGATACGTATCCCTCTTAGTATTTTTGTTCATCTCTTGCCCCTTCGCCTTCAACTGATCATCAGAATTTCCCAAAGTGTCTTCTTTCCCCTAGACGTTGGGCCTGTGTGATGAGCACAGTTGACATTTTGCTGCCTGATCTCTTTTGGTTTCTTTTTCTTTTTCTTTTTTTTTTTGCGGTACATGGGCCTCTCATTGCTGTGGCCTCTCCCGTTGCGGAGTACAGGCTCCGGATGCGCAGGCTCAGCGGCCATGGCTCACGGGCCCAGCCGCTCCATGGCATGTGGGATCCTCCCGGACCGGGGCACGAACCCGTGTCCCCTGCATCGGCAGGCGGACTTTCAACCACTGCGCCACCAGGGAAGCCCTTTTTTGGTTTCTTATTTACTGAGTGCTCTCTCACTGCCTCCCTGAATGGATATAGATCTGCCCTGAGAAAGGCCTTCTGTGCACACAGACTTGAGTTGGGCTTCCTTTCCCATCATTCTCTACTCCAGCAGCATTCATTTCCTTCTTAGCCTGCTAGGTCACAATCTCTGATGTGTCTGTTTATCTGTTTAGATTGTCGGTCTGTCTCTCTAGATGGAGCATGAATTCTGGGGAGGTGGGAGACGCATCTGTGGTGGTTTCTGCTGGAGACTCCAAGCCCAGTACTGTGCCAGAATCAATAGATGCTGGCTGAATGAATGAATGAAAAAATGATGCGGTGGCTGGGTATGTCTATCTATCTATCTACCTCACAATGGACTATTACTCAGGCATAAAAAAGAATGAAAGAATGCCATTTGCAGCAACATGGATGCAACTAGAGATCATCATACAGAGTGAGGTAAGTCAGACAGAGAAAGACAAATATCATATGATATCACTTATATGTGGAGTCTACAAAATAATACAAATAAACTTATTTACAAAATAGAAAGACTCACAGACGTAGACAACAAATTTATGGTTACCAAAGGGAAAGTGGGGGAGGGATAAATTAGGAGTGCTGGATTAACACATACACACTACTATATATAAAATAGATGAACAACAAGGACCTACTGTATAGCACAGGGAACTATATGCAGTATTTTGTAATAACCTATAATGGAAAAGAATCTGAAAAAGAATATATATATATATATATATATATATAACTGAATTGCTTTGCTGTACACCTGAAACTAACACGCAACCCCAAAATGGGCAGAAGACCTAAACAGACATTTCTCCAAAGAAGATATGCAGATTGCCAACAAATACATGAAAGGATGCTCAACATCGCTAATCATTAGAGAAATGCAAATCAAAACCACAATGAGGTATCACCTCACACTGGTGAGAGTGGCCATCATCACAAAATCTACAAAAAATAAATGCTGGAGAGGGTGTGGAGAAAAGGGAACTCTCCTGCACTCTGATGGGAATGTAAATTGATACAGCCACTATGGAGAACAGCATGGAAGTAACTTAAAAAACTAAAAATAGAGCTACCATATGACCCAGCAATCCCACTACTGGGCATATACCCTGAGAAAACCATAATTCAAAAAGAGACATGTACCACAATGTTCATTGTAGCACTATTTACAATAGCCAGGACATGGAAGCAACCTAAATGTCCATCGACAGATGAATGGGTAAAGAAGATGTGGCACAAATATACAATGGAATATTACTCAGCCATAAAAAGAAATGATATCGAGTTATTTGTAGTGAGGTGCATGGACTTGGAGTCTGTCATACAGAGTGAAGTAAGTCAGAAAGAGAAAAACAAGTACTGTATGCTAACACATATATATGGAATCAAAAAAATGGTTATGATGAACCTAGGGGCAGGACAGGAATAAAGACACAGATGTAGAGAATGGACTTGAGGACACGGGGAGGGGGAAGGGGAAGCTGGGACGAAGTGAGAGAGTGGCATGGACATATATACACTACCAAATGTAAAACAGATAGCTAGTGGGAAGCAGCCGCATACACAGGGAGATCAGCTCGGTGCTTTGCAACCACCTAGAGGGGTGGGATAGGGAGGGTGGGAGGGAGGCTCAAGAGGGAGGAGATATGGGGATATATGTATACATATAGCTGATTCACTTTGTTGTACAGCAGAAACTAATACAACATTGTAAAGCAATTATACTCCAACAAAGATAAAAAAAAATGTGATTCAAGTGATTGTTAAGGAATTCCAGCCAGTTAAACTGTTGTTGCCTATGAAGAGACCTAGTCAAGTTGTACCCTCTTTATCTCTAAAAGTAAACTTCCAGGTACCACTAGCTGACTGACAGCGATTGTCATGTGACATAATCAAACATTAACTTGGTGTACAGTTTGGTTCTTGCGCTGTGTAAGTGGGAGAGGGCAGACCTCCGGCAGGTGACAGTCTTGGTGGCAACGGCAGGGGCACCATGACAGCAGGGTCCCGGGGTCCACGTCCACTCATCCTGGGCCTGCTGCTGTGTGCGCTTGGCCCTGCCCTGACGCAGGGTGGGAAGCTGTTGGTGGTCCCCATAGACGGCAGCCGCTGGCTGAGTTTGGTCGGGATCGTCCAGCAGCTGCAGCACAAGGGACATGACATAGTGGTCCTCGCACCCGACGCCTCCATGTACGTTAAAGAAGGGGCATTTTACACCTTGAAGAGGTATCCCGTGCCATTCCGAAGGGAGGACTTGGAAGTGGCTTTTATGAACCTTGGGCGTAGTGTTTTTGAGAACGACCCTTTTCTGCAGCGCATGGTCAAAATATACAAGAAAATCAAAGATGACTCGGCTCTACTCTTTTCCGCCTGCTCCCATTTACTGCACAACAAGGAGTTGATGTCCTCCCTGGCAGAAGGCAGCTTTGATGCTGTACTGACAGACCCTTTCCTTCCCTGCGGCCCCATCGTGGCCCAGTACCTGGCTGTGCCTGCTGTGTTCTTCTTGAATGGACTGCCGTGCAGCCTGGACTTTCAGGGTACCCAGTGCCCCAACCCACCGTCCTATGTGCCCAGGCCTCTGTCCTTTAACTCAGATCGCATGACCTTCCTGCAGCGGGTGAAGAACATACTCATTGCCTTGTCAGAGAGCTTTCTGTGCAATGTGGTTTATTCCCCGTACGCACCACTTGCCTCGGAAGTCCTTCAGAAAGACGTGACTCTCCAGGACCTTATGAGCTATGCATCTATCTGGCTTCTCAGAAGTGACTTTGTAAATAATTACCCAAGGCCCATCATGCCCAATACAGTTTTTATTGGTGGGATCAACTGCGCTAGCAAAAAGCCACTATCTCAGGTGTGTATTTGAGTGGGAACTTTAGATGCCTGTAGTCTAGCAAGTGCTTTGGGTAGATGAGCTCGCCACAGATGCTGAATGAGCATGCTGAGATAGTCTCAAATGTCCTCTCTCGTTGATATCTCACCAGTCTCCTAGGTCTGAGTTGTAATTTATAGCTGTCTTTGGCATCATCTTCTGGCTTATTTCTTTTATCAGATACTTCAGGAAAGTGTATTTTGGCCACTTTGTTCTGTGTGCTCCAGCAGATAACAATCAATTAGATGCAACACCGTTTAAATGCCATAAACACAGCATGCTGGGTTCAGGGTTCCTTGCAGAGAAAAAATTGTGTTTCGTGCCCTTTGCCTGTGACTGGGTCAAGCTCACGGGAGTCAAGATTGCTGAAATCATTTTTTGATATCTATAGATCCCAGCAGGGAAAATTGCCTTTATGTTCCTGATTAAAGGTCCATTTCTAGATATTCTGATAGGCTGAATCCTGCAGTTCCATTTCCTCTACTAAGCAAATCACCAGATAGCCAGGTTCTGACAATGGGCAGAAAGGTCATGCATCTCTCTTAAATGCTTATATGTTAATTTTTTTCCCCTACACCATGCAGAAAAGTAGCATTCACATCCTCTTCCAAGTCTCAACAGAGGAGATAGAGAATAGCAGGAGAGGCTCCTTCAAAAGGGGGTTTGGGAAGGATTCTTCAAGAAGATGACATTTCAGTGGGCGTGCATTCATTTATTTTTCAAGTATTGGTTGAGAATCTGCTGGTAGCCCAGGCACTTTCCAGGTGCTGAGTCTGGCTCCTACTAAGGGGCTATCATCACCCTTGGAGAGCGATGAATCTTATTTCCAGCGTGCCCCTGACGTGGTTCATATTTTAAATGATCATGTAATTGTCATAGCCAGGAGAAACTCTGGGCAGCGGGAAGAAAACCAGGAGAAATCAAGTGTCAGGTGGATACCTCCACCTCACTGCTGCAAGACAGGGTCTCCATACTCTTGTCTTCCGCCCCTGTAATGTGGAGAGAGATCTGATAATCCCTCAAAGGTCCTATGGCAATAAGATTCTGAGAAATGGCCCGTTGGACACATTTGTGTCTGATGGGGTGGTCTGGTGAAGAAAGAAGGAGGTGGCGTTGATTTTCTGAAAGCAAGATGAGAAAACCTAAGAGTATAGAAAACCATCAATGATTCTCTTTCAGACAGAGGAAAAGGACGGGGTGAAATATCATCAAACCAACGGGCGTATCTCAGGTCAAAGGAAAGAAAGCTAGCCAGCATATCCAAGTGAGATTTTCATTTCATTGCTTTGCGTTAAGTTTGCCATGGATTTTTGGCAAACGGTCTTTATTTATTTAAATGATTTCCTTCTTTATTTTGGATGTTTAATGGGAGAGGCTGAAGAACTTTATCAACTGCCTTTCTTGCTATCATATTTTTATATCATTTATTGATATATTTTTTCCCCTGTAAATTTGTCTAAGTGGTGAATTGTATTGAGTATGTATTGGTTGCTGCCTCGTTTGGTGCAAATAAGCTTAGGTGTGAGAATGTCTCTGTAAGTTGTACCAAATTGTAGCTCTCCTTGTCCTATTTTAAGTGCTTTTAATTTGAAATTCCCCTTTTTTGGATACTAATGTCACCATTCCTGCATTATTTTTGTCTACACTTCTCTAGTGCCTCTTTACTACTCCATTTCATCAACCTTCTTCTTTCTCTTTAAACAACATGGAGCTGATATTCTTAACCTAGTCAGGCAGATTCCTTCAATAGTTGAATTTTTCCTGTTTGTACTTAACAATTGATAGATTTGATTATAATTCTTCCAGTTTATTTTTATTTTGCTTTGTCATCTCCCCTTTTCTTGATTTTTGCTGGTTTGTCACGTTGCTGTTATCTTTTTTCCTTTTTATTAATTAAAGAATGTTACTCTGTGCTTCCCTCCCTCTAGTGGGGACCAACCTACTCCCAATGCTATTGGTAAAGGTCCAGAACTTATCAAGAATAAAGATAAAAATCTTTGGTAATGAGAGTCCATAGAGAAAGCACAGCCTGGTGCTGGGCATACCTTTGGGGTGTCTGAAAGAATAAAGATGATAGAACAGTGTCGCGAGCAAAGGCATGAAACTCAAGAATTCCAAGATGTCACTCCCCTCTCAGGGTGAGAGACCACCTTTACAGACATGTAGGGTTACAGAGATGACATCCATACATCCACATTAATTGTAAGGAAAATAGCCAAACAGAAGATGGGTGAGAACATACTTGAAGATGACGAGGAAAAGAAAGAGTGCCGACCGGGGAAGCCTGCAATGTTTGTAAGTGGCTCTGAATGTATAATGATAAAGCGACATGTTTCCAACATACTAAAGGTTTCACGAGGCTTTCTTGCAAAACAAAAGGCATTTGGGAAGGAAAAATCTAATAAAAGCCTGGAACTGAAAATACTAAACTTGCAGCAAAAGTCAGGATTTTTATATTAAAAGCTTCCTTGGAGTAGGCAAGTCTTTTCGCTTTGGGGAGCCTTATTTTTTTGGAATGGGATAAGAGGTGGGGGGTCGAGGTTCATTTCAGTCATCACATGGCTTCGCTCTTTGCCCATTCCAGAGACTGTGAAATCGGGGCAAGGTTTAGGGGAACTTTTGCCAAGTAGGGGGTAGACCTTACCATTACTGAATCCTGTACTGGCCCAGAATCGACACTGGCCGTGATAACACAAGCTCTGCAGCTTGCCCTTCTGTGTTCTGTAAACGGACTTTCATGGCATTTAAACTCCAGCCAAGTGATATTACCTAACTTTGGGTGTTTATGGCCCTGCACGTTCCTTCTGTGTTAATCACATCCTACGGTGGCTGAGTGGCTGTGGAAGGGTATGGAAGGAGGGGACATTGGCCCTTTCTAGACAAGGTTAAAGTGAGAGTGGGTTTCATGAAGGAGAGGAGGTCCTAGGAAATTTAGGAAATTCAGCATGGTCGGCGGGGAGGATGATACCCACTCCCTGACCTTTCAGATGGGCCCAATGGGAAAGACCAAGACACAGCTGCCAGGAGCCAGGGCCCTAGAACAGGGCCTGAGGCTGGTGGGGGCAGACTAGACAGTGGGATGGGCTGGCAGTAGGGCTGGTCAGTGGCTTTACTGGCGTGCTTGGGATCAAGCTTGGCAGCCGTCTCTGAAAATCGTGTGCTGAGCCCCGTCTGAAGTCTCCTAGCTCACATCCAGGGAAGCCAGCATCCTGGTTTGTCCAGGACTGTTCTGGTTTTAACACTGAAAGTCCCAGGAAGCCCCGCAGTTCTGGGCAAAGCCAACCACATCACGCAGTCTCACTAATGCCCTTGGCACTCTTTGGAGACGTATAAAACCGTCTGGAGACTCTCAAGGAGTTAATTAGATCATTAATAACCAACAGTTGGGGGAAAATTGCCCTACTTATGCCTTGCTCTATCTCCTTTAAGCAGATTCCCACTGCGTATGTGTGTGCCCCTGCGTGTGTGTGCATGCAGGTGTGTGTGCATGTATTTCCTGAAGCCTGGAGCACTCTGGCATTGGCTCTGAAGTTTGGGAACAGATCAGGCTGGGCTAAGATTATTGTTGAGGGCTGAATCTAGGGCCTTCCTTCCTCTCTTCCTGAAACACACCCACCGCTCATCTCCAGGTTCTAACGCTAATGGTTAAAGCTGCTGTTCTTCTCATTGAATCGTTTTGTCGCATCCTTTCAGAGCTTTTGTTTGACATCCGTCTCTAAGTCTATTCCTTATTACTTTAGGGAAGGGCCTTTGCCAGGTCGTAAACTAGGATCTGTATTTACTAGTTGGGATCCCTGCCATCTCTGATTCTCACCCCATACACACAGACATTTTCTAAAATCCTGTCTTCCTGCTTTATTCAAGGGAACCACGGATTGCTCATGTTCTAGTGGTTGTAAGATTCATTGTTAACTGGAAAATCAATCACGGTGTACAGTTCAAATACACCCAAACTCACTTGATTAACAAAATTACTCCTTGGGAATTCCCTGGCGGTCCAGTGGTTAGGACTCTGTGCTTTCACTGCCCAGGGCCTGGGTTCCATCCCTGGTTGGGGGACTAAGGTCCCACAGGCCGCCCGGCACGGCCAAAGAGAAAAAAAATTATTCTTTGATAAAAAAAAGTCGACTTAATGGCAATAGGACGCCGTTGGCAAAGGGAAGGACTTTGAATCAATTCAGCCCCCCCGTTTGGGAATGATGCTGCCTCCCGTGCAGAGGGCAACAAGCTGGTGTAATCTGCAGAGGGCTGAGCATGTGGCCCCCTCTCTGTTCTTCATTCCTCATTCCCTGTGTCGTCTGGCCCAGAAGTTTCTTCAGAAAGTCCCATTGCCTCATTTGAGCTTTGTCCTTAAATAGCCAAGGCCGTAATGCCTGCGGATGGTCCTGGTTGGCTGCCTCCTGAGACAATGGAGCAGCCTTACCTGTGCAGCCGTCCTTGGATGACCATGACGGACGTAGTGATATAAGGAATCAGCTTCTGGGACAGGACGTGAGCACTCTGTGAGGGTCATACGCCGGGTGGGTGAAGATTCTGCCTGCTTCTCCTTCCCACCAGTGGCTTTGGTAGTCAGGGTTTATTCACATGCCCTTGACTTTCTCTGAACTCCACAGAAGGGGCTCAGATCGCTGGGACACGCTTGGCAAGAGTTCCTGTCCCCTGTTTTGTATTTTTCTCACCTAGTTTACTTTTCACAGTACATTAAGGAACCAGCAAAGAAAGATTCAAATAAACTTCCGGATACTCTTCTTGCTAACGCAGGCAAGTTCACTTAAACTCTTAGAAACTCTTCTCCAGGAAAGGCGGGAAAATGCACGGTTGACTGGTTGAATTTCACCACTGAGTTGACGTGAATATGATCTTTAATCATCCCAGTGTGTTTGGCTGCCGTATGGGAAACTGCTGTAGGCTGCAGGGAGGCGAGAGCTGTGAAAGGATGTTTTTGCTACTTGAGGCTTTTTCCTTAATCGTGAGTCTAATCCTTAATGCTGTCTGTAGCTTTCTGCTCTGACTCCATTCATTCTTTCAGTATAAAAGAATATTCTAGAAACCTTGAAAAGTAATACAGGTCTTTACTGTAGATTTTCTTAGACAGGCAATACGGGAGCTTTAGTCCATAGAAAGCTTTCCGAAGTCCTCTTTGGACGGTGTTCCTCTCCTCCAATGTTTCCTTCCCCAGAATCTGCTGAAAGGCTCTCTCCTCTCTCCAGGATGCCCCTTTCCCTCTCCTCCCTCCACCCCGTTGCCTTCAACCCTCTGCTTCAGCCCTGCCCACCCTTAAAGGCCTGCTTATGTCCCAGACTTTCCCAGCTGCCTGAAGCCCTGGGGAAGTGGATCTGGTCTTACCTCCGATCACTTTTCTTTTGGAAACTCGGCACATTACCTGGATTCTGTATCTCAAAGAAGAAACCAAGTGATAACTCTGTAAGCAGGAAGCCTTCCTCCTGTGCGATGGAAGGCAGTTAGGGAGGGAGGGATGCTCTAACACACACTGATGCTTTGTGTCTCTATCACACACACACACACACACACACACACACACACACACACACACACACTCCTTTAATCACATTCTTAAGAGGAAGATACCTGATTCATAGCTGAATGTATGCTGTCGCCAAAGAATATGAGAAAAAAATTTAACTGGAAATTTCTCTTCTGGTCCTAGGAATTTGAAGCCTATGTAAATGCTTCTGGAGAACATGGAATTGTGGTCTTCTCTCTGGGCTCAATGGTCTCAGAGATTCCGGAGCAGAAAGCTACGGAAATTGCTGATGCTTTGGGCAAAATACCTCAGACAGTAAGAAGATTCTACGTGATTTTTTTTAATCTGTCTTCACAAGAGTTCTAACCCCAGGCTTTCAGTACCTAAATTAATTCTATGAGTTGGGCTTTAGGCTTGGGTTTCCCTGCCACTTCCCAATTATTAATCCAAAGCTGTTCTTTTTTTGCAATTTCACCCTCAACTACTCTGTTAAAACATGATCCACTTCACGAGGAGGTCTCTTTCTCTCTAAGTGACTCAAAAGTATATTAGAATTTATTTTTAAAAATAAAATGGGCAGGATAGTGTTTCTTCATATTGCATAAGAATATTACTCCAAAAAGCTCTTGCTTAGAACCCTGGATTTGTTTCTTATATTTCTGCTTTAATAGTTCTATGCCCACTCATTTTGTTAAGTAAACTTTCCCTTGAAGTGCAGAGAAGTGCAAAAATCGTAAGTGTACAGCTTGATGAATGTTCACAAGTTCACAAAGTGAACATACCCGTGGAATCAAGCCTCTGGAACAAGACACAGAATGTTACCCATCCCCAGAAGCCTTCTTAGTCACTATACCTCCCACCCTTGCCAAGGTTATATTCATTCAGAGAGACTCCACTTTCTAGCTACTATAGCAGGTGTCTTGCTTTGTTTTAAAAATCATATTATGTTCCTAAATTTGTTTTGTTTTGTTTTTTTTTTGCTTCTGCAAGGTCCTGTGGCGGTACACTGGGACTCCACCGCCGAATCTTGCGAAGAATACAAAACTTGTCAAGTGGCTGCCCCAAAATGATCTGCTTGGTACGTGGGGAGGATTTGATGTGTAGGTCAAACCAAGGTTAAATTAAGAAAGTGGCTCAGGCAGGGCTATTCTAAAGAATTGTTTAGCTGGAAAATATTATGGCCAATGTATCTCATGTTGCTTTTTACCCAGTAGGACATCTCAACTCACATTTTCTTCTGCACGTTTCTGCAAGGGCCACGTGTGGATGGCACTGGGTCCTGAGAGTGCTTTCAGAACCTAGACGATGTCAGGTTGTGAAACTCAGTGGCTTGACTGCTGGCATCTCTCCCTGTTTTGCTTCTCAGGTCACCCAAAGACTCGGGCCTTTATCACACATTCCGGCTCCCACGGTGTTTATGAAGGAATATGTAATGGTGTTCCGATGGTGATGATGCCCTTGTTTGGTGATCAGATGGACAATGCAAAGCGCATAGAGACCCGAGGGGCCGGAGTAACCTTGGACATCCTGGAAATGAGTTCAAAAGATTTAGAAAATGCCCTGAAAACTGTCATCAGTGACAAAAGGTAAGAGAGAAGCTACCAAGGAATACTACTTATATTTTGGCCATCGCTTCACAGTAAATCTTCAAATGTGAAAACAAATACATCAAGATCTAATTTATAAGCAAGAAGATTTGGGGTTATTATTATTCCTTTTAGAAAAAGATGCTTTAATTCCTAGGGAATTTATCACAGAAGTGATCTTAAATATTATTTCCCCTGGTATACTTAAAACTCCAATTAAAAAAAAAACAATGTCAATATAATAGATGTCTGATCTATAAGTTCCTGCAAAGAGAGAAGTATTCCATTACAAGAAACATAGTGTCCGTAAGATAAAAGCAAACCAGGTGCTTAAAGGTAAAGCTTTTCCGAGCGCTGAAACCTGTGAGAAATTTTGTCCGTGGGGTTTATTAATGTGTGTGTGTGTGTGTGTGTGTGTGTGTGTGTTTGTGTGTGTCATGTGATATGACAAAGGCTTATAATAAAAGCAAAGTCAAGTTTGTTCAAATGTGGCTATGGAAACAATTCAAAAGGCAAAAAGCCACCAGATCAAATTATCTCTGCACGAACTTTATTGTATTGCTACAAGTGATAGGCTGATCAAAACCTTATGAGAAGAAGTGATTGCCAGCAGTGGACTTCATCCAGTGATCAATCATGTATGTGCGTGTGCACATGCATGTGTGTACGGATCTATGACAGTGTCAGGAGCCTTCACCCATACATGCTTCATTTTGAAGGAGGACAGATGTGAAAAGACTGGAGTGTGTTCAGATGGGAGGACACACTACACAGGGGGACACTTTGAAGGAGGACAGATGTGAAAAGACTGGAGTGTGTTCAGATGGGAGGACACACTACACAGGGGGACGCCGAGCCTGGACAAGGAAAATGTGCTAGAAACGATGGTGCTCGCATGTGTGTGATGCCTGTGAATAAAAAGAATTGTCTGCATAACCCCAGGGTAAAGTGCTCACAGTGTCAGTAACAACCTTCCCAGAGCAGTTGCTGTGGTTCTTATCCATCATTCCGACTGGCTCCTGCAGCCCAGCATGTCGGCATCGGGTGATGCTGCTCACATAGCACAATTAAAGCCCAATTTCTTTCCAGATGCTGGAAACTCATTCTTGAGGCTCATATTAGTGATGTAATTTTGACCTTTCATTCAGTGGTATGGACAACTACTTGTAACCTAAAAATGACTTGGTAGAAATTCTCTGGTACATTATCATTAAAAAAAACCAAAAAACACTGATCGGTCAGCTTAAGTTACTAACTAACTTCATCTCTTCATTTCTGAGCCATCTCCGATTGTGAATCTCCATGTTCCCAACACTCTAAGCTGGGACTGGACCTACATAAAATAAAAAAAAGTGGAAAAATTTCCAGCATCAGATTATACAACCAGGCCTTATCAGGTGCTCAATAAATATTGACTGAATGAATGAAAGTCCAAGAAAATCTATTTTATAAGAGAAGATTTATATACAAGGAAGATGTTTAACAATTTATGGCCAAATATTAATAGTACATTATAATAATGTATCCAAATAAAATGATGGACATAGTCAAGAAAATCAATGATCATAACTGCTCCTGAATAACCACCTCACTTTTCAAGTTCTTCTCTCTTTTCTTTCCCTTTGCCTTCTTCTTGTCCTTCTCGTCGTCCTCCTTCTCCTTCCTCTTTTAGTGCATCCGTACTAAGCGTTGAAGTACGTAACCCATTTTGGATTTGGATATTCTGACTCAGCTATCAACACAGTCCAAAATAAACAGGAATCCATTTTTCTTTAACGGGGTGCAAAGACACTGCCTCATGCAAAAGTTAGCACTTGGAGGTTTGATGTTTTGAGAGTTGAGTTGAAAGCATAGCACTGTCTTGGAGATGGCACTTAAAAATGGCTTTTACTTTGGCTAGAAGTGATCGTTTACAATCTCACTGAATGAGAAATCATTAATAATTTCTGAGATGACCTTTTCCTTTATTTCTTTATCTTGTTACCAAAAACGTATGATCAACTGCCTACAAAGATATCACTAAAAAGAAAAGAAGGAAGCAAGTTTCAAATAATTTAAAATTATAGTTTTCTTTCTTCCTTGCTCCCTTCCTTTCTTTCTTTCCTTCTTTCTCTTTCTTTCTTTCTTTTTTTCTTTCCTTCCTTCCTCCCTCCCTCCTTTCTTTCTTTCTTTCATAAAGAATATTTAGTGTGTGTTTTCTTTTCTGGTTACAATAGAAACTGCCAAGTTTGGAAAATCTGGTAGCGTTCCTAACTGGAAGCAAGCATAGAGAGAGGATGGTTCCCTACTGTTGGTGTTCCAGACATTCACATAACTGTCTTTGTGTGTTCAGCTATAAGGAAAACATCATGCGCCTCTCTAGCCTTCACAAGGACCGCCCCATGGAGCCTCTAGACCTGGCTGTATTCTGGGTGGAGTTTGTGATGAGGCACAAGGGGGCGCCACACCTGCGCCCTGCGGCGCATGACCTCACCTGGTACCAGTACTACTCTTTGGATGTGATCGGCTTCCTCCTGGCGGTCGTACTGACGGTCATCTTCGTCACCTTTAAGGGCTGTGCCTTTGCCTTCCGGAAATGCTTCGGGAAAAAAGAGCGAGTGAAGAAATCTCATAAACCCAAGGCACACTGAGAACTGGGTTGGAAACTTGCAAGAAGAGTCACAGGTTAAATTCATGTTGTGCTTATTCGAGAAATACTTTGCCAGAAAATAACACCCCAGAGTGTGTCTGAAAAAATAAAAATGATCTAAACATTAGTCACACATACAGGTAGAGATATTTAAATATCTTTTCTGCTCCCTCCAGTATCTCTAATCTGGACTACACGTGTCATCTTTCAAATCACTTGCAAAGAGGGTTGGATAGGCCCCTCCTTCCACCTGCAGCCCTTTACCTACTCAGAAATGGGGCTTGTTTGGGGGCCGCCGCTCCCCACCACCGCTCCCCCTCACCCCCGGATGAGTTGTAACCTCATCTTCTGGCATCTGTAGGTGGTTGTGATAGATTCCTTCACCAATAATGGCTGGTTCTAAATTATGCTCATGCTTCCCAGATGTCACTTTGTGCATTTAAGTAAGGAAACGTTTATTCCTTGTACTTGATATGATATGAATGAATGGTATAGATTTCTGACTTTGGGGGGAACGAATGATGTATAAAATTGATGGGTGATATGCCTGAGCAGATAGTCATTGCTTGAGCCAAATGGATCTGAGTTTGACAAAAGCCTAAGTTATAGAGACTGGCGAGTATATTTTCTCTGATGTAATAACTAAAAACATATTAATAAATTCGTATAAATTATATTTATTAGGTGGTCTCTTCATGGGTGTTGCATTTATTTATTGTTAAACTACATGTTCTAACTACAAAAGTAATGCATGATTCTGACAGAAAATTTGAAAACTATAGAGGTGTACACACACAAGGAAATTAAATTCACCGTTAACCATGTTCCCTGCAAGTAACCACAGTTAGTAAACATTTTGGCAAATGTATATAGTTATAAAATATTGCAAAGATACCACATATATCTAGTGTTTTCTAACATTCTTCCTTCACTTCACCCTATTGTGAATGTTCTCTCCAGGTCTTTGTATAATATTTAATGTGTTTTAAGTGGCCAAGGAATATTCTATTGCATGAATATACCAGGATTTATCTAACCACTACTTCCTGGTGTATTCACTTTTATTTTCTTTGAGAAAAAAGACTTCACCGAATATCCTAGTAGCTAAGTCTTTGTACATATTCATGACTATTTCCATGGGAAAGTGCCTTACAACGAATTAATGGTTGTCTGTTTCGGTTCCTTTTTTTTTTTTTTTGTGGTACGCGGGCCTCTCACTGCTGTGGCCTCTCCCGTTGCGGAGCAACGGGCTCCAGACGCGCAGGCCCAGCGGCCATGGCTCACCGGCCCAGCCGCTCCGCGGCATGTGGGATCTTCCCGAACCGGGGCACGAACCCACGTCCCCTGCATTGGCAGGCGGACTCTCAACCACTGCGCCACCAGGGAAGCCCCATGTTCCGAGTTTTTAGACCCTCTTGTTTACAAGTAAGAGAACCCAACTTGGGATATCTTAAGCAAAAAAAGAGGTCATTTTGTAAGGAGACGTGCTTCCTAAGGGTGAGAGGCTCACGGCCAAGCCTCCAGAGGAGCTGAGCTGAGTGGAGCCTCTCTGGCCCCCTCCCGTCCCTGCATGCTCTGGGCGCCGGCTTTAGGGCTCCCTCTCCTCTCGGCCTTCCCTGCTCCTCATTCCCGGGAACCGTCATCCCCAAGACCCCACAGGGGACTGACGGCATTCTTTCTTGCGCAGAGTTCCGAATTCCTGTTAGAAAGAACCTGATTGGCCCAGCTGGATCACGTGCCCACTCCTTGTCCAATCAGGAGTGGTGGGGGAGGGATTATAGATGGAAAAACGCGGCCGCCAGGACCCCGTAACTGTGACTCTGTGGGTCAGGGAAGCGGGAGCCTTGTGAGCCGGTAAGGTGCCCCCAAATGTGTTCACTGTATACATACTCTATTTCCATTTTTTCCACTTTCTTACAGGCCCTTCCATGCACTTAAGCTCACAGGTTTCTACAAATACCGTGTTTTCTTTTTTTCGGGTTGGTTCCCATAGAAGCAGATGTGGGAAGCTCAGTTGAGTGACAGCACTAAGAGTGGCTGAGTTTATGAGTGCATTGTATGTGAGTCCTATATTACTGTCATACTCAGAAAAAAACTATTTTCATTTGGAAAACCAAGCAGAACCCACTTCATTCTCCTGGATCGCATCCTCTTAGCATCCTCTCTAGATAACGTGTTTGGGGCACCTCACTTTTGGCCACGGCTTACACTCACCATATATGTAATAATAATAGAAAAGGACCCCTTCCTCCACCCCTTCTGATAGCCATGTTCTTCACAATGTCACATTGCAGCTCTTCCTATCAAGAGGGAAATCTATATCCCCACCCCTTGAGGCCGGACTGGCCTGTGACCTCCCTTGGCTGTTAGAAGGTGGCAGAGGTGAAAGGTACAGTTCAAGTCTAGGCCCTGAGACGCCTTGGTGTGTCTGCCCGTTCTCCTGGAAACCTGCCCAGATGCTCTGAGAACAACCTGGGCCAGCCCTGTTGCATGATGGGAGACATGGTTCCTGATCACCCTAGTCACTTCAGCCAATAGGAAGCCAACTGCTAGGCATGTGTGTGAGGCCATCTTAGACTAGCCAACCCTCATCTAACCCACTGGCTACCACAGAGGCATGAGTGACTCCAGTTATGCTTGACTGGACACAGCCCAGATCAACGGAACCACCTGGCTGACCCATAGCCTTGTGAACAATAATAAACTGTTGTTTTCAGTCATTCAATCTTGAGGTAGTTTGTTACACAGCAACGGCTAACTGACACATTCACTTCTGGCTCTGAGTCCACAATCTTTCATGTGTTGTGTCTTCAGACTCTCAGAGGGCAATGATGTGTCCTACCCACCTCTGTATCCACCACAACATGGAGAGCCAAGCTTAGCTGCATGGTGCAGGCACACAGTCAGAGTCTGTGGGATGGAATTGCAGCCATTTCACGGAGTAATCTTTGAGGCAGAAAAGAAGGCCCAGAAGGGAGTGGGAGGTAGGGCCACGGGGACTGTGAAAGAAGGGGCATGTTATAACTGCCTTCTGGTGTCTGTTCCATCATGGTTTACATGTCTCCAAAGGGCAGACTGAGGAAAAATGCGTGAATTTTGCGAGGATGAGTGTTTGGCAGTACATAGAGGAAGCTCGTTTTCTAACCACCGGGATTCAGTGAAGTAGAAATGGGCTACTGAGGGTCATGAGCTCTGGGGTATGAGAGGTGACAAGCAGAGGCTGAGGAGCTCCCTCTTGGCAGTGTGGGCAATGGGAAATTAAGTGGGAATTTTAATTAAGCAGTCTTAGACCTAGGTGGCTCTGGGTCTTGATCTGTTGTCCTGTAATGCCTAGAAATTCATTATTTTGTTGCTCAGACTGTTGATCGGGACTGTCTCTCACAGCTACAACTGACAGAAAAATCCTTTGAGCCCCACTTTTGGTTCAGGGAAACAGTGTCACTGCCCTGTCTTTCTTTGAAATTCTTTATCTTCAGGAGGAAAAAGGATCTGGGAGCTTTTATCCCTCAGTGTTGACATCTGTGTTGATGTTTGTCAGCCCTTAAGAAGTTGCTGATGTCGAGAGAGCCCCTTGAGAGGAGCGATGAGACCTGCCGAGGGGGATCTCTCATAAATCATTAGTTTTCAGTGTCCAGAAGAGAGGGAGAAAAGGCCCTTCCTAACCAAGTGTAGCTATCGATCACTGTGTGGCAAATTACCTAAATGTAGTGGCTGTCAGTAGGGCCACACTGCTCCATCCCGCAAGCTGTCCAGTCCTTGGGGAAGAGAAATCCTCTTCTCAGGACCTCTCTGTCACCCCCATCTCCTCCAGCTGCCCAGATCACACCTCCCCACCCTGGGCTCCTATCACTACATCCCCAGGGGACTTGGCTGTGAATCCCCCCCTCTATTTCCTTTCCCCAAACAGGCCACCATACCTCACCCCACATATGGGTGACAGAAATGTTGATTAACAAAATAATGTGGGTTTTTTAAATCCCAGCGCCCTGTGCACTCCTCAAAGCCCTGGGTTCAGAGCTCAGGGAGACAGTTGGATCTGAGAGTTCCAAGGGTCTGGGACCCAATGGTGATGATTCTAGTGAAACCCTCCCACCCTGTCAGGGGACCTGTTCCCTGTCTGAGTTACGACTGAGGAGCCCGAAGGTCTCACTCCTTTGTCAACCCAACCTGCCATTGTCCACGTTACCATTGATGTGTATCAGGCAGAGAATGGAGCTTTTTCTTGTGGTGTATTTTTGTTCCATCCAGGAGAGAACTCTGAGAAAAGGTCAGTGTTTAGGTCCCAGACTTGTTCCTTAAAGGATTCCCAGGAGGAAGGGAACACAGGATGGTGAAGGGCCCTGGGATGGAGTTTGAGGAACTTGGGACAGGAGGAAAAAGGATCTGGGAGCTTTTATCCCTCAGTGTTGATGTCTGTGTTGGTGTTTGTCAGCCCTTGAGAAGCTGCCGATGTTGAGAGAGCCCCTTGAGAGGAGCGATGAGACCTGCCGAGAGGCGTTTCTCATTAATCGTTAGTTTTCAGTGTCCAGAAAAGAGGGAGGAAAGGCCCTTCCTAACCAAGTGTAGCTATCGATCACTGTGTGACAAATTACCTAAAGGTAGTGGCTTAAAATGACACCTGTTTATTATGCCACAGTTTGCGTGGTCAGGAGTCTAGGCTTAGCTTAGCGGGGTCATTTATTTAGGGTTTCACAGGCTGCACTCAAGATGTTGTCTGGGCTGCGTCCTTTCTGGAGCTTGGTCCTCTTCCAAGCTCATGTGGCTGTTGGCAGAATCCAGTTCCTTGTAGTTGTAAGACTGAGGCCCTCAGTTCCTTGTGACATGGCCCCCTCCATAGGCAGTTTATATCACCACTGTTTACTTTTCAAGGCCAGCATGAGAATCTCTCTCCAGTCTGCTAAGATGTAGTCTTATATGACATAATGTAATCATGGCGGTGATCGCATCATGGGAGGTTCCCATTGCTTTTGCCATATTCTATTGGCTAGAATATGGGTCTAACCAAGTCATGGGTTCCTCCCACACTCTAGGGAAGGGGGTTATGCAGGGTGTGACTCGTGGGGGGTCGTCTTATGGTGGGATGACACACCATGTATTTTACAAATCTTATTATCTCAAAAGAGCTTGAGGAAGAGATTGGCAGAAGCATCAACAGAGTCAAATGAGGACGTGTCAGAGGAGACAGAGGACCTGGAACCTCTGGAACCAGACGACAGTGGTAAGAAAGCCACCCCCTCCCTGCACTCCGGCCTCATTTTGGCCACTAACTCCTGGAGGGCAAGTCTTGGTCAAGATCTCAGTTTCTCCATCTGTACAGTGGATAGGAAGGTCCCTGCCCAATCATGCCCCAGGCAGAGCTAGAGCTGTGCAGGTATCAGGGAGACCAGATCACAAGGAACAAGCCCTGTAATGGTCATCTCAGCATCACACCTGTGCCACCTTTGTCTCAGGTACCTTCCAACAAGTCACAAACCTCCTCAACATCATGGCCAGCGAGTCAACCAAAACGGACGCTGCTGGGGCAGGTCCTGACATGCGGAAGATGCTGGCCTCAGTGATCATCCGGGAGAGGGCCGCCACTGAGCCCTCTGTGGTGATGGGCGCTCTCATCCGCTGCCTGCAGGTGCCAGAGGTAGGACCTCCTCTCCCTCAGCCGTTCCTCTGAGCCTGGCCACCTGTTTGCATGTCCATCCACTGCTCAGCACACATTTACTGATTGTTGTGGATGTAGGCTAGGTTCTGGGGTACAGACAATGACCAGACTATGAGGGTCTCAGCCCTTGAGGCCCAAGTGGGGCCTGGGCCACTCACAGGTGTTCAAAGCTCCTCAGTATTCTGACACAGTGGGTTTGGGAGTCACCGTTCTAGAGCAGGTGACCTGAGTTGCAAAGATGTTGAGCAGGGGTGAAGCAGGTAGATGTGGGGGAACAGAGACACACCAGATGCAGGGTGCAGGGGTGCTTGGCCAGTGGGCAGGCTGTTTACTGGGGCAGAGGCTGGGGTAGAGGATGCTGATGGGGGTGATGGAAAATGTAACCAAGATCATGGTGGGCTTTGTATGACAGGGTAGAGTTTGGACCAGAGCATCGGTATCCCCTGAGGACTTGTTAAAACTTCAGATTTCTGGGGCCCATCGTGAGAGTTTCTGATTCAGTAGGTACGGGGTGAAGCCCAAGAATCAGCATGTCTAGCAAGGTCCCAGGTGACACTGTTGCTGGTCTGGGGACCACACTTGGAGAGCTGTTGAATTTTAGACTATTCTTGAGCATTTGAGAGTGGGTAGCAGAGCAGGTCCTTATAGGAATTCTTAATAGCAAGTTTTATTTTATAGAAAGAAGATACGTAGCAGCCTTGAGGGAGGTCGGGGTCCAGGAGCATAGGCAAAGAATTTGCAAAAGTCTTTTTAAACATAGGTTTTATTATTATTCAGGTATAGTGAGACCAACAGCTCAGGAGATGATTGCCCTTGAAAAGATGGTCTGTTACTCACAGATCCCAAGAGGCAGGGGCACGCCATGCCATGCAGGCCCACAAGGAAGAACCAGAGTCAGGCAGGAGGCAGAGGGAGCAAGGGGGAAATGTACGCAGGAGCGTTTATTGTGGCTTCTGTAGGGGAAGATCCGGCGAGGCAGGATGAGCAGACGTCGGATTGGCTAGTGTGGATAATTTCAGTGAGGTCTGGGGTGTAGGGGCCGCCCTGAGTCGTCTGGTGCCTGGCCCTGGGGTGATTAGAGCAGGTGTATAGTGGTCCAGAGCGTGAGAGCCTGATAGGAGAGGTGGCCAGTACGTGGAGCCTGGATGGCTTGCTTGTATTTGACAAGCTTGCTCGTGAGTGGGTGAGCTGTTTGCCATCTCTAGCAGTTGACTAACCCTGGGCAGTCTCTCCAGGGCCCACAAGGCCCCAAGAAGTCAAAGCATCAGGAAATACAGAAAATTTTAAAAACCATGGTTAATACCCAGGCCATGATAAATGATCAGTGGCAATAAACAGATGATAAACAAGTAGGCATATTTTGTAACTTGACCTGTGTTCGAGATTTTAGTTATTCTTTAATTAGTGAAGGAACCAGTAAGATGTTAAAATCTGTTAAAATGACAATTTTACTTATAGAGATTTACATTCTTTACCAGACAAAATTTCTTTGCATTGTCACGAACAGGAATCATTTTCAGCGTCAGTTTCCTAAAACTTACCTTCTATCTCCGTGGAGACGTAGCATAGCCTAGACTATCACAGGTGATCAAAGGCACACACTCCCACAGGCCGGATGATCCTGCAGGGGCAGCCAGACAGCACCAAGCCTGCCTCTGGGAAGCCACCCATGCCTGTTTTATGCCACTTTCCAAGTCTTTGACAATTTTTCTCTTGCGCCCGTAAATATTCTCCAAAGATTAATTTCGATCGCAGAAATTAGGCTGGGCGTATTATAATTTGCCTGGCTGTTTACATATCTGCAGCAACAGTGTTAACTACACATCTAGGCTTCCTTGAGTTTGCCTTGAAAATCTAGAGCGTGAATTCTCAACGGGGTGATACTGCTCCAAAGCAGGTAAAATTGGTTCTTGCAGCAGTGGGGGCGGGGGTTGGCGTGTGCGAAGGGTATTTTAGTTTTTGATGTACAAAGCACAGATATGTATACTCAGCTATATTATATCTTTGTGGCATTACAGTTTCATGGTGGGGGGCAATTAGGAAAAAACGCTTAAGAAGGCTCCTTAGGGGACAATAAAAAAGAAAAAAAATGAAGAGGTTGAGAAAACAAGGGCCATCGGACTAGGCAGCGAAGGCCACACGGTTCTCTTCGGTCCAGGAGTTTTCATGAGGAATCTCTCACTGGAGTTTACAAGCCCCTATTACTTGCTATATCGAGACTGGGAAAGAAAGGCCAAGACTCTCTGTACTGGATGTCATTCATAGAACATATAAATTTCATCGACTTCCTCTTCTCTTGAGGTCCCCAAATTTGCTAAGGTCTTGACTGTTGGTAAGTGACCTCCTTACCAGCCAGGGTAGGGGGCCATCTTCCCAGAGCGTTTTGCAGGTAACAGTCCCCGTGGAGAGGAGTCCGCCCTTGTGACAAGAGCTATCTAAGAAGCAAAATAGATGATGTCCCCTTGGACTTGCAAGAGGGTCAGTGCCAAATCTGTGGAGGACCCTGTGTGCTGACCATTTGACACCTGCCTAGCTGAGTATGCTGGGCTGAAAACAGTGAGGAGAGGACAGATTTGCAGGCCACACTGACAGGGCCAGTTGGATGAGCCTGATGGGAGGAAGGGAGCGGGTGGCGTGAGAGATGGCGGAATCGGGGTCAGAGTCTTAGGCAGTTTCAGGATGGTGGGATCATCGACCAGATGAGGCAATGATAATTCTGCATCCAAATTCAATGTGTGGATGTTCCCCCCGCCACCAAATAATTCTCTGACACCAGCTAGGTGTGCTACAATTTAACTCAATTCTGACACTGTCTACCTGGAGATAGTGTCAGATCCCAGAGGTTAAGGGCTCAGTCCCATAAGACGACCCCACCCCCGCCCCTGCTTCAGATGCCGATCGTAAGTTTGGCCAACTGGCTATGGTTTGGAGGTTCCCATGACCTCCTCCTTGGGTTCAATTAATTTATGAGAGTGGCTCACAGAACTCAGAGAAACATTTTACCTGCTAGATACTAGTTTATTTTAACGGGATATAACTCAGGACCAACCAGATGGAAGAGACATATGGGGTGAGGGTTTGGGAAAGGGCGCGAAGTTTCCAGGGCCTCTCTGGGCACGCCACTCCCGCCAAATCTCTGTTTGTTCACCAGTCTAGAATCTCTCCGAACCTTGCCCTTTTGGGTTTTTATGGAGGCTTCATTATCTAGGCATGGTTGATGAAATCACTGGCCATTGGCGATCGATTCCACTTCCAAAGCCTCTCTCTTCTCCCCGGAGGTCAAGTGGGTGGGAATGAAAGTTCCAATCCTCTAATCAGATGATTGGTTCTCCTGCCAACCAGTCCCCATCCTTAGGTGTGGACCGAAAATCATCTCAGTATAACAAAAGACACCTTTGTCACTCTCATCACTTAGGAAATTCCAAAGATTTTAGGGGCTCTGTGCCAGAAACTGGATGAAGACCAAACATAAATTTCTTATAAATCATAATCTCGCACTGTTTGGGAGGAGGACCCATAGGAGGGAGGACGTGTGACTTCGTGTGCTCTGGCGGGGCCGGGTCCATCACAGCCTCTACTGCCCCGTCCAGGACCTTCCCACCCGCCATACTCGTTCCCCAGATTTCCACTCAGGGCAAAGTCAACATCTACAGCGTCCTGCAGGAGGTTCCCCAGCAGCAGGGGGAGCTGGAGGAGTGCTGCGTCCAGAGGCTGGTCACCATCGCCTCCAAGGAGATGAGGGAGATGCTGCAGGTAGTAGAGCCCTGCCTCCCACCGACCCAGGGGCTGGGCCTTGGTAGGTGCGGCCTGGGATGCCCGAGGCCCTTGTCCGGTTACCTCTTGGGGCAGGAGTACGCTGAGCAAGCCCAAGGGAGCCCAGCAGGGCTGGAGCAGGTGGTGACGCCACACATCCCTCTCCCGTCCCCTGGAGGTGGAGGGCTACGTGAGGGCAGAGGTGGCCAGCGACACCTTGGTGGCCCTGTCCCGAAACCACTTCAGCCTGGTTGTCTATGAGCTACAGCACTGCCTCAGACCCCTCAACCTCGCCGAAGAATTTGTCATCGTCACCCTGGCGAAGCTGGCCAATGGCAATGGTAGGGCCCGTGGGGCCTCAGCCCCAGTATCTGACCCCTTTAAGACCATCCCGTGTTCCTGCCGGGCCTCTGCCCTTGTCTCTGCCCCCACCCCCTTGCATTTCTTATTACCTTTCTCTGGCATTCCTCCTTTTCATCTCTGTGTGTCTCTCTGTCCCTCTCAGCCGCCAAGATTCTCTCTCTGTGTTTCCGCCTCTCATTTCTGTGTCTTTATTCCTGTCATCCCTTCTCTTCGAAATCTCTCTCTCCTCTCTCCCTCTCTGGCCCCGTTCTCTCACTTTCTGCTTCCCTCCCTCCCTTTCCATTCCACGAACATGTGCTGAGTGCTTGCTCCGTGCAGGCCTTGGGGTGGGTGCTGGGCCACAGGTGAGTAAGACACCGTGAACCAGTAAACAAGAAAACAGATAATCATAATATGAGATGGCAGTTATGAAGAGGACAGCCAGGGGGCTTTTTGAGATCAGGATGAGGGCAAGAGGACCTCATCTCTGTGAGGCCCTCATGAAGGTGGCGATGCTTCAACTGTGACCGGAAGACTCAGATGATGATTATCTGTGTGAAGAAGTAGATGAGGGAGCCATCCTGCACCGAATGTGCAAAGGCCCTGTGGCAGGAGAAAGCTTGGTTTCTCTGAAGAACTGAGAGGTCACTATGCCCGGAGCTAGAGAGAGGGGGGTGATGGGTGCAAAATGAGCTTGGAGAGTTAGGCAGGGCCTAGTGGGCGTGGCGAAGAGTCTGGACTCTATTTAAAGGCACTAGGAAGCTATTGAGGGATTTTAAGCTGCAGAGTTGCCTGATGAAACTTCCAGGAAGCCCATTCTTTTTTTTTTTTTCTGGTACACGGGACTGTCATTGCTATGGCCTCTCCCGTTGCGGAGCACAGGCTCTGGACGCGCAGGCTCAGCGGCCATGGCTCACGGCCCAGCCGCTCCAGGGCATGTGGGATCTTCCCGGATCAGGGCATGAACCCGCGTCCCCTGCATCGGCAGGCGGACTCTCAACCACTGCGCCACCTGGGAAGCCCCCCAGGAAGCCCACTCATGCTGTGGTGTGGACGGAGAGGGGGTGGGGGGTGTGTAACTGTGAGGTGTCTGTGGCTCAGGCTGGGACTCATTCGGCAAGTGGAGGACAGACGTGAGTAGTAGATGGGGTTCTGGTCAGCGGACTTGCCGATGGAGTGTGTGTGAGAGACAAAGGACCAGGAGGACCCAAGAATGACACTCAGGTTTCAGGTTTGAACAGGTGCATGTATAGTGTGTTCATTTCCTGAGACCGGAAGCACTGGGGGAGAGAGAACTTAGGGTTCAGATGAATTTCTTTTGCGTGGATTGAGTTTGCATCCCTTGAGAGATGTCCAGGTGGAGAGGTCATCAAGGTCATTAAGCGGGAAGCAGAGTGCAGAGGGCAGGGGGCCTCGAGTGTACGTGGTGTCCAGAGTTGTTGTCATCAAGGGGGTGAAAGTACAGGGAGGAGAGAAGAGGGCCAGCACCTAGCCCTGAGGAACCCCGGACCCAAGGAGGCTCAGGGGGGACTGAACCGGAAGATCTAGGAGCAAACTGAGGGCAGTGTGGTGTCGTGGAGCCTGCGAGAAGGAGAAGGACTCAGGAAGGGCCCAGGGGCCAGTCGTGGCCCATCCTCCTGGGGCACCTGGGAAGATGAGGCTGGAGGCGGTGGCTTCCTGGGGATGGAGGCTGGTCGAGAGGGGGGCAGGCGAGGGATGGGGGCAGAGGCAGGGAAGGCAGGCGGGGAAAGAAATGAGATCGTGGCTGGAGGGGCTCTGGGGGCAGGGCGGGCGGGGCCTGTGTGTGGGCTGATGCCAGAGCCAGGAGAGGGGCAGAAATGGGGTCCAGCAGGCGAGGGATCTGAAAGGGGAGCTAGTGGGAGCGGGGCTGGAGGCGAGTGTGGTCTGTCACCGCTCCTCTTTCTCTTTCCCCTTCCCACTGCAGTTTCCCTTCTTTCTCTGCTTTCTCCTGATGCCTGTTGCCTTTTCACTTTCTCACTCACAGCCTCTGGTTCTTCATCCCAGAACGTCTGTGGGACACCCAGAGGGGTCAGAGGCTGGAAGAGCCCACAATCTGCCTCCTCTCCCCCTTCCCTGCCTCCCTCTCCTCCCCCCTCCTCCCCCCTCCTCTGCCCTCCTCTCCCTCCTCCCCCTCCTCCTCCCCCTCCTCCCCCTCCTCCCTCTCCTCCCTCCTCCTCCTCCTCCCCCTCCTCCTCCCTCCCTCCCCCTCCCCCTCCCCCTCCTCCCCCTTTTCCTCCTCCCTCTCCTCCCTCCTCCTCCTCCTCCCCCTCCTCCCCCTCCTCCTCCCCTCCTCCTCCTCCTTCCCTTCTTCCTCCCCCTCCTCCACTTCCTCTTTACCTCCTTTCTTCCCTTCTCCCCCCTCCTCCCCCTCCTCTCCCTCCTCCCCCTCCTTCCCCCTCCTCCTCTCCCTCCTCCCCCTCCTCCTCCCCCTCCTCCACCCCTCCTCTCCCTCCTCCCCCCTCCTCCTCCCCCTCCTCTCCCTCCTCCTCCTTCTCCTCTTCCTCCGCTTCCACCTCTCTCCCCTCCTCCTCTCTTTCCCACTTCCTTCCCCCTTCACTGGCTTCCATCTCTTCTTACCTCCCCTGCCTCCCACTCTCCCCTGTGGCCCAGCCCGCACAAAGCGGCCCCCTGGCTCTGCACCGGGGCTGGAGGTGCAGCTGGCGGGGCTGTCCTCTCTGCTGACTCTCTTGCCCTGACTCCTCGTGACCTCTGCCCGTGCCCCACAGTGTTTGAGTTCATGCCATCATGGGCATCACCCTGGCTACCATATTCACCATGCTGAGGCTTGCCAAGGAAGCCAAGATGCGCCAGGTGATCTGCAGTGGTACATATCCCACCTGGGCCCGCAGGTCCGGCCCAGTCGGGGTGCTGGGGGCTGGGGAGGTGGAGTAAACAGGTAGAGATAGAAGGGTGATGGGATTCACAGGAGGGGGCGACCGGGGACACGTTTCCAGGTTCGGCTTGACTTGGGCAGGTCTTTGATGCCATTTATATCTGATCACATTGCCCCAGGTTTTGATAACTTAATGTTTCTCTGGACCCAAATCCCCAATACCTGAGAAAATTAGGGCAAAATGTGTTTGCCACCCTCTGCAGTGGAATCCCCAGCATGTGAGTAAAAAGAGGTTTATTCCAGGCCCCGGCCTTGACCTCGGCACATGGGCATCAAGGGCTGGTGCCGAGTCACACCTGCTCTACCCCCTCCGGGGAGTCTTTCACACACAGACATGCAGGATAAACACTAGGGGGCTCTGAGGGAGTTGGAAGGGCAGAGAGGGAGGGACGCAGAAGAAGATTTTTCTAGCAGTGTCTGGCCATCTCAGTGACCTGCTAGTTATGGAAGTGCAGGAGGGCTCCCTCCTGAGAAGGTGGCCTGGGGAGACTTTGTCCTTCTTCCTGCCCCTCTGGGCTCACTGCACATCCCCACGGACAGCCATGGAGACCTTCTGCGAGACCATGCAGTTTCACCTGAGGCACCTAGAGGACAGTGTGTACCCCGTGATGACTGAGGAGCAGTTTGCTGTGTATCGCTATTTTGTGACCGTGTGGCTTAGGGACAACAACCCCGAGGTGAGACTGCCCTGCTCGGGGATGGGGGGCCCGCATGGTCCCTGGGTCACGGCTCCCCAGCCTGCGGTGCTGGTGGGGCTGAGATACCGCGTGGTCCAGGGAGATGGGGAGCTGATTAATGGTGGAGCCACGTGGGCCTGGAGCCTCAGAAGGCGGCTTGATAAAGGTCCCTGGAGGTGCTAGATGAGGGTCCCTTTCACATGCCTGCCAGGCGCTCTCTGAGTGGTTTACCTACGGGAGCGATTTCCATGCCAGCTCTGTGCCATGGGATTGTTTTACAGCTGAGGAAAGTGAGGCATAGAGAGGGCAAGTGTCTGCCCAGTTACCTAAGTGACAGAGCCAGGACTTGGGGGAAAGTCTGGGTTCACTGCCCACCTCTGGGGCCCAGGGGAGGCCTGGACTCTACTTCCAAGGTCCCCTCTCTCTTGTGGATGGGGCTGACATCTCTGGGCCTTGCTGAGTCCTGGGCCCAGGGGTCTGGAGACGCCGCTTCTGTGGTAGGTGAAGCTGGGGCTCACCAAGTCCCTGAAGCCTATGCTGAACCTCATCCTGCCCAGCGACGACGTGCGTGAGCAGGTGTACGACTACGTCGCCCTGTTGCTGGCAGAGTACCAGGCCCACCTGGAGGCACTCTTCATCACACAGGTGAGGGGCCGAGTGGGCAGCGGCCTGGGCTGGAGGCTTGAGTGTCCCGGGTGTCCCAAGAGTACCGGGTGGGGAGTGTCATCTGGGTGGGAGATAGAGCCATGGGGCCTGGCACCTGTAGGATTTCCAAGAAATGAACGCTGCCATTCCAGGTGGAAAGGATGAGATCCCAAAGGGTTTTGGAGGCCACAGTAAGGTCATGGCCTTTGTGTCAGTTTCTTAGGGCTGCTGTAACAAAGAACCATGAGGTGGGTGGATTAAAACAACACAAATTTATTCTCTCATTGTTCTGGAGGCCAGAAGTCCGAAATCAAGGTGTTGGCAGGCTGTGCTCCTTCTGAAGGCTCTAGGGGAGAATCTTGCACCTTCCAGCTTCTGGTGGCCCCAGGCACTGCATCACGGCGACCTCCTGCTCCATCTTCACATGGCCATCTTCTCTGTGTCTCTCTGTGTCCTCTCCACTTCTCGTAAGGACACCAGTCATTGGATTTAAGGCCCACCCTAAATTCAGGATGATCTCATCTCGAGGTCCTTAGCTAATTACAAGTACCCTATTTCCAAGTGAGGTCACATTCTGAGGTTCTGGGTGGACACAAATTCTGGGGGACACCATTCGACCCCTGCCAGCCTTGCGCTCCTGTGAGATGGAGGCTTTGCAAGGTTCTGAGTGGAGGCGCGGCCTGGGCTGATGTAGATTGTGCAAGGTGTCACTCATCTACAGATGAGGCGAGGCTCTTGGCTGTAAGAGCTGCGAGCAGCAATGAATGGCATGGGTTTGGGGAGCCATGTGTAGATCATTCGGTCTAAAGATGGGCTTCACCTCCCAGTGACTAGGAGAGAAAGGGGAAGAAGGCCTTGAATGTCGCGCTTGGTGGCCCTAGTGCAGCCCTGCCCAAGCTTTACCGTGCACGGGAATCACCGGGGGCTGGTTGAAACAGAGTTGGATTCAGAGGTCTGGGCAGGGCCTGAGACGTGGCATTTCTAACTAGCTCCCAGAGGAAGCTGATACATCCGGTTGACGGAAAACACAGAGTAGCAAAGGTCTGGAGTTTGACCCTGAGTCGGTAGAAGGTCACGTGCCACCACTTCCCACCTTTTGCAGGTCTTGAGGCAGATCCTGGAAATGTCAGTGACCACTAACACCCCTGTCCCCCAAATGCAGCTGCACACCATCTTCACGGAACTGCATGTCCAGGTGAGGCTGGCAGGCTGTGCTGGGCGTGGCCTTCTCAGGGTGGGTCCATGGGAAGGGGGCCGCGGCAGGTGGCGTGGCCCACCAGGGCGAAGGGTGAGATGGTGGTGGGGCCCCCGTCCCGCTCACGTGTCTCCTACATCCCTCTGGGGGCGAGGCCGTGGTGCTCCTGCAGCTGCGTCCCTTGTCCGGCTGAGATCTCACCCACCCTCCCTGCGTGACCCCCCCAGGTGTGCTCCAAGGCCCCCGCCCAGCGGCAGTACAGCAGCCAGAGCCTGACGGAGGTCGTGTACTGCTTCATAGCCCTTGGTGAGGCTCCCCCAGCTCCGCTGTGAGCCCACGGGAGTCCCGGCCCCTCTGAGCACTGGGCCTGGGGCTGCCTCGTCCCGCTGCTGTGGCTCAGGGGGCACGACTAAAGCGGTCCTTCCCCCTGCAGCCCACTCCTACCCCAAGGAGCTGATGAAGTTCTTCCTCAGCCAGATGGAGGTGAGCGAGGAGGCCATCTGCGTGGGGACCCTGACCCTGATTAGGGCAGCGATGAGCGCACATGGTGAGCGAGGGCAGGAAGTGGGACAGGGGTTAGGGGCGATGGGTCTCAGCCACATCTGCACCCCCTTCATTTCTTCACTCTTCATTTCCCACTACTGGGTGGGCCAAGAAATCACAGCTCTGGGTTGCTTCACGTTTTCTATACTTGAACATAGCCCACCCTCCACACCCTCACCCCTTTCCTTAAATCCCGAATCCCAGCTTCCACCTGAGTCTGAATTTCAGGCTGTTTACCTGAATCCCCCAAAGCTAAGTCAAAGGCTGAATATAAAGCCTAGTTACACCATATAGACGTAGCCCTAAAGCTCTGTTGACCCAGTGCCGAACCTTAGTCTGAACCCCTGATTCTAAATCCCTAAGCCCAAATCCTAAACCTGGCCTTGATAAAGGGAAATACTGTCCCCAACAGCACCAGCTCAGAGAGCACCTTTGCGTGAATTTGAACAAGGTGCCCCCTACTGGCAGCATGTGGTCTTGCATGACTCGAGAAGAGCATGGGTGGCTTCAGTTCAGTCCTTCAGCTGGGTGCTCTTGCACAGTGCGCAAACTGGGCAACTGTACGTGAACCACCTTCTGCTGCCAGTAAGCCCCTTTCTTAAAGAAATGCAAATTTAAGCAACAGTGAGGCCCTTTTTAACCCATCTGATGGGCAGAGATGATAAAGATAATGACTAGTGTTGGCCTAGCCATTTTTCTGTAAAAGCCCAGATAACAAAAACATTTTCAGCTTTGCAGGCCACATGGTCTGTGACAATTATGCAGCTGCACTGTAGAGCAAAAGCATGGTCTGTATAGACTGCAGAGAGTGGTGGTGTTCCAATAAAACTTTATCCACAAAAACAGGCTTTGGGCTGGATTTAGCCTTAGGGCTGTACTTTGCTAATCCCTGGCCTAGAATACAAAAAACAAGGCTTCTATACTTCATTGATGGGGGTGTAGATTGATTAAACCTTTCTGGGTTCTCAATTGGATAGGGCCCAAAACTTGGGCTCAAAAATCTAACATTTTGTCAATTGTCTGAAGGAAATAATTGCCCAAAAGCAACTGGATAAAGATGTTCGTTATAACATTGGGCATAAAAGCCAAACATTAAAAACAACCTACATGTTCTTCTGTAAGGAATTTGTGGAATTAATGATAGTATAGCAACATGTGGAATATTATACAATCCACACTTTTTCATGGAAACGCTGCCCTTTATATATTAAGTATAATAATACAGTATGAGATAGTATATATAGCGTGACCTCGGTTATGTGAAAGAAGTCTAGGTGTTTATGCATAAATGAGTTTAGAAGGATACACCTAAACTGTTAAGGGTGGTTATCTTTTATTTTGATTTTACAATGAACAAATACTTTTTTTTTTTTTTTTTTTTTTTGCGGTACGCGGGCCTCTCACTGCTGCGGCCTCTCCCGTTGCGGAGCACAGGCTCTGGACGCGCAGGCTCAGCGGCCATGGCTCACGGGCCCAGCCGCTCCGTGGCATGTGGGATCTTCCCGGACCGGGGCACGAACCCATGTCCCCTGCATCGGCAGGCGGACTCTCAACCAGTGTGCCACGAGGGAAGCCCAACAAATACTATTTTTATAATCAGAAAAAAAGTTTTCCATTTTGGAGATAAAAACTTTAAATTGTAACATTCTCCCTTTCTTTTTTTCTTTTTTATAATTTTTATCGGGATGTAGTCGATTTGCAATGTTGTGTTAATTTCAGGTGTACAGCAAAATGAATCTGTTGTACGTATACATGTATCCACTCTTTTTTAGATTCTTTGGTGCCTGAATACCTGCCACCTTCTACCCCAACCTCATTTCCGTCTGGACCCTCGGCGGACATGGTGTGTGCACGTGTACACGGGTGTGTGTACATGTGTGCATGCATGTGTGTTTACCTGTGTGTGTGTGTGTGTGTGTGTGTATGGGGGGTCCTCCCCGGCCCCCTGGCCCACCACCCTACCCTGCCTGGCCGGGTCTCCCTGCAGGGTGTGATTCTGTGCTTTGGCCTGTGTGTCCGGGGCCAGGTGAAGACGGTGCTGAACGTGCTCCACGACTTTGAGGAGAGGATCCAGGAGTCGGAGCAGTCCTGGCAGATCGGCGCTTGGCGGGTGAGGCACCCTTGCTCCATAATCAGGTCTCTGGAGGCCTCTTGGAACAGTGTTCTCAGCCCCCAACCAAGGCTCTTACTAGATCTCAGTAAGAAATTGCCCTCTGGGTCTCCTTCACCAAAGTGAAGTGGGGAGTTGGACCCAGACAGCCAGTGGCCAGCCTCTGGAGGCTGCCCCTCCCAGCCACGGGGCACAGTGCCCTGGGCTGGCTGAGCCCCCAGTGGGCAACCACCTGGAGTCACCGATGCCTCCAAGGTTTTGGCCTTGACCTCGGACCCTTGCCCTGGGGGTCTGGTAGTTTGGAAGGAGAGAATCGGGAGTGTCCAGGCTTTTCTTCGGCTTCTCCACAGAGTGGGACCTGAGGCCTGGATTTCTTCTACTCAAGGCCTGGAGAGCATGGGCAACCCTGCCCCTCCTTCCACGGTGGGTTGGGCGGCCTCTAGCACCTCCTCCCAGGAGAGCACGGCTGAGACTTTCTGTTCCCACTGGATCCCCAGCGACACAGGAACCCTTGGCCCAGAGTAGACGCTTGTCAGGTGAAGGTGTGAAGGAGGACACAACAGCCTCTGTTTAGGGGTTCCACACAAACCCCCTGCTAACGGGAGGTCATGGCCCTGGTCTGACTTGCTCATTACTGTACAGCCAGGACGTAGCATATAGTAGGTGCTCAATAAAGATGTGTTGAATGAATGAATAAATGAGCGAGCATTTCAGGCACCCAGGAAAAAGATGAAGGAACAGACCCCTCCCCCCGCCCCCCGCCAACACTTGTTCTTCCCCTTCTCATTGGCCTCACAGAAGGACCATCCCTGGAGGCGGGAGACAGTGAAGGGTGCCCTCATGGTGATGTACAGCTGCGTGGCCTCGTACTGCCACCCGCAGATGCTTCTAACCCACGTGGACAACCCCATCACTGCTAAGATCATTCTCCACTACTACAGCAGCTGCCAGGTATAACCCCGGGACGCCATGGACCCACAGTGCCCAGGGGATGTTCTCTTTGAGCCAGGCTGGCGGAGAGTTGCTCTGTATCGTTATCTGGGCACTGCCAGCCCCACCCAGGAGACAGCCAGGAGTCCTACCGGACACCCAGCATTTGGGAAGCCCATCGCCCCAATCTGTGCTGTTCTCTGCTGCAGTGGGAGGGGGGAGCAGCCCTCCCGCGAGCGCTGGGTGGGATGCTTGTGGGTCCCTGAAGACAAGCCCCCCACTCTTCCCAGCCCCTCGCACTCCCTCCCTCACCTCTGCCCTCCACCCTGACACCTGACCCAAGCCCTTTCATAAGGGACAAGAATGGGCTTGTCTTCAGAGATGCAAAGGGACTGGCTACTTTCTTGGAAAGGCAAGGAGGAGAAAACACAGAGAATAAAGGAGAAATGACTTTATTATTATTGTTTTGAAAACTGTGGTAAAGTACACATCACGTGAAATTTGCCATCATAACCATTTTTAAGCATGCAGTTCACTGGTGTTAGGCACGTTCAAACTGTTGTGCAACTATCACCACCATTCATCTCCAGCACTCTTCGTCTTCCTAAACTGAAACTCTGTCCCCCTAACACCAGCTCCCCATTCCGCCTCCCCAGCCCCTGCCCCCCCTTCTGCTTCCTGTCTCTATAAATTTGACACCCCAGGTATCTGGTATAACTGGAATCACACAGTGTTCATCCTTTTGTGACTGGCTAATTTCACTTAACATAATGTCCTCAGGGTTCATTCCTGCCTTAAAAGCAAAAACGATTTGATGTCCGTAACTTATTCTGCCTCTGTGGTGACGCACAGGGCTCAGAGCCCCTGGTCAGTGAAGGTGTCCCCTGACCGGCCTTGCTGTCCTCAGGCACAGCGTGGAGGGGTTCGGGCAGGCAGCACCTGCTGGGGGGCACTGGAGGGCTGTGCCCTGTCCAGCACCTGGCCCACATCTCTGCCAGGTGGCTGAAAGGCAGAATGGGGCTAGCCATCTCTCAGAGCGCTCCTGGCACCACCTCTTCTTTGGCCTGGGGAAGGAGCATCCTATGCGGCTGCAGGGTCTGGGGGCGCAGGCTGGGGCTTGGGGTCTTCGGGGCTCCCTCACAGCCTGTCCCTCGTCATGGTCTGGGCACAGGACATCCGCCTCAAAATGGCCTTCATGAAGAGTGTGGTGCAGGTCACCGACGCCGTCAAGACCATCAAGGACCTGGAGGACTTCCAATTTGCCCCAAAGGCGACCCTTACTGCATTATCATGGTAAGCTGGGTTGGGGGGCTTCCTCCATCCTGGGCGGTTTGGGGGTTCTCACTCTGCTGACCGGCTTCCCCCTGGTCAGAGGTCCTGAGAGCATCTGAGGCACAAGGCGGCAGGCAGGGGTCTCTGAAGCGCCCCCCGTCTCAGTTCTGCTTTGATCCAAATGAAGGAGTTCTGGGTATGACATGCGTATGTCCGATAAAGGGTTTCACGGCCAGGAAACATTCCGGAAGCCAGAGCTGAAGACCCTTCCCCTCTTGGGCCCTGATTTGCCACCGAGGTGGCTGGTTCAGGGCTGGGAGACAGAGGCCCACGGGCTCAGCCCTGAGGTTTCTCCATAGGCGGGACCAGGGGACAGGGCTCTGCTGTAAGCAGGACAGAGCTATTTTTGCACAGAACTTTGTTAAGATCTAGAAAGTGTCAACTGTCCAAAGGCAAGAGGTGGTGGCAGGGGCCGATGAGACTGTGGGGCGACCACTGTCCCTCGTCCCCAGGCCTCCCCACTCCCTTGCAATGTCTTGGTCCCTGGAAATCGCTCCAGCTGTATTGGAAGCAGCCTGGACGGAAGAGAGATGCGGGTAGAACAGGAG
This sequence comes from Pseudorca crassidens, assembly GCF_039906515.1. Lineage (NCBI taxonomy): Eukaryota > Metazoa > Chordata > Mammalia > Artiodactyla > Delphinidae > Pseudorca > Pseudorca crassidens. The sequence continues at coordinate 6,614,594 of NC_090301.1, read as the reverse complement.
GCGCTGAGAAGGAAACAAACATTCCTGCTCGGGGCTGAGCGCTACACGCACGTGTAATTTCACGCCAGCCTGGCCCAGCCCTGTGAACCAGGCCCCCAAGTCCTCATTTTACACGTCAGGGCTCAGGCGGGGGACGTGATCTGCCCAAGGGCACACGGCCAGTAAATGCCAGACCTGAGTGAGAAGCGTCGGCCCATCTTCGCCCCACTCCTTCCACGAGACTTTGCTGCCTCCCCTAAAATGTCAAAGACCAACTGATGGTAAAAAGAATGGAGGCGATATGGGGTGTTAGAGCCCATCATACAACGTCAGGTCCTCCTGGCTCTAACCCTGGGAGTGCGGCTGCCATCGTGGTCACTGTTGGCCCAAGCCCCTCTCTTGCCCATCCCGGGACTCTGGGTGGCTTGACGGCTCACTGCCCCGCTGTCTGGGCAGGTGATCATCAAGGCAGAACCAACTGACAGACTGGTTTCTCCAGTGCGGACCATGGCCATGGATGCCCTCTCGTACTTGAGGTGAGCTGGGCCCCTAACCAGGCCCCAGGTGCCTCTCTGGGGTGGAGGTAAAGTCTGAGACAACCCCTCAGTGCTTTTATGGGGAGGTTGCACCTCCTTTGCCCTCCCTTTTTGCCTTTGTAGCTGGAGTCTTGGGTGGCAGCTCCTGGGGCAGAGTGGGTCTTCCTAGGAGATGGGGGTCTGCTTCCACCTGCTCTTTTTTTTTTTTTTTATAATTCTTAGCAGTATTTCAAGTTGGGCCCTTCTCCTTGGATTGGGAGGTGAATGGCAGGTGGGTGGGTTGTCCTTTGGTCCATCAGGGGATGTTTTGAGCTAGAAATCACACAGTGACACAGACTAGCACAGCCAGGAGATGGCATCCTTCAGGCCGGGGTGGGCTCAGTCAGGAAGTCTGTTTATTGACACGGTATTGATACGGTTAATACAAAGTAATAGAATGCCTGATGGTGGTCTTCCTGGAATTGTCCATCCACTGGTGGGGCAGGGGGAGTGGGAAGAAGTTAGGCGTTTGTAAAATGAGTACTTGAGGTGGCTGGGTCGTTGCTAGGAATTCTTCTACTGGGGCAGATTCGTATTCATATTCATATTCGGCCCATAGCAGAACTATGTGTCACTTTAAAAGGGTGTACATAGGCAGATTTTATTTTATTTATTTCTTTTTGGCTGTGTTGAGTCTTCGTTGCTGTGCGCGGGCTTCCTCTAGTTGCGGTGAGCGGGGGCTTCTCTTGTTGCAGAGCGTGAGCTCTAGGTGTGCGGGCTTCAGTAGTTGTGGCATGTGGGCTCAGTAGTTGTGGTGCACGGGCTTAGTTGCTCCGCGGCATGTGGGATCTTCCCGGACCAGAGCTCGCACCCCTGTCCCCTGCATTGGCAGGCGGATTCTTAACTACTGCACCACCAGGGAAGCCCTAGGCAGATTTTAAATAAAATTCACATACATCCGTTTAGGGACTTGGAGATAAGAAATGCATACACAAGGAATTATAGGTCAGAGCTGAGTATTTGTAGGTGAACCACAAAGGAAAAAATCTAAGACCAAAAAGGGGGCTACTAACAAGATGTGATTCAGCTGATGGGCTGTCAAGGGGCTTAGCGTGGGAGTTGGCTTTTGACTTTTGACCTGGGCTTAAAAGAGATGACTGGATTTGGGAAGGAGCTGGAGGTCCCAGCAGGGTGAAATATAGGAGGCACAATAGAGCCAATGGGGAACCTGTGACAATTCCGATACCCTGCCCCACTGCAGACCTTTAAATGATTCCTGGAGCCAGGCACGGCCCCTGGGCCCCTTAAAAAGCCCTCCTAGGAGTCTAACGTGCACGTAGGCTTGAGATCTATCTATGAAGGGGACAGAAAGAGAGAATGAGCTCGTGTGCATCAAGCAGCTAGCTGCCACCCCCGAAGGTCTATGAAGACACACGCGGCTGGGCTCCACGCCTGAGTTTTTGATTCAGTAGCTCTGAGGTGCAGCCGTAGAATTTGCGTTTCTAATAAAAGCTCCAAGGGGCTGCTGCTGGTGGTCCAGGAATTACAGTTGAAAACTCCCGGGCTGGGACCAGCCTGGCAGGCAGAGCCTATGGTTGTGGTTCAGTGAGGACCAATGGAATGGTTCTGAATAGGAGAGGGGGAGGCTCTCAGCAGGCAACAAGGAGAGAGGTGGCCTTGGACCCCTGAGTCTCCCGCTCAGTCACAGACAGTCCCTGGCCACCGGTGGGTGGAGCCGGGGCCCTTGGGGAGAGATGGTTGCCTGAACCCCCAACCAGAGGAGCTGGCCTCTCCCTCATTCTGTGACATGCCTCTACACCCCAGACTGGGCAGCGGGTGGCAGGGTCTCACCTCTCCACCGACCACTCCTCTTGTCACCACTTTCCCTAGCAAACTGAAGCCTTTCTACTCCACAGAGGAAAACAGTGAGCTGGTGGAGATTAGTATACACGCTGTCATTTCTCTCCAGCCCCCAGGAGAGAACGATGAGTCCATTAGGGTGGGTCCCTCTGGGCCACCTCATCTGCTGGGTCAGGACTTAGAAGTTTACGTTAACACGAGCAGTGCCGAGAGCCTACCATCCTGAACCTGTGAGTGGCCAGAGGCAGTGAAGTGCAGCAGGCTCTGTCAGTAAGTGTACGGTGATGCTAGCTGCTGTAACAGATAAACTCCGAAATCTTCATGGTTTTACGAGATGGAAGTGTATTTGTCACTCACGTGAAGTCCAGTTGGCAGCAGCAGTGGAGAGGGGGCTGCTTCGTGCAGTTCTTCAGGGACCTGGGCTGACAGAGGCCTCACCGTGTCTAGTGCGTGGCTCCAAAGGTCCCTGTGGGTAGGGATAGCCAGCTTGAGAGAGAGGGCCTGGAGGATTTATGAGCTGTGTTGCCTGCCTTCCATTGGTCAGAACTCAGTCACACACCTCCACCTAGATGCAAAGGGTCCTGGGAAATGTAGTCCCTGACTGCATGGCGGCTTCCCAATAAGGCTGTGGAAAAGCAGGACAATCTTTTGTGGACAGGGAGCCATCTGTGTCTCAAGGTCCTGGCCCTGGATGAGGGGTCAGGAGAACTGGACTCTAGGAATTCGGTTTCCTCCTTTGCAAAATGGGCTTCTCTTGAGGTTGTCTTCTACGTCACATGAGAAGCTACGTATAAAGAACTCAATCTGAGCAGAAATCAAAGGGCGGTTATCAGGCCATCTCACACTCCCTGGTGTGGACCGGCACAGAGTCCTGGTGTGTGGCTGTGTGAGCCCCCATTGCCGCCCAGTTCTCCCCTCTCTTGGCCACAGACCCTCTATGTGAACGCCCTGTGTGCCCTGGAGCAGCTGATGGAGGGCCTTGTGCAGAGGCAGCTGGACCCCAAGGGGCTGCAGGAGATGGTGCACGTGAGTTGCCTGGCAGAGGGCGAGGAGCCAGGGATGGCCACCCCTCCCAGAACACTGGCCTGAGGGCCAGACTCTCAGTGGGAAACAGGGGTATGCATTAAAAATTGATTTGGTAATTTTATTTAGATAAAACTTCAAATTGGCTGAAAAGTTTTGAGAATACTACAAAGAACTCCTGTATACCTTTCACCCAGATCCACGATTCTTAAATATTTTTAATATTTATTTGTTTATTTATCTATCTATTTGGCTGCGTTGGGTCTTAGTTGTGGCATGTGGGATCTTCACTGCCGCGTGTGGGATCTTCCTTGCGGCATGTGGGATCTTTAGTTGCGGCATGTGGGCTCTGTTTTTTTTTTTTTTTAGTTGCGGCATGTGAACTCTTAGTTGCGACATCTAGTTCCCTGGGATCTAGTTCCCTGATCAGCGATCGGACTGGGCCCCTGCACTGGGACCTTGGAGTCTTAGCCACTGGACCACTGGGGAAGTCCCCAGATCCATGATTCTTAATATTTTGTGACATTTTCTTTTTCTCTCTCTCTTTTTTTTCTCATTACACACACACACACACACACACACCATTTTGAATCATGGAGAGTTAGCTGTAGACATCAACAACAAGAATGTTCTCATATAACAACACAATGTTCAAAATCATGAAATTTAACAATGATACCATGCTATATTCTAATCTACGTTCTATATTCATATTTCACTAACTGTCCCAATTATGTCCTTTACAGTTATTTCCTCCCAGACCCAGGACCCACTCTGGATTATGAATCACATTTCACCGTCATGTGTCTTTAGTCTTTCTCCGTCAGTCTGGAACAATTTCTCAGTCTTTGTCTTCATAATCTCGGTACGTTTGAAGTGTGCTGGGTGGGTTTTTTTAAAAAAAAATTAGACTGTTTGCTTTCTTATTATTGATTTTTCAGAGGTTGTACATATTCTGGAAACAAGCCCTTTATTATCTATATGATTTGCAGATATTTTCTCCTGGTCTGTGACGTGCCTTTTCGTTAATTTCACAGTGTCTTTTGAAGAGCAGAAGTTTCTAATTTTGATGAAGTCGAATTTATCATTTTTTTCTTTTATGGATCATGCTTTTGGTGTCATGTCTAAGAAATCTTTGCCTAACCCAAGATTTTCTCCTAGTTTTCTCCTAGAACTTGGTATTTTCAGGTTTTACAATTACGTCTGTGATATATTTTGAGTTGTTTTTAAATATGGATCAAAGTTTATTTTACTTTAATTTTTTTTTTGCATATGGATAACCAGTTGTTTCAGCACCATTTGTTGGAAAGACTGTCTTTTCTCCATTGCAACCTTTGCATCTTTGTCAAAAATCAGTTGACCCTATATGTATGGGTCTATTTCTGGACACCTATTCTGCGCTACTGATGTTTTTGTCTGTCTTTATACCAAAGTCATCCTGTCTTGATTACTACAATATTATATAATAAGTCTTGGAATCAAGAGCAGAGGGTATAAGCCCACCGACTTTGTTCTTTGCTGCTATACCCCACAAATATTGATATGTTGTGTTCTAATTTTATTTTAGTTCAAAATGCATGTCAATTTCTCTTTCACTTCTCCTTTGACTCATGGATTATCTAGAAATTTCTAAATATTGGAGAGTTTTCCAGAGATCTTTTTGGTTTTAATTCCTGATTTAACTCCCTTGCAGTCTGAGGACATACTTTGTATAATTCTAATTCTTTTAAATCGACTGAGACTTATTTTGTTGCCCGGGTACGGCCTATTGGTGAATGTTCTGTGTGTACTTGGAAAGTATTCTGCTGCATTGGGTGGTGTGTTCCTAAATATCGGTTAGGCCAAGTTGGCTGGCAGTGTTGTCCAAGTTTTCTATATCCTTTCTGATTTTGTCTTCTTTTTTTAAAAAATAAATTTATTTAATTAATTAATTTATTATTTTTGGCTGCGTTGGGTCTTCATTGCTGCACGCGGGCTTTCTCTAGTTGCGGCGAGCAGGGGCTACTCTTCGTTGTGGTGCGCGGGCTTCTCATTGCGGTGGCTTCTCTTGTTGTGGAGCACAGGCTCTAGGCGCGCGGGCTTCAGTAGTTGTGGCACGCGGGCTCAGTAGTTGTGGCTTGCGGGCTCTAGAGCGCAGGCTCAGTAGTTGTGGCGCATGGGCTTAGTTGACCCGCGGCATGTGGGATCTTCCCGGACCAGGACTCGAACCGGTGTCCCCTGCATTGGCACCACAAGGGAAGCCCCTGATTTTGTCTTCTTGATCATCAGTTACCAAGAAAGAGGTACTGAAGTCTCTATCATTGTGGATTTGTTTATTTCTCCTTTCGGTTCTATCAGTTTTTGCTTTGTGTTTTGTTAAGCTGTGTTATTAGGTGCATGAACATGTAGGCCCTGGGGTGCAGGGTGGGCTGTGCTCCTGGCCTTTTTACCTCCAGATAAACATTTGGAACAAAGCCAAACACATCAGCCAAGCAGCTTCTTGGTGAGGATGCTGGGGCTGCTCTCTCTTTGCTCACAGCCTCAGCTCCCTAGTGGGGTGGGGAGGTGGGGGTGGGCTGCGAAGAAATCAGAAGTATCTGGAACCTCCCAGAGCTTTGAAAGTCACACTCTGAGTGGGAAAGACAAGGAGAGCAGTGATGGCCAGGAAAGGGCTGGCCTCAGGATTTTAACGTCCCCTTCTGTGTTCCGGGCTCTCCCCATAGCTCCTGGAAAAGTTTATCTTGTCGGAGAAAGAATGGGAGCGGGAGAAGGCGGTCAACCTCCACCTCCATCTCGTGCACATCTACGTCCAAAGCGTCGGTGTCTGCGTGAGTCCAGGAGCCCCCGCCCCCCCAGCCTGCCGCCCTGACACCCGCAGGGAAACGCCTGTCTGTATCCCAGAAGAGGAAACACTTCGGAAATCAAGTTCTGCCCCCCGGAGAGTCCCTTGGGAAGAGGCTGCCTCACTCGGCAATGGCGAAAGAGACTCTGGGAGATGCTGGCCCTGGGGCTCGGGGGTGCTGAGGAAGAGGGTGGGCCGGGTTTGGTGTGGCTCCGGGTTCTGTGGGGCCTGAGGTTCACACGGGGTGAGGACTCTGTAAGGAAAAGGGGCACACAACTGTGAATACCATACTGCTTAGGAAAGTGAGTATTTACTTAGAATGAGAAAATAAATCACTACAAAATCACAAATTTCACAAAGCTTGACAAATACCACTAACATCATGAAATCTAGAAAAGCAACAAGGTTTTTTGCTGATCGAGCACGTGACACAGCTCCATGAGACCTCTCTTCCTACATTTGCTGGCCTCGTACTCTTTGACTGTCTGGTCATCAGGGATGGCGTTGGCAGGAGGACGATGGTGTCCTGGAGCCGGGGTGTGGGGACAGGACTCGCATCTTGGGGCTGGTGAAGAGTGAGAGCAAGGTGGGCAGGCCTCCAGTCCTGGAGCACCATTGAGTTGGGACCCAGGCCCAGTAAAGCGAAGCTGGGGCCAAGACTAGTGCTAAGTGACATTTGAGGCCAGGTCCCGTGCTGAGTGCACCACCTGGATTCTCTGTCACAATTCTCAGGTCACTCCCTGAAGGAAGGGGCACCGTCATCATCTCTGAAGATAAGGAACAAGAGGACCCGAGGCTAAGAACCTACCCACGTCACACAGCTAGTGAGCAGGGAAGTCCAGATTTGAAGCCAGGGCTCACTTATAGGAGCGAGGCAGGTGCCCAGACATAGCACCTGGCCCCAGCCTGACAGGGTGTGTCCTGGGCAGACGCCTCAGATCTTGGCTGCTCGGCCTCCCGGGGCCCAGCCGTGGGACCTGGGGATGGAAGCTCGGGCTTCCCAGACGGGTGCTTTCAGAGCAGGGTTCACCCTCTCTGGCCACTGGTCGCACTGCCCTTGGTGTGCTCGGCTGGACAGAGCGTGTGAGCCTTGAGGTCTCCCGTGCCTCAGATCCCTCTGCAGCTGGGGCAGTTTGGCACTCTGGTCGGACTCATCGCCCCAGGCACCTGTGACTCGCACAGAACCCGCCTGGCCTCCGTGGAAGCCCTTTCCAGCCTCCTGGATCTTCATGGTACGGAGAGGGTACCGACACCAGGGGTGTCGGCTATGGGGCTGTCCTGGAGGGGAGTGTGGTCCCTCTGCATAGACAAACAAGTGTGACCAGCAGGGATGGCGGAGGGGGTTCACAGCTCACTGGGAAGCCATGGAAGCTTCTGGAAGGAGAGCCTCCTTGGGTCACCTCGACTCACTGAGGGCATGTGCTGGGCACTGAGGGGCCCCAGTGGGACAGGGTCAGCTCACAGATACCAAGGATGCGGCAGAACTGGCCAGCGATGAGCTCAGAGGGGGATGCGGTGGGGAGACCTTCAGGCGGGGAGCGTTGACCTCTGCGGTGGCCACTGGAAGTTGGCAGAGCACCCACCTGAGCTGTGCACAGAGGGGCGAGGCAATGAGTTAGGATGCCCAGATGCTGGAGGGTAGTCCAGGCCTGTGGAACCAGGGCGCCCCGAGGGCTGGGGCAGGAGGCCCCCACGATGGGGACCCTTTGTCCTGACCGATGGTGTCTGAAATTGTACTCCCACCAGCAAGCCAGACCTGGCCCTCCTGGGGTGCTTCCAAGGAGTTGGAGCTTGTGAAATGTAAGGCGGAGCTGCAGGGCTCGGACGTGGAGAAGGTTTTCGGCGCGTCTTCCAGAATCGCCAAGGTGACGAGGGGAAGGTTGTGTGGGCCGTAGTCTCTGGGGGCCTGGGCCACCTCTGGGGGCTGGGACCTTGCTCAGCCTGGCTGCTCAGCCCCCATCCTCTTCTGGGGGTCATGGCTTCCACGGCCCTTGGTCCACCTCACGCCATATGTATTTAAATGGCCTGTGATGTGTTAAGATCCCTACTGTGGCGCGTGGCATATGGTAGGTGCTTAAAGGACCCCAGCTGTGTTCTCGTTGTCCCTAGCATGTGCTACACTGAGGGGGCTCCAGAAAGGATTGAACACGAGACCCTGCCCGCAGGTGTCAGCACACGGGCAGGCTGCTGGCACACTGCTGACTGAAAGTGTCCAGAGCCATCCAAACTCTCAGGGTTGCAGAGCGATGAGGTCTCTTCTGCCTCAGGGCCCAGAGGGGGCTCTGTGCAGTGGGAGGCTTGTGCGTCGGCAGCGAGGTGCAGGACACACCCCGAGGGAAGGCAGCGAGGATCTGGGGAGGAGCTTCCTGTGTGGAGTTCAGTGGGGTGGGAGCAGGGGACGAGGAAAGGGAGGCGTTGGCGTGCATCCCTGTGGCCTTGACGCTGAGTGACATCCAAGCAGGCCTGTGACTGAGACGCGAGAGGCTGGGGGGCTGGGCGGCGGGGAGGAGGCTGGAGCAGCGCTTTGAGAGAGGATGCGGCTGGGCTGGGGCTGTGACATGGAGCGGAAGAGCGGAGACTGGCGGGCAGGGGAGTCCTTGGGCTTGGTTGTCGGACCCCGGGAACAGCCTGCTCTGGTTGTAGGTGGTGTGCTTGCAGTTTAGCTGCGATGAGGTGGCCCCGCTCGTCCAGAAGCTCTGTGAGAACATCGGGGCCATGAACCTCCAGCATGACAAGGCCTCCGTCACCTGGATAGGCACCGTCCTCCAGATGTGGGCCAAGGAGCTGGAGGACACGGTGACAGGGCTGTGGCCAGGTCACCTGGGGCCTGCGGCTGCCTGGTGCACCCAACCTAGAGGGCCGGGCAGGGGCCCAGCCCTGTGTGCTGAGGATTCTCCAGCCCCGCCCCCAAGTCCATGGTTGTAAAGAAGAGGAGGAAGTAGGGTTCTAGAACAAGAAAGAATATGTTGAAGGTGACTCGGTCAGTAAGTGGACGACGGGCTGGAGGCCCGAGGCTCGCTCTCCTGGAGCACAGCCCCTCCTGAAAATTGGATAAAATCCTGGAAGGGACCAGAGGATGCATTGGAAGGGGTGCTGAAGGTTTAACCTACCCAGCGTCCCAAGAGAAGGGGTGTGCGGTGGGGTGAGGGCAGGAGGTCCATGAGGGCCGGGCTGCCCGGTGATGCCCCACCCCTTCCCAGGTGGCGGAGATCCTGGGCGCCATCCTGGTCCACCTGCTGGTAGTGGATCACCCGGACGTGCGACACCCCCTCATCGAGGGCATCCTTCTGCTGGCGCACTACCACCAGGAGACCGTCCTCACGTCCCTCCTGCCGCAGCCCCTGCCCATGGAGAGGTGGGTGCCCTGGGTGTGGGGTCACCCAGACTGTGCCCGACTCGCCGCCGCCGGCGTGTCCCAGAAGACCGGGGCCCGTCCGACCCTGGGGTGGGTCAAACCCTCTCCTTGCTTCTCCGTGGGAGGTGCAGCCTCTGGGAACCTCGGACCCGGAGCCTCAGCATTACAGCTGCATCCTATCAAGCTGGAGTTCGGATCCCACAGTGTCTTACGTGTCCTGGCCACCGGCTCTGGGCTCTCCCTTCTGCAGCCCTTTCCTCCCTGAGGAGGACAGAGCTCCGGGCTGGATAGACCACAGGACATGGGCCCCAAGGCCCGAGCAGACCACTGGAGAAGCTCCGCTCTGTCTTTCCTCCTTTCCAAATGGGGCCCTGAGAGGGAAGTGACTAGTCCAGGTGCCCAAGGGATGAAATGACAGAGCCTCAGGCCCCTCAGGTGGCCTCACAGTAAAGCAGTGCAAACCCTCCTTCTTGCGTCATTTTGATGAACAGTGCCCAGTCCCTGTGTCTCTGTCACAGCACCGCACAGGCAGCTGGTAGGATCTCACCAGTCTAGGGAGTGAGTGTGCTGGGATGGAACTGGAATTCCCTGAGGAGGGCCCAGAAAGGGGTGGGCAGGCGTCCCCAGAGCAGCAGAGACCAGGGAGCAAAGGGCAGCCTTGAGACTTGGTGGAGAGAGACGTGGCAGATGGCACAGAAGATGCTGTGAGCAGAGAAAAAAGTTTCGAGCACAGGTGTCAGATCCAGAATCTCCCGGGCTGCCCTGTGTGAACTGCAGGCCTGGCTCTGCCGTGGAGCTGCTTCTCATAAGGTCAGCCCTGCCCCGGGTCCGGGTAGGATGGCAGTGCAGCAGGTGGCTTGATTTAAGGAGAGTTAGCCCCTCTCAGCAGTGCTGAGTGGGGCCTCTGGCTGACTGGCTTTCACTGTATTGGTTAGCTATCGCTGTGTAACAAATTGCCACCAACTTGGGAGCTTGAAACTGTTAACAGCCATTTATCATCTCCTGGTTTGTGTGGTCAGGAGCCTGGGCTCAGCTGAGCTGGGGCCTTTGCTCAGGGTCTCAAGCCCGAGTCAAGGTGCTGGCCGGGCTGCGTTCCTTTCTGGAGCCCAGGTCCTCCTTCAAGCTCGCATGGCTGTTTCTTGAGTTACAGGACTGAGTTCCCACTCTCTTGTTTCCTTACACTCCTATGTTTTCTTTCTGAGAAGTTGTTGTGAATGAGCGTGTTGTGCCCACCCTTCCATGCAATTCCTGCCACCAGGCCCCAGCTGCATCTCGCCTTCCCCCCTCAACAAAACTCACCTCCACACTCGTGTATTTGGTTTTGTGGATTCAAACAGGCAGGTTGATCCTGCTGGACTCACGGTTTTAGCCCTTCAGAGCCCACCAGACCCCACCTGCCTGTACCTGTGCACAGAGGCTCATCGCATCACTGTGCCGGGAGCCCTTCCCTTCTCAGCAGGGCCGTGGGCTTGGACTTGGGGATCGGGAAGCTGGCTTCAAGCTGTAGCCTGGCATGTTGTCTGACCTCTGCGGGCCTCATTTCCTCTTCTATGGAAATGGAGATGAAGGCGCCTTCCACACACATGTGTTGGGAGGAGTAAGTGAGGCACACCAGCAAGCTGCCTGGTGCTCGCCTGACACACCTGGGCACTGGGAGGCTATGACCGGACATGTCCACAAAGTCATCACACAGCAGGCCCGGTGGGGACTCCCGGGGTCACCTAGCAGCAGAGCTGGGGCTCCAGAGAGGGGCTGCGGCTTTCCCGGGAGTACCGTGGGCGGAGGCGTGTCTCTGAGCGTGGAGTCGGGACCCGGCTTCTGGTTGTGCAGTCTTTGGCGGCTCATTCCACCTCCTTGAGATCCAGTCTTCAGAGTCCAGCCCCTACTCAGGGGGCCGCCTGGGAGTCCACAGGGGCTCTGACCTGCCAGGGCACATGGCCCCAAACCCACAGTCCTTGTCCCCTGTCTTTGGCTAGCCACCTGACGGAGGTGTGGCTGACCGTGGCTGAGAACTTGCCCTTTGCCCGGATGATGCTACACGCGCTGATGGGTCAGCTGCAGTCGAGGTTCACGCCCAGGGCCGACGCCACCTCCAAGGCTGACATCTGGCACCTGGCCGCGGTGGTCCCTCTGAAGGTGAGTCACGGGGCGCGCCCTCCTTGGCGCCTCAGTAGGAGTCCTCATACCTCCCACCCTTCCATCTGCAGACCCTGTGCACCATCCACCTTCTTATTGAGAAGATGGACCAGGATGACAAGCTCCTGGACCTCTTCCCGGACCTCATCTACACCCTCCTGCTGCAGCTCGGCAGCAGCCAGGGGCCAGAGGCCACGTCGCCCATCCTGAAGATGTGGAGACTCGTCCACACGGGGACCCTCCCTGAGGAGATCAACCTGCAGAGGTGCTCTCGAGGGTGGGGGCATGCGTGGGGTGTAAGGCAGAGGGCCTGGGCTGGACGCAGCCTCTTAGAAGTCACTGAACTCCAAGCGTCACCTACACCCAGAGGCCCTCATCTTCCCTTCCTGGTGGGGAGAACTTTCTGGAAGCTGATCTTACGATCTTCCTTCCCATGAGTCCAGCATGGTGTGGTTTTCGGAGTTTGCAGATCACCGTCTCACAAGATTGCTCTTGGCCCCTTGACCGAGGCCCTGCGTATATTGGGTGCCCCTTCACAGACCTGGGTGCGGAGCTTACCTGTCTGAGGTTCTGTGGGTGCTCCCGGTGGGGTAGCCGCGTCCTGATGGGGCCCTGCCTTCTTCCAGGATCACGATCAAATACATGCAGCTTTTGTTCCGGAAACAACAGCGAGCCGCTGCTTCGCACCCTGGAAGAGCAGGGCGTGTGGACACTCCTGGAAAGCAGCTCCACATTCCTGCAGGGAGTGAGCCTGCTGGCCAGGTGGGCACCCAGCTCCGCGGGGCTCCATGTCCTTGATGGAAGGTCTGGGTCGTGGCTGCATGCCTCGCTCCGGGGGGTTGCCACGTTGACCTGCATCCCAGGCTCTGGGTGGCAGGAGGGTGCAGGGCAGAGGGAATCTTTTCTTCCAGCCCTTCCTGCTCCAAGGCAAGAAAGTGAGGTCCGAGGTGGGTGGGGATGCCCGAGGCCACACGGGGCTTCTGAGCTGGGCCAGGATGGCAGGACTGGGAGCTCCTTCCCGGGTCCTGAGCTCTCCTGAGTGGCCCTCATTCTGGTGCCCTTTTATGAAAAGCAGATGGAGAGTCTTCAGTGACCCCCTGGCCTAGGAGCTCTGCCCCCTGGGCGCCCTGCTGCAGAGCAGCTGTGCTCGGCAGGAGCTGCGAAGTCCCCACTGCGGTGCTGTCCCTGCAGGCTGTGCGTGCAGAACGCCGAGGGCTACCGGCAGAGGCTGTCGGAGCTGGTGCTCAGGGGCGTGGCCTCGGAGGCCCTGAGCTATCGCATCAGCAGCACGGCGGTCTGCGTGGAGGTGAGGCCGCGGTGCCAGCGCGGAGGGCTGGGCGGGCGGGGCGGGCCAGGTTAGGGTGGCGCTGTCCTGGGGGCTCATCTCAGGGCAGGCGCACAGGCTCTGAGTCAGGGGTCGGGGGCAGGGGCGGTTGGGCAGGCGAACATCCGTCATCTGTGTGTGCGTTCACTCACTCACTCCTTCATTCGTTCATCACGTGGATAATTCGGGGCGGGCACTGTGGGGAAAGAAGGGCTGAGACCCGGCCTGTGCCCTCAAGCATGGCAGCCAAGGGATGTGTGACGTGGTGAGTGCCAGCAACACCCGGGGGCCAGAGGAGGTCTTCCCTGGGGAAGGCCTTGCAGGAGGGCTCTGAGCGGCGAACCAGGCTTTGCCAGGCAGGAAGGCCGGGAAGGGAGTCAGAGCCACTGGGGCCCAGCGACCCTTCCATGCAGCTGCGGCACTTATGGGGTCCTGAGGGAACTGGCCAGAAACCTTTTAGGAGAAATTTTCTTGGCTGCCTGATGCCCAGTATGTCGTAAGAAGCAACCTTTGGCCTGCTGCAGGGGCTGGCAGACATGCTCTGTAAAGGGCCAGAGAATCAATTTTCAATTTGGGGGCCACCAATTTGGTGCTAAGCTTTCTTACGTTTTAATAAAACACACTCATATGTGTGCGTGCACACACAAGACACGCATGCACACACGCGTGCCAGAGGGCTCCCTGTAGGCCTGAGTCCCTGGCATCTTGGGTGCTAGAACAGTAGTGACTCTCTGAGTCCCAGGTGAGTGGAATCCATGCTTCTTGTGCTTTTCTGCTCAAACACAGTGGGCGTGGCTCTTGTGCTCAGTGGCCATTCCCATCCTGTTAACTGAAGAAATAAATGACGGATGAGTGTATTAATATAGGTCACACTCACCTAGGATTTCCCACGTATTTCCTCATCGGATCCTCACAGCGACCCTATGAGGCAGGTACTGGCGTCGCCCTCTTTTTACAGATGGGGAAACTGAGGCTCAGAGGGGTTGAGGCACTTGCCAGGGCCCCACAGCTGGCAGGCGGAGGAGCCCAGAGCTGGTCCTGGGAGGTGGGGCTCAGAATCCTCTCCTGTTCACAGAGAGACAATTCCACGCACTGAATGTCACCACACGTCCTGTTTTGTGGCTGAGAAATGGGCCTCTCTGAGGGGTAATTGTAAGAAGTTCTCCTTTCCAGGTCATGAGTGTCCCGATCCTGTACCAGGAGAAGCTGCTGAAGCCGGCAGTGCTGATGCTGGAGAAGGGTGTGGACCAGGACGTGGCCCTGCGGGTGCTTTCCCCACGCGCCCTCGGCAACATGGCCCTCCGTGCCCCTAAGAAGGTCTGAGGGGCCGATGCCGGTGTGTCCCGGGGAACCAGGCTCGGGCTGATGGCTCCCGTGCCCCCCAGGTGAGGCAGTACCAGAAGCTTTTACTGGAGAAGTGCCTGTGCCCCCTGAGGGGGCCTGTGAGCACCAGCGTGACCTCCGAGGGCATGGAGACCCTGGCCAAGGTCCTGGCTGAGCTGCGGGAAGGGGACGTGGGGTCCGACTTCCATGCCATCTCCGAGCGGTGCAGAGCCTTCTTTGACCACGTGAGTCTGCACTGGAGCCTTGCTCAGCCCTGGCCCTCATGGGGGCCCCTCAGAAATGGCTGCTGAGTGGACGAGTGGCCACTTCTAATCCCCTAAAGAAGAGACGCACCCTGGAACAAAAAGGGGTACAAGGTCTGACTTGTTGCTGATGTTTCGATTGGCTGATCATGGCATCCGATAAAAAATAAAAGATCTTGTTCTAGAGCCCATGGGACCCTTCTCCCCGATTTTAATTCCTCACAGCCACAGATGCTCTTTGGACAGCTGTGGCATGCGAGATGGGGACTCCGCTAGGCGGCGGTGGGCAATCAGATCCAGCGCAGCCGTCATCTAGGGAAGAGAAGATCACAAACACCAGAATAACGCCCAGTCCCGAGAGCCCTGCAAGAGAGACTCCATCCTGATCCCAAGCCTTCTGGGAATGACCCAGAAGGCTTCGCAGGGCCCGAGGCATTTAAGAGGGTCCACCTCTTAATGGCTGTGGTTTTGTTGGGCTTCCTGCTTCCCAAGTTTCAGAAATTGTTTGTCCACCTCCGCTGCAGGAGAGCGAGCTACTGCATTTAAAAGCCTTCGTCCTCTTCGGGAAGCTGGCAAAGGTGGTCAGGATTTCCAAGAAGCATTTCTTCAAAGAGGAAGTGAAGAAAGCCTGGGTCCCCCTCATGCTGCAGGATCCCTGCTCCAGTGCAGCCCAGGTGAGACACACCTGGGCTTTGTGTACAAAGTCCAGGGCCCGCTGTCCCCAAAAGGAACACACGCTTTGGGGCTGCCAGCCCGGCTAGCTGGGGTGTCCTCTTCCTCGCTCAGTCTTCCCGAGACCCCAAAGGCCATGATCTGCTGGTTCCTCGCGCCAGGCTGGGAAAGGCACCAGTCGAGATGACCCACAAACCGGCTTATTGAGGAATCTGGGCTCTGGGGCGGGGGGAAGCATGGTGGAGTTTCCTTCTTCTCCAGGGGCCTTCACCAGCCGCCCTTTCTTTTACCAGATTCTATAAGTTGCTTTCCCTTTTGGGAATTATGACTCGGTCAGGTTTAACACTCCCCTTAAATCTGTCCTCTCTGGCTCCCTGTGGGGCAGGCTCGTGCTGAGGTTGCCGGGAACACTGGAGGGTGCCTAGCTTTCCCACCCCTTTTCTCCCCCTTCTCCGAGGCCCGGCTGCTCTGTTGCTTTGGGGTCGGGGGAGGCCCACACCCCCTCGCTTAGCTCCCGCCTCTCAGGCTGACACTGGCTGCCTGGGGACACACGTGTATGGAGCCCCTCGCCCCCTGTGCCGCCCATGACCCTGACCTCTGTCTTCCCTGCTCCCTGTCTCCATGTGTGGACTGGGGAGGGGATGGTGGCTGAGATGAGGGGTGGTCCTGCCGCCCCTCAGGAGCCGTGGGGTGCGGCTGGCCCCAAACGAGGCGTCCTCAACAGAGCGTGACCAACTACCGTCTTAACCCCGCTTCTGGGGCCACAAGCTTAGTCCCCTCAATCTTGCTGCTGAGAGCTGAGGCTTCCACGTAGGGGTGGGGATCGAGGTAGGAAGTGACAGCACACCCAGAAAGGTGACCGAGAGGGTTTCATGAAGGGGCCACAGAGAGGAGAGACCAACACAGCTTGGGGCCCCAGCGGGTGCTGCCCGTCCTACTCCCGGGGGAATAGACACCCCAGCCTCCCTCCCGGCCCTCCAATCAGCATCTTCCTGTGCCTAACCCCACCGGAGGCCGGAGACTGGGGGGCCTGGTTGCTGCAGGGCACAGGGACAGGCAGAACCGGTGGAGGGGATCTGGGGGGGATGAGAGAGCTCACTCCCATCGTGGCAATCGCAGCCAGGCCCCTGACCCCAGTCTCCTGGAGGGGCAGGTCCCTGGCGGGGCTGCCGAGGGCACCAAGGTGCTGGCCAATGGCTGAGGGGGCGAGTGTGGCTGCACCGCTCCCAAGGGGTTTTAGTAACTGTGCACACAGGCGTGACATGGGCTGGGGGGCCTGGGTCCCAGGCATCCTCCCAGGGCCCACCAGCCCGCCCTTCTTTGGCTCTCTGAGGCTTTTGGGGGCCGCCCTCGAGTTTACTGACGGAACGCCAGTCCTGGCAGCCCCACCCCTTGTGTGAACCCCCTGGGTCTGCCTGACACCTCCCCTGCTGTCCTGTCCTGTGTCCCTCTAGGCCTGTGTGGCTACCATGTTTCAGTGTGTGCACTTCTGGGGCTGGAAGGCCCTGGAGAGCTCCTCGGACCAAAGTGATGCCATTGCCCCCAAGGACATGACCAGTTTCCAGATAATCCTGTGCTCTGTCTTGGTGAGGAAGCTGAGGGGGGATGGCCCCATGGGAGGTGGCCCCCGGGGGCTTGGGGCTTCATCCTGTGACCTTGCGTTCACCTTCTGGACGTGAGGTGTTGAGACCAGCTCTGTCCAGCAGAAAGAGAATGCAAACCACATACATACCCATTTTTAAGATTTCTGTTAATGTGAAAAGAGGTGAAACCAAATTTAATAGTAGATTTTATTTAACCCAGTAGATGCAAATCATCATCATTTCAACATGCAATCAATATAAAATTATAAATGTCATGGTTTACCTTCTTGGGGTAGTGTCTTCAATATCCGGGAGGCACTTTACACTTAATTCAGACTAGCCACATGTCAGGTGCTCAAGGACCAGGTGTGGTCAGTGGCTACCATATTGGACAGTGCAGGTTGTGGGCAAGTGTAATCTCTCTGGGCCAGAGAGGAATAACTGAAGACTGAAGGTCCTTAAGTTGCTCAGCTACAAATCTGCTGTGTGACTTTGATATGTGCACTTGCCCTCTCTGGGCAGACCCTTCAGCCTCAGACAGATGGGACTGCTCTTTGTGAGCAGCTGGTCTCCAGGACCTCATCCTCCATGGCTCTGGGTGCCACTTGTTTTTTGCAGACTCAGAGAAAGCCTGCCGTTCTCTACAGCTTCTTGCTAGAAACAATGACATATGTTAAAAGTAACTTGTCAAGGATCAGAATCGCTGCATGTAACCTGGCAGGTGAGCAGGCAAGTGTTTCCTGATGCAGGAGGGAGCTTGAAGGCCATCAGGTCAGACCCAGACCTGGAGCAGGGGGACAGGTGTTGGGACCTGGGTTCAGGTGGAAGTCCCTGTCTGTGTGTCCCAAGGAGCTTCCTACACGCCCTATTCTCAACTAAGCATCCTCAACTAAACCCTCAACAGGGACCCTCCTAAGGTGAAACCAAATCTCTCACTGACCTAATATTCGTGTGATGAACATTTCCTGGCTATCATTTCAGGAATCTTTATGAAGCAGATGTCTGCACGTTACCTGAAAAAGCTGGACTTTCCTACATTACGGAATTGTAAGTAATGGAGACTCAAGTATGAGTCAAAAATGAGTCCACTAAGCTCATTTGGGAGCTTAGGGAAACTGCCTGAGGGGAGAGGCAGCTGACCCTGGTTGTCTTTGGGGGTAGGGGTGTAGCCAGGGCACAGAGAGGTGGGTGAGCGGGACGTGCGATGGGCTTTCCAGCAAGACAGCTCTGAGGGCTCCCTGTGCTCTCTGCCCGCTCCCTGCCACACACTTTGATGAAATAACTCGCCCTGATTCATATGGCCAATCCACACAGCAGTTGGGTCCTGTGGGTGGTCTTTCTGTCCCTGTTGACGTAACGGAAGCCCCCAGAGATGGGAGATGTGTGTGGAGACGTGGCTGCACCTGCCACCTTCTGAATTCACACACAGTGGGGTGAAGTCCACAGCCCCTGTGAGCCCCTCGCCCCGCAGTCAGCTCCCCGGGCAGGGCTTTCATCAGCACACACTGCCCAGGGCAGGCGGAGGGCGCGGGCCTGGCCTCGAGGGTCCCCATCCTCTCCTGATTAAGCTCGCTCTCAGCTCTCCAGGAGCTACAGCTGGACTCGGATCCTGGGGTCCGGAGGGCATCCCTGGAGACTCTCAGAATCTTGGATACCTGTAGTCATCACTGGCTTTTGGCTTCACCCTAAGGAATTTCCTAGGTGGTCTGACTACAGAATGTACCTGCCTCTCCCCAGCGTGCCAACCCCACCACAGCGATGCAAACCACTTTTAATTTAGTTTGTAAGAAAAGCATTGTTCTTAAATAATCAGTGTCCCTTTCTTTCCTCCCATTGAAATAAACCTCCCTCGCCATTTGGAGAGCAGATTCCTGACTGTAAGGTGATGTCGCCCCAGAGCCAAGACAGTGGGACAAAGGGCAACTTCACTCCCGCTTCCCCCGAGTGTGTGTACGTCCGGCAGCTCCTCTCAGCCCAGAGGATCTGGAGCCCCCCTTGTGTCTTCACCGCATTTCAGCTCCACAGTTCCACCCATGTGGATGGTGTGTCCATTGCCAGGCACTGTGCTGGGGTAACCAGAGGAGCCCAGCTGCTGTCTGGACTCTGCTTCCAGGGACCCCGCTCTTAAAGGGACAGGAGGCATCTACCAGTGACCATGATACGCATCATGGTGAGGGAGGGTGGCCGCCAGTGGGGGCAGTGCTGGTGCCCGTGCAGCGCACAGGGAGTATGCACAGCCAGGAGGTAATCCGGGGGGGTTTCAGAGAGGAAGTGACACCACACCCTCTACCCTCACCCTTTCCACATCAGGGCCTGCTGGACCAGGATGGGGAGGAACCCAGCAAGGCCTGGAGCAGAGCCCAGCAGAGGGTCAAGAAGGAGGAATTATCTCCAAGCCCAAGAAACAAGCAGGCACCACCCTGGGCACCATGGGCAGAGGTGCTGCTGAGCAGTCCCGGAAATGAACCTGCACCAGAGGCTTCTGGGAAGCGTGCTCTCACACTGTTTGGCGGCTCCCGTGGAATAGACAGTGAAGTTATTTCCCGCCAAGTGATGAAGATCGTTGCTGCCGGAAGACTTGAGTCCCACTGACACAGTTGAAAGGGATGTGCCCTTCGGTACAGGTCCTGGGGGAAGCCATACAATTGTAAAATCAGGTCTCTGATCAATTCCCTTAATGCCCCTGCGAAACATTTCCAGATGATTTATCGACCCAAACTCAGAAAGCAAAAATTTAAGACAACATAGTATTGTCTTAAACCTACCCTAGGTTTTCCTTTAAAAGTAATAGAAGCCAGCAAAAATAAAGCATCAACTTTTCTATGTTAAAATATATCTTCTGTACGATAAAATATCATAAAGTCAAACAAGTCGCAGATGGAAGAAGTTACTTGCAATTTATGTAAAACTAGATTGATTCATATAATTGGACCGGCATACAGCATATGCCCACATCAGTAACACAGCAAATTAAAAAGCAGTGTCGAGAGGAGAGCGTGCTGGAAAAGCCAGGCCCCCAGGAGGGCTTGCGAGCTGCAACGCTGTGCATTTCACACCCACAGCAGTGGCGCTGGCTAGTGGCAGCGGTGTGGGGAATGGGACCTTTTATTATTGCTGGATGGAGTGCAAATGGGATTAGGCATTTGGGAGAGGACTTCGGCAATCATCATGGAAGTTGAAGACATGACCAAGTCACCTCTGGGTGGGGCTGCAGGTCGATCTGCACATGTGCACAAGGATGGTGGCTGAAGAGTATTCTTAGCAGCAAACACCCAGTGGGACAGTGGGACACACCAGCTACCCAAGGAACTCTACAATGAGACCCATGTTCATCAGTCAGCTCCTGTCAAATGCAAGCACCTCTTGGTGAGACAAAGTTGCACAGTGCCTACAGCCCCGAGTTATTTATGTGAAAGTTAAAAACACATACCATTCTGTATAGTTAATGGGGTCCTTTATTGGCAGATCCTATAAATTGGCTGAGAGGATCTAGCCAACTTCCTCTAGGCCCTTCTGCCACACCTTCCTCCCCTAGGCGATACAGCATCACAAACTCAGTTTTCCAGCCTCTGGCAGCTAGGCCTGGCCAGTGAGACTTCGCACGACTGCTAGGTATGGAGGGCGGGGGAGGGAGGCCAGGCACAAGCAGTTTGGGGCAAGGATGATAGCTTTCCTGTTGAAGGAGAAATGGGGGTTGTGCTCTTAGGAAGCCGCAGGCACGCGGGAAAGGTCTAGAATTGCAGGGCCATACCCATCCGGTCTGAGCCAGCAGTCCCCTGCCAGCCTGTACTGAGGGAAAATGAACATCCTGCAAGGTGTAAGGCTCTTGGCCAGGCTCTCGGCTCCAGGCAGTGCAGGCCCTCCCAGTTCACAGGGCTCTGGGCTGAACGTGGCCCCCCAGATTCACAAGTGGAAGCCCTAACCCCCAGTGTGATGGTAGCTGAGACAGGGCCTTTGGGAGGTAATTGGGTTTGGATGAGGTCACAAGGGTGGGGCCCCCATGACAGGATCAGTGCCCTCCTAAGAGACACCAGAGCTCCTCCTCTGTCCACATGACACGGCAAGAAGGTGGCTGTCTGCGGGCAGGGAAGTGGGTCCTCCCAGAGCCCAACTGTGCTGGCTCCCTGAGCTCAGTCTTCCAGCCTCCAGAAACAAACTTCTTTTGTTTAAGTACCCAGTCTTTGGTATTTTGTTACGGCAGCCAGAGCTGAGTAAAACACGCAGGTAATGTCCTAGTGAAACAAGATGTGGGTGGAAAGCGTACATCAATACAGGGAGAATGGTCACCTAGGGACGGAGGGTGGGAAGGAAAGGTGTGCAACTCAATCTCATCTCTAAACTTTTACTTAAAAAATCCATTACACACAGCAATATATTAACCATTTACTCAGGATGTTGGTACATGGGTTTTGTCACTGTGTTCTGAGTACTTGAAATATTTTATCTAAAAAAGTCACTGTCCAAGGCCAAGTTATAAGGGGGGAATTTATACTTGGAGATCATTGAAATCCCACCAGAGAGAGATGCGAGAACCAGTGAATTGCCAGAGCTCCCTGCGTTCCCGGCGTCTACCTTGGCCCATTCCAGTACAAGCCAATAAGCCCTCTGTACCTTATGGTGGCCCAGATGAGGAACTGTCTCTACAGCCCATTCCAGTACAAGCCAATAAGCCCTCTGTACCTTATGGTGGCCCAGATGAGAAACTGTCTCTACGGCCCATTCCAGTACAAGCCAATAAGCCCTCTGTACCTTATGGTGGCCCAGATGAGAAACTGTCTCTACAACTGAAAAAACAAAAACAAGAATTAAAAATTTTAAATGTTATGTGTATCAAAAATATAGACAAAATTAAAGGGCATAAAAATTAAAACAATCAATCAAAAAACAAAGCAAAAAAAAAGAAAGTCACTGTGATATCCTATTATAAACAGCTCCAATAAAAATCATGAGGTGTCATGGGTGCTGTGTCATGGGTGCTGAGTGACTACAAGTGTGTTTTGGGACCATCACAGGACTGTTTATGTTTTCATCTAAAAATACTAGGAATTACTTTTATGGGTTAAGTCGTACGATGGTTCAATTTGTTACCTCCTATTATGGAAGATACCAAGTCCCATGGGTCTGAATTTAAAAGACTAAGCAGCTGTATCTTCCTTCCAGGATCACTGTATCCAGGGCTGAAACTTAGGTTTCATAGCAAACGATTTCTCTAAGGAAATAGGAAATGTAAGGGAGGATTCTCTGGTCACATCTAAATGTAACAAAGAAAACATGAGAAAAATCAGCCTATAAAGAATAACATTAAAATTTTTAATTGGTCAACTTTATTCAAATAATTTCCAAGAACCCAGAGAGTCATCTCAACGGAACCAATTTCATAGAAATTTGCTTTGAAGGGCAGATAAGCAAAGCAAGTTGTCACATATTCTTGAGAATTTAAAAAAATACATAAAAATCAGAGAGGAAAGAGGGAGTACTTCAGAATAACTTGGCAATAGATTTTCAGCTTTGAGGTTTTCTAACACGAAATCACTTTTCTCTTCCATCCTGAAAGATGTGTTGTTCTTTCCTCTAAAAAAAAAAAAAAATGGATTTCAGTATAATTCTATTTTAATTCCCATTGCCTGCCCTCAAAAGCTTAACTGTTGTATTCAACTCCATCGAATATATATAAATATTTGAGTCATTATAGAGAATGCTATGATGCTTAATAAATACCCAACGGAACGTAAAGAAAAAAAAAAGTAACGGTAACCCCTCAGGCAGGCAGTGCAAACTGGTGGTTAAGGCCACGGGCTTTCGAATCCTGGCCCAGCCATGCGCTGCCTGTGTGGATTCAGCAGTTAAGACTACATTTCCTTATTTATAAGAAGAGCTAGCACTGCCTATTGGACAGAACCTATCTAATCAAAGTGTTCACATGGGGATTAAGGAAGAAGGGTGTGAAAAAGTGTTAACACGGCCTGGAGCACAGAGGGCACTCAGAGGTTAGCCCTTAAAATTCCTTGCGTTCACAGCTCATGCAGATTCGGTCCCTTTCCTCAAGAAGTTTATAATGTTAGGTAGAGAAAGAAAAGAAAATACAGAAAAATGGTTAAGTATGTTTATATTGTAGTTCCAGAAGGAGCCGGCCAAACCAAACTCAGTCAGATCCCATCAGCCAGTGGACAAGTGACATGGACTCGGGATACATCGCCCAAATTCCTGCGTGCGACACGCTGAAATGCATGCTGGGAAAGCTGGCACCTACGTGAGAAAATTTAACCCCTCAGGGCGGCTTCCCTCTGGAGAAGATACAATGGTGCATGCAGGGTAACGCTTCAGCTTAAGGCACCTGCACAAGCTAAACCGTGGCCAAGGCTGGGGAGCAGATGGGCTTCAGTGGGGAGGACAGGAGACCGTGGGCCGAGCAGCAGCGTGTGGTCCGGCCCCTCACGTGTGTGGGATGCTGCTGGGGGTTCTCCAAGGGCTGACTCCTGCTCTGTCCCCAGGAGGGATCCAGAAGGGGTCAGAGTTGTCAATTCTAGATCAGTTTTGCCTGCAACAGCTACGTTCTGAGTGTGAGGTGAAGAGGCTGGAAGTGACAGTTTGACAAGGATGGCATAGTGTCTTAAGGGAAGCTTTTTAGAAACATCCCCTAAATGCATTCCAATAGAAAATGTGTAAAAATGCTGATTTTAGAGGAAGGGAAAGAATTTGGGAGAAAGTTTGGAAGATGAACACCTAAGGATCCTGTTGCAAAACACCCACATTCGACAAACAGAAACGTACCTTCTTCTCTTCCCAGGTGGCCTATACAGAGCCAGCCTCTTCCCCAGGCCTCGGGATGGCTCTGCCCACAGGTGAGAAATCCCAGGGTCCAGTCCACCGTCTGCACACCTGAGGGTCTGATAATCGGCGTCGCTTTGTGGGGACTTGGTGGCCCCAGCTGGCATCGAGAGCAAAGCCTGTAGATGGAGGGGCCCCAATTGTGTTTGAGCCGAGGGGACTCTTAATGCTCTGCTGGGGTGATGATGACAAGCTTGGGGGGCCCTGGGAGCCAGAGTCTGGACGGAATTTTCCTGAGAAGTCTTCTTTTGGATACCGAACTCCCACACTTGCTTTATCTGGAGATGCTCTGGTACCTGAAGGCACCTGCGTCTGCTGAAGCGATTTTTGGCAATACTTTTGATGAAGCTTGTCAAATTTTTCTTTAATGTCATCGTAACGATCCCTGGCACAGCCTGGAGGCTGTACCCTGGGTACTGAAATGGCTTTGTTGAGTGATACCGACTTCCTAAATCCTCCCGGATCATTTCCTTGACAAGCAAGGTCAGAGGTCTGCTCCGAGCGGCCCAGGCTGCATGTGGAGTTGGTCTTTGAAAGGGAAGGGAAGGAATCACTCTTTGGTGGGCAGCTACCCTCTCTGATAGATCCTTTGCCCAGGCTTTCAAAAGCCTCACTCAACCTCTTAGCTTTTGCTCTGCGGAGAGGGCTACTCGGCCTGTGGGCTTCTATGCCCTGGGGGCTCCCAGGGCTTGCTGGACCACCTCTGTACACATCCACAGACGAGGAGCCGGGAAGGTATGTCAGGCAGGGCTGCTTCCTAAGATTCGAGCAATATTCCTGATGAAGCTTGTCAAATCTGATTTCGATCTCCCTGTAACGATTCCCTCCCTCGCCCGGCGGTACTCTGGGTCTAGAACCTATTTTTACAGGAGAAATCAACCAGTTTAATGTCATGAATCTATTTTCCTGATCAAGATGATACACTGCATTGGAGTCTAAGTAAGTCAATGAAGAATGATGCTTCTGAGGCGTTCTCGGAAGCTCCTTCCAATGTGAAGCGAATGCGTGGATCTGGGGTTGGTTTATTTCAAGAAAAGCCCTTCCCAGTTTTAAACCCGTCTTATGGCCAGAAACATCGAGTACGTTCTCGCGATCTCTTAACACTGCCACGTCCTTCGCAGGTTTGGAGCCGGGTGGACGTCTCTCCCGGGGGCTCCTCCGAGAGCGCCCGCCTCCTCTGCAGCTCGTTCTGTCCATTCTGCTCTTACACCTGTGCCTCCGCTTGGAGCTCCAGTTCTGGCGGATGAACGTCTTGGTGGAGATGACGCAGGAGGGCCTCGCACCCAGCAGGCAGCTCATGGAGTGCAGCATGCCTGCGTACAGATCGCTGAGCGTCGCGTTGCAGATGTCCTCAGCCTCAGAGCATGGGCCGCTCGAGAAGCTGCTGCCACCGGTCCCTCCCTGTAAGGAGATGCCATCACCCCTCGGCACCAGGGCCAGGTCTGCTGAGCTAGAGTGCAAAGCATCACCCTCTCTGGGCAATGAAGTTGGCTGAAATGGGCCACCGGGACTCTCTTCAGAGTTGCCACCGTAGTATCCTGGAGAAACACACACACAAGGCAAAGGCACGTTAACCATTTAAAACCGACCACATGCAGAGATCAGGGAACCGAAGGCTGGATGGGGACCAGGGTTTTTACTTTTTTTTAATTATTATTTTTAATTGAGATATAACTGACATATAACATTATAGTTCTTTTTTTTTTTTTTTTTTTTGTGGTACACGGGCCTCTCACTGTTGTGGCCTCTCCCGTTGCAGAGCACAGGCTCCGGACGCGCAGGCTCAGCGGCCATGGCTCACGGGCCTAGCTGCTCCGCGGCATGTGGGATCTTCCCGGCCCGGGGCACGAACCTGCGTCCCCTGCATCGGCAGGTGGACTCTCAACCACCGCGCCACCAGGGAGGCCCTGTGAGTTCTTTTTAAGCAATACGAAAAACAAAAGCAAAAGAAAAATTCAGAAATATTTGGGAATAGACTCTTCTCAGAGATTTCTTTCTAGCTACCAAAACAATTTACTCTCCACTGACCTTCCTAAAAGGAGTCTTCCTTCCCTGTGTGATGGTTTGGAAATCGGTTGCCTTGTCAAAGATTAATTAGAAATCAGAAAATAATGACCCTGTTTGCCTACAGGGCTGCGTGGGGAAGGGAGAAGCCTCCTGAACACACCTCTTCACACGGCTTTGACTTTTGCATCATGTTAAATGTTTTACATATTAGAAAAATAAAATTAAACCAACAAAGATGGGGATAACTCTAAAACTGAATACAGACAGGGAACATGATCCTGACTGTATGTCAGACTGACAACAACCGAAAGAGAAAACAGAATCCAAATAGCTCTGAACGCGCTCCCTCAGTGGGATATTATCTGAGGATGACAGTGCTGCTTGGAGATCTGGAACCTTCTTCAGCACATTGTTGAGCCGAGTGGTACCAGGTGCTGTGATTCTGAGGCCACTTTGTGCTGCACGACTGGCCAAATGAGCCTCGTTGTTAAGGAGGAGCCAGCGGGGGCTGGGGGAAAACGCTGGAATCAGGGTGGGGGAGGAAGAGCTCAAAACCCCACGGGGACAGGTCGGAGGATGCAGAAGCCAGCACGGAAGGGGCTCCTCCAGGCTTAACGGGTGATGAAAACTGACAACAGATTCTTATGTGAATTAAAAAAAAAAAAAGAGTCCATGAGTTCTTACTGATTCTGGAAAAGTTAAATAAAGAAAAAGCATGTTGGGGCGGATAAAGGAAGGGAAAAAAAGAAATGGAAGGGAGACAGCTCAGCCTTCTTTATACAAGAATGCCAACGAATGCAGGCAGGGGGAATGGCAGAACCAGAAAAGGCCTGTGTTCGGCCCCAGCTCAGGCAACGGTCATGGCGAGATGCTAAAAACCATGGGGTGCGAGGGTTCTGGGGAAAAGGCTACAAGGCAACTTCAAGGGGTCATCCACAGATGATTCCAAGGATAAGAGGCACTTCTGCAGTGAGAAAACTGGTGGGGCCTCTGCCTCAACTGTGCAGCCAGACTCAAGTCACCAACAATGGGACAGGCTGACAGGACGTCCCGAGAGGACAAAAACGTCACCTGTGTAGTATTTTTGCCAAAAATGTTTAACATAAACTTAACCACATATAAGTCCAAATTGAAGGACATTCTGCAAATCTACTGGAGGCCAGGATTATTCAAGAAAGTCAGTGATGGCAAAGATGACGATGGCGACAACGGCAAGGCCGAGGGGCCCTTCTGGGCTGAAGGAGACAGTCAGCACGACAGGTGGTGCCCCAGTGGGTCCTGAGCTGGTTCAACAAACAAAAAAGGCTGCAAATGACAACGATGGCACGACTGGGTGAAACCGTATCGTGTCACTGTGACATTTCAACGTGTGCCAAGTTTAATGTTGTTCTGAGGGGACTCAGCCTGTTCTTCGGAGACACTGGAGCATTTAGGGATGGTATATACACGAACGCAAATACATACACACACGTGTACGTGCGTGTATGTCGGGAGTGATGGAGCAAACGTGACACAATGTGAATTGCTAAATGTAGGGAAAGGATGTTTATTGTATGAGTCCTACATTTCTGGAGATTCAAAAATTTTCAAAATGCTAAGTTGGGATAAAGAGCTAATTAGCAATTAGCATGCGAGTCCCAGAAGGAAGGAGCACTTTGTTTCTTAACACGTAATAATTTACCTATGACGTGCACGTGTCTCTCACAGTTCGTGGTGATGAAACATGCCCAGCGCAGGGCGTCGTGGCTCTACCACAAGTGAATGGTCCGTGCAAAGTTTCTACGTCACACTCACCTCGGGCAGGCCTGGAGGGCGAGGCCAATGAAGGGACCAGGGTCGTACGGGTGTCCTTTCCCTCTCCGTAACTGGCATACTGAAATCAAAGCAGATGACTTTAACAAAGGAGTTGTCAGGTGTCGGCTCGGGCTTCCTGCCCCAACTGCTCTCCCAACCACCGACGGCGCATCCGTTTGCGGCTGCAGTGGTGACACGCGCGACCATGATGACACACAGCGGCCGGCTGGGCCTCCAGCAGTGGTGGGAAGAGCTGTCTTAGCAAGATCCAGGAGCTCTGCCCCCATGGCCTCCAGGTACCGCCCCCTGCCGCCCAAGGGCCACCACTGCCCCACGTCTGCCAGGATCTCTCTCGGGAGGTCTGGCGGCTTTTCCTCCTCCACCGTTGTCCTCTGACAGCAAGGACGGCCGGTCCAGGTGGATGGAGGGAAGGAGAACCTGTTGCTGGGACAACGGAGCTGGTCCCGGCCGTGGCCTCCTTCCCCGACCGGCAGGGTGACCAAAAGGCCACGCTTGCTGCTTCCAGACAAAGGAAAAAGGCGTTTCCCAGACATCCGCTCGTTCAGATACAGGCTTCTCACTGTCAGCAGCAGTGTAAGAAAACATCCATGCTCCTGTTAAGTTGGCTGCCTCTGAGATGAATTATTTATTCCAGAACACATACTTCCTAGTTATTTGGTATTAAAATGTCCTTTGGGGGCTTCCCTGGTGGCACAGTGGTTGAGAGTCTGCCTGCCAATGCAGAGGACACGGGTTCGAGCCCTGGTCTGGGAGGATCCCACATGCCACGGGGCAACTGGGCCCGTGAGCCACAACTACTGAGCCTGCGCATCTGGAGCCTGTGCTCTGCAACAAGAGAGGCCGCGATAGTGAGAGGCCCGCGCACCGCCATGAAGAGTGGCCCCTGCTCGCCGCAACTAGAGAAAGCCCTTGCACAGACACGAAGACCCATCACAGCCAAAAAACAAATAAATTAATTTAAAAAAATGTCCTTTGTTTTAGGAGATGAGACTGACAGGACTTGGAAAACTAAAGAGTTGGCATCCTTGCGTGAACTCCACCTTTAGCCTTTTGCTCTCCTTCAGGCAAAGCTCTAGGAAACTGGCTGCCAGGCCTGGGAGAGGGGCTGATGAGCTGCCCACCTCCCATGGGGTCCACCGCAGCCCCCGATCTCACCAACATCACCGCTGAAGCAGGCAGAACAGGTGCCCTGTGGCCCGTGGCAGCCCTGGTCACGGCAGGGAAGGAGGGAGGTGGGCGCTACAGCTTCCCTAATTCTGCGGCTTAAAAGCCCTCTGCCTGAGGGTGGGGGCCCTACTAGAGCCTGTGAGCTGCCCAGAGCATAGCGGGCAGCCGATCCCGCTGCCCGAGGGTCCCAGAGTGTATACTCAGGAAGAGCGGCAACTGGGGAGCCTGTGAGCAAAACGGTTTGGAAGCAGCCATTGAAATGCTCTTTGCAGGCTCTGTAGCGAGTGAACAAGATGAGATGACACCTCAGTGTGTCTCTAGTTCATGGTTTACTTATATGAAGACACGCCCTAGGAAACATTACCTCCAAACACCCTTCATCCTGCAGCAGGATATCCACTTGTGTCAAGTACTTCCTCCTTAGCTCATTTTTCAATGGGCTCCAGGGCACTGCAGGCTGACACCAAAGAGAAGTCAGTATTCATAAGAGCTGCTGGGTACGGCCGAGCTCTGGGATCCTGGGACACACTGGCAAGCCCGTTAGTGTACATGTCTTTAAATGAAGTTCCTCGAAGTCACTTCTTCACCTCCTACTGTTAGCAGCACAAAGTGGTCCAGCCCCCTCTGAAAATCTACCTGACCCTGGAATCCGACTTTAGGGAACTGACCCAATGGTAACAATCCGAAAGAAAATAGAAAGACAAAACATACCAGTTTGGAGAAGTTTATGACAATATTACTAGAACAAGAGAAAAAAAGAAACAATATTCTTCGGCGAGTTTAGGACACAACTACTGGAATTGACCCCAGTTGGTATGTTTCTAAGAAAAGAAGTTCAGTGTCCAACTCAGGGGACAGGAACCCTTGCCTCTCCTATCCCTCACCTGCCATACACTGGAAATGGGGGGCCTCAGCCTCCACTGTGCACCCCGGTGGGGCTTAGTCAGGGCCTGGGGCTGCAGACTGGGGGGACACAGGAACACACCGGGGAATGGCCGACACCTTGGCCCTTTACTGTCAGGGCCGCCTGCTCCCCTTCACTGCCACCCCGACACAACACCTCACAACGCACCCCTTTCCTGCCCCAGGGCCACCACCTAATTCTAGGTAGACACTACAAGTCACACACGGGTGTGTGGGCAAACCCCTGTACAAAAGTAGTGCTTTTAGAGGAAAACCACATGCCAGCTGTTCTGGCATCTGACCCAGGGGTGAGGTCAGAGGTTCGGGTGGACTCCGTCCTGTGCGTTCCCGTCCATCCCGAGGGCTGACCTGGAAACGCTCCCCAGAGCACCTCCCTTATGACACAGTCTCTGTGGGGAAAGACCGACTCAGAACCCAACTTTCTACACCGTGAGGTCGGTCAAGGCCCAGGGCACACCGGGATTGTTCTATTTGCAGAGGAAACGTCACCCAACATTTACGTAAGTTCAGTAAATCAGGCTTGAACTGGGGCAGTACGTGCTGAACCGAGAAGGGGTGACTTGCTACCTTAGGGGATCTGAACGTGGGGTCAGAGACTTGAGGGGTGATGTCAGCAAAGAGCGAGCCTCAGAAGGGGACTTACAGGAAGATGCAGGTCATGAGAATGTGTACTTGTCCCCAGCCTCAACTCTGTCCCTTCATTACAAAAGACAGGTCTTACCATCAAGTTACCAGCAACCACATCTTCTTGGAATAAAGTTGTATCAGTATCACTGCTTACTGAATCTAAAAGCAAAGGAAATTTCCATCAGAATTTTTAAAGAAAGCTTGCATTTTTCTCTCGAGGATAGTTTTTGCATTGCTTGAGTACATCTTACAGTGAAAACTCCTATTGCTTCAAGTGGCCCCCTTTAATAGGGACGTGGACATCTGTCGCCATGCAGAGAAACCATCAACACAGGAACACGCCCAGAGTCGGGGAGACGCGGGAAAGCAACTTCTGTATCACCTCTGGCTTTTTCCATGGTCTCTGATCCTGGAAGCTGAGTCCCTCTAGGCCAGCACTGTCCAGTAGAACCTTCTGTGATGGCGGAAGGTCCCCCAGCTGCTGTCCAGGATGTCAGCCACTAGCCACACGTGTCTGTTGAACACGTGGAATGCGGGTAGGGAGGCTAGGGAACTGAATTTTAAACTTCACTTAATTTTCAGTGAATCTGAATAGTCACAGGTGGCTAGTGGTTACCACACTGGACAGTTCAGCTCAAGAACTATTTCTACTGATTTCAAGCAGTGCAGGAAATTCACGGACCCAAGGCTTTATGGAGTTAAAATTCAGATTGATACAAATAACACCCATGAGTAAACATCTCCATCAAGTTCTTTCTAGTTCTGATCCGAAAGACCACCGGTTTCCCCTTTAGGACTCCACCCATATTTCTGACTGCCCAGTGCGGGCAAGGGCCTGGGCAGGGCGGCCAAAGGCTGCAGAAAGGCCAGTCCCACAGGACATGGGTGTTCAAGAACAATTACAGAGTCTGTAATTACTCAGCTGGTTAGCTGCCACAAGGGGAAGAGCCAGGTGTGGAGCACACAGGTAAAAGTGGAAGTATGCTCCGATCTGGGGACCAGGGGGCTTCCAGGAGGCAGCGAAAAGACAGTGGGCAGGTCAGGCATGGTCTGAACTCTTTTCACTCTCAGAGGAATGGGCAGCCATTGCAGTGCTTTGAACAGAGAAGCCACGTGACCAGATTCGCACGTTTAAAGGTGTCAGCGGGGTGGAGGCCAGGTGGAGACAGGAGCTGGCACCGTGGGGGCATGGGGCAGAGCAGCAAGAGAGACGGTGGTGGCAAAGGCACGGGACAGCGCTGTCTCAGGTATGAGGAAGAGGGAGGGGCTGAGGCCAAGAGGATGCTGGGTTTCTGGCTCATTCTACAGGGAAGACGGTGGTGGCCTTGTCCTGAGGACAGGTCTGTTGGGTTGGCTTTTTGAGCTGAGATATGCAGAGTGCAGACAAGAGTTCAAGGAGAGAGGCCGCTGGCAATAAACACACCCAGAGGGGGTCTGGGCACGGGATTCCACTGGAGTGAGGGAAAAAGATGCCAACTCTCGGGAAAGGGCACCAGCGAAGGTGGGAGGTGGGACGATAGAGGGGCTGACAGGAGGGAGAAAGCCCGGGGAGCTCAGGGGCACTGAGGTCACGGCCAGACTTTCCAGAAGCTTTGAATGCTACTGAGAGGACAACAGGATAAAAATCAAAGAATGCCAACCGGATTCAGCCACGGGGCCGCCGGGAGCCTCACCACAAGGTGTGCTTTTGAACCGGAGCCAGAAGCCAGAAGGGGACCAGCTGAGGCGTGCACGGGGGCAAGAACACCAGAGGCGGTGAAACGGGCCACTGGTACAGACTGGGTTGTGAAGGGAAGGTGAACACAGGGAGGCAGCTAGAAAGGGGCCCGAGACGGGAGATACGAATTCTGTTCTGTGTGTTCAAGGTGAGAGCTGATGGGATGTACCCAGGGTAGAGGGAGAGGCTGGGACAGAAAGAAAGATGATGGGTGGATTTCTGAGAAAACAGACTGGGCCAGGGGCTCAGCAGCACAGCTAGCCTGAGGAAGGGAAAGGAGGCCCCACGGAAACAGGAAGCGGGAGAAAGGATGCCTGCAGGGCGCGTAGGAGTTAGTGGTCCATGACACCAGCCCCGCAAGGGCACATCAAAGTCTTACTGTTAATAAATTCTTGAGATTAATCTTTTTTTTTTTTTTTGGCAAAAGGTCAAAACAAAACAAAATGGGTGGGTGGGGGTGAGGGCTTTATTATTCTAGAATATTCGAGTACCGTTTATGTGTCAAGTACCACAATGTAACTGTGAGCAAGACAGCTCCTTAGAAGAGCTTAGAAAGAAGTAACAGGGTACTTTCAAATGTTTTAGTTTTTAAAATACACCTTGGAAAAAGTCAGAGTGAGGGATCTAGACTTGAAACATTCTGACAAAAAACCCACGTCCCTCCGGACCTGGCTTTCTAGTGCCAGGACACTCACCCTCAACTTGTGTGCAGGACAAGGGAAGCTCATGACCTCCAGCTGGGACTCGCGTGGATCCATCTGTCCTGTCGTCTGTCTTCACCGGGGAGCCCTTGAAGTCGATAAGATACGCTTGATTCGGTCATAACACATTTCAAAGCCACTGTCAAGTAACACACCGACAATCCTTCCTCTTCCTTTAGCGTATGAGAGAACAGGAAGTTTCCTGGGGCTTCTCTTCTAGAATATTATGGTACAAAAGGCCTCAAAACTCCCAGCAGATAGACAAGCTTTCCCTTGGAAAAAGAACAGAGCTTTCTTCCTCTGGCCATGCCAAGGGCTGCTGCCTCAGAAACCACTTGGATGGTAAGTGATGGAGCAGGGAAAGTGGGGAAACAGGGGCATGGAGTGGACAGGCCCAGGACGCCCTGGCCTGGAGGCGAGCACAGGGCCAAGGCCAAAACGAAACAGAACACAACTGTCACCATATCCTCAGGTAGAATCCGGAAATTCAAGAGGCCCCGGGGGGACTTTCTGTGACTCTTTTATCTTAACAGTGAATTTATCTCCATGTCACGAGACCCACAATTCCTTTAAAAGCCTCAGCATGTGGTGGGACCCTGGCTCGGGGAGCCACTTTCAACCTGAGCTCTGGCCACGGGGCGGTCAGCTGTCCTGACCAGGGCTCAGCCCACAGGGCAGTCCGTGGGCCGCCCCCGAGGAGGCCGTGCTTCCCTCTCTAGAGCCTCATCTGCACAACTGGCCTCTCTAACAACCATAACGAATGCCATGGATGGGCTCTCATTAGGGAAACTGGAGAATTCAAGATGCCAGATTGGCTAAAATATTTTTAGGACCGCCCCAGGCTTGCAAGAACAGGAGTGAGAACGTGGTGAGGCCTGTCCCTTTCGGGGCAGCGCCCAGGCATCATCTCCTAGGTGTCTGTGAATCCTGCCTGGGGGATGTCACCACCTTTGCCTTGGGGGAGCTGGGATGGGGCAGAGTGTCCGGAGCTGTTTTGTGTCTGGAGGCATCGAAGAACTTGGCCTGAGAATCATGGGGAAGCAGCCAATGGGCACCAGCGTCTAACTACAGGCAGCTCTGGGGTCGGAAAGAGAACCCAGGCCATGTGATAGGACAAACCCTTGAGTCAATGCACAGCCCACGGGGCCTACTGCCTCCACAGCCCCAGGGCAGGCAGCAGGTGGTGACCTGAGTGAGGCTGTACATCTGAGTTGTCATCACAGACCACGCCCAGTTTTCTAATCCCAGGAAAGGGGCTTAAAATTCCGTAGATTCCAGGGAGGGCTCCTCCTAATTTTAAGTAAAAACATTAAATAAATGTCCAGATGAGAACACTTTGCCACCAAGACCATTCAAGCACTGGCTGATCAGTGGGTACCACTATTATGTATAATTTAAAGAATGCATATCCTTTGACATAATGATCCCACTTCCTGGCATTTACTGAACAGGGGTGACAGCACTGGGAAGAGATAAGAACGGTTCTCTGTCTCTGTATATAATAGGGGTCTAAATAAAGTTTTATTGGAACATAGCTGTACCTGTCTGTTCACCTATTGTCCTGCTTTCCCCTTACGATGCAGAGCTGAGTGGCTGCAGCAGAGACCCCATGGGCAGCAAAGCCTAAAATGTTTATCATGTAGACCGGCGGTCCCTGACCTTTTTGGCACCAGGGACCAGTTTCGTGGAAGACAATTTTTCCATGGACTGGGGCGGGAGGGTTGGAGGGTGGGGGTGGGAGGGTTGGGGGGTGGGGGTGGGGGGATGGTTTGGGGATGATTCAAGTGTATTACATTTATCGTGCACTTTATTTCTATTATTACATTGCAATATACAATGAAATAATTATACAACTCACCATAATGCAGAATCAGTGGGAGCCCTGAGCTTGTTTTCCTACAACTAGATGGTCCCATCTGGGGGTGATGGGAGACAGTGACACCGGAAGTGTGTTGCTTATGTCCAGTCTAGTCCATAAGATGCAGCTGAATTGTCACTTGTCACTCACTGACAGGGTTTTGATATGAGTCTGCAAGCAACTGATTTATTATGGTCTCTGTGCCGTCAAACCTCTCTGCTAATGAAAATTTGGATTTGCAGCCGCTCCCCAGCGCTAGCATCACCGCCTCAGCTCCACCTCAGATCAGGCATTAGATTCTCACAAGGAGCGTGCAACCTAGATCCTCGCATGTGCAGTTCACAGGAGGGTTTGCACTCCTATGAGAATCTAATGCCGCCGTTGATCTGACAGGAGGCAGAGCTCAGGCGGTAATGTGAGCGATGGGGAGCGGCTGTAAATACAGATGAAGCTTCGCTGGCTGGCCTGCCGCTCACCTCCTGCTGTGCGGCTGGTAGGGTCCATGGCCCAGGGGTTGGGGACCCCTGATCTAGACTTTTGCAGGAAAAGAGCGCTGATCCTGACTTATAATAAAGGAAAGTGAAAATAGCTAAATGACTAGCAATGAGAGAGCAGGTTTATTTTTAAAAAGGAGATTGAATTATACAACAGATGACAAAGAGGAGTTTTCACAATATGTATCAAGTGGAAAAAAGAGGGTAAAAAAAGTGTATTTAAAAGAAAAAAGGGGATAAAGAAATGTGTATTTATAAATACATATACAGGTGTCACAGTATACTAAAATATTATTATTATTAGTGACTATCTCATCTCTGCATATACAAGTCAGGTTAATTTTCAGTAGTTATATGTATTTCTAACATTTCTATGACTAAATGTATTATGTGTTAAAATAACCAATCAGGAGGAACTTTGATTTCAGATTTGCTGTTAATTGTTATGTAACCCTAATGCTGATGTTTTCATTCTTGGGCACCGGCTCCCCAACTGGCCACGAGGAAGCACCACATGGTGAGAAGTGGTGATTAAGAAGATACCAGACATCCTTACAAAAGTCACTGCCACAAAAAATCAAGACACCCTGGGTCTCACAGTAGGAAGGCCCCTCCCATGAAGGTAACAGATCACACAGCTGCTGTGTCCATGGATAAACTCGGGAAAAACACACCTGGGTTTTAAAAGGTAGTGAACGGCACAGGGCACCCTCTCCCTAATCTCTTGCTCCTTTCAGAAGAGGGAAAGATGCCTTTTTGCTTCCCGGAAGGACCTGGATTTGGTCTTTCCTGTACGGACCAGGCAAAGCAAGCTGGTAGCTGTGGCTGCAGCTGGGGATGGGGGAGGTCTATCCAGCTGGCTCCACCTTACAGGTGGGTTCCAGTTGTCAGAGCCCCTTGGTCCATGGCAGGGGAAACACAGGGGGATGCAAGGGGCAAGAGCATCACAAGCTCCTACCTGCACTTGACAAGCAACAAGAAGACATGCGTCTCAGTAAATCCTTACACACAAGAAAACAGGGCAGTTAGGGTGAGAGAACTGTGGAACGACACCCTGCAGTGGCCCCTGGGCGCAGTTCCAGCTCATCTCCACCTTTATTCACATCAACCTTCCTCCACGGCAAGGCATGGTGGCAATAAAATTTCACATTGAATACCTGGATTTGTCCCGTATTTCTTTCCTTTATTAATCTTCCTCCCCAAATTCGCAATCCTTAAGAAAAGAAATAAAAATCACTACTTAAGTAATCATGAACACTGAGTTTCTGTTCAATCTGAATTCAAAGAAAACCAAAGTGACAGGCAACAGCAAGATCTAATATAACCAAGACATAACCAAGCCACATTCCTGATATTCTGCTGTTTCTCGTCTTTGTGAGGTTGAAGGTTTTTCAAAAATCAACACTAGACAAAAATCTGTCGTTAACGAAAATCTCTCCTACCTAGTAGGTAGCAAGCAGCTCTTTGAATCCAGCATTAAAGCCAGAGATTAAATGGAAACAACGAACGTATGTATGCCAAGTACTGTCCTCAAAATACATACACTGAGAGTAATCCATACACTACAGAGAGAGAGATCACTTTTCGAGGGCAACCTCTCTACCCCACGTACCATGCAAGTGCTTTCTCGGGACAATGTACACGTTACAGAGCAAGCCCTCGGCACAGGGGGTAAACACTGAGCTTTGGAGTCCTGCACTTACTAGCTAGCAGAATCTGGGCAAGATACTCAATCTCTCCCTAAACCTCCGTTGGCTCCCAGGTAAATTCAGTCATCGGGTTGCGAGGCTTGAGATGGTGGTTGATGATGGTAACAGCAGCAATAATTACACGGTGCTTACTCTTCCAGGCTCCAGTCTATCCCTTTCCAAGTACACCTCATTTACAACTCACTGACATATAACTCGTATGGTACTCTTAATTCCTTTTGGATAGATACTCACCAAGTTCACTGTACAGATGGGGACAGAGGCAAGGAGAAGGTGAAATAACCAGCCCAGGTCATTTGCCCATGTGGTGAGGCCAGGCTGTAAACCCAGGAGAGTGACTCTCTGGGGTCCTGACCACTGAGCTGTGTGGCCTTTCCAGAACAGAGCGACGCTTGGACAGAGGCGCTTGGAGTCAAACCAAAGCTTTGCCACTTTGGCTAAGTGCCACAGGCAAGTTCCTTAACTTCTCTCTGCTGTATCCTCTGCTATGAAACACTGATGATTCTAACAGTGCCCACCTCGCAGGGTGTTGAGAAACCTGAGACTCTTAGAAGCACAGGTATATGCTTAGCTGTCAACATGTGAATGACTCTTACTCACCTGCTGTCTTCACCATAATCAGTGTGGTTGTTAGCTCCAATCTACCCCCTATGGTTTTGCCTTAAATTGCAGGAATTCACCCTGTAAGAGTGGCCAGCTAGCATTTAATCAAAAAGTCCACTTCCTAACTGAGTGCCTCTCCAGGGGAAGCTACAGGTCTAGGGAGCTGCACTCCCATCAGCTAGAAATTTGTTAGAACACAGACCCACCGAATCCACATCCAGCATTGCTGTCAGTGGCTCCAGGAATCTGTTTCCACAAGCTCTTCAGCAGGTCTTCCACATGCTAAAGTGTTTGATGCTTGACTACTGTTCTCATCAAATTGGAGTCTGAAATGAGTTTTCAACTGGTGAAATTAGTGGTGTTCAAGATATGTGAACTGACCAAAACATTCCAGACACTGCCCATCCTTGCATGAAGAGGCCATGAGAACACTGTGAAGCCCGTTGACAGCACCCTTAGGAATGATTCCTACACACTCCTGAGTCCTGCATCCCGGTTAGACTTGTCACCACCTGACAGAGGCCAGAGTAACAGAAACCTACTACTGAAATACCTTAGCTTCTGCCTGAATAAATTTTTCACCCAGGGCATGGCTAGGCCAGCTGAAAAAGCAGAGATAGGATTTCATTTAATCACGAACTGTTTTGTGTCTGTCTGTCTGGTGCACAGCAGAACCGGGTCTGAGATTCACTTTCCTTAGTAGGTAATACTGAGTTGGAATGAGGCTGAATGGCAGGCACTGACCTCACCCAGTGCAAACTTTCTCCAGCTATTTACCAAAGAGAATCCATGAGATTTAAGTCAGTTTGCAGCATCAACCATTAAACAGAATGGGTCCTTCTCCTTAGATTCAGGTCAAATTCCAAAGTACTCAGAACGTCAAATAACAGTCAATACGAGTGTTTACTAGTGCCAGGCACTGTTCCAAGAGCTTCATCTTCTGTAACTGTCACAATCTCCACGCCAAGTAAATATTATTGTCATCATCTTTCCATTTTACAGGTGAAGAAACTGAGTCACAGCCTGGCTAAAGCAATGGGCCCAAGCTGACATGGCTATTAGACAGCCAGCGGGGATGCCAACCCAGGCGGGGACATTTTTAATGAGGATGCATCTATGTGTCATCAGAATTCTGTCTTAATAAGTAATTCTGTTGGAACTAAGTAATTTATACGTTCAGGGGAACTAGTGACGGTTTAGTACCTACTGGGTGAACAAGGTTTATTTTCAAGAGAGCAGGGACAGCATTTCAAACTCTAGTAGGACACTATTCTAGTTACACTCTTAACCGTAAATATTTAGAAAGGGGGGCTGACTCGTACCCTGGGGCGTCTCGTAGGTCAGCGTGGACATCTGCACCACCGGGGCGTCCTCGAAGGGCTGGTTGTACTGCGGAAGAGGAAGGGGCATCCCGTCAGATCGGAGGGCCGAGGGGAACCCCTGACCCGGGCTGAGAAGGCGCCAGCGCGAGGCTGCAAGTCTCGGGGGTCCCGAACCCCCTCTCTGCCCCCCAGTCCCCAACCCTGCCTCCTCCTCCCGCCCCCACTCCTTCCCCTTCCGTCCCGCTCCCCCTCCCCTCCAGCGGGGGAAGCCGCACCTTCTCTATCAGCTGCTGCATGCGCCTCTGGAAGCGGCGGCGGCTGTCCCTGAGCTTCTGCAGCAGCGCGTCCTCTCCCAGAACCTCGCCCTCCATGGCTCGCAGACAGCCAAATGCCTACTTCGACGGGAAGCCAAGCAGGGGACTGCTCTCCGCGCCGCGGTTCAAATAGCGACTCCCGCCCTTCCGGCCCGCCCCTCCGGTTTTCCATTGGCTGTCTCGGAAAGGCCGGGCGCCGATTGGGCCTTTCAAACAGGTTGTCGCAGCTTTCTCCCAGCCAATCCTTTTCCGAGCTTCCGACCCCGCCCTGCCCGGGGCGCGCGCACTGAGCGGAAAGGGGAGGCGGGGAGCCGCCGCCTAACGCTGGGAGGTCGTTGGCGTGACCTTCTCTGCGCACGTCCAGTGCTTGTTAATCAACAGGACCACACGAGTATGATTTCCCCTGTCGTGCACCGGAGATGTCCAGGTGACTTGCGCTGGGACTCGCCGCCGGTGGGGGGCAGCCCCTCACCTGAATGTCGCCCTGAGGCCTGCCCCGGGCCGGCTTTCTCGCCCAGGCCGCCTCTGGTCTCCGCGCAGTTACGAGAGCGGAGAGCCGAGAAAGACATCACGGAATAACGAATACGAAAGGAGGCAGGAAAGTGAGCATGCATTTAGAAAGGAGCAATACGACAAACGTCACTGAATCCAGGAAAATATAATACGGTATTTTTTTTTTTTTTTGCGGTACGCGGGCCTCTCACTGTTGTGGCCTCTCCCGTGGCGGAGCACAGGCTCCGGACGCGCAGGCTCAGCGGCCATGGTTCACGGGCCCAGCCGCTCGGACTCTCAACCACTGCGCCACCAGGGAAGCCCATAATACGGTATTTTTATTAACCTCCTGGCACACCTTTTTCGTACCTAATTTTTATTGCATACTCGGCTCCATTGGTATTAATTTTGTAATATTTTCTTTAGAGAATGGATGATTCAGCATCATCACTGAGCCGTATTTATGTGCTTGTGCGGTTACCACAATGTGTGATAAAAAATGAGTATAACTTTGAGCATGATTAGGACCCTTAGATGGGGCTCTTAACCTCCTCTCAGCCCGCACCCCAATCCTATCATGCGATCCAGCGGAAATTAGGGGAGAAGGGGGGTGTTAGAACATCAGGGCTCATGTAGGAAATTTATTGTGATGGACACAGAGATGCTGCCTAATTCCCAGGCCACCCTCAGGCCGCAGCTGCCGGGAGGGCTTCTCCCCCTGCGCCTTCTGCTGTCGGCCTCTTCAAGGATTGCCTCGGTTGTAGAGAGCTCCTCACCCACGATCCTGCAACCCCAGGGTGGCCCAAATCCAACGACAGATCCAGGTGGGAACCTGAAGCCCTGGCCGTTTCAGCCAGTGAAGGACAATCTAATGGGCACCCAGTCTTTCCCTTCCTTTCACAGCCGCCAATCTGAAGGGCATTCCCTAATAATAAACATCCTGCATGGTAACTCCGTCCCCCTGTCTGCTCCCTGGAGAATCCCACCTGTAACAAAGGACCTTGCTGCAAGTGGCCGCTGAATCCACACATCCCATTTGTAACTTTCCCAGTTGTCACAAGTAGGCTCAGTTTTCTGTCTCCTCCTCCCTTGGGGGCGCTCATAAATTTAGCGTGCTGTTCCCTAGACTCTGTTTCCATATACGTTAGTTTCAAACATTTAACTCATCTCATTTAGAGACTTGGGACGTCCAAATTGACCTCTCCTAGGGCTTGGTCCCCACTCCTAGGACACCACTCCCAGGTTTCAGGGCATCCTTCCCTCACTTCACTGACTCTCCGAGGGTCTGCTCTACCCCAGGGGCTCATGGATAGGTTCATGGAAACGATTTCTCAAGTTCACGTCTTTAACTGAAGGTCCAGAAACATACCCACTTTTTTTTTTAAATTTTATTTTATTTATGTTTTTATACAGCAGATTCTTATTAGTTATCTATTTTATACATATTAGCGTGTACATGTCAATCCCAATCTCCCAATTCATCCCCCCATCTCCCGGGCACTTCCCCCCCCCTGTGGTGTCCATACGTTTGTTCTCTAATTCTGTGTCTCTATTTCTGCCCTGCAAACCAGTTCATCTGTACCATTTTTCTAGGTTCCACATATATGCGTTAATATACGATATTCGTTTCTCTCCTTCTGACCCACTTCACTCTGTATGACAGTCTCTAGATCCATCCATGTCTCTACAAATGACTCAATTTAATACCTTTTTATGGCTGAGTAATATTCCATTGTATATATGTACCACATCTTCCCTATCCATTCAGCTGCTGATGGGCATTTAGGTTGCTTCCATGTCCTGGCCATTGTAAATAGTGCTGCAATGAACATTGGGGTGCATGTGTCTTTTTGAATTAACATACCCACTTTGGCCACTCCCCTCTGAAACAGCTAAAGCCCGTGCATTGGCCCGCTGGTCTCCCAGTCCTTTCTGACCAGCTTTCCCCATGCCATGGTCCAAAGTAGTGGCCCAGCTCAGGAAGAAGGAGCCGAGAATGATGCTCCTAGTTTGACACCATCCCTACGGAACACCACTTCCACCCCGCACCCCACCCTAGTAACTTAAACCTGTGGCCTCTGGAACCAGACCAGCTATGCAGACTCCTCCCCCACCACCCCCATCGCCCAGTAACGGGGAAGGATCACAAATCAGCTCCTTCCTGGGCAGCGGAAGCAGCTGGGTGCCGCACCTCTGAGTCTCTCGGGGTTTTGGTTGGCGGCAAGGAAGAGGGTGACGCTCAGCTGGGCAGCAGCATCTCCGCCTCTGGCTGCACTCGCACAGCGCCCCGTGCTGGCCCAGCCAGAATTTTCACCCCTCACAGCGCTGTTCAAATTATAGATATACATAGGAAATAATTCTCGTTTGAATGATTTTATGTCAGCTCTGGTAAAATGTGCCTCAATTTCATATAATAATTGGAGATTTATTCTGCACAGAGTTGCTGTGTGCATAATTTCGTGTTGGAAAGGTGTGGAAATGTCACCACCAGTGATATTTCTGTGGTTGGAGAAGCACAGCTTTTGGCTGGTCCCTTTGTTGACACAGAAACTGCTGTGTAACAGTGAAACGTCGTTCCGGATGAATTATCAACCACAACCATCAGGGCGATACGTTTGGCTGCCAAGAAAAGGGTTCACTTTCTTCTGTTGTTTCAGGGCTGATGGAAGTGCAGAGGGTGTAAATAGCCAACAACAAATTGACTTTCCAAAAGATGTCAGTCAAAACTCACAAAATGTGTTTATTCTTTGATTTAATCAGCCTTCTTTTTGAGATCTATCCTAAGTAGTTAAGGTTGTTGGCAAGGATTTAGCTGTAGGATCTTTAGTGAAGCACTGTTTATACATACAGTAAGTCTCCTCCATAACGAACTTCAAGTTTCGAACTTTCAAAGATGCGAAAGTACGTTCACATGTTCAATCACGTAACTTAGTTCACGTGTCTGGCGTACATTGTTACGAGCGTGCATCCTCCACACGTGGTTGTGCTTTTGTGTACTTTACTGTACAGGACTGTTGCTGTGCAACACGAGGAGCTTACTAATGAAGACCTGAAGGAATTGGAGGCCCAGAGAAAGGATAGAGACAAGAGGAAGAAAAAGTAACTGAAGAACAAAAGAGATTCACGGTGCAGGAAATGGCAAGGGGATTTTCTGTATTTGAGGAGGCACCGTGAGTTTTTGAGGCACAGGACCTGAACGCAGAACAGTACACGAAGGTTGCAGCAGCCGTTCAGAATATAATCCAGTGCTACCGTGTCATCTATGACGAGAAAAAAGCTACTACCCAGACGTCACTGGATCATTTTTTCAAGAGGGTAGATAGAATTGAATCCAGCAAGGAACCAGAACCTGTGCCATCCACGTCAGGTGTGAGTGAAATTGCAGCTGGCCCTCCGTCTCCTATTGCTGACGACCCTTCAGCTCTACCATCTCCCACCTCCTCTCCCTCCTCCAGTCAGTAACTCTTCTTGCCTGTTCATTCGATGCCAGCCCCTGGATGCCAGCTGTTGTACTACTGTACTTTTCAAGATAATGTACGGTAAGATTAAATATGTTTTCTTTATTTTTTGTGTTTGTTTTTTATGTATTATTTGTGTGAAAAGTATTATAAACCTATTATGGTACAGTACTATATAGCTGATTGTCTTAGCTGGGTACCTAGGCTAACTTCGTTGGACTTACGAACAGGGTCTCGGCGCGGAACTCGTTTGTACGTAGGGGACTTACTGTAAAGCCCAATACCAAAAGGATGGTTGAGTGATGGTGATAGATATGTATCTGTGCTCCATTTAACAATTTTGAAGAACTGTATTTATTGGCACCTACAATGTTACATTTTAGAGGTTGCAAACATATGTATTACATACCTGCATTAAAAAAATATACATTAGGGGTTTGGGATTAACATATACACACTACTATATATACAATAGATAACCAACAAGGACCTACTGTATAGCATGGGGAACTATACTCAATATTTTGTAATAACCTATAACAGAAAAGAATCTGAAATAAATAATAATAAAAAATAAATGTGAACACTGAAAGTTCAAAATGTTTTTTAAAAAGATAATTTTGTACTTCAAAAATATATATATACATTATATGTTTTAAAAATTTGAGCA
The DNA here is from genome assembly GCF_039906515.1 of Pseudorca crassidens. Lineage (NCBI taxonomy): Eukaryota > Metazoa > Chordata > Mammalia > Artiodactyla > Delphinidae > Pseudorca > Pseudorca crassidens. The sequence goes on along the minus strand of NC_090301.1, from coordinate 6,571,034 downwards.
CGTATATATCAAAATGTTTCTTATGTTACCTCTGGATGATGGTATTACGAATTATTTTTAATACTAGTTTTCCTTAGCTGCATTTTCTAGATTGAACATTGTTCCTGCAATTGGAGCGTGCATTACTCACGTGATAAAAAAACACAGCAGAACCAATCTTACAATTTTACCTTGACTCTACAAAATTATTTATCCAAGTAAGACACATGTGGCTACAAACATTCTAAAACTGCTCTCGTACAGCTGATACAATACAGGGCTGATAGCAACACACTCAACTTGGTTCAGCTATTGAGGTGGTCTCATTCTGTGACAGCTCTGGAGTTTCTTCTGAGGCGATTTCAAGGGCCCCTACTTGGAAGCATTCTAGGGCATCCTCAGACCAAACAGGGGCACTCACTGGGTCCCTTGTTCCCAAACTCCATTTGTCTTTCTTCTCTGCTACCAGGTAGGTCTGCCTCAGCGGTGATCTGAGTTCTAACTAGTCTCACTGAGCTCTCATTCCTGAATTTATTTTGTTATCCTAGGGTCTGTAACCAATAGGTCTTTGTTTAAAGTAACTAAATCTAGGTCTTTGTATAAGATGCTTAGACCTTTCGGTTTGGAGATGAAACATTGGAAAATATGTGCTTATTCTCCAGCTGCTTGCTTTGCTCTGTGTGTGTGTTTATGTGTGTGTGTATTCATAAGTATGAAGTCTTATTTCAGTTGTCTTTTTTTGTCCTGGATTATCTTGTGTTCCACAAGAAACACATGGTTGTATAAGCTGATTATTCTCTGCTCCAATCCAATCCAGCCTTGAAGACAAGTGATTGGCGGTCCATTAGACCAGTGAACAATTTGTGAAAAGGCAATTAGTCACATCTAGACTTGGGTGCCTACAAAACCTTCATGATGTCACTCATCATCTTGCCAACTTATGAAAGAAGGTCCTTTTGCTCAGTCTATATTTTAGGGCAAACAATTATTGGGTCGTTGATCATACAGCCCCCTTCTTAACCTGCTTGGCCAGGGAACCCAAGACACCATTCATGAGCCCATACTGTGGACCACCTGTACTGACCCATCTTCTTTGTGTGTATTTGGCTAAATCGAAGTCTCAAACTCTGCAAGAAATTTTTATTCCTATATTAAAGTCTCATTATGATCTTAACTCTTGCACGTTTTGGGGGTAAATGGCAAAAAATGGCAAAAAGAATGGCCATTTTAGAGAATGTTTGCTGTGTTACAATCAATAAATTCCAAGAATGACACAAAGGCAAAAGATATAAAGAAAAATATATTTTGAAAGAATGTTAACACATAGAAATGAAAATTTTCTTCATGAAAAAAATACCTAAGAAAAATTTAATAGCTGAACAACAAAATGGGAAAAGTAGCTCTATTATATATTACAAAGTGTTAATGATATTAAAATATAAAGAGGAACATGAAAACCCTGAAAAAGGACAAAGTTCATAAATGGCAATCAACAAAAGATGGAGGCTGAAAGGCCCATAAACATATAAAACGTCCTGCCTCTAAAACCAAATTTAAAGCTTTGAATCACTATTTTAAACTGTCAAATTAGTAAAGATAAAGAACAATAAAAAAAAATTGGTAGAAAAAAATATTGGTGAGAATATGAAGTGAATATTTTCTCATATTTTGAGAGAACGTTAATTTGTACAATTTCTCCTAAAGTCAATTTGGTAGCATGTTATTTAGCTGCAGAATCTTTAGTGAAGCATTTTTTATAAAGTCCAATACTAGAAGGATAGTTTTTTTTTTTTTTTTGGCGATACGCGGGCCTCTCACTGTTGTGGCCCCTCCCGCTGCGGAGCACAGGCTCCGGACGCGCAGGCTCAGTGGCCATGGCCCACGGGCCCAGCCACTCCGCGGCATGAGGGATCCTCCCAGACCGGGGCACGAACCCGTGTCCCCCGCATCAGGCAGGCGGACTCTCAACCACTGCGCCACCAGGGAAGCCCTAGAAGGATAGTTTTGAGTAAACGGTGATACACAAACACACACACACACACACACACACACACACACACACACACACACACATTTATTGTCATCTAAAATGTATATGATCTTTTAGTACAAAAGTTTACAAACATGTATTATATACCTGCATTTCAAATATATACATTGTATACTTTAAAAATTTGAGTGTGTATAAATCAAAATGTTTCCAGTGTTATCTCTGGATGATGGTATTTTAAATATTTGTTTTCCTTTGCTGCATTTTCTAGAATGAACATGTATTCTGCATTTATAAGCGTGCATTACTCATGTAATAAAAATCCCAGCAGAGCTAATCATGTATTTTCACCTTGGGTCTACAAAATTAGAGACCATTTATCCAAAGAAGACACACATGGCTCCAAACCTTCTAAAACTGCTCTTATACCGTTGGACAACATTTTATCACGATGATACTTCATGTCCCAGCTTTTACCCAGAAATGATTTTCCTGGGAATAGTAGGGCTCCAGCCCTCTTTTGTGCTGTTCCGGCCTCAGTTTCATGTGGTGGGAAATTGCTTTTTACTCTTCACCTTAGGCTTTTTGCAATACAAATACCCTCTTAGGGTCATGATTAATGTGTTTTAATGGGCATCCATTTTAAAAATCAATGAAAAGAACTTACATTAAAAATAGAAGGCGATTAGATTGAGTTGGATGACCTATTTTTAATCCACCCCATTATTTATGGATCTGAAAAATTTCAGGACAACTTTCTCTGTAGCATTCAAGGATCAGCTCTTCTCTGTTCCTGTGTATGAATAACTTTAAAACAGGAGGCACCAGGATCATTGATAATTTGCTAAATACTTAAAAAAATTACCTACCTTAGAAATGTCCCAGGATTGCCTCCCCTTTCTTCTTTCATCAACCCATCACCCCATCAGAGATCCTTCTTGCTTCCCATGGTTTACTGGAATATGCTTGAAAGGCACAGAAGACACTGTTCTGTTTTTTGAAAAGTTTTAGTGCATGCAGTCCTTACCCAAAATGAACTTTTTGTTAATAGTGTTACCTCTTTTCTCAACCATCCGTATCTCTTTATATTCAACCACTGACACCGTTGCTTCTAAGGTTATTTCTTGCAAGAAATAAGAATTATTTCTGTCTGTCTCATTTATCACAATTATTTAGCATCGTTATAAAGTGCACAAAATTTAGATTCTTTTTAAAGATTTTTTTTTTGATGTGGACCATTTTTTTAAAAGTCTTTTGAAGTTGTTACAATATAGCTTCTGTTTCAGTTTTGGGTTTTTTTGCTTTGTTTTGTTTTGGTTTTTTGGCCACGAGGCATGTGGGATCTTAGCTCCCTGACCAGGAATCGAATCTGCACCCCCTGCATTGGAAGGCGAAGTCTTAACCACTGGACCGCCAGGAAAGGCACACAAAATTTAGATTTTTTTTAAAAAAGGAATTCTCACTTGTTTTCTCATTTCTGTATTTTAAATGTCTTGCTTATATCCCAATTTTTTTCTCTTGCTGAATGGGATATGCATTTTAGAACTCTATGAATTTTAAGTCTGTAGTTTTGCAAGTATTTGACAGAGAAAAATAATAACTCCCATTTCAATACCTATTCCTTTCTATGGTCTATTAGTAGTATTTTTACCACATATTGAATTTATTATGAAAATGTTATGTTTTTCATTTGCAGTCATTCTTCTGAAATTAGTAACATAATTTGCTGGTGTTCAGAGGGGAAGAAACTGCAGAAACCAATGTCTCCTTTACCTGGAACATTCTGTAGTCATTTGCAATATGTAAGTTCTATTGAACCTAATTGTCCCCCAAAGAACTGTGAACTCCTTACACTCTGAAGGGTCTTGGAGTTTAAGTTAGTGTGTTTAAGAATATGAACATCCAGCTATAACCGAGACAATGCCCATTATTAGGCAGTGTTGGTGATAGTTTCCCCTCCCATGTGGCCCCAGCTTATGTTTACTGTGGGTTTTTGATTCACCAGACTGGGGCATTGTGATGGTTAATTTCATGTATCAACTTGACTAGGCCACCAGATAACCAGATATCTGGTTAAACATTACTTGTGTGTCTGTGAAGGTGTTTCCAGAAGAGATTAGTATCTGAACTGGTAGACTGAGTAAAGCCCCCAATGTGGGTGGGCCTCATCCAATCCATAGAGGGCCTGAATAGAGCAAAAAGCCATACCTTGAGTGGCAGCGAGAGGAGGATGTCTATCCAAGGTACATAGTTAGGAAAGAAAGCTGGTCGGAGATGTTTATTTCCAATTAACATCCCAAATTTCATTGTTTTGCTGAAGCCTGGAAAGAACTACCAACTTATTTTAGAAAATAACTCTTGGATCTAGCTTTATAGTTTTTTTTAAAAATAAATTTATTTGTTTTATTTATTTATTATCTTTGGCTGTGTTGGGTCTTTGTTGCTGCGTGCAGGCTTTCTCTAGTTGTGGCGAGCGGGGGCTACTCTGCGTTGCGGTGTGCGGGCTTCTCATTGTGGTGGCTTCTCTTGTTGCAGAGCATGGGCTCTAGGCGCGCGGGCTTCAGTAGTTGTGGCGCACAGGCTCAGTAGTTGTGGTTCATGGGTTTAATTGCTCTGCAGCATGTGGGATCTTCCCGGACCAGGGATCGAACCCACGTCCCCTGCATTGGCAAGCGGGTTCTTAACCACTGCGCCACCAGAGAAGTCCCAGCTTTTTAAAAAGCCAAATGGAAACCAAATAAGTATTAGTGCAGGTAAGAGGGCAGAGATTTCTAAGTGGCTCTGGTACAGAGATGTTAGCTAAATTACTTTCTTTCTCCTCTTTGTGGAGGGCAACACTTTTGTGTTTTCCAGGTGTCTGCTTCGTGCTTTCTTTCTTGGCTTTTACGGGACACCTACCATGTTGTAGATGGAGCCTAATGGACCAATTTGCCCCAGAGAGGTCTGACATTATCACACTTCTTTGCCACAAGTTTGAAAAGGCTGTGAGCAGGGAATATTGCCTCTCAGGCTGTGGCTTTCCTCCTTACTGTAGCGAAGCCTTTTTCTGACATTTCTGATGGCTTTGAGGATTATGGTGAGGACATTTCTAAGCCATGGTGTTGCTTCGGGTTACATTCCCTCAAGCAGCTCTTCTGTTGGAAAGAAGAGGTTCAGCTCCAGTCACATTGGCTGGAGATTATTATGTCTATGTTGATGTCTACTTGTTCTTTAACTGAATATAAGTTTCAGGAAGGGGAGAGTGTCTATTAATATCACAGAGAGGGTCATTTGATGTGAAACTGACCTTCTGGAAGTTGGGCTCATACATCCCATTGCTGAGAAAAGCAGGTCACAGGGGACCTGATTTCATCACCCATGGAAGCAATTAGACCTGCTGCAGGTCAAGAGGGGAGTTGTTTCATCAGAGCACCTGAGAAAGCCCTCATTGCTACTTACCTACACTGACCTTATCTACAATTCCATCTGTCGGGAAACGTGCGTGAGAACAGTTGGGGACATAGTTGCCTCACAGCTGCAGGGAAAACCTTTCCTTCTTCCTGGTTATTGGAGGGGACAATGGACAGTGATGCCACTGAAATAATAATAGTGACAATAGTGGTGACTTCTTTTGGTTAAATATTTTCCCTTTTAATGTGAGATGGATCACAGAGCGCTGTATAAAACATCCATGTACAGCTGAGAGAATACTCATAAGCAAACACCCCTGCCTATAGCCATGGTGGTAATAAAATTAAAATTTACATGAATTCAAATAAAATTAAATTAAAATTTCAGTTAGTCACACTAGCCACATTTCAAGTGCTCAACAGTCAAATGTGGACAGTGGGTACCGTACTAGACAGAGCAGATATGGGACAATCCGTTGCCATAGAACGTTCTAGGAGACAATGCTGTTCTAGATAGTTGATCACAGCACATAACAGAGGCATCTGTATTTTAAACCAAGACTCATAACTTGACTTGGAAGGGTATCTATTAGTGATCTTATATTATAACTAATAATTCAGCCTCATTTATTGTCATTTGTCTGAAGTGGGGTCTCCAGGTAGAAGCAGGCACTGTTGCTCCAGAGAGGACATGTTTTACATATGTCATAACGATGCTCGAGGTGGGCAGTTCGGACTCAGTAAGACTTTGCTTTCTAAATGCCTCAGTGTTAACTTTACTCTCCCCATGAGACTGTGAGTGCCTACGGACAAGGACCACATTTTTGTGCTCCAGAATGTGCTCCATGGTACTAATCCCAAGGCTCGGCATGAGATAGAAGCTTGCTACCCTAATGATTTATTTTCGGATGATGGACTTCAGAAAGCAAGTCATCTCGTTGGAACCAGAGACAACCTCTCACAATAGAGCTTCAAACAATACTTTAGTTAATGACTGTGTTAATGACAGCTCTGTTAATGTGCTGGCCCAAGTCACCATACAGACATGGTATAGTGCTTTGCTTTAGTGATCAAAAACCCCCAATCCTTGACATGGTCTATGAGACACTATGTGATTTCGATCTGCCTCATCTCACACCACTCTCTTCTCTTTCTAGAATGCTCCAGTGATACTGACCTTCTTCTGGGTCCTTGAATGCCTAGCTTCTCTCTCTGATCCTAGTGGACAAGCTCAGCATCCTGCCCCTTTAGAACAAAATGTCATTCTGATGGGGCTGTCAATCATATGGACGCACTTTCCTTGCTGCAGAGGTGAGGGTATGACTTACGATGGACCAAGGAGAGTCCTTTCGGGGATTTTATCCAAAGGTAGTGGGAGAGAGAAGTCCTCTTTCTTCTGGATTTGCCAGTTCCAAAGACAAAAGCTGTCTGCAGCTCACTTGCCCCCGGGCTTCTCTCCTTATGGCATCTTGGAAGCCATACGCAGTAGGGGAGAATGAGGGCATCGCTCAGAGAGAAGCAAAGCTGAGTGGGGGGAGTGTGGTGGAGGAGCAGAAGGGTTTCTTAAGTCAAGCACAAAAAATATTAACTGTAAAAAGAAGTAGGGGCTTCCCTGGTGGTGCAGTGGTTAAGAATCTGCCTGCCAATGCAGGGGACACGGGTTCGATCCCTGGTCCGGGAAGATCCCACATGTCGCGGAGCAACTAAGCCTGTGTGCCACAACTACTGAGACCGCGTGTCACAACTACTGAAGCCCACGTGCCTACAGCCCATGCTCCGCAATAAGAGAAGCCACCGCAGTGAGAAGCCCGCACACCACAAGGAAGAGTAGCCCCCGCTCACCGCAACTAGAGAAAGCCCGCGCACAGCAACGAAGACCCAGTGCAGCCAAAAATAAATAAATAAATAAATTTATATAAAAAGAAAAGAAATGGATACATTTGACTACATTAAAAATTGAAAACTGTTCATTAAAAGACAACATGAAGTAAAGAAATAGAGTAAAGAAAGACATTTGTAACTAAAACAAAAGAATATAGTCTTTTGAATACATAATAATATAGATTAATAACACATATATATTCCAGGTCAATATGAATCCATCCATAAAACTAAGACAGACAACACAATAGAAAAATGGAGCGAAGATTGGAACACACCCCTCTCAGCAGTGGAACTCTGGCCAGTAAACATTAATAGTCAGGGAAATACAAATTAAAACCACAACAAGATACCATTTTGTACCATCTGATTGGTAAAAATTTTAAAGTCTGGTAATAATACCAAGTGTTGGTAAGGCTATGAAGCAACTGGAATTTACTGACAAGAATGTAAATTAGTTCAACCACTGTGGGAAACACTTGGGCATTATCTACACACTTTTAACCAACCACTTTCCTCCTACCTAAGGAGTCTATACCCCAGAGAAGTTCACATGCCCTAGAGAAGCCTAGGAACAGGTGCACCTAGGAACACAGATGAGCATGTCAGTAACAGCCCGAAAATAGAATCACACTGCAGTAGTCTGCAAAGGCTGCTGTAACACTGGAACACAGACTGGGTGGCCTAAACCACAGAAGTTTATTTCCTCCCAGGTCTGGAGCCTGGAAGTATGAGAACAAGGTGTCGGCAGAGTGTTTCTTCTGAGGGCTCTCACCTTGGCTTGTAGAAGGTGTCTCTCCCCTCTGTCTCCATAAGGTCTTCCCTGTGTGTCTGTGTCCTAATCTCCTAATCTCCTCTTATAAGGACCAAGTCATACGGGGTTAGGTCCCACCCCCATGACCTCATTTTCACATAGTTACCTCCTCAAAGTCCTTATCTCCAAATATCAGAGGTGCTGGGGGTTAGGAATTCAACCAATGAGTTTTGCGGGGAGACACAATTCATCTCATAACACAAACCTAATAATGTCAGTCAACAGGAGAATGGATAGATTGTGGCCTGTTCCTACAGTGGAATCGATTGCAGTGCAAACAGCTAAACTATATGTAACGGAAACCATGGCTGAATCTTAACAAAAGCACCGTTGAGTCTCGGAAGCTGAGTTGGGCCCCTAGATGTACCACGTAGTCTTCTCCTCAAGGAAGGGCCTGGGGTCTCAGCTGCTGGAGTTGCTTCTAGCAGGTGCCTTCAGCCCTCAGCTCCTCCAGGAACTGCTTCAGTTACGGAGGCTGCCTCAGCCGAGGTCGCACCCAACCAGGACGGCCCACACCCAGGACGATCACTGCAGCCATCTTGGCCCAGCTCCAGGCAACTCTGAAGGACCCCGCATGTCAGCCAAGGCTGTCATTGGACCTGCATTGCAGCTCAGTCCTCTGCCCACTCTTGCTTCTGTCCCCCACCTTTCCTTGCACAGGTGTTAGTCCCCAGGGCAGTCTTTAATAAATATCTGGTGCTCTAACTTCCATCTCAGCATCTGTTTCCTGAGGAACCCCACTTGGGACAGCTGGTTCCAGGAGTGGTCCTAGAAAGGAGGTTGTATTAGTTTCCTGGGGCTGCCGTAACAAATTACCATGGACTGGGTGGATTAAAACAACAGATATGCATTCTCTCGCAGCTCTGGGAGCCAGAAGTCTAAAACCAAGGTGTTGGCAGGGTTGGCTCCTTCTGTAGGCTCCCAGGGAGCATCTGGTGGCTTCTGGTGGTCCTTGATGTCCATGGCTTGTAGATGCCTCACTCTAATCTTTGACTCCGTCTTCACATCAACTTCTCCTCTGTGCCTTCTCTCCTTCTCTCTCCCTTTTTAATTTTTTGGCCACACCGCGCACCTCGTGGGATCTTAGTTCCCCCACCAGGGATCGAACCCGGACCCCCTGCAGTAGAAGTGCAGAGTCCTAACCACTGGGCCACTAGGGAATTCCCCTCTTTTTTTTATAAATACACTTGTCATTGGATTTAGGGTCCACCCTAATCTAGGAGGATCTCGTCTTGAGATTTTTAACTTAACTACATTTTCAAACACCATTTTTCCAAATACAGGTACAGTCCGAGGTTCCAGGACACATACAGTTTTGTGGGGCCACAGTTCAACCTGCTACACAGGTGATAAGGTGGGGTTTTGAACCCTGTCCTGATGGAATCCAGGCACAAAGTGGAGCTCTAATTGCTGCCACTTTCTCTGGCAGAGTGTTGGAAGGGAATGCGTTAACTGGTGCAGCGTTTCAGGTAGTTGGGAAATACGGGTGAAGTAGCAGCTGTAGGAACAATGGGATCGGGCGGCTGTACTCAGCTGGACACAGACAACAAAGAGCTGAGAGCATAGAAAGAGGCTCATCTCCTGCAGGAAGGCCGAGGCCCAGGTCCAGGACTGAATGCTCAGCGTGGCCGAGCTCCAGAGAAGGCAAAATCGCCGAGCAAGACAGATCTGCTGTGCCAGGTCAGGGTCCTGGTTGGAAAAGAACAGGACCCCAACACACAGGATGGGGACAGCCAGTCTGGTGTCTCCAGCAACCTGGAACTCCCAGACCCTTCAGAAATAGCCCACTTCTCCTTACAAGAGTTTGCACACCCCCCTTTTACTCAGAGCCTATGCAGAGGTGTCATCCTCTCCAGGCAACACATGCTCTCCTAGCGTCTGCTTCCCTCCACTCCCTCCACCCGTTGCCTATAACTAGAGCTAAGTCAAAACAGAACCCAGTGGGGTTGCCCTGGTGCTGCTAGAGAGCTGCAACACCAAGGCAGCACGTTCCAGAAGGACCTAGGAAACCTGCAGATGTGGTGAGGATGAAATAACCAGGGTATAACTGTTTATGTGGAGAACAAGAAAAGGATGCCTCTTAATATCATTATAATTCAGTATTAATAAAAGCCGTCCAGTGTATTAGGTGTAAAAAAGAAAAGAGTTTGAACATCAGGAAAGAAAAGACAGATGATTTGCAGATGATATGATTGTCTATCGGGAAAATTTAAGAGAGTAAATCCATTGGGAAACGTGCAATCAATACTAAAAAAAAAATTTTTTTTTTTTTTTTTTGCAGTACGCGGGCCTATCACTGTTGTGGCCTCTCCCGCTGCGGAGCACAGGCTCCGGACGCGCAGGCTCAGCAGCCATGGCCCACCGGCCCAGCCGCTCCGTGGCACATGGGATCCTCCCGGACCGGGGCACGAACCCGTGTCCCCTGCATCGGCAGGCGGACTCTCAACCACTGCGCCACCAGGGAAGCCCAGTGAGTTATTTTTTTTTTACCAACTATGTAAATTTGAAATGAAATCACAATTTAGAATGTTTGTAAGGGGAATCTAATGTGTGAATCATTCGGAAGAAAAGAATTCAAATCTTGAGATTTGAAACTGATGAGGCATTTCTGAGCTTGTCAACAAGGAACAGGTTCCCCTAGGTATGCCCAAGGTTGGCTGCTTTGCCTGTTTTTTCTGAGGTTCATGAATTAATCAGCACAAACCTGACTGCCCTGAGAACACAAGAATGCCCTGAGAATGCCAGGATGCAGAAAGTATCATCTGCACCCCCTTGGAAGTCACAAGACAGGGGGGAACCTGACAAATGAAGTGGCAGTTATGGCCTTGTGATGTAAGATGCGGAGGAACAAAGGGCAGGAAGTGGATGGTGCCCCCTGAGAAAGGTTCTTGAAATAGGAAGTGCTTGACTTGGACCTTCAAGGCTGAGCGTAGAAGGTGGGAGAGAAAACATCCGGGTGCCAGAGCAAGGCAACAGGCAAGGCATGGAGGAGAGAAGGCACATGAGGCGGTGGGGCACTGATGGTCGCTCAGCCTGCTGGGAGCATGAGATCAAAGGCAGGTGTGAAAGAGGAGAGATGCACTGGCCAGCTCCCTGGTATGCAAATAACAGCCAGGAGGCTGAAGGCAACTAGTCTGAACTAGTCTGAGGCAACTGAGCTCATCCTGAAGTTAAAGCACTCTTCCCTAACGTCGCCAATGCTACTGCTTCTATCTTGGAGCCATCTTCACCATTTTTTCCTAATTCTTCTTCCCTGACACTCAGGAAGTCTCTGTTCTGTATAGAGCAGGCACCTTTGTTATCATTAGAGAGCCAAGATCTGGAAACAGCACAAAAGTAAAAAGGAAAGAGAATAAAATATCATCAGCTGGACTTGAATTTTGAATTCGTGTTGCCTAGGGGGTTGACCAGATGTCATGAAGAAATCAAGAAAAGCTCTGATCTTTTAATTGTGTGTGTGGCCACAACACCCAATGAGTCACCTAATCAGGAACATATCCACGCTAGAACAATTCCTAAGAGGCCCATTGTGTCGGACCACCAAGGATATTCTTCTTAAGTATAGCATCATCTCTGTAATCAGAGAAGCTAATGGGAAAAAAAGTTGTAAAAATTCTCACCATAACTTTAGGAGTGGGGGGCAGAGGAAGTAACTTCATTGCAAGGACCAGGGGAGTTTTGATCCCAACAGCGTATTCCTCCTTTCCATGTCAGTCATAGGAAAAGAAACCCTTGAAGTGGAATCTATAATCTGTCCTTTTAAAGAACACATTAAAGCAGCCAGTCCTAAGTGGTTTCAAACACACAGCATCACAGGACTCGCTAAATAATTGATTTAAATTAATGGCCAATGAAAGAAACATATCCGCACTGATCTATAATTACTGGAAGCAACCTCATATATTTTTCATAAAAGTGTCTTTTCATTGCAGTTTTTTTTTTCTCTAAAATTCCATGTATTTAGAGTTTAAATTGCTTTCAATAACTGCTTTCAACTGCTTTCAGTGGTGGAGCTTCTCTGTCAATACGGACATCAGAGAAGCCTGTGATTTGGGTGTTCCATTCTCACCTTCTGATTCTGCCTGACTGTCTGACCTGGAATGGCGACAGCAAAGAGGGAGCTTGGGATGGCTGGGAACACCTGCGGGCACACTTCAGCTGCTGGGTGTTCTGAGTATGGCTCCCCCAGAGCCTCAGGGGGAAGGTCATGGCTTCAGAAGTTTGTAGGAGCAGAAACCAGGTCCACGGTTGGCATGAGAGCAAGTTTACAGCCCAGCCAACTGAGGGTTCCATTGGATCCGGTGTAGACATATGATTCCACAATGAAATGAACCTTTTAGGCAGTGATTGAAGTTTCAGCTAGGGTTCTGAATTAACGTTGCCAAAACAATCATTCGGAGAAAACAATAACAACAAAGACCCAGTTCTGATCTGGAAACTGACTTTTTGTTATTAAGAGCATGGTTTCTGGAGTCGGACCGCCTGGTTCGATTCCTGGCTCTGACACTTGCTAGCTAAACGTGGGCAAGGTACTTCATATTTTTTAGCCTCAATTTCCTCATCTGTGAAATGGAATAATAATACCAATTCCAAAGGGTGATGTTGAGGATTAAATGAACGGAAATATCTAAAGCCTTTGGTATAATGGCTAAAAGTTATCATTTGAAAATCAGTGAAGACCATCGAAATTGGTAATGAGAAAGGATCTATTCCCAAAGTGTGCACGTGCCCACGGATCCAGATGTATCATATGAGGAGAGCAATAAAAGTCCAAAGGCCTCGGAAAGCTTGGCAATCATGAAAGGATGAGAGTTTTAATAATCAAACTTACCAATGAAGAACCAGTTCATATAGCATTTTTCTTTTGATGTGCTTTTAAATATACAAATTCTGGGCTTCCCTGGTGGTGCAGTGGTTGAGAGTCTGCCTGCCGATGCAGGGGACGCGGGTTCGTGCCCCGGTCCGGGAAGATCCCACATGCCGCGGAGCGGCTGGGCCCGTGAGCCATGGCCACTGAGCCTGCGCGTCCGGGGCTTGTGCTCCGCAACGGGAGAGGCCACAACAGTGAGAGGCCAGCGTATGGAAAAAAAAAAAAAAATATATATATATATATATATATATACAAATTCCAATTTTTCTGTTAAATATTACACATTGGAAAGTCCTATTTCCTATCATTAAAAATGATTCCCTACCAGTGCAGCCATGTGCTAGGCAACATCCAATAACTATAACCTACGCCTGAGCGTTTGGCTAATGGTCAAACAAACAAGAATTCCAGAAAACAAGGGTTTGGGGTATAAACTCACTTTTCTTCCTTCTTTTCTTTCTTCTTCCACCACCTCTTCCTCCCTCCACCCCCTCATTTTTCTTCTTTTGTTCCTGATTGGCCTGGGAAATTGAACCTTTTGTAGCTTAGGATGAAAAAGGGAATTTTTCTTATCTTGATTTTTCCATGAAGCATTAAATGTCATACTGAGGCCACTGAGATAAAGATCAAAGTAAATAAGACCCTTCATTTGCTTTATAGCTTCTGGTAGAAACTGGCTTATTGTTCGCAGACCTCATTTTCTTCTCTTCGTGGTCACACAGCTAGACCATACCTCCCAGCCTCTCTTCAAGGTAGGTGTGTCCACAAGGCTGTGTTCTGGCCAGTGCAATGTCGTTAGAAGTGATATTTGTCACTTCTAGGCACAGCCTCGTGATTTCCCACTTTCCTTCTTGTCTGCTGGATTGACAGGTGACCTTACAGAGGACTCCAAGGGGGTGCAGAGCCACAGAATGGAAGAGACCGGTCCTTGAACACCGTGTGGCTAGCTGCCTCTTGAAGACCAACATTCAACTTGGACGTGAGTAAAAAATAGACATTTTTTGGCATGAATCCTCAGAGAGAGGGTTTGCTTGTCACAGCAGTTAGCCTGCCCTGACTGTTCCAGAAATAGCCACTAGGCACTTTTGCACACACACACACACACACACACACACACACACACACACACACACACACATCCCCATTTTATCCTCCCTGTAGCCTGCTGAGGGATAGAGGTTTCCCTGAGGCCCATGCTTGATGTTTGATTCAGCTGGAACTAATCCCCATAGACTCTCCAATTAAGAAGGGACCTTTCGGGCTTCCCTGGTGGCGCAGTGGTTGAGGGTCTGCCTGCTGATGCAGGGGACACGGATTCGTGCCCCGGTCCGGAAGATCCCACATGCCGCGGAGCGGCTGGGCCCGTGAGCCTATGGCCGCTGAGCCTGCGCGACTGGAGCCTGTGCTCCGTAACGGGAGAGGCCACAACAGTGTAGAGGTCCGTGTACCACAAAAGAAAAAAAGAAGAAGGTACCTTTCATTTGTTGATTGGTAGATTGACAAGTATAATTCAGCAAGCATTTTGCATGGCCCTCTTTATATGAGGCACAGTGCTAAGTATTGGGAACATAAAAGAAATTGGCCCTCAAAATTTATTTAGTTCTGCTACACTGAATTCTTGAATTCCATCTAAAGTAGTGTCCAAAATCAACCATCTGCCAGGCCCAGGCAGTGATATCAGGCTGAGCAGAAAGTGGGAGCATCTATAGGAAATCGGCATGTGGAGGCGTCAGACAATGGGGTTCAAATAAAGAATCTTAAAACACTGTGCCGCCCTAACAAAGTGTATATGTGGATGGTGTTCGGCCCACCAGTGCCCATTTGTGACCCCCGCTCTACACCATCCCCAGGGGTGGCCTTGTGATGGGGGCTCAAGACGACCAGTGAGTTGTATTTGCTGATAACAGTAATTGCTTAGGGTAGACTCATGACCTCCGTCAGGCCAATCCGAAACCTGAAGATCCACTTCTGAGACTTCTGTTCGTGTGGTCTGGGAAGTGGACACTCTTTCCCCCATCTTCCTTGCTCATGAGATGATGTGAGACCGAGCTTCTCAGGCCATCCTGCAATCGTGAGTGGAAAAACATGTCTGAGAACAAAGCCCAGAGACAGAAGGCTGGACCCAAGAAATACAGAGACAGAGGCCAGGTCCCAGTGATGTCATCTGAGCTCCTGACCAAACTGCTCCTTAAGGCGATACGACCCTGTTACTTTTAGTTTTCTCAGCTAATAAATCCCTTATCAAGCTATCTTGTATTGGGGTGGGCTTTCATTTATCTGCAGCAGAAATTCAAACTGATACACAGATCTCTTTCAAAGGAGATCTGGTGAATAAAAGTTTTCCAAGTCTTTACTATAATAGATATGCCACAGAAGGTAGAGTGAGATCTAGCAGCTTCCAAGTCTGAGTATCAGTGGTTGGGTTCAGTGATTATACTGGAATTACCAAGAATCCTGATCCTTTGGTGAAAGAGAAAGTATAAAAGAAGGATTAGGAAAGAGAGAGACAGAGAGACAGAGAGACAGATAGAGATAGAGACAGACACAGAAGGAAATCTCCTTCAAGGAAAACGAATCATGCTGTGAAGAAAAGTACTCATGCATTCCATTCCATTCTGCAGCACGAATAGGATGGGGCCTGTTGTTTGGCCAACTTTGATGACTTTCTGTTACCTGAACCTAGAAATAGAGTTGTTTGTAGGCAAGAGTCTCCTGGTAAAGGAGACTTCTTACCTTCCAAGGTAGGAAAGGGCCTCAGGTTCTACAGGTGGTGGAAGCATAGGCAGAAAGCCTGGGTTTGCTCTCAGTTTCACATCACAGTGTGCAGCCTGGCCATCCGAAGCGGTCCTGGTCGTATGCAGATGACGGAATCAATCAATCAATCAATCAATCAACCAACATGTCTTGGGCACCGACTGTGCCAGGAAGCATGGGAGGCACAGGGGTTATGTTGTCACCCTTTCTAAGGTTGTTCGCACCTGAGATATCACATCACACAGGAACTAATTTTTCATTTGTTTGGGGTTCATGGGAAAATACACAAGAAGACTTCAAATGTATTTGAGCCTGGATTATTGATCCTATTCCAGGATTAGGAAAAAGTTAGTCGGGGGCCAGGAAAGTTCAAAACACACACCAGTGCGCCTACGGTTCCCAGAACTCCATGTTTATGTGCGTTCAGTCTTGCTTGTTGTCAGAGCTGTGGCTTTTTGGGTAAAGGCTGAAGGGGTGTCCACTGGAGCTGATCCTTAACCCGCAGTCTCCAATTGATCAAAGATGATATATTCAAAAGAAAGTACAAGGCTTTCTTCTACTGTGTTTTGTGGCTCTAGCCTTCTCTGTCCCGAGGGTCCTGGGTATGGATTTAGGTAGCACTGGGCCCCTCCTTGCGTCCCCTGATGCTCGCTGGGAGAGCTGCCTGCTGTGGCTTCAGCTAAGCCTGTTTTAGCATCACTGCGAGCCGGGTGCTTTATTACATGAACTTGGGCAACAGCAGGACAACCCCAGGGAACAAAGAGAAACCAGGCGCAAATAGATGCCTCTCCACACGTGGAAAATCGACTTCTGAGCCGCATCCAGGCCGGGAGGTATTACTGCTTTGCCCACCGCTGAGAGCACTGATGGGCAGAGCAGGGCTGGGGGTTCCAGAGAAAGCACCAAAGCTGGCGCTCGGCCATCAGTGTCTGACCCATTCACTGGCATCTTTTGACAAAGTCATACTGTTGCCAACAAAACATAACCATGTTGCCTGGAATTCTACCACATTTTCTGTCTTTGTTATCATAATTAATGTAATAAAGACCAATAAAAGTAATAATAGCAGAGTCAATCAATAAAAAGTACTGTGGAAATGTTCTTAATTGGTTTCCGCTTAGGTGAGTCACCAGATGTGAGCTGGTGCTGTTAATCTGCTTCGTAAAATCTGCCGGGTTTGGCCCAGGTCATAGCAAATCCTTGCTGCTCCTAAGTCACTTTTTAGAAGGACCTTGAACCTCTCCTTTCACCACTAAAGGAAGCTGATGAAACCAGCCTTGGACGTGTTTCCTCCCGAATACTGTTTCTGCCAGTTTTACTTGATGTTATAATGATGTAAATTAATTAACTACTCCATACATAGATGAGAAATAATGTGAGAATTAAGAGTTGCTCTTTCTATGGAACTATATTTGTTTTCAATTGCTGCTGTGACAACTTACCACAAACTTCATGGCTTAAAACCACATAAATTTCATGTATGACGATTCTGTACCTTAGAAGTCCAACATGGGTCCCGCGGGGCTAGCATCAAGATGTTGGCCAGGGTGTGTTCCTCTCTGGAGGTTCTAAGGGAGAATTGTTTCCTTGATTTTTCCAGCATCGAGAGGCTGCCCACATTTCTTGACTCGTGGTCTCTTCCTGGTAGCATCTCTCTGCCTGTTTCCATCATCACATCTCTTTCTCTGACACTGACTCTCTTTAAGAGGACCCTTGTGATTACATTGGCCCCCTGGGATAATCCAGGAAAATCTTCCTACTTTAAGGTCAGCTGACTAGCAACCTTAATTCCTCCTTGCCACGTGATCTAACGTATTCATAAGTTCTGGGCATTAGGACGTGGACATCTTTGGGGGTCATGATTCTATTTACCATAGCATTTTCAATTGAATGCATCTCAAGTGTCTTTAAATTTTTGCTGCTCTTCAAAGAAACTATATCCTACTACTAGCTCTGATGGTGTTTGCAAGAGGGTTTCTACTGAAATTGCAAGGAGCACAGTGGTAGTGAATTAGAAGTAATTGCGTGTAACTCCGCAAGCACGGCCTGTACAGCTTGGTTGATTCCTCCTCTTTCTTATATCCTACCTTCCAGAACTTCTAAGATTATAAAACCCATCCCTCCTCTTCATCACCTCTGTCAATCTCATCTCTTGTTGGGACCATATTGCTTCTTTGTTTTCATTCTTCGCTTGACCACTGGGGAGACTCAAGGATGACCTTTGTAAAACACAATTCTGGAAATGACCCTGTGATAAAGCTCTTCAGTGCCTGCATGCTCGCAAGATAAATTCCAAACTTGTCTTCCAGGCTCACAAAAGGCCTGTTCAACCTCCTCTCCCTCAACCCAACTACCACCTTTAAACTCCAGCCACACCCATCTGTTTGTTGATGGGCATCCCGTGTTTGGTTCCTGCTCCTGTAGGAATGTGATGGAGAGGCAGTTCTTCTCATCCCCCTGGGCTATGTTGCTGCCCCTTTGGGTATTTCAGTTATCCATTTCTGCATCTTTGACCTCGGCCACGCTGCGATGCTTACAAGCAGGTACCAGGTTGTACTAGCCTAGGTGACCTCGGTGCTCAGCGTTAGGCCGGTATGGGGTTGGTGCTCAGTTATTGTCAAGCTGATGAATGAATCAAACGATGACTAAAGAAATAAATTAGTGAGTAAAGAGAGAGGGGAGAGAGGGTAAATATGGGAGGGTGTGTCTGCGCTCAGGCACCAGGGTAGGCTTGCCATTGAACCACAGAGAGTTCTACTCGGTGGCAGCCACGTGAGAACTGCAGAACATACAACACCATGTCAAGACCTCCCGTTAAGGTTTGAGGTGCAGCGATGACTGGACGCAAACTTGTCCAGTCAGCAGAGTAACAATCCCAGGGAACAAAGAGGGACCTCGCACAAAAGGAGCATTTCTGCACATGAAAAATTGACTTCTGTGAGTTACGTTGTTCGTTCGGCTTTTATCGAGTCCTACCACGTGCTAGGCTCTGCTCCAGGCCCTGGGGAAACGCTTGTGAAAAAGACAAGGCTGCTGTCTCCCTGGTGAAGCTGAATAAAGGCTGGAGGGAGAGAGAGGTGATCAATAACACACAGCAGCACAATCTAATAGCAAGTGGCGATCAATATAGTGATGGAGAACAAGACAGGGCGATAGGACACAGAGCGATTGGTGTTGGGGCTCAGGGAGGGCTTCTCAGACTAGGGAGTGGTTGAACAGAGACCTGGAAGAGAATGCTATTAGGAATATAATGATGATGACGAGCATTTCTGTATGCTTACTGGGTGCCAAGTAGTATCTTGAGTGTGTGACATGTATTAACTAATAAATTCCTCACAGAATATCTATGAGGATGGTATAATTATTATCTCCATTTTACAAATGAGAAAACTGGGCACAGAGAAGTCAAGTAACTTGGCCAAGGTCACACAACCAGTAGTGAGTGGTGGTCTGACTCTCCAGAGTCCAAGTTCACAACTGAGTTGCTATTAATAATAATAACCACAGTGAACATTGCTTGAGAAAGGCACTGCTCTGAGTGCTTCACTTGGGTTAACAAGAACCCTGGGTAGATACTATGATTATCTTCACCATTTTCTAGGTGAAGAAACAGGTACAGAGAGGCTAAGAAACCTGCCCGAGCTCACACAGGTGCAAGAGTGGTGGCAGTGCCCTTCGGGAGCCTGAGCTCTTAACCTCCGCCCCATGCATCCTCGAATTCCACATGCTGGAAGATCTGGGGAAGAGGGTTCTAGATGTGGCATATGGAAAACACCAAGAGCCTGAGGGAGACAAGAAGGAGGAGACTGGGAGCTGAGGCCGGCGGTTGCCCCAGGCCATTGCAGGGGCGTGGGTTTTATCCTGATTACAACAGGAGGCCACCTGAAGGGTGTAAAGCAGGGACAGATACGCTCTGACAAGGGCTTTGATGAGATGGCTTTGGAAGAGAGGTGGACAATGGATCCTGGGAGCGGAGAGGGAAGCAGATCAGCTTCCAGGAGAGAGATGGCGGAGCCTTGGATGCAGAAATTAGCAGCAGGGATCAGAGAGGTGGCCGGGCTTGGGGTTCACAGGATTGGAATTAGAGGCAGCGCCGACAGGAATTACGGGTGGATTGGGTCACGGCGGGGGGAAGAGAAGATCCGGGACTGACTCCAGGGTGAACACCAGGGTGGAGGACAACTCCAGGGGACCATGAGCTCTCTGGGGAAGGCAGAGGTTAAGGGTTTGGTGGGAGTGGGTGGCTATGACTCAGACGCTATGGTGGGGCCTCTGCTAAGTCTGCAGAACATACAACACAATGTCAAGGCATCAAAGGACATCAAGGAGACATCAAGGACAATCCTTGGAAATTCCTGAAAACATAACTTGTCCCACAGAAATATGGCTGGGACAGTCTTGACCTTTCTTTGCATTTGATTAGGGCCAACCTGCCTCTCTGTGCCTCTGCGCTGAGTAACTCTGAGGGCGTGTGTGTGTGTACGTGTAGGTATGTGTTTGTATGTGTGCACGTATCTACGTGTGTGTAGGTATGTGTTTGCGAGTGTGTACACCTGCACGTGTGCCTGTAGCAGAAAAGTCAGACAGAAGAACTCTGGAAACACACAGCCTGGATTCCAAAGCTAGCTCCAGCACTTGCTGGTTATGTAACTTTTGGCAAGTTACTTAAGCTGTCTGTGCCCTAGTTGCATTATCTGTAAAATGGGGTTGGTGATAGTATAAAGAAATATACTTGGTACCTGGTACCTCCTTGCAGGTTTGCTGGGCAGTTCCATGAGTCAGCACACGTAAAGCACCACGTGCCTGCCACAGAACAGGCTCTCCATAAATGTTAGCCATTGTCACAGTGAGTGTGTACCCATGCACCTAACTGTAGAGAGAGTTTATGATGGTAAACTTGTTCAAAATTAGGAATTCTTTATTGGGCAAATGGTCCAGTACTTTCCTACCTGAGATGTCATTGTTACAGAATGGATAAAAGGAGAAAAGCTTAACAGAAATCCTGTCCTTGGTCGTTGGATGGACTGCCTCGCGGCAACTGGCCAGAATCCCACATCAGACACCGGTTTCTTCTGCACAATTCTTACTGATTGAATTTCTCATGTTCAGTCTTTTCCTTCAGTGTGTTTGAATTTGCAGCCCCTAGCCCGGGTCCTGGCGGCCAGCCAATCCTGGTTTGATGGATGTGGGGCTTCTAGGGGTCAGCAAACTGTGGTGCTCACTCTGACCTTGGAAACATGTCTTTCCCGTCAGGTTACTTTTGGGACAAATATTCAGGTATCATTTGGGGTTGCTTGGCTATTTTTGTTTCTGACATTTGAACCCTTTTCCACTCAGGGACCACTCTGTGTGATGGTAATACTTATAATAATCCTAATTGTCCACTGTTTTCATGTTTTTTCTTTCCATTACATTTCATCACCCGTGGCCATCATGCTTTTAAGTAACCATCAATCATCCTTTCTGTCTTGGGATGGGTTTCTCATCCCCCAAAGCAGAAAGAAGACAGAGCAGTTCTGCTAATCCAGGTGGGCCTGGAATGTGTTTTTATTCTCATGACCATATAATAATGGTCAGAAATCACTCAGAACTTATTTTGTCTCCTCAAGCAAAGTTTCGGTAATTTGGGTAAAAGGAAAGAGATGGCTTCTTATTGTTCCAGAGCTCTAAAATGGGACGGAGCAGGGTCATATGGGCCAAATGGACCACTGTGTGAATTTTCAATATACAAGGTAGTTTCATTTCCTCTCGTATGCAGGAGCTGAAGCACACTTGGGCTGGAATCAGGGCAAAAACGTTTCCTCAAAAGACACCCTTCCATCTCACCATCCCATTTGCTTTATCTATTCGAATTGCAGATTTTAAAAGGCAGTTTCCTCTGTAGCTCTTTGAAACGATCTACGTTAAGTCTCATAATCCTGTTTCTAATTCCTGTACGTCACCATCGTTGATGAGCTTGTCCGATAGTCATGGAGTGCTTATGCACTACTGTCAGAGAGCACACCGTCCTGTGTAAGGAGCTTAACCCTCTCAGCACACTCTATACTCACTGATTCTTTACCCTGCATCATGGCACCTGAGCTGAGAGCTTTACAGCTGGTGCTAGAGGCGAGGACACTAGGTCAGGGAGGTCAGGGACCTTGCCCGAGTTTGCCCTGGAGCCTGAGCTTTAAGCCAGACTCATCTTCCAGAGGTGGAGTGCTTGATGGCTACAGTATTCTGCCTTACACTGAGAGATTTCTTATAAAAGCATAAGGAAAATTGTCATTGTTTACATTTATGTTGGTGAATATCAAATACTTGATCTCTGGGTCTGAGTTATTCTTGGTCCTTTTCACTTTGGTACCTCTATCATCTCTCTCTCTCTCCCTACCTCTATCTCTATCTCTCTATCTCTCTATCTCATCTCTATCTCCGTCTCCATCTCTGTCTCTCTCTACTTTCATCCTCATCCCCATTCCCATCTCCATCATCTTCATCCCTGTCTCCTTCCCCATCATCTCCATCTCCATCTCTTTACCTGTCTCTATCTCTATTTTTATCTCCATTTTTATTTTGTCTATAAAAACTACTGTTCAGGACTTCCCTGGTGGCGCAGTGGTTGGGAGTCCGCCTGCCGATGCAGGGGACACGGGTTCATGCCCCGGTCTGGGAAGATCCCACATGCCGCGGAGCGGCTGGGCCTGTGAGCCATGGCCGCTGAGCCTGCGTGTCCGGAGCCTGTGCTCCGCAACGGGAGAGGCCACAACAGTGAGAGGCCCGCGTACCGCAAAAACAAAAACAAAAACAAAAACTACTGTTCATTCTTGTTTCCAGTCCCAGTTCACATGAAAAGCAACTTGGCTGACATAGAAAAATCATTGAGGAGTTTCATTTAGCCTCTTACGTCTGGCCTAAATGAAGAAGGCTATAGCCATGAGCATGAAAGAGTTTTAAGCTCCTACCTCTTATCAAATCACTCAACAAGACCCTGATCTCTAAAGAGGTGTCAAAAAAAAACACACAAAAAATTAAAGAGGTGTCAAGCCCCACAGTTCCCTTGTCAGGTCACCTACAAGGGAATTGGGAAGACGTGAAGTTTAAGTGGCCCAGGGCACGTCAGGCTGAGGCTGGCCAGTGTTCAGATACCTTGAACACGGCTAGAACAGGAGCCTCTCACTTGAGACCAGAGGAGAGACTGGTGCCTTAGCGAGCCGGCTACATCTGATTCTGTCCGGGGGAGCAGAGTTCGGGGGGCTGGGGAGATGCCTGAAGTGTACCAAATCCAGAGGCGTTCCTTCTCCCCTAGACAGACACGGTTCCTGGCTTCACCTGGTGGATCATGTTCAGGTGGGTGGCACTTTATCCTGACCACTTTTGAAGCTGACCCTGGTGCTGGCAGAAATCTGGTTCTTTCTGCTAAAGATGTAGCATCCCAGGTCCTGTCCTATCTGTGTGAACCACAATCTGCCTTTAACAAGATCCTCAGGTGGTTCATGTGTACATAAAAGTTTGAGGCAGGGCCAGGGCCTACCTGGGACTCCAGCTTCATGCAGGGGGTCAGGGGAGGAGGCAGGTTCATGGAAATTCACAAGCGCAGCCGCTGCATGAAGGGTGGCCTCTTCATGTAACGCCCACGTGGGCCCTCCTGCACTGGGCCAGAGGCCGTGTCCTTCCAACCAGCTCAAGGGGAGCAAACTCAGTCGGAGGGCGTGGCTGCCACGCACAGCTGTGCCCAGTCTTCAGGGGAGGGGGGAGACGGCCCGAGTGCCTGGAGAGGAGGTGGCCCCAGGGGACAAGGAAGTTGGGAGTTTAGAGAAGGAGCATGCTGGGGAGATGGAGGGGAACCAGGGCGAGGCCCTTGAACACCTGCTGACGTCTGGGCTCCAGTTCATGGCCCCTGTGCGTCTCCTATAGGGAACCTGTGTGCTGGAGAGGGCAGGACAACCCTGCTTTCAAGAGGGGTTCTTTGGGGGCACAAATGGCCAAGAGATCTCTCCCATGACCCATGGGGTCTGCAGTAGCTCAGAGCCAGTATATAGTATATACTGTGTATGTACTGTATATAGTCTATATGGGCTATTTACTATACTATACTGGACACATATATGCTATACATATATATATGCTACACACATATACATATATACAGTACACTATACAATGTATAGTAAGTAGACAGCCAGTAGAGCAGAAAGAATCCAAGCTCTGGGTGGAAAGTGCATGTGTTGACCTTTTCCTTCCCTTGTAGACAATGAGCTTTGGGGGTCCCCCACAGAGCGTGACCACTTCTCTGTGTGGTTGCCCAGCTCCCGCCGGCTGTCCCTGTCCCCAGGGCAGCACGCTCACCACCACCCAGCTGGCTGTGTTTTTGCCTTGTTCTTGCCGACAGCATTTTTTCAGTTGACACTTGTTTCTTCAGAGCTGAGGTTGTCTAACTCCGCCGAACTTGAGAAACATCAGATTCCTGGTTCAACACGTCTAGGTTGGGGCCTGGCCATCCTTTTCAACCTGTGGCCCTGAAAGGCTGATGTAGGCGGTCATGGGTCACGAAGGGAAACGCCGGTGGAAGCACGCGGTGGCTCATCTTCCTGTTTCAGTGGGCGCTGGGCGACAGAGAGAAAGGCACCCTCTCCCTGCCCCATTTGCAAAGTGGAACCCCAGACACAGGGATGCTGAGCTGGGGGGACAAAAGCAGCCGGAGGAGGATGCTAACACGGTTGGTGCGTCTGCCACGGTTGTCCTTTCAGTATTCCCCCCAAATCCTGACACAGCCTGAGACATAGGCACGAGGACCCCACATGGCTGAGAAGGAGCTGGGGTTCGGGGGTTGAGTAGCTTTTTCGAGCTCCCACAGTTAGCAAAAGCTCAGAGCCAATTTCATTCAATTATTTATTTATTTATTTTTGCGGTGCGCAGGTCTCTCACTGCTGTGGTCTCTCCCATTGCGGAGCACAGGCTCCGGACGCGCAGGCTCAGCGGCCATGGCTCACGGGCCCAGCCGCTCCACGGCATGTGGGATCTTCCGGACCAGAGCACGAACCCGTGTCCCCTGCATCGGCAGGCGGACTGTCAACCACTGCGCCACCAGGGAAGCTCCATTCAATATTTTTTAAAACTATTTTTCGTTGTGGCAAAATACACATAACGTAGAATCTACCATCTTGCCCATTTTTAAGCTTCCAGTTTAGCAGCATCGATTACTCGCATCCACGTTGTTACTCAATCGCCACCACCCGTCCACTTCCAGTTCATTCAATTTTGACATGTTTTCTCACAGCACAAAAAATAGGGAAGCAAAGCTGAGAATCCAGGCTACACATGGAGCTGACGGACTCTGCTTACTGTTTTGGGGCCAAGAGGGCGCTGAAGGGACAGGCCAGGCCGACGTCATTGTTCACCTGTTAAACCTGCTTTAGGGATAAAGATGGTTGAAAATGTCTCTCCTGCAGCCACTGAATTTGCTCAGAGAAGCCACCTGCTGGCACTGAAAGAGAATGCAACAAGCTCGTATTTAAACATTCTTTAAAAAATCACGTTTGCCTCCGTAGAGGAATTCGGTCATTTTGTTAAGTGTTGGATAAAATGGCAAAGCTGGAGGTTATATACCTATGCATCTATACCTATACATACAAATCTATGCTATATCTATCTCTGTACTTCTATATCTACACCGATACATCTATATCTGTAACTATACCTATATCTCTACCTATACACCTCTGTTTCCATCTCCACTTCTATCTTCTCCACCTCACTTGGTTAGATGTATTTTGTTGATGTTGTTGTGGTACACGGGCCTCTCACCGTTGTGGCCTCTCCCATTGCGGAGCACAGGCTCTGGACGCGCAGGCTCAGCAGCCATGGCTCACGGGCCCAGTCGCTCCGCGACATGTGGGATCTTCCCGGACCAGGGCACGAACCCGTGTTCCCGGCATCGGAAGGCGGACTCTCAACCACTGCACCACCAGGGAAGCCCGGTTAGATGTATTTTGAATCTTTCCCTTGTAAACACGGCTCTAAATCACCATGTGCAATGGCTCTACGATGGTGCACCTGATGAGGTCATCCTCCCTCTTCCCATCTCTCTCATCCCCACCTCTGTGTTCATCCCTCTTCTCCTCTCAGCTTTCCTTCTGCCAGCCTGGGATCACTCACTGCTCTGCCACCTTCCACAAGGAGTAGTCCTCCATAGCAGATCAGTGTGCAGTTGGTACTTCAGTGTCTATAATTTTCTAGCCTTCTGGTCTTTTGCAGTTCACATTTTGGTTTTCAAACTAAACTTTAGGTTCTGCTTTTCAATACCTTTGCATCTCTGAAAATACCTGGAAGGATGCTGTGTAGACTGCAGGCTGAGGACGAAGAGGACCAGATCCACAGCCCTGTGTATGTGCATGCATGGGGTGGGGGGCCAGGAAGGAAATTGCAGCAGGTAAGTGTATGGGAGTTTTTAGTCCTACAATCCACATTCAGGGCAATTTTGAGATTTCTCTGATCCTCTCTCTGTTTCTGGCTAGATCTCTTCTCGCATGGGTCCTCATTGAGATGCGGCCCCTGATGTTTCCAACATTCCGCAGTCCTTACCCTTCCCTATTGCCTCACACTTGGTCACTCCATTCATTTTCACTACCTGTCTGACTCTTGGAGTATTTGAGTTTGTGATCTTACCTCAAGTTTTTTCTTAAAGATTTTCTTTGTCGAAGGGGTTTTCTCCCTGAATTGAACATGTTTTCTGTAGGAGTAATTATCATTAATTACATCTTATCTCTCCTTACAGATCTTGACCAAATCCCTCTGCCTTTACAACATTGCCCCTGACTCTCATTATGTTTAATCTCTAACTTCTTTGCATTTGTTTGACTGTATAATCAAATTTTAAATTATATGATCTTATTTCTACTTGCCTGAGACATATACTTCATATATGAATACATAATAGAAATAATAGCCAATACTTAAGGAACATTAACTGTAACAAAACTATTTAAATGATGCTTGTGGTACATCACTTAAATAAAATGACTAAAAATTGCCCACTAGGGATTATTATTTTATCTCTCCTAGTGGGATTTTCACAGAGACAAAATGTAGTTTAAAGGGAGCATGTAAATAACTATAATTTAATAAAGCCAGCCTTGCTGAGTTTTCAGGTCACCCCCCTCAGCCCTGCCTAGCTAGGCAATGCTGAATATATGTTGGTGTGGACAAAGTTAACAAAATCGACCAAAAAGCAATGTTTGTTAAATTTCCTCTACTTAACAACTTTTTCCTAATCTTAATTAAAAGCTTTTAATCTGTTAATTAATTTTATCATGACTTTCCATAATGAGCATTTCCCATTTCATTTGTGGTTTTTAAAATGTGCCACAAATTGTAGAAATTCATCTTTAGTATGTTTCATACTCTGATACAATTGGCAAGCCAAGAGTGGGGATTTTGTATTTGTACTTTATGAGCATTTAAAATACCCTGTTCTATGAATATGGATTCTTTACTCATATTCAATTGCTACACTGCTATGGTATCCCATGGTGTTAACTGTCTTTTTTCAGTGGCTTGAGTTTTTTTTTTCTCCTCCTCTTAAGAGAACCTCAGAGAAGAAGGCGGGGCTGAGAAATCTCAAGTTATAAAAGCCTCTTCCTTTTGCAAGTAGATCAGAGGAGCAGGATCTTTGGAGTGAAAGCAAGTCCTGTCTGATAACCTCCACAGGTACGTTATCAACTTTTGCTTTTCATCTTTCCATAAATGTTGCAGTTGTGTAACTTGTGGAATTGATGTTAGTGTAGTGAATCTGAGGAGGGCATCATTTGTTTTTTTCTATGAAGATAAGAAACTAAAGGAAGACAAAATTTGAAATCTCTCCAGGATCTGTGTGGATAAGCAAAATGCTAGTGCACAGGTATCTTCAGTACTCATTTGGATTTATTTAGAAATGTAGAAATCTGTGCTCGATTTTTGAGCGATTTAAAATATATCTGTAGTTTTTTCTCTTTTTTTCTTTTTTCCTGATTGCGAGAGTCAGACATGTCCTCAAATGAACTTTACTAAAAAAGTCACTGGGATTTTAAGTCTGCAACTGACTATCTTACCCAGTCCTATGGTCTCAAACCTACTGGGAACAGAATAAAACAGGTTGTTCTTAAATCAAGACTATGGTGAAACATAAATTAACATCAAGAAAGGATGCATTCAAATGGTCAATATTTTAAAAGGAGAAAGGTATATTTGACTTATTTTTACATACTGTGGTTCCCTTAGTTTTTTTCAGCTTCTGAAACATGCTCATTGGTTGTATTATTTAGAAGAAACAGAGAAACGCTGAGGAGTTGGATGAATAATTAAAGGTTTTATTTCTATTTAATTTTGAAGCCATTATTGCTAAAGCTGACTTTTTCAGTGTGAAGATTCTTAAGCTGAAAGTAAGAAAATGGTTATTCCTTAATCTAGTCTATATATGTGCTCCGACAAATATGCTTATCATGATAGGAGTTTTAGCTCATTAGTACCTTAGAGTGTAAAGAACCTTCTTCCAAGGTTATGACTTTGGGTTTATAATCCTTTCAAACTTGGAACCAAGTTGTTATCCTCCATTATTAATTTTTAAAGAACTGATGTGACTCTTGGCACCTATAAAGATAATAGGGTTCCAGGCACCATAGGGACTCCCCACTTTTCTCCTTCCAGACGGTACCTTTGAGCATCGTCTCCTGCCCCAGTTCTACCTCTGGTCTCTTGCCTCTACTCTTTGGGATAGGATATATGGGATTGATGACTTCAGGAGCCTCCATTGGCTTTTGCCATTTTCCTGTTCTTTACCCATCTATGCAAATCTCAAAAAATGTGGTCGACAGAGGCAATTAGAAAAGCAGGATGATTCTGATAACAAAACAAACCTCATTTCTTCTCTACGGTTGAAAGACATGTGGAGGCAATGGTGTACATTAACCCTTGCAGGTCACTGTAACTCTTGCAGGTACCGCTCTAGCACTTTTGCCAAAATGAGAATTGAGAAGATTTCTCCGGATGGTGTCATTTATATCTGAAGCCTCTGCAAGTGTCACACTCATCATTACAATGAATAATTGATGGAAGCCAAGAGTGGAGATGGCTGGGGTTTGGTACGGGGCCTTTTGGAACATTCTCATCAGAGCATATGAACAATTTAGTTCCTCTCTCATTAAGTGTTAATAAGGAGAACTTCTTATTTCTTCTTATTTAAAAAAAATTTTTAAACACAGAGAGACTTAGAACTTGAAAATGACATCGTAGGACTGATTTGAACATGGTGATAGGCAGGCTGAAACACAATTTTGCAAACATGCCAAATGTCATTCTTGTGTTAGGACAATAACATAGCAGATGGATTTTTGCTTTTGTTTTTGTTTTGGGCTCACAGGATGCAAGAGTATTCTGTTGTTGATGGGTGACTTCTAGACCATTTGAAATTATTCATGAGCATCAATGATAAAAATAACACCAGGTCAGCCTCTCCCCCAACCAACAAAACAAGGTTTCTAATTATTTAAATGTTGATAGTGTATTAATATAGTAAAAATGACAATCTATCCTTTCACAAGGACGTATTAAAGCGGCACAAAGGAACTTAAATTTTAAGGATTGGGCTCTCGGGCCAGCCTGCCTGGGTTTGAACGCCGTATCCTCTACTTATCAGCTGTGTGACTTTCGGGGAAGTTACTTAACCTCTCTGTGCCTTGGTTTCCTCAACAGTTTTAGTGGGAAAATAATAATCCCTATAATTCATGAGAAGATTCAAGGAGCTGACACATGTAAAGAGTGAAGCACAGTGCCTGGCACCTAATAGGCGTTATATGAGACAAAGCTGTTATTAGTTATTCTTGGCCTGATGAAGATGTATGTCTCATATGCTATCAGGACAAATCGTGTTGTTCATAAACACAAGTTGCAACCACAGAAGAGCACTCAGCCAAAGTTATGTGATGCCGCCTCTTAAGCCTCTTGTCGATTCCATGCTTGTGTTTGAAGAAGATTTGTGTACAAGCTTTGAAAAAGTCTAACTGGTGTTATGTGTAGCATCCTGGTTTAGCTCAGTGGTTCTCCAGTGTGGGACCCTCACCAGTAGCATCCGCAGCATCTGGAAACTTGTTAGAGATGCAGAATCTGGGTCCCACCCCAGATCTGTGGAGTCCTTGAGGTGGGACCCAGCGGTCTGAGTTTGAGCGAAGTCCCCAGTGATTCGGCCTGCCCAGCCATCATGTGTTTCCCTGAGTGGGAAACTGCAGAAGCTGGGCAGCTGTTAGCATGGAGCAGCTGTCCTGATGTGGATGGTAGTCAATATCCTCACGATCTACAGTGAAGTCTGAAAATGTGAGTGCTGGTTAAGAATCCACTGTGGTTTTAATTTTCACCGAGGTAACCTTCATGATGGGTATTAGGACTCCATTAATTTCGTCAGACCCATCTGCAGTCTGAGGATAAGGACCGTAAGTAAAAATAATTGAGATCTTGATGAAAATATGAAAGCAAAGACTTTGCATCACTCAGCAAGTAAGTGGAACTAAATCTGGCCAAACTCTCAGACATTTCTATACCGGGGCCCATCATTTGTCCCTGCTATGGAATTGCCTGCATTGAATTTTACCTTAGTGATGCATCTTCCACTTGCATTCAGGACTTTATAAGAAATAGCCACACGGTTTTGTGCTGTAGGCATTGCAGGGTTATGTCAAGATGTTTCCTATTGTGTGGCCCGGAGTTCTTTTTACATAGAAGTTTATTCCTTCTAACTTATTATTTTGAGATAATAATTTTGAGATTCACAGGAAGTTGAAAAAATAGTACAGAGAGGTCCTGGGTAACCTTCACCTGGTTTCCCCCAAAGGTAACATCCCACATAACCATAGTATAATATCAAAACCAGGAAACTGACACTGGTATACTCCATAGACTTCATTCAGATTTTACTCACTTGCATGTGTAGACTTTTATGCAATTTTAGCATGAGTAGATTTGTGTAATCACCACAACAATCAGGTTGTTGAACTATTCCATCACTAGAAAAATCACCCACGTGCTGCCCCTTTACATTCTCACTGTCATTCCCCCACCCCCACCACCTACAGGAGCTCTTTGTACATTGGACTCTGGATTGGGGCAGTTGGGTTTGATCTTGCTTTATGGACGCCGTGAAGCTTGCAGTTGACCATGTTTGTTCCCTTGCTTTGGTCCCTTGTAATTAGGTTGCAGCTTCTAACAATGCCCCACAAGCAGGCTTTCCATGTGCTGGATGAGCCCATCACGTTACCAGTTTCTCTCGTTTTACTCTCTGCTCACTTCTTTCTCTTTGGTTCCTTTGTATTCAGTAATATCTTAGGAGGTATCTTCAAATCCTTGTGCACTGAGATGAAATATAAAAAAGAAAAAAAAAAATTAAAGTCAAGGGACTTCCTTGGCAGTACAGTGGTTAAGACTTTGCCTTCCAGTGCAGGAGATGCGGGTTCGATCCCTGGTCAGGGAGCTAAGATCCCACATGCCCTGTGGCCAAACAACCAAAACTTAAAAAAAATTAGAAGCAATATTGTAACCTATTCAATAAAGACTTTAAAAATAGTCCACATCAAAAAAATCTTTAAAAAAATTAAAGTAAAAAAAAAAGTTCCACCATGTCTTCTCCATTTATTATTTAAAGGCATCTCCCCCTTCAAATTCCTGAACTGCTGGAAGTTGTGTGGGTGCCTTTCTACCACCTCCTCAAACTCCTGAGGGTGCTTTCTGCTGCATTCACATTTGTATTGGCTGAGGATGCAATTCCTAGGTCACAATCTTTGCCTCCAAAAATTACAAATATTGCCACATCTTCTAGCTTACAGTCCTTCTAGAAGAGAAGTCTGATGTCAGCCTGATTTCCCCCCTTCTGTAATTTACCTTTTTTCTACTATGTGGTTTGTATGGTTTTATGTTTATTCTTACCCTTAAATAATTTCACTGGGTACCTCTAAGCCTATTAATTTGCCTGGTATGAGGCTCTGGGACTTCTTTGTATTGAAGACCCAATTCTTCCCTTAGCCCAGGGAAGAAGATTTCTCCTGTTGACTTTTTTGACTGCTACGTCTCCTGTGTGGAAACTTTTCTTCTTCTGGAAGTCCCTTTGCTTACGTGACGCATCTCCTATACTCTAATATATGTTCCCACGGCTCCACAGAAAGGGGCGAAGCTTCCTGAGGAGCTCCCATCCCTTTGGACAGGTGAAAGCTGGTGCGTGGAGCCTTGTGACAACTCCACACGTGCTGTCATTACCTAGCAACCTGCCTGTGTCAGGGGTCCCCGTGAAGGACGCTGTGGGCTGGCATCCCCTGCACATCCGAGCACATCTTCTGGTGTGACATTGGGTCACATGATGATGCCAGTTTTTGCCACCCCTGAGTAGGGTGCCAGCTCCATGCAGAAATAAGGACAGTAGTCCATTCTGGAAGGCAGCACTGTCCTTCTCTCTTTGTCACAACTGCCTTCATTAGACAGTTACTGAACTGGGGAGGCCACAACCTCCCCGGGGTGCTGTCCATGCCCCCGGGAGGCTGTAATCAGAAAACAATAATGAAATAGCAAACTTTCTAGAGCTGGAAACAACAAAACCAAAACTCGAATTTGCATGTAAAAAAGAGCACATAGTGTAAAAAATTTAGACCAATATCTAGTCAGAGTCAATTAAATATTAGAATTTAAGGAAAAGAGGAAGAAGCATATAAATGTTGGACAGAAGGAATAAAAGTGAGGCTGCCTCACTTTTCCTTTACAAGATCAAAACCCTAAAAAGAATGGAACTGTTCCTATGGTGTCAGGGGGGAAAAGTGTTGGTCAAATTATCCGTGTGTGAATGCAGTAAAAAGGCATTTGCACGGTAAAAAAAAAAAAAAAAAAAAAAACAGAAACAGAAGGAATTTCCTGGAGGTCCAGTAGTTGGGACTCCACGCTTTCAATGCCGAGGGCCTGGGTTCAGTCTCTGGTTGGGGAACCAAGATCCCTCAAGCCCGGGGGTGAGGTGGAAAGAAAAAAGAAAAAAAATGAAAAAAAACCACATAGAGTTGAGGGACCACAAGGGGGGAGCTCTCACACCCTGTGATGACAACAGAGCCCAATAGGAAGAAGAAGGACTCTTCTTCCCCCCCTCTCCCCGAGGGGACTAAGCCAGTGAAAAGCCAGGGACTCTGTTTACTACAGCCCTCCCTCCCTTTTCCCTCTATATAGGAGTCTCCTTCCCTTGCTGTGCAGGAACTTGCAAGTGGTTCACCATGGTTGCTGACCCTGAATAGCAATTCTCTGCTGTTTCTGAATAAACCCACCTTTGCTGGAGAAATATCTGGCGGTCTATTTGTTTTAGGTCAACAACATGGATAAGAAGCTCCTAACACACACACCTCACTAAAATCATCCCCAGGGACGCTCTGATGCCGACAGAGGAGTCCAATGTGGACAAGTCGGATATGGAAGGACTCACACTGGACTTGTGGACACCAGTGACACTTGCAGGGCTCAGTCTAAATGAGTGTTGAAAATACAGAATAAAAATTAATATGAAGATAGAAATTATTCTCAAAGGGGAAATCTAGAATCTAAAAAGAATAGCTTACTCGTAACAGCATGGATCTAGATCCCAGATTGAGTGGACCACTGTAGTGAGGTTGGGTGATCAATGCTCAGAGGGCAGGCTGTCAGTGGATTAAGAAAAAGCAAACTTTTACCCATACCGACTTAGCGTATGGTCATCGGGGATGTGCAGTTAGAAGGGAGGCTCGTTGTGGGTTCTGTGCCACCATTTTTCCTAAAGTTACTCTGATTTCTTCCTCAGGGTTTCTGCTCAGTCAGATACCTTAGGAGTCCTGCTTTGAATTTTACATTTATAAGACCCCCCAAATTGATGAGTCGTATGGCCAGTCTTGGCACAATGCTATATTCAAAAGATATTCAGGTCCAACAAAGCAAGAACACTGGAAATAAATGTGAGTTAAAGGTGCCACGGTAGGTGGGCTTCTAAGATGGGCCCCCCACCTGTGGAATTCATGGCTATTCACGCCCTCGTGTGGTCCCCTCCCCTTGCGTGTAAGTAAGACCTCGTGATTTGCTTCTAACCAACAGAATGTGGCAAAGGTGATATGCAATGTCACTTGCATGATTAGGTTACGAAAGATTGTGACTGTGTCTCGCTGGCAGACTCCGTCTAATGCCTTGTCAGCTTATATGCTTTGATACAGAAGCCGCCACGTTAGAGAGGCCCTGGTAGCCAGACACTGAGGGTGACCTCCCGCCAACAGCCAGTGAGGTACGGGGGCCCCTGGTCCAACAGCCCTCAAGGAGACGTATCCTGTTAACAGCCACGTGAGCTGGGAAGCAGGTCCCCCCAACCCCCACCCCACCAACCCCAGCCCCAGGCTTGAGACAAGACCCCAGCCCCTGCTGGCATCTGAGTGCAGCCTGTGAGAGCCCCCGAGCAGAGAATCCAGCTCCACGGAGCCCAGATGCCTGACCACAGAAACTGCGGGCTCATAAGTGTGTGTCATTGTAAGTAGTCACATTTTGGGATAACTTCTTACACAGCGATAGCAGCTGATACTAATGGCTGGACTCTAAAAAAATCCAAAAGATGCCATCCACCCATCTTGCTAAAGCCTTACTCACCGTGGCAGCCGCCTTCCCCATAGAGTCTGTATATATTCTCGCCTCTTCCTCTCCACTCGCCGAGCGCTTCTTCTCTCACCACCTCTCCCCACATTCTACCTGTGTTCCCTGTGACTGTCTCTGCATCCTTTTGAACTTAAACCTAGTTAGCTCCCCTAGGCCACTTCTAAGTTTTCACCCTGCAAGGGCCTCAGGAGCTGAGCAGATAAAACACAAGTTTCCTGGTGACACGGGAGGGAGTGGTCACGACACTTGTGAGTCCCCGTTCCTGACTCTTCCTGCCACAGCGATTTTCGTCCCGCTCCTTCCTGACTCTTCTCGTGAAGCCCCGACACTAGTAATAGGAGTATTGATAAAAGCACCGATGTCTACATTACTCAAGCACGTGCCAAGCTTGCTGTAGGAGCGTCCTCTTGAGTCCTGTCACAACCAAGCCATGGGGCAGGGAGACACGTTTTTAGAGATCAACGAGCTGAGACCCAAAGGGGCTAAGTGAGCTGCTAGTCAGTGGTGGAGCTCAGTCCCACGCTTGGATTTTCCTGACTCCCAAACCCAGGCTTTTGTTTTGTTTTGTTCTCTGTATCTCTACAGTCCTCATTGTCCTCCGAGTTTGATTGTATTAATAATAGATGTCTCTTGGTGTGTTTATCTGAATTCCTCTTGACATTGTACTCTTCATTATTGAAGAAAAGTACATGTTTCATTTTTGCCTGAACTTTTGAATCTCTGGCCCGTGTTATGACACTAGCGCTTTCCTGATGCATTGACCTACCCTACGATCTTTTAGAAGTAGAATAACAGGGTGAACTGGGTTTGATTTACATGAAATTCTCATCAGACCTCATATACACGTTGCGGGGCATGCTTGGTGTTGTTTTACTGGTGGATTCTACTTGGGGAGGTCCCCTCGGTGGGGTTAGTCCACATCCAGTGCCACCATTTTCCTGACTCCATTTTCCCACTCCTCAGTGAGAATTTCATTAATTTATAGAAATACATTCAGATACAGTTAAAGGTAAAGCGAGAAGATGGTCTAGCCTTGAAGTTCATGCTCGTCAGCATTATACTCCACTGCCCTCCAAATGGGTGGAACATCAGTGCCAAATACCCCGTTTCCGATCCAGAGAAAGACATAATATCCGAGAGAGAACTTTGGTGAGGTTTTAAGACCATAACAATTATGTATCATGCTTATATCATGTCATGTTACGTTGTGTTATAGTTTGGGAGCTATGAAATCACATATTCCAAGAGGTATGTGAAATGCCAACCCCTAATCGTTGGGGTTATTGGGAATAAGTCCATCACCTTTAACTTCTGGAGCTTGCCAAACCACCTATAGACTCACTTTTCCTCAAGTAAAGTAGTGCTTTCTTACCAATTCCAAGAGACGGAAGCTGCAGACGTCCCCTGGCTGCCTGTGCAGTTAAGGTGACCCGGAGCAAACCTGCAGCAGAGCTCCAGAGCAGATGTGTCCAGCTGCTCTTCAGCAGCAGAAACCTTTCCTCAGGGGGAATCTGCTAGGACCCTGGAGATGTAAGTCTGATGAAGCAGCACTGCTCCCACTGACGTGGGGAGGCATCCCTGAGCCCCTCACAGGCGCAAAGCCCGAAGCCCCGCCTTTGAAACCACTACTCTAGACTCAGATTTTTCAACAACTATTTAGTTTTTTTTATTTTTACATCTTTATTGGAGTATAATTGCTTTACAATGGTGTGTTAGTTTCTGCTTTATAACAAAGTGAATCAGTTATACATATACATATGTTCCTATATCTCTTCCCTCTTGTGTCTCCCTCCCTCCCACCCTCCCTATCCCACCCCTCTAGGTGGTCACAAAGCACCGAGCTGATCTCCCTGTGCTATGCGGCTGCTTCCCACTAGCTATCTCCCTTACGTTTGTTAGTGTATATATGTCCATGCCACTCTCTCACTTCGTCCCAGCTTACCCTTCCCTCTCCCCATATCCTCAAGTCCATTCTCTAGTAGGTCTGTGTCTTTATTCCTGTCTTACCCCTAGGTTCTTCATGACATTTTTTTTTTCTTAGATTCCATATATTTGTGTTAGCATACGGTATTCGTCTTTCTCTTTCTGACTTACTTCACTCTGTATGACAGACTCTAGGTCCATCCACCTCACTACAAATAGCTCAGTTTTTTTTCTTTTTATGGCTGAGTAATATTCCATTGTATATTTAGAGTTTCAGAGCCCTGAAAATGTATGCAGTGTCCCCAGCCAATCTCCTCTCTGGGGCAGACTTGGCATTTTTTCTCTGGAGTACAAGTCAGACAGTCCAGATAAGACCAAGGGCCTGTGGCCGGTGGGATGTCAGTTTCATGTCCGGAAATGATTTCAAAGATATGATGTGAGAGAACAAAAATGCCCCGATTGTCATCAGTATTTATTATGTTATTGTTGACTCTCTTTTCCTTTTACCTTCAATTTATCGTTTATCCTCAATCGATCATTTTAGTGCTGATGGCTTCACCGCTCCTGCCTACCTCCACAAAGTCCTACTCCATGCTCTGCAGTCATCATAATTATTACATTATTATATTTTCCCTGTGGTTTAATCTCTCCCTCTCTGCTAGTTTTCCTCTGCCAAGATTTAAACATGATCCCACATCTTGGGAGGAAACAAGTCAGCCACGGACCCTCCTCTCCCTTCTAGCTACCCACCCGCCACGTGCTCTTGTGGATGGAGATGCCGTCTCTGGTGGTCCTCACTCTCTCATCCCACTTACTGAAATGTTCTCACTAAGGTCACTGGTTCTCTTAGCCTTGCCCAGCCTCTAGACACTTTTCCTATTTATTAAATATATTTTCCAGATTATTTAAGAAATATATTTAATTTGGGCAAATATAAAAAGTGAAAGAATAAAATTAAAATCACTCACAGTCCCAGCCCCACATACGGCAATGGTGAACACCTTGGTGTATTTACTTCCTATATAATGTGTATAAGGTGTGCCTTATACACATTATACGTAATGCATTTACATCCCTTACTTCGATAGCTGCCCTTCCTGAAGGTGGGTCATATGTCAGCTGCTGAACCACCTTTATAGGGAAGCTGAGAGGGTGAAAGACCCACTCAAGGTCACAGGGTGAGTGACTGAACGCGAGCTGACCATCTCTAAAGCCAGAGCTCCTGACCATGGTGATTTCTTGCCTCCGGCTTTTTTTCTACTCACAATAAATCCTATGACATTTTCCATGTCATTAAAATGCACCCACTTCATGGTATCATCCTTTTACTTCTGGGTGTAATGTGCTCCTACTGATGGAAGTTTAAGTCATTTCTAATCTTTCCTATGAAATGAATATCTTTTGAGTATACCCTTTGATGTGTTTCTGATGATTTCTTTTATCTAGAATTCTCCAAAGCCAATTCACTGGGTCAACGATGATAATACTTACATGTCTGGCTACATTATTGCCACATTCTTTTGCAGGCAGGAAGATGATTTTTACCCCCCCTGCAATGATACGAGAGTGTCTGTCCCACTAAGCTCTTCCCAACATCAAATGCTGTCATCTGAAATATCTCCCCTGGGTGTTTCATCACTGTTGGACTTTTCTTGTTTTTATTACTAGGAAGGCTTACCATGTTTCTGTGTTTATTAGTGACTCGTGTTCCCTTGTTTGGTGGCTTTGGACTCCTTGGCCCATCTTCTCCACTGGATTTTGTGTGGTTCAACCCAGTGGTGTGATTTTATGACTTTTCCTTAGCGTGGGATGCATCGACTGGTTTCTCCCTGGTGTGGCTTTCATTCCCTCCTCCTACTTTTCCAGTTCACCTCCTTTCAGGGGCGGGCCACCCTCTTTCCCAAGGTTCCTGGGGGGGGCCTTCTGGACCCTCTCCTCTCCTCTCCAGACCCCCCTGGAAGCCCTTGGTCCTTGGCCTATGTCCCTCCTCCTGGAAACCCCTTTTACACCGAACCCTTAGCTCCTGCCTGTGTTTAGGAGATGGATAAACGGTACACCTGGAACACCTGGTATGTGGGATGGTATGAAGAACGCCTGGACTCATGATTCATCACCTTGCATCCCCTGGCCTCAGAAAGCCAGTTAGAAGCTAACATCGAATAAAGACATGTGAAATGTCAGAAAAGGGCAGATTCTGCATTTCTCACACAGCTTTCCCATTTCTTATTTGACTGAACTGTGATGAAAAAGCAAAAATACGCTTTTCTCCGTTGCAACGAAATAAGCAGTTTTTTCACCGTGAGCAAATGAAATCATTTCCTGACTGTCGGTGCCCTACTTAGAAGCCATTTGCTGTATGGGGATCATAGGAAGTACCTTGCAGGACTGATTTGCGGTTTTGCCGTAATGTGTGTAAAGTACCAATTAATACTCTGAGCCTCTCCGTGAAATGCCTGGGGAGAGAAGTAAAAGAAGCGCTCCTGTTTTAAACAGCCTGGCCTGAGGGTTCTGAGTGGGCTTTGAAGAAGCGCCGGGGTCTGTGGCCTGGGAGGGTTTTGAGGCTGGGACAGGTGACCTGGAGGAGGAGACAGGCTGAGGGCTCAGGAGTCGTGTGGCTGAACCTGGGGTCTCAGGCCTTTCCTCGTGCAGGGGGTATGGAAGGCGAGTCGGAAGTAATTTGCAAACTGAAAGAGGATTTTGAGGGTGGGAGGGAGTGTTATGTAATCACTTAGATTATTCGCTCAATCAATACTGGTGCAATTCTACTCTGTGCTCTGTGCCAGGCTCTGGGAATACAGTGCTGAACAGATAGATCTGTTTTTGTTTTTGTTTTTTGCGGTACGTGGGCCTCTCACTGTTGTGGCCTCTCCCGTTGCGGAGCACGGGCTCCGGACGCACAGGCCCAGCGGCCATGGCTCACGGGCCCAGCCACTCCGCAACATGTGGGATCTTCCCGGACCGGGGCACGAACCTGCATCCCCTGCATCGGCAGGCGGACTCTCAACCACTGCGCCACCAGGGAAGCCCCTAGATCTGGTTTTTGACTTAAGTAGGCAGACAGGGGCCAAACAGATCATGTAACAAATCAGGATACACACGGCTTGGTGGAGGGGAGATGGTGCTTCCAGAACAGGCCACCAGGCACCTGCGCCAGCCTGGGCGTCAGAGGTACCTCCCTGAAGAGATGGTGCATAAGGCCCGTAGGATGGGCGGGAGATAAGCAGCTGGGCAGGCTTTGAGGAAGAGGGTTCCAGATAGACGGTGGGACCTAGATGGGAAAAGCGGGGCCCCGTGAGGAACCTGGCCCAGAAGGAGAGGGAGGTGGGTGCAGTCATGTGGGGGAGGCAAGCGGGGCCCAGGTGGCAGCTGCGGGCCACTGGAGGGGCTGGAGAGGGGCGAGGGGGTGCGACTGCCACTTGGATGTGGTGATGATGGAGGAGAGGGTGGGGGCAGAGGTCACAGGCAGCTGGGGGAGCTTGGTCCCAGGAGGAGACACAGGGAGGCGAGGTGTAGGAGAAGGATGATGCTCTTGTTCTAGAAACGTCTTGTTTGCTGTGTCTGCCGGACAGCCTGGGGATGTGGAGTAGCTCTCTGTGGATACGGGTCTGAGATAGTGTTTGGGAGACAGGAGGGACGGGTGGCTCCTGCAGCTGGGATGGAGGGTCTGAGCCCTAGAAGAGCAGGGGGCAGCCCGGAGGCATCTCCGTGGCAACTGAGGCTTCTGGGATGCCCGGGCTAATGGCCTGCTCTCCAGGCTGGGAGGGAATTCTTGCCGGGTGTCCTTGGGAACCACGTGCCGGCTCCGAGTCTCAGGGTGACCTGGAGCACACTGGCCCTCAGGCCCTACCGCCCCTGTGGGTCAAGGTCCTTCTCCCACTTCACTTGACCGCATCAGGGCAGAACTCCTCTCTGATGCCAGCCAGCCGGTCCTCTAGCTGCCACAGCTGCTAGCTGCAGTTCTGCAAGTTCCTTCACTACAAATCCATTAACTTCGAAGGAGCTATGATGCACCTCCTATGCGCAGTGGTCTGGGATGCGGGATCCCACCTCCCATAGGAGAGGGGAGCGCACCCAGGAGGGCCCTGCCCAGACGGGAGCGGTCAGGGAAGGGGTATGGAAGGACTGAACTCAAGCTGGGTCCTGGAGGATGAGAAGGAATGAAGCAAGGAGAGCAGAGGCAGGGGGACCAATGTCCTTTGGTGGTGGGGGGCGGGGCGGGGCTGGGGCATGGCAGACAGCGAGAGGGGGAGGGCATGGCGGTAAAGCTTTCAGTGAAGCCCGTCCACCGTTTGTGACCCCATCTTACCCTCCCTCCCCTTTCTCCACAGGGGAAGAGATGTCCTTCAAGGGCGCCCGGCTTAGCATGAGAAGCAGAAGGAACGGCACGCCGGACAGCACCCGGACCCTGTACTCCAGTGCGTCTCGCAGCACAGACGTGTCCTACAGCGAGAGCGTGAGTTGAGCCACGCCCCACCAACCCGCTGATATGTCAGAAAGCAGCCCTTTGCAGCTAGGATTCTTTGGGCACCAATACTCCTTCTTTAAAAAGATCATATCTCAACGTATGGCGTTTTGTTCTGTGGATTATTTTTTCTTTTCTGTGTAGTTTTTCAGGCATTCCTGTTTTGAAGATTGTGACCGCAACCTTGAGTTGCTAAAGAATGTACTTATTTGGGGCCTTTTTAAAAAAATAGCAGTGTTCATTTCTGCTGTAGAGCAAAGTGGTTCAGTTACACATATATATACCTGCTTTTTCACATGTTTTTCCATTGCGGTTTACTACAGGAGACTGGATCTAGTTCCCTGTGCTGTACAGTAGGACCTTGCTTATCCATTCAAGAATGCACTCGTTAAGTGACTTTTATGAAATCCTAAATACTGCACTTTTAATATTCCTTTTACTAGCTAATGCTTGGTGTCCTTGCTTCCAGCCCTGTGGGTTCACCTTGGAAGTGACTCTTGAAGTCCTTTTCTTCAACTCTATGGCCGCGGGCTCATTCTGGGTCTGCATTTGTTCTTGCCGTAGCTTCTAGCTGTTCTCCACAGCATCCCTCTCCTCCTTCCAAGCCCGTGTCCACACTGCTTTCAGGACATAGAGGCACACTGAGCTGTTGCTTAGGGGTGAGCGGACTCAGGGTGGGGCGCCCGGCAGGAGGCTCCCCGCTGGGCTGCGCTGCCCCTTCCGTCCCTCAGCCACCTCTAGTGCTTCCCGCAGGCTTTCTGTTCACTCTCACGTCCTAGTGAATACTCTCATTTGTCAGGAAATAAAGACAACGTTCCAGTCTGGTACCAAGCTTCCGCCGACTAGAGTGTTAAAAGTCGGGGTGGTGGCCAACTTTGGAAAAAGGAAGGAGGAGGGACTGGGCGGGGCTTCCGGGGCGCGGGGCATGTCAGTATTTTGATCTGCTGGGTGGGGTTCTTGGGGGCGCCCGTGCACTTGCCACTCCCAACACCCAGCGCCCCCTTAGATTTTGCGCCTGCCGCCACCTTGACCCTGGTCCGGAGAGAATTACACAGTGGGCAGAGGGCGCTGGTGGCCTCTCCAATGCCCCCTCCTCCAGCCTCCAGCAGTGACGGACCTCTGGGAGGGCAGAAAAGGCCTTTCCGGACCATACTTGGACGCAGGCATGGGTGTCTCTGGGAGACAAAGGCTGACTCTCCCGTGCCATTCTCCTTTGGGCTCGCATGGGATTTCTGGATGGATTTCCCGCTCCCCTCAGAGAAGCCAGCTGCCCTGTGGGTAGAATTTCTGACACCACCTAAGTACATCCCAGTTATGGGGGGGGTCCTGTTTGCCCCTGAGACTACACACCTTTGCAAAGTACATTTTTCAGAGGGAACTTTTTTTTCTTTAAAGGCCTTTATTTTTTAATTGAAAAAAATTGTTTTGGCCACACATCATGGCATGTGGGATCTTAGTTCCCTGACCAGAGATCGAACCCATGCCCCCTGCAGTGGAAGCATGAGTCTTAACCACTGGACCGCCAGGGAAGTCCCCAGAGGGAACTTTCAGCAACAAGGCAGTTTTTATCACCACCCCTCCTCCACCATCATCGATTTCACAAGCTTATACACATAAGCTTACACTGTTGAGTTTTCTTCATCTGTGTTAAGTAGACTTAACTACTGAAGAGTAGACTTAATTAGTGAAGTAGACTTAATTAGTGAAGAGCTAGAAAATATTCTGAGGAAGAAAGGGCATCACAGGTTTTCAAAATTTTTCGCGTTCAGATGAGTGTAGGATTTAGTTTTGCTCTCTACATTTTTATTATTTGTAGAAAAGAACATGCAAATATAAATTCCCAGCCTAAGGAAGAATAATAAAATGAACACGCTTGCACCCACCATCAGCCCTTTTCAGGAGTCCCCCACGTGCCCTCCGTGCCAAAGGCGACAGCTATCCTGAATTTTGTGTTCCCTGGTCCTGCTTTTATTTATAAGCTTATGATTTGAACATATGTCCCTAAACAATACATGGCTTTGTTTTGTCTGTTTTGATATTTGTGGAATTACACAATAAGTATTCCTTTGTGAATTCATTTCTTTTTTCTTTCCTTTTTTTTTTACATCTTTATTGGAGTATAATTGCTTTACAATGGTGTGTTAGTTTCTGCTTTATAACAAAGCGAATCAGTTATACATATACATATGT
The DNA here is from genome assembly GCF_039906515.1 of Pseudorca crassidens. NCBI lineage: Eukaryota > Metazoa > Chordata > Mammalia > Artiodactyla > Delphinidae > Pseudorca > Pseudorca crassidens. The sequence goes on along the minus strand of NC_090301.1, from coordinate 6,528,146 downwards.
TCCCATATCTCTTCCCTCTTGTGTCTCCCTCCCTCCCACCCTCCCTATCCCACCCCTCCAGGTGGTCACAAAGCACCGAGCTGATCTCCCTGTGCTATGCGGCTGCTTCCCACTAGCTATCTATTTTACGTTTGGTAGTGTATATATGTCCATGCCACTCTCTCGCTTTGTCACAGCTTACCCTTCTCCCTCCCCATATCCTCAAGTCCATTCTCTAGTAGGTCTGTGTCTTTATTCCTGTCTTACCCCTAGGTTCTTCATGACATTTTTTTCCTTAAATTCCATATATGTGTGTTAGCATATGGTATTTGTCTTTCTCTTTCTGAATTACTTCACTCTGTATGACAGACTCTAGGTCTATCCACCTCATTACAAATAGCACAATTTCGTTTCTTTTTATGGCTGAGTAATATTCCATTGTATATATGTGCCACATCTTCTTTATCCATTCATCCGATGATGGACACTCAGGTTGTTTCCATCTCAGGGTTATTGTAAATAGAGCTGCAATGAACATTTTGGTACATGACTCTTTTTGAATTATGGTTTTCTCAGGGTATATGCCCAGTAGTGGGATTGTTGGGTCATATGGTAGTTCTATTTGTAGTTTTTTAAGGAACCTCCATACTGTTCTCCACAGTGGCTGTATTAATTTACATTCCCACCGACAGTGTAAGAGGGTTCCCTTTTCTCCACACCCTCTCCAGTATTTATTGTTTCTAGATTTTTTGATGATGGCCATTCTGACTGGTGTGAGATGATATCTCATTGTAGTTTTGATTTGCATTCTCTAATGATTAATGATGTTGAGCATTCTTTCATGTGTTTGTTGGCAGTCTGTATATCTTCTTTGGAGAAATGTCTATTTAGGTCTTCTGCCCATTTTTGGATTGGGTTGTTTGTTTTTTTGTTACTGAGCTGCATGAGCTGCTTATAAATTTTGGAGATTAATCCTTTTTAAGTTGCTTCATTTGCAAATATTTTCTCCCACTCTGAGGGTTGTCTTTTGGTCTTGTTTATGGTTCCCTTTGCTGTGCAAAAGCTTTGAAGTTTCATTAGGTGCCATTTGTTTATTTTTATTTCCATTTCTCTAGGAGGTGGGTCAAAAAGGATATTGCTGTGATTTATGTCATAGAGTGTTCTGCCTATGTTTTCCTCTAAGAGTTTGATAGTTTCTGGCCTTACATTTAGGTCTTTAATCCATTTCGAGCTTATTTTTCTGTATGGTGTTAGGGAGTGATCTAATCTCATACTTTTACATGTACCTGTCCAGTGTTCCCAGCACCACTTATTGAAGAGGCTGTCCTTTCTCCACTGTACATTCCTGCCTCCTTTATCAAAGATAAGGTGACCATATGTGCGTGGGTTTATCTCTGGGATTTCTATCCTGTTCTATTGATCTTTCTGTTTTTGTGCCAGTACCATACTGCCTTGATTACTGTAGCTTTGTAGTATAGTCTGAAGTCAGGGAGCCTGATTCCTCCAGCTCCATTTTTCGTTCTCAAGATTGCTTTGGCTATCTGGGGTCTTTTGTGTTTCCATACAAATTGTGAAATATTTTGTTCTAGTTCTGTGAAAAATGCCAGTGGTAGTTTGATAGGGATTGCATTGAATCTGTAGATTGCTTTGGGTAGTAGAGTCATTTTCACAATGTTGATTCTTCCAACCCAAGAACACGGTATATCTCTCCATCTATTTGTATCACCTTTAATTTCTTTCATCAGTGTCTTATAATTTTCTGCATACAGGTCTTTTGTCTCCTTAGGTAGGTTTATTCCGAGATATTTTATTCTTTTTGTTGCAGTGGTAAATGGGAGTGTTTTCTTGATTTCACTTTCAGATTTTTCATCATTAGTGTATAGGAATGCCAGAAATTTCTGTGCATTAATTTTGTATCCTGCTACTTTACCAAATTCATTGATTAGCTCTAGTAGTTTTCTGGTAGCATCTTTAGGATTCTCTATGTATAGTATCATGTCATCTGCAAACAGTGACAGCTTTACTTCTTCTTTTCCAATTTGGATTCCTTTTATTTCCTTTCCTTCTCTGATTGCTGTGGCTAAAACTTCCAAAACTATGTTGAATAAGAGTGGTGAGAGTGGGCAACCTTGTCTTGTTCCTGATCTTAGTGGAAATGCTTTCAGTTTTTCACCCTTGAGGATGATGTTGGCTGTGGGTCTGTCATATATGGCCTTTATTATGTTGAGGAAAGTTCCCTCTATGCCTACTTTCTGCAGGGTTTTTATCATAAATGGGTGTTGAATTTTGTCGAAAGCTTTCTCTGCATCTATTGAGATGATCATATGGTTTTTCTCCTTCAGTTTGTTAATATGGTGTATCACGTTGATTGATTTGCATATATTGAAGAATCCTTGCATTCCTGGAATAAACCCCACTTGATCATGGTGCATGATCCGTTTAACGTGCTGTTGGATTCTGTTTGCTAGTATTTTGTTGAGGATTTTTGCATCTATGTTCATCAGTGATATTGGCCTGTAGTTTTCTTTCTTTCTGACATCCTTGTCTGGTTTTGGTATCAGGGTGATGGTGCCCTCGTAGAATGAGTTTGGGAGTGTTCCTCCCTCTGCTATATTTTGGAAGAGTTTGAGAAGGATAGGTGTTAGCTCTTCTCTAAATGTTTGATAGAATTCGCCTGTGAAGCCATCTTGTCCTGGGCTTTTGTTTGTTGGAAAATTTTTAATCACAGTTTCAATTTCAGTGCTTGTGATTGGTCTGTTCATATTTTCTATTTCTTCCTGATTCAGTCTTGGCAGGTTGTGCATTTCTAAGAATTTGTCCATTTCTTCCAGGTTGTCCATTTTATTGGCATAGAGTTGTTTGTAGTAATCTCTCATGATCTTTTGTATTTCTGCAGTGTCAGTTGTTACTTCTCCTTTTTCATTTCTAATTCTATTGATTTGAGTCTTCTCCCTTTTTTTCTTGATGAGTCTGGCTAATGGTTTATCAATTTTGTTTATTTTCTCAAAGAACCAGCTTGTAGTTTTATTGATCTTTGCTATCATTTGCTTCATTTCTTTTTCATTTATTTCTGATCTGATTTTTATGATTTCTTTCCTTCTGCTAACTTTGGGTTTTTTTTGTTCTTCTTTCTCTAATTGCTTTAGGTGCAAGGTTAGGTTGTTTATTCGAGATGTTTCCTGTTTCTTAAGGTAGGATTGTATTGCTATAAGCTTCCCTCTTAGAAGTGCTTTTGCTGCATCCCATAGATTTTGGGTCGTCGTGTCTCCATTGTCATTTGTTTCTAGGTATTTTTTGATTTCCTCTTTGATTTCTTCAGTGATCACTTCATTATTAAGTAGTGTATTGTTTAGCCTCCATGTGTTTGTATTTTTTACAGATCTTTTCCTGTAATTGATATCTAGTCTCATAGCGTTGTGGTCGGAAAAGATACTTGATACAATTTCAATTTTCTTAAATTTACCAAGGCTTGATTTGTGACCCAAGATATGATCTATCCTGGAGAATGTTCCATGAGCAGTTGAGAAAAATGTGTATCCTGTTGTTTTTGGACGGAATGTCCTATAAATATCAATTAAGTCCATTTTGTTTAATATATCATTTAAAGCTTGTGTTTCCTTATTTATTTTCATTTTGGATGATCTGTCCATTGGTGAAAGTGGGGTGTTAAAGTCCCCTACTATGAATGTGTTACTGTCAATTTCCCCTTTTATGACTGTTAGTATTTGCCTTATGTATTGAGGTGCTCCTATGTTGAGTGCATAAATATTTACAACTGTTATATCTTCTTCTTGGATCGATCCCTTGATCATTATGTAGTGTCCTTCTTTGTCTCTTCTAATAGTCTTTATTTTAAAGTCTATTTTGCCTGATATTAGAATCGGTACTCCAGCTTTCTTTTGGTTTCCATTTGCATGAAACGTCTTTTTCCATCCCCTTACTTTCAGTGTGTATGTGTCTCTAGGTCTGAAGTGGGTCTCTTGTAGGCAGCAAATATATGGGTCTTGTTTTTGTATCCATTCAGCCATTCTGTGTCTTTTGGTGGGAGCATTTAGTCCATTTACATTTAAGGTAATTATTGATATGTATGTTCCTATTCCCATTTTCTTTATTGTTTTGGGTTTGTTATTGTAGGTCTTTTCCTTCTCTTGTGTTTCTTGCCTAGAGAAGCTCCTTTAGCAGTTGTTGTAAAGCTGGTTGGTGGTGCTGAACTCTCTCAGCTCTTGCTTGTCTCTAAAGGTTTTAATTTCTCCATCAAATCTGAATGAGATCCTTGCTGGGTAGAGTAATCTTGGTTGCAGGTTTTTCTCCTTCATCACTTTAAATATGTCCTGCCAGTCCCTTCTGGCTTGCAGAGTTTCTGCTGAAAGATCAGCTGTTAACCTTATGGGGATTCCCTTGTGTGTTATTTGTTGTTTTTCCCTTGCTGCTTTTAATATGTTTTCTTTGTATTTAATTTTTGACAGTTTGATTAATATGTGTCTTGGCGTATTTCTCCTTGGATTTATCCTGTATGGGACTCTCTGTGCTTCCTGGACTTGATTAACTATTTCCTTTCCCATATTAGGGAAGTTTTCAACTATAATCTCTTCAAATACTTTCTCAGTCCCTTTCTTTTTCTCTTCTTCTTCTGGAACCCCTATAATTCAAATGTTGGTGTGTTTAATGTTGTCCCAGAGGTCTCTGAAACTTGTCCTCAGTTCTTTTCATTCTTTTTTCTTTATTCTGCTCTGCAGTAGTTATTTCCACTATTTTATCTTCCAGGTCACTTATCCATTCTTCTGCCTCAGTTATTCTGCTATTGATCCCATCTAGAGTATTTTTAATTTCATTTATTGTGCTGTTCATCATTGTTTGTTTCAACTTTAGTTCTTCTAGGTCCTTGTTAAATGTTTCTTGCATTTTCTCTATTCTATTTCCAATATTTTGGATCATCTTTACTGTCATTACTCTGAATTATTTTTCAGGTAGACTGCCTATTTCCTCTTCATTTGTTAGGTCTGGTGCATTTTTATCTTGCTCCTTCATCTGTGGTGTGTTTTTCTGTCTTCTCATTTTGCTTATCTTACTGTGTTTGGGTTCTCCTTTTTGAAGGCTGCAGGTTCGTAGTTCCCGTTGTTTTTGGTGTCTGTCTCCAGCGGCTAAGGTTGGTTCAGTGGGTTGTGTAGGCTTCCTGGTGGAGGGGACTAGTGCCTGTGTTCTGGTGGATGAGGCTGGATTTTGTCTTTCTGGTGGGCAGGTCCACGTCTGGTGGTGTGTTTTGGGGTGTCTGTGGCCTTATTATGATTTTAGGCAGCCTCTCTGCTAATGGGTGGGGTTGTGTTCCTGTCTTGCTAGTTGTTTGGCATAGGATGTCCAGCACTGTAGCTTGCTGGTCGTTGAGTGAAGCTGGGTGCTGGTGTTGAGATGGAGATCTCTGCGAGATTTTCGCTGTTTGATATGTGGAGCTGGGAGGTCTCTTGTGGACCAGTGTCCTGAAGTTGGCTCTCCCACCTCAGAGGCACAGCACTGACTCCTGGCTGCAGCACCAAGAGCCTTCCATCCACACGGCTCAGAATAAAAGGGAGAAAAAGTAGAAAGAAAGAATTAGTAGAAGTAGAAAGAAAGAAAGAAAGAAGGGAGGGAGGGAGGGAGGAAGGAAGCAAAAAAGGAAGAAGATAAAGTAAAATAAAGTAAGATAAAATATAATAAATATATTAAAATAAAATAATTATTAAGAGAAAAAAAGAAAAAAATATTAAAAAACAAAAACAAACCAACAACAAAAACAGACGGATAGAACCGTAGGACAAATGGTGGAAGCTATACAGACAAAATCTCACACAGAAGCATACACATACACACTCACAAAAAGAGGAAAAGGGGAAAAAATCATAAATCTTGCTCTCAAAGTCCACCTCCTTAATTTGGGATGATTGGTTGTCTATTCAGGTGTTCCACAGATGCAGGTACATCAAGTTGATTGTGGAGATTTAATCCGCTGCCCCTGAGGCTGCTGGGAGAGATTTCCCTTTCTCTTCTTTGTTCTCACAGCTCCGGGGGCTCAGCTTTGGATTTGGCCCCGCCTCTGCGTGTAGGTCGCTGGAGGGCATCTGTTCTTTGCTCAGACAGGACGGGGTTAAAGGAGCCGCTGCTTCGGGGGCTCTGGCTCACTCAGGCCGGGAGGAGGGAGGGGCACGGAGTGCGGGGCGGGCCTGCGCGGCAGAGGCCAGCGTGACGTTGCACCAGCGTGAGGCGCTCCGTGCGTTCTTCCGGGGGAGTTGTCCCTGGATCCCGGGACCATGGCAGTGGCGGGCTGCACAGGCTCCCCGGAATGGGGGTGTGGGGAGTGACCTGTGCTTGCACACAGGCTTCTTGGTGGCGGCAGCAGCAGCCTTAGCGTCTCCCGCCCGTCTCTGGGGTCCGCGCTTTTAGCCGCGGCTCACGCCCGTCTCTGGAGCTCCTTTAAGCAGCGCTCTTAATCCCCTCTCCTTGCGCAGCTGGAAACAAAGAGGGAAGAAAAAGTCTCTTGCCTCTTCGGCAGGTCCTGACTTTTCCCCGGACTCCCTCCCGGCTAGCCGTGGCGCACTAACCCCTGCAGGCTGTGTTCACGCCGCCAACCCCAGTCCTCTCCCGGCGCTCCGCCCGAAGCCCGAGCCGCAGCTCCCAGCCCCGCCCGCCCCGGCGGGTGAGCAGACAAGCCTCTCGGGCGGTGAGTGCCGGCCGGCCCTGCGGGAATCTCCCCGCTTTGCCCTCCGCACCCCTGTTGCTGTGCTCTCCTCCGCGGCTCCGAAGGTTCCCTCCTCCGCCACCCGCAGTCTCCGCCCGCGAAGGGGCTTCCTAGTGTGTGGACACTTTTCCTCCTTCACAGCTCCCTCCCACAGGTGCAGGTCCCATCCCTATCCTTTTGTCTCTGTTTATTCTTTTTTCTTTTTCCCTACCCAGGTACGTGGGGGGTTTCTTGCCTTTTGGGAGGTCTGAGGTCTTCTGCCAGCCTTCAGTAGGTGTTCTGTAGGAGTTGCTCCACGTGTAGATGTATTTCTGGTGTATCTGTGGGGAGGAAGGAGATCTCCGCGTCTTACTCTTCCGCCATCTTCCCGGAAGCTCCCGTGAATGCATTTCTTGCTCACCATCCTGTGTTTGTGGTCCCTCTCTGTTGCCAGGTGTAATGGCTGTCGATTCACTCCTGCTGGGCCACCCTCCATCCTGTGCATGTCTGTCCAGCCTAAGCGTGGTGAACATTTGGGTTTCAGGTTTTGCTCTTAGGAGCAGGGCCACTGTGAGCCTTCCTGGATGTGAGATGTTCTCTCTGGAGAAGGTTCTTCGGCTTGAGGCCGATGGGTAAAGGCGAACACCTCTCCCTCATGGGAATTGGGGTTAAGACACAGGACTTCTGGGGAAACTTGGGGCACGTGGTCCCCATGCTCTGATGTCTCAGGATGTACGTTGGTGGGGGTAGGGGCTAGCAAAGGGGGAGACTGCTGAAGGCGTGGTGGACCTTCTTCCAGGAGAGGGAGTGCCGTCTCCCTTTTCGTGGTGACCTCATTGTTGGGGGGTGACGAGTCAGGCCTGGCTTTGGTGCAAGGCCGGGGGGCAAACCCACATGACACTGTCTGAGAACTGCTGGCGCCCGGTGACCTGAGGGAAGTGGGTTTGGGCTGCCAGCCCCACCTCCACGGAACAAGACAAACCCCTAAAGCTGGCAGCGCGGTGCCAGGCATCTGAGCTTGCAGGTCATTCACAGGACACAGGGACTGTTTCTAGGGGACAGTGGTGGACAGTTTCCCAGGGTGGTCGAGCCAGTTCCCTCCCGGCCCGTAGCGGGCTGAGGCCCCCCCGCCTGGCTCTTCGCTGGCATTTGGTGCCAATGGCTTCTCGATTTTTCCAGCCTGGTGGGTGTGTAATGGGATGTCATCGTGGTTTCACTTCACATTTGCCTCATTACTGACAAGGCTGAGCTCCTTTTCACACATCTGTGTGTCCTCTTTTATTTAATGCCTGCTCATGTCTTTTGCCTTTTTCCCACGAGGTTGTCTGTCTTATTCGTAGTGACTTACAATCTTTTATATATTCCATTTACCAATCTTATGATGATTAATATATGTCGCAAATATCTTCTCCCACTTTGAGGAGTGTAAATATTTTCAAAGTATTCTTCAACTCCAAGGGGTTTGTTTCTGCCAACTAAAGGGAAGCGTTCTGTCGTTTGTCAGAATTAGGTCCCGGATATGCCTCGCCACCTTGCCCGTGGGGGGACAGATGCAACTCTGGAAGGAGCATTTGGAATATACCTTCTTTTGAAAAGCAAGCGTAAGAGGAACTAGAATCTGCAATACAACATTATTTATGCTAAACTATCAATAAATGCTTATATTCCCCCGGTTGCCTTAGAGTCAGAAAAACATACTTTGTATGTATATAATGACATTTGTTACAAGATGATGCCAAGTAACTTTTAGAAAAATTTGCATTTAGTTATAAAAATGTAAACGTATGCCTCTTTTTACAAACTTTGTGTACTCTAAAAGCATGAATGGATGCTGGTTGCTATGATGTGTGGTGAATCCTTAAAACCTTTGAAGTAGGTTTAAGTCATTCATGAAGAGCAGCAGGGGGTGAGAACAAATTAGTGACGTGTTGTTCCAATGTTCTTTCTCCAAAGGACTTGGTGAATTTCATTCAAGCAAATTTTAAGAAACGGGAGTGTGTCTTCTTTACCAAAGATTCCAAGGCCACGTAAGCAACTACTTTGCCTCCATTTTTTGCTACCATGTTCAAAAATAAATTATTGACCACCATGATGACAGACAAACAAATTGCTCACTAGTTCATTATTCAAGTTGTTTGCATCTTGCAATTCTCAGAAACGGTGTGTGAACAGGAAGAGTTTGGCAAGCAGCTTGTCCCTGGAGAGGTATCAACTCATTTCATATTTTAAGCTTTGTCAGTAGTTGGTAAAGGCTCCAAGACAGGCTGTCACTCTCTTTGATATTCCCACGAGCCTGGGAGCCCACCGGAGTGGCCATGGCAGTGAACCTTGTTGTTTCATAGCGGTTGGCAGGAGACACCAGGCATGCGCGCATGTGGCAATCTGACCGGCTCCTCTGCCAGGCTGTTGACTGTGGCCCTTCCCATCTGACCGGGTGTTCATCTTGTCTGATTCTCGTGTGTCTTGAAACATCGAGGCTGAGTCACAAAAGCCTTGGGGAGCACCTCCAGCAGCTCTGCCCACAGGGGGTCCTCAGCGAATGCTACCTAGTGGGCCAGTGATAAGTGGACTGACCTCTGATGTTTCCCACAGAAGGTGCCCTGGGATCTAACGAAGTGATTTTAGTCCTCCCTCCCTCTCACCTTTTTCCTCTCTGCCCCCTCTCTTTTGCTTACTGGTGATAGGAGAGAGTCTAGCTATTAATATTTTTTAATTGAAGTATAGTTGGTTTACAAAGTTGTGTTAATTTCAGCAAGGTGATTCAGTTATGAACATAGATACCTTCTTTTCAGAATATTCTTTTCCATGATGGTTTATCATAGGATACTGAGTATAGTTCCTGGTGCCATGCAGTACGACCTTGTTGTTTATCCACTCTATATGTAATAGTCCAGCTATTAATTGATTGTTTACCTGCTGCTGTAGTTTGTAATTAAAGCACTGACTCTGTTGAACAGAGGCAGTGCCCAGAGGAAGGCAGTAAGAGCAGGGGCCTAAGAACCAGTGTTGGATCCAACCTTGGCCTGGCTGCCTGCTCACTGCATGAACTTGAACCAATTATTCTCTTTTCTGAACTGAATCCTCTTATCCTAAACCGCTGGCAAAGTACACCTCCTGGGTTGTAGTAAGGGTGCAGTGGGACGATACATAAAATTCCTGCCGTAGAAAGTTCTCAGTCAGTGTGCTTTCCTACTTTGTACGAATTAGAAAGCGAACATTGGAAAAACTAAGAGATCTCTATTTTGTCATTGGTATAAACTTAGTCATTATGAGCCATTTTGACAGAGTATAAACTCTGTGAGTCGGTTATTTATTCCCCACATGTTTCCCTGAAAGATTTTGCCGTTAATCTATTTGTTTGACTGGTAGAAAACACTGTTTGGATTTGTTCACTCATTCAACAAATATTTATTGGGCATTGACTCTGTCGTGGGGACTCATGTACTTGACTGCTAATTCTACAACTGCCCCGCAAGGTAGCTGTTATCATTTGACTGACAAGGCAAGTGAGGCCGGGAGGGGCTCAGTGTTTCACCCAGGGTCACATGGCTGGCAGGGGATAGATGAAGGATTGAACTCAGTTTTCTGATTCCTCCCTGTGCATTCCTTTTATGCCCAGCTCCTGCCCCTTCTAGGAACAATCCTGTCTTGAGCTGACTGTAGTCATCAGCACCTTGTCAGTTGCAGATATCCAGTCTAATTGGCCTAAGTGAGTGGTGATTGTAATGGGACAGCCACATCCAGGGCTCAGTGTCACCAAGACCCTGCCTCTTTCTACCTGTGGTTCTGTCCTTCTCTGGGTGGGCAGGCTCCTTATTAGTGGTGGCAGAATGGACACCACCACTCTGGCTGACACCTTTTCAGCTTACCAGTGAGGGGAAGGAGGGCTTTGTTTCTAGCAATTCCACCCAAAGTCCTGGGCTCACGTTCATGGCTCTTATTGGCCTGGCATGGGTCAGGCACCCACTCTAATCCCTGCAACTGGGCAGTGGAATATGTGACTGGCCAGCCTTGGGTGTTGTGTCCACATGGACCTGGTGTGGAAAGGATGATTCCTCAGAGGAAAATCAGGTGTTCCTACTAGCAGAAGGAGAAGTGGATGCAAGGTAGGGAAACCTATGGCTGTCCACCTTATGGTGCTTGACTACCACTCAAGTCTGGCCCCAAATAAAGGGAGATGTGGTGAGCAGTCCCTGCCCTCCACACCACCAGCACAGGACAGGAACACCTCAGGGTCTTCCAGTGCCCATGTCAGAGGGGACCCAAGGTTATACACCAGAGTCAAGACTCTACAAGATTTTAACTTCTTGTGTTTACTATTTTCATCTCTCCATCGGCAGTGGGGATGCTCTGTGTAATCTGGATTACTCATTGGACAGGTGAATCAAGGGAAAGGACGAGTAATAGCGTTACGGTAATTTTGCAGCTGCTTACCACATCAGCTGACATAGGCTGCCCCAGATCTCCCCAGAGCTGCTTCACATGTGCTAAGCCCAGACCACTCATGTTTCTCTACTTTAAACCCTTCGGATGTCTGTTTCTTGCGTGGTCACTAGGGAGTGATGCCAGACCATGACTCCTATTGCCAGGTACCCTCTGAGACACTGCTCTCCAGCTTAGGGGCCACCCCCTGGCACTCCTGAGGCTGTAAGTCCCTGGATCTGGGTTTATTCTCTTCAGTTCTCACTGCCTCGGCCAGGCTGGGTTCTAGGTAGAAAAAGGAAGAACATTACTTTTGCTGTAACGGGCTCTGTGTAATGGAACTCTCCATTATTACTATGATGGGAATATTCTTTTTTTAAATTAAAAAAAACTTAAAAAAAACTTTATTTATTTAATTTATTTTTGGCTGCATTGGAGCTTCGCTGCTGCACACGGGCTTTCTTTAGTTGCGGCGAGTGGGGGCTACTCTTTGTTGTGGTGCGCGGGCTTCTCATTGTGGTGGCTTTTCTTGTTGCAGAGCATTGGCTCTAGGCACGCGGGCTTCAGTAGTTGCAGCATGCAGGTTCAGTAGTTGTGGCTCACGGGCTCTAGAGTGCAGGCTCAGTAATTGTGGTGCATGGGCTTAGCTGCTCCGCGGCGTGTGGGATCTTCCTGGACCAGGGCTCGAACCCGTGTCCCCTGCGTTGGCAGGCGGATTCTTAACCACTGCACCACCAGGGAAGTCCCAGAAATATTTTTTTATCTTCATCGTCCCGTATGGTAGCCACTAGCCACTTGTGACTAGTGAGCGTTTGAAATGTGGCTAGTGCAACCATGGCATTGAATTTTCAAATTAAGTTAAATTAAATTACATTTAAAGTCAGTTGCCACACATGGCTAGTGGCTACTATATTGACAGTGAGGCTCCAAAGGATTCAGACTTGTCCTGAGGGGTAGAACTAGCGTCCTGCCGCTCTCCCGTCCTCTCCGTCTCCCCTCTCTGTCACTCCTTTGCCTTCTCCATGTATCTGTGCTCCTGACGCCTTCCTGGCATTCTTCCTGCCTCTTCCCCATTTGTAAGCCAGTTCACGTAAATTGGTGCTTGGAGGGCTACCAGCCCCATCATCAAGATGGAGACAGGGGTCACCCGAGACACACCCCTACTCTTGGAAGGGAAAAGGGCTCGAGAGTTGGTCTTCAGTTATAGCAAAGACAGGTGGGGCAGGGAATTCCCTCCCCAGTCCTGCAATGAACTTGGGTGGGTGTGGACAGACCCCAAAGGATAGTGGGACAGTAACAGCTAAAGACAGAGGGGAGGAAGCCAACTTGGACCCTAGTGAGGAGGACTCTGAGACCAGTGGGAGCAGCCCCCAGGCTCAGTTGGAGAAAAGGCTAAGGCAACTGTTATCAATTCTGGTTGACTTTTCTTTTCTTGGCCAAACTGAGTGATGCCCCAGGCAACTGTTCCGAAAGAGGCAAGATTTCTGGTGGAGGAGTGACTTTGGATCCAGGTTCTAGCTCAATTTTTATAGCTCTAGAAAATATTGAATGTTTTGACGTATATTTTTGAATACAGATAATTTCCATACTTATAGTAATTAAGACTTTCAGTTGCAAGGAACCCGAGCTAGCTTAACCTAAATGGGGAGATTTACTGTAAGGAAATAGAAATGCCATGCAGAACCTGAGAGAGAGAAGTGGCTGGGAGTCTAGAATTGTTAGGACCGTGGCTGGAGCAGGTGGAGGCTCAAGAGGTCTTCTCTGTTTGTCTTTTATCCCCTCCTCTCCCTGCATTCATGCTTTCTTCTTTCTCAGCGGAGATACAATCGTACTCTGTTGCCTGGATCTTCCATGTCACAGGGGTAAAACACCAAGATAGTTTTTTTTTTTTTTTTTGCGGTACGCGTGCCTCTCACTGCCGTGGCCTCTCCCGTTGCGGAGCACAGGCTCCGGACCCACAGGCTCAGCGGCCATGGCTCACGGGCCCAGCCGCTCCTCGGCATGTGGGACCTTCCCAGACCAGGGCACAAACCCGTGTCCCCTGCATCGGCAGGCGGACTCTCAACCACTGCGCCACCAGGGAAGCCCCCGCAAGATAGTTTTTAAACAACCGAGATGATGAAAATAGTCTGAAAATTAGATGCGATGGTGAAATCTCTTTTTGTGTTTATTTAAGCTAATCGTGTGTGGTCTATTCTAAGAAACGTGATGAAATATTTAAGCAGGTTTAATGAAAGCTATTCTTCCCATCAATATCCTTCCGCTCAGGGAAAATGTGTGCAAGTGTGGCTATACCCAGAGCCAGCACATAGAAGGCACCCAGACCAACCAAAATGAGAAATGGAATTACAAGAAACACACCAAGGAATTCCCCACTGACGCTTTTGGGGATATTCAGTTTGAGACTCTGGGGAAGAAAGGGAAGGTAAGCAATGCTTTCCTACTTGCACTAGCTAATCCATATGCTAACATGGTGTGGGCTACCTTGAGTTACCTTGAATTGTCTAATAGTACGCACGGAGGTGGGAGAGGTGGGTAGTCAACCCAAAAATGATTGCAGAAGAAGATAAATCTTGTGAGAAATCAAAAGCCGTGATTAGATTATGTGCCATGGCAACACTCCATGGGTGAGGACTGGCTTGTCAGCCAGGGTCCTTTCTCTAGGCACAGGGCAGGGTCATGTGACATCACGTTGGCCCTCACTGCTACAAAAGGCCCGACAGATGTGCTTGTGAATCATCATCTGGTTTAGTTTGGCACGTGACATTCTTGAGAATAAACGTGGCCTTGAATAAGGTGACATTCTCCTCTACACGATCACACTGCAGGCTCTTACACAGGATTCTACAAAGATGTTCTTTTTTTTTGTTGTGGTACGTGGGCCTCTCACCGCTGCGGCCTCTCCCGTTGCGGAGCACAGGCTCCGGACGCGCAGGCCCAGCGGCCATGGCTCACGGGCCCAGCCGCCCCGCGGCACGTGGGATCCTCCCGGACCGGGGCACGAACCTGCGTCCCCTGCATCGGCAGGCGGACCCTCAACCACTGCACCACCAGGGAAGCCCTCTACAAAGATGTTTAATGATTATGTCAAATGAAAAAAAAAAAAAAAAGCACAACATGAGAGTTGTGAGTTAAGTTTTATTTGGGGCAAAATGAGGACTGTAGCCCAGGAGACAGTGTCTCAGAGAGCTCTGAGGAACTGCTCCGAAGGGGGTGGGGGCGGTGTTATCTGTGATTTTAGAGAAGGGGGGACGTGCAGTCAAGCACACATGTTGGCAGAGGTTTCTTGCCCGTCACGAGGAGCAGATGTGTCTCCGTTAACGATTTTAGTGCTTTTCCAGACACGAGGAGATGCAAGAATTTGGGCTCATAAAATCTCCTGAAAAATCTCTAACTATCTGAAGGCCTGTTCTGCCAGTTTTTCCCAGAGCACAGAGGGCCTCATTCCTGATCTCCACCCTGCACTGCTTTCAGGGTGTGTTGAAGGTCAGCGACCGCAGTGGCTATTGATTTCATCCTTGTAGAGGCAGATGACAATGCCAATTTTCAGTAGGCAATGGTTAGCAGTCTCCTTAAATCCTCCTGTGTCCTCTGTCCCAGTGACACAGCCGTCCTCAGGCAGCTGGAAGCTGGGCCTTGACCCCTCACCTCCCCAGGCCCTGCCGCTGCAGCCCTGGAAGGTGACCCGGCTCTGTCCACTCTGTGTGTTCCCAAGGCCTCTGTCCCAGGATGGGCCACCACTATCTCACCTCCCTGCATCTCTCCCTACCTGTCTTGTCCCATAGTCAACACTGCCGCTGGAGGACTCTCTAAAATGTAAATCCCATCCGGCTTCTACTCTGCTTAGAACACCTCACAGGTGCTCTACTCCCTTTAGGATAAAGTCCCAAGTCCTCCAGCCGGCTTGGGATGCGGGGGTCCTTGCAGGGGCACCCACACCCGCCTCCACTCCACTGCCTTCCTTCCACTTCCCCAAGGGGACGCTCCTCGGCTGCAATGCGCTCCCCTCTCCCCCTCCCTAAGGAGCAGGTAAACTGGGCTAAGCCCCACCATCAGGAGAACACCTGCGGATCCTGATGCTTCCCCTCTTCCCCACAGTATATCCGACTGTCCTGCGATACGGACGCAGAAACCCTCTACGAGCTGCTGACCCAGTACTGGCACCTGAAAACGCCCAACCTGGTCATCTCGGTGACCGGCGGCGCCAAAAACTTCGCCCTGAAGCCGCGCATGCGCAAGATCTTCAGCCGCCTGATCTACATCGCGCAGTCGAAAGGTGCGTCGGCCCCCGTTGCGTCCACGCGGCTGTCCCCGCTGCAGCCACGGGACCTTCCCTGCGGCGGCGGGGACCTTGCGCCCGCGGGTTTGTCCATCCAGGCTGCGCAGCGTCTTCAGAGACGGAACGAAATTCTCCTTTGCAATCATGCTCAGACTCCAGATGCTCTAGAACTGTATGATTAATCATTATCTTAATTAAAAACAAGATCCTTCAGAAGGGACAGACCGGGAGCTCTGGCCGATGGTGAGGGGGTAGGTGGAGGGTGGGGACACAGTAGCTCTTTAAACTCAGAGTTAAGGAACTTCCTTGTGGGTAATTTTGTGTTTCCTTTAATCTAAAATTTTCATTTTGTTATTTTTACGTGTGAACTTTTTTTTTTTTTTTTGTCTTTGCGGTACGCGGGCCTCTCACTGTTGTGGCCTCTCCCGTTGTGGAGCACAGGCTCCGGACGCGCAGGCTCAGCGGCCATGGCTCACGGGCCCAGCCGCTCCGCGGTGTGTGGGATCTTCCCAGACCGGGGCACGAACCCGCGTCCCCTGCATCGGCAGGCAGACTCTCAACCACTGCGCCACCAGGGAAGCCCTTACGTGTGAACTTTTACCCAGAGTATTCTGGCGAATCAAAAAGGAAAGTTTCATTCGTCTGCTCTTTAGTTTTGGGATCAGTGGTGTGTTTTGGAAATCGTGTTAGTAGTGCCTGGCGGGTTGTAAGCACCATGTAACTGTCTGATGGAGATCAAAACAAATAACCGTGGCTTTGTTATTTGAAATATTCAGCTTATTTTTTTCTTTTTAACTTTTTATTATGAAAAATGTCAGACCTACAGAAGAGTTGGAAGAATAATACAAGGAATATCTGTACCCCCTTCACTTAGGCTCACCAATTGTTAACATTTTCCCATATTAATCTTCTCTCTCTCTGTAAATATCCACATATTATGGTTTTTAAAAAAAATGACTAAGAGTAAATTTTAGGTATCATAACCCTTAGTGCCTAAATACGTGAGCATCACTGAAGAACAGGGGTGTTCTCTCAGATAACCCGATGCAACTATCAAACCTGAGAAAGTTAACCTTGACCTACACTGTTGTCTAACAAACAGTCCTTGGTTTCGTTTTGCTAATTATCCTAACAATGTCTTCAGAGAAAAAATTTTGTTTTCTCTGTCTGGATTCCAATCCATTTAGCTTTTCATATCATAGGAAACTGAAAACCTTTCTTTCATCTGGAACTACTCTTCAGCTTTTTTCAGTCTTTCAGGACATTTTTGAAGGGTATAGGCAAATTGTTTTTGCAGCCTTACTTCCATTTGAGTTTAACTAGAATGTTAAACTCTAATTTCAAGATTAGATTCTATTTATCAAAGCCTAACCTTTATTTTATTAGTTTATCTAAGGCTAACATTTTAAAAACTTCTTTATTAAGCATATTAGTTGACAGAACTAAGGAAGTGTGTCTTGTTTTAGATACGTTTTTCCTTAATGTCAAGAAGAAACTGTGGCACCCCTCCCCCATTTATTCTTAATTTCCTGAACAGTCAGAGGGGCCACACAGTAGGTACTTACTTTGTTATGAAACCCAGCAACTCAGCTTCCTTACTATGAGATCTGAACATACATAATTCATTCATTCAGCAAATACTTCTTAAATGCCTGCTATGTGTCAGGAATTGTTTTAGGTGCTGGGAATAGAGTAGAACAAAGCAGACAAAAGTCCCTGGGCTGGGACATCTACATAGATGAAGTGAGGGGCCAGAGCAGGGAGGTTACTTGTCTCCTTGTGGAGAGCTACTATGCCTCCCATTGCCTCATTTGAAAGGGGGATGTTGACAACTGAAATCTGTCTGCAGGAAGGAGGCTGGCTGCCAAGGGGTCTGGGTTCACATCCAGTGAGAGCTGGCTGAAGGAATTGGGTCTGAAACTTCTAAGAACTACATCACATTTACCTTAAAATATTGGAAGGACTTTTATGTGGGAGAAGACTAAATTAGTCCATCATCAGGAAGACTGTAGCAAAAGTAGAGAATGGAGACAAAAATGAACAAAAGGACTTTCTGACAGCTGGGGGAGGGGGCTGCTTCGGGACCCCTGAGGCTTCCATTACCAGAGCTAATCAGGGGAGGCTGGTGACCCAGCCTCAGGCTGGATTCCTGTGTGGGTAACATATTAGACTAGGGGCATTTCCAACTTTAGATTCTATTATTATGTGAGATAATATTTTGTAGGTATTAGTTACTTCAATTTTGAAAACAAAAACAAAACTGTGCAACACCTTTGACACTGCAAAAATCATCAAATAAAAACCTTAAAATACCAGTGTGCAAAACTGTGTAATTGTAAAGTTAAGTCGTAGGCACCAGGGTCATGCCAGGAAGATCACCAGGATCCCTGAGGGGTATCTGGGCGCGCAGCGCTCCGCTTTCCATGATGACACTGCCTAACTTGCTCAGAGCCTCAGGCCAGGCATTCATTACTCATAAAAAGATCTACCCGAGAGGCTGGTTAAAGAGGCAGGTTCCCTGGTCCCACCTCCCAGAGAGTCTGATGATGTGGGTTAGAGTGCGGTCCAGAATCCGTATTGTTTTTAAACCAGAATCTCTTAGAAACTTGGAGATCTTCTTCTCCTTCCTTTTTATATGGTCAGAGGTCAAGCCCAGTGCAAAGTGTGGCCAGTAATGCTGCGTCCTAGTGCTCACGGGTGGGGCTTCTTTAGGGGTCGAGCAAAGGATGGGAAACTTATGCAGAGCCAGCTGAGCGTTTGTTCTTCTCTCTTGTTGACAGGTGCCTGGATTCTCACTGGAGGCACGCATTATGGGCTGATGAAGTACATTGGAGAGGTAGTGAGAGATAACACCATCAGCAGGAATTCAGAGGAGAACATAGTGGCCATCGGCATCGCGGCTTGGGGCATGGTCTCCAACAGGGACACCCTCATCAGGAGTTGTGATGTCGAGGTATGGGCTGGACATGAGGGGGTCTGCGGGGTCACGAGGCAGAAAGACCATGGCACAGGGCTCTGGCCTGAACACCGGGGCTCTGGGATGGAGTCAGCTCATAAGGAAGTCGACCTTACAAGGTTGCTTTGGAACCTCAGGATGACATAATCAAAGAACTCCTGGGAAGGAGTTACCAGTGGATGTGTTTTGCTCATTAAAATTTGTTCCCAGCGAATCCTGTTAGAGTCAGTTCTTTAGTTTTTTATTCTCTGGTATTAAGTGCGAGGACAAAGTATCTATTTAAATTGCCTCTTTTCATGGTCCCGTAACTATGTGCTCCTCAAGGGCTAGGACTCCATCTTATTCATTTTCTAATCTCTAGACGCTGTCATAGGTCTTGGCATATGATGGATTACAGACAAATATGTGTGTGTGTGTATCAATGTCTACCTCTACCTTATCCAGACACACACACATACAAATGTATGTGTCTGGATATACACACACACACACACACACACACACACACACACACACACTTTCCTGAACGCTATCAGTTTCAATGAATTTATACTAAAGAGCACAGGGCAATGGAACAAGAAATGGATTAGAATCTGATTCTTACACTGCCACCGGTCATTTATGTGACAATAAGAAAGTGATGCAACCATTTTGAGCCTTCATTTCTTCATACTTAAAATGATGGCCTGTACTATAAGATCTCTAAGACCCTTCTGCACTTAGGAATCTGGGAAGAGCATCAGTTGAACCCAAAGGGTCAGCCTTAATATGAACCTGTGAAAATGTCGTCATGCATTTTGGCCAACAAATAAATCTCAAAGACAAGTTTCTCTGTGCTTTTCAGGGATATTTTTCAGCTCAGTACATTATGGATGACTTCAAGAGAGACCCTCTGTACATCCTGGACAACAATCACACCCACCTGCTGCTTGTGGACAACGGCTGCCATGGGCACCCCACAGTTGAGGCAAAGCTCCGTAACCAGCTGGAGAAGTACATCTCCGAGCGCACTATTCAAGGTCAGTGTTTAGGAGGTGGGACCTTAGACAGACATACTAACAAGAGTAGCAGCAGCGCCACCAACAATAGCTCCCAATTATTGAGTAAAGAATGGTGAACTCACCCAGTTAGATGTTGTATTGCCAAAGAAGAGCTGTTATATCTCTTCTTTAATATACTAGAGGTGCTCCTGCCAAGGTTACCCTGATATGTACCCTTCAACGTGCTGGAACACTGACAAAGGCTGCCTTGTCCTACCCTGGTTTGTCCCACCCAGTATAGAGAACCTGCTGTCCATTCTGCTCGACAACATTTAAGAACAAATTAAAATTCACAACGGCAAATTTGCACTGACAAAGCAATGTGGTTAGCTAGGATAGAAGCGATAAAAACCAACCCACTAGCTTAACAGTTAGGTGGTTTACTTCTTTGGTTATTGGCTACTTCTATATACTAGAACCACCTAAAACATTGGTTTCAAGGGGAGAATACAGCAGTTGCGTGAAAGCCTGTATTTGCTATGGCAAGTGATAAATAACTCTCTCTCTTCCTATTGTTGAGATGTGTCCTGTTGTGGAACCAGATTACCTCGTGATCTAGTGATAGACTCCATCACAGGGACTTGCTGGAGATAATCTCAACCTTTTTCCTTTCTCAATGGGATGTATACAAAGGAAGACATTGATATATGCAATACTCTCACTGGAAAGAACACATAGTTATGCAAATTTTTCACCCACTCAAGAAAGCATAGGATTATGCGAATGAGTGAAAGTGTAATTATTCTAAGGATAAACTTGAACCTGGCCTAACGTCTATTAGCAGAAGTCAGTCATTCACAGACTTTGCATTTTAAATATCAGTAAAAACTTGCAGTGTGACCCGTGTCATGCTGTTACTGGTTTGGAGAACAGGGACGCATCCATTGTGATCAGCTGGTAGATGGTCAAGTCTGTGAGATCTGCAGCCAGCACCCCACACCCTGGGCTCACGGGGTCCACCACTTCCTTGAGGTAGGTGAATATTTCTGATGTGCCCAAAATAAGGTTTACGTTTTATATTTTACAGATTCCAACTACGGTGGCAAGATCCCCATTGTGTGTTTTGCCCAAGGAGGTGGGAAAGAGACTTTGAAAGTGAGTCTTGGTTTGGTTTTCTAGAAGATCAGTCAACGAGCTTGCTCCACAAATTTGCATTTTCAGGGCTTTGGGGCTCACCTAATCTAACACGACTCATTTCTTTTCTACAGCAAGTAGGTAGCATTTTCCCAATCACACAGTGTTGCCCTAATAGGCTGAAATTGTTTCCTCAGCTGAGAAAATTTAGGAAGAGAGTTCGTAGCAACATGAATAGTCCGTGCACTTACTGCTCTCTTTGGCCATCAACCTGCCAAAGAGAAGGATTGACACGAACTCACAGGACTTAGGGATCATAATCAGCGCGTATGTTGGAAAACCATGGCCACCCCATGAGCATATACACCTGCAGTTACAGGAAGTTTCTGGCAGAGTTATTTGGAATCATAATCTAATGCTTCTCTCTGTTTATTCTTTTCTATAATAATGATTCATTCATCCATCGTTCATCAACGTGCACTCATTCATCAACAGGTATTTATTAAGCACCTAAAGACTTTTCAGAGAGAAATTAAAATAGAGATTTTTTTTCAGTGTGAGACAGTCAGTATGGAAATGCTTGAAGAAGCAGTCGCATTACAGAGGAAGAGGGATGGAGAAAACGTAATCGAAGATGGCTCCATTTATTAACTCTCGGATTTTAGATTCAGAATGATGGTTTCCAGCAAGCTGGTCCTGGCCTAGAGTACTGCACGTCTATAGCATTTCCCACAAGGTCTGTCCAGCCAGTTCACCACCCAGAACCCACAGGAGAGAGGAGCGAGGGAGGAGAGACCGCCTGCTGAACACTTCATCCTTCAGCTCACTCTCTCATCATCCCCACTTCCGCCCCAGCGCAGCCTCGACACCCACCTGGAGCACAGGTAGTGAGGTGAAGATGGATCTCACCCTGATTGGATGAAAGCACCACACTCTTTATGGCCAATGTCTTCTCTCAGGAAGACATCACTCCTGGCTAAAGGAAGGGGCTTCACAGTTTCTTCTGTACCCACGTGTACATCACTCTGTTTTGTTGTCAAGTGATTAAAATTTTTCGTACCTGGTTCTCCTATGCTGGTCTCTGTGATTTTTATCAAGGAAATAAAAATGTGGTAGGTGTTTGTCCAGAAAGCAAATATATTTTTCTTTTCTTTCAATGGAAGGAGCAAGGGAAATTATTTGAGGACGGAAATATGGGAGTCAACATAACAAAAGATGTATGGCTGCTGCTGTGAAGGTATTTTCATACCTTAAAAGTACGAATATTGTTAACCTCCATCAGAAAAGCTATCAACGACAATGTTGAGTACCATCTTAAGAGCTGTCACTCAAATCTACGATGTCAGTATTTGGAATGATCGATTTTGTATAGAGGGATTTTTTTTTTTTTTTTTTGCGGTACGCGGGCCTCTCACTGCCGCAGCCTCTCCCGTTGCGGAGCACAGGCTCCGGACGCGCAGGCTCAGCAGCCATGGCTCACGGGCCCAGCCACTCCGCGGCATCGGCAGGCAGACTCTCAACCACTGCACTTATTTATGGAAAACTTGCCAGTCACACGTGTCCTCATTATGAAGTTTGGTATTAACATAGGATGTCAGACAACTAGCTTACATTTCTGATGCTTAAAGTGGTTGCAAACATTTGGTTTGCTTCTGATTGAAAATAACGCCCCGCCGCCCCCCCGCCCCCATTGCGCCGCCAAATGATGAAGTGCAGAGATGTGTCGATGTGATTAGAACCTCGGTCCTGAGCTGGGTTCTGTTGATCACCCGGTCAACTCTATCTCCCTTCTCCCAGGCCATCAGTACCTCCGTCAAAAGTAAAATTCCCTGTGTGGTGGTGGAAGGCTCAGGGCAGATTGCCGATGTGATCGCCAGCCTGGTGGAGGTGGAGGATGCCCTGACGTCATCCATCATCAAGGAAAAGTTGGTGCGCTTCTTACCCCGCACAGTGTCCCGGCTCCCTGAGGAGGAGATCGAGAGTTGGATCAAATGGGTGAGTTGCAGGGAGTAAGTTCCTGGGAAGGGAGAGCGCCTTCAGTGCCCAACTCCACTCGCAGCTGGGGGTCTTTATACTTTCTCAGTGACTTTGAAACTGCACTCTGGCTCACACCAGGTTTTTTGCTGGAAATTGAAGCTCACTTAAGTTAAATAACTTGCCCTGTTTCCACACCTCACAAGGGGTAGCAGATGAGGCTTAAATACCAGTCTGTCTGTTTGCAAAGCTGATAGTCCTTCTTTTACACCCTGTCAACAAGCGTTGAGCCTTCTGTGTTTTGTAGCTTATCAGCGGCGGGGAGGAAAAAACCCCTGTGATGCTGTTTTAGAAATGCAGATTCTAAATGGAACCTATGTCTAGTGGAGAAACTGTTACTACAGAATAATTGCCTTTCTAAGTTAACTGACCTGTGATTAATTCAGAATCTCTCACCTTTCCTATTGGATCATATAAGAAATAGGTACTAATCGAAATATCTCATGCTTTTGCTAAGCCTGTAAAGCACTTTAACATAGTGCTGTGCTTTCTCACCTTTCTCTCTTGTTTCGTGACTGGTGTTGACTTGAAATGACTTTCATTCTGTTGACTGTCCAGTTTGTGATAAAGCTCACATTAATACCCATAGGTAAGTTCACATCAGCTCATTCAAAAATGGCCTTTGCTGTTTGGATATTCTTAGGAGCACGTGCTGCCACTTGGAAATTTTCCCATAAAGGAAATGACAGGCTGTAGACAACAAGACTTACTTTAATCATACAGCCCATTTCATCATTAGAGTGAAAGGTTGAATTTAGTATAAATAATTTTAAAAGTTCTTTAATTAGCTTGGTATTTCAGCAGTATTTAGTTGTGGAAGAGCCTCAAAGTGTCAAGTTTGGCAAACTGAAATCCTGGAGTAGTGAAGATTATTTTGCTCACGGTAGCCTTTGTCATTATTTTTTTCTTTTACTGAAGTATAGTTGATTTACAATATTGTGTTAGTTTCAGGTATACAGCAAAGTGATTCAGATACATATATATATATTCAGTCATATGTATGTATGATATATAAAACTTTCTTTTCCAGATTCTTTTTCATTATAGATTATTACAAGATATTGAATATAGTTCCTGTGCTACATGGTAAATCCTTGTTGTTTATTTTATATAGAGTAGTGTGTATTGGCCTTTGTCGTTATTTAAAGCAAGCCCGGATAAATCAAATTCTTGTAAATAATGAGAAAAATCAACCCCGCCTTCTAGGCTGACAGGTACTCTGTACGAAATTAACACACAGTGAGACCCTATTGGTTTTGTTTAATTTCACATGAGTAGACAGTTGGGCGATAATCCCGGTAAGGTACAGCAGGGTCGAAGTGACCAGGAAACAAGTCCTTTCTGGATTAAGCCTCATCACTAAGGCTCAGGATTAAAAACTGCACATGCACCTTCTGTCTGTAGCTGACAGTCAGTGCTGGTGCTCATCGATGCCCTGCCCGACAAATGCGTGTATGATGTTCCTACCTGAGATGCTGCATTTTGCAGATTCGACTGAAAAAGGTGAAGCTGGTGGCTTTACATGAAAGTTTTTGCTGGGATTTTCTTGTATCTTGGCCAAGTCCAGTTGAGAGACAGACACAAGAATTAGGTGAATAGAGAGATCAAAATATCAGCTTCGTTGGTGATGAAAGCCAAGTTGAAAGATGTGGCTTAGGGGTGCAGCCACCACGGGCCTCCTTACGCTGAGCCCCAGAAAGAGACAGATGAACCCACCCGGACAGAGGCAGCCCTGGGTGACTGCTGGCCCCCATCTGCCCAGCCCTAGCCTAGGCATGTGGCTGACAGTGGACACCAGAGCACTAGCACCCTGCAAGGAGCAGATCCCAACGGAGAAGCAGGAAAGGACTGGCTGGGCAAGGCCAAAGTCATCAACTGGCTACGTCACTCCCCTACCCGGAGTAGCAGTGCGGGGGGTACCTAGGGACCTGATTTGGATGGAGGTCCCTCTGCATGAAAATATATGGGTGAGGAAAATATGTATCTCCCAAAGTAGTTACCTTCAGTTCTCCATGTATTCAGACCTAAACAGTTTGAGTCATTCCAGACACATCAGGGGAGCAATCCCCACGCGTAGATATCAACCTGAGACCTTGTGTGTTGAGCAATGTCCTCAAGGTAACTTCCTGTGATGGATGGAAGAGATTTGGTGGTCAGTTCAAGGATGCCCACAGAGGAAGGAATAGGCCACTCTTAATTCACCCACCAAAGATGGCCCTGGGTCCATTCTAGTGACTTTTCTCCTACTCCTTCTGCGAGTTGGCTTGTTTAGTCCAGACCAGGTCACACCCAGAGGGCCATGCCACCTTATGGGTCCCCACATCCTTTATGAAGGATTTTGATTTCTGCTTCAAGAAAACTGATACGGGAAAGTCGTCTAAGCAGGCTAAATGTCAGACACATTTCACTTCCTGTGATGATATTATTCTTTCTGGGATTCACATCTTATTCATATGCTAATGATTTATCATAATTATAATCAAGTCAACCAGAAGACATACAACAATAATAAAAATTAGTCTGGCATTTTGATTATGCACTTGTATGGGGTTGGTAGAAATTTCCCAAAAGACCAAGCCCAAGAGTGGAATTATTAATTAATGAATGTATACATTCAATCAAATTTTTTTTGAATTTTGTTTTATTTATTTTTTTATACAGCAGGTTCTTATTAGTTATCTATTTTATACATATTAGTGTATATATGTCAATCCCAATCTCCCAGTTCATCCCACCCCCACCCCCACCCTGCCACTTTCCCCCCTTGGTGTCTATACCTTTGTTCTCTACATCTGTGTCTCTATTTCTGCCCTGCAAACCGGTTCATCTGTACCATTTTTCTAGGTTCCACATATATGTGTTAATATACGATATTTGTTTTTCTCTTTCTGACTTACTTCACTCTGTATGACAGTCTCTACATCCATCCACGTCTCTACAAATGACCCAATTTCATTCCCTTTTATGGCTTAGTAATATTCCATCGTATATATGTACCACATCTTCTTTATCCATTCGTCTGTCGATGAGCATTTAGGTTGCTTCCATGACCTGGCTATTGTAAATAGTGCTGCAATGAACATTGGGGTACATGTGTCATTTTGAATTATGGTTTTCTCTGGGTATATGCCCAGTAGTGGGATTGCTGGGTCATATGGTAATTCTAGTTTTAGTTTTTTAAGGAACCTCCATACTGTTCTCCATAGTGGCTGTATCAATTTACATTCCCACCAACAGTGCAAGAGGGTTCCCTTTTCTCCACACCCTCTCCAGCATTTGTTGTTTATTGATTTTCTGATGATGCCCATTCTGACTGGTGTGAGGTGATACCTCATGGTAGTTTTGATTTGCATTTCTCTAATAATTAGTGATGTTGAGCAGCTTTTCAGGTGCTTCTTGGCCATCTGTATGTCTTCTTTGGAGAAATGTCTATTTAGTTCTTCTGCCCATTTTTGGATTGGGTTGTTTGTTTTTTTAATATTGAGCTGCATGAGCTGTTTATATATTTTGGAGATTAATCATTTGTCTGTTGATTCACTTGCAAATATTTTCTCCCATTCTGAGGGTTGTCTTTTTGTCTTGTTTGTAGTTTCCTTCACTGTGCAAAAGCTTTTGAGTTTCATTAGGTCACATGTATTTATTTTTGTTTTTATTTCCATTACTCTAGGGGGTGGATCAAAAAAGATTTTGTTGTGAATCATGTCAAAGAGTGTTCTTCCTATGTTTTCCTCTAAGAGTTTTGTAGTGTCCTGTCTTACATTTAGGTCTCTAATCCATTTTGAGTTTATTTTTGTGTATGGTGTTAGGGAGTGTTCTAATTTCATTCTTTTACATGTAGCTGTCCAGTTTTCCCAGCACCACTTATTGA
Organism: Pseudorca crassidens; assembly: GCF_039906515.1. Taxonomy (NCBI): domain Eukaryota; kingdom Metazoa; phylum Chordata; class Mammalia; order Artiodactyla; family Delphinidae; genus Pseudorca; species Pseudorca crassidens. Next base: position 6,501,806 of record NC_090301.1, on the reverse strand, counting down.
AGGGACTGTCTTTTCTCCATTGTATATCCTTGTGTCCTTTGTCATAGATTAGTTGACCATAGGTGCATGGGTTTATCTCTGGGCTTTCTATCCTGTTCCATTGATCTATGTTTCTGTTTTTGTGCCAATATCATGTTGTCTTGATTACTGTAGCTTTGTAGTATAGTCTAAAGTCAGGGAGTCTGATTCCTCCGGCTCCGTTTTTTTCCCTCAAGACCGCTTTGGCTATTTGGGGTCTTCTGTGTCTCCATACAAATTTTAAGATTTTTTGTTCTAGCTTTGTAAAAAATGCCACTGGTAATTTGATAGGGATTGCATTGAATCTGTAGATTGCTTTGGGTAGTATAGTCATTTTCACAATATTGATTCTTCCAATCCAAGAACATGGTATATCTCTCCATCTGTTTGTGTCATCTTTGATTTCTTTCATCAGTGTCTTATAGTTTTCTGAGTACAGGTCTTTTACTTCCTTAGGTAGGTTAATTCCAAGGTATTTTATTCTTTTTGTTGCAGTGGTGAATGGGGTTATTTCCTTAATTTCTCTTTCTGATCTTTTGTTGCTAGTGTATAGGAATGCAAGAGATTTCTGTGCATTAATTTTGTATCCTGCAACTTTACCAGATTCATTGATTCACTCTAGTAGTTTTCTGGTGGCATCTTTAGGATTCTCTATGTGTAGTATCATGTCATCTGCAAACAGTGACAGTTTTACTTCTTTTCCAATTTGTATTCCTTTTATTTCTGTTTCTCCTCTGATTGCCATGGCTACGACTTCCAAAACTATGTTGAATAATAGTGGTGAGAGTGGACATCCTTGTCTTTTTCCTGATCTTAGAGGAAATGCCTTCAGTTTTTCACCATTCAGAATGATGTTTGCTGGGGTTTTGTTATATATGGCCTTTATTATGTTGAGGTAGGTTCCCTCTATGCCCACTTTCTGGAGAGTGTTTATCATAAATCCGTGTTGAATCTTGTCGAAAGATTTTTCTGCATCTATTGAGATGATCAAATGGTTTTTATTCTTCAAGTTGTTAATATGATGTATCACATTGATTGATTTGCATATATTGAAGAATCCTTGCATCCCTGGGATAAATCCTACTTGATCATGGTGTATGATCCTTTTAATGTGTTGTTGGATTCGGTTTGCTAGTCTTTTGTTGAGGATTTTTGCACCTATATTCATCAGAGATATTGGTCTGTAATTTTCTTTTCTTGTAGTATCTTTGTCTGGTTTTGGTATCAGGGTGATGGTGGCCTCATAGAATGAGTTTGGGAGTGTTCCTTCCTCTGCAATTTTTTGGAAGAGTTTGAGAAGGATGGGTGTTAGCTCTTCTCTAAATGTTTGATAGAATTCACCTGTGAAGCCATCTGGTCCTGGACTTTGTTTGTTGGAAGATTTTTAATCATAGTTTCAGTTTCATTACTTGTGATTCATCTGTTCCTGTTTTCTATTTCTTCCTGGTTCAGTCTTAGAAGGTTATACCTTTCTAAGAATGTGTCCATTTCTTCCAGGTTGTCCCTTTTATTGGCATAGAGTTGTCTGTAGTAGCCTCTTAGGATGCTTTGTATTTCTGCAGTGTATATTGTATCTTCTCCTTTTTCTTTTCTTCTCCATTTCTTTTTATTGATTTAAGTCCTCTCCCTCTTTTTCTTGATGAGTCTGGCTAAAGGTTTATCAATTTTGTTTATCTTCTCAAAGAACCAGCTTTTAGTTTTATTGATCTTTGCTATTGTTTTCTTTGTTTCTATTTCATTTATTTCTGCTTTGATCTTTATGTTTTCTTTCCTTCTACTAACTTTGGGTTTTGTTTGTTCTTCTTTCTCTAGTTCCTTTAGGTGTAAGGTTAGATTGTTTACTTGAGATTTTTCTTGTTTCTTGAGGTAGGCTTGTATTGCTATAAAATTCCGTCTTAGAACTGCTTTTGCTGCATCCCATAGGTTTTGGATCATCATGTTTTCACTGTAATTTGTCTCTAGCTATTTTTTGATTTCCTCTTTGATTTCTTCAGTGATCTCTTGGTTATTTAGTAATGTATTGTTTAGCCTCCATGTGTTTGTGTTTTTTACGTTTTTTTTCCGTAATTCATTTCTAATCTCATAGTGTTGTGGTCGGAAAATATGCTTGTTATGATTTCAGTTTTCTTAAATTTACCAAGGCTTGATTTGTGACCCAAGATGTGATCTATTCCTGAGAATGTTCTGTGCACACTTGAGAAGAAAGTTTAATCTACTGTTTTTGGATGGAATGTCCTATAAATATCAATTAAATCTATCTGGTCTATTATGTCATTTAAAGCTTGTGTTTCCTTATTTATTTTCATTTTGGATGATCTGTCTATTGGTGTAAGTGACGTGTTAAAGTCCCCCACTATTATTGTGTTACTGTGATTTCCTGTTTTATAGCTGTTAGCAGTTGCCTTATGTATTGAGGTGCTCCTATGTTGGGTGCATATATATTTATAATTGTTATATCTTCTTGGATTGATCCCTTCATCATTATGTAGTGTCCTTCCTTGTCTCTTTTAACATTCTTTATTTTAAAGTCTATTTTATCTTATATGAGTATTGCTATTCCAGCTTTCTTTTGATTTCCATTTGCATGGAATATCTTTTTCCATTCCCTCACTTTCAGTCTGTATGTGTCCCTAGGTCTGAAGTGGGTCTCCTATAGACAGCATATATATGGGTCTTATTTTTGTATCCATTCAGCAAGCCTGTGTCTTTTGGTTGAAGCATTTAATCCATTCACATTTAAGGTAATTATCCATATGTATGTTCCTATTACCATTTTCTTAATTGTTTTTATAGCTCCTTTTCTTTTCTTGTGTTTCTCACTTTGAGAGGTTCCTTTAACATTTGTTGTAGAGCTGGTTTGATGGTGCTGAATTCTCTTAGCTTTTGCTTGTCTGTAAAGCTTTTGATTTCTCCATCGAATCTGAATGAGATCCTTGCCAGGTAGAGTAATCTTGGTTGTAGGTTCTTCACTTTCATCACTTTAGATATATCATGCCACTTCCTTCTGACCTGTAGAGTTTCTGCTGAGAAATCAGCTGTTAACCTTATTGGAGTTCCCTTGTATGTTATTTGTCATTTTTCCCTTGTTGCTTTCAATAAGTTTTCTTTGTCTTTAATTTTTGTCAATTTCATTACTATGTGTCTCGGCATGTTTCTCCTTGGATTTATTCTGCCTGGGACTCTCTGCACTTCCTGGACTTGGGTGGCTATTTCCTTTCCCATGTTAGGGAAGTTTTCGACTACAATCTCTTCAAATATTTTCTCCGGTCCTTTTTCTCTCTCTTTTCCTTCTGAGACCTCTATAATGTGAATGTCGTTGCGTTTAATGTTGTCCCAGAGGTCTCTTAGGCTGTCTTCATTTCTTTTCATTCTTTTTTCTCTATTCTATTCTGCAGCAGTGCATTCCACCATTCTGTCTTCCAGGTCACTTATATGTTCTTCTGCCTCAGTTATTCTGCTATTGATTCCTTCTAGTGTATTTTTCATTTCAGTTATTGTATTGTTCATCTCTTTGTTTGTTCTTTAATTCTGTTAGGTGTTTGTTCTTTAACTCTTCTAGGTCTTTGTTAAACATTTCTTGCATCTTCTCGATCTTTGCCTCCATTCTTTTTCTGAGGTCCTGGATCATCTTCACTATCATTATTCTGAATTCTTTTTCTGGCAGGTTGCCTATCTCCACTTCATTTAGTTGTTTTTATGGGGTTTTATCTTGTTCCTTCATCTGGTACAAAGTCCTCTGCCTTTTCATTTTGTCTGTCTTTCTGTGAATGTGGTTTTCCTTCCACAGGCTGCAGAATTGTAGTTCTTTTTGCTTCTGCTGTCTGCCCTCTGGTGGATAAGGCTATCTGAGAGGCTTGTGCAAGCTTCCTGATGGGAGGGACTGGTGGTGGGTAGAGCTGGGTGTTGCTCTGGTGGGCAGAGCTCAGTAAAACTTTAATCCGCTTATCTGCTTGTCTGCGTGGGGCTGGGTTCCCTCCCTGTTGGTTGTTTGGCCTCAGGCAACCCAGCACTGGAACCTACCTGCTCATTGGTGGGGCTAACGGTGGCCTCTGGGAGGGCTCATGCCAAGCAGTACTTCCCAGACCTTCTGTTTCCAGTGTCCCTGTCCCCATGGTGAGCCACAGCCACCCCCTTCCCTCCACAGGAAACCCTCCAACACTAGCAGGTAGGTCTGGTTCAGTCTCCTATGGGGTCACTGCTCCTTCCCCTGGGTCCCGATGCTCACACTGCTTTGTGTGTGCCCTCCAAGAGTGGAGTCTCTTTTTCCCCCAGTCCTGCCGAAGTCCTGCAGTCAAATCCCACTAGCCCTCAAAGTCTGACTCTCTAGGAATTCCTCCTCGCATTGCCAGACCCCCAGGTTGGGATGCCTGACGTGGGGCTCAGAACCTTCACTCCAGTGGGTGGACTTCTGTGGTATAAGTGTTCTCCAGTTTTTGAGTCACCCACCCAGCAGTTATGGGATTTGATTTTATTGTGATAGCGCCCTTCCTACCATCTCATTGTGGCTTCTCCTTTGTTTTTGGTTGTGGGGTATCTTTCTTGGTGAGTTCCAGTGTCTTCCTGTCGATGATTGTTCAGCAGTTAGTTGTGATTCTGGTGCTCTCGCCAGAGGGAGTGAGCGCACGTCCTTCTACTCTGCCATCTTGAACCAATCTCCAATCAAATATTAATTGAGCAACCTCCCAGGGTAATTGTGGGTGACCTTACTGATCATGTGGACAAAGAGCACCCTAACCTGACCTTATGGTTTCTCATCCTCTTCAAGAGACCCTGTATTCTTCCCCACTGGGACCAGGCCCTCCTCCCCTAGCAGTGCTCTCATAGTTATTCTGCTGTATCTACTCCCCACCTTCTCAATAACTTGACCCTTCAAGTCTTCCAATCTGTCTGCCAACCAAGGTATCATTCATTCATTCATTTATTTCGAACACCTGGATTTGTTTATTTGTTGTTTATTGAGCACATACTGTATGCCTGGTACTGGAACAGGCATTTCAGAAAGAACAGTATACGCAACAGGGAGTGCTTATCCTCAGAGAGAGCATAGAAATTGAAAAAAATTCATGTTGAGTGATTACAATACAATGTATTATATAGTTTCAAAACAGAAAGGGTGTTCTGAAGAAAGGTAGCATGGATACACAGGGCTTGAGCCAAGGGAGCCTGGCCTGGTGTGGAAGGCCTTTCAAGGGAGGGCTTCTCAGGGGCAGTGGCGTGGGAGCCATGTCTGAATGATGGGTGGGGTTCAAGGGTGAGGGCTGGGGTTGTTTGGTGCAAAGTTCCTGAGATGTGAGGTAAGCGTGGCTACCGAGGAGTTGAAAGATGGCAATGAGGGTGGATACTGTGGGTGGAAACTGGAGGACTTCTGAGGGTTTTGTTCTTGTTCAGGTGTAGTGGGAAGTCACTGAAGCGTTTGAGGCAGGATGAGGAGTGATCCAAGTGTATTCAGTTAAGGTCACACTGGCTGCAGTAGAGGGTTAGTATCCGAGGAGGTGAGAGTACGTGGGTGGGGAGGGGGGATGAGGTAGGCGCCCCTGCAGCATCTCTGGGTCCCATCAGTTTGCTCTATATCCATATTCACCTTCTCCTTCTTCCTTTTCATTTTGAAGGAAAAGATGTCTCACCCCCTCTGTGCTGCTTACCCCCACTTGTGCCCCAGAATCTTGGGACCTAGACCCTTCCCTTCCTGTCATTTCTGGCTGGACCCCTTTCCTCTGCCTGAACAAAGGCTGCCAGCGTGATGAGAGGGCCCTTCCTCTCCTGCTGTCAGCCCCTCCTCCTCTCTCCATCAAACCCACTGCGACTTGTGTTTTCCTGCCGTTTTCATTTATTTCCTCGTCACCCTCAGATGTCCTTTGAACTAGGGCCTCCGACACTATTTTTCCCAGGAAACTGCAGCCTTGAGGTCACCTCCTAAAGTCCAAATCCAAGGGCTTTTCTTTTTTCTTTTAAATTGAACTGTAGCTGAGTGACAGTATTGTGTTAGTGTCAGGTGTACAGCAAAGTGATTCAGTTCTATATACACACACACACACACACACACACACACACAATCTTCTTTATCCATTCATCTGTTGATGGGCACTTGGGTTGCTTTCATGTCTTGGCTACTGTAAGTAGTGCTACCATGAACGTTGGGGTGTAAATATCTTTTTGAATTAAGAGCTTTCATCTTTTCTGGATATATGCAAGGGCCCTTTTTAGTCCACATCTTCACCCTTCCAGCCTGACCTGAGGCTTCCCTCTCCACCCAGCTGAAACTCTCTGTAGTTTTAGGCCCTCATTTCCAAATGTTGCCAGGAAAACCCACCACCATCTCGAACTCAGTCTAACCACAGCCAGACTCGTTTCCTCCTCCAGAAGGAGCTCTTCCTTGCCAAGCTCCCACCAAGCTCGCCAATGCCTGAATCCTTGGAATCAAGGGCTCTGCCTCTCCCCCAGCTCTGGAATCTTAAAAAGTGTCTTAAAATTAAATTTTAAAGAAAAATCACAAAGGATAATGTAGTGAATTCCTTGTCGCTTTAGTCAGTCACCAAGTTGTCTTGGCTTTTGTTCACACTGAAATTTCCTTCCTATAATCTAAGCCCTACGTCCACACTCGGATGCTTTCTGTGGTCTTCTGTTCTCTTTTCTGCATTTATTCACTCATTCAACAACTGAGCACCTACCATGTGTTACACACACACACACACACACACACACACACACACACACACACACTCATCCCTAGTCAATGAGTCTCTCAGCTTTTCTTTTTTTTTTTTTTGCGTTACGCACGCCTCTCACTGTTGTGGCCTCTCCCGTTGCGGAGCACAGGCTCCGGACGCGCAGGCCCAGCAGCCATGGCTCATGGGCCCAGCCGCTCCGCGGCATGTGGGATCCTCCCAGACCAGGACACGAACCCATGTCCCCTGCATCGGCAGGCGGATTCTCAACCACTGCGCCACCAGGGAAGCCCTCAGCTTTTTTTAAAAAATTAATTTTTATTGGAGTATAGTTGATTTACAATGTTGTGTTGGTTTCTGCTATACAGCAAAGTGAATCAGTTATATATATACATAAATCCACTCTTTTTTAGATTCTGTTACCATATAGATCATTATAGAGTACTGAGTAAAATTCCCTGTGCTATACAGTAGGTTCTTATTAGTTATCTATTTTTATGTATAGTAGTGTGTATATGCCAATCCCAATTTATCTTTCCTGCCCCTCCTTTCCCCCTTGGTAACCCTAATTTTTTTTCTACATCTATGACTCTATTTCTGTTTTGTAAATAGGTTCATTTGTACCATTATTTCTTAGATTCCACATATAAGTGATATCATATGATATTTGTCTTTCCCTGTCTGACTTCACTCAGTATGACAATCTCTAGGTCCATCCGTTTCACTGCAAATGGCATTATTTTATTCCTTTTTTATGGCAGAGTAATATTCCATCGTATATATGTACCACATCTTCTTTATCCATTCTTCCATCGATGGACATTTAGGTTGCTTCCATGTCCTGGCTATTGTAAATAGTGCTGCAATTAACATTGGGGTGCATGTATCTTTTTGAAGTATGGTTTTCTCTGGATATATGCCCAGCAGTGGGGCGCCTGGATCATATGGTAGCTCTATTTTTAGTTTTTAAAGAAACTTCCATACCGTTCTCCATAGTGGCTGTACCAATTTACATTCCCACCAACAATGTAGGAGGGTTCCTCTCTCAGCTTTTTGATAGGGTCTTGTTGATATATGTGCCCTTGTAGAGCCAGTACTTTATTCTCATTGTGGTCAAGGACTCACTATTCCAATTTAGAAATTAGATGCTGTGGGTACAGGTGCTGTAGAAGAGGGAAGGAGATTTGGAACGTTCCTATAGGTGGTCTTTAAGAAAATGGAATAAAATATTCCTCACCAAGAGAGTTTATGCTCCTTGTGCCTGAAATCAGTTGGCTGACAACTCTGCTCTTTAAATCTTGCCAGCTCAAAGAAATTCTCGAAAGTTCTCACCTATTAACCATTATTAAAATAGAAGAAGCTGGGGATGAAATTGTGAGCAATGCTATCTCCTATGCATTGTACAAAGGTGAGTAAAATTAGCTCCTTGTAGAAGTTTCAGCTTTGTGTTGCTTTCTGTGGCTTTTAATGGCATTTATTTTTTAAAACAGCTTTACTGAAATATAATCTTGCACTTAATTTTGATTAGCATATATTAGAAGTTGGAATAACTACTATTGACCTGCTGAGTTAAATCTCCTTGGTTGTATATATTTAACAGAACAAGAATTTTTTTTTTTTTTTTTTTGCGGTATGCGGGCTTTTCACTGTTGTGAAAAGGCTCAGCGGCCACGGCTCACGGGCCCAGCCACTCCGCGGCATGTGGGATCTTCCCAGACCTGGGCACGAACCCCTGTCCCCTGCATCGGCAGGCGGACTCTCAACCACTGAGCCACCAGGGAAGCCCCCAGAACAAGAATTTTTATTTCATCAAAATATCAGTTAAAGATGATCACAGTGCTTTCCAAAGAGCTGTCTCCAGCAGTGGTTTAGAATCTTTATCTGAGTCTCAGACACTTTGAGAATATGATAAAAGCTATGGACCTCTGTCCTAGATTCCACATCTGTGTACACACGTGCACACACACCTAGATAATTTTGCGTTCAGTTTCAGGGGTTAACACGTCTCCTATGCTTAGGACTGAACCTCGGTTTTAAAATCCTCATGTGTGAACTTTGCTGTCTGAGAATCCCATCAAGGTGGAATTACCTGAAGTAAATAGACCCCTGGCAAAGGCCATGTAGAGTTGAGCCGTCTGATGAATATATTTAAGGCATGCAGAGCAGAGCAAGGCCCAAGAGAAGTGCACTTTAAGCCTTAGCTGTTTATTAGAATCATTCTTACTGTGCTGGTCAGGAATTTGGTTGTAAGGATATTTATTAAAATGGGACTATATCTGTAGAGATACATAGGTACAGAGATTATCAGCTCTGAAAAAGACAAGTGGAGTATTGTTATGATAGAGCTCATTATGTCATAGCTTTAGCTATAGTAAAAGTCAGACGTGGTCCTGGAAATGTGACATTTATGGAATCTGAATCTATGGAAAAATATCAATATACCATAGTTAACTGTTAGGATATGAAATGGAAAGATATTATCACCTAAATTGATCCACAGTACATACTTTGGGACATATAGAATATGGATAAGATGGAGTGAAAATAAACTGTCAGTGAAATGACAGCTCTGAGTGTCTGATTCTAAGATAACATGCTTAGAATCTCCTTTGATAAATGGCTCTGATAATTGGCCATATGTAATGGTTCTGACTCTCTTGTTTCTGGGTGTTTGGTGAGTTGATTTTTTTCCCTGTCCTCTTACAGCCTTTAGCACCAATGAACAAGATAAGGATAACTGGAATGGGCAGCTGAAGCTTCTGCTGGAGTGGAACCAGCTGGACCTAGCCAGTGATGAGATTTTCACCAATGACCGCCGGTGGGAGGTACATAGGAAGCCCTCCTGGGTTATCCAGCGGCAGGTCTGGTCCATTTCTGACAGGGTCTTTGCCCTTGAATATTGTAAAAGATTGTCCTGTCCTGGTACATCAGTGTTGCCAAGGCTCTCTTTCCTCCTCTGTAGTAGGGGATAATAACATCGACTTAGTAGGTTGCTTGCAAAGAGATAATAAAAATAAATACACTAACGTAAGGTAACATCAATCCACCATTACCATCCAAAGTTTATAGCTCTCCCGCCATGATATGAGAGGCGATTCTCCATTAAGGTGTTGAGGTGCAGATTTCCTCCTAGGAATTGATGGACAGAAATGTGGGGAAACTAAGTGCAGGATGATTGAAAGGGGTTTATCAGAAATAACTCAACTAAAAATCCAGACAGCGGTACTCATTTTGTGCCCTGCCCCACCTTCTTAGCCAAGTTCTCATAAGAGAATTGTCAGCAGTGAGACGCGTAAGAGAAAAATAGAACAAGTTGATTAAAGACATACAATGAATATCTTAGAGTTAGAAAATCCGGACTCCCCCAGGCAAACGAGTACCTCCAATATGGAAGTTGTATGTCCAGAAAATCTGTATTTTTTTCCAGTAGAGTGACTTTTCTCACTTTGAATTTGATGAGAGTTGTAAGACTCCATTTTCCAGCAGCATCCTCTTGGGTACAACTACAGTGAGATCTGCCTTAGGAGCTCTGTTTTGTAGGAACAATTATAAACCATCACACTTGGATCTGCAAGGTGGAGGCTTCTCTGTTTTAAGCTCTTCAGTCACTGGTGGGCAGTGAAAACACTTTGAGGCCTATCGTTGTATAATCAAAGATGCAGACTTCAGTTGTCCTTACATGTGATCAATTTTAAGAATAGAATCCAAATAAAATCATGGCTTATGGGTTTTTAAATTACTCATTCCTCTAGCAAACATTATCTTTGGTTTTTGCAGTATAATGAGCCCTATCTCACATGGCAAGCCTTTAGTTAGTTGAGGGAAAACAGAACTGTTTATAAATCTAGGTAATTGATTCAGAAATGAACCCCTGTGTGTGGAATGTTCTATTTAAGTGACATCAGATGGTGCAAATAAACATAAACTCAGACATGCATTGAATAGTACATTTAATTTTATTAACTCAGCTAAAGGTAGTTGAGTGAAGGACATAATGGTTGAGAGGATGGACTCTGGAGCCAGCCCATCTGCATGACTTAACCTCTGCAAGTTCCTTAACCTTCCTCAGTTTCCTCGTACAGTGGTGAATTGGGGTCAGTTCATACTGGTTTTAGCAAGAGCTGACTGCTAAAATTTTTAGGGTTTTTTGAGTCTGTTGTTAAATACAGTCATTAAAAATCAAATACTATACTCTTAGAACTAAATAAATTTTATTAAAAACAAAGGCAATAAATAATCAAACTCGTCCCTTTCTAACTATTCTCCTACGTTTACTCTGATCTATACCCTGGAGGTTATGTCTATCGTATCTGCATTCTGGAAACACCATACTTGCTACTCTGTGTTGGGTCCCAGTTGTGCATTCAGTGATGTCACGTGGTAGCCGAAGACTGGCCCCGTTGGGAGCATTTACACTGTAGCAATCAATGGCCAAATACTACAAATCGGGGCTTATTATTTTCTTCCAGAACGCTGGTTGTAAAGTATTTACCAGCACACCGCTGCTCATTTGAAAACAGATGGTAATAATAGTGGTAGCTACCTCACTGGACTGTTACGATGATTAAATCAGATAATATTTCTGAAGTGCTTAGAACACTGGCACATATTAAGCCGTATATAAGTCTTTGTTTAAAGATAACTAAAGATCTTTGCATAACCTTCTGTAGTGCACAAAGCAGCTTCACTGTGCTGGTTCACTTGGCCATCACGCCAGCCATCACAGGGATTATCTCATTTTGCTGGTTAATAAGCCAGGGCTCCATGGGTACCACAGGAGGGCCATTCTGATGGTTTTTTGAGGGCCTGCTCCGAACTTGAATCTCCGAAGGCATCTTGACCTGTGTTATCTCATTTCATCCCCACAAGCACCTATTTTACAGACGAGCAAACTGAGGTTGAGACACAGTCTTGTTCGAGGTCGCACATAAGGTAACGGTAGAACCAAGGTTTGGAAACAAACGTGTGTCTGACTGCAAAGCTCTTCTCTTCTCCACATGCCAGTGGCTCTCAAAGGGTGGTCCCTGAACCCGGGGCAGCATGAGTAACCTGGGAACTTCTTAGCAGTGCAGGGTATCAGGGCAGCCACCTCTTTTTGTCCCTGTCCCGCCTGGAGCCACAGTGGGGGGACTCAAGGGACCCTTGGCAGGTGGCTCTGCAGACAATGTGTGATCCCGGAGAGACCAACATCAGACAGAAACAGAAACCGCTAATGCTGCCCTTGGCAGGGATATTCCCCTGAACCAGGGCTCAGACAATTAAAGTGAGGACAGTGGGCTGGGTGAGCCGCCGCGAGGCTAGTGGGGGGTGCTCAGGGCTACAGCGCCCAGGCTCCTGGAGCTGCCCCTGTTGGCTCCAACTGACGGTTCTCTGTGTTGTCAGAGCTTCTGGTATTTACTTGTGAATCTGGATTTTAATGCTGGCAATGTGGATTTTTATGAACTGTCTAATTTTTAATGTTGGCAACGGAATCAAATTGTAAGAAATAGGGCTTCCCTGGTGGCGCAGTGGTTGAGAGTCCGCCTGCTGATGCAGGGGACACGGGTTCGTACCCCGGTCCGGGAAGATCCCACGTGCTGCGGAGCGGCTGGGCCCGTGAGCCATGGCCGCTGAGCCTGCACGTCCAGAGCCTGTGCTCTGCAACAGGAGAGGCCACAGCAGTGAGAGACCCGTGTATCGCAAAAAAAAAAAAATAAATAAAAATTATAAGAAATAGTATGGAGGACCATCAGAACATATCTGAGAGCTGGTGTGGCCCATGGACCACGGGTTTGTGTCTGAAGTACACGTTAATTATCTTTATTAAGATGCTTAATAAGCTTCTATGGGATAAGGATTACCAGGAGCCCAGACAGTAGAGGTACAGATAAATAATAACCAGGTATCACTGTCAAGTGTTCCAGTGACTCATGGTTATGTAACATGACCAGGCATTTGCCTCATGGCATGGGAAGGGCAGTGGGGCAACGCCATGGCACAGAAGGAAAAGTTGGCTGGTGGTTAGGTCACAATTGGTGTCCAGTGTAGACCTCAGAGAAATGGTGTGAGCTGTACCATGAGCCCCCTGCCCCCTAATGGAGCGAGTGCTTCCTTTATGCCAGGCACTGGGATCAATTCTTGATCAACATCATCCCTTTTTTTAATGTAATTTTTTCTTTTTTAGATTTTTATTCGACGTGGACCATTTTTAAAGTCTTTATTGAATTTGTTACAATATTGTTTCTGTTTTATGTTTTTGTCTTTTGGCCATGAGGCAAGTGGGATCATATCTCCACAACCAGGAATCAAACACGCACCCCCTGTATTGGAAGGCAAAGTCTTAACCACTGGACCACCAGGGAAGTCCCTCAACATCATCCTTATGTGGGTGTCATTATCTCCACTTTACAACAGCAAGAGACCAGTTCCCATCCAAGCTCACATCTGGCTGATTTCAAAGATTCCACCTTGCTTCTTCCCCCATCTCGATGTTTGAGCTGTAATCTAATATTGTGTTACAACTGAAAAGATAAATTTTATTTACCTCATGGTTGAAAATGCGATGTGTCTGAGAAAGAAGGTGCCTTGTCTTCTTGATTGGATTTAGGCTGTGCGTTCTCTCTCTGCTCTTTCTCCTCAGTCTGCTGACCTTCAGGAAGTCATGTTTATGGCTCTCATAAAGGACAGACCCAAGTTTGTCCGCCTCTTTCTGGAGAATGGCTTGAACCTGCAGAAGTTCCTCACCAATGACGTCCTCACCGAGCTCTTCTCCAATCACTTCAGCACCCTGGTGTATCGGAACCTGCAGATTGCCAAGAATTCCTATAATGACACCCTCCTCACGTTCATCTGGAAACTGGTTGCTAACTTCCGAAGAGGCTTCCGGAAGGAAGACAGGAATAGCAGGGATGAGATAGACGTAGAGTTCCATGTGTGTACTGTCACAGCTGTCTGCTTGAATTCTTTGCTCTCTTGAGTCTTCCCTCAAAAAATCTCTCTACTTCCATCTTTCCTACTCCCTACCTCATTGCTGTCATGTAGTTCACATGTTGGGGTTGTTATTTTTTCCTACTGCCTTTATTTAAGCTAGCGAGTCCTAGCGAGGTAACAAGTGGTGCATTTTCTTGCTTTATTCTTTGTGCTATCTTTACAACTAGTTATTGCAGTATTTCCTAATTGCAAAGCTTGGTGTGACACACTTTCTGAAGGCATCTAGCAGGGAACAGGGAAAAAGGACTGGCTGCCTGACCACGTCTTAGCCTTTTGGACATGATCTGCCTAAAATAGTTCTCTGCTACCTATGCAAAGAAAAGGAGAACTGCCGAGTTTCCTTTTGTGAATAAAAGGGGCAGTGAATCTTTGTAAAGAGATAGTCCAGGTTTCCATTTGAGAAGGTGTTGTGGATGTACCACTTATATTCTCTCAAGATTTCCTATTTTAAGCACAGGCAGGCCCAGTTTCTAGCACCTGCAACTCTTTGCTGAAGGTCTGCTCTGGTCAGAGCCCAGTGACTGCCAGAAGTTGGTGTATAAATACCTCAGCAACCCCCCTGCTCAGAGGAGATAATTCTGAGACCTGTGTCCTACACTGGCTCCAAGGGTTGCCTAGTGGGATTAATCTCTGGTTATTTACCATGACAACTTGTTGGTCTTTTCTTTTCCAATCTCATTTCCTCAATTTCCTAGTGGTTTTCCTGGAATCTTGTCCAAAATAAACTACCTGTCTCAAATGCTTGATCGCTTCTGGGAAAACTCAAACTAGGTCAGGATCTTTGATAGTTTTAGAATTTTATTACATGTGTGTTGCAAAAATCTAAATGAGCTAGGTGTTTGAAGGAATTGGAAATGTTTAAAAAGCTGTTTGATGCTATTTATGTTAAAACTCTCCACAGTATCCATAACTATGCCAGAAACATTTTGGATATTGGTAAAACCTTAGGGAAGATTAAAAGGAATATATACATAGAGTTCTGTTTGAAAAGGTTCCCTTGGAAGATACGGGAGGCTGAATGGGAGCTGGGATTCTTAGCTGATGTATTAGGAATTGTAACTTTGAATAACGCTCCAAAGAAATAACTTCAGTTTTCCATTGTGATAATTGAACTTCAACTATTGGAAAGTTAGAATTTAGTTAGGACGATTTTTCTAGATGAGAAAGAGATTTCTATGATGAGAAGAACTTCTCTTCAGCCTGTCAGAAGTCATTCAGTTTTTAAATTGCCGTCAGCCCATTTTTTCACCCTTTATACCTTTCCATCTACTTGTACGTTGTCTTTTATGATAGATCAGAGATTCTGTTGAAACTCACATCACGGTTCTGTGAGAATGGATTCAGACGCCAAGTTACAGAGCGCTTCAAACATGGGGCGCTCTCCTAGGGCCTCCTGACCCTGTTTTCATTCTTACACTAGTGTGTCTGCCAAAGTGATGCTCCGTCTGCATGTGCTGACCCCCTGCTCTCATCCCTCCCAGGACGTGTCTCCTATTACTCGGCACCCCCTGCAGGCACTCTTCATCTGGGCCATTCTTCAGAACAAGAAGGAACTTTCCAAAGCCATCTGGGAGCAGGTAAATGTCCAAGTCTGTGGCAGGTGTATGCTTGGTGGTGGTCGTTCTGACCCTTTCAAACCTCACATACCTAATCTAAAGCGTCTTCAGTAAAAGGGAATATTTGATGTCAGTAGATATGGTTGTGCCTGTTTCCATGTGAACAGGGGTGTGTTTGGGAGGGGAGGTCCCTGGAAAGTTCTGGGCTTGGTGGGTAATCCAGGAGGCACCTGCTTCTTAGGTTTGTGTGGATGTGTGATTGTCTTCCAAGTGGAGGAGGTTTTAAAGTTTAATTTAAAATTAATTTCTAACTTTCTTGCATTATAGGCAGGAAGTAGGGCCTGTACAAAGCCTGCTTTAGGAAATGACTGAGACTTTTCTTTGTGATTCCACACATAATAATTTTTATAAATGATTTATGAACAATTGAAAAGAAGCTGCATTCTCTGTTTTTAGAGCCTAAGATTAGGTATTGAATATCGATTCACACACACACTCTCACTAACTATAATTGTCAGTCCTCGTGTCCTTGACCAATTTCCCCCTCTGAGCTGTTACAGCATGATGGTGGGTCATCAAGCTTCCCATTGCCACGTCTGACTATCAGCTTCTCCTGCATTTGTCTTGTTTTTCTTATTGGAGTATAATTGCTTTACAATGTTGTGTTAGTTTCTGCTGTACAATGAAGTGAATCAGCTATATGCATACCTGTATCCTCTCCCTCTTAGACCTCCCCCCCACCTTCCCCGCCTTCCCCCCCATTAGGTCATCACAGAGCACTGAGCTGAGCTCCCAGTGCTATACAGCAGGTTCCCACTAGCCATCTGTTTTACACATGGTAGTGTATTTATGTCAAACCTAGTCTCCCAATTTGTCCCACCCTCCCGTCCCACCCCTGTGTCCACATGTCTGTTCTCTATGTCTGTGTCCCTATTCCTGCCCTACAAATAGGTTCATCTGTACCATTTTTTCTAGATTCCACGTATATGCATGTACAATATTTGTTTTTTTCTTTCTGGCTTACATCACTCTGTATGACCGACTCTATAGGTCCATCCACATCTCTACAAGTGATCCAGTTTTGTTCCTTTTTATGGCTGAGTAATATTCCATTGTATATATGTACCATATCTTCTTTATCCATTCATCTATCATTGGACATTTAGGTTGTTTCCATGTCCTGGCTATTGTAAATAGTGCTGCAATGAACATTGGGGTACATGTATCCTTTTGAATTATGGTTTTCTCAGGGTATATGCCCAGTAGCAGGATTGCTGTGTCATATGGTAGTTCTATTTTTAGTTTGTTAAGGAACCTCCATACTGTTCTCCATAGTGACTGTATCAATTTACATTCCTACCAACAGTGCAGGAGGGTTCCCTTTTCTCCACACCCTCTCCAGCATTTATGATTTGTAGATTTTTTGGAGATGGCCATTCTGACTGGTGTGAGGTGATACCTCATTGTAGTTTTGATTTGCATTTTTCTAATAATTAGTGATGCATTTATCTTGATTCTTTTTTGTATGTTAATTCCATGTTCAAGACTGTGAGTATATTCAGGTTCAAGACTTGGTGCACATTGCAAATTTTACTGGGAATCATTATGAACAGTTCAGATTTTTACCACTTCCTGCTTTTGCCATCAATCTGTGCTTGCCTGACTTTGATGTTGACTCGACTGCAAGGGCTTACGAATTAACTGTGACATTCTCACCCCTCTGGAAGACCAGGGGCTGTACTCTGGCAGCCCTGGGAGCCAGCAAGCTTCTGAAGACTCTGGCCAAGGTGAAGAACGACATCAATGCTGCAGGGGAGTCCGAGGAATTGGCAAACGAGTACGAGACCCGAGCAGTGGGTAAGCCTCTGGGAACGGGAGCCGTGGCCGGCACAGCCACACCGCGTGGCATTTACTGACTTTTCCAAGAATGAAGGTGGTGAAATATAGGCTCTCTCATCCTACAGCTGCCCAGGGCCACACCCAGGCCAGGTCTAAGTAACTCAGCACCATAGGGAAGCCTTGGGGTGTTTTGTTTTGGGGATGCTATTCAGAAACCTTGACACGTGTGAGGTTTCACCTGATGTGCAAGCTAGCAGGTTAGCCTGCCAGCTTCCTATACATATACTGACAGAGGACCCCAGACCCCTGGGTTAGGGACACAGATGGTTTACTACTAATGGCAAAGGCAGCAGCCAGAGTGGCATCTTGGGTTGGTCCCCATGCCTCGATTCCCCACGAGGTCACGTGAATAAGGGCTGGTGTTGGTGGTCCCACATCTCCACAAACTTAGGAGGCTCAGAGCTTCTATAACCCAAGGCAACAGGCGAGCTGCCCAGCTCCCCTCCAGGGCGATGTTTCTCATTGCCTGGAACAGAAGAGGGCAGAGGCCCCGCTGAGTGTGACACTCCTGAAACATCTGTCCTCTGTTCGCTGTTCACCTGCCCTTGACACGGCTTGCCATCGCCCCTGCTCAGAGGGCCCGGACCCCGCGGGACTGTGAGAAATCCAGGACCAGTTGCCTCGCAGCAACAGAGAATTTTAGGCCGGCTCAGTTTTCTTCTTTCCACTGGGGAGTTTTCAGTTTGCAAGGTGGCACATTGCACAATGCAGGCGTGTTTGTCTGCTGTCTGATCTAACGAAGAAATGTTCATGCGCTTAGCCTCTCCGTGTTGGGAAAAGGTGTCTGATTATTTCTTCTACTATATTAAAAATTTCAAGGTATTACATTGTTTTTGGACTGACTTCAGCTGGGCAATGGCTCCGAGCATTTCGACTTTTAAAGGATTTTCTCTGAGGAGCTACACACCAATCTGTTTGTCATAAGGTCTCAAAATATAAGCACACCCTCAATGCAGTAGGCCAGTGTTGCTGGGGTTTTTTTAAGTGTTTTTTTTTAAATTTTTATTTATTTTATTTTTGGCTGCGTTGGGTCTTCGTTGCTGTGCGTGGGCTTTCTCTAGTTGCGGCGAGCGGGGGCTACACTTCGTTGCGGTGTGTGGGCTTCTCATTGCGGTGGCTTCTCTTGCTGTGGAGCACAGGCTCTAGGCACGCGGGCTCAGTAGTTGTAGCACATGAGCTTCAGTAGTTGTGGCTCATGGGCTCTAGGCGTGCAGGCTCAGTAATTGTGACACACAGGCCTAGTTGCTCCGCGGCATGTGGGATCTTCCCGGACCAGGGCTCAAATCCTTGTCCTCTGCACTGGCAGGAGGCTTCTTAACCACTGCGCCACCAGGGAAGCCCTGGGCCAGTGATTTTTATTACGTCATTTTGGCTTTTTTTTTTTTTTGCACTGTGCCTTAACCGCAAAGAACCTCACCAAAAAAGCACAGAGGCAAATGAGATGGAGGGGGGCTCAGGGTCTGAATCCCCTCCCCAGTGGCTGAACCCCACCAGAGAGGGCATTCCCCATGTTCACTGCAGCTCAATTCAGTGGGCATTTCTGGACACCTGCTGCCAGGAGGCGCTGTGCTGTATGCGGGGTGCCCAAAGAAGGTCCCTTTGTTCAGTAGAGAATTATATTGTACTGGTGTTCTCTTTGCCTTTTATAATCCAGGATGCTCACAGCCAGGCTTTCATGGAAGTCAGGGCTTGGCTGGTGGGCCAGGGTTGGGGGGGGGGAAAGTTCGGTGTATTGGCCAGCCCTGCCTCCCGTTTCCCTCTCTCTGGGGACAATGTCACTTAGAGCTGTTCACGGAGTGTTACAGCAGCGACGAAGACTTGGCAGAACAGCTCCTGGTCTATTCCTGTGAAGCCTGGGGCGGAAGCAGCTGTTTGGAGCTGGCGGTGGAGGCCACGGACCAGCATTTCATCGCTCAGCCCGGGGTCCAGGTAAAGAACACGCAGTCACCAAACATCATGCCCAGAAATGGGCCTTTCCATCAGCTGGGTCTCTGGATCCAGTGTATCTCTAACTAGGTGTAGGGATGGGCCAGGTTACATGAACTCTCTGAGCCTTAGTTTCCTTATCTGTAAAGTGGGCATAATAGGGGGTAAAGGAAGGGTTGCTGTGAGGATTCAATGAGATAATATGTGAGTGGGGCCAGCCCTTCATGGTAGCTGTTACTCTTAGAACTATTACTAGTAGTAATGGCAGCAGAGAAACTAGTATGAAGTGGGTTCAGCCAGTGTAGACGTTTCCTGCCCCAAATTACATTAACAGCAGTTTTGCACCTGGTATCTCAGGTTTCGGAGGGGAGATTTTTTTCCACCCGCCATCCCAGCTGGAGGGGTCTGGTGTGAAGGGGAAGAAGATGGGGGAGAGATGGAAGGACTGACACGCGTCTGCGTAGCCCTGGTACACGCGACCACGCTTCATCTTCACAGCACGTGTGCGGGTCGACATCATCCCATTTTACTGAGGAGGACTCAGGAGCTCGGAGAGGTTCTGGAACGTTCCCCAGGTTGCTAGGAAGTGGCAGGGCTGGGTTTTGATCCCATGATGATTGCCCGTCTTACGGACCTCCCATTATTCCATGCAGCCAATAACTGGCACAGTGTTTACAAAAGAATCCGTTTGCTACTGCAGCCAAGTGGATTCAGTGAGTGTGGTCATGGATGACAAGGGACACACAGGGAGCCTTGCTGTTGTTCTGGTGTAGCCTCTGTGTCGTAGTGGGCTGGAGGGAGGCCAGTGCTGGGGTCAGGGTTGCCTGGGAGACCCGGCCGGCTGCCACGGCTGCCTCGCTCTGCTCATGGCTCTGCTCACAGCTTCTTAGCCCCCAGACCCCTTCTTGCAGGTGTCCCAGAGCTTTGGGGAGGTTGACTCATGCTCCCGTCCAAGTTCACCAGGCCCGACGGTTTCCGCCAGATGCCGGTTCAGCGATGTTTATGGAAAGTCTCCCTGCCCGGCCCGTGGGACCAGGGAGTGTGGTTGCTCTGGGCAGGCTGACGTGTGGGGTCAGATGTCGCTGGTGGCCATGGAAGCCGAGCTAGTGCGGGAGCTTTCTGTGACCGAGGGCCTCGTGGTGCCGCTCGGCGATGGCCTGGTGGGCTCATCACCCTGGAAGGGTCGGGACCTTACTTGTCTCGGTGTGCCCCGCAGAAGCAGACCGCCAGACAAGGATTTGACTGCACGTAGTTTATGCTGGACGTGAGTCCAGGCGGTGCGTGAGGGGAGTGGAGGCCGAGAGGCTGGGAAGGGAAGGGAAGGAAGCAGACACAGGTATGCTAAGGAGAAGGTGCCTTCTGGGGGCTTCTGGGAGCTTCATGCCGCCTGCCCCAGTGGTGCCATCCGAGCACCTACCCACCAACTGCAGTTTGCGGTTCCCTGGGGGCTGCCCCTCAAGAGCCAACTACACGCCCGGCCCCAGAAGCCCAGGCAGAGCGGGGCAGTGCTCTCAGGAGGAGCCGTCCTCTCCTGGAGGGATGTGCCGGGGTATGGATGGGGCCCCCGGGTCCCAGCCCTCCAGACAGTGCTGGGAAGGCCTCCGGTCCCCCCTGCTCTGCCACGGAGACACACCAGTCCCTTCTGATTGGCATGATATTTTTGTTCTTGTGGGGGTTTTTTTTGGCCGTGCTGTGCAGCTTGTGGGATCCTAGTTCCCTGACCAAGGATCGAACCCAGGCCCTTGGTAGTGAAAGTGTGGAGTCCTAACCACCAGATCACCAGGAAATACCCAATACGATCTTTTCTGAGAGCCGCGGGGTCCATCCGTGTGACCCAGCCTATGCCCACCCCTTCTGTGTTGACTTTCAGTGCTGTTGTCAGAGACAAAACGAATTTCTAATTCCTGCCTTTGTGGGAGGCCCTGTTCCACCTTTCAGGGGCTGATACGTTCTGGGGAAAGCTTTTCCATGCCTTTTTAGCTCAAATGGGTGTTGAGACACCAGTGGTCTCTCTCTTGCCGACTTCCTTTCAGTGTCCTGACAGGTGTCACCTATCTGCCTCCAGAAATGAATCCTTGGGGCCCCGCAGGTAGCACTGGATGTCGTGTGAATTTGTGATCTTTCAGGGAAAAGGAGCTACAGAGGTGCTTGTTTAAACGTACACAGTAAGAATTTGAGTTGGTTAAAATTCATAGGTTTAGTGAATTTGGACTCATACAACCTCTGTTTTAAAGTTCACAGAACCCAACATAGAAAAGGATTGAAAATCAAACAGAATTTTATATGGTTGAATCATAGCCCCTTAAAATCCAGGTAACTAATATAAAAGAATAAAGATCTCAATTCAGAGAGTTATTTATTTGGAGAGGTTTGAGGGCTGGGAAGAAAGGTCGCACACCATCCAGCATGTCATTGCATTAATAAGGACCTGTGTCCTTTGTCTCTGTTTCCTGTAGAATTTTCTTTCCAAGCAATGGTACGGAGAGATTTCCCGAGACACCAAGAACTGGAAGATTATCCTGTGTCTGTTTATTATACCCTTGGTGGGCTGTGGCTTTGTATCATTTAGGTATGAAACCAAGGCACATACTCTTGTGTGAGTGTGTGTATACATACATCTGTGTGTATACAAGCATCTGTGTGTGTGTACATGCATCTATGTGTGTACATGTATCTGTGTGTGTACAAGCATCTGTGAGTGTGTACAAGCATCTGTGTGTGTACATGCATCTGTGTGTGTGTACAAGCATCTGTGTGTGTGTACATGCATCTGTGTGTGTACAAGCATCTGTGTGTGTACATGCATCTGTGTGTGTACAAGCATCTGTGTGTGTACATGCATCTGTGTGTGTACATGTATCTGTGTGTGTGTATAAGCATCCGTGTGTGTACATCTGTGTGTGTACAAGCATCTGTGTGTGTGTACATGCATCTGTGTGTGTGTACATGTATCTGTGTGTGTGTACAAGCATCTGTGTGTATGTACATGCCTCTGTGTGTGTACATGCATCTGTGTGTGTGTACAAGCATCTGTGTGTGTGTACATGCATCTGTGTGCGTGTACATGTATCTGTGTGTGTGTACATGCATCTGTGAGTGTGTACAAGCATCTGTGTGTGTGTACAAGCATCTGTGTGTGTACAGGCATCTGTGTGTGTGTACATGCATCTGTGTGTGTACATGCATCTGTGTGTGTGTACATGCATCTGTGTGTGTACAAGCATCTGTGTGTGTGTACATGTATCTGTGTGTGTGTACATGCATCTGTGAGTGTGTACAAGCATCTGTGTGTGTACATGCATCTGTGTGTGTACATGCATCTGTGTGTGTGTACATGCATCTGTGTGTGTACAAGCATCTGTGTGTGTGTACATGTATCTGTGTGTGTGTACATGTATCTGTGTGTGTGTACAAGCATCTGTGTGTGTGTACATGCATCTGTGTGTGTACATGCATCTGTGTGTGTGTACATGCATCTGTGTGTGTACATGTATCTGTGTGCATGTATCTGTGTGTGTACAAGCATCTGTGTGTGTTTACAAGCATCTGTGAGTGTGTACAAGCATCTGTGTGTGTACATGCATCTGTGTGTGTACATGCATCTGTGTGTGTGTACAAGCATCTGTGTGTGTGTGCTCTTGTGCAAAGGATCACAAGCCCTGGAAATCACAATGTTCACTCTAGTCCCTGCACTTTAGGCCTGGGATCTCCGTGGGTTTCCCCCAGGTTTGATTTCAAAGAGGTAGAAGTGGGCTCCTGTCTTCAATATCTGAGGCAGAATTTGGATCTATTAAGCATGAAATGCCGAGGCTGAATTTTGGCTGGGTCAAACTTAGAGCCCAATTTGGACACCACCTGTCCCTGGCCCAGCTGTGGGTCTATGTTCATCGGTGTTCAGAGGAGAGGTGTAGCCCGTGCAGTGATGTTGGCCAGGATGGTGACAGTGCTATCCCTCCTCGGTCCAGGAAGAAGCCCCTCGACAAGCACAGGAAGCTCCTGTGGTACTACGTGGCCTTCTTCACCTCCCCGTTTGTGGTCTTCTCCTGGAACGTGGTCTTCTATATCGCCTTCCTCCTGCTCTTTGCCTACGTGCTGCTCATGGATTTCCACCCTGTGCCGCAACCCCCGGAGCTGGTCCTCTATGCACTGGTCTTTGTCCTGTTCTGTGATGAAGTGAGACAGGTAGGTCAGCCCCGACGTGGGGCCCCCCCTCCTTTCCTCAGTGAGCGGCATCTTCCTAATGCCAAAGGGGAGCAGAAGTTGCTCCTCAAGTTCCAAAGTCATTATTTCCCCCAAATAGATGTTCTCATTTGGTGGCCACCCATGAACATGAAGACGCTCTTCCATGAGATCTCCTAGCCCCAAGCCCAAGCTTTGCTCTCTAATTAATGTTAATTGGTGGAGATGAATTACTCGGGAATGTGTTCAAAGAGCAGGTTGACCTTGGACTTTTAAACCCACTCCCATCATCAGGAGCCATTTGTGATCCTGTCATTACTGTCACTGGGGTAGGCAGCACCATGAGTGGCAGAGGAATAGGAAGGACTTTCCAGCTAAGAGCATCTCAATGCCCAGCATGTCAGATTGACAATGTCGGAAATTCATATTCGTCCTTGTGAATTTCAGGGAGTTCATGTCATTTATTCATGGTGTTTTCTCTAGTTTCTTGGGATCTGCATTGTTTGGCATCCTCTTCCCACCCTTAATCTGAACTTAGCCCAGGCCTGGCACGTAGCAGGTGCTCAGTTAATAATTGTTGAATGAATAAATGTTGATGGTGGAGGTCAGTGCTGTCCCTAAACCATCATGAAAAGTCATCCCAGAAAATCCTTTTAAGATGGTAGTTTACAAAATATTTGAGAACTGCTGTTGCTGTCACTCTTGTCCCATATGAGCCCAAACCGAAAAACATATCCATTCAACACGTATGGCCTAGGTGCTCACAGTGTACAAGGTACTGTGCCAAGTGATACCAGATATTTGGAGGGGCAAAGGATGCTGTTCTGGACCCCACAGAGTTGCTGCCTGGAATAGGATTCCTAAATTGTTTTGACTATCATGCTAACTCTAATAGATTCTTTTTTTTTTTTTGGTGGCTTCTAGGAGCCCTGGGTTGAGAAAGATTCTGAGCCTCTATTTTCAGCAGGAGAACATCTTAATGAATTAGAAGTGTCTGCCATGGGCACAAGGGGTGGCAGGAGTCCTGGTACCAGTGCCCTGGATCTGCCTTTGCTTGCCTAGTAGGTGGGAGGTGCAGACGCAGGCTGGAGATGGAGTACAGGTAGAGGTGTGTTGAGCATGCAAGATTATCAGGCTTTCTGTCTACCAGCAAATCTCCCCCAGGACCTGGTCCTGCTGACGTGCAGAGGGTTTCTGTGACTTCAGATCAGCCTCATGGGTGCCCCAGGCATTGGCTCAAGTGGTCACAGTTCAGTCCAGGGCACTTCTGTATTAGCTCGCTAGGGCTAGGGCTAGGGCTGCCATGATGAAGCACCACCAGCTGGGCGGCTTAAACAACACAAGTTCATCATCTCATTGTTCTGAAAGCCAGAAGTCTGAGATCAAGCTGTGGGCAAGGTTGGTTCCTTCTGAGAATGTGAGGGAGAACCTGTTCCAGGCCTGTCCCCAGTTTCTGGAGATTTGCTGGCCCTCTCTGCTGTCCCTTGGCTGTAGATGCATTGCTCAATCCCTGACCTCATGCTCACACCATATTCTCCCTGTGTGCATGTCTCTGTCCAAATCTCCCCTTGTCATAAGGACACTAATCACATTGGATCAGGGGCCCATCCTGCTCCAGTATGACCTCATCTTAACTAATTACATCTGCAAGGACCCTACTTCCAAACAAGATCACATCCTGATGTGCTGGGGGGTAGGACTTCAATGTATGAATCTGGAGGGGATGCAATTCAACCCACAGCCCCTTCCATATAGTCTCAGGGACCTTCTTTTACTTGCTAGTTCTCTCTCTTTTTTTTGGACTTCTGTGTATCAGCAGTCAGGGTGTGAAAATATCCTCCTGGAGAGAAGCAGAGAAAGGTGGAAGGAGAGTCAGCATTTAAAACGGGAATGGGCCCTGGCCATTGTGAGAAAGTTAACCAAGAGCTTTTAAATTAGGAAGCTCCCGAGTTACGTTGTCATGGGAGCTGGCGCTGCATGGGGTCGCACGTGTTCCCTCCTAGACCAGTCGGGTGCTGGGGCCCTGACTCCCTTCCTTTGCTGTGCTCCCGGGCGTGGTTGACCACCTTTCAAAGGCACATGAAAGAGAAAGTTTGGCTTTTGCAGAGGAAGAGGATGAAAGGGTGAGTTTGGAGGGGTTTGTCTGACTGCGGGGGGAAAGCCTTGCGTCTCCTCCTGTTTGAGAGACCAGCAGACCTCTCATCCTCTGTGGACGGGGAGGCCCAGTGGGGCAAATAAGTCATAAGCACAAATAAATGGAGAGAGAGAGAGAGAGAGAGAGAGAGAAACCAGCAGGAACTGCAAATA
Source organism: Pseudorca crassidens (assembly GCF_039906515.1). Lineage (NCBI taxonomy): Eukaryota > Metazoa > Chordata > Mammalia > Artiodactyla > Delphinidae > Pseudorca > Pseudorca crassidens. The sequence continues at coordinate 6,476,287 of NC_090301.1, read as the reverse complement.
ACATGGTAGTAACTTACTTAATTTCTTTGACCTTCTGGTTCCCCATCCTTAAATGGGCATGTTTCCTACTGCAAGTGGTTATATTTTTCAGCTTATTGAGATATTATTGACATACAGCACTGTATACTTTCAAGGTATACAGCATAATGACTTGACCTACATATAACCATGAAGTTACCGAGGGGAGCAAGAGGACGGGGTGTCCTACCTGCAAGCCTTGCCCCTCTCGTCCGGCACCAGCTTCACTGGGGCGTTCCAGCTCCTCACACATACTCTGCTCTTGCCCAGAATTGGGTGGCATGGAAATGACTTCACGCAGATGTTTGTTTCTTATTCACATTTGATCCTCGGGGCCTAGCACAGGAGCGGGCGTTGTCACGTTTCTGGCAAGTGCGTGTATCTTTTTTTAAAAACCGAATTGACGAGGCGGGGTCTTCCTGATTCAACCCCAGAGATGTGCTGTGACCGAGAGTAAGGGGGGAACCGTGACGCCAGCACCGGGCACGTGGGGAGGAAGTTGGCAGGGGGGGCTCAGATGTACCCTTTTGAGCAGAGGGTGCTGTTGGCAGCTTCTTGGAATGGTTGGTAAAAAGGAAAGTTCTTTTCCTGCTGCTGGCTGCCGCTCACTCACGCTCCCAGCATTTCTCCCCTCGTCCCGATCCTGACCCTGCCTCCCGGCTGCATGAAATTCACAGAGTCCAAACGTCGTTTGTGTCCTCTAGGAATCTAAAGGAGCATGAGGTCTAGAGAGACGACTTATCTTGGGTTGCTCTAGGGGCAGAGCTTGGCCCAGAAGGAGGATGCAGGGAGAGTCATCCCGGCTTAAGCCAAGCACTTCATTCACGCAGTCTTTCTTTCAACCAATATTTATTGAGCACCTACCACAAGCAGTGTCTTAGACCCTGGGGATACAGCGGTGCACCAAACAGGCAGATATCTCTGTCCTCATGGACTTTCTACCAGCTAGCGATGACCGGCAGGGTCTTTTCTGGGAGCTTTCAGGGAGAGGAGGTGAGCGACGCCAGTAGCACTGAATGAGCGAGTCTTGAGTTGACGGGGAGGTTGGCCTAGAGGACTTGGATTGTAAAATTTGGAGTCCTTACGTCACAAGCATCTCCCTTCAGATTCGCATGTACATTTAACTGCTCATCCCTTATTCGGGTCATGCAGGAAGGACACTCAGGACAGGTGCATTTTTGCACGGAGAGGGTCCCCCGGCAGGTGGAGTGTGTAGAGCTTTGCTCAGGAGAGACACAGAGCAGGGACACTGAGTGGGGGCAGACGGTGGGCAGGAGCCTCAGGGGGAGGTTCTGGGTTTCTGATGTGCTTCCCAGTTACTCCCCAGGCCTGATGTGATGCCCACAGGGTCTGGCTGAGTCCCAGCTGTTCTACCTTCATAATGGGTGGTATTAGCGATGTGTAGCTTTTGTCCAAGTGTGTCCTCTGTTTCTTTGTAAAAGTGATTTTTGAAGGGGCAGTGTTTTTTTAACATCTTTATTGGAGTATAATTGCTTTACAATGGTGTGTTAGTTGCTGCTGTATAACAAAGTGAATGAGCTATACATATACCTATATCCCCATATCTCCTCCCTCTTGTGTCTCCCTCCCACCCTCCCTATCGCACCCCTCTAGGTGCTCACAAAGCACCCAGCTGATCTCCCTGTGCTATGCGGCTGCTTCCCACTAGCTAGCTGTTTTACATTTGGTAGGGCATATATGTCCATGCCACTCTCTCACTTCGTCCCAGCTTCCCCTTCCCCCTCCCCATGTCCTCAAGTCCATTCTGTACGTCTGCGTCAGGGGCAGTTTGAATTCAGCAGTCCTGCATATTAAGGCGATGGTGAGGGACGTGCCTGTGCTTAAGGTCAGGAGCGTGGAGTCAAGGCCACCCCTGCTGGCAGGGAGCAGCTCTGCCTGTGTGGTCTGTGAGCCCCATCTCCACAGCACAGCCTTGCTGATTCCTGTCATTACAGGACTCTGACACTTGGGGTCGCTGTTTCCCTTTCGGGTCTGCAGACTCAGGCCTTTGGAATCCTTCATTGTGGTTGGTTTCCTCAATCAGCTCTGCCGGCCTGGTACTGTCTTAATTAACCTAATTCACATTTGTTAGCAAAAAGCAAAACCAGGCAGGATGTTACCTGCTTCAGATAGTGTCTGGGTGTCAAATGCATGCTTGTCAGTGTCTCCCTGTGTCCCCTTGCCCAGGAGACAGAGGTTGCTATGTTAATTGGAATTTTTCACCAAGGCAATCAATAAGTGCAAACATAGTTGCTAAATAGCTCTTAGGTCTATTAAACAGACTGTGAATGTTTATTTAAAGTGAGGTAAGTCCCAGCGGCCCTTCATGGAGAGCACGTTCAGTCTTGAGGCCCTTGAATCCCCAAATCCTGAGAGATAGGATGAGATACGCTCCCGGTATTTTATGAATACAGCCAATCGCTGGCATTCCATTCAGAAAAGAGGCGGCTATTCCTTTTTTAAAATGTCTTCTTACTGCAACCGTGCTTCCCAACCTCAGACTGGATCTACTTATGGTTCTTCCTGTCATGTGGCCCGAGGCTGAGCCAGGCTGGGGCTGCCCTGTTGCCCTGTGCCTACCTGCCTCTCAGGCCAGGGTTTCAAAGAGGGAAGCAGGTGGCAGGTAGAGCTTGTCCCAACTACCCTCATCTTGCAAATGGCTCTTGGTGGGTGGTGATCAGTTTCACTGGGACCACCCAAATGGGCAGTTAGGAATCCTGACTGGATTTCTGAGCCCAGGAGTTCAGCCATCCCACAGGAGAACATGGTCAAATTGGGCTGCTCACACCTGGGGGATTTTAACATTTCCTTGGTACTTGATTTCATAACACCCTCACCCCTTTGTCCACTAAAGTTGCTGTTTGCATTTATAAATGAGTGAAAAGAAATACTTGTTGAGAAACGGATGATGTTTCTTAAATCCAAGTCTAAGATTGTGGGATCTCTGTGTGTGTGGGGGGGTTCTAAAGAAGCAGGGTGATGTTGGAGAGAGGAAACCACATTTCAGAGCCCTAAGACCCATCACTTGCTGGCTTTCTGCCTAAGGGCAAGTTCCTTTGCTGCTTTTTCTTAGGCCTTGGTTTCAGGTGCAGAATAGGAAGTAAGATATCTTAACAGCAGGTGGACCCATGTTGGTGGTTCATTTAGTAGATTTGAAAAGTGCACGTTCCTTTGATGACACATCTTTGCTGTTGTTTTCCTGCCGTGCACAAGTCTGGTGGTTTCCTTATCTGAGCTCACTTGGACCTTTGATCTTACCTCCCCTCCGACCCTTATCACGTTTCATTTTAAACATGTTTAACGTCTGTCTTTGCTGTGGGCCGGTAGATTCCTTGAGTGTCGACATCACCCCCAATCCGATGATGTCTCTGTGTCCCAGGAGCCCAGCACAGGTGTTTGCAATCCCGTGGATTCTCAGTAAATATGTTTTGAGTGGATGGATGAATGAAAGGGTTAGATGACCACCCTGGAATCCCTCAAATCCAGCGTATGCATTGCCAGAGAGGCTGTCCAGATGCAGCCTTCTAATGGTTAATCTTATCCCTCTTTCAGTGTTTTCCTGACATGCTTTCTTCTGAGAAATCATGACCGATATATACAAATCATGATGGAAGGATCACTCTTGATTTGTGGCACACTCTTCCTGTCGGTCATTTCTGTGACCACGTCTGTCCTCCTAGCTGCCACACTTAGCACCTGTGTGCAAAAAGCAAAAAAGTTTTTAAAACTTTAAAAAAAGTTTCTTTAATAAGATGCTTTATTGCCATGTGCCAGAAAATTTTTACAGTAAACACACAAATCTGTGATGACGGCAGTATGGATAACACCCTCTAGAGTTGTGCAGTGCACAGCCTACACCACTGTACGTGGCAGCCATGGGGAGGGGCGTTCCACTTTTGCCCACACAGGTTGTACTCACTCTCTGCAGGTTTCTCTTTAAAAACAGTTGGGATCCACGAGTCTTTTTATCTTGACTTTGTTAGCAACACATGAATAACAGCACAGCAAGCATGCAACCTACTTTCCAATCCCCCTGGAACAGCACAGCGCAGTTGCAGGGCGTACTTGGCACATCATGGGCTCAAAAAGGATATGGAAAGAAATTTGTGAGCAAGAATAAATCCGGAAGCAGTTGATGTTTCCAAGATGCTGTGTCCTCTCTCTGTCCCTCTCTGTGCTGCAGTGGTACATGAATGGGGTGAATTATTTTACCGACCTGTGGAACATCATGGATACGCTTGGGCTCTTTTATTTCATAGCAGGGATCGTATTTCGGTAAGTAGTCCTCACCACGTTTTCAAGTTTCAGGTGTTTTGGGGTTCTCTTGGGTGGAAAGGCGGAGGAAAGATGTTTCAAGCCCAAGATAAGAGAGAGAGGATGAACTATGGTCCCGTTATTTTATGAATATAGCCTATCTCTGGAATTCCATTCAGAAAAGAGGCTGCTATTCCTTTTAAAAAATGTTTTCTTACTGCAACGGTGCCGGTTCTTCCCATCACATGGCCCGAGGCTAAGCCAGGCTGGGGCTGCCCTGTTGCCACGTGCCCTCCCCGCCCCCATTTAGAGATTATTACAAACGCCCATTGTCTCTGCCTCTTAGAGACACAGCTTGGTTGGCATAAAGCTGAGTCTCCTCTCTTCCCCCCTCCTGGTGATCTGTAATTGAAAAAGGGTTCTTCATGGTTTTTCTCTTTGTGCTTATAGAATTTGGGGAGAGAATTAGAAATCGAGGAGAGAATGATGAGGGTGTTAAATATAACACAGTGTTTTCGTTTGGGGCCATGTAATCTTCTAACATACACTTCACTTCAACTTAAATGTTGGTTCTGGAGACTGCCCTCCCAGCTACAAGAGCTCCTCAATCCCTGAGGATTAGAAAAACCAGTTGAAAAGTACGGCTGAAGGCAAAAAGCAACATGATGCCACGTGATAGGGAAATTGGGGTGCATACAAACCTTGGCCCACCTTGTCCAGCCATGCTCCTTTCCGGCCCGCCTTGCCCAAATAGCTTCAAGGTGAAGCTCGTGGTCTATTGGAGCAGAGAAGCCTGACCATTAATATTCACACCTCCCCAGAACGAGATGCTTTACAGTGAGTGCTCGCTCTACAGTATGAACGGGGTAAGAGCTCAATTTCCTCCTCCAAAAAAACCCTCCCTTTCTGCTTGGGTTAAAGGCCCAGCATTATTTTTTTAAGTTTTTTATTTTATATTGGAGTATAGCCGATTAACAATGTTGTGATAGTTTCAGGCGCCCAGCAGACCGACGTAGCCATATATATACATGTATCCATTCTCCCCCAAGCTCCCCTCCCATCCAGGCTGCCACATAACATTGAGCAGAGTTTCCTGGGTCTCTTTCAAAGGCCCAGCATTTGAATCACGGTTGGATGTGATTGCTAGAGCATTCCAGTTAGAAAGCACATATGGCTTTCAATGAACACGCCAGCAGGTGGTTAGCTAATCAGATGATCTGGTGCAAACGAGGTAAGTTTCACTGGGGGAAACCTGGCAGGGTCAAGTCCCAAGTGGCCGGGGTCATTGTAGAGGCCCGTGAGCCAGGAAGTTAGCGATGTCGGGACTGGGTCCTGCAGGAGTATTTGGGATGAAGGACTAAAGTGTCCCACCTCTCCTGGAGTCCACGAGGGCAGTAGACGTGGCCTTTGGTTTTCAGTGGCTGATGGGCCGGTGATGTCCCTGGTCTATTTCCACTTACTCTCAGTTCCCAGGCTTTTGGCTGTTTCTTCACGTTTGGTTATTTTTAAAAGCAAAACTTTGATTGTAAATCAACTGTACTTCAATAAAATTTAAAAAAATTAGCAAATAAAATCCAGAAATAAATAAAAATGATAAAAAGCGAAACTTAGAAATCTTTTGTCAGCATCTCACAGCTCCTTTCCTCTTCTTTCCACAGGCTTTACCCTTCTAACAAAACCTCGCTGTACTCCGGACGAGTGATTTTTTGCCTGGATTACATTATATTCACGCTCAGGTTGATTCACATTTTCACGGTCAGCAGGAATTTAGGACCCAAGATTATCATGTTGCAGAGGATGGTAAGAATGAAGAATATTTGCAGTTAGTTGTCCTTCTTCTAACTGCATCCAGCGTTCCTTTCATTGTTGAGAGGAGGATTTTGTGCATAGAGTGATGGCTGCATTTCACAATCAGCAGGGTTTACTTTCTTGATGTGTTTTCATCAGGGACCCCTCTTCCAGGTTAAAATTTAACAAAAGATGGCTGTTAGGAGCAAACAGTGTGACTCAGTGCGTTGCTAAGAAAGATCTCTAGATTTCACATGTTTCCAAGTGCTTTCACTTGAGTCTTACCAACTCACTAGGAGCCTAGGCGGGAGAGGGACTTTTATACCCATTTTACAGATGTGGACAGTCAGGTTCAAGAAGGTTAATATGTTTGTCTGGAGACATGCAGTGAGCTAGAAGCATAGCGTGGACTGGAACTTTAATCTTACAACCATGCGATACAGACTTCGGGAAAGCACTGCCAGCCCCGTTCCATGGGGACAAATAACAGAAAGATACACACTGACGATGTTGCTTCTCTCAGCTTGTTTTCCACGTGACGCAAACCTCCCGTGTTTCTGTCTTTAAATCAGATGGGCGTTTGGATGAGCTCATCTGGAGGTTCCTTTCCAGTGCTGAGCTTCTTGAGTTTGTGGTTTTAATTCAAAGCATATCTGGGGCATCAAGTCACCATGAAGTCATGCTATGTGTGCAAAACATTAAGAAAGATAAAACGGTGCCTTCTTGTCTAAAAAGGAGAGCTTTTATTTTCCTTAAGGAAAAAAAAACTAAGGCAATAGCTTAGGGGTCTGCAGAACGTGAGCTGGAGAGGAGGAGGGGGGTCCAGAGTTGGATCCCTCTTCTGCTCCCAGGCTGGTCTCATTCAGAAAGTCTCTGCTGCTGCGCTGGTTTGGGGACCTGCAAGGAAAGATGCATCCGTCAGTTTTAGTGCCGGGAAGGAGATGCCCCGAGACCCAGGGGTGATGATGGCCATTTTTAAAAATCAGTGATCAAATGCTGGGCACCTTAGGTTCCAGGGTCCAGGGGCCTCTGTCCTTCTCCGTGGTCAGCGGAGTGGACAGGCCGCCCTGGTGCAGTCCTGACTCCACTCTCGTGTCCTCCCATGACAGCTGATAGACGTGTTCTTCTTCCTGTTCCTCTTTGCCGTGTGGATGGTGGCCTTCGGCGTGGCCAGGCAAGGGATCCTCAGGCAGAATGAGCATCGCTGGAGGTGGATCTTCCGCTCGGTCATCTATGAGCCCTACCTGGCCATGTTCGGCCAAGTGCCCAGCGACGTGGACAGTAAGCCTGACGTGGCCTGGGCGGGGGACAGCTGGGAGGCGGCAGATGCTTCTAGAACCAGCCTCTGAGGCTCCCCACTCTGACCCTGGGGACTGTCTTAGGAGCAGAGGCGGCTGGGATCTGGCCAACACCAGTCAGGGGACGCTAACCCTCAAAGCCATTTCTTTCTCCTGAGCAGGATCTTACGTCCACCTTGTAAGCTTGTTCCCAACATTTCAGCCTGCAATTTTTAAACCTTTTTAAATAGAGTGTTTCTCATATTTCCAACAGCAACGTGGCCGATGAAAGCAAGGAGCCTCACTGGTTTAGAAACGAGTGTTGCGAGTCTGTCCTGTACAACAGTGACGGGGTGCTCATTTATTTCAAAAAGTGCAATATTGAAACATTTTGCACTGCAACCTGGAATTTAAACTTCCGGCATTAGCCTCCTGCCAGCTGTCTTTCGGAGGCAGGTTAATGGTGGCAGAGATGACATGGATTCGTCCACACCCAGCTGACATAAGGGAAGTGTCGGGCATGTGCAAACTGGTGTGTGTTTTGGATAAACTGTCTAAAGCATCTCTGTGATGCTGACAGTAGCCTGAGCTTGTCATGTTCTGCCTGCCACGGGAAACCCACCCCGATGTTTGCCTGGCGCTGTGCTCTTGCTTCTCAGCTCCTTGGTGTTTCCTCAATTAGCTCCGTGGCCTCGTATGGTCCTTCTGGCCTCTTTTGCTGCAGCCTCTTCCGAGACCTTAGAAACAGCTCTTTTCCGTGCATCGATGGGAAGGCACCTTGTTGTTATGATTTCCCGTCTGCACGCTGTACTTACCATTTTACATAAAAGGGAGTGTGTGTTGTCCTCACGGCAACCTTACGTGTCCATGGTTTTAGTCCTGTGAGGGACAGCTCACAGTAACTGACCCAGAGCGCCAGTGGCAGGTGGGGTTCAAATCCCGGTCCAACCACGTGTGTGCTGTGTGCCCTGGGACGCAGCTTGGAGTCTCTGCCTCTCAGTTCCATTGCAGGTAAAAATGGGTGTAGCACCGACTTTTCTGCTGGGCGTCTCACCGACCGGCAGGACTAAACTCAAACTCACACGCCCCGATGAGGGTCTGTAGCCCGGAGCGACTCCCAGAGGGCCAGACACTCACATCCATTGCCTTCTCTGAGATTCCCAGACACACCTCTCCATCCTCCCTTCCAGACTCAGACCTTCTGCAAGTCCCCATTCTAGGATCTGTCACCACCGGTCGCACAGATGTGCGAAGCAGAAACCTCGATGTCACGTCCTTGACGCCTCCTATGACTTCCTCCCCCACCTCCAGTTCATCAGCTAGTTTTGTTGATTTTATCCCCTAAAGGTCTTTGAAACCCAGCCACTTTTTACCATCCCCACCACCACTACCCTAAGCCATCCTCATCCCCTTCCCACGTGGCTCTTAGGCAGAACCTCCTCACGTCTCCCTCTGGCTCCTTGCGATCTGTGCTGCAGCCAGAGGGATCCTTGAATAAAGAGAATCTGATGTGTCACACCTCTGTGTCAAGCAGTCTAACGGCTATCCGTTGCTTTTAGTATAAAGATAAAAATGTTAACATGCTAACTGCACATCCTGTTCTCTCATTTCAGCAGACCTTTCCAGTCCCCCTACCACAGGGCCTTTGCACGTGCTGTTCCCTCTCCAGATGCTCTGGGCACCCCATCCCTCCCCATTCATTTAGCTGGCTCCTACTCATCCTTCTGTCCTCAGTTCAGAGACGCTTCCTTCCTGTGGAACCGTTCTCAGATGAGGTGCCTCAGTTTGTGCCCACGGAGCACACTGTACGCGTCCTTCTTAGCACTTCTCAGGGGCTGAAATGTTCAACTTGTGTGATCAATCATCTGCCTATTCTTCCAAAGAGGTTGGAAGCTCCCTGAGGGCAAAGACCATGTTTACCTTGCTTTCCTTTTTATCTTCCATCCTAGTGAAGTCCTGGCTCATAGTAGCTGCTCAATAAATACTTAAAATTTTTTTATTGAAGTCTAGTTGATTTACAATGTTGTGTTAGTTTCAGGTGTACAGTAAAGTAAATCAGTTATACGTATGTTCACTCTTTTTTAGATTGGTCATTACACAGTATTGAGTAGAATTCTCTGTGCTATACAGTAGGTCCTTATTAGTTAACTATTTTATATATAGTAGTGTGTATATGTCAGTCCTAAGGTATCCCCCCATTTCCCCCGGTAACCATAAGTTTGTTTTCTACATCTGTGACTTTATTTCTGTTTTGTAAATAAGTTCATTTGTACCATTATTTTTTGGTTCCACATATAAGCAATATCATATGATATTTGTCTTTCTCTTTTTAACTTACTTCACTCAGTATGACAATCTCTAGGTCCATCCGTATTGCTGCAAATGGCATTATTTCAATGCACTATTATTCAGTCAATAAATGCTTAGTGAGTAGCTGAACGCCTGATTCTGAGGCTTACCCATGATAGAGTGCCTTGGAACAATGCCCAGCACGTTGCACGATCCTCACACCTTTGTGGTGCTTTAGCACTGCCCCCTCCAGAGGGTCCTCACATCACCTGTCTGTTGTTGCATCCTCAGGTACCACGTACGACTTCTCCCACTGCACCTTCACGGGGAATGAGTCCAAGCCCCTGTGCGTGGAGCTGGACGAGCACAACTTGCCCCGCTTCCCCGAGTGGATCACCATCCCCCTGGTGTGCATCTACATGCTCTCCACCAACATCCTGCTGGTCAACCTGCTGGTCGCCATGTTTGGGTATGTGCTTGGCCATGCGCCGGCTGGGGGTCCGCGCCGTGCCGGGCCCCGTGCCAGGTGGGGCTGGGGGAATCGGGAGTGAGGCAGCAAAGGTCCACCCTCGAGGAGCTTATGATAGAGGTCTTCTGATAGGGGATTGGTGGTCTGGGGCGGGGAGAGGTCTTGAAGGGATGATATTAAGATATAGCGAGTCCTATAAGCTGTAACTAAGTTTCTGGACCCCAAAGACAGGTGCCTGTAACCCCCTCCAACACGTTCAGACTGCACGTTTAGTGTCCATTTAGCAACCTCCCCGGAGCGCCGAGATGCTGGCCTGGCAATGACTGTGGCTCAGCTCGGCTCCCAGGTTCTCATTTTCTGTGGACTCCGTGGGATGGATTCTAGGGCTTAAGGGACTCAGCTTTTAGTTAGCTGCAGCTTTAAAATATTTAGTTTAAGTACAAATCAAGAGAGCAGAGTCAGGAGAGCGACCGTCCTTTGGGGCTCGTGTCTAATGAGGTTGGCGTGAGAACACGATGGCGACTGACACATCTTTTTTGCTTTTGGCCATTCTCTGTAATCCATTTAGAAAATCATGTTTATCTTGCCCCTTTGTCTTTCTTAGGAGCGTTTCAAAGAACCCCATGTGGTGGGTACAGTTGGGGGTACCTTAATTTTATGCTGTTGATGTGAGGTTATTCTGGGTACATGAATCCTGGCATAGACAGGCAAGCAGTTTAGAAACAAAATACAAATTAAAAAAAATTACCTGTTAAACTTTGGAGTGAAAGAAAAACCATAGTTGAAACCAGAAACTGAGAAACTGTGAAGGACAAGAAAAACACATTTAATTTCGTTAAACAGGATACCTCAGATGAAGTCATGTGATAAATGATAGACTGGGGGCAATGTTTGCCTAAGGTGAACAAAGGCTTCTCATTCTTACTATAGAAAGAGCTCCTGCAAATCGGTGAGAGAAAGATGAGCCAGTAGAAAATGGGCAGAGGAATGCAATTCAGAGAAATTCAAATGGCCACTAACTGTAGGGGAAGGGGCTCAACCTCATGGGTGGGAAAGGTCAGCTGAAACCAACAACGAGGTGTTGGTTTAGGATCCATCAGGTGAAGAGACGTCATAAGAATTGCTGGAGATGATGCTGGGAAATGGGCACTGCTCTGGGAATGTGAATTGTCTCCCACTTTTGGGAAAGTGACCTGAAAATAGCTATTAAAAAATATGCAAACCTTTGGCCCAACTCCTTCATGTCTGGGAATCTTTCCTAAAGATATCGAGGCAAAAAACATTTATTAGATCATTGTTTGATGCCTATCAATAAAGGGATGGTAAAGCAAAGCGTGTCGTATCCATACCATGGGACATTATGCAGCCCTTAAAAAGAAAAGATGAGATTTATGTTTATTGACTTGGAAGGATGGCATTTTGTTAAATATAAGAAGCTCAGTGCAGCCTTATACTTATGGCAAAATCTTATTTTCTGACAGTAAAAAACAAGAAATTTTTAAAAGGCAAGTATATATTTCACTCAACACAATGATCATATATTACTTCCATAATTTAGAAAAAAAGAATCAGAAGACAGTTGACATATAGAGTCCTGAGGGGCACCAGGATTGTAGACGAGGGTCATCTTTCTTTGTCGGTCAGTGGCCTCCCGTTGAGTGAGGCTGGGTGGGGGGACATGTGCCTTTGGGGACATCACGCATCCAAGGGGCTGAGCCATGAGTGGTCATCTGGTCTTCAGGTGTACAGCGACGTCCTCCTCTATACCAGCTTCTACACTGTGGCCATAGTGGTGTTTCTAAAATGTCACTTCTCTGCTTAAAATTCTGGAAGGATTTCAGTATTTCCCCATAGTGTTCAAGGTAGATTTCAGCCTCCTCAGCTTCCTCCGAGGCCATCGACCTGGGCTTTGAAAACACCTTCAGGCTTCACCCCTGCAACCTGTCCCTGACAGGCATCCCACCTGTCCATCCCTAAACAGGGTGATCTGTCGTGCCTGACACTTTTGCAAATGTCACCCCTCTGTCGGCATTACCCGTTCTACCTTGACCGTCTCCTCCCCGTTCCTCTTGCCCTCTAGGGAGTCCAGCAGCATCCTTCGCCCGAGTGGTCCTCGTGCCCTCCCCACTGTGCATAGAGACCCCGTGGGCCCCCTTCACCGTGGTAGCTTCCTCTTCTTCCAGACCGTAAGCTCTGGAGAGTGGAGATTGTGTCCGTCTCAGCACCTGGCCCTTTCCATGAATGAAAAGAACAGGATTCTTTCTGCTTTTAGTTCATTTTTCAGTTTTAGTTAGGGGAATAGCTTCCTGGTCTGTTATTCACCAAGTAGTGTCAATGGTGAATGTCAGACCAGTGAGGGGTTCATCACATAGATGTATAACATCGGTTCTGTGCCAGGTGCCTGGGCCATGGAGATCATGTGGCCCTTTGTCCCACTCAGCCTTAAAGAGGGAATATGCACCCCACCCCACCCCCAACTCCATCACCGCCCCTAAAGTGGGGCCTGGGAAGGACTCAGGAATCCAGACGCCTATACTGCTTACGGGAGGCTGGACCATGTCAGAGGCTGCCAGAGGTCCCCGAGTCTGAGCTTGCAGAGAGAAGTGGCAGAGACGGGTGGTTGTGTATCCACGTGAGGGCAGAGAAGGGAGGACCGATTCCCAAACTCGAAGCAAGAGTGGGGAGGGAATGCGATGATTTGGGGTCCTATTTTATAGTGATAACCTATCCTGTCAACCTGTACATCAAACATTGGGTAGTCCCTGTAAAAACTGACCATTAATATAATATCTACAAAAATTAAACAGAAGGGCCGACAGCTCCCAATGCGATGGCCTTTGAGCTACACGAATTCAGTAGATCTCAGGAAGCGGAGTGCTTAGAGCTCTCCCGAGTCTGTGTGCTGTGAGCTGTTCACCAAAGCCCTTCTTAAGGACCATGCCAGTTTGTAATTCATTATCCCCATGACAATCATAAAATGATAGAATTTGGAGCTGAGTGGGACAGGAGTCCGGCCTGCAATTTTCAGGTTGAGGAAGTGGAAGTCGGGCAGCTCAGCGTCTGTGGCCCTGGCCGCACTGCCGTCTGTCTTGCCTGTGTGCACTTGAGGCTTGAACTTGAGTCTGTTCCCTGCGAGGCCCGAGCCGTTGGGCCACACCCCGCTGTTGCCTCATTCAGTGTGTAAGTGTGACCGCTGGGGAGCTCCCCTTCCCTTGGGGGATCCTTAGATTCATCTTGGGCTAAGGCAGAGGCCCTTTATCTGTTAATACCGGTCTGAGCAGCTGGAGTAGCCCCCTTGCCATCCTTGAGCTGACTCGTCAGGACACTGTTTCTGATGGTTGTGATGGATATTCCGGGTTCACTCCAAGCCGACAGCTCCGGGCTGTGACCCCCGTCTGGTACCGCATCAGAATATTCATGTGAGAGCTTAACCGTGCACAGTGGCAACCTTTTGAACTGTAGCATAAATGTACACTTGGGAATTTTAAAGCAATATTGGAATGCTCTCTAGATGTTACTCAGCAGGGAAAATAAATGGGTGTAAACATCTGCAATGATTCCACATTAAAATTATCGATCACAGGCCCTATGTGGCTTATCAGAGGCACGAAGTGATCTTGAGGTCAGTAGATGACTCGGGGTCGTCTTAACACGGAGCTGTTAATGCTTTCAGGCACCGTGTCCCGAAGATAAATTCACCCACGGCATTTCTGCTGGAAAGGACTCATCAGACATGCCCCGTCTAAGATAATTTCTAAGAATAAAATATTTTTTTAATCTTAGGAATAATATATGTGCATTATGAATATGTAGAAAAGTAGACAAAAGAAAATATCTCCTGGTACAGATGAAACGTTCCGGTGACTTCACCAGTCCCAGGCAGGCTACTGAAATGGGATGAAAAGAAGAAAAAGAGAGCAGATAATTGTAACAATAACAATAGCTAATATTGATACTTTCCTGTGCTAGGCACATCCAGGTGCTTCACATGTGCAGCCTCATTTAATTAGTCATCGTGTAGGTGTGGCTTTATAATCATTCATAAATGAGGAGTTGGAGGCAGAGAGAGGTTAAAGGCTCTGCTCTCTGAGCGGGAGATGGGCACATAGACAGTAACATAAGATGATGTGAAAAGATACAGTACGATACGAGCGGCACGAGAAACCTATTCACAAGGGACTCCGGTGCAGAGTCGGGGTTATTAATGGTGACAGATCTTGGGGGTGGGCAGCAGCGAATGGAGGAGACATTTGCTCAGAGGACCCTGTGAGCATTGTTTGGAGAGGGAGAGAAGCAGAAGAGATAAAGCTGTTCTGGGGAGAACTAGAGACTGCGGATGGGGGAAGGTCGGCAGGGGCTGGGTTATGGGGTGTCCCTTATGCCGTGTTAAAGAATGTGGACTTTTCCCTGCAGGTGAAGGGAGATTTCATGGGTCTTTACACAGGCAATGGCACAATCTTAGTTGTGTTACTTTGACAGAAACATGCTCAACAGTTAGCATTTCAAAACCAGTGCAGTGGAATCGCTGGCTGTCTCTTACTGTTAGCGTCGATGTTTTTTTGGTGCTGCAGAGCGCGAGGGGAGCCAGGATGTGCGGAACGTTTTAACGCGCCCGCTGGGGCACTGAGTGGGTGCAAAAAGTCAGGTCAGGGTCATCAAGGTTCACTGGATACTGCTGCAGTGTCTGGGAAGGAATGGCGGATGGAAAAATGTATGAAATCTGTGGAAAGCTTGGAAGAGGGGTTTCCCTGATTGCGTTCTAGCTGGCAAGTTTCTCGTGTTGCAGTTTCTTCTAAAATTCTGCCGTTGTTTTAACATCTACTTTTCCTTTGTGAATTTTTTGCAGACTTTTCATTCTGTTCTGTTCATCAGTCTTTCTATTTTGGTTTTTACTACCAAATGGCTTTAATTACTGATTTTTCAAAATCATTTTAACATCTGTTGTATGAGTGCCCTTCATTATTCTTACTCAGAACTTCCCTGGCTTTTCTTATATATTTAATCATGTGGAGAGCCTAAGCCTCATCTTCTGCAATCCTTTTTTCTTCCCTCTTCCAAAAAATTTCTTTAATGAATTTTATTGTGATGATGTTAACTTTGTAGAGCCATTTAGGGGAAGCTGACGTCTTTAAAACATGCCAGAAAAAATGGCGTGATTCTCCATTTATTCAAATACGTATAGTTTCCCAGTAAACTTTTATGGCTGTATTCACGTGGATGTGGCCGATTTTTTGTTCCATTTTTTTTTCTAGCTATTTGTGGTTGTGAGTGAGATAGTTTTTCTATTATGTTTTTGCAATAACTACTTTTTGATATGCAGGAAGGCTATGAAGTATTGCTTACTTATTTTGGAACAAGTCTCCTTCCTGAATTCTTTTTTTTTTCCCCCCTCTCTTTTCCTTTTATCATATCATGGAAGTTTCCTCCTGTTTCTTATTTATTAAGCTCCTTCCTTTTTCTTCTTCTTTATTTCTTCTAATCAGAAATGGATGCTGCATGTTGCCAGGAGACTTTCTAGAAACAGTTTAAATGGTATTTGTCTTTTTGATCTATGATGTATTATGAAAATGATGAATTACATAAATGCCCTTAATATGGAGTCATCCATCTGTTCTTTGGTCAGGCACTCTTTTAACGTACTGCCGGATTTCATCCACATACAAGGCTATGTGAATCCTAAACATTTATCTCTTGGTAACATTTTCACCGTCAGTGGGTGTCGGAGAGTTTGTCTCTCCTGCTTCCTCTTCCTCTCGTGCTTATCTGAGGTGCTCAGCTGCTCTTAGGGGACAGAGCTCCCACCAGCTGGGCAGCTGAGGGCACTAGATATCACGGGAGATGTCAAGTCAAAGGAGACCTTGCAGAATTCCTCTCAGGGAAGACACTAGATGGCCAGTGGCTGGCAGGGACAGTGAGAGCCATCAGAGCTGGGTGGGCGAGAGCCTGAACACGAGAGTTGGCCCGTGTGCTGCCCTGGACATTTGGGTTTGCTGAGCGGGGTGGGGATGTTGTGGCCCCAGAGCTCAGCCTGTCTGCTATAGAAATGGAAAACCATGTCTCAAAAGCATTAAAATTATTTGAGCAGAGCAGCTGGAAGCCTTCCCTGGGGAACCCTCATGTCTTGTTGGCCGAGTCTGGACCTGACTCTAGAGAAAAAGAACGATTTGGAAGGTTTGGGGTTGGATTTCGCCTCCAGGTCACATTTTGCTCATTCCTGCTGCTCTGTGGGGCAGGTGGACGTAAGTAAAGAAACCTCAGCATGGCAGCCCCGGAAATGTGTTATTTGTGCAAAGTGGCTTTTGGATATTAATGTCCAGTAATCAATCAGTTCACCCACACGCCCCCTGGGATGCGGATAAGGGCTTTTACCGTTTGCCCAGGAGAGGAGCTCTGCTCACTGGACCCTGAGGTGCAGAGGAAGCAGAGGTTCCAGCAGGAGGCGCCTCGGAGCCTGCTGGGTTGTCCAGAGGAGCACATGGGGCAGTGAGGGGAGGCGCAGTTCTTCAAAAGGAAGAATGATACAGGGCTTCCCTGGTGGAGCAATGATTGAGAGTCCGCCTGCCGATGCAGGGGACGCAGGTTCGTGCCCCGGTCCGGGAAGATCCCACATGCCACGGAGCGGCTGGGTCCGTGAGCCATGGCCGCTGAGCCTGCACGTCCAGAGCCTGTGCTCCGCAATGGGAGAGACCACAACGGTGAGAGGCCCGCGTACTGCAAAAAAAAAAAAAAAAAAAAAAAAAAGAATGATACAAACACCAACCCCTGTTGTGGGCACTGGCCTAAGTGCATTCCAGACCAGGGCTTGGTGGCTTTTTCTGCAGGGGCCAGCCAGGGTCTTGGCTTTGGCCAGATGTGCAGAAAGAAGCAGTGCTTGGTGACCCCGCACCCATCCCTGCCTCTTTGCTCGAGGGCCCTACAGAACAGGTTGGGTGTTAGATTTGGCCCCTGGGTCACAGTTTACCAATTCCTTTTCTAGATGACCTGGAAGACTTCAGATATTTTTCACTACCTCTGAGTAACCAGTTAAGCTAAAATGCGAATCTCTTCCCACTAGGACCCTTCTTGGCCACAGTTCCACTCGAAGCTCCCAAGGAAGGGAGGGAGAAGACACCTTCCCCAGCTCTAAGCATCTGAGTGTTCCTCCCTTCAACAGGAGCTATTAATTCCTTCTGGATAAAACCTCAGCAAACAACATTCGATGCATTAAAATGGATGCAATTTGGGTGTCTGTTGAGTTTTAGGGGGCAGTCAGTAGGATCCACTTTTGGCTAAATACGTAAGATTTTAAGATGCTCCTAGGGGCTCATTTGAATGGTGATACTTGTTCTGGACCAAAGTATGTAGTAAAACGTGATTCCTGGCACGTTCTTTGCCTGGACTTCATTAACCTGGGCGTGCCTGCCGTCCTCTCTTATTGCAGTGACAGAAGCCTGCAGTGTCCTTTGCAGACACAGAATCAGCAGGGACTGGCGAGGACAGATAATGATGCTTGGTATTCATCTTGGAGCAACCTGACCTACATTTGGAAGAAGCAGCAGGCTCACTGCCAGCTTCAGTTTGCTGCAGTCTCATGCATCACAGTCCTGTCTGCTTTTCAGCCAGAAAATCGACCACATAGAGTTGACACTTGACTCAGTCAAGAAGCAGTTTTAATGCCTAGTAAAGGAGTTTACGTATAGTAGATACTCAACAAACATGCCTAGTAAAGGAGTTTACGTATAGTAGATACTCAACAAACATGCCTAGTAAAGGAGTTTACGTATAGTAGATACTCAACAAACATGAATTCCCTTTGCTTTAAAGACCACACCCAGTTGAAGAGGCACTTTCTGGGAAAGCCTGCCCTGCCCTGCCCCCAGGACCTGGTGCAGAGCTCAGAGGGGTCTGATTCATCAGTAAACGCCAAGATAAGCAGAACCAAGCTTATAAGCAAAGCCACAACCGTGATCTGTGTAGGCTAGTGCTTTGCTCATGTATATGATCCCCACTTGGCTAAAGATATTTAAGTCTCAGGTTGCCGTGCACTGAGGGGTAAGCGTGAGGTCTCACAACGGATGTATCCCATGTCTCTGCCTGCAAGGTTTGGCCTCTGAAGTTCTGGCCTCTGATGTGTTTACCCAGAATTGGGAGAATTTAATCTATCTGCAGCCAGGATTTGCTGTTAGGCAATTTTAAGGGGTTTGTTGCTGCTTCTTTGGCTTTTGAAGGAGTGATCTGGTGTTAACGATAAAAGTGTCTCAGATGATTGAACTTCAACAAATGGTAAAATGCTTCACAGTTATCTTTCACTAAGTAGTCCAACCCGATCCTTTTGACATGGAGCACGGCTCAAAACATTCACGCTCCACGTCTTGAGGTGGCATCATGTACTGACAGAGCAAATGGGCACTGGGCTGGATGTCGGGGTCCAAATTTTGGCTTCACCACCTGCCAGTCGGGGGACTCAGACAATTTACCTACCCCTGTTGTGCCTCAGTTTCTTGATCTGTTACTCACAGATGATAATAGCACTTAACGTTCTACAGAGAGCTGTTTGCAGACTAAATCAGCTAATACAAGTAGACGGCTTAGAACAGTGTCTGGTATGTAACAAGTGTTAGCTACTCAACAATCTTGGTTTAATGTGTAACAGGTAAGTTAGTGGAATAGTCAGACGTTTTCCGGATAAATAGACATTTTCCTAGTTCTTTGTTATGGGATCCTTTTCTCCCTGTGAACTGTGGTTTACGTAGTGAGATTGTGTTGTGAGTACAAGTTTGAGCCTCACTATTTTCACTCACATGTAAGCATTTGCCCAAAATATAAAAGTTAGTCATAAACGTATTTTTTAACGGCAGCTGCATCGTGTAATCACATTGATTGGCCATAACTTGTGATATATTTTCTTAGTGTTGAACATTTTGGTTGTTCAATGCTGCTGGGTGGAAAGTGGGAGTGGCTATTACTCAATGCTGTGGCAGACACCCATGTGTGATATCCATTTCTATATTTTCTTTTCTCAGTATCTCCTTATTCTTAGGTTAGATTTCCAAGAAGGAAAATCAGTGGGTCAAATGGATAAATATTTTTAAGGTCCCTGATAAATATTAACGAACTGCTCTCCCAGGTTGTTTATAATTAAGCTCCCACAGTGACGTTGGCAACTTACTCCTCCGAGAGGCGCCACGTTGGGCCTCTGGGTATCGAACACAATACCGGACTAACAGAAAAAGGGAACCCTTGAAAGGTCTTGAAACACGCCTCTACCGTGTGGGCGCTTGGCGGGTCCTTCAGCCATGCCCTGCCTGCCCCCTCGCAGGCAGGAATCATTTTAAAGTTCATTGAACAGTCTTTTGTGATTAAAAAAAAACAAAACAAAATAACAAAAGCCAGACCCAGTTTTGGCCCAGCATGAACGGAAGGGTGCCTGAGTTGCTCAGGCCCCGATACCACCATAGATTCTTCTCTCCTATGGCAGTGAGAGCTTGGTACCAATATCACCATATTTGGCAATGAAATGGCCAGGCCTATGGAAAGCTGAGGCTTGACCTTCTCTCCCCCCCCCACCCCCCTCCAGCTACACCGTGGGCACCGTCCAGGAGAACAACGACCAGGTCTGGAAGTTCCAGAGGTACTTCCTGGTGCAGGAATACTGCAACCGTCTCAACGTTCCCTTCCCGTTCGTGGTCTTCGCCTACTTCTACATGGTGGTCAAGAAATGCTTCCGTTGCTGCTGCAAAGAGAGGAGCGCAGAGTCTTCCGCCTGCTGTGAGTGGCTCATCCGTTGTGCTGGGGCTTAAAGGCAGGGATTCATTCTGGGGGAGCGTGTCGGGTCCACATCTCAACAGGAAGGGTTAGTCACAGTTATTTCAGCGCTCACAGGTGTCTGTCTGTAAAGTTCAGGCATCGAGCCCCCCAGTGACTTACTCGAGAGAAAGAGTAGTTTTGTTTTTTGAATTTACAGAGCACAATATTAATATTTTAGTAGACTTTACAATACTTAGAGCAGTTGTCCATGCCCACAGGTTTTTTTTTCTTTTCTTTTTTTTAATGGTAGTGTCATCATAGCTGTTTTATTTTATTTTTTTATTGAAGTATGGTTGATTTACAATGTTGTGTTAATTACTGCTAGACAGCAAAGTGATTCAGTGATACTTATATATGCATTGAAAGAGTAGATTAAGAAAGGCTTCTAGATCTGCCGGGACAGCCTTATTCCAGGGGGCTCACTTGTGGATGTACATGATAATGATGTAAATAGGATGTTCAGCGAGCAGGATTCATGGGGTGCGTCAAAAGCTCTCTGTTGCTTGTGTGACATTTATTCTCTGGGAGATCTTAGCTTTTTTTTTTTATTTTAACATCTTTATTGGGGTATAATTGCTTTACAATGGTGTGTTAGTTTCTGCTTTATAACAAAGTGAATCAGTTATACATATACATATGTTCCCATATCTCTTCGCTCTTGCGTCTCCCTCCCTCCCACCCTCCCTATCCCACCCCTCCAGGCGGTCACAAAGCACCAAGCCGATATCCCTGTGCCATGCGGCTGCTTCCCACTAGCTATCTACCTTACGTTTGGTAGTGTATATATGTCCATGCCACTCTCTCACCCTGTCACAGCGTGAAGTAAGTCAGAAAGAGAAAGACAAATACCGTATGCTAACACATATATATGGAATTTAAGAAAAAAAAAATGTCATGAAGAACCTAGGGGTAAGACAGGAATAAAGACACAGACCTACTGGAGAACGGACTTGAGGATATGGGGAGGGGGAAGGGTGAGCTGTGACAGGGCGAGATCTTAGCTTTGATTCCAGCAGGGGTCATGACTTTCCTGGTCGTTCTTAGAGAACTAGAAAAGCTTATGATGACTTTACTTGGTAAAACAGTCTCAATTTAGAAATTAGGACCTGCAGTCCAATAGATTAAGCAGCTCATTCATCGTCATTCAGAGGGGAGACTCCTCTTACCCTGAGGCCGCTCTCAGCCGGTGGAGTTGTCGGGAAGGATGGGCTGCTGGCTTTTCTCTCTTTCTTATTCGCTTCCCTCCCACTCACTCACCAGCTGCTGTTCCTGACCTTCTCCGGGTTGGAGCACAGGGAGAAGGGAGGGGAAAGAGCAGAAATGCTGTTTAGCAACGGGTGGCGCTGCCCTGGGCTGGCTCTGTGCTTCCTGGCCTGGTGCGAGCTTAAAACTGACCCTCTGCTGTGTGGGCGCTTGGCGGGTCCTTCAGCCATGCCCTGCCTGCCCCCTCGCACCAACCACAGCTCCCGGGACTTGGCGATGCTCTCTCTGGGGGCCGCTGCCCCACAGGAGCCTCTGGTTTCCAGGGGTGCACTCTGCACAGACTCTCCCTGCTGGGGACTGTGGAGTTTGTTCTCCCTCTCACGTGGTCACCCAGCTCCTCAGCCCCGACAAACTCCGGGCAGACGGATCCCCACCTAGCCCCTCTCCTTGCCCCTGCCGTGGGAGCCGGAATCTCTGACCCCTGACCCTCAGTCACACCTGGGTCCCCATCGTTTTGGCTGCAGGGAGCACACATCTGGCTCTCTTCCCCACGACCCGAGGTGTACTTAACGCCCCTTCCTGGAGCCACTGAGCTGCACAGATCTCCCTCACCCCAAACTTGTTTCAACCGAATTCAGCACAAGGGAGGGAGAGGCCTATTTTCATTCATCTGGATGTCTGGATGCAAAGGAAAAGATGGAAAGGGCACCACTGGCTTGTACACTTTGTCTTCTAGCCTCAGACTTAAGCTGGGGACTCCATCTCCCGGTGGGTGGATAGGCGTGCAGCCATAGGACTGACGTCTGCACAGCGACGGGGCCCAGGCACTTTGGGGTCCACACAGTTCTTTTCATTTCTTTTAAAAATCAGAAGAAAAAGAAAGAACTCTTAGGTGACAGAAAACCTATTGGTATATACTTGTCCTTATACCAACCCAGTCATATATCTTTTTCATATTTTCTTGATCCAGGAAGGGGCCCACAATGGCAAAAGTGCCGAGGGCCTAGGGTGGCTGACTTGTCCCGGTTTGCCCAGAACGTCCCCGTCTTAGCGCTGAGCGTCCTGCATTCTGTATGTCCACTTAGGGTGACCGACTTGTCTCAGTTTGCCGGGGACCATCCCTATTGTAAAACTACAAGTCCTGCATCTCAGGAACCCTGTCAGTTCAGGGGCTGCTGGTCACCCAGCAGTGTCCCCGTGTGCTGACTAGGGAGGCAGAGTTAGTGACGCAGGTTGGACCCAGCCCTGGTGCCTGCGGGATTTCCATGCCCAGTCCCATTCTTGAGAAAAACAAGTAGATCTGAGTCTCTAAGCAGATCTGTTGTGTCTTATTGTGAAACAACCCTTTGAAATCTGGTTCCCTAAAAAACTACCACTGTTTATCTGCCCCTGACTCCATGGGTCAGTCCTGGGCTGGTCTCTGCCCCTTGTGGTGTCTGGCTGTTGGCAGGTAGGCTATGGGCTGGCGGGTCCCAGTGTCCATGTGTGCTCACATGTGTGGGGTTGGCTGGGCTGTCATCAGGGAGCCTCAGTCTCCTCCAGCTCAGGCTCCCACAGTTGGAGCCTGGACTCCCACAAAAAGCAGAAGCTGCATAGCCTCTGAGGCCCTGGGCTCAGCAAGTCAGATGACATCACTTCTGCCACGTTCTATTGGTCAAAGCAAGTCACAGGCCCACCCACCTCAAGGGAGAGCAGCCTACACACGGGGTAGGCAGAATCTGTGGCCCTGTTTTGCCGTTTATCACACCAGGCATCCCCTGAACAAGCTGGATGAGCTGCTCTCTGGAGAGTGCCCTCCCCCCACAAGCCCCCGCCCCCGCCCCCGCCCTGTCCCACTCCCACGCTGGCCTATCGAGAGAAAGCAAGGTTCTCCCCGCCCTCCCCACCCAGGCATCACAGCTGAGCTGAGTCCTTGCCACTGGGGGCGGTGTGCATGCGGGCTTCTCTCTCATTAACTCACCTGACATGTTAAACCTAGATCTGACACACTAGAAATGAAAACATGTCTCAGTCCAGAATTATCTTTGATGCCTCGAACAGTTTAGAATAAAAATTTCTCAGCTATAATGGCTATAACTGCATTCACCATAGGGAAATGCTCGATACCTAGGCTGACCCTATGTACGTATACAGCCCTATTTGCTTTGCTTTTCCGGAGCCTCAAAAGCGTAGACAGCTGAGCGTGGACCTTTAAGAAACAGCTTCTTGATCGCTCTCAGTCCTTTGCTGCTTTTTCTTTGCCACTTTCTAAAATGATATAGTTTCATGAGCAATTGGAATATCTGCTGTGTTTTCCTTCCTTGAAACAACCTTTCCTGAGCACTTCCTTTCTGAGCAGGATCTGTGATAGATGCGGATGGCCTAGAAAAGTACCAGCTTGGTTCCAGAAAATGACCTCCAGCAACGGGGATAGAAGTGGGTGCCTCAGTGTTTATGAACTATCCAGTTAGTCTGATCACTTAGATTCTAGACAACCACCAAGAACCAATGAAAACATTCTCATGAAATGTCTAAATAGAGTGATAAAAAAGGAAAATCACTGAGTTCTTATAAATTCCAAAAACAAGAGCCTACCAACCTCATTTCCTGCCACCGTTGTCTTTGGAAGATTTTTGTAAAACCCACCCCACATTTTCTGCAGATCTGGGTTTAAAAACGGAGGGAGTGTAGGGATGGATGGATACGGTGCATGGGAAAGACAAGCAAAGCGTGAAGAGGGGCCTTCCCTACCTGTGCACATGAACGAGAAATAACTGTAAAAGTATTACAGGAGGCGTTCATTTCTTTACACACATCTACTCTCAGTTCTGTGAAAGGGGCCTGGGGATCATTAATGCAACAAATATGCATCAGGAGCCCCCATGCGGCAGCCAGGCACTGTGGAAATGGTGCTAGCGGCTAACCTTGCCCTCAAACAGGGCTCATAATCTCAGGAGAAGAAAGAAAACGAGAAAGCCTTAATAGAGAAGTGTAGGAAGCATGAATTTAGAGAATGTGCAGGGTGCCATGATAGCCACATTGTGGACATTTACACCCCAGACTAGAGTGAGTCAGGGGAGACTTCCTGGAGGAAGGGGATATTGAAACTGAGACCTAAGAGGATGAGTTGGAATTAACCAGGCAAAGGCATAGATGCTGGGAGGGGCCCAGAGAGTGAGGAGCGGTCAGAGAGAAAAGTTACAGAGGTCAGAGGACAGGTGGGAGGGGTCCAGGGGGCCAAAGGTTACAGGGAGACTAATGAAAGACCCTGGTCCGTGTCCCACAGCCAGATTCTAGCCCCACACAGTCTCCTGCCTCCCGGCCTCTGCCTGCTGTGTCACAGTGTACATCCTGAGTCCCAGGGGAAGGAAAAAATGCAGACAGAAGACACGATAGTGCAAGAAATGGTCACATAAATCGTGAAACACCCTCTTGCTGATTGAACTTATTTCCCTCAAGATGGAAGTGAACAAAGAAACTCCCAGGGCCAAGCAGCAGACACCCTCAGCTCACTATGTAAAATGATGCTTCTCAGATCCTGACGTTCGTTCTCCTGACTCGGGGAAGAGCAGTCAGTTTAGGGTTTGGAGAGTGGGGCAGGATCTTGAGATGTGTCCCCTGAATGGATCACTATGGGTAAGAAGAAAAGTCTCCGTTAAATAGCAAAAAACTGGGTGTTGGGGGCAATTTGGGGAAGGGAGAATCTAAGGGAGAATCCAGTACAAACAATGAAAGGAACACCGTTGGGCTGGTCTTGTCTCCAGTTTACTGAATTTTGTCCGGATGCGTTAGAGCTTGTCTGCTTTGTCTGTGTCTTATTCCTACTGTTTACTGTGCTGTGTCTCCCTGGGGCTGCTGGCTGTGCGTTTATGTGTTGCCCTCTGGTCTTTTCTTTATTGCACCTGGTAAAATGGTCAATGACTACCATCATGGGATTCACGTTCTGTATTGGGCCAATCATTCCTGTCCCTTTAGTGTATCCCCGATATTTTGATGATTCAGAAAGTAAAAAATACGAACTTTACTAACCTAGACATGATAATTGATGGAACTTGCCAAGAACCATCATTTTTTGTGGGATTCCTTAACTACACAGAAAAATGGAGGAGAGATACTCAGGAACATGACCTTAAATATTAGTCATAACTTACTTCTGTGTTATCCCTGGAGCCATGATCTCCTAAAGTCTGGCTTTCAGAATGTAAATGTACCAACGACCCCCATCTCGTGTCACAGTTTAAAGAATCCTCATCGTCAACTCTTTTAACAGCATTATTTCAAGACGTTAAATGGCAGTTTGGGGAATGTCATTAGCTATCACACGTATGTAAGTGCCTTTCCTAATGAAGAAAGGTGTTTTGACAATTTGGATAAGTTGCTGTCTTTCCCCTCATCATTTTGCCATGGAGGACAAAGTGAGTCATTTCTAACGAAAAGAATGAAAAGTCTTTATGTCTGGGATGGGAACTGAAAGTTGAGACCTGGAATTGGTACTCAAAGACCACACCCGAAGATCAGAGGTGCGTAATGAAGTGTCTCAGACTATCTTTGAGTCCGTTTTGAAGCCGTGTCATGGATGAGTGTCTGCAGAGCCTAAGGGAGAGCTCAGGGGACCAATCCATGCCACAGATTTGGGGACAAATGCAAAGGAAATTTAGGAAACGTATTGCTGACTAGAGGCTCCGGCAAAAAGTTTCATACTTCTTCCTGAATCGTTCCAGAGAACAAAAACAAACGATGGATAAAAGTTGTGGGGAGGAAGGTTTGACGCAATATAAAGGCAAAGCAATGTCTAACAATTAGTGCTATCTGGAAATGACGTGATACCCTGTGAGGTAGTGAATTCCCTATCACTAGTGGGATTCCAGTTGGGGGTGGGTAGGTAGAGGGGCCGTATGGGATGAAGGTCCACTCTCCAAAGTTACATTGTGTTCAGCCCAGGATCAATGGAACCAGGAAACTCGGTGTTACAGGTAAGGACGAATCAGTCCTCCAGATTCAGGATGGGTTGAGAAGGCAGAACGAAATGCATTACATTCCCCCCAAACTTATTTAACGGTTAAGTACAAGAAAGAACATAAAAATGAAAACAAATCCCCCAACCTGGCCAGCAAGTGGACAAGAGCTTCAACTAGAGAAAGCAAACAGGTCAGAAATGAGCTGTGTTAATCTGCACCTGTGTCCCTGATAGGCCCCTGGAAAAGTGATGCTCTCACAACAATCGGGGAAACAGACAGTGAGCCATGGATGTTCTCTTCTAACAGTTCTTAGTCTCAGGAAGGAATAAAGAAATAGGGAGAACGGGAGACCACAGGACAGGATCCTTTAGGCTTCTGGGGGGACCTGGTCACCGCCTGCTCATTTGTTTCTCCTTAGGGATGCCTAGTTCCGGAACCACAGCATCCTGTGGTTGTCGAGTCTCCTCATGGTAATTCATTTCCTACCTTTACTTTGCATTTGCCTCCAGTGATAGGACAATCATGGGGTTTAAGCTTAAAATTGCTCTTCTTTAGAGGAAAATGCAAGATTTTTCAAATAACTTTCAGAAAAGGTGGAATCCAAACTTCCATTTTTGGTACTTTCTTGGTGACATCTTCAAGTAATGGTAAAAAATATGCTACCCAGTCATTGCATTTTTGTAAAATTTGCTGTTTTTCATGATTGAAGAAGTAATCCAATGTATAAAATCCAATCCAATGTAATAAAATGTTCAAAAAACACAGAAAAGCACAGTTAAGAAAGAGCAAAGAGCAGATGTAACCCACCATCCAGAGATAGATATTGATAACGTATCGGTATTCATTCTATTATTCTTGTGTGGGTGTATGATAATTAGATTGCTCTGTGCGTACACATTCAAAATCTAATTTGTTCATTTGACTAATAACCTCCCAGAGAACCTCTCCCATAGCCATAAATATACGTCTTTATAACAATTTTTAACTGTGGAATGTTCCAGCCTGTGGGTATACCGTACCCAATTTAACCAACCCCTTGTTAAACACGTGGATTGTTTCTCCTCTTTTGTTACTATATAACACTATGAGAAACAGTTTTATGTATTCGTTTTTGAGCATATCAGTGATATTTTCCTTTGAGTTCTTTCTAGAAGAGAAATTTCTAGATACAGTGTATGTACTTTTGATACGTCTGCCCCCCTTCCCATCCCTCATTCCCTGAGGCTGTAACAATTTACAGATTTTCCCATTATGTGGGAAACCTGTTTGTTTACATCTTCTCCAACAGAGAGTACAGTCATTATTTTAGCCTCTGCTAATTTTCCAGTTTGGTTGTGACAGTGCTACGTCATCGTTTCAATCAGCATTTCCTTGACTGTGAGAGAGGCTGGACATTGGGTCATTGGTCCTTCTTCCTCTTTAGCCACCTGAATTCAGGAGCGCCTATCCTTTCCATTGATTATTAAGTACTCCTATCGGGCTTCTACACACATTTAGTTTGAGGAAAAGACACTGGAGATGACTTTGCTAGGAAAAATCCACTTGAAAGAAATTCCGTTAGGAATTATTTTCTAAAGTGAATAACCACCGTTTAAAAATAAATCTTTATTTGCTATATAGGAGTTGCTTCCATCCTGCCACTTCTGTATGTCTTTGACTCCCAATTAATTCTTTTTATATCTAGGAAGATCTTAAAACAGTTCCTAAACTCTAACATGTAGATGAACACATTGAAAAGTAAACACGAGATACATTTATTCCAAGTGGACACTTGCATGAACGTATGTGCTTTTCTTTCCCCGTGAATTCATGTGGAGGACTGCTGTCCATTGCACTAGTACCTGAAACACAGGTGACAGGTTGATTTGTTCCTTTGTCTGCTTGCCATCTGAAAGGTTAAGACACTGTAAAAAAAAAAAAAAAAATTGAACTAAAAATCTTGCTGGAACATTCCCCAGGCTAATTTTGCAGCACACCTGGCTTAGGTGAGAGGAAAAAACTAAACATCAGAATTAGCCTTGAGGTCTACACCCAGACTGCCTATTTCAAGAGGGTAGGAATGAGGTCCAGGGATGATTTTCCTCTCCTCCAAACTTTCTACCCCCGTGTTAGGTTGAGAATAGACAATCCATCAGTAATTATCCATCTGAATGATCAGAGTAGTATTTTTTTTTTTTGCGGTACGCGGGCCTCTCGCTGCTGTGGCCTCTCCCGTTGCAGAGTACAGGCTCCGGACGCGCAGTCTCAGCGGCCATGGCTCATGGGCCCAGCTGCTCCGCGGCGTGTGGGATCTTCCCGGACCGGGGCACGAACCCGTGTCCCCTGCATCGGCAGGCGGACTCTAAACCACTGCGCCACCAGGGAAGCCCCCAGAGTAGTATTTTGATGTCATCAAAAAGGAACAGGAACACATAAGAAATGTGAGAACCAAATTCACTAGGGAAATGATTTTGTTGAGTCAAAGACACACAGACCGGCTGTGGATGGATCTCTGGTTGCAATGAAGATTGCGTTCCTATTTCATGCAAGCTCCCATTCTTCACTGTTGCCAAGACCTTCATTGATATTCCGTGGGTCTGCTGCTCTCACCAGTAAGTAGCATTAGTCATATCAGCCTGTGCAGGACAAATCTCATTCTCTTGGTGCCAGAGCATGGCAAAATGCCTAGCAGGTATCGATTTAGGCGGGAAAGGGGGCAAAGGAAGCAACTTGAATGTTTTTCTTTGTCTCATTCAAGGTTTCAAGAATGAAGACAACATGACTCTGGCATGGGAGGGTGTCATGAAAGAAAATTACCTTGTCAAGATCAACACGAAAGCCCACGACACATCAGAGGAGTATGTCAGTCAGTTATTCCTGCTCTGCGAGCCTCCCCTCGTGTACAGAAGCTGGCAGAACACAGGCAGCTTCTCTGAGCAAACTCTGTAAAGGGAATTTGCGGCAGAGAGGAATGGCACCAAAAGGATATGGCCCAGGCAACTGAAGGTGACACACGTAAAAGGGTGTGTCAGCCTTTCAGGAAGGGCAAAAACCACCCACCTGCCATCGGATTGTCCTTCTGATTGAAGGGCAGGGCTGTGGGACCAGGTGACAAGAGTGTGGGTCCCTATGCCACTGCTGCAGAGGTGGATTCTAGGAAGACCCAAGGATTGTGGGGAACAGAAGTTACCTTGCAGGGTCTGCACGTGTATCCCTGTGAGGAAGAAGCAAGCGATTAGAAGATGGCCAAACCCTTTGGTTGATCTCTTACAGACAGTTGTCCCTGAGAAGTTCTGAACGCCCTTTATGAGTCGCATGGCGTTGTTGTAAACATCCCATAGAACTAGCTAAGTCACTGTCTCCCTAGATGGTCCATGGGGAATGTGGGATGCAGGGCATCCTGGAGCGTGCCCTTCGTGTTTAAAGTGGGGTAACAGGGTTAATGGTCAGAAGTCACTCTTACAGAGAGCTCCAAACACACCTCAGAATTCAGTCTAACAAAGAAAGCGTAAACATAAGAACAACTAATCCCTTTGTTAGGTTCAACACAGCTATTGGGAGCAGGGGATGTGAGGCATGCTTTTTCTCTTTGAGTAACAAAGCAGATGCCCTCCATTCTCCTCCATCCCTAGACGTGGAGAGCTTAGTTTTGAAAGGAAGGAACGGACCTTACAGGTCATCTTCCACCGCCCCATCAACGAAGGTAGCATCTATTTGCTGTCCTTCCATCTGGGGTGAGAGTGGAATTCTGCTTCGCTTGGGTATTAGGAAGAAAGTAAAAGCGGTAAAAGCAGGTGACGTTGATTTAGTTGAAGATGAAAATGAACTGTATTTTATGCTTTAAAAGACTGCGAAATGGAGCCTAATAACCTGTTTTGTTTCTCTCTCTCTCTCTCTCTGTTCTCGCTCTCTCTTTTTTTTAACTTCCTTGAAGAATGAGACATCGTTTTAGACAGCTGGATACAAAGGTATAGTTCTGTTTATAGTTTGGGAATTATTTTTTTAAATCTCCATTATCTTTGAGCTTTCAGCTAGAGGCCAGTGACAAAAATAGATGAAGTTAATTGTTTTAAAAAAATAGATGCGACCCTGTTCTATACTCAGCTTTCTTTATTCACTGCACAAAGTCGGGCTGCTGGAATGGAATTGCTTCTCCGATACTCCAGCCCGCACGGGAATAGTCCTGCAGTCCCATTTCCACGACTGTCTCTGTCTACCCCAGGACCCCTTCTTTTTCTGTCAGGTGTAAGATGCTTGCAGGGAGTACCAGAAAGGCTCAGAAAAGCAGGTTGGGAGCCTAGAGACCCTATGCCAGTCTTTGCTGCCACTCTAATTTGTCATCCACTTCATTTGAATTGCGACTGCGAGAATACACACGTGAATTAGACGTAGAGGGAGTATGCCCACCTCCACCCTGAGCTGGGTAGCTGGAAATTAGGATTTGGTTCAGCAGAAATGACAATCGATTCATAAATGTCGGCTCCCTGTTAGGGTCTGAGGAGGAGGTGATATCCATGGCATTTTGGGGATGGCGTCCTGGGTGACAGAGTCACATACCCTCCCCAGGGCTGTGCAGTTCCACGGCTTGAAGATACGCCATCAGGGGTGGCAGGGTCTCCAGCACCCGATTCCTTGCCTATAGTAGGGCCTCAAGGAACATTGAATGAATGAACAAAAGGTGCTCTTCTCAGAGCTCTAAGATGATCATGTATTCGGTTCACAATTTCTCGTGTATGTATTTACGTGTTGGTTACCAGCAGCATTTAAAAGATCTGAGGCCGTGTTGCCATGGGCCTCCCTTCCTGAACTCTGGCCTCGTGCAGGGCGGTGGACTGCAGCCTGGTACCTTCCTACTTACCCCCACCCCGCCCCTGCCTTCCCTCTTCTCTTCCCTCCTCCCCTTGCCTCCCCTGGAGCTACTTGCTCCGTATGTAGGACTCAACCACTCAGGGTGACGGCACGTTCTGTGCTGACAGTCGAATGTTTCCATCACAGTTTGCTTTAGTTCCCTATTGCTGTGCAACAAACAACCCCACATTTTTTTATTTTTTAAATTTTATTATTATTATTTTTTTTGCGGTACGCGGGCTTCTCACTGTTGTGGCCTCTCCCGTTGCGGAGCACAGGCTCCGGACGCGCAGGCTCAGCGGCCACGGCTCACGGGCCCAGCCGCTCCGCGGCATGTGGGATCTTCCCGGACCGGGGCACGAACCCGTGTCCCCCGCATTGGCAGGTGCACTCTCAACCACTGCGCCACCAGGGAAGCCCCTACAACCCCACGTTTTAGTGGCTTCAAACAACCATTTTATTTCACTCTTGCTTTTCTGGGTCAGGGGTTTCGGAAGGGCTCAGCCGGGCAGTTCTTCTGCTTCAGGTGGTCTCAGCTGGGTTTACGGGGCTGGATTCAGCTGGCGGTGAGGCCAGGATCTGGCACCTCAGTGGTCCTCCTCATGGCCTCTCTCTTCCACGTGATCTCTGATCCATGAGGCTTGGGGGTCTCGGGGCAGTTCCCCTTTTTCCATAGGGACTGGCTTCCAAGCGTGAAGAAGCAGAAGCCACCAGTGCTTCTAAAGGCGAGACCTGGACCTGGCATGACAGCACGTCCACCAGCATCTATTGATTAAAGCAGCCCCAGGCTGGCTGGGATCCAGGTGGGGGAGCAGTAGACTCTCCCTGTTCACGTTCCACCTCTTGATGTGGGAGTGACACGTGGACAGGGAGAAACGTGGCAGCCATCTTTGTAGACACGCCATCATGCGGGAGTATATCTCGTTACGGCTGCTCTCCTGATGTACTGGTACTGATTTTTAATTGAGGGGCGGGGAAGACGCCTGTGTTCTTAGAGTTGAGTATCTGGACAGAAACAATCATGCCAGGGTGTATATCATGATTATAATCAGTGAAGAGGGGAAAGAAAAATGCTGGATATTTTTAAAAATTTAAAAAATGTTAGAATGCATGAAAGGAAGCATAGGGGATAGTATTCTAACACTGAGTATGTATATTAGATGACTATAATATGTAATATAGAATAAATATAAAGCCTTATAGGATTATTCACTTTCTCTACATCATATATTTATATTTAAATATATTGTCTGCTGCATCGGTACCTAAGCTACACAGCTCGTAATACTTATTGAGCACCTGCCATATGCCATGCATTGGGCTAAGTGCTGTCAAAGCAGACATGGGCCCCACATTTCATGAATGGACCCCTTGTTAAGTGGTTTGGGGGTAGGAGCATTTTCCAGCTGAATTATGTAGGAGTCAATAGCGGTAACCCTTTTCTTAGCCATATCAGGCATATGTCCCAGACTGCCTGTGTCTGCATTACCGGGGAGCAAGGTTGGCAGCTGGGAAGGCCCTAAGTCCAGAGATGCATGGAATGTTCTGGGCAGCTGGAGAGAGGTGGCGTGGACCAGGGGAACACCGAGTAGGAAGGAAGGGGGAGGCTGGGTCGTCCTTGGCAGGAACTTGCTGGCCTCTTTAGGGCTGGATTTTATTCCCATGCAGGGCAAGCCTCTGGGGACACACCTGGGAACATTCCTTTCAAAGATCCCTCTGAGCGGTCAGAGTGGCCACATAAGAGGGGCTTAACAGTTTGGTTTGGGGAATAGAGGTGCCAGGGACTTGTCTAAGTGTGTGTGTAGAGAAAACAGTCTATTTTTGTTTGTTGTGTTGAGTTGTTTTACTTGTGGGTTCACTAAGGTGGCTTTGGAGGGAGCCGATGGAAAGTACACTTGGGGCTGGGCTCAAGCTTCTGCAAGACTTACCACTGCCCCTGCTCTGGGGCACGCAGGACATAGGCAGGATGGCAGCAAGGGGATGGGGCAGAGCGGGGCCTGGGTCGGAGGTCAGCCAGAGATCCAGGAACTGGGGCAGCTGAACTGACTCCCAGGGGCCAGGGGGGCCTCCCAGCCAGTGCGTGTCTGGGTGTGGCGGGGCGACCCTCTGGTGGGGACAGTGGACCTGAGCATGACGGTTGTGGGCGTGGTGCCAAGGGTGTCACAGATGACTGGAGTCCCAGTTGGTGGCTGTCCACACACACGTGTGAGCCAGGGCTCTGTGGGGTCCTCAGAGGAGTGCCTGTGGGTCCAGCCCCCTCTGCATCTCCCTGTCTGTGGAGCTCCACCCCTTTGTTGGTTCCTGCAAGAAGTCCACCTACACCATGCCTTTTGCAGGTTTTAGTTGAATTTGGGCAGATCCCAGGGAAACCTCAAACCACACAACACTGAGACATGGGCCACCACCCACAGGATTTCACTGCCTCTCTCCCTGCTTCTCTCCTGCTCCCCTGCCCTCTCTCCCCTTTTTATCCCCTCCCCCTTCCTCTACCCCTTCTCTTCTGAACAACAAAAAGTCTCTCCTTTCTATCCAAGGAGAATTTTAGGGTTGGCCACTTGTTTCTGGAGCAAGCTCTTGGTGTCTTAAATCCTACTAAACGTCACACTAAAGTCCTTTTACTGTCAACCAATACAGAAATCTCTCCAAAGCCCCTCCAGTGAAAAAAAATTTCTCCGTCTCATTCTTACACCAGAAAACAAAGTTATTCACATTGACCTTAAGTCTGTAAGTAGGAATCTTACTATGCCTTCTTTATTTTAGGCAGCCGTTAGCCCTTATGGTTTCTTTTTGTCCTTTTTAAAGAAAGAGTTAAATGAAGAGGTTAATACTGGAAATAAGCCTAAGTTAAACAGAAAGTTTTCCTTGAGTGAGTGATATAGCAAGTTGGAAACCAATCATACAGAGATTGTGTTATGTCTACAGCTTTTATTAAGTGTAAAAGTATAGCTTGTAATTTAAAGTGACCTTCATGCATCTTGTGTAAAAACTTGTGAAATATGCATGTATTGAAAATAATTTTATCATGCTTTTTACTTAAATTGTTTTGCTTCTTATACTGTTTGTGTGTGTGTGTGTGTGTGTGTGAGGGGAGACACTTTACTTGCAAAAACTTGATTAGTATTGGATCACATTATTTTCATTATATTATACTTTTATCAAAGCAAAACTTTATTGGTACCTTATAACTTTATTAGTTACATATAACATTTTTATTTCTATATATTACTTCTCTGCGTTGTAATCTATCCTTTCTATGTAGGAATCACTAGTGATTTTTATTTGAGTAAAGCTAATCCTAATTGGTGCTAATGATTATTTGCTTGTGATATGATTTCAGAAAGTTAGGAATGGACAGAGTCTGAAATATCACCTGGAGCCTGCCATACTCCAGGCATGAACCGTAATTCCTATTTTATATATAGCACATCTATTTCATAGAAAAGCCATAGAGTCATCATTTAAAATTTAAAGTTGGAAAGTTGATCTTAAGACCAGTTTTATTTTTTCCCCTTTCAAGCTTAATGATCTCAAGGGTCTTCTAAAAGAGATTGCTAATAAAATCAAATAAAATTGCATGGACTCTAATGGAGAAAAATCTAATTCTAGCAAGGTAAGTAATTTTAATGGCTTTTTTTTTTTTGCTCTGAAAATTTACGTATTTTAAGACTAATTCAAAAATCATGATCTTTTCTCACTTTCACATATGATCAGATTTGAAAATAAGGCATGGTGTAAAAAATTCGAACAGTATAGGTATATAGAAAAGAACAGGTAGAAGCCGCCCTCACATTACTTTCCCTGTCTGCTCCCCGGCCTGAGGTTAACACTGCTGGCAGTAGGTTACAGTATCCTTTTGGATCTTTAAAAAAAAACAAAACAAAAAACAAACTTCCAAACTATACAGCTATTTTGGCATTGATTGGATCAAGGTCACACTATTCTAAGACTTGGTATTATTTTTTTTCTTACTTAACTCTAGATCATGGGTATCTTTACAGATCCACGCCTCAGACATGTACCTCATTCTCCTGATACATCATTTATGTGTACTGCTATAAGGAATGTACAGATGAATGGGTTCTTTGGTTAGTTTGTTTTAAATATTTGCTATCGTCAAATGCATGTTGATCACATTTTACTACCAGAAATGTTTTAGTAAGGCTTTCACGGTTTTTAGCAATAGCTCATTTGCACAATAAAAATGTATTACAGTTAACAGACAAAATTGAGGCCAAGGCTTTGCTCCATGATCTTACCATTTGCTTTAATTATGTTTTCCCATTACCTGTCCAAATGCTGAAACAAAATGTTGTTAGGGACTTGTAAAGCTAGGAGAAAACAGCAGTGAGCGATCCATTTGATTAGAATTTTTTGAGAAAGTGAATGGTAAGGAATGGAAACAATTAAGCCTCCCTCGTTTCGACCCTTCCCTTTGTGTTTACTGACTGCCTTCTGAGTGCTGAGAGTACTGTGCTCAGACCCTGATGAGGCTCAAACGCTGCTTTTTGCCTTTGCATAAATCCTCACACTGCAGAATTTCTGTTCACAGAGTGACTGTGTTATAGGGGTAACTGTGATAGGGTCCTTTCAGTATATCTGGTAGCTCAATACTTTTCCTTGAGTTCTGACCATTATAGATCATGTTACAAGCCCTCTATCCTGGAAGACTTTGTAAGAGCAAGGTTGATGCATATTGCATTTGCATATTTATTTGCATATTTATTTTCTGTGAAGGCAGGTATAGTCTCCCAAGCTGCTCAAGAAAACAAACGTTGTATATTTAGGAAGAATGTATTTCAACTCTTCCATCACGGTGTTTCATGAACACAATAGTATACTTGAAATTATAATTCGAGTTTTGAAGCATTTATTTTGTTTGATTAATGACCTGAAATATAGAAAAAACCACTAGGAAGAGACAAAACAATTTAAAATGATTTTTAAAACCCTTAGAGGTGTAATAATTAGAAAAGTTTCAAAATGAGCTCTACGCATCCATCTCTTAAAGCTCTAATCTCCTCATCTCTCCTTCTTTTTCCAAAAGTGTTGACTAGGAGGAAAATAAGCAGACAGACTGGTTTCTTAGCAACTTGCTCTTTGCTTAAACTTAAATTGTTATTACTATGTGGAGAGTTCATTAATCGGGGAATGAAGATGAATCGGGGGAAGGACGTTACTTCGTGTGCAAGTGGGCACCTTTAGGAACAATGCATTCGGCATGTCCAATTTGTTGGTATACTTTTTACTTCTGGATATAAGATCCATTTTCCTTTTTTGATGTCATCTGTTTGGCATATCCTTAAGAGGTTCACTGGAAATGTAATTTTATAGGCAACCACCTACATGCTGCTAAAATATATATATTTTTGATTTTTTAAATTGAAGTATAGTTGCTGTACGATATTATATAATATAGGTGTACAGTATGGTGATTTGCAATTTTTAAAGGTTATACTCTATTTATAGTTATTATAAAATATTGGCTATATTCCCTGTGTTGTACAATATATCCTTGTCGCTTATTTTCTACCTAATAGTTTGTACCTTTAATCCCTTATCCCTATGTTGCCCTCTCCCCTTACCTCTCCCCACTGGTACATGTTGCTGAAATATTATTCTTGTAGTGTCTCTCTGATACTTCTTTCTCTAGAAGGGTGAGTGTATCTTTCCTGGGGGTGGAGGCAAAGAAAGAGAATGCCAGCTTAAGTGGGTGTGAGCTGGCACCAGTGGAAGTAGGGCAGGAGTGGACATCTGGGGACAGGTCTTTGCCAATTTGCCCATCTGGGTTTTCCATCTCAAGTCAGCCTTTGATCCAGTAACTTGGGATGGGACGTTTGTGTATATATTTTCTTTTCTCCCATACTAAATTTGAAAGGAAGTAAGAACCAGGGTGAGAGAAAGCTATTTGTTTTCTCATACCCTTATACCTTCCCTGAGAATGGGGGTGGGATGGGGGTGGGGGAGTACTTCCCTGAGGGCACTGGAAATTGTTCGATCCCTACATAATAATCCATTGATTCATGTATTTGCTGCAGTTAAATTCTAGTTCATTTAGATAAATTATTGTAGTTCTTAACTTTCTTATCAACTCACCCTTTACTTATCAGAAATCGTTCAGCAAATAAAGCACTTGGAAACTTTCTGGGTCTTTGAGGTGAGTCTTAACCATTCAGCCAGAGTCATTCCGTTCATACTGGCAAACTGGTCAGAACTCACATCTTTAAGAGAAAAAATTGTCTTGGAATTACTTCAATACAAAAAGGCAATCTCAATTTTTGGTAGTACGTTTGGACCCGTTACCAGTATATTACCAATGTATTTTGAAGCACGTCGTATCCTGAGAATGAAAGTGGGACATCGTTCTTAACACAGGGCTCTTCCTTTGTTTTCACAGGTGGCATCAGACATCTAAATGGAAAAGATTCAAGGGGTGCTCCTGAGTAGTTTTGTTCTCGTCTAAATGAGAATTGTTCAGGCCCCTGGGTGCACAGCGATGGTTTTAATCACCCCAGTGTGCTCAGTCTGAGGATAAAATGTGTTACTGATTTCACACGAAAGATGGATGTAAAGGAAGAGCACCTCCTACAGCTCGCTTCCGCTGAAGGCTGCCCTATTACTTTCCGAGTCTCAGTGGCCAGAGCCTGCTGGTGATAGTTTAAACTGTACTGTATCTTCCTGTTTCCTGCTCTCTTCCTCCTTTGACCCATGCATATTAGAGAATATCTCTCCTAGGAGCTGGAACCTGGTCATGATTTCCCTCCTGTATTGTTATTTTGTTTGTTTCTGATTGATTCTCCATTATTTCCTTTTTTTTTTTTTTTTTGTATAGTGTGACTATTAGCTGGCGTATTGTTAAAAGTCTCCCCAGTCAGGTCAGGTTCTAAAAACGTGCTGCAGCAAGAGGGCTCTTCTTTCTTCAGGAGAAACTATTTTCATTTCTCATTATGCTTTTATTCATTAAAGCAGGTGATAAAATAGCATCTTCCTGTCTCACACTCACCAGGAGCTCCACTTGAAGGAAATATCCCCTTCCTAACCATGTGAAAAGGCACCTAAAAATGAAATCCTCAGAGGTGCATCTGATTTTGTTTTCACTGGGTGTTCCTCTTTCTCCTCCTAGTTATTATTTTCCTATTAAAAATAATTCGTGGATAGTATAGAAAATTCATGGGTATTTTAGAAAACACAGACTACATGGAAAAGTAGAAAATATAGTCTCACTACCTAAAGATAATCACTGCTAACAAGTTAGGATGTTTTTCCAAGTCTGTTTCTTTTCTATGCATGTTTTATTTCTCTTTTAAAATTTTACATAATGTTATCATACCACATATACAATTTTATATACACTTTTTCAGTTAATAGTTTATCGAAGATGTTTTCTTTATACTCACAGTCTTCTTAAACTTTACATTAACAATTGCATGTTGTTCAGTCTCTAATGATTTCCACTATGTTGGTCACTGAAGGTGGTTTCTCGTTGGCCAGTTGGATGAGCATCTTTGTGCCAGGATCTTTTTCCACAGTTGGGAAAATTTCCCATGGCTAGATTCCCAGGAATATGTATTGATTATCAAACTGTTTACAAGGCTTTTTCATAAATGTTTAGCAAATAGGAATTATTAACTTGATATAAGATATGAGATACATGAACCTAGAACTCTTAAGATAAAATATTATATCTAATCCTTAGTTTAGGAAGAAACCAATATACTTATTTCAGTATTATAGATGGTGAAGGCATTGGTATAGAATTGGAAAGATTATATTATTGAACACTTGTAGTCCCAGCTTTGTCTGGAAGTGGTGTTATCTTTGCCCAAAAGAGATGCGCTTGGAAGTACGTAAAGTCATTTAAATGTCCATGATTAGTTTTTTCCACTTTGAATAGAATGTACTCAGTGGCTAAAGAAGAAAATCTTAGAAGGAAGCTGTTAAATGATTATCTAATTAGAAAAACTACAAAAGCATGAACCAAAGAAGCTTTTTCTGTTTTGTCTGGGCAGTAGTTAAAATGACTACTCACAATATTCATGATGTTTTCAGGGAATGAGCACAAATAAAAGGTGTCTTTTTACTTAGACCTCGTTAATGGTCTAACAGGGAATCTTATTCAGTAACAGGATTGATCAGTTCATGGTTTTGGTTGCTGAAAGTAGATGGGATAAAATCAGTGACAAATGTTGTCAACGAAAGGGATTTTCAAGTTTTCTCTGTTGGTGAGAGAATTTCACGTTTGTTTCACCATGGCAACTAGAAGAGCTGCCTTTTCTGAAGCCACCAAGAAGAGGCTTGTGTTATCTCCACGGTGACTGGAAAAAACAAAGTATATGGCACTGAACATATTGTGCAGAGAGTGACCACTGTCCTAACCTCTTACCTTCAGTTCAAGTGGTGAATTTGAATAAAATCAGTAAATGAAATTGAAAACCTACCAGAAGAGAAAACTTAGCATAACTGTTGGCTGACCCCCTTCATCGTGCTTGTCCCTATATTCACATTTCCATTGACTGTGTTTTTGTTAGTGTAAGAAATAGGCCATGTGCACATCCGTATCACGAGTAAAAGCAATTCTCCCATTGACGCTGATGACAGAGAACTTGAACAGTACTCGGAATTCACTTGTATCGGAGAGGGAGCTGCCCAGTGTTTCCAGCTCAGCTCGTCTGGGGGGTGTTTTTGCACGGTGACTCTCCATGATTCTTGTGTAGCCAGTTCACTGTTTCAGGTGTAGCTCATGCAAAGAGCACACGTCTTGGATGCACTTCTCATCAAAGGTCCTCTGTCTTGTACATGGTACTAAAAGTGTCCTGTGCACGTGTGCATCACTGCTGATAGCCCTGCAGCTTGGTTTAAATGAGTGGGTCAATGAGTTAACCAGGAGGAACTGTCATGGGTTGCCTTTGCCATTCTACTGAGAGTGAAAAAAAAATCCAGTTCCTTCCTTCATGCAGATGCATCTCTATGGGGATTTGATTCCCAGAGTTATGTGAACTGACTTCGCTAAGCAGATGACTAGAACATTCTGAGCGAAGGCAAGCAGAAGAATGCCCCCCGTGGTTCTGGTTCTTGCCAGCAGGGCCAGATTTGGATCCCATGGTTAGGCACCCATCTGTAGCCCAAGGGTCTCCAGCTTCTGTGACTTGGAGCTAGCCTCCTATGTCACCAACCCTCAGACATGCATAGCAGTTTCTGAGATGACAGGGGTCTCCTGTGGCCTCAGGACCTGTCTTGGGGCCAACATGGTGTCTTTTGTCCACAGCCCCATGTGGTGATGGAGCCTCAGGCCCAGACTGACGTACATGGCTTCCTTGCTGAAGGCAGGGTCCTCCAAGGCCACCTTGGTCCCGGACAGAACTGGGGCAGTGTGTCTCCCTCCCGCCGCCCCTTCCCCTTCTTGGTCCATGGGGGGGACTGAACTGTGTGGTTGTCATGGAGACGGCCTCTGCCCATGGTCTCCGTCTCAAAAGAAAAAGGCTGCGAAGTCGGGCCGTCGGCCGAGCTGGAGCTGGATATTGGAGACAAACGTCCCACGGCCCTTCCCGACCCCCATCCCATGCGTGCGTGGACCGGACGGGCCTTTATTCTCCTGAAGATGAAAATCGTGAGGGGAAAAGCAGCCTGCGGTGGCCCACCCCATCCATCCATCAGACCTCAGCAGATGTTTCTGAACCATAGTTCATTTAGGATCAGGCTGGGGCTTCGGGACTGCACGCACACATTTATAGCCTCAAGTTTTTAATCAGTGCTTTTTCCCCCGGCAGAGGTCCTGTTTGACTAGGAGAAAGTTCCCTCGCTTTTTCATAGTGTGCAATGTGTTATCACTGTGTCCACTGTGAGCACTTCCTGGGGGCCCAGAATAAAATAAGTAAAAAATAAAAATTAAAAAAATCAAAAAGCAGGAGGCTCTGCCCTCCACCGTCTTACAATCCATTCGAGGACATTGATTTAAGAAACAGGAACTTGACGCGACAGACAGCCTGCCGCGCGCAGAGGCAGTGGGCTGCAGCCCCAGGAGAGACCTGCATGGGTGGAAGGGTTCAAGAGGCATCTGCTTGTGCAGCAGAGGCAGGAGATGGGCTTCCCCCGAATTCCTCTGTGTCTGTAACTGGTAAGTGCCTTGAGAAGTTCCCTGGGGTAGAGAGTGAGGCCCAAGTGTCTAAAGCGGGTCACTAATTGATGTGCACACGCAGGGCTGAGGTGTCTGAAGTTGCTCGGGGGGAAAACTGAGGCAGATTTATCGAGATGGGACACAACAA
The DNA here is from genome assembly GCF_039906515.1 of Pseudorca crassidens. Taxonomy (NCBI): domain Eukaryota; kingdom Metazoa; phylum Chordata; class Mammalia; order Artiodactyla; family Delphinidae; genus Pseudorca; species Pseudorca crassidens. The sequence goes on along the minus strand of NC_090301.1, from coordinate 6,435,180 downwards.
AAAGGTGCAGGCTAGGAGGGGCGTGTTAAGGGGTGTGCAGGGCGCAGTTCTTGGGAGCCCCTCCCTGTGAGGGCACCAATCGTCCGGAAAGAAATATACAAACCAGGAAGCAATCACGGCAGCAGACAGAGCACACACGGTCATTGGGACTACGGAGCACGTCATGCCTCAGGCTCCTGTCACGCTGGACCACAGCAGTGCCCTTCCAACACCTGTCTCCATCACTGCCCTCACGTCTCCTCCTGATTCTCGGCACTGCCTGAGAGGTATCTTCTTGATCCTCCTCACGGAGCATCCTGTCCTCTGCTCATGAGTCTTCAGTGGCTCCCCATTTAATTTCTGCCCAAATCCCCAAAAGGGAGCTTATGACATGGGCAGCCTGCCCCTCATCCACCTCTGCAGACACATGACGTGACCCCCCTGCCTTGTCCCTAAAGTCCGTGTGGCTGTCCTGTTCTGAGCTGAATGCTGTGTCCTCCTCCCAGCCAGTTTCTTACCACTGGCTGCCCAGCATTCTGCATCCCAGGAAAGCCACACTGCTTATGTGGTCCTGCCTTCCCCCTGGATTGTTTCACCTCTTTTGTCATGTGCCTTAATGGGTCTTCTAACGGGTAGCAGTGGAGTGCCATGGTTTGGAAATACAGGACACATTTACCTTGCTGTGAATCCCAGTTTCACTGCTTGCTGGCTGTGTGACTTTGGGAAGGTTATTAAACTCTCTGTGCCTCAATTTACTCATCTGTAAAATGACTCCTTCCCCTCAGAGGGGTGGGAGGATTAAATGAGATAACTGAAGAGGTGCTAAGGTCCTGGCTGGCACGTCCTAGCTGCTCAGTGAAGGTTAGCACTCTTTATTGTCACCACTCTTAGCTGCTCCTTTGTTCAAAATCTCCTCCACCTTGCTTTCTGGTGAACTCTTACTCTATCATCAGGGCCCAACTTGGGAATCACCTTCTTCAGAAAGCCTGCCTGATCCTCCGCTCCCAGAGCAGCTCTGTCCTAAGAGAGCTTCCCAACTCTTCTACCTCCTGGCTGTGCAGAAGATGAGAACATCTGTGGGTCACCTGTGTGCTAGAGAGGGACTTCTCAAGGCCACAGGCCCTGTCCAGCCCCAGCCCCTCCAGCAGCCCAGAGCTGGATGAGGAACACCTCCCTCACTGACCTCCTGCTTGGCTGGACATCCTGGCCGGGCATGTGTGGTTAACAGTTCCCGCCATGGTCTGTTTCGGGTCTCCCTCCCTCCCTCTCTCTGACATTCGGGAGGGAAGGGCTTTGTGTTCCCAGTTTGTTTGGTTCACTGCATCTAGATGATGCCTGGTCTATTGCTGGAGCTCAATCAGGCGCCTGTGTGGTTGGATTGAATTAGTCACCACTCTCCATGTGGTTTCCTCATTAGTGTTTCTCCTCCTCCCTTCTTGGCTGTTAAAATATGACTCATTCCCAATTAAGCACCATCCTGCCCTTTTCTTGCACCCCAGGCAGAGGTCACCAGTCCTTCCCCATGTGAGTTTGGAACCCGATTTATAAACTTGACGGCAGCCCTTGCAGCCTGTCCATAAGGTGTCATGGTCGTCGTGTAGGGATCTGTCCTCCCACTGGATTAGAGCTCTTGTAGGGCAAAGACCAGGTCTTTTTCACCATTGCATTAATTTGTGCACTCAGACACATACACTGTGTGCCTTACCATGCTTGGATATCACCCTAACCCTGTCCCCGGGCATCTTACTGTCTGCAGGGAGTCCTGAGTCTTGGGTGATGACCGGGGCAGGGGGCAGATACGAGGGGCTCCCAACCTAGCTCTGGGGGAGGGGGCAGGAGGGATCCCCAGAACAAGCAGAGCGAAAAAGAGGTTTGATGCAGGACAGGTAAGGCTTGTTTGAGGCAGAGGGAACACATGCAGGGGCAGGCGAGTGGTTGAGAGCATAAACTTGAACCAGCTTGCCCGGGCTCATATCCTGACCCTGGAGTATACTTAGACCCGAGCCTGGCGAGCAGCCCCGGCCCACTGATGTTAGCCTCGTACCTGTGGGTCCCTCATTAACTTCCTTTAAGTTCTGAATTGTGTTCTCGGCACAATGTTTCACCATGTGGTGATCCTGTGAAATTTGCCCTCATGTGGCAGGAAAGTTTTTGCTGGGGAAAAATGAAAAGGAGCAAACACCTCCAGGGAACCACCCTCATAAGATAAAGAGAATGCGGGCTTCCTGCAGGGGTGCAGGGGACCCGGTATGGGGGAGCCAGGGCACACCCTCAACGGCTCCTTCCCACCCTCAACCCCAGGGTGAATTTTTCACACAGAAGAACACTTGTTTTTATTTTAAAAATAAGCAAAAAGGATATAGCTCCCAAATTAAGAGAGTTAGTATAATGTGTACACGCACACACATACATGTATATATATATACACACACGCACGCACGCATATACGCACACATACATGTATATACGCGTACACACGCACACATACATGTATATATGCACGCACACACGCATGTAAACACACATATGCGTATATATACACATTTGCACAAACACATGCGTATATACACATGCATGCATATACACGCACACACATACATGTATACACACATGTACACACATGTATATATACATACACACAGTTATGAGGTGGGGGAATAGTGTTTGCAGTAATTTTGTGTGGATGAAAGCGAAACCTCATGTGCTCATTTGCCTTTCTGCTTTTAAGTGAGTACAAAAGAACAAATACGTAGTGTTACAGCCCTGCTGTGACTCCAGCTCAGCGGGGTTAAATAGCGATGGTCTCTGTCCTTGTTTCCTACCGCGCTTCATCCTCCCCCCAGGGCCCTACCATCCCCTCCCTTCCTCTTTGTCTCCCTTCTTTCAGTTCAGCGCTGGCAGATGGCTCTGACGTCTACTTAATTTTTCTCCGAGATGGGTGAAGAATAAAAGCAAGGCTGCCCTTCTAGGCTGACGGAGAGGGCTTTTGCCTCCAATTTCACCTCTCACATCCCCTCGTTCAACCTCCAGGCACAGACAACCCCCCACCCCCCGCTGCAAAGTGAAAATCCCCTGGCGCCCTCGGCTTTGCCTTGAATCTGCTCAGTGGAAGCTGCAGCACTCTCTTATTATTCCAGAAATGGATTTTCTTTGAAGCCCCACTGTCAGTTTCTTTCAGGCAGATCAGGCGATTTATGGACGCTTAAGGAGCTGTGTGCATTCAGTGACCCAGAACTGAAGACACTCGGGTGTCCTGGCGCTGGTCGCAGCACACCCGTGGGTTTCCCTAACAGCCCAGCTCCCCCGGGACAGCCCAGGCACAACCAGCACCCTCACTCCCTGCAGGCCTCCCCCCACTCTCTACCCATCAAAGCCCCAGGCTCTGACTCCTGCTGTCCTTGGAGTGTCTGGAAGCAAGAGACTCTCATTCCAAGTGAGAGTTGTTTCCAGATCAGGAGAATAATTTCCTCCCACTCCTGAGAGCACTCGGCGTTCCAGCTCCAGAATCCTGGGCTGTGTCCCTTCTTCATGAGATTTCCTCTTCGGATCCTTCTGAAATGAAGTGACACGATTTCTCCCCCAGTTAAAAAGAGAGGCTTTCATATTCAGACTTGAGGTGGCTTTGACTTGGGTGCAAGCAGTTTTGAGTTCAGAGAAGGGAGATAATCCACTTTCATCAAGCGCTCAGTGTCTCTGTGTCCAGTGTGCTCAGATTAATCATCAAGGAATGCGGACACGCGCAGCTGAGATGCAGCCCTTAAACTTCCCTGCGCTTCGGCCTCCTTATGAGAAAAAGGAGGAGTTGAGCTAAACTCTTACCCAGGTTGTCCCCTCTCTGAAACACCAGCATTTGCTGCTCCCTGGACAGATGAGCAGAGCTTGGCTTTGGCCAGAACACTGAAGAGCTTCCTCTTCTTGGTCATTTCGATTGCTTCGAACTTATTTCTGTAAATGTGACGGGGACGAGAGGAGGGGTATGAAATGTGGGGTGCTGGCAGCGTTCTTCCCTCTCACCATCTGCCCAGCCTTCAGAGGGCTCCTCAGGCCGCATCTTGTGGGAATGAGCCCAGGGATGGGAAAATGAGGGGACAGACACCAGGCAGGCCAGAAGAAAGGAGGAGGGAGGCCTGGATGTGAGAGAGCGTTTACGGAGTGTGGAGAGACTTTGGGTCCTGGCCAGTGTGTGCATGCGTGTGTGCATGTGTATGGGTGTGCCTGTGCATGTACATGTGTGCATGTGTGTTCATGTGCGTGTGTGCATGTGTATGGGTGTGCATGTGTATGCACATGTGTGCGTGTGCATGTAAGCATGCGTGTGTATGGGTGTGCGTGTGTATGGGTGTGCATGTGCGTGTGCATGTGTGCCTTGTGCATGTATGTGTGTGCATGTGTATGGGTGTGTGTGCATGGGCATGCATGTTGCATGTGTGCGTGTGCATATGTGTGCACGTGCATACAAACCACCTGGAACCCTCCTTGTTTTCCTCTGTCCCACCACTCTCTGCAGTGGCCACCTCAGACCACCGTGAACCCTCCGGCTCCCCTTCTACCTCCATCCCCTTCTTTGCTCTTGGCAAACAGACTTCCTACTCCCCCCACCCTCACTCCCATGGGCGCTCACTCAGCTCCCCCTTCCAGATTTGCAGACACCCCCGCCCACTGGGCTGGCTTTTATCCTTCCTTCCCACTGCCCTTTGTCTTTTCCAAGTCGATTCCTTCCTCCTGCGCTTTGGACTCCTCCCCCCGGGCTTCTCAGGAACCGTCTAGGATTGCTTACTCCTCCTCCTTGCTTTTCCCTTCTCCCTGGAATATTTCCACTTGCTTCCACCTTTCCTACCGTCAGAATAGAGCAGCCCTGCCCTCCACCTTCCCCTGGGCCTCCTGTCCCCTCCCTCTCACAGTCTGAAACCTCACAGATGTTCCCGGACTTACGGCCTCCGTTTCCCTCCCTCTTGCGCACGGCTGAGCCTCCTGCAGCTGGCCCCACACCCCTCGTCTCCCGAGGGTCATCACTGGGCTGCGTGTCTTCCATCCGGCGGCGTTTTGCTGTGACCTCTCTTCTCTTGGCTTTCTGGAACCGCAGTCTCGGGTTTCTCCCTGCCTCTGTCAGCACTTTCTCAGTCGCCTTTGAAACTCGCCCTGCTCTACTCCTCTATTCACGTTGACTTTCCTAGGCTCCATCCGCAGCTCTCTCCTCGTGTGCCCAGGTCCCCTCCTTCACACCCACAGCTTCAGCTACCATCCAGGTGACACTGATTCCCAGGTGTACAGCTGCAGCCCGTACTTCCCACCTGAGCTCATCCCAGCTCATCCCACTGCCTAGCTAGCATCTCTCCTTACCTTCACTAATGTTTCCTGCGATTGTGCCACACAGGAATCCTAGCATCACTACTGAGGCTCTCTTTCCCCCCACGTCATGGCCTGTCTTTGTACCCCCTGAGTATCTTGAGTCTAACCACGTCCCTTTCTCCACTTAAATCTAACTTTGTCTCACCTTACTACCCGCATCCAAGCCACTGTCTTCTCTGCCTGAACCACAGTCATAGATTCTGACCCCTCCCGGATCACCTGGTCACCTCCTCGAAATTCTTCTCTGTATCGAGACCAAAGTGATCTCTTCAAAATGAAAACCTGCTCATGTGATGCTCTTGTTCAAAACCCTCAAAGAGCTCCCCGTCGCTCTTGGGATAATGACCCAGGTTGTTAGCACAGACTGCAAGGCTAAAGCCTACTCTGGTCCCATTTATCTTTCTACAGCATCTTCTGATACACGTTCCCTGGACTCTGACACTATTGAGAGGGAAGAGGGATGCTATTAATGATTAGTCTGTGACAACAAGCGTGAAACAGTCAACAGTCTTGGGAAAACTGTGTGATTTCCCCACTCAGGGCTGACATCCTCCCTCCGGCCCCAGGGCCTTTGCTCGTTCTGTCCGGTCTGCCTGGGAGTCTCTTCCTTGCCTCGTCACGCTCTTGTAGCTCCCACTATGATATGCATAACTCTGTGATGCCATCGAGCTCTCCTCTGAGGGTCTTCATCACTGTTGCCATTTTGCATATATTTATGTGATCTTGGATGTATACTGACATTCCTGACTGACACTGTAAGCTCTCTGCAGTCAGGAACCATGTCTGGGTTTGCTTCCTGATGTATATCCAGCAAGCAGCTCAGTGCCTCGCATATAACTGCTAAATGATATTCGGTGGGTGAGCAAATGGATAAATCAGGTAATTGCTGGGAGACAGTTATCCTTTGGTCTCTCTTCTTTCTGCCCCTCCGCCTTTGTTTCTGACTGTTCAAGGATTATCGTATGACAAACAGCCTTGGAGACAGAGATAATTGCTCCCTTCAGAACAAAGAACAGGCACACTAACTTTAATAAAGACAATGCCCTCCTCTGGAGAAAAGGGCAGGCAGCCCACAGTCCCTTAGAAAGACTCGGGCTCTCTGAATCAGTGTTCATCTTCTGTAATGTGATTGACCACGTGCGTAGGTATCACCTGATTCTTTTCATGTTGCCTTGTGGGAAGTGGGGCTCGGGTAACCAAAGCAAGAAATGCTGATACTTTGGCTACTGCTGTGACTGATGAACCCCTTGTCTCTGACACAGGGGTCTTGGATCCTCTCCCAGCATCCACGCCAGTCACATGTTGGGTGAAATCTCAGACTTTTCCCAGGGCTTGACATTAACTAGAGTAATTCTATTTTGTCCTTTCTGTATGTTTCTTGGAGTTCAGTAACAAAATGTGAACAAATGAAGCGTGAATGCCTTGAGTACCATCCCTTTATCCCTTTTACACAAACGGCATCCCCGGGTGACACTATGAAGTCAGCAATGTTTTCCTCTCTTTCTTATATGTTCCCTTTTTCTCCTTCTGGTTTTGTAATTTTTTCCCTCCTAGGTCTTTGGTCTATATTCTCTTCCCTTTCAAGTGGTTAAATTAATTCCTCCTACATTGTTAGCCAAATTTTATAGAGGACCCTTAAAGGGGAAACACATTCAAGGTTTAGTAAAGTCTAGAAGAAAAAGCTTTGGATTGGAAGTTAGGAGACAACTTTTAGATTCATTCAGGACGAACTAGTTATCCGAAATTGAACAAGTCATAAAACTTGTTTCCTCATCTGAACTCACTCACCCATTCATTTAACAAATCAGCTACTGAATTATTTGAAATAAATGACATCATTGCTGCCTTTCAGCGGACTCACCCTCTAACGAGGGAGGCAGACAAGAGAACTTAAGATGCTAACACAGTGAACGGTATGATAACGGAGGAAATCCTGGAGAGCCACTGCAGGGCCCAGGGGCTGGGCATGGGAACACAAGTGGTCAGAGTGAGCTGGGGCCTGACCCGAGTCCCGTGGGCTAAGTGATTTGCCGTGAAAAAGGCCAGGAAGGGGGTTTTAGTCAAAGGAAGGAGAAAGTCCTTACAATTTCTGTTGAGTCTTTTCCTGACTTAACCTGCTTACCAAGCTCTGCCGGTACAAACCTCTTGTGGTGTCTCTAAGGGACAGTCTTTCTCACGTCGAGGGCCACGGCAAGTGCACCTAGTAGACGGCAGTATAAGAACGCTGTGAAGGGCCCAGCTGCACCGCCAGCATAACCCTACTAACTGGGCCTAGCCTTCTTGTCTGCCAAAAGGGGATCCCATCAGGATCCCAGACGGGGTGATGGTGGGGATGAGATTGTTCGACACAGTCCTTGGTTCAAGGCATACATCCAAGTGCCTGTGTCAAAATGGGGGCGGGGGGGATACTTTGGAAAGAATTCATGTACTTTCTTTTTTGTCTCTTTGAGAACATGACCATTTCCCCAGTTGGCCCAGGATTTCCATCTGCCTGGGGTGAGAGGCGAGATTAGAAACATCTCAGAATCCAGCAGGGAGGCAGAGGGAATTCTTGGTTTCTTCGGTGCGTAATAGGATTAGACAGCAAGAGGTTAGACCTGGAAGGCAGGACATTGTCTAGAGGTGGAATTACAAATTCTTTATTCTCCTGTTTTGAGTCTTCTCCCACCAACACCTTCCTCATAGTCTTTAGAAGGAAGACAAGGGCGATTCAGGGCATCTGGTGAGAAGATGCAAGGTTGTCATTGTTATTTACATCTATGTGAGTCAATAAGAAGAGTTTGGTCTCCATCCCCTGGGGCTGGCTGCCCCGCCGGGAGCCCGCAGGAGCACAGAGATGTGCTGGCCCCAAAGAGCTCCTGCTCTTTCAGTCCTTCAGACAAGCGTATGCTTAGAAAATGACTGTTCTGAAAATATCCACACCTTACCAAGTAGAAACAAAAAGTAATACTTCTTATTCATTTCAGAGAGGTACAAAGCAATCCCAAGAATTTGGAAGCCTCACAGAAGCTTCTAGATAAATCTTTGGAGTGCGTTCAATGGTTGAGCCTGCAAACATGTCCACTGATTTACATTTTTAAAAGAGAAGTGTGTTACTTTAAAATTACCTGGATTTCTTTCAGTCTCACAGAAACGGTATTGTGCTTCCAAGGGGTTGGCACAGGGTTAGATATGGTTAATGGACGGGTAAAAGTCTGCAAATCATCATTCAGTGGGGCTTACTGAATTCTTTAGTTTTCTTTGCTCTTAAGCGGTGCTTATCTGTTGGTTGTGAAAATGGAAACAGACAAAGGATCTGCTCCAGGTCTGAGTACCTGGAGTTGAGTGGCAAAGATGCCAGTAAGGCAAACCATCGCATTCATCCCTTTTCTGCGGAGGATGACAAGTGGAATTGTTGTGCATTTAAAAGATAAAGAGATGATCGCTATTAAATATTTGAGGTATTTCCTCCTAGCCTTGAAATTTTAAATTTAGTTTCTTTCCTTTCCAAAATAATATTTGACATATTTTAAAAAGCCAGAAAGCTTCACTAGGCTTGTCGTGGAAAATAGCCATCCCTGCCCTCCCCCACCCTAAGCACTGAGGCAAACACTTACAAGCCTTTTGCCTATTTGTTCTGCGTTTTTGTTTTCATATTTCTAAACAATTGGCGTATACTGCTATTTCTTAATTCTTGTTCACTGTGTATGTGATTGTGACCATATAAATATCATTCACAGCAACACCGCATTTCCTTTTGTGGTTGTCACTAGTGCTCTGTGTCAAATATTGGGGTGACAAATATTTGGGCTTCTACCTTCAGGGTACATGGCAAAACTTTTTTCCTGTTCCCTTGAACTTGGGTGGAATCATGAGACTGGATCTGGTTGATAGCTGCAGAGTGTGAATTGCCCGTGTGAAATTCTCCACGGCTCTGTTTATACTTGTCGTTGCTAACTGCCATCGCTCAAGAAGATGGTTGCTCCATCAGAGTGCATCCTTTTGTTACTGTGATGAGTAAAGCTCCTTTTCAACCAATACTGAGCATAAGCAAAAGATATTTTACTGTTTTAAGCTGCTGTGGTTCGGGGGATGTTTGTTACCACATTCTAACAAAAGTTTTCTTAACGTATACATCTTTCTTGAACAAATGCTTGTTTTCCCTAGAAATAGCAGCGCCTCATTTAAAAAGTTTGCTTAAGTTTCTCTGTCCCCATCAGAAATACACTAAAAGTATAAATCTCTTTCTTTGTCAAGGACTCTTAATTTCTTCTTTTCTTTGGGACTTTCCATTGAAGGGTTGCCTCCAGCCCCCCACACAATGGTCTTCCTGGAGATCCCCTTCATCTCAGTACTATGGAGCATAAAACCCCCGGTTCCTGCAACTCAAGATGGCAAAGATTATTCTTACAACCCCAATATCTATTCCCCTAGTTAATGGATTACATTTCCTAGCCTCCTTTGCAGCAGGTGGGCTCTGTAAATTATTTTTGGCCAAGGAGATGTAAGCCATAACGGACGTGACCTTTAGAAAGTGTTCTTAAAGAGAAGAGGCTCACCCATTTTTGTCTTTTTCTTCATCATGCTGCATGGAATAGAATGTGATGGCTGGAGCTCCAGCAGCCATTTTTTTACACCTTTTATTTTATATTGGAGTATAGCTGATTAACAATGTTGTGATAGTTTCAGGTGCACAGTAAAGGGACTCAGCCATACATGCATGTGTATGTATCCATTCTCCCCCAAACTCCCCCAGCAGCCATACTGGATCATAATGACAAGGGCTTCCTGAAGGAGTCTAGGTCACTAATAATTAATTACAGAGCCACGAGACAAGCACTGGTCTGCTTATTGCCACACTTTTATTTATTTATTAATGTGAGAAATAAACGTCCATCTTATTTAATCTGGCATTAAATTTTTGGGCACACGAGAATGAAGCTGATTCAAACTGATCCTTCCTTTTGCTTAGTTAATTCCCTTGTTTTGGTGAAGCACATCCTCTTAGCCATGGCTTGGTCAAGAAATAGAAGTGATTTTGTATATTCCAGGTACAAAGAGTTTTAATACAATAAAGAAATTGTTAGATCATTACTTCACAACTTTTATCAAGATTCATTCTAAATGGATTAACTATTTAAATGTAAAAAGGGAAATCGTAACACATAGGTAAACATTTATGTGATTCTAAGCTGGAGGAAGACCTTCTAAAGATGACACTAGTAGAAACCAAGTTGAGTGGGTTTAAAATAAAAATAAAATCATCTGTAAGACATAAAACCCTGAAAACAAAATAAAATAATAGATGAAAATGAATAGGAAACTGTGATTAAAACTCAGGGTTGCTGATCAAGGTTCTTTCCTTTCACCAGGGTTTCTCAACCTTGGAGCTACCGACATTGTGGACTTGGATTCTCTGTTATGGGGGAGTCTGGCCTGTGCCTTGTAGGGTGGCCAGCAGCATCTTTTGCTTCTACCCAATAGATGCCCAGTGACACCCTCTCCCCTAGCTGTTGACAACTGAAAATGTTTCCAGACGTTGTCAAATGTCCTAGAGGGCAAACTCACCCCTGGCTGAGGACCATTGCTCTACACCAGTGGTTCTTACATTTGAGTGTGCATCAGAATCCCCTGGAGGATTTGTGAAACACCTATGGCTTGGTCTTCTCCTTAGGGTTTGTGATATAGTAGGTCTGGGTTGGGGTTTGAGAATTTGCATTTTCAGTAAGTTCCCAGGTGATACTGAAGCTGCTGGTCTGGGGACCACACTTTGAGAACTTCTGATTTCTACTACTTTGCTTGCAAAGTAAACATGCTGTCCCCTATAAAATAAAAGTAACAATACTATTCACATTTCCAGAACATGGAAAAGATGACTATCGGCCATCCTCTTGACAATGGAGTTCAGGAGTTTAGACACCAGGCTATTATAAGAAATTAGAAGATAGCTGCAAAATCTATGGTTTATGAATCAGATGAAGATTTGGTTTATACTTGCTCTAAATTTAGTGATTTTTTTCTCAACTAATATTACTGTAGAGATGAGCAAGATGAAAAGAAACTACCTTAAGAGAAATGATCAAGATGATAGCAATGAACTGTATTAGTCTATGATACGGATGTCCACCCATCTTTATTCAACCTTTTTCTAATTGCTCATTGAGCTTCCTGTGATAAATTTTATATAAATTTCCAGAGGCTGCATGAGAAAATCTATACTCTACTCTTCACTTAGTGACACAGAATTTATTTTTTAACATCTTTATTGGAGTATAATTGCTTTACATTGCTGTGTTAGTTTCTGCTGTATAACAAAGTGAATCAGCTACACGTATACATATTTCCCCATATCCCCTCCCTCTTAAAAATCCCTTCCACCCTCCCTATCCCACCCCTCCATGTGGTCACAAAGCATGGAGCTGATCTCCCTGTGCTATGCGGCTGCTTCCCACTAGCTATTTTACATTTGGTAGTGTATACATGTCCCTGCCACTCTCTCACTTCATCCCAGCTTACCCTTCCCCCTCCCCATGTCCTCAAGTCCATTCTCTACGTCTGTGTCTTTATTCCTGTCCTGCCCCTAGGTTCTTCAGAACCTTTTTTTTTTTTTTTTAAGATTCCATATATATGTGTTAGCATACTGTGTTTGTTTTTCTCTTTCTGACTTACTTCACTCTGTATGACAGACTCTAGGTCCATCCACCTCACTACAAATAACTCAATTTCATTTCTTTTCATGGCTGAGTAATATTCCATTGTATATGTGTGCCACGTTTCTTTATCTATCATCTGTCAATGGACACTTAGGTTGCTTCCATGTCCTGGCTATTGTAAATAGTGCTTCAATGAACATTGTGGTCCATGACTCCTTTTGAATTATGGTTTTTTCAAGGTATATGCCCAGTAGCGGGATTGCTGGATCATATGGTAGTTCTATTTTTAGTTTTTTAAGGAACCTCCATACTGTTCTCCATAGTGGCTGTATCAATTTACATTCTCACCAACAGTGTAACAGGGTTCCCTTTTCTCCGCACCCTCTCTAGCATTTATTGTATGTAGACCTTTTTGATGATGGCCATTCTGACCAGTGTGAGGTGATACCTCATTGTAGTTTTGACTTGTATTTCTCTAATGATTAGTGATATTGAGCATCCTTTCATGTGTTTGTTGGCAGTCTGTATATCTTCATTGAAGAAATGTCTATTTAGGTCTTCTGCCCATTTTTGGATTGGGTTGTTTGTTTTTTTGATATTGAGCTGCATGAGCTGCTTGTAAATTTTGGAGATTAATCCTTTTTAAGTTGCTTCATTTGCAAATATTTTCTCCCATTCTGAGTGCTGTCTTTTCATCTTGTTTATGGTTTCCTTTGCTGTGCAAAAGCTTTTAAGTTTCTTTAGGTCCCATTTGTTTATTTTTGGTTTTATTTCCATTTCTTTAGGAGGTGGGCCAGAAAGGATCTTGCTGTGATTTATGTCATGGAGTGTTCTGCCTATGTTTTCCTCTAAAAGTTTTATAGTGTCTGGCCTTATGTTTAGGTCTTTAATCCATTTTGAGTTTATTTCTGTTTATGGTGTTAGGGAGTGTTCTAATTTCATTCTTTTACACGTAGCTGTCCAGTTTTCTCAGCACCACTTATTGAAGAGGCTGTCTTTTCTCCATTTTATATTCTTGCCTCCTTTATCAAAGATAAGGTGACCATATGTGTGTGGGTTTATCTCAGGGCTTTCTATCTTGTTCCATTGATCTATATTTCTGTTTTTGTGCCAGTACCATACTGTCTTAATTACTGTAGCTTTGTAGTATAGTCTGAAATCAGGGAGTCTGATTCCTCCAGCTCCGTTTTTCTTTCTCAAGATTGCTTTGGCTATTCGGCGTCTTTTGTGTTTCCCTACAAATTGTGCAATTTTCTGTTCTAGTTCTGTGAAAAATGCCAATGGTAGTTGAATAGGGATTGCATTGAATCTGTAGATTGCTTTGGGTAGTAGAGTCATTTTCACAGTGTTGATTCTTCCAATCCAAGAACATGGTATATCTCTCCATCTGTTTGTACTATCTTTAATTTCTTTCATCAGTGTCTTATAGTTTTCTGCATACAGGTCTTTTGTCTCCCTAGGTAGGTTTTTTCCTAGGTATTTTATTCTTTTTGTTGCAGTGGTAAATGGGAGTGTTTCTTTAATTTCTCTTTCAGATTGTTCATCATTAGCATATAGGAATGCAAGAGATTTCTGTGCATTAATTTTGTATCCTGCTACTCTGCCAAATTCATTGATTAGCTCTAGTACTTTTCTGGTGGCATCTTTAGGATTCTCTATGTATAGTATTATGTCATCTGCAAACAGTGACAGTTTTACTTTTTATTTTCTGATGTGGATTCCTTTTATTTCTTATTCGTCTCTGATTGCTGTGGCTAAAACTTCCAAAACTAAGTTGAATAAGAGTGGTGAGAGTGGGCAACCTTGTCTTTTTCCTGATCTTAGTGGAAATGGTTTCAGTTTTTCACCATTGAGAACAATGTTGGCTATGGGTTTGCCATATATGGCCTTTATTATGTTGAGGTAAGTTCCCTCTGTGCCTACTTTCTGGAGAGTTTTTCTGATAAATAGGTGTTGAATTTTGTCGAACGCTTTTTCTGCATCTATTGAGATGATCATATGGTTTTTACCCTTCAGTTTTTTAATATGGTGTATCACATTGATTGATTGGTGTATACTGAAGTATCCTTGCATTGCTGGGATAAACCCCACTTGATCATGGTATATGATCCTTTTAATGTGCTGTTGGATTCTGTTTGCTAGTGTTTTGTTGAGGATTTTTGCATCTATGTTCATCAGTGATATTGGCCTGTAGTATCCTTTTTTTGTGACATCTTTGTCTGATTTTGGTATCAGGGTGCTGGTGGCCTCGTAGAATGAGTTTGGGAGTGTTCCTCCCTCTGCTATATTTTGGAAGAGTTTGAGAAGGATAAGTGTTCGCTCTTCTCTAAATGTTTGATAGAATTTGCCTGTGAATCCATCTGGTCCTGGGCTTTTGTTTGTTGCAAGATTTTAAATCACAGTTTCAATTTCAGTGCTTGTGATTGGTCTGATTATATTTTCTATTTCTTCCTGATTCAGTCTCAGAAGGTTGTGCTTTTCTAAGAATTTGTCCATTTCTTCCAGGTTGTCCACTTTATTGGCATATAGTTGCTTGTAGTAATCTCTTATGATCCTTTGTATTTCTGCAGTGTCAGTTGTTACTTCTCCTTCTGCATTTTGAATTCTGTTGATTTGAGTCTTCTCCTTTTTTTTCTTGGTGAATATGGCTAATGGTTTATCAATTTTGTTTATCTTCTCAAAGAACCAGCTTTTAGTTTTATTGATCTTTGCTATCGTTTCCTTCATTTCTTTTTCATTTATTTCTGATCTGATCTTATGATTTCTTTCCATCTGCTAACTTTGGGTTTGTTTTGTTCTTCTTTCTCTAATTGCTTTAGGTGTAAGGTTAGGTTGTTTACTTGAGATTTTTCTCGTTTCTTGAGGTAGGACTGTATTGCTATAAGCTTCCTTCTTAGAACTGCTTTTGCTGCATCCCATGGGCTTTGGGTCATCGTATTTTCATTGTCATTTGTTTCTAGGTATTTTTTGATTTCCTCTTTGATTTCTTCAGTGATCTCTTGGTTATTTAGTAGCATATTGTTTAGCCTCCATGTGTTTGTATTTTTTACAGTTTTTTTCCCCTATAATTGACATCTAGTCTCATAGCATTGTGGTTGGAAAAGATACTTGATTTCAATTTTCAATTCTCTTAAAATTGAAAGTTTCTTAAATGTCAATTTTCTTAAATTTACCAAGGCTTGATTTGTGACCCAAGATATGATCTATCCTGGAGAATGTTCCATGAGCACTTGAGAAGAAAATGTTTTCTGTTGTTTTTGGATGGAATGTCCTATAAATATCAATTAAGTCCATCTTGTTTAATGTGTCATTTAAAGCTTGTGTTTCCTTATTTATTTTCATTTTGATTGATCTGTCCATTGGTGAAAGTAGGGTGTTAAAGTCCCCTACTATTATTGTGTTACTGTCAATTTCCCCTTTTATGGCTGTTAGCATTTGCCTTATGTATTGAGGTGCTCCTATGTTGGGTGCATAAATATTTATAATTGTTATATTTTCTTCTTGGATTGATCCCTTGATCGTTATGTAGTGTCCTTCTTTGTCTCTTCTAATAGTCTTTATTTTAAAGTCTATTTTGTCTGATATGAGAATTGCTACTCCAGCTTTCTTTTGATTTCCATTTGCATGGAATACCTTTTTCCATCCCCTCACTTTCAGTCTGTATGTGTCCCTAGGTCTGAAGTGGGTCTCTTATAGACAGTATATATATGGATCTTGTTTTTGTATCTGTTCAGCCAGTCTATGTCTTTTGGTTGTAGCATTTAATCCATTTACATTTAAGGTAATTATTGATATGTATGTTCCTATTACCATTTTCTTAATTGTTTTGGGTTTGTTATTGTAGGTCTTTTCCTTCTCTTGTGTTTCTTGCCTAGAGAAGTTCCTTTTGTTGTAAAGCTGATTTGGTTGTGCTGAATTCTCTTAACTTTTGCTTGTCTGTAAAGGTTTTAATTTCTCTGTCGAATCTGAATGAGATCCTTGCTGGGTAGAGTAATCTTTGTTGTAGATTTTTCCCTTTCATCACTTTAAATATGTCCTGCCACTCCCTTCTGGCTTGCAGAGTTTCTGCTGAAAGAGTAGCTGTTAATGTAATGGGAATTCCCTTGTATGTTATTTGTTGCCTTTCCCTTGCTGCTTTTAATATGTTTTCTTTGTATTTAATTTTTGATAGTTTGATTAATATGTGTCTTGGCATGTTTCTCCTTGGATTTATCCTGTATGGGACTCTGTGCACTTCCTGGACTTGACTGACTATTTCCTTTCCTATATTAGAGAAGTTTTCAACTATAATCTCTTCAAATATTTTCTCAGTCCCTTTCTTTTTCTCTTCTTCTTCTGGGACCCCTATAATTTGAATGTTGGTGCATTTAACATTGTCTCAGAGATCTCTGAGACAGTCCTCAATTCTTTTCATTCTTTTCTCTTTACTCTGCTCTGTGGTAATTATTTCCACTATTTTATCTTCCAGGTCACTTATCCGTTCTTCTGCCTCAGTTATTCTGCTATTGATTCTTCCTAGAGAATTTTTAATTTCATTTCTTTTGTTGTTCATCATTGTTTGTTTTCTCTTTAGTTCTTCTAGGTCCTTGTTAAACATTTCTTGTATTTTCTCCATTCTGTTTCCAAGAATTTGGATATCTTTACTATCATTACTCTGAATTCTTTTCAGGTAGACTGCCTATTTCCTCTTCATTTGTTAGGTCTGGTGGGTTTTTACCTTGCTCCTTCATCTGCTGTGTGTTTCTCTGTCTTCTCATTTTGCTTAACTTACTGTGTTTGGGGTCTCCTTTTTGCAGACTGCAGGTTCATAGTTCCCGTTGTTTTTGGTGGCTGCCCCCAGTGGGCAAGGTTGGTTCAGTGGGTTGTGTAGGCTTCCTGGTGGAGGGGACTGGTGCCTGTGTTCTTGTGGATGAGGCTGGATCTTGTCTTTCTGGTGAGCAGGACCGAGTCCGGTGATGCGTTTTAGGGTGTCTGTAACCTTATTATGATTTTAGGCAACCTCTCTGCTAATGGGTGGGGCTGTGTTTCTGTCTTGCTAGTTGCTTGGCATGGGGTGTCCAGCACTGGATCTTGCTGGTCCTTGAGTGGAGCTCGGTCTTAGCTTTGAGACAAAGGTCTCTGAGAGAGCTGTGGCCGATTGTTATTATGTGGGACTGGGAGGTCTCTGGTGGTCCAATGTCCTGAACTTGGCTCTCGCACCTCCAAGGCTCAGGTCTGACACCTGGCCGGAGCACCAAGCCCCTGTCAGCCACACGGCTCCAAGCTCTCTCTGATCTCTAGAGCAGAATGCTGGCTAAATCCAGTAAATCAAAGTGAGCAAAGTTCTTCCTCTCACGGGACAGATTCCTGGAGTCTCCCTCTCTGAAGTGTTCAAAAGAGCTACTAAAGGAGGTGGGGCGACACAGAATTTTTAACACCTTAGCTAAATAATTTTTGTTAAAGCAGCAGAAAGCTGCTGGAATTATTGCTGTGTACATTTCTGCAGATCGGAAAAAGAATAATGGAAGAAATAATTATGGCTTGAATTTCAATGGTTGGCTTCTATTTAATCTTCTAGGTTTACCAGACATGACGGAGCTCTGCAGAGATATTTTTAGTAGTAATCGCTTTTTAGCACTAATTGGTGGCTGCTCTGCCTGCCCAGTGCCAATGTTTATTATAACCAAATGAATTTGAGAAATAAAATGGTCTATCCTTGCATCAACAAGCTACAAGCAAAATCAATAGCCCTGTGCTGGCAACATTATTTTATTGTTGTCTCCTTAATCTCCTATACTCTTTTGCAATTACTTTCATTATTACTGCTCATTTAATGAGACCCTGAAGTTTGGAACCAGATGGTGCGGTTAGTTGAATCTGGAAGACTTTAATGGAATTGAGTTCAAACCAGGTTAAGAGTAACAGAATCACAAATCTTAGTGATCATCGTCTCATAGGCATGGCTTTGTGTACATTTTATGCACCAGAAATCAGTGCAGGCTTCAAACAGAATGACTCGGATTGAGGTTCAGAGAGGCCCAGTGTGCTCACTCACTCATTCATTCATTCACTCATTCATTCAACAAATATTTAATCGTGTTCCTATCCGGGTACTGCAGTATGGCATCAACGAGACAGGCGCATTTCCTGTCCTATGGAGCTTATAGTCTACTGTAGGAGAGAGAAAGTAACAAACAAACAAGCAAGATTACTAGCCCTTGTGTTAAGTGCTAGGAGGGAAGAAGCAGGGAGCTGAAGAAGGGGGAGAGGATGTGTGAAGTTCAGGTGGGTGGTCAGGAAACTCCAGGACACCTGTGTGCAAGAAAGAAGGTGGCCCAAGATGAGGCCAGGAGCTGCTGGACCCAGAGATGCTGCATGGGCCAATGGGCATTTAGGCACTGAGATTTTCTGGGGATTTTATTTTATTTATTTATTTATTATTATTATTTTTTTTGCGGTACGTAGGCCTCTCACTGTTGTGGCCTCTGCCGTTGCAGAGCACAGGCTCCAGACACGCAGGCTCAGCGGCCATGGCTCACGGGCCCAGCTGCTCCACGGCGTGTGGGATCTTCCCGGACCGGGGCATGAACCCGTGTCCCCTGCATCGGCAGGAGGACTCTCAACCACTGCGCCACCAGGAAAGCCCCTCTGGGGATTTTAAATACACCTTTGTGCCAAGGTGCTGATGAATAAGACTTGTAGGAAGAACACCTTTTGGGTGAGGGAAGTAAATATTGATGATTCAGACAATATGTCAAGTCGGAAGTATGATTTTAAACGTTTGTGCAGAGGGCAGGCAAAGCAGAGGGAACATTTTGATTAAAAATTGCCTTACATAGTAGCAGTAATTAAAATTTTGTATCACTGCACTTCCTGTAAGGCATATCTTTCTTGTTAAATCTACCCCGTATCTCTTCTCCCCTGTCCCCCACCCACCCCCCTCCTCCTCCTCCACGTCGGTAACAAGGCCCGACCTGCCTCTGGTGAACATCACTGCCCCACACCACATCCTTGGCAAACGGCTGCAGTTCTCTCCCAGTGGTTTCCTGTCTGCTCTTTCTTCCTGGCCTGAGTCTCCTTCTCTCCTGTTGGGCACTTCTGCATCTGTTAACCAAAGAGACACAAGACCACCAAAGTCAGGAGGACTGAGCAAACTGCCAAAGTCTCCACCCTCTCCCAGAATTCTCATAGCAATTTATGCTTCCCTTGTTGGCACTTATATTTGCCTTGTTTAAGCAGAGTGACCTAGATGATTCGTTTATTTTGATGTTCTCTGGACCTCTTGCCTTTTACACAGCAGATACTAAAAAATATTTATTGAATTGAATTCTTGCCAGCAGTTACTGTTTATTGAGCCATTAATTTGCTAAGCATTCTTCCAAGGGTTTGTTATTTAATTTTTATGTGATGCTTAATTTTACGTGTCAGCTTGGCCATGGTGCCCACATATTTGGTCAAGCATTATTGTGGATGTTTCTGTGATAATTTTTAGATGAGATTAACTCTTAAATCAGTGGGCTCTGAGGAAAGCAGATTGCTCTCCGTATTGTGGGTGGGCCTCACCCAATCAATTGAAGGTCGGAATAAACACAGACTGATCTCCTTGGCAGGAAGGAATTGTGGCAGTAGGTGGCCTTTGGGCTCAAACTGTAACTCTTCCCTGGGTCTCCAGCCTGCCAGCACATGCTTCAGATTTTGGACTCACCAAGTCTCCACCATTGCTTGAGCCAGTTCTTTAAAATCAATCTCTCTCTCTCTCTGTGCCTCCCTGACTAATAATACACTTTTACCTCTAACCATTTATGCCCGCTTTATGGGTGAAGGAGTTGAGGTTCAGAGACATTTAGTACCATGCCCAAGGGTACACGCCTCACAGGTATGGAGCCAGGATTCTGATCCAGGTATTTCTGAGCCCCAGGACACTACAGCTTCTTATACTGAATTCAAGGAATGAGAGCGCCATGAGTTGCATGTAACACAACCTGTATTTACTATAAAGTGTGCCTTCTTTTTAATGATTCACAAGCTACCTTGGGATCTTATCGTGCACGAGACTCATCTGTATGCAAATACCTTATCATCCAAGTGAGATGTGAAAACGCCCGTAAGCAGAGAGCGCTGGCGGACACGGAGGCTGCTCTTTATCGCACGTGAACTTGTTCGGCATATTTAAGCCCTGCGGATTAAATTCTCTCCTTTCCAGTCATAATCTCCAGTATGATCATGAAGTAACCACACAATTTTTATAAACAGTCAACTGCAGGATCTTTAGGAATATGAGAGGGAATTAAATGGACAAAAATGTAAAATTAACTGTTTTGTTGAAAGTAAGGTGGCATCCCCTCTCTCCAAAAATGAAAGGAAAATAAAGAGAAATAGGCCGTCCATGTGGATGAAATTAGCAAACAGTGCACGCGGAGTCCCCGCCTCTTGACGGCTCTTGCCGCGGGCTAAAGTCCCATGTTGAGGTCCAAACTTCAAAAGCGTCCTCAAACTGTACCCTTTCCCTAGGAAAAGGCAGCAGTAAATATTGACTGCAGGATCAATTGTCTCTGTTGAAGCCGCAGTCTGCTTCAGTCAGAGTGAGCAAGCCAGGTCACACTGGATAAAGAGCTGCTTTCAGGACGACTGGTCACCCCCAAACACATAGACACAATCTGCTGGGATCGGAACTGAAATGATCCTTCCCAGAACGGAGAAGATGGTGATGAAGGTGCTGATTACGTTTGTCCTTGGAACGAACTACTGGTTCCACTACTGTGCAGGTAAGGAGTTCAGGGTCAGGCCACCTGCCCTTGATGATGCAGAGCTGTCCTCATCCATGCATCCTGTCTCACTGTGTCCTCATGTGTTTATGAGTCCAGGTTTTCCCGTGTATGACTATGACCCGTCTTCCTTGAGGGAAGCTGTCAGCGCCTCCGTGGCAAAAGTGAATTCCCAGTCGCTGAGCCCCTATCTGTTTCGGGCGTTCAGAAGCTCAGTTAGAAGAGTAAGTGCTTGGTATGTCTGCTCTAGTCTTCTTTATACTGCTTTCTGGTTTTTTCTTTTGTCCTTTTTTGGGTTACACGTTAAAAATTTTCCAGTTTAAAAAGATAATAGCTACTCATCTCTTTCACACTCTTTTTTTTTTTTAATGGAGAAAGGATTTAATTATAATTATTGTCGTAAAGCTCTCAAAGCTACTTCGGATGACTGATTCTTCTTGCATTTTTCTTCCCTCTGGCATCATTTCCTATTTCCAGATGTTACCCTCTGCACATCCTGCTTCTGGACCCAAAGTCCCCATGGTTCCTTTTGAGATGTTTTATTAAAAACTGCTTGTTTATTAGAAATGAGGCTTTTTCAAGTTCAGCAGTTCTGCTCCTAATACTTATAGGAAATAAATTCTGGCTTTTGAGCCAAAGAAATCCACTTTGCTTTGTCAATTTTGTAATAGTCTGTTTCCTGTTAGCTTGGGGAAATGGGGAAAAGATGAATTTTCATGGGCTTCCAGTGACTAAGGCCGTGATTGGCAAAGAAGGAAACAGAATTATCCTTCCAAGGAAATGAGAAACTAGCCTGCAGATCGCCTCCCTCCTGGCTGGGCCCCAGGTGATTTCACCTCCTGCTCGTCGTCCCGTGCAAGGGCGTGGGGGGGCAGCAGAAATACCTGCCGGAGTGTTTAGGTTAGGTTAAGAGTTTAGGTTAAGATGCGGGGTGAGGAGCTTCTACAGAGTTCCTGGTCCTACAAGTGAGAACTCGCTGCAGACGGGCCGCCCGGGAACTGCGAACTGTGGAGACATGGCCAGGGGTCCAGGCAGCGGCCGCCTCCTCGCAGAGGCCAGAAGGGCATTACTTCCTCTCCACCTTCATGCTCACCTCTCCCATCCCTGCTGGGCACCACCTTAGCACACACCTGGTTTGTCCCCTCTCCTCCTGTGAAGGGCACACAGCTCATGGCTCCGTAGCTCCAGTCTCCAAATACATCTTGACCCGGCTCCTTCATAAACTAGCTCAGTTTCTTATTTCCAGATTCCCAGGAAATTAATTGAATTGTCCCAGCTGTCTTTTCTAATTGGGTCATAGGTCACGACGATGATGCTTTAGCTAGTCCAGAACCAGGCTGTTGTGGCCAGACTGGGGTCACTTGGCCTGGCTGTCGCGGTGCGAGAGCACAGCGAGATACGTGTGGTCAGCTGCCAGGCCAGAGGGCGAGTTCCTTCTGGAGGAGGACTGGGCAGAATGAAGAACCCCTCCGTCGTACACTGGCTGTTTGGGCTTCCATCTTTTGCACTTAATGAAATCCACGTTTGCTGTGGGGCAATCGGTGTCCTCTTGCCAAGCTTGCAAATGAGTTTAGATTTGCTTGTAATTTAGCTAGTGCTTGCTACAGAAGAAAGTTAGTAGTTAATTAAGTGAATAACATCATGAGGGCAGGTCCCGAGAGAACCAGTTACTGACACCATGGAAATCTGGCCAGTAGAGACGAGCTAGCATGAGGCGTAGTCATCCAGAGAACATTCCAGCATGTGGGCCATCTTGGTATCAGACACCTGAGCCCAGACACACAGGCACCTGCAAAGAAACACACCTATGTATGTGGGCGTGTGATCCTTAGTGAGAACACAGGAGGGAGATGCCGCTCCGCCTCCTGTGCGCTGCTCTGCTACCTGGAATTCTGCACATTCTCGTTTCTTTCCAGCCTTTTCTCACTATTCAAATTCATTGGCCGAGTTACATTCACCATGTCCCTTCCATGAAAACTTCCTTTCTTCTCCCAATGGAGGAAGAACTCTCCTGCTTTGATCTGTCCTGGTGATACGTCTTTCTTCTTAGAAGTGGTTCACATTTTGCTTTATTGTATGCGTTAGTCATGCCTTCTATAAACACCCTGAAGATGGCCCCAAATATGCCAATTCCC
This sequence comes from Pseudorca crassidens, assembly GCF_039906515.1. Classification (NCBI taxonomy): domain Eukaryota; kingdom Metazoa; phylum Chordata; class Mammalia; order Artiodactyla; family Delphinidae; genus Pseudorca; species Pseudorca crassidens. The sequence goes on along the minus strand of NC_090301.1, from coordinate 6,412,341 downwards.
TTCATAACAGTAGCCATGAGAGATCCACTCAGAGCTAAGCAAAGTCCTCAGGAAAGAGATGAGGGAACAGATCAGATCACTGTCCCTGAGGGTACAGAACCATTCATAAAATAGTAATAGAAATGAGCTCGAAACATTGCGAAAAATGTGTCACTTCTCCGACAGCCGACAAAATCAGAATGAAAATAACCAGGGGAAAGGTGAAAGGGAAATCTCAAACACTGCTAGAGAAAATGTAATTTGGTAAAATTATCTTTGCAAACGTGCAATTTGTTAAGCATGTTTATAAACACGTTAAACATTAAAAATAGCAAATGTTTATAACATTTGATCTCATAGTTTCATTTCTAGGAGTATGTCCGAAGGAAATAAGTGGTTTGGTCATGTTTGCGTATGTGCAGGAGGTTTGGGGTAGAGTTCAGTGGGCTTAGGGTGAGGGGTCCGGCCCCACTACTTTATCCCTGAGTTTGCTTCATAAGCCCAGTGGTTCTCGACCCCTGCACATCAGCATCATCTGGGAGATTGAAATACTCCTGATGTCCAGGCAGGATGGTGACTAATTAAATCCCAGTCCCTGAGGGTGGGGCTCATATTCTTACATGTTTCCTGGTCATTCTAATGTGTAGCCAGGGTTAAGAACCACTGCGATTTACCAGGGACTTGGATCAAATGCTCTTGCAATTGATTGTAAGTAACTTAACTCTTGGGCTCCAGGTTTAAAAAGGATGGGAGAGCATGGGGAAACGTAATCAGCCACGATGACTTCCTTGTTCCAACATTGACACTAGGCACACACAGACTGTTCCCTCAATGTACACAAGCAGAGAAAGGAAAGGTGGACGCAGGCCCTGTGCTGGGGGTGAGAAACAGAGAGGCTGGACCAGGCCGTGCTCCCATGGAGCTCAGATACCACTGCAGAGAGAGAGGGGAGGGAGAGGAGGGGAGGGGATGAAGGGAGAATGGGGTGCAAATTCTATAAGTGAAGGTAGTCTCAGAGAGTGGGGAGTCCTGTGGAGAAAATAAAACAGGGTGATGGATGGGCTGGGCCTGGGCTGGGGCAGCTGTCAGAGGGGAGAGAAGTCTCCACAGAGGTGCCGTATTTGAGCTAAGACTCACTCAGTGACAAGAACCTCCAGCCGTGGGAGGACCTCCTGCAGGAGGTAGTTGGGAGGAGGTTTTAAATGAAGTGCAAGAAGATCTTCTAAGATCTCTGCAGCTGTTGTGTGGAGCGGGATGCCAGGAGGAAGCCCAGACAGCAACCGTGAGAAGCAGATGGTGACCTATGGCAACTGAGGCTCTTAGTGTGGGGAAGGTGAGGAGTAGATGGATTCTGGGATATTTGGGGCAAAGCCACAGAAGCTTTGGGATCCTTTATGTGTCTACGCCCATTTCTGTCCATTTTTACCTTTCCTCTTTGCACGTTTTGCCTTTTGGCTTTCTACGTTTTGCTAGGCAGCTATACCTGAGCTTTACTTTTTGTCCAATCATAAGGGCTTAGTTTGAAAATCCTAAATGATCACTGTGTTAGTCAGGCTTCTCCAGAGAAGCAGAGAAGAGACGGACAGAGTCAGAGACAGACAGAGACAGGGAGAGACAGATTTTAAAGAATTGGCCCACACTACTGTGGAGGCTTGGCAAAGCCCAAATCTGCAGGGTGGGCCAGCAGGCTGGAGACCCAGGGAAAAACTGACGTTGCGGTTCAAGTCTGAAGGCCGGCTGTTGGCAGAATTGCTTCCTGCTGAGAAAAAGGTCAGTCTCGGCTTTAGTCTGACCTTCAACTGATTGGATGAGGCCCACCCACATGAAGGAGAGTAATCTGCTTTCCTCAAAGTCCACCACTTTAACCTCATCCAAAAACCTCTTCACAGAAGCATCCAGATCAATGTTTGACCAGAGCTCTGGACACTGTGGCCCAGCTAAACTGACACATAACGTTAAACATTGTACTCTCCAAAAGGAACTGTGACGGGTATTTTATGGCTTGTATATTTTTATTTCTTTTTGAAATAAAAAAATCAAAATATACTCTTTATAAAGAGTCACAGGATACAACAAGAAAGAGAAAACCAAGAGTAACATTCGTTATCCAGCCCTCTGAGACACCCACTATGAACATGTGGCAGGATGTCTTTTTGGATTTTTTTCTCTTCATATGTGGGTATAAAATATATATTTTTTAAAAAAACAGGACCACACTGTAACACCGATTGTAAAGGACCATGATTTATTTCAGTCGTAACACTGGGTTTGGGATTTTCTCCAGTTGATTCCTCAGGGTTGAGTATTTGGGTTGTCCCACATTTTTCAAAGAACACAGAGCAGAAATTCACTGGCTGAAAGTGAATTCAAATGAAAAAGCAGAGTGATTTGACTTTTCTCCATATTCTGGAAAGGGTGCTTAAAAGTGCTTAGAGATGCAAAAAGTTTGCAAAATCATCTCACAGTTAAAATTATCAGTACGCAAACCCCCTGCATTTTCATCTTTTAAACTAAGCTTTTGTCCTGCCAGTTTGCTTTCATCAGGTTGCTTTAAGAAATTGTGGAAGCATGATGGGGGTGGGGGTGGGGGGCTGGCAGGGAGAGCCTGCTTGATGCACTCCAGCTGAAGAGTTTTTAATTTTTTTAAGAGATTCAGATTTAATATCTAATATGTAAAAATGATCAGTAAACAGGGTCATAAACAATGGCAAGGATGAGTTTTTTTAAAATCTCAGAATTTTTAAAAAATTAATTAATTAATTTATTTTTGCTGTGTTGGGTCTTCGTTTCTGTGTGTGGGCTTTCTCTAGTTGCGGCGAGCGGGGGCCACTCTTCATCGCGTGCGCGGGCCTCTCACTGTTGCGGCCTCTCTTGTTGCGGAGCACAGGCTCCAGACGTGCAGGCTCAGTAGTTGTGGCTCACGGGCCCAGTTGCTCCGCGGCATGTGGGATCCTCCCAGACCAGGGCTCGAACCTGTGTCCCCTGCATTGGCAGGCAGATTCTCAACCACTGCGCCACCAGGGAAGCCCAAGATTGAGTTTTTAATCCTACTTGTTTTTAGAAAACTCGGCTTGTATCGGCACTCCTCATCCTGCGTCAGAAAGAGACACAAAGACGCCCCCATCCCGAGCTTGGAGCTGTGGCCACTTATTTCCAAAGCAAACTATCCCGTTACTCCCTGCCTGAAAGTGGTCACACCGACTGTCACAGTGCTGTCACCACCTCTCTCCCCACTGGGCAGTAGGTGAATGTGTGGGTTGACTCAAATTTGCCAAAGGATGGGCTCAAGAGCTCAAAGGGAAGGAGTTTTTGGAGGCTGGGGTGGGGTCGGGCAGTGGAGCCCACCTCCCTGCTGCCATCTTGTCCCTGCCCCCATGTGCTCTCTTTGTAGCAGCCATGGTGACTCAGATCTTACCTCTTCGAAGCCTCTGAGAACTTCTCATTGCAATGAGAATGAAGTCAAAACTCGTTCCCACGGGCTACGGGACCATCAACTATCTGGCGCACTCCTTTCCAATTTCAGGGTGTTTGGTTTTCCTCTTGTTCATTTTGCTTCACCACCACCGCTGGGCTTGTTCTGCCCCAGGACATCGGCTCTACGTTTTCCTCACACGATGGGCTCCTTCCCATCTTTTAAGTCCCAGCTTAAATACGCCTTCCTTGGGAGGATTTCTCAGGCGCCTCGTCTAAACTATCTGCTCTCCATCCCCACTGCCACGTTGCTTTTTTACTCTTAACTCTGTAGCCATCTGGAAGGTCCTTGTTCAGTTTTCTTTAGTGTGTTTGCTGCGTGGTGCCCCACTACCCTGCCCCAGGTGGAATCTAAGCTCCGTGGGGTCTTCCCTGCTGTGCTTCTGGTGCAGCACACACAGTGGGCATTTAGTAAGTCAGGAGATGTCTGTGTCATCGGAACAGCACACTCATGAGGAAGTTTGGAAGCTACCCCCAGTATCCCACCCTTGGTGGAAAGGAGTGGAAAGCTGTGTAATCTTATTCATAGATCCGAACTGATCAACCGGGAAGCGGGGCTGGATAACACTGTACAGCAGGGATGTACTTGCTACTTACTTATTTCAGGAATTATTAAGAAAGTATGGAGCATTCTTTTAGGAAAATGACACTTAAAATACTTTGCTTTTGCTTTGGAAATAAGTGGCTAGCTCCACGCTCGGGATGGGGGCGTCTTTGTGTCTCTTTCTGACTCAGGATGAAGAGTGCTGATACAAGTAGAGTTTTCTAAAAACAAGTAGGACTAAAAACTCAGCCTTGCCATTATTTATGACCCTGGTCATTGATAATTTTTACATATTAGATATTAAATCTGAATCTCATACGTACGTTGACACTTAAAATAAGTTGATTCTTGTTATTTGCGGCGGTTACATTCCATAAAGATTCTGCGAACGCTGGGTTAGTGAATCCTGAGCCGTTTATCCTGGGGAAATTCAGGGTGAGGTTTCTGAGAGCCTCTGGTCACAATATTTCGGTTAACTGATCAATATGTGCCCTTGTTTTATGTGTGTTTTCACTTAAAGACTTATTTAATATATATGGTGACTCGTTACCATTGAGCTCACTGTACCAGCGCTGTCACTCAGGCCTGAGCAAAGCTCAGCTAACACATGTATTTTCTCCGTCAGGCACATCATAGCCTTCCTGCGCTTAGGAAACTAGACAGCTTGTCAGCACTAGGCTTGGGGGCCAATTTAAACAGCAAAATCACCAAGGAAAAGCACAAAAATGAGAAAACCGTGACACACAATAGACCATGAAATTGACTTGTGTACGGTCCGGCTGCTGAGGCAAAGAGCCTGAGCCTTTCATCACCTCATCTGACCCCGGTCGGGAGCGCGTGCATCTGGCGACTCAAGTTCTTTGCCACCCAGCGTGTCTTCATGAGTGGCCGTGAGGGCACCCGGCACTGATTGGGGTCAGATGTACATTTTAGCAAGTAGGCAAATCTGCAAGTACGGAATCTGTAAATCCCGAGGATTCGTCATAAATGTAAGTCGTTAGCAGCAGTGCTTAGCGTGGAGGCAGGACACCCACGTTCTGGTCCTACTGTCTCAGTAAAGTCTTGTGAGCCTTCGGTAAAGCCCTTCTTCCCCTGGTCTTCAGAATGAGGGCGTGGATCTGGGTGATTGCCACGACAATTGAGAGCTTTAGTGGTGGGGTGTTCTGTCCCTTTCTCTCCTTGGGCAAGGAGACACATTCCTAGCGTGTGACCTTCAGAAACACATCTATGGCAGACTGACGCTTTGTTTTCATGAAGGTCAACATCCTGGATGAGGACAGCTTGACCATGGACATAGAGCTCCGCATCCGGGAGACGACGTGCAGGAGGGGCTCTGGGGAAGACCCCGCCACCTGTGACTTCCAGAGGGGCTACTACGTGGTAAGAGTCGGGGGAAAGGCCACCGGCCCAGAAAACAACGCAAGGGAGCACCTGTCTTCCTACATCGCCGGGACCTGATTCAAAGCCACACCAAGGGCTTGGCCACTGCCTGGCGTCTGGACACCCTGGGAGGCACCACTAACTGTGTCCACGCTGTCCCCTGGGCAGGGGCGGCGTGACTCAGTGGTCGAGGACTCGAGCTCTTGGAGTCCGCAGTCCTGAGTAATCCTGGCAAATTATTTAACTCCTGCTGCCTCAGCTTTCTCAGCTGTCTCAGCTTTCCTATTTAAAAATAGGGATAATGATGGTTCCAGGCAAAGTGAATACGAAGAGGCCAATAGCCAAGAAAAATCCCAGAGACATTTCAAATTCTATTTTAAATGAATTTAAAATGCCAGCTGTGTTCCTGGTGCGAGGTGCACTGTTTTATAGTTGACTGTTGTATAACATCTGTCTCCTCCATCAGCTTGGGCTCCGTGGGGGTCAGGACCACAGCGTGGTCAGTTTCATCTCCCCAGTGACCAGCACATGGCCCCATGCTTGGTTAACCCCAGGGATGGGAGGCACCCCAAATTCACTGTCCGAGGCGTTCTCGTTCAGATGTACGAGGTCTCAGGGTTTTGTTACTTTATCGTTGTGATGTCTGGGTCGTTACACAGGGGTGTCAATCCTGAAAAGAGGACCCATTGTTTTGTTGTTTCGTGAGACTTTTCGCTGTGGCTCTGTTTCACAAAGGTCCCAAACCCAAGTGTCACTAGCATTTGTTTCTAATGAAATCTGAGGCCAAGGGAGAGCAGAGCAGGGTCCTTGGGAGATCTTCCCATTTCTTGTTGTTCAAAAGGAAAGCCATTCGAGGGAGCCCATTCAGTGCTCAGGAAGGGAACGTTTGCTTTCCCTCAGGACTTGTAATGTAGCAAAAGCCTAAGAGATATTTAAGTCATCATTTGTTTCTGCTTAGGTCTTGAGAAATTTTCATTTTGGAAAAATGAAATGTCTCTGTGAATTTTTCCTTTCTGTCTGCATCATTGCGTCAAGCCCTATGGTGTTGCCTGATTTCTTAGATAGGTCGTAACCATTTCTACCAGCTGCCGGGCATGGAACTCACTGCTTCCCCTTTTCCAGCCGGCAGTTGCTTGCAGAAGCACCGTGTGGGTGTCTGCTGAGCAGGTGCAGGACGTGTGGGTTCGCTGCCAGTGGTCCTCCAGCTCCTCCGAGTCTAACAGCAGTGAAGAGGTAGGTGCAGGGGCTTGGCATCCTTTGGGACAGCACCTACCTCTTAGGGTCTGTGTGGGTCTGTGACAGGCAGGCCGGTGTGACAGAGTAGCTGGAGCATCACTCAGGTATAGCTCTGCTGACTCAGCTGGCATCTCCCTTTTACACCTGCAACCTCATGTTCAATATCCCTTACTTCTTCCAATTCTCTCTCTTTTCCTAAGATTTAGGATGTGAGCTTAAAATAACAATGAGCAAATCTTCAAAGTTTTAGATCTAAGTGTGCATCTCACTGCCTCTGTGGTTTAGTGGAATGAAGAGGGGCATTTTTTTTTTTTTTTTTGCGGTACGCGGGCCTCTCACTGTTGTGGCCTCTCCCGTTGCGGAGCACAGGCTCCGGACGCGCAGGCTCAGAGGCCATGGCTCACGGCCCCAGCTGCTCCGCGGCATGTGGGATCTTCCCGGACCGGGGCACGAACCCGTGTCCCCTACATCGGCAGGCGGACTCTCAACCACTGCGCCACCAGGGAAGCCCAAGAGGGGCATTTTTGATACATCAGTGTTCATTTACCAGCTCTGCAACCTAGGTCAGGAGATTTAATCTCCATGATCTGAAGCTTCTTCATCTGTTAAATGCCAGTAATAGAGACCACCCGATAGGAAGTTGAGAAAACCAAGGAAGTGGATGGACATGAAAGATCTGGTCCAGAATCTGGTACGTAATAGATGCTTGGCAAATGGCAGGACACATCTTTTTTCCTTCAATTGCACTGATATTCATCTGCAATAATACTGTGAAATCAGTATATATACATTTCTGACTTGGAATTATATTACTTATTTGTCTGTGTACTGACTGCTTTCCTTACTGGAATGTACATCAAATGAGGGCAGGGAATGTGTGTTTTGTCATCTAGGACAAGGTTTGATACAGGGTAGATGTTCAGTCAATACTTGAATGAATACAAGAAAAATGAGGAAGAGATTGTCAAGAATATGATATGAGGAGGAAGCTTCTAGACTCTAATTTGGGATAAAAACATAACTATTACGTTATTTGTTTATTCATAATGGATAATATCTTTGACTGCTACTTAAAAATTGTTTCTACCATTATACAGCCAAATCTGTCCAATGACATCTTTCTCTACGTATATTTTTATTAATTTTTTCAAGATTTAAATCTGTAGTGAAAATTACATGAAAAGAGTATACAATTTCAACTTCAAGAATTACACATAAAAGTAATGTTCCTCTATTATGAACATACCCAGGACTTCCATATTTTGTATGGAAGTCCATTTTAGAATTAGGAAGGAGTGAGAAACTCCTGTTGCAGGGATGTTTTCACTGTTGGAAGGAGAATTCTGCAAAAATGTTCAGTTGAGCATAAGGTTATTGATCAATCTCGTTCTCACTGGCAACTTTTGAGGGTCAATCCCCAGGAGATTTCTGGATCCTATCTCCTTGATGCTATTCAGGTACCCAGGGCCTCGACCCCAGTAAAGTATCCAGGATGTAAGGCATGCTTCACAGCTGACACAGTGGCCCACGCCTGGCCAAGCTAACCCAGAAGTGACAGGGACCAAGCATCATGTCACAAGCATTTTGTGTGTATTGATTTTGTGGTTTGCATGGGGGAAGCTAGGAGACAGTGGAGAGCAAGAGAAGCACTGCTCTGGCTCTTGTGGGGTTTGTGGATGAGTCTGGGAGTGTCCATTAAGCAGGGGTTACCCTGACTACCAGGCAAGCTTTCAGGAGCACGTAGCAAGAGGATGCAATAGCGTGTGGGGTCAGAGCGAGCTTTCCCCGGGGGGCTGAAGGGTGGGTGACCTCAGGACAAAGGGCACAGGGTGTGGAGGGGAAGGATGAGGAGATTCCCAGCACAGGGGAGAGCCTGACGGAGTTCCCTGATGTGTGAGGGAAGCTAAGCTGATGGGTACAAATGGACAGAAATCCATCATGACTGGGAGAAAAATACGAGAAGAGAGGCATAAGGGTGGGGCTAGAGAGGACACCAGCCTGGTCAAGGTGGACCTCATGGGTCATGTCAAGGAGCCTTGGCTTGGGGCTAGTCAAGGGTTATAAGTAGGGAAGTGACAGAATAGATGAAGAACAGACTGGAACTAGGTAAGAATGGATGGGGGCACTGGGAGGCTGGCAGGGCAGGTGAGAGAGAGTGCCAAGTAGAGCTAGGAGTTAGTGGTGAATGTCGAGAGAAATGGATGCCTGTTCTTCTATGACCTTTAACACATTTGAAGTTAATAAGTGGCCCCCTAATTTAACCCCTCTTCCATCTCTTTGGAAAGAGATGGAAAGTTGATTTGGAAAGTTGATTCTGATTGTTTGCACAACCCACAAACCTATTGCAACTTTCTAACTGCAGACTGAAGACTACTCACTTTTCTTCCAGTCCCACGTTTTGTAAGAAGACTCTGATACTAAGTTAAGTTAGTCCCGGAAACAAACAAGATTTTAAAATAAACTCCCAGGTTGCTTTGCCTCAAAGACTAGGAGATCATAAAGGATGATGAGCAAAGAAAAAATTCCTTAAATTAAAGGATTCTGCAATTCGAAAGAAGGAGAAGAAAGCAGATGGAGATTTAAAGTAATTCCTGGCAACTCTAAAATAGATTTCTTACATGAAACAGAAAAAAAATTAGACGACAGCTGTTAACCATTTTCAGTGAAATAAATGATGATACTACAAACATGAAAGACAATTGACTGGAATGAATTTAGACATAGAACAAATAAATCATTGTTGGAAGTAGGGAATAAAAGAAAGAAAACTGAAAAAAAATATCCCAGAGTAATGAACATAAAGGCCACTTGAAAAACATATGTAGATAGTAAAGGAATTTCCAGAGGAAGGAATATAATGTGAAGAAAGATGGAAGCCATGGAGAGCAAGACCAAACATCCTAATTATTACGAAATAGGACTTAGCTCAAATGGAAAATATCTGGTAAGCATACAATGAGAGAAAGTGTCTCTAATATAAAAACATTCAGGTTTTCCACTACATAATTTTAATAAGTATAAATGCTTTGTAAAAAGATTTGAGCAAATACATTTCTAAAATTGCTAATATTCTCTCTTAACCAAATAAATATTTAAATTATGGGCAGTTTTTATTTTTACTTTTTTAATTTTGAAAAAGAAGCATGTAGAGGATAAACGATTTCTATGTGGTACTTCAGTCAACGACACGACGAAATGCTAACATCTGTAGGATGATGAATGGACTTGATTTTGGACAAATCCTTCTGATTTCAAGTGGATGGGATGAGGTTTGGCTGGAGTTTCAGCCATGAGACCCAAAACAGTGCAAAAGGAGAAACTGAGGAAGAGTGAACAGGAATTCTGGACTCGGGGGAGGAGAGTTACAGGCCTTTCATTTATTTACTCTCTCCCATTTCAAATGATAGAAATTCAACTAGAAGCGACCTAAGCCAAAATGAGATAATTCCCTGGCTCACGTTCCCAGAAAGGAGAGGAAGGAGTTGTCCTCTTGGACAACTCAATCTAGCGACTGTCAACACTATCTGGGCCACATTCATGTTTTTCCTTCTCTGTCCCTCCTCCCCTTACTGCAGATGAGTTTTCTCCTTGTAGCTGGAGGCAAGACTGCAAGCCACTCCAGATTCATATCCTCTAAACTTAGGAGGAAACAGAGCACTTCTCTCTAGCTGCAGCTGGAGATACCTCTTGGTATTGTTCCCGTTGTCCTATCTTAGGTCATGTGTCCCATTTTTTTTTTTTTTAATAACACTGTTATTGAAATAAATTGGGTTGGCCAAAAATTTGGTTCGGGTTTTTCCATATGATGTTACAGAAGAAGCCGAACGAACTTTTTAGCCAACCCAATAATTCACAGACCATACGATTCATCCCTTTAATGTGTACAGTTCAGTGGTTTTTAGTATGTTCATAAGGTTGTACAACTCTCATCACTATCTAAATCATGAACACTTCGTCATCCGGAAAAGAAACCCTAAGACCCCTCACCCTGTTCCTCGTTCTCTCCAGCCCTTAGTAACCGCTAATCTACTTTCTTTGTCTATAGATTTACCTTTTCCAGCCATTTCATATAAATAGAAACATACAATATGTGTTCTTTTGTGAATGGTTTATCTTAGTTAGCATGTTTGGAGGTTCATACCTGTTATAGCATGTATCAGTACTTTTCATTGTCGAATAATAATCCATTGTATGGATAAGCCACATTTAATTTATCCATTCATTAGTTTATCAAAATGGGGGTTGTTTCTTCTTTTTTTTATATACATATCTCTTTTTTAAAAAAAATTTATTTATTTATTTATTTATTTGGTTGCACTGAGTCTTGGTTGTAGCTGCCAGGCTCCTTAGTTGCGACATGAGAACTCTTAGTTGCGACGTGCGGCATCTAGTTCCCTGAGCAGGGACTGAACCCAGGCCCCCTGCATTGGGAGCGTGGAGTCTTAACTGCGCCACCAGGGAAGTCCCCGTTTCTACTTTTTGACTATTGTAAATAATGATGCTGTGAGCATTCATGTGCAAGTTTTTGTGTGGGCGTATATTTTTATTTATCTTGGGTATTTACCTATGAGTGGAATTTCTGGGGCGTAAAGTAACTCTGTGTGTAACTTTTGGAGAAACTGCCATGCTGTTTTCCATAATAGCTGTACCATGTTACATTCCCACCACCAATGTATGAGGATTCCAGTTTCTTCACATCCTTATGAACACTTATCATTGTCTGTCTTTTTAATTTTAGCCATTCTAGTGGGTGTGAAGTGGTGCATCGTTATTGTCTTGATTTGCATTTTCCTAATGAGCAATGACTGACTATTTGTATATATTCTTTGGGAAAACGTCTACTCAAATCCTTTGTCGGAATTCCCTGGCGGTCTAGTGGTTGGGACTCCGCGATTTCACTGCTACCGAGGACGCAGGTTTGATCCTTGGTTGGGGAACTAAGATCCTGCAAGCTGTGCAAAGTGGCCAAAAAAGAAAAAAAATTCCTTTGCCAAATTTTAAATTGGGTTATTTGTCTTTTTTTATTGAGTAGTAAGACTTCTTCATATATTTTGTATATAAGTTCCATATCAGATACACAATTTGCAGATATTTTCTCCCATCTGTGAGGTTTTTTTTTTACTTTCTTTATGGTGCACTTTGAAGAACAAAAGTTTTAAAGTTTAATGAAGTCCAATTGATCCATTTTTTTCTTTTGTTGTTTGTGTGATTCTTACATTTAGATGCATGGACCATTTTGATTAGGAAGGAGTCCAGCCTCAGTCTTTTGCATGTGGATATCCAGTTGTCTCAGCACCGTTTATTGAAAAGATTATTCTTTCCCCCACTAAACTGTGCCACCTGCTAGACCAATCACTCTGACAAAAGCCAGCAGGCTAACTGACTGTTCACGATGGAGAGGGTAACAGGTAGGTGGCCCAGACACCTTGTAGAAAGGTTGTGAGTCACGCAGCCACCTTACTTCGTGACTATGGGCTTTCAGTGGCTTCATGAAGACTACTCGTGCACACTTTTTTTTTTTTTTAATTGAACACATATGGGGACTTCATAGAGAGAAAACTCACAAATTTGACCTAAACACAGCTGATTTGCAAGTCCATATAACGAGGTTCCGTCTTTCTCGTCCACAATAATTGGGGGTCATTTTGAGTCTAGTGGAAACGTTTTTAGACAATTTAAACTTCATGTAAGTTGCTTTTCCCCACATGCTTTTTTAGACATTACATGTTCAATACCATATGAAGTTTTTAATGTAATGTATTGCCTTATTTCATTAAAAATAAATTACATAATACATCTGAGTCCTCCTGACAATATTTGCTTATTTTGCAGTGTCCTTCCTTTTCCTCTCTTTCATGTGCTGATACATACTAATGCCTACATTTACTTAGATGGTTTTGGGAGATATCTTGGGATCCTCTACATCAAGAAACAGTTATCTGCTTGGTAAGTTGAGATCCGTTCTTTTTAATTTACATATATATATATGTGTGTGTGTGTGTGTGTGTGTGTGAATCAACTTCATATTGAAGCTCTCTATCAAGGAGTCATTTAAAACTAGAAATATCTGTACATAAGCTTTGAACAATTACAGAAACCACAGAAAACAAACATTTGCTTTTGCTCCTTTCTTAACAGTAGGCAATAATGTTACACCTCTTCATTTAGGCAACTCTGTATTTATGCAGAGCCTTTCCATATATGATTCCATTTCATGTCCCAACATCTCTGCCAGTTAGGCAGGACAGGTGTTGGTTTTTACCATAAGAGGGTCCCCCAGCTTGAGCACGCTTGTTCCCTCCTGGGTGCACGACCAGTTTTAGGAGCCAGGCATGAAACAGTGTGTAGGTGGAAGGATCTGGACTAAACCTCATCTGACTGGCTGGGGCTGAATTCTGTAATCCTCCAGCCATAAGAGCAGAGGTGACCATCCCATTGAGAATCTTGCTTCGGGGAGGGAGGGCTTTCTTTTTTTCCCCTTCTTAAGTGGTCTCTCATTGGAAGTGGGATTGAGTTCGTGTTCTATGGCTTAGGAAACATTTCTACCTATTGGTAAAATAGGTAACTAGGAGGATTTTTTCTATTGGAGCTGATGGCAGCAAAACTCTTTGGTGATCTCTTACTGCTTCCTTCCTGGAAAAGCGTATTTGTAGCATCAGTAATAAAGTCCTAGAACATTCCAGAAGTGGGCAGAGGGGGCCTGCCTTATGACTGTTACTGCGTTACAGGTCTCACTCCTGACAGATCAAAAAGTGAGCCATTTTATGAACGGTCACTTGCTAAGTGTTCCTGTTTTCTTCTGTAGGACACCGAATGCATCCTTTTCTGATCAAGCCAGACTCTGCTGAAGTCATGTCATAAGAGATAAACCCCTGAAATGCAAAATATTTTAAGGGAAAATGCAAAAAAAAAGAACAGTCCTTCATAAACCAGCTTTGCAAATCATTGAAAAGCTAACTTTGAGGCATCAAAACTCACTTAAAATTTGTCAGGAATCAAAATATCAAATCTAGCTGAGGAAATCAGCACTCACCTGCCTCCTGTCCCAATCTGGAGCATTTTCTGAAAAATCCAAACTCTTTTCAACTTCTCTTTGCCCTCCAGCCTCAACTGTACTTTTCAGCAAGCAGACAGAACTAACAGTTATTTAGTTTCTCCCTTTTACGATCACTTTTCTCATTTAACCTTCATGAGAGCACTGTAAACCAGGTGTCTTATCTGCTGACACAGAAGAAATGAGTAACAACTCATGTTGTTTGTTGTAGACACAAAATACTAACTCTCTACTAATTGCTTGACAGTTTTCTCCTTCAGCTTCACAACCATCTTGAGAGGCAATACTATGTTCCTTCCCATTTTGTAGATGGGCAAACTGAGGTTTAATGAGTTTCTGTAACTTGTCCAAGGCTACACGGCCAACGTAGGACTTCGATCCAGGTAGAGAGGGGCAGAGACAGGACTTAGAGACAGATCTGTCAGACTCTAAAGCCTCTGTTTTTTTCATGCTGCTTTACAGAAGAGTTGTGAAATTTACCCTCTGATCAGAGTTCTCCATTAAAATGAATAACACAGATATTAATGTTTCATTGAGCTCAGTGTCTGACCATCCTTAGGCTTTTTCCGAATTTATTTGAAGTACTAAAGCTTACAGTCGGAGGCTTGCTTAAAAAAGGGCCTGAGTTTAGACCCCCTCCAATGTGCCACTTGGGGAGAAATACAGTTATTCTAAAAATGTGACCACTGCTGAGAACATTTTTGAACAATTTTTTTAGGAATTATCTTCCAAGTCTAGGGCTCATTCTTTTGAATCTCTGTAGTGATGGAAAACATGTGCTCTTGGATTTAATTTTGGAAATAAATTCAGTTAATCAGATTAATAGCCAACTTGGGTGCATTAGTCATCTATTGCTATGTGTCAAATTACCACAAAACTTAGCAGCTTAAAACAACAAACATTTATTATCTCACAGTTTCTGAGAATCAGGACCCTGGAAGTAGCCAAGCTGGGTGTTTCTGGCTCAGGGTCTCTAAAATGAGGTAGAGAAGATGTTGATTGTGGCTGTGATCTCATCTGAAGGCTTAGCTGGGACTGAGGAATCCACTTCCAAGGTTACTCACATGGTGGTTGGCAGGCCTCAATTCTTCAGGGGCTATTGGAATGAGGGCTTTGGTTTCCTACCATATGGGCCTTTCCACTGGGCTGTCTGAATGTCCTCAAAACATGACAGCTGGCTTCTGCCAGAGAACATGATGAGAGAGAGAGAGAGAGAGAGAGAATGAACAAGCAACAGAGCACCCAAGACAGAAGGCACAGTCTCTTATTAGCTAATTTTGAAAGGGATATAGCATCACTTCTGCATAGTTTATTAATCACGCAGACCAACCCTGGTTCGATGTGGGAGGGGAATACCCGAGAGTGTGAATACCAGCGGGCCATCTCTGAGGCTGGCTACCACTCTGAGAAAATGTCATTTGGGACAAAAAAAATATTATATAGATATAAATTAATGCGACTGATCCTTTTTATATTCCTTGGAAGGTAATTCCAGAGCTGAATTCTAAAAACATTTTGGGCATTGGGACCTTCATTGACGCAGAGGTGCAGACATCTCAGAGACTGCTTTGAACATGACAATTCAATTTAATTCAACAAATGTGTGTGACAAGCCCTGGGCAGATCCCTCAGCGGACTGAAAGATAAATGTGACAGTCCCTGCCCTCGAAGGCGTGCGGCTGGGGGTTCAGCTGTCACACCGTGCGGGGGAGAGTGAGGGAGAACTTGATAAGCAAGATGAGGTCATGGTGTTCCTGGGTAGCCTCTTGGCAGGAGGGGCTCTGGTGGTGCTGGTCACAGGCTTTGTCATGAATTTATAGTCACTAAGTCCATGTTGTCTTAGATTTTGATGTGAATGACAGAGCCTGTATATCCCCTTTCTATCTTCAGGGATCATGAGAAGGGGCTTTCCTCCTGGAAATAGAAGGGGCCTGAACCTGTGGCCCAGAGCAAGAATAAACACTGGCTTTGAGTGACAGCCTTGAGGTAAGGGGACACAGCTAAAAACACGTGTATTTAGAGATGGAAGCTACCAGCGGGGGGTTGGAGGGTGGGGATGTCTTAAAGCTGCGGTCTCCACACCTGCAGCGTCTGTAGTCTGCTCTTCAGCTCCTGTCTGGCCTCCCACCTTTTCTTCTCTCCTCCCAAATACTGATCCTCGACTGTCTCTTCATTCTTGCACCCTCAGTCTTTTTCCCATGGCTTTTATATGTGCTATTGTTGATGTGATCAAATTTCTCTAAGAACAAAAAACAAACCACAAACAGAACAGCCCCCTTTCTCTGACCGAGTCTCCCCATCTCAACAGCTGCCTTCCCTCCCTACTTCCTTCTCTGCTAAGCATCTTGACAAAATTGTGGTCTGTGACTGCTGCCCCTACCTCCCCACCTCCCATTCACTTTTCTGCTTTTTGCAAACTGGATAATGATCTTTCAGATCTCTAGCATCTAACGTGCCTTCCTTTTCTTAATCAGTCATTTCAATCCTGGTGACCATTTGTCTGGTCTCCTTTGCCCAGTCCTTTCCTTCTTCTATAGATTACTGCCGTCTATTCCACTTGCCTGACTTGATCACTGATTGCTTCCAAACACACATCGCTCACCTCACTCTATCCCGAGATCCAGGCTCTAACATCACCTGCCCACTGGATGCAGTTGCAGAGAGCATCCCTGGGCTCCTGAAGGTCAACTAGCCTCCTCTTCAGCTCCCTGTCTTGATAGACGGCATCAGCATCCACGGAATTTTCTCCAGCTCAAAATTATAGAGTATCATTGGCTCTTTTTAAAAATTTTTACTGAAGTATAGTTAATTTACAATGTTGTGTTAGCTTCAGGTGTACAGCAAAGTGATTCAGTTTATATATATATATATATATATATATATATATATACATACATATATTCTTTTTTAAATTCTTTCCCATTATTGGTTATTACAATCATTGGCCCTTCTTTACCCTTCATCTTCTCCCGACATCCACAGGGGTCCACACATTTTCTCTGGCTTTAGCCCATCGTTTCATCACCGTCACCACTGACCTGTTGCCTGAGATCTTGCCTCGGGTCCTGATTCCACGCTGTCCACCTTGCACGCTGCCCTCAGGTTTATCTGGAAATGCAGAGGACACTCTGATCCTTCTCCATTTAACCCCCTAAGGCTCACTTCACTTATATAGCAAAGCAGAGGCAGACCCTGAGCCAGGAGGAAGAACAGCCTATTTGCCCCAGTGCTGGAGGCTGAGTCCTGGTTTTGCAAACCCACACTGAGCACCCCTGCCTCATGCATATATAAATCTGCAGCTACTAGGGACTGGAGCAAAGGCAGCTCTGTCTTTTTAAAGGCTCCCAAGTACTAAAGGAACATGACGAAAGGCACATTTAAAAGGAATCGTTGGATGTAATTATAGATATGGATTCAGTGTACATTCATTTTTACATACACACACACAAGTTAACCATGAAGCTTGGGCTTTCACGGGTTTTACAGTTTACGTAACACTGTATGCCTTCAGGATAAAGTCCAGACTCCCTAGCGTGGCCTGCAAAGGGCTTCGTGATCCGGCCCCTGCCCACTTCTCCAGCCTCATCTCTCCCAAGGCCACCAGCCCTGAAGCTCCTGCAAAACTGAAAGACCTGCAGTTCCTCCTGATCAGACCTCTACCTGGAGCATCCACCTGGCTAATTCCTCCTCACTTACATCTCAGCTCAGCGTTTCTTCCCCAAGGGGTCTCCGCACGTCAGAGATACATCCCCTTATGGCTTCCCTAAAGTCCTCATCCGAGGCGAGGAGAGAGACAATTTCTGTCGCCAGCATCTCTCATGGCCCCGCGCAGAGCCGGGCCCCCAGCAAGCATTCTGGAAGTATTTTCTGAGTGGATGACAGACTCTCACTTTGGGTTCTTGACCTTCTGTTATCAAAAAATTCAGCTAAGCATAGTATGATAAATTTTTAACCCCGGAATTTGAAAGAGGTCAACTGACATTTTCCTAAAACCGAAGGGAAATTTACCAGTGAGGCTGTGTTGGATAAAAGATGCAAATGGTAGGCTTTCTTTTGAATCTATACACACCCTAAAAATAAAAACCAGCTTCAGGCTGAAATCAAGAAAGTACTCATTACAAAGAAACAGACTCAGCATTTTCTTTTTTTATAAACTTAAATGATTTCTTTTTGCTTTACAGAACATCCTCAGCAGGAGAAAATAGAATTCTCAATGGACTGGCTGTATGTTATTTATTAATGATTATATTGGAGATATATATATATATGTATATATAAACGTATATATATACACATACATATATCCCAATATAAATTTATGATCTGACTTCTGTAAAGAAATTGATCACTTAAAAAATGTCTCCTTAAATGCAGCGCAGACTAAAGGCCAAACACTGCCGCCCTGGCCTGGACATTGACCTTGATGTCCCAGTTATATCCCTGCCCTGCCATGACCCTCAGCGGGGCCGGTTTCCACACTGTGCTCTGAGTTTCCTAGAATCCTAAGATAAGGCCAGCACAGGCGGTCCAGTGAAGAGCCAGTCCACTGTGTCTGGAATCCTTTTCCAAGCTTTCTCTGCTACTTAGGAGCTGGGAGAGTGACCTAGTCCCTAAACTCTCGGGCTCAGCTCTTCAAAGATTTATGATTAGTATTTTATTTGCTTTAGTCCCTGCTAGACAAGGAGCTCTTTTAGGATGTGTTACCTTGTCATCTTTATTATTTTAGTTTAATAACATGAAAAATACAGTTAATAATATGTCTATACTAAGTTATTAATAACAATATCCATTGTCTAGTTCCTAATGCTAAAAATAGTGCCTAGACTATAATAAGGGTTCCCTCAGGTTGAAAGGAAGGAACGAACCAATGTGGGAACAAGTTCGGGACAACTCTTTTCAAACTGTGGATGACGTGTTTCCTGTGGGGATCTTTCTGAAGGCAGAGACTTCGGCTCGCTGAGAATCACAGAATCCTCAGAGTTTAGCGCAGTTTCTGCAACAAATTAGGAGCTGAGGAAGTGTTTTTGTAATTTCACAACCACTGTTCTAGGATTCTTTCAGATTGCTAGAAAATCATTTAATATGTAGGTGTGGGTAGTGAAAGGGAGTGTTTAAACAAAGAGGTCTGAGATGCTTTTTCTTATTTGCTACCCTAAAATAGGAACAGGGGAAAATCAGGTCCCAGCTCTCATGTCGCAAGAAATCTGTCTGAGAGCTTCACACTTTCTTGATCTTTAGAGCTGGCCCAGCTCTGACTTTTGCATGACGTAGTGGCCTGAAGACCACAAACCACTCTGCCGCCACCCAAACCACAGCAGCGTGAGTGATACTCTTTCCTTTCTGTTGCAATGATCAATTAGCGTGAAACTATTAGTGTGGAATTCCTATGCTCTATGGCCCAGAGCAGCAGTTCTTAGAGAGGTCTTTTGTCAGTAACTGCATGGTGAAAAGAATCAGTCTCCTGATTTGATCCATTTGTCCAAAAAATATTCATCGAATCCCCACTTTGTGCCTGGCTCTGCACCCATGAAGATCAGAGCTCTTAAGGGTGCCTGGGTCTGTGTTTGGACCTTCCACCTACGTTGCCTTACGTAAATCTTGCAACCATCTAAGTGAAGTTTTATCACTATATCTCCGTTCTGTAGATGAGGAAGCTAAGGCCTCGGAGGCCCTCCTCTCAGAGCTGGTGCTGGGTTAGGATTAACTCGTGGTGTCTGTCTGTCCCCAAAGCACCTCTTTTTCTTCCTGAATTACTTGACCTCACGTCACTATGTACACATTTAGAAAAGAGCACAAGAGGGCAAAACCTCAAGGATCATTTGTTTAAGACACAGTTGTCACGTGTTGGGTGAAGCACCTATGGAGTAAAGCACACCTGGAAGGCCAAAACCTGAATTGACCGGCAATGTTAACAGCATACCTACCCGCCGGCGACTATGTAGGGAGGTGACCCTAGAACCTGGGCCTCTTCGGTGAACCTGTTGAGTGATTTCAGTATTCAGAAATGAAGCCTATTAGTCACAACCTCTTGTCATGATTTTCCATGACAGCCCACCCGCTGGGGAAGCCAGACACCCTCCCTGCCCCCCACACATAAGATAGACAAGCCCAGCCAGCGCCCGGAGGTGGAAATCTGGCGTCTCACACCCTGCTCTGATGCTCCTTCACAGCACATGCCTACCAATTGCCCCACCAAGTGCAGTGCGTTCTCGTTACTCACAGTAATGATGTTCTATGAAGTGGCTGCAGACGCTGAATCAGCAAATCCTGAACCATGGCTCCTGCGGGAAATACAGGGTTAGGTTCCTACCAGCCTTTGGTCACATTTTGTCCAGTAATCAGTATGCTTGTTTTATGTGTGTGTCTGTTGAAAGACGTCTTATGTAATACATATGGTTGATTCATTAATACTGAACTCACAGCCAATGGCACTGTCACTCGTGCCTGAGGGAAGCTTATCCCACGGATGTATTTTCTCCACAAGGCACATCACAGCCTTCTCATGCTCAGGACATGAGAGCACTTCAGGACTACACGTGGGGGCCATTTTAAACAGCAAAATCAGCAAGAAAAAGTACAGACATGCAAGAAACATGACACTAAGTAGACCGCAAAAGGACACTCGTTTACAACATGGGAGCGGAGACGGGGGCAGATGGCCTTGAATGAGCTCGCTTGGGAACGTGGGCAGATCTCTGTCACTCTGTGAACATCCTAGAATGACTCAGAAGCACCAGGAGTATTGATCTGGAGGTTACAAGTAAATATTAGCAAGTAGACAAACCTCTGGGAATGATGAGATCTACTGTACAATGGTCCCTACCCTTGGTTTATCCCTAGTTTCTCTGTAATCCCTCTTGTTCCTTTCCATCTGGTCTTTAAGGAAAAGGCCTCTGCACCTGCTGCCTCCAGGATCCCCCCTCCCCTCTCGCAGGGCACTGGCTCTGCCCTGCTCTGTATCCGCCCTTCGTTCCTGCCTGGTCCCTGCCCATCCCTTGCCTGATGAACCTCATGACAGAATCTGACGCTGATGAGAACTCCCTTCTTCCCTGAAATCCTCTGGCCTCTGAGACACAGCCTCCGAGACACGGCCTCCTTGGCCCTCCTCTTGGCCAAGATGTCTCTGTTCTTCGAATGGAGGTGATGGTCACCAGGGCTCTAGCCTTGGCTCTCCCTCCACCCGCTGTCCTCCCTCTCCCAGGTCATCCCAGGCACCCTAGGGCTTTGAGGCCCACCTGTCTGGGGACTGTTTACACACCGTCCCTCTCACCTGAACCCCAGGCTTGACTAAACAGCCCCGGGATGTTCCACAACATCCTCAGAATGGAGTTCTTCCCTTCGGAACTTACTCTTCCTCCTGTATCCAACTCAGCTTCCAGTTGCCCAGACCGGACACGGATTTGTCTTGGACCCCCTCCCTACCGCCATCCAGCTACCACTGTGCTCTGCCTGCCGGTCCTTCCTCTGAAACGTTTCTTGGCTCTGACCCTCCTCACCATGTTCTGGCCTCATCACTCTAGCCTGGGGTGGTCAGCATGTTCCTGATGGTCTCAAAAGCCACCTCTGTACTGTCACCAGAGTTATCTTCACATCAGTCCTTACAGATCAAAGTCCTGATCACCTGGGAGGTGGAATCTAAACTCACTAGTGATTTGGGACACGAGAAATTGGGCACTCCCCGCAATGGTAGGGTCCCTGTCTGTGTCCCTGGTTTCTCTTGGTCTTTGCTTCACATGGAAGACTCACACGGCTGACTGTTCCATGGTCCCCAGTCTGGGTCTGACCTTTGCTCCCAGGCCCAGTGACCCTGCCTCCCAGCTTGTGCTTGGAGTCTAGCTCACACGTCTTCTGCAGAAACCTTTTTCCTCGAGGTCTCCTGAACGTGGGAAGCTGGAATTGCATTTACCATTCTGTCCTCTGACCGCCTCTGTCTTCTCTACTTGCCTGTGATTTCTGTCTTCTTCTTCTGGAGATTGGGGCTATGCCTTATTAATCTTCATAATCCCCAGTGGATACTCAATGCACACATGTTTATTGAATGGACGAATAAGACGGATGAATGAGTGAATGAATGAATAGTCCTACCTCCAACCCCAGCCCTCAAAAGACCACAGCTACAGCCAGGCTCCTCTTAAGTGGCTTGATCGATTCCCTCCCTCACAACCTCCCACCATCAGCACCTCCTTAGACCAGACTGAGCCCGCGACCTGGCTGCAGCCTTTCCTCGGGGAACCTCTGACCCTTCGCTTTTTGAGACTTGACCTTCATTTCTGGGCCTTCGTCTCCATTCCCTGGACTCCATTACCTCCTCTTCTCCCTGCAGGTGTCTCTCACCCTTTTCCTTGTTCAGGGAACTGGCTGCTTTGCATAGTTGCTCTAGTCTCTGGTGCCCTCTCGGATTCCTTTTCGATAGCGCCCAGGAATCCTGGGCCCTGTGCCTCCATTGTAAGAGTGTGAACTGCATGCCACAGGGTCTAATCCTCCCCTTCTTTCTTTCAACAGCAAAATGCATTGGAAGGAATAGAAGTTGCAATGACCAAGATACTTTACAAATTGTGTGATTTTTCTTTTGATCAGTTCCAGTCGATAATAAATGGCTTACTTCTCTTTCTTTCATCGCTTTATCTTTTCTTTTCTTTTTTTTTAATAGGAGTAACTCTCACATTTTTAGATGAGAAGCTAATGCCATGAGGAGAGTTCACTCAGTGTCTCTGCCCGCGGGCCTGCTGACCCCCAAGGAAAGGCAGTGCCAGGCTGAGCTAGAGCAAGGTAGCGGTGCTCAGGGAGGGGACTGGCTGGAACGATCCCCATGTACACGCTGACATCACAAATCAGAGTGTTCTGTTGCCAGATGCACGACCTGACAGCCTCCTGCTTCAGGTCTCATGACTATCACGAGGCAAAGACTGAACGTTGCAGGCTTAGTGTTTGTTTAATCCTATTCTCTGCCTCCAGGATAAAGTGACAGGAATGTGTTAGCCCAAATGTTTGGGAAAGGCTGATGAATTCAGAGACGGGCAAATTACAGAAACGTAGGTTACTTTATATGCGGTTAATATCTTATTCTGACCATTAAAGACATCACACCTGTCCTCCATGGATGTTCAGATAAGGACCAGGGTGCTGGGGGTTGCCGGGCAGGGGGGGCGCCACGGAGAGATTGTAAAGGTAGAAGGGGTTTCACAATATTGATACCAAAACCAGATAAAGACAGCAGAGCGGGAAACCATAGATTACACTCAGTTATGAAGAGGAGGAGGCAAAGCTAATACTATTTGCAAAAGCTATGGCTCAATGCATGGAATATTCTAGAATATCAACTGAAAACCTGTTGAGTAGGAAGACAACCCCCAAACTTCATACATACTAGTCAATTTTATATTATAAGATATAAGACAAAAGATGTTATGGTAACAATAAAAAGAATAATACCAACAAATAAATTTTAAAAGAAACATGCAGAACACACACACAAAACCCTTAAACTCTATTAAAGGACATAGAAGAAGATTCAGTAAATGGAAACATATCTTATTCTTTTTTTTCTTTTCCATTACAGTTTATCACAAGGTATTGAATATAGTTCCCTGTGCTATACAGCAAATCTTTGTTGTTTATCTACTTTATACCTGGTAGTATGCATCTATTAATCCCAAACTCCCAATTTATCCCTCCCCCAGATATATCTTATTCTTATGAAGCAAAACTCGAAAGCCTAAAGATGTCAGTTTTTTTCTAAATTAGTCTACGAAGTTGATGTAATCATATTTGATTTAAAATGTCAACAGAATTTGTTTTCCTAACCTGACAAGCTGATCTTAAAGTCGAAATAAAACAAGTTGATGGGTTTAGCCAGGAAAGTTCTGGAAAGTATAGAAGATCGGATGTGAGGTGTAGCCTAGCCTTGCCAGCGTTTATAGGCTGTAGCAAGCAGAGCAATTCACTGAAGAAGCAGGAAGAAAAAGGCAATTTGGAATCAAGGTACCAATGACCGGTAACGACTTAGTGTATTATCCTGACACTTCGCGGAAACCATGGTAACCGATGTCAGTTTCAGTCTCACTGCGGTGGGGGGGGACCACGTCTGGGTTTAGGGGTGTTCTCAGATCCATCAGTCCTTTCTCTACTGGGTCACCAGTTGGGGCCCTTTTCTAAGTAAGCGGCTCGGGGGGCAAAGACCTCAATCCCTTGGGTACTTTCTCGGCGATTCCTGCTTTGGCAGAAAGCTCGCTTTGCGTAGTGGGAAAGTTGGCTCACTGGCTCTTGGCCACAGCTGAGATTCACAAAGTATGGGGGCTGAGTGTGGGACCCACACGCTCTGCTCGCTGAAGCGGGGTTGTTCAGTGACCTCGTGGCTGTCCTTTGAATGGCGCAGCCCTGACCTCAGCCGTGGGTGGAGGAGTGTGGTCACCACTAGCCTTCCCTCCTCTAGCTCTGACCTCTTTGGGAAGCCTGGACAAGACGACAGCAGGGAACCTCTCCATAAAGACACCCTTGTGCCACTTCTACACACTGTGAAATGGATATTTCAGGGTGTCTCCACCCCAAGATCTTTAACTTAATCACATCTGCAAGATCCCTTTTACCATGTAAACTCCCATGTTCACAGACTTTAGGGGCCAGGACATAGACATGTTTGGGGAGGACACTCTTTAGCCTACCCTACCACCATGGTCAAATTACCAAACAACTGTCACCTACTGAACGCTGCAGACCAGTCACTTTACATGTATCCCATCCCTTAATTCTTAAAACTGCCCTATTGGGTGGCTACCGATACTACCTTAGTTTGACTGACTGGGGAAAAGATGGCTTACAAAAAAACTTCTCTCATGGTTAGTAAGAGGCAAACCTAGGGCTCAAATCCCAGCTTTCTGAATTCTGCCCTCCCTTCCCTAAAAAAATGAAAAAAAGAATGAAATCTTTGGAAAGTTAATCAATGGATTTGAAGTTCTCTCAGTAGATGTGAAGCAAGGGGCATCGTCGCCAAACTGTTCTCTTGATGGACCGCTCTGGCCGCCAGAGGCTGCCACGCATGCTTCTTACAAAGCCGCTGCCAGTGCCCCCTGCATCCCACCTGCCCCTCTGGTAAATGTGCATTAAGTGACTCCACGAGCTGATGTAGGGAGCTTGGTTCTCTGAATCTGCCACAGGGACTCCAGGCGGGAGAGGGTGACGAATTGTCTTACCCCAAAGCATGCTGTTACACACACACTGTTGCCCGTCTATTTTCTTCTTCCCTAGACCAAAGGTCTGGACTTCTCAGCTGATGAAGTGAGATGAGCAGCTGGGGTTTATTCCAAGTTTTCCTTTTCCTTGCCCAGGATCTTGGCATTCTTTCTTTGGTGTCCAAATAACATTCTCTTTACTATCACTCAACAGAAAATTGGCATCCCTCAAAGCTAAGCAAAGCCTACCTCGAAAGAAAAACCAAAATTCATGAGCAGATGAGACATCTGAGCCTTATTTTCCTCTGAACGAGGGTACTGGGGAGGTCATGGCCCGGTGAATAAAGAGGAGAAGGGAGAGAAAAGCAAGCGACCTCCCTAGGCTCCCGGAGCTGCGGGCACTAGGTGGCAGGATTGGCTCAGCACAACTCTGTGGGCCGGCTTGGTGTCGCCAGGGCCTGGTAACTAGGTCACGGTGAAACTGGGAAATGTGTCAGCCTGTAGGCAGAAGCACAGGGGCTGTAGCTGCTGCTTCAGAGGCAGAGCTCTGCGAGGCCCCAGCAGCCGCTGCAGCCTGCCCACTTCTCCCCCTCTCCTCTCCCTCCATGTTTCTCTGCTTTGTCATAGCGGGTCCCTCTCCTGTGTCCCCTGGCTGGGCCAGGACCTGCTGGGACATCACCCAGTTCAACACCGGTGGCTCAGAGGGCGGGTGTGGTTACTACCTCCCATTCCAAGGCCACACATTCTCCGCTCTAATAGTTAGCTTTTGAGGTAGCAAAACTCACATTCTCAAGGAAGTGTCGTTCGTGGTAAAAGGAAGCTCCACATTAAAACATAAATAAATAAAATTCACGGAAAATCCCACCCATGTACATTTGTCTCTCGAACTCCCTTTAAAATCTCTAAAGAAGATGTGGCACATATATACAATGGAATATTACTCAGCCATAAAAAGAAACGAAATTGAGCTATTTGTAGCGAGGTGGATGGGCCTAGAGTCTGTCATACAGAGTGAAGTAAGTCAGAAAAGAGAAACACAACACAGTATACTAACACATATATATGGAATCTTAAAAAAAAAATGGTTCTGAAGAACCTAGGGGCAGGACGGGAATAAAGACGCAGATGTAAAGAATGGACTTGAGGACACGGTGGGGAGGAAGGATAAGCTGGGACGAAGTGAGAGACTGGCATGGACATATATACACTACCAAATGTAAAATAGATAGCTAGTGGGAAGCAGCCGCATAGCACAGGGAGATCAGCTGGGTGCTTTGTGACCACCTAGAGGGGTGGGATAGGGAGGGTGGGAGGGAGGGAGACACAAGAGGGAAGAGATATGGGGACATATGTATATGTATAACTGATTCACTTTGTTATAAAGCAGAAACTAACACACCATTGTAAAGCAATTATACTCCAATAAAGATGTTAAAAAAAAAAAAAAGCTCTCTCGTTAATTTTAGTCCTAAAACAGCCTTGTATCTTTAATGCGGATAATGCCATGTTACAGGGCGTAGATGGGAATCACATACCGATGTACACGTATTGGCCTATATCCCATGGTATAGTCAAAACTCTAAGCTGAGCATCCCATCTTCTCTCCCGGCTGAGCCTGCGGTGGGCAATGGGACCGGGACACGGTATTCCGTTCTCATCCTGGCCCTGCAAGCAGAGAGGGGCGACTGGACAATTCTTAGGGGGCTGGGTGGCTTTGTGCCCTGAGACCTGGCATAGGGTAAGGCTGGTTTTGTTCTTCTACTTGGGGCTCTTTGGAAATGCCTTCTGGTCCCTCTCTCCTGGAGTCCCTTGTCTTGGCCCTGAGCTCCATTTCAAATGGTCCCTGTGACCCCTTGCTCAGCCTCGGGGTATCCTGCAGCACCCGCCACCTCCTTCTCCGGGTTCTTCTGGCCTCTCCGTGCAGCCACACTGGACTGAACCAAGTGACCCCATGCCAGCTGTCCTGGGTTGAAATAGTGTTTCCCCAAAATACATGTCTACCCAGAACCTCAGGATGTGATTTTATCTGGACACAGGGTCTCTGCAGATGTAAGTAGTTAAGATGAAGTCATACTGGATCAGGATGGGCCCTAATCTTGTGACTGGTGTCCTTATAAGAAGAGAAAACACAGAGGTGGAGGGAAGACATCCACGTGATGACCCAGGCAGAGGTTGGAGTGGTGGTCTCTGCTGGCCAAGGAAGTCCACGGGTTGCCGAAGCCGCCAGGAGCTGGAAGAGAGGATGGACCAGATTCTCCTTCAGAGTCTCCGGAGAGAGCCAGCCCCGCCTCTAGAACTGTGAGAGAATAAATCTGTGTGTGTGAGGCCACCCAGTTTGTGGTACTTTGTTATGGCAGCCCTGGGAAACCAATGCACTGGCTTTCCCCCTTACTCCACATCTGGTCCCAGGAAACAACCACGAGTTGTGTGCGCCCATCAACCCTGTAGAGCAGGAAGACCTCCCACCCCCACGGCAGCCCTCCCCTGGTCCTGCCTTCAAAGCCTTTGGTCAGCTCCTCTCGTGTTCTCGCCACCTCCTGGGGTCAGTTGGACCCCTGTCCACAGTTCATTTCCTCTCTCTTGCTGTGGATTAGACACCTGTCCTCAGTAGCACTCAGCTTCATCTTGACGCTCCCCCTGGGCTATGGGTTGGGAACTAGCATCCTCTCTCCCGTCCCCCAAGGGGGCTTGCCCACAGCAAGGCCAGCATTCTCTCCAAAGACATCTCTGCACCTGTATCCTCCCCAGAGCCTCTCTCTGATCCTTTCCAAATCCGGTCTTGCTAAGAGGCGCAGGTGCTGGGCCGCGGGTTCCTTCATTCCTTTTGAAGCTGTGCATCTGGGGATGGTTTGGGGGTTTTTCCACACTCATTTTGGTTTCCCAGTCCCGTTCTAACATCCTGTTACAGGTGTGTATATACATACACACACATACATGTGTATAAATCTGTTATTACGTTGTTGAGGTGGGACTGTACAAAGTCTATATGCCGCCTTTCTGATTGTAATAGGTGGAATTGTGCTACACCCCCCAGAAAATAACCATGCCCTCACAGGACCCGTGAATGTGATCTTATTCGGGAAAAGGGTCTTTGCTGACATTATTCATTTAAGGATCTCAAAATGAGATCGCCATGAATTTAGCGTGGGTCCTAAATCCAATGGCAGGTGTTCTTATAAGAAGCGGGGAGACAGAAACACACAGAGGAGAAGGTGATGTGAAAAGAGACGCTGAGATTGGAGTCATGCAGTCCAGCGAACGCCTTGAGCCTCCAGCAGCTGGGAGAGGCCAGGAAGGATTCTCCCCAGAGCCTTGGGTGGGAGCCGGTCCTGCCGACACTTCAGGTGACACCCTGATTTCGGACTCCCAGCCTCCACAAGTGTAGAGGATAAATTTCTGTGGTTTTAAGCCACCCAGTTGGGGTAATTTGTTTTGACAACCCGAGAAAACCAATACTAGCTATATTATAAATATTTTTCCATGCTATGAGACATTGTGGTAATTGTTTTTAATGACAGCACACTATTCTATAGTATAAGGAAGCCAATCAATCCTGTACTGTAAAATATTTAGTATCTGAAAATTCAGCTAACTGAATAATAAGGAATTAAATGCACGTGAACGTTCATTTTGAGGATCTGATAACTTGCATATGAAGGTGTCCTAGGGGTGGAACTACCGGGTCCAAGGGTCCACCCTTCACTCTGCATGAGCCTGTCTTGCTTGAAGCCTGTCATTCAAGGCCTGTCATTTCTGTAAATGTTATTTTATGCTAGTTGGTGCAAGACGTGTAATAACCCCGTGACTCACTTATAGAGCAATACTTACAAATGCTGGCCTTGTGAGCGTGAAACACAACCTTCTGTAAACCAGGCACAACCTAGTACTTAGCCTGTCTGGGTCACCCATCTGATACATTTTCGTCACAATTAGCTCACATCCCTCAATTCTGACACCAGCTGTATATTAAAATGTGTTTCTTTGTGCCTTTTCTTTTATTGGTCTCAACTCTAAAAGCAAACCCTGAAATATAGCAAATCATCCAGAAAAAATGTGTCTTGAGTCAGTTTCCTCCTCAGTCTTTAATACTTAAAAACATAAACATGATAGATGCTGGAAGTAATGTTATCCCAAGAAGTCTTTGGGTGTCTTTTTTTTTTTTTTTTTTTTTGCGGTACGTGGGCCTCTCACTGCTGTGGCCTCTCCCGTTGTGGAGCACAGGCTCCGGACACGCAGGCTCAGCGGCCATGGCTCACGGGCCCAGCCGCTCCGCGGCATGTGGGATCTTCCCGGACCGGGGCACGAACCCGTGTCCCTTGCATCGGCAGGCGGACTCTCAACCACTGCGTCACCAGGGAAGCCCTGGATGTCTTTGTTCTGAGGAAGTCAGCATAGAAAAAACCATCACTGAAAACTATATTTATCTAGACCCAAAGGATTTGGGATTCAACTTGTATTTTGCTGACATCTAATTTTTTTTACCTTGGGACTGTTTGTGAGTATCACTTGACCTTGGTGACACATTCTGGACCGTGAGGGTAGTGGGCTAAAGAAGCTCTAAGATTTCCAAGATTCTATCCTCCTGCTCATGTTTAAATGGCCCATTTGAAGGGCATGTGCACATTCATTTTTAAGTATTGAGGCAGGCGTGTCTGAACCACACGAAGCCTTCCTATGTACATCATTCAAAGATGGTATCTGGAGTCAGAATAACAATCACAAAGGTCACAAGCATATTAACCTGATGCAGCAGTACCAGTAGCTTTACCTTATCTGCTCGGCTGAATAAAACATCTGATTTTTATACAAACTACTATCTTGATACACAAGGTTATATTTAGAGACAATAAGATAAATCATGGGATCATTACCCCTCTAGTTATGGTGTCTCATTTGTCAGTTTATAAGAGATTGTGGCCTGCCATAAGCTTCCGAAAAATATCTATGTAATTCTGACTCGGAATCTGAAAATGACTTTAAAAATTGAGTCTAGTAAGAAGCTGATTAGCAAAATCAAATAGGAGAGTCATTATTAGTTTGTTATCAGTTTGTTATTAACTACTGAATAATACTCCTTGATTCTAAGAGAGAAACATAAACACGTATGCACGTATACACACGTGTACACACAGTGCATGGCCACACACACCAAAAAGTAGGAAACAGAGGCAGAGTAGCATTCCCACCTGCTTCTTCTTGGCACCTTTGTGTCAAGCACCGTATATCAGGAGAAAAGGCCTGTAGTAGTAAAATTATCATCAAGAAAGATAATATTTCCACATAACACTCCCTTTTTAAAGGAATTCCTCATATATTTTCTTTTTTTTTTAATTTATTTATTTAAAAAAAAATTTCTGTCCATGCCGCATGGCGTGTGGGACCTTAGTGCCCTGACCAGGAATCGAACCCACACCCCCTGCATCAGGAGCACAGAGACGTAACCACCGGGCCGCCAGGGAAGTCCCCACATAACAACCTTTTGAAGTTAATGAAAAGCCAGTACACACTGATTCTCAAGTTGCCCACTGTATCCCTAAGAAGACCCAGGGACAATTTACTTAAATTATTTAAATTTACATTTCCTTAATATTATGTCACCATTTGGGTTTCCTTAATTTTTCTAATTTGGGATTTAAATATTTTTGTTATTTCATAAAAGTTGTTGAGTCTTTAGGGTCAAGTGAAACTTTGGAAGGCATCTGCAGCGGAAGCGTGGAAGTCTTCTATCTCCTCGGAAAACTGGGTCAGCGTGGTCTGAGCCCAGCATGGGACTGGTTCAGAAATGGACATGTGAATCCATGCAGGCCAGGGACAAGCAACTAAGAGTCTGCTGGAGGCTGCTGGGCACATTTTCTTGCTTTTCGGGTCTATCTTTCTTCAGAACGAAGTTGATGCACGACAGAGGGCAGAGATGACAGAAGCTGAGATGTGGATCCAGAGCCAGTGGGTTCAGCTGAGCCCCAGACCTGTCCGACACCTGCACTTCCAGAGCCGACTCATGCTTCATTGTGTAGGTCACTTGGGGCTGGCTGTTAGGGTTGTGTGACAGGCTATCACGTTCAGTGCATCTCATTTCAGACAGGAAACCACAGTCCATTAGGCCATGCCTCAAGCGCTTGCCCGCCATCAACAGCTACTTAGAGAAAGACCAGGAACTGGGGCCCAGTCTCCCGATGACAAGTCCACAGCTCTTCCCATCCCATAACCTCTATGCACTGGAGCTGACCTTCCACATGTTTTGCCGAGCACACTATGCTTTGGTGGATCAGTGAACCTCCCTGGACTGGGATCAGGAGGGGAGATGGGGTCTTTAGCGTTCAGAGAAAATGATAAAATCAAGGAAGCAATGTTCGCTTGGGAGACCATATCTTGATGACCGAACTGACTGAGATCCTTCTTGATCTTTGCTCAGGAGCCAAGGTGCTTGCCAGGCTGCTAACATTTTAGAGCTTTGATATTGGCAGGCAAAAGCTAATTGAGACTCCTGTTCCCCAACTAGTCTTGTCTTTTGATGAGAATATTTCTGCCCCTTGCTGTTGTAATGCTCAGAAAGGGCTTCCAAGATATCCTAAGAATATCTCGCCTGTGTGTTATAGGGAAGAAAAGAAGGAGATAAGAGAAAGCTGTAGTCAGCCCGTCCCCACCACGCCTGGACCTTTTTCTTTGTCCAGAAACAAAGGACGCACTCTTCTCTGTCTTGTTTTCGTGGAACCTGTGATTCCTTCCTCCATAATACACCTTTCTGTTGTTGTTGTTCTGGGCATTACATTAAAGGACAAAGGTATTAGATCATGAATCAGACAACCTGGTTTTAACACCTGGAAGTGACCTTGAGCATATGTCATTTCAATGTCACTCTGAAAAACTTAGTGTCCCCAGGCCTCCTCTCACTCATCTGAAAATGAAGATAATAACCCCTGCCTAGCACATTTCCTGCCTGAGCTGCACCCCAGCTCGTTTTGGGGATCAGTTAGATTAGCTGGGTGCCTACTAGGTAAGAGGCACATCGTCGGGTGGGGGGGCCCCTGGAGTGATATACAAAGGTTGAATTGTGGAGCGTCATTTAAATGTTAGGTCTTGTTACCGTCATAAAAACACTCATCTGGAAACTATACCAAACATTTTCTTTCTTCTTCAACTACTGTCATCTTCCACATCCATACACTTCCCAGCTCTTCTATTACTCACATTAGTGGTAAGAACAAAATGACATCCTTTGCATACCTGCCACCTTCCTCACTGAGCAATAACCATGTCCACTGGAAATAGTATAAAGGGCACTGGAGGAAGCATTTATTCTGCAGTCCTGCATCACTGGGTTTTCAGAGTGTCAGCTAAATATTTACAAGTGATTGATGCCCCTGACAATTCTCACTTTTCATTTTCTATTTAATCAGCCACACGTGGATCAGGAATAAGACAAACCTTTACCCTTTGCGTAAAGGCTGTGGTCAAAAGAGATTAAGCTGCTTCTGAGTTGTGTAACTCAGAAAATGGCATCGTGCTAGTTAAAAGCATCCTCTTATATGTTAGGGGTTGAATTTAGTCCCCTTCCCCCCACAAAAAAAAAGATATGTGAGGTCTGAACCCCTAGTACCTCAGAATGTATTCTTGTTTGGCAATAGGGTCATAGCAGGTGTGATTAGTTAAGTGGAGATAAGGTCATACAGGAACAGAGTAGGCCCTAGTCCAATGTGATTAGTATCCTTATAAGAAGATGCCCATGTGAAGACAGACACACAGGGAGGAGGCCATGTGACAATGGAGGCCCAGACTGAGTAATGCGGCTTCAAGCCAGGGAACACCAAGGCTTGCAGCAATTGTCCGAAGGTTGGAGGAGGTAAGGCAGGATGTCCTTACAGCTTTCGGAGAGATCATGGCCATACTGACACATTGATTTCAGACTTCCAGCCTCCAGAACTGTAAGAGAATACATTTCTGCCACTTTAAGCCATCCAGTTTGTGGAACTTTGTTAAGGCAGCCCTAGAAAACTAATACAGTATATAAGAAATTTGGGAAAAGGAGATCTTCCAAATGATGCTGTATTCATTATCTATTTCTGTGTAACAAATTACCTAAGCTTGAAATAATACATCTTTATTATCTCACAGCTTCTGTGGATCAGGAACCTAAGCGTGGCTTAGCTGGGCTTTCTGCACCACTGTCCCTCACAGGCTGCACTCAGGGTGTCGGCCAGGGCTGGGGTCTCATCTGAAGGCTCCCTGGGGCAGGATCCATCATAAACTGATGATGTAATTGGTCCCGACTGTAGGTGTGTGAAGGCAGCAGGGGGGCTCTCAGGTAAGCTCCGGAGACCAGTGATGCTTGTCTCAGGTACTCAGGAAAGAGAGTTAGCTCATCGTGATGTAACAAGTTAAGTCTTCAAAGACAGAAGAACAAAGAGTATATTTCTTGATACCAACTGTTACCTCCATGAAGACTACATGTTTGTTTTCTCTTTTGGGAGCATATGTATTTTTGGAAATATGCCAAAACAGGTTTAAGGAAAGACTGGAGAAATTAAGTGATCTTATCGTTTCCTTTTGTGATATCTTGGGGAAATCAGTGGTGAGATCTCTGTCCTCTCAAATACTGGGATTGTAGGGAAAAGGAAAACAGCAACATACCTGACATTTAGCACAAATTTATTACATGACTGACCCTGTGTTACCCACTCAATTACTTTCCCAGAGGAAGCCTATTAATGCATATATTTATACACACTTTAAAATACCTATTGAGCATCTACTGTATACCAAGTGCTGTGTTTGGCACTGGGAATACAGTAGACCATGAGACAAGTTTTTGGCTGGGCTTTAAATGGCACAAATAATCCGATCTCCTGTACTCAGAGTTCTGAAAATTTCACTTAGAAACACAAGTATCTACTAGGAATTGAAACTCCTGTTTTGTTACTGATGGATTGGAAAGACTATCTTTCTACTTGTCCATCAAATTGTAGTGGAGGCCCTGGCGAACATATCTGTCCAGGGCAGCAGCAGACAGGAGAACCCCTATGGTCTCTGTGCAGGAGAGGGAGGGAAGTGGGAGGGGGAGAGAGAGACAGAGACAGAGACAGAGAGACACAGAGAGAGGGGGTCTTGCTTGAAGTCCTTTCCCTGATAACCTCCAGGGAGCAGGTGAGGCGGGTATGGTCAAAGTGGGTGGATGTTTCAGAATTGGCTCCTGGTTAATAGCTCAGTAGAGCTGTGGGTCTCTGTGGGGCACTTTGGAGGAGAGGACCTTCTGCTTGGTTCATCTACGGGGACATTTCTCTTATCTGAATGGCCTCTCTGTATGGCAGGGCAACATCTAATTACCGAGCATCGGCTCCTCTCCTGTGAATGGCCCTCCTCCCCTTTGGAGCCCCAGGTCCCGATCCCATTCTTTAGTGTAAATGAAAGTGGGATCCGGCTGCTCGCCGCTCAAAAGCCAATAAAGAGGCCAGGTTGGTGGAAAGGAAAGTTTGCTTTATCTTGGATGCTGGCAACCGGGTGCGGGGGGGAGGGGGAGAGTGGGGGGCAGACTCCTGTCCAAAGGGTGACTCCCCTCCACTGACAATCAGGGGGCAAGAGCTTTTATAGACGGATGCAGAAACAGCACAGTCAGCTCTGACCATCATCTTGAAATTCGTCATGCAGTGGTCTGATCAGCATCATCTTGATTGTTTTAAGTAGTACGGTTAATCTTCAGTACCTGGGTCAGTTTGTTCCCATTTCTTTGAGGCCAGTTCTCGGAATTGTGACAGCTTATGTCATGGTGCAGCCTGATCATCATGTAGTTAACTTCTTCCACCTGGTGGGGCTTTCAGTGTCTATAAGATGGCTCACAGGATACGCCTCAGAATAATATCTGTAGCCCATGAAGAGGAACTAAAGGTCCTTGACTTTGCTTACTGACTAGACTATTATTATTTGGTCTCCCTCGACTATGTTCCTTTGTTTCTGCATTTTCTCACTTCCCTGATTAAACTTAGTCTTGGTTAAAATTTTTCCACAGACAAAGGCAACCTGAGGACATGGGGTGGGGTGGGGGGGAAGGACCATAGGGCTCTGCTCCATTTCATTAACTCAGGATAGCACATTACTCTAGTCTCATATCTTTGGGACTCCTGTATGTATGAAATTAAATTTGTTTTTCTCCTGTTAATCTGTCTCACATCAATTTAATTATTAGACTAGCCAAAGAACATAGAAGAAAGGAAGGGAAAACTTTTCCACCTCGATAATAGAAAAGAAAAGTGAACTAGAAGCAATGCAGAAAGAAAGCACTGCCATTGAAAGCAGATCAAAGGTTATGGGTGACAGGATTGAGAAAGATGGGAAAAATGAAACTAATATGAGCCAAGAGTTATAAAAGAATTGGAGAGAAGTGAGAACTAAGCAAGACAGACAAAGGAGATCCAACACACACATAATCGATGTCTCTAAAGAAGGTAACAACATAGTGGACAGGAACAATATTTAAAGTTGTAATTCAAGCGCAATTTCCAGAAATAAAGGAAGAAGTGGCTCTTCAGTTTGAAAGATTACAACATTTGTCCTAGAGGAAAATATTTACATTGGACCATCAATGTGGAGACTCCTTTTAGTAAAGTTACTGAACTTCAGAAAGAAAGATAGAATCCTTTGGACACATAGACCAAGAGATCAAATGAGCTCTTAGGGGGGAAAATCAGTCACGCTCAGAGCACTCACAGCCTCAATCAGTCCTTGAAATGACAGAGCAAAATCTACAAAGTCCTAAAGAAAAAATCCATTGACACAAGAATTTTATAGCCTCCTATGCCTTATGTGACAAATAAAGGCAGCAGCAAAGCATCTTTGAACGTGCAAGAGCTTAGAGAATATCATCCCCATGAGTTGCTTTTAAAGAAACTGCTAGATGACATTCAGCTAGTTGAAAGGTCAATAGAAAAAAATACAGGGAAAAGACCACCCGTGAGCACTGAATTCATTACGCTCGCTGTAGGGTTAAGACCAAAGCACTTGGTTACGGGCATTAGAAATGATAGAATCAGTGAAAACCAGGAGACAAAGAAGGCAAATATGTAGCTGTAGAAAGTAAATGAGGGATCTATTCTTCATTACATAACATTTTCTATTTTTTTAAAATTTTTATCCCAGGTATATTGATTACATATTTTAAAAATAAATAATGCATTTAAAAAAATAACATGAAAAAGATGGGCCAACGTTTTAGACTTTACTATTCTATCAATTAGAAGCCAGAAGATGAAACAGAGATTTGTGCCATCTCAACGACAACCAATGTGGGTGGAGAGAAGCCATCTAACCCCTCACAAAACCAGAAAAAAAGCTGAGAGGGAAAAGCCAAGGAAATGTAGCATCCTGTATGGGGTTTCATGATCGACGGGGTATTTTTCTTGTGGCAAACATTCCAACGATCTTTTTACAAGGACACCAGATTACATTGGTGTGCAGTTTTGTGGAGGAGGAGGTGC
The DNA here is from genome assembly GCF_039906515.1 of Pseudorca crassidens. Classification (NCBI taxonomy): domain Eukaryota; kingdom Metazoa; phylum Chordata; class Mammalia; order Artiodactyla; family Delphinidae; genus Pseudorca; species Pseudorca crassidens. Next base: position 6,376,044 of record NC_090301.1, on the reverse strand, counting down.
TTGAGGAGCCTTTTCAGGTCAAAGTGACTTCTACTGTGGGCTTGTGGTCTCTACCCTGTGAGTCTCCTGGGATCCCCATGGCCGGGGAAGGGGAGCAAAATTTGCTGCCCCAAAATATGCATCTTTGGCATAAGGACTCTCTTGAGCTGGTTATTTTTTAAGAAGCAGCAGACACAGAAAAAGCTCTGAAAACCAAGTAGAAGTCATGAAACTCTTATCACTGGAGAAGACAAGGACGTACAACTGCAAGACCACCTTACCCTTGTTTACTGTGCTTTTCCTGATAACCTCCCTTTACTGGCTCCCTAACCCCTAGCATCTTCTTTTGTCTTTAGCTGGCGATGGTGTGGTGGCTTGGGCCATTTCAGAGAGTTTTACTCAGTTTTCCTGGGTCTCTCTCATGTACACGGGAGGTATACATGTTATTAGACTTCTGTTTGCCTTTCTCCTGTTAACTTGCCTTTTAACTCCGGGGTGGAGAGGCAGACTTAGCCAAGAACCTAGGAGGGTAGAGGGAAAAATTTTTTTTCTCCCACACTGGACTCGCCCATCATTTTCTTTCTTTTTTTTTTTTTTAAACATCTTTATTGGAGTATAATTGCTTTACAATGGTGTGTTAGTTTCCGCTTTATAACAAAGTGAATCAGCTATACATATACATATATCCCCATATCTCCTCTCCCTTGTGTCTCCCTCCCACCTTCCCTATCCCACCCCTCTAGGTGGTCACAAAGCACCCAGCTGATCTCCCTGTGCTATGCGGCTGCTTCCCACTACCTATTGTACATCTGGTAGTGTATATATGTCCATGCCTTTCTCTCACTTGGTCCCAGTTTACCCTTTCCCCTCCCTGTGTCCTCAAGTCCATTCTCTACATCTGTGTCATTTTCTGTCTGCCCTAATCCTGGCTCTAGGGTATTTCAGACAGCATCTGAGCTTCAGTGGAGGACCTGCAGTGACTTAGCCCTGGACACTGTCTCCATCCTCAGAGTCTCCCATTTCCCCTGCTGCAGCCTCACCGACGTCTGTGTCCTCAGTTCCCTGGCTGGGGCTTCTGTGTTGGTTTATTTTGCTCTGGCTCCTCCCAACTCCTCCCCCAAGAGCACATGGCTTCCTCCTGGAATCCCAGCCTGGAGGCCAAGACTCTGCAGTCCCTTAGGAAGAGATGCTGCTGCACCCCTCTTTGGGTCAAAGTCCCCTCCCTGGGGTACCTCAACTTTCTTTTACAATTTTTGTGCTATTTTTATGTTAGGTTTCTTTTTGGTGGTGTTGGTATTGTTTGAAAACTATCGATACCTTGACCACCCCAAGCTCCACCATAAACCAAGTTAACTTTACAACTTCTGGCTTGAACGAGTAGGTTTTCTGCCTCACTCTAAAATCCCTCCTCCTCTTTCCTTGCTTTCTGTTGGAACAATAAATCACCAATTCTCATGCCTCATTAAATGGTTTATACATAGAGTTGTCGACTGAAAGAAAACGCACAACCTAGAAGTTGAGAATTATGTTTCACTTGGCAGACAAAACTGAGGACTTAGGCCTGGGCCACAGCCTCTCAGATGCTCTAAGCCACTGCTCCGAACAGGCAAGGGAGAAACCAGGATATACAGCAGTTTGTGCAACAAAGACCAGCTAGTCGGAACATCAAAAGATTGCTGTTAATTAAGGAAAACCAGACATCTCAAGTTAAGGAAATTAGCGCTTTCCTATGTATGGGAAGATGCAAGAGTCTGGGCTCACTGAAATCATTCCTTTGATACGCACCTCAGCTATTTGGGGCCAGCATCCTGTGTTTTCTCGTCCTGAGTGTCCTCAGGTGCAACTTCAGGGGTGGCTGCAGCAGCCATTTGCTAGATGGGGGGCATCCTGCCTCTATCCTGAGTTCCCTTAGGGCTCACCGTTGGGGCGGTCATAATGTGATGACTCGATGGCTACAAAATCCTCTGTTTACTGATATGGCAAGCAATATTTTTCATTCACATAGTGCGTCTCAAACTTTGATGTGTGTGAAAATCACCTGGGGTTCTTATTAAAATATAAATTCTGTTTCGTTTAGGTCTGAGCTTGGTCTTGAGATTCTTTTTGGGGGAGGAAAATGTTGACCCTTTTAGAGTTCCTGGCTGGGTCTGAAAAAGACAGATGAGCAGTAGGAAAGCACACACACATATTTACTGTAAGTTTTACATAACGTGGGAACCTTCATAAAGGAATGAAGACCTGAAGAAATGGTTAAACCCGAGGCTTTTTGTACTGGGTTTGATGAGGAGTGAACAGTAGTGTAGAAATAAATATAAGTCGAAAAGTGCGAGGTAAGTGTACAAACTAGGGGAACATTAGCAACCCTTTTTGTTCAGATTCTTCTCAGTGTTTCTTCGGAGAGAAGGATGCTCCTTTGCTCAGGGCATAGGGAAGGCACCTTTCACATGAGGGTTCTGTGTCCAGGGGAGGAGGGTGAGGGTCAAGGTCAAAGTGACCTTGCTGTTTCTGCTGTTTTCTCAAGCTCCTTCAGCTAAAAATACTCAATATGCCAAGGTTCCATATTTGGGGGTAGCATGTCTTGCACCCCATCCGTCTGTACTTCTGACAAGTTTCCAAGTGGTGATACCAGGCACTCCTTGGATGAAGACCACACTTTGAGTGGCAGGGATCGCTACCGTTTCACTTTAATTACAAGAGCAAGACCTCACTAAATGGCTTTACTACCTAGAACAAAACAAGGCCCCTACTCCTTAGTATTTAAAATGTCAGCTTTTATTGTTCCAGGGTCTCTGCTCTTCCTTTGGGCAAATAGATAAATCTGCAATTCAGATTGACAGTGACTTTGAGTCCTGTACACTCAAAGCCAATGACAAGCTATTACACGCCCCATTACAAGTTACTGATGTACCACAGGTAACCTAACACGTGGTTCCACATTCCTTTAATGAAGTCACATCGGGGCCGCCTTCTTCATTAGCTGTAGAAGGCATAAGGTACGTGACACTTTTAGGAGCCCAGGAAAATGTTTACATTTCTTGTAAAAATCAGAAGAAAAAAAAGAAAGAACTTTTAGTGTTGAATAAAATGTTTTAGGTTTGTTTTTTTTTTTTTTTTTTTTGCGGTACGCGGGCCTCTCACTGTTGTGGCCTCTCCCGTGGCGGAGCACAGGCTCCGGACGCGCAGGCTCAGCGGCCATGGCTCACCGGCCTAGCCACTCTGTGGCATGTGGGATCTTCCCAGACCGGGGCACGAACCCGCGTCCATCGCATCGGCAGGCGGACTCCCAACCACTGCGCCACCAGCGAAGCCCTTTAATCACTTTTTAACATACACCAATACGACCTGAAAATTTCTAAGACAGAGAGGGTATGCAGCATTTTGAAGGGTTGCAAAATATGCCACCCCAAAATATGTCTCTCTGGCGTAAGGATTGTTTTGAGTTGAGTATTTGGAGAAAGGGCTGACACAGCAGAAGTTCTGAAAATGGAGTAGAAGTTACCCTTTCAAAAGGTAAATTTCCATATATAAAGGAAATCTCTATTTGTAAGGGTGTCTCCCTCTCCGTACCAGGAAGAGAACGATGGCTCTAAATCTTTCACGGGAAACTTCTATCAGTGGAGAAGGTGTTGAGTTGAATCTTCATAACAACCTTACCTTTGTTACCATGGGTTTCCTAGGACCTTCTCTGTAACTGGCCTCCCCTACCTCACACACACCTTTCTTTAGCTACAGATGGCATTTAAGATGGTGGTTTAGGCCACTTTGAGGAGTTACTCATTTTTCCCTGGGAATCTCCCATGTATATATATATAACATGTGTACCTCATATATGTATGTGTGTGTGTGTCTATATATATATATATGAGATATACATTTTAATAAGCTTCAGTTTGTTTTTCTCTTGTTAATCTGTCTTTTATGACAGGGGTCTCTACTCAGATGGGTAGAGGGAAAATTGTTTTTCCTCCCCTACAATTTCCTAAATTTATTTGATCAGTCTTCCCCTCCCCCCTCATCTGGGAAGCTTCCCAAGGGATGATTTGGGAAGTGCTAACCTAGAGTTACATTTTACTAAGTAAAATTTAAACCCACTACAGTTGCCTGTTTTGGCTGTTGGGTTTGGAGAAGATGTGTTCTTGGCATCACAACTTGGAATTCAGAATTCACTTTCCTCAAAACAATGCGGTGACAAGTAGTTGAAAGAGTATGATTAGATCTGTAATTTGGGTGTATGTGGGTAAGACAAGCTTCTGTGAACTAGTCTCCAAACCAAACCACCAGAGATAGAGAGAATCACTGGGGGAGAATCCACTCAGGGTTGCAAGCAGGTTAGAAACGTACGTATGGGATTCAACCCGGGCTTAACTGGGGAGCTGATTTTGTTGCAATTCTCAAAGCAAAGTTTTTATGAAGCTTGAAATATGCACCCATTTTTTGAATGACTGAACGTAACATGAATGGTTCTTACTTGTTGCCAGCTTATATGCCTCAAAATTCTGAGACGTTCTTTCATGCTGTATCTTGCTTAAGAACTAAAAAAAAAAAAAAACCAAGCAAATGTCATTGTTATAGTCAACTTTAATTACTTGTTGCTATGGAGTTTTGCTTGGCTACAAATTCTTCATCTGCTTCTCCTAATTCAGCTAAAGTTTCCGCAGCTGAAGGGATATTCTGACTCTAATGAGAGACAATACATAAATTTTTTAATAGCTTTAGTCTTCACTCTAGCATGACCTAGCCAAGGAGTGCCAAGAAATGAAAACAAAACAGGAGACAGGGATATTTCATGAGCCCGCCAACACAGATCTTCAAGAAGAGAGATTTGAAATATTTTCTTTTTAGGGGATGGAAATTTTGTTGTAACAGCTTGAGAATGAAAGAAAAAGCCATTTGTCAATGGGCTCATTTTAAAACTCAAGCTGTTAGCTGGGAAGCAGGCTCTCCCTCAGAAATTTCATGTTAACTTGTTTTTCCTGAAGAAAACAAAAGTTTAGCAGTTGTCACAACGGTTCAGATAATCTTATTCTGTGCTTGGTGGAGCAAAATAGAATTGAATGTTAGACCAGGCCAGATGAATTGAGCAAACTCTTTTTTAAAAAGCAGATCTTTTATTAAATAAGAGTAAAATCAAACTGCAGTGGTGCATGGGGCTTGTTTCAAACACTTCACTCCATATAACACATGGAAGCTGAGCATTTGCCATTATAAGTTCCTCAAATGACTGTTCTCTCCTGCCATTTAAGAATGGAATTTGGGGTAAAAGTTGAAGTATTTAAGAGGTGAAATGGCAACATTTTTGAAACAATTTGAAACGGTGGCTTTGTAATGTCTCAACTTGGCTAGGTCAACCTACCTTTCCCAGAATTCCCTTTCTGGGAGGCTTCTTGTTAGGGTGGGCCACAGACGACATTCTTGGGAGGCTTTGAGGGCAGAAGGATGCGGCAGCCATTCTGTCGTTCTTGCATGTCCTCCCTGAGCAGCCGGCTCACCTCTCGCCTTGTCGGCATGAGAAGGCAGCTGGACCTGCAACAACTCCACCTTCCCCAAGATCCTCCCCCTGTTCTCCAACTCCTGGGCCAGGTGTGTGTTCAGCTCTTGAGGTAGGGCCCTGGCTTCTGCAGGACTCCTTTTTCTAAGGTTGGTGGTGGTAAGAATGACGTGAGTTTATGACTTGCAGACTTCCACTGTTCTCTGAAGACTCGCCATCTGTCCACCCTTGTGGGGTTCCAGCCTTGATCACCCCCATTTTACATCAATCTGTCCTTCTGACTCCTGCCCTGTCCGTGGACTTCAACCTCCAGCATGAGACACAAAGATAGCAGCCTTCCAGATACATGGAAACAAATACAGATATGCCGATATATAGACTTCTAGTGGTTCTTCCTCTCTGATGAACTCTGATACACATGCCTACTCTCATATATAAAAATATATATGATATACACTTATATAAATACATGTAATACTGAGAGAAATAAATCAAATATATTAAATCAAATACATTAAATAATTGTTAACAGTTATTGAACCTAGATAGTGAGCACATGAATGTTTATTTTACTATTCTTTCAAATTCTTTTGTATTTTGAACTTATCCATATAAATGATTTGGGGAAAGACAGAATGGCTCTTAGTAATGAGTAAAGTTTCCAGATCCTCAGTCCAAAGAGCTATGGAGTAACGTCTCAGCAAATAATTTTTTTTTAAGTGAAATTAGGCAGTATACTCATTTAATGTGTTGAAGTGCCCAGTAGGTGCCAGGTGCTGTCCTAGATGCTGAAGATTCTGTGGTGAACAAGACTCTACCAGACTTCCTGCCCTCATGGAGTTTACAGTCTAGTGTTTTGTTTGTTTGTTTGTTTTGTTTGTGTCTTGTTTCGTTTTTAGACATCTACAATTAATTGCAGTCTTACATTTTGGCCCCTCATGGCTACGCCTAATGGCAGTAAATAATGCAGATGGTGGTCACTAATCGAAGATTTCCTCTGCTGTCTGAAGAGTAGCCATTAACTGACCTTCCTTGTGTACCAGCTGAATCCTATCACGTGCTTGGTCTGATCAATGAACAGGACGCCAGGGGCCATTTTGGGTCATGGTCCTCCACGTGTGCATAAACAGTGATACTGACTTAAGCCAAAGAACCACTGGAGTTGCCAAGGTCTCTTTTCCTCAGGGACCAGCCTCTAAGTTGCATATCTGGGCAGTGCTTTTGTGGGAGATGGTGGGTAGAGGGTAGTGGGGGCATGATGCTAGACTGTGGATCCCTGGGCAGGAGGTAGGAGGGTGATGTATGGAGAGGTACTGGAGAACTGCATACACCTCACAAGTTGGGATCCACGTTTACTAACAAGACCAAGTGTTGTTATTGTAACAACACTATAAAGATTTTAAATGTCTTAAATGATAGTATTTTGAGATTGCACCTTTTGTTCTTTGGCAAACCCCAAACAGGAAATCAAACATGTACAATTTGGAAAGGAAGGAATGAGTGAAAGATTAAAATATGATTTAAAGAACCACTCAGCTTCTGTACGCTCAAACCCAGAGGAAAAACTTACCAGTTATCATTGTCTGCCAGTGAATCAAGTCCAGTTCAGCAGCATTGTCTCAAATGTCTATTCTGTTTTGGGGAGGGGATGAGATTAAGACAAAAATTCATAAATAGTGCACAGGGAGATTAAGACAAAGAAATGAAATCTTTTTTGTAAGATTTCAACAGTGAAAATTTGGAGAAAAAGATGAGTGCCTGTTTTGAGCCTGTTTGCCCTAAGATCCATTCCTTTCCCAATCCCTTTCTTGTCTATAACCCAGGAGGCCTGACCCCTGCAGGTGACACTTCCCAGGCTCCCTTATTGTGGTAGACAGACTACTGGCCCCCCAAAGATATGTCCATGTCCTAATTCCCAGGACCTGTGAATGTAATTCTTTACATGGCAAAAGGGACTTTGAAGATGTGATTAAGTTAAGAGATCTTGAGATGGGAAGTTTACCCTGAAGTATACAGATGGGTCTGCTGTAATTGGTCAGAGTCAGAGAAGGAGATGTGACAACAGAAGCAGAAAGTGGGAGCAAAAAGTCAGAGAGGGGGCTTCCCTGGTGGCGCAGTGGTTGAGAATCTGCCTGCTAATGCAGGGGACACGGGTTCGAGCCCTGGTCTGGGCGGATCCCACATGTCGCGGAGCAACTAGGCCCGTGAGCCACAACTACTGAGCCTGCGCGTCTGGAGCCTGTGCTCCGCAACGAGAGAGACCGTGATAGTGAGAGGCCCGCGCACCACGATGAAGAGTGGCCCCCGCTTGCCACAACTAGAGAAAGCCTTCGCACAGAAACGAAGACGCAACACAGCAAAAATAAATAAATAAATTAATAAACTCCTACCCCCAACATCTTTAAAAAAAAAAATCAGAGAGAAATTTGAGGATGTTACGCTACTGGCTTTAAAGGGGGAAGAAACGGCTAGGAGCCAAGGAATGCAAGAGACGTAGTTCTAGAGCTGGAAAAGGTAAGGAAACAGTCTCCCCTCAAGCCTCCAGAAGGAACCAGTCCTGCCAACACTGTGACTTTAGCCCAGAGAAACAGATTCTGGACTTCTGACCTTCTGACTTGTACAATCATAAATTTGTGTCATTGTGAGTTGTAAGTTCGTGCTAATTTGTTACAGAAGGGATAGGAAACTAATACGCCTATCAACTGGCTTCCAGAAAGAATTGGCTAAAGGGAGGCACTGTTGAGAGATTAGAGGGTGAAGGAAGGGAAAAGCCAAAGATTTCTTTTCCTCTCTCTCTGCCTTTTGTGGCATCGATGGCAGGGGCCATGGCTCCTCCTTGGATCCAGCTCAGACCAGACACAGCCAGCTTCTAACACAGGACCCCGTCCCTGTGCTTTGGTAGCACCACCTCTTCCCTTTGTTTCTCCACCTGGCAATGACATCAGCTTCGGGCTGTTGCTAATCTCTGGGTTGCCTCACTGATTCTTGTTGGGCTTCTCAACAAAAAATCTCAAATGATGTGCATGAAAAATACATATATTTCTAGTAATTATACCTATATAGTCTTTAATATAGATTGCAGCAAGTTTGTTAAGATCCCTTCCCAGCTGTACCACCCCACCTCCTATTAGCAGTGCCGTCACAGGCCGTGCCACCATTGTATCAAAATCCATTTTGACTTGTTGTAGAAATGTTTTTATAACCAATGTGCATTGATTCCAGTTATCTCTTTGTTTATGATATAAAAGCAACGACAGCATTGCTTTGATTAAGATGCTCCTATAAAGCATCACCTCTGAGACTGGCTGTCGTTCTTCCACTGTATTATCAAGTATATTAGTATATCATACTTTATAATCTTAGATAATGATGATCTCACCCACGACATTTCACATCTTATTATTCTGTACTAGCCAGCCTCTAAGATGGCCACAAATGATTCTCATCTCTTGGTATTTATACCCTGTTTATACCCTGCACGTTGAATCGGCACTGGCCCTGTGTGCCCAGTAGAATGTAGCAGAAGTGACAGTGTGTGACTTCTGAGGCTATGTCTGAACAACATTTTAATTTCTATTTTGATCCCTTATTCAAGTTTTCTACATATTTACTGATTTTTTGCTCTATTTTTAAAAATCTTTCATTGAGTACAAAAGAAGTGAAATCTCACACTGTAATTGTGAATTTCGTTTTTCCTTTTATCAGTTTTTGTATTTTGAAGCTCTGTTATTAGATGCACACACATTTAAAATTGCTATGCTCTCTTGGTGAACTTTATAACCATGAAATGTTCTTCTTTATCCCTTTTAATATTGCTTGCTCTGAAATTTGCTTTGTCTGCTATTAATAAAAACACTCTAGCTTTCTTTTGATCAGTGTTTGCTTGATATATCCTTTCTACATCCTTCTACTTTTAACCTATCGGTGTCTTTATGTTTAAAGTGGATTTCTTTCTTTTTTTTTTTTTTTTTGCAGTAAGCGGGCCTCTCACTGTTGTGGCTTCTCCCGTTGCGGAGCACAGGCTCCAGACGCGCAGGCTCAGCGACCATGGCTCACGGGCCCAGCCGCTCCGCGGCATGTGGGATCTTCCTGGACCAGGGCACGAACCCATGTCCCCTGCATCGGCAGGCAGACTCTCAACCACTGCGCCACCAGGGAAGCCCTAAAGTCGATTTCTTGTCGACAGCATAAAGTTGAGTTTTGCTGTTTTATCTACTTGGAAAGTCTCTGCCCTTTAACTGATAGGTATATCAGTCAGGGTTCAACTAGAGACTGGGAGTTAGTAGGAGGTAGATATTAAGAGGATTGCTGCAAGAAGCTGGCTTATGTGAGTGTGGGAAAATCTGAAGTTGCAGAGGTGGCCGTCTGGAAGGGGAGACTGGAGCTCTCAAGCACCAGCTGAAGCTGCTGTCCACAGGCAGAATTGCTCCTTCATCAAGGAAGCCTCAGTTCTGCATCTAGGATAGTCTCATTTACTGACAGTCAGCTGATTACGGACTCTCTATTCATTCATTCCAGTTCGATTGAAATATAGTGACATACACCACTGTATAAATTTAAGGTGTACAGCATAATGATTAGACCTACATACATCATGAAACAATTATTAAAATAAGTTTAGTGAACATCCATCATCTCATACAGATACATTAAAGAAATAGAAAAAATATTTTCTTTGTGATGAGAACTCTTAGGATTTACTCTCTCATCAACTTTCATAGATAACGTAAAACAGTGTTAATTATGTTTGTCATGCTGCACGTCACAGCCCTAGTGCTTATTTAACTTGTAACTGGAAGTTCGTACCTTGTGACCACGTTTATCAAATTCCCCCTCTCCCTACCCTCCCCACCTCTGGTCTTTTTTTCTATGAGTTTGTTTTTTTGTTTTTGAAGTGTAATTGACCTGCAGCACTATGTTATTTCCTGTTACGCAGCATCAGAATCTACTTTCAAATAATATTATATCACTTTATATATAATGTAAGAATTTTCAACAGTATATTTCTGTTCTCTCTCTCTTACACTTTGTGTTGTCCTTTTCATATATTTTACTTTTAAATATGTTATCAAGCCAACAGTATCTTATTAATTTTTAATAAACAGGTAATTGTATTTTAAAAGATTTTAAAGATAGAAAAATGTCTTTTATGTTTACTCAAGTAATGATCATTTTCAGTGCTCTTTCTTCCTTTTGATAAAACCAAGTTTTCCTCTGGTACCTTCTGCACAAACAACTTTCTTTAATATTTCTTGCAATGGAGTTCTGATAGAAATATATTCACTTAGCATTTGTTTTTCTGAAAAAGTCTTTATTTCAAAATAGTTTTTTTTTTTTTTTCACTGAGTGAAGAATTCTGGGTTAATAGTTTTTTTCTTTCAGTGTTTTAGAAAAAATATTGCCTCACTGTCGTCTGGCTTGCATAACTTCAGATGGGAATTCTGCTGTCATTATTATCTGTTTCTCTCTGATCATGAAGTATCCTTCCTCTTAGGCAGATTTTAACATATATTTTTTCTTTGTCACTAGGTTTTAGAAATTTTATTATTATGTACCTTGTTACAGTTTTCTTCAAGTTAATTTTGCTTGACCTTCTTTGATTTGGGGGTTTATAGTTTTCATCAAATCTGGAAAACTTTAGAGTTAGCCATTTTTTCTTCAAATATCTTTTCTGTCCTCTGCCCTTTCCTCTTGGGATTCCATGTATGTATCTCAGACCAGCTGACTTTGTCCCATAGTAATTGATAGTCTGAATTTTTTCTTTCTTGTCCTTTTTCTTTCTGTTTCATTTTGGATAGTTTCTGTTGCTTTGTATTCACATTTGTCTTTTTTTCTGTAGCACCTATTTGATGTTAATTGCATCTAGTGCATTTTTCATTTCAGATATTTTATGTTTTATCTCCAGGTGTTCTATTTGGGTCTTTTGATATATTATAGTTCTTGCCTCATCACGCTCTGTTTTCTTATACCTTCTTGAACATATGTAGACTATTTATGATAGCCATTTCATCATCCTTTTTCACTAGTTTTTTTTTTTTTTTTTGTGGTATGCGGGCCTCTCACTGTTGTGGCCTCTTCCGTTGCGGAGCACAGGCTCCGGACGCGCAGGCCCAGCCGGCCATGGCTCACAGGCCAAGCCGCTATGCGGCATGTGGGATCTTCCCGGACCGGGGCACAGACCCGTGTCCCCTGCATCGGCAGGTGGACTCTCAACCACTGTGCCACCAGGGAAGCCCTTTTTTTCACTAGTTTTATTATCCCTCTCATTTCTGGCTCAGTTTCTATTGATTAATTTTTCGTGTGCTTCCTTGTTTGTCTGTTAGCTTCTGATGAACACAGGCCATTGTCGATTTTGTGTTCTTGAATGCTGGATTTTTCATATTCCATTACTAGTGTCGAACTTTATTCTATCACTTGGTTAAATTAGTTGGAATTGGTTAGATATTTCTGAGCCTGCTTTTAAGCTTTGTTGGGGATCATCCAGGGCCACTTTTAGTCTAGAGCTAATGCCCAGGCAAGTAGCCCCACTACTAAAGCAATACTCTAAGGATTTTACCCAATGCCCCATGTCTCAAGGTCTTTCCCTTCTGCATGGTGAGAACACAAGCTATTCCCAGCCCTACCTGAATTCAGGGACTCCTTCTGCCTTCACTTCTTTTGATTCTTTCCTGGACTCAGCTTCCTCTCACATATTCACAGGTCAACACTCAGCCCAAGATCTGAAGGCTCTTCTTTGGCAGTCTCCAGAATTCTCACTCTTTCTTGGTAGCTCTTTCCCTTCTAGTATTTTACCAGGAAAATTCTAGCCACTTTTGCCTTTTCAAACTTCAGTCTCCTTTTCCTCAACTCAGGGAGACCACTGGGTTCTGTTTGGGTTCCCTTTTCTGTCCTGCAGACTGGAAACTGTTTCTAGTCCATAAGCTGGGGAAATCTTAGGGATCTTTATGGTTCTTTCCTCTCAGGGAGCCTGTGCTTCCAATTATCCACTTTCTAAAATACAGTATGTCATATATTTTGATCATCTTCTGGTTGTTTAAGGCAGGAGTGTCTCTGTTAATCCATCTTGGCTAGAAACATCTAGTATTTGTTTTGGATAGTATAAAATATTTTCAATAAATGAACTTTTAATTTTTAAAATTTTACTTCATAGAAATAAGGAAAGAGACACAATTGTAACCACAGGAGTGATCCTGGAGTTCTAGTTTACATTTCTAACTTTAACTCGCAGTAACTGAAGTATAAAATAGTCACGGGGAAATAAAGCTAACAAGCCATCACCTTTTCTCAGTTTCAGCTGCCAAGTTTTGTACACCAGCAGTGAATCCTTCAGGGTCCATGAATTTGGTTACAATTTCCACTCCATAGGAATCTGTCAAGTCAGTGAGCTTCTAGCCTCTGTTCCTCCTTGAGTTGTGTAAGTTTATTTTTAGGCAGTAGAATTAAAAATGAGCCCTCTGCCCTCACTGTAATGATTGGCTAGGTCAATCCCAACTCTAATAGTGCTGACAGCACAGTAACTTACTTTTGAAGACCGTGTTACAAACAGCTCAGATCCCTTAGATAGATAGCAGCAGAGAAGTGATTTGAGAGTTCTAGGTATATTGAATTTCTGGCATTGTGTTTTGCAATGAATTTGTAAAATTATTGCACACATGTAATTTTTTATACCTTATCTAATGGTCCCTTTTGTTTAAATATAATTATGTATATATATATATATATATATATATATATATATATATTTCTTTTTTCAGTAACAGTTACCTTAAAAATTAAAATTTAGTTTTGTAGCAAGTATCCAAACATTGGTAATATGTACTGATTTCATCCTGTTCTCTTAATCCACTAACCACAGTTATACCACAATCCTCAGTCACACTTCTCCTTGCCTCTCCAATATTTCTTCCCGTCTAAAGAGAAGTCTTTTATGACTTCAAAATCCTTCAGAAATTAATTTTGGCATAACTCCTTTTTTCTCTCCAAGGAAACTTTTATTATTTCTCTCACATCATAAATACAGTGTTTCTTTTCCTTTCAAGAACAATAAAAATATGTCTCATTTCTCTTTGAACTGTATTTTCAAAGTCCGTAACACTCAGGGTTTGGTAAAACATGACAATCTAAGTTTATACCAATATTTACAAACCACTTGTCCCAATGCCCACGTGCATTGTTGAAGAATCGTTTAATAACTGTTTCTCACTTTTAGGCTTCCTCTGCTTTTATCCCGACTTCTGGCTTAACTCTCAAAGCGTAAAAGTACCCATGTTAAGCTTGTTTTGAATATTAAAAAGATGGAGCTATGAATTAGTTTCTGTAACATCTATATGAAATGCTGAAGGCATGGGTACTCTCTAATGAACTAGGTACACAATATCATGAAATAAAAGATCAGATATACATTCTTATCGATTTACGCAAGTGAGCACATCTCCATGATTTACAGGTCAAGAAAAGAAAGATCAAACTTCACAGCTCTGATGGCAGACCTCCCTCAGAGACCACCCCTCCCTGTGATGTTCAGTAATGTGAATATTGCAGAGATATCCTGGAATTGTATAAATGGTTAGGGAGTTTTTGGAGAAAGGGAGAGAAAGAAAACCAGGCAGCTGAAAATAGGAAAAAGAATGAGGCTGTAGCTGAGAAACCTCATCTTGTGTTGTGATGGAGGGCTAACTCTGATTGGTGCAGAAAATATAGTGTCCATCCTTCATCATAAGGAATTCCTCCTGGTACCATCTGGTTGATTGTATCAGAGTGCTAAACAGACAAACAAACAATAAACAGCAAAAGCCTGGGAAAAGCTGGAACCAGAAGAGAGGAGGAGAAATGAAACATCTAAAGCACCCCCCCGAGCCCTATCACAGTCTCATTTCTTTAGTTTCCTGATTGGAGGATGCAGACTTTTATAGTCAAATCTGATTAATATGAAGGTCTATAAAGAGGTAATTTGAGCTAACTGGATTTTATATTTTTATTTGCAATGCTGGAGTTTTATTAAATACCTCATTTATCCATTAAAAACGTATTTGCCAAGGACCTGTGTTCCTCTGGGTGAGAAGTAGAAAGGAGTGAAGACGGCCTTTTTTGATTCGGTTAGGAGGGGGAAGGAAAATTAATAATAAAATTTAAAAGACTTTTGTTGACGGAAAACAATTCACAGCCTAAAAGTTGAGAGTTATGTTTTATTCGGGGACATTGGTAGGACTTCAAGTTCGGGAGATGGAATCTCAGAGAGCGGATATAAGCCAGGATATATAGGAGTTTTTGCAACAAAGGCCAGGTAGTCGGAACATCAAAAGATTACTGTTAATAGAAGAAAACCAGATATCTTAAGGATTTTAGTGCTTTTCTCTGTATGGGAAGATGCAAGAGTCTGGGCTTACTGAAATCATTCCTTTGATATGCACCTCAGCTGTCTGGGGCCAGTATCCTGTGTTTTCTCATCCTGAGTTTCCTCAGGTGCACCATCCTGAGGTGGCTGCAGTGACTATAATGGGATAGCTTGATGGCTGCAAACATCCTTTGTTTACGGATATGGCCCACAATATGTTAGTTCTCTCTTTACATAATAGTATATGTTAGGTGTATGGTAAAGTGAATCAGTTATACATATACATATATCCACTCTTTTCTAGATTCTTTTCCCATGTAGGCCATTACACAGTATTGAGTAGAGTTCCCCGTGCTATACAGTAGGTCCTTCTCAGTTATCTATTATATGTATAGTAGTGTGTACACCTGAAACTAACACAACAGTGTAAATCAACTATACTCCAATAAAAATTAAAAAAAGAAACACAGCAAACATTAAAAAAACAAACAAAAATAGTATATGTTAGATCATTCTATAAAACCAAGGTCATAGGAATCAAAACTAACTTTTCCATACTTGAAGGCATATCCTTTTGAAAATAAGAGTAATTGGTAAGAAGGGAGGCCATGGGATTTTCAGCTGCACCCATAAAAATGACCACTTTATGGGAATGCCATCCATATCTACGCTCTGAACACCCACCTGCTGGCTTAACAGTCTCTTCCTGGTGTTTTCTCGCTCAGTGATTCCTCCATGGTGGGAGTCCATGGTGGGAAGACAGCACGGTTCTCCCATGATCCTGCTGCTGCACTTAGAGTCTTGGGTGGTGTCCACCACCTGCCGTGCCCCCTGTCCTTGGCTGGGGTCCCTGAGCTCAGGAAGGCTCTTCACCCTGCTGGTCACTTGCTGCTGTCCCTGTCCCTCTCCTCCAGCCTCCACACCAAGCTGTGTGACCAGCTTTCCCGGGCACTCCCTTAATCATTTTGTCAATTTGTTTTTGTTGTAGAGGATAGAAAGGCACTAAACATACCAAGTCCAGCTGTCAGCCTCAGCCTCCCCCCACCAACACCTGGCTCTGAGGCTCACTGACCCTCCCTCTGGGGCCTTTCTGCTTGCATATTCAAAAGAAATATTATAATAAAAGCAATGTGATTCAACTCTTTTAGAAGGGATAGTATTTATGTAAAATTGGGAGACAGCATTTTCTAAAATGTTTGTGATATAAACTAGACAGTGTCTTCACAGATAAAGAAATGAGTTCAGGGAGAACATGGCTTCTGAATCAAAGTTGTATTCCCTTTTCTCTACTCCAGGGGTTGCCCAGGCATGTTCTGCAAGGCCCCAGAACTAGGATTCCAGGGCATGAATTAATGGGGAGGGGGCAGAACATTGATAATCGAAAAGAAAACTATCCCAATACCCAGAGCTGTTCTCCAGGTCCCCCAGGAATGGAGGGGCATGGTGGCTGCAAAGATGGGGTCAAGATGCCCTGACGCCACAGGTGAAGATGCCAAGAGAAGACGTGCCCTGGCACCAGCGGGTCTCCTGGCAAGACACCCAGGCCATTCCTAAGGAGAGGATATGAGGTCTTAGATGCAAAGGTTACATTTGCAAATCACACAACAGGGAGTCAAGAAAGGCAGCTCCCGAGAGCCACTGGGGAAAATGAGCGGATGCTAATGAACGTGTGAAGAGTGACAGGGAAATGTCTTTGTCCTCATCAGTGAAAGTCGTCTCCAGATAGCAATAAATTGATTCTTGCATATCCTGTGCTATGCAGCATAAATAAATAAATAAATGGCCCAGAAATGAATTTCTAATAGAGTTGGTGGGAAGTAATTTGCGAACAAATCTTTCTGCTGCTCTGGATGGGAACTGCGTCTCTGGGAGAGGTCGTCAGTACCTCCAACACATTTTCTAATTACTGATGCTAATTACTTGCATTATCATTTGCATACTCTTATGAGGCAGACGCTACAGAGGGCTGAGGCTGTTGGGTTTTTTTCCCTCTTATTCATTCAGGAATGAGAAGACTTCCATCCTGGCTAAGCATTTGCCAACAAACAGGATGGCTGGAACAGGATTTGCCCCTCTCCTTGTCCTCTGGGAGGCTGGCTCTCAGATATAAACATAAAGGCAGCTTGATCTATGTCTGTCTATCTATCTATCATCTATCTATCTATCTATCTATCTATCTATCTATCTATCTATCTATCCCCATGGCCAGTTTGCAAAGCCTTTTAGGCACTCCCAGTTCTTGGAGCCCCATGGTTAGATGTCCAGGCTGTGGAGTCAGACCCCGACTCAGCCAGATGAGCACAGCTCCAGGTCTAGAATAAGCTTCAGTAAAGGTAAATTCCGATCCCTGCCAGTGCAGGACTAACATTGACTCCTGTCCTGCTCCCTCAGTCATTTTATTTTTCTTAACTAAATTGGTGGTGAGTTGAAGTTCTTTGACTAGTGAGGTTGGTGGAAGGCCTGGCTTCCCCTGCAGACAGGGGTCCTGGCTTGAAGCTACCCTTACTTGCAGTTTGGAGCATCCCAGGAAGCACATCCCCTCTCTTGCCTTCCCTGCTGCCTGCTGTGAGCGCCAGTCTTAGAACTGGAGTGGGAGAGAGTAGGTGATGGGGAGAGGGCTTGATGGGAGAATGATGGGCTCTGGACCTACTTATTCCAGGAGACAGCGTCTGCAGAGCTGACTGATGCCTATCTGGCTTTTTGGCTTCCAGAGTTTTTGTTTTGTTTTGTTTTTCTGGTTAAAAAAAAAAAGGAGCGAGAAATTGTAGAAAATCTATTTTTTTTTAAGTTCAGAAGGTGGAGTGTATATTTCCAGCCTATCTACATAGTCTATACTGTGGCAGAAACTTCACCTCGAAATTGATCTCTGGCTTTTTCTCTCTATATTTGACTATCTTTATGGGTTTTTTAAATAAGTAGGACGAAGCCATTTAAAATACAGCTAGTTTAACTTTGTTATTCTAACCCTGATGTTTAAGTGTTATTTCTTTACAATAAAATTAAATGAATGGGAAACTTTCTACTGTTAACAAATATAAAGCTATTAAAATTATATTGCAAGTAATATAGAGCAATTATTTGAGATGTGAACTGTGGGATTTTATTAACAAATTAGAGAATCAGAATCTCTGTGGCTTGTTAAATTATGATGTGTTGTGTGCTGATGTGCTTGGGGTGATCTGTATAGAGCGTTGTAAAGAGTCCCAAAATGAACTCTGCAGCATTTAACTACATGTTGCTTGGTGATCATATCATGCCACACTTGATAGTAGTTTTCTAATTCCTTTTCCTACAGGTATAATAAGAGTCCTTGTATTTCTGGAATATATTTACACACGTATAAATGCTGGTTATCGCATGGATCACAAAGTTCGTCCATTACTTAAGGTTGCCCTGTGTGAATTTCCAATGGCTGCCTATAAAGTCATCACAAATTTACCAGCTTAAAGAAACACATTGATCATCTCAGGTTCCACGGGACGGGAATTCGGAAATGGCTTAGGTGAGTCTGCTGCCCAGGGCCTCACAAGGTTGCAGTCAAGGTGTTGACTAGGCTGTGTTCTCATCTGGGGGCTTGACAGGGGAGGAGTCTGCATCCAACCCCCGTCCTGCTATTAGTAGGACTGATCTTACACCCGTGGCATAGAGGCTTCTGTTTTCTCTTTTCCCTGGCTGTCAGCAGGGGACTGCTCTCAACAGCTTCCAGATACCTCCTGCAGTCCTCTGCTCCATGGCCCTCCCCATCACCATTTTACAACACAGCTGCCTGTTTCTTCCTGCTGGCGCTCAGGGGAGGGATTACTGGGACAGGGATCCTGGGGACCGTCTTAGGATTCTGACTATCACTGGCCACTTCTTTGTGATTCCGGTGTAATGTTTTAGGAAGCCCTAAGGGGCTCACAGACTTGTTTTGATGGGCAGGGAAGAATGGCATTTTTATCCCCAACTTAGAGGATTTGAGAAATTCCGCTGTTTGTTTGCTTAATTATTTTTGGAGTAGTAGAATCTGCTAGATTCCCTTTACCTTCTGGGACAGCCCTCCCTCAATGGCTGACTAATACAGAAAGTATAAGAGCCAGCTTCCCTTACTTCCAGCTGGCACAATTCTAAGGAGCATTTTGTGTTCCAGAGACACCCTTCCCCTCATTCCATGGATTAACCCATGGCTAGAGTTCACCTGAGGACACGTTCTTCCTTTGCTCCTTCACCTTCCCTCCTCTGCTGCTTCCTTCCTTACAAGTGTCTCTTAAAGAGCATCCTCTCAATATATCACCTGCACCCAAGTCCTTGATTCAGGCTTTGCTCCTAGAGAATCCAACACAAGGCACCTGCCTTCCTTCAAAAGAGATGTCAGGTGCTCCAGCACACCCATTACCTGCCTGGATTTTGGCACCAGGCAGGCTGGAGTTTGTTCGGGCTCTTCCACTTACTAGCTGTGTACTTTTTACATAACCGCTCTAAGTCTCAATTTCCCTACGAGTAAATGGGACGTTGTACAGGTAAGAGAATTAAAGAGAGAGGATGTGTAAAATGCACATTATAGAGAAAGCGCCTGAGATATTTAGCTATTTTTATTATTTCCAAAAGAAGAGTTGAGAATATAGACACACTTTTCAAGCAAATAGCTTATTAAACATTTAAGCCCCACATATGTGCTTCCCTTCACATCTGAAATAATTATGCAAGCTCTCTAGGCAGCGGCTTTGGCTTGTTTTTGATATGTATGGTAATGTGTTCCCATTGGGACGTTATCTCTTTCAGCATTGCCCCTGGACCAAAGGCCCTGCAACGAGATGGGCTGCCCTTCCTGGGCAGCCTAAAGCTGGAGGTCCAAACCCAGCTTCCCTGGGTACCAGGAGCATGTCTTTGAATTCTTTAGCAACTTGCTCTTGTTTGATTTTGAAGCAAATCAATCTAGGCATCCTGGGTTTCTTCTAGTTCTGTGGCTCACTCGTCACCCTGAGCAGTGAATTAAAGCCCAGATCACGGTAGCCTCCTTCATTAGAAGGTGTACGTGTGTGTGGAGGGCAGTGGGCGGGCTCACAGAGGAGAAGGAATGTAAATACTTACCAAGTAGATTTTATTTTATCCCTGTTCCATTATGAATGACCTTATAATCCGCGGTAAAGAATTTGAATTTTACTCTAGGCAATGAGAGTCATTAAAATGTTTTAAGTAGAGAAATGACATGATCAGATTTGCATTTTAGAAATCTTTGGCTGGGCGGAGAACGGATCTTGAGGGGGAGAGGGGAGACTGGGAGAGCAATTACGGAGTTGGGGTGTTTATCCAGGAGAAAGGTAATGGGACCCTGAATGAGTACAGTGATTATAGGGTGGGTAGAGAGAGGTGGAAAAGACGGTAGACATCTGGAGAGCAGACCCAGTGGGATTCACTGACTGGCTGCACTTAAGGGCAAGAGGGGTGTCAAGGATGGGCTGAGGGGTGTCAAGGATGGGCACCAACTGGGCTGGTGGTGAGTCATGCACTGAGATGGGGACCACAGTGGGGCGGGCAGGTTTGGGAGTGAGAATATGCGTTAAGGTTGGCCACGGTGAGTTGAGATAGAACATCCAGTTGGCGATGTCTGGTGGGCAGCTGGCTATTAAGAAGGAGAGGTCATATCCTGGATGCAGTAGTGAGTAGGGGGAGTATGGTGGTGTCAGAAACCCATCAGTCTCCACCGGAAGAGTCTTGGGGAACACTACCCCCAGGGTGCACCGGGCTTGTGTTAAGGCAAGATTGGAGAAGGAATATTTGGTGAAGTGTTTCATTCTTTGGTTGGTGTATTAACCATGAAATTGTTCCCCCCCATCCTGGAGAATATGGAATATTTGGGGGGCAGAGGAAGAGTGAAAAGTTGAGTGAGGGGAGACGAAGAACAGAAATTATGGGAATGAGTTTGGTAGAGAGATGGCAGTGGCATGTCCGGCTCAAATGGGACCAAGAAGAAGAGGGGTGCAAAGCAAGAGGGTGTAATAACTGTTAGAATTCCAAAATAACTAGGCACTGATAGGTGTTAAGGTCCCCACTGAGGTGAACAGCCCAGAAATGAGCTTTTCTGGTTCCCATTTGTTATTTCTCAGCCCTGCCCAATAGACAAAGGGTCATGTGCTCCCATTGTGCCCATGAGAGAGCTTTGTGCCACAGCCGGGCTATGGACCCCATCTATAGACTGCTCAGGTATGTGCCCAAAGCTTGGGTTCCTTTTCTTCATCTTTTCCAAGGCTCTTTGTAAACCTCTTCACCATGTCTGAGCCATCAACTCTACCACATTCTCGGTTCTCAGCCCTTCTTTGTCTAATTATGTCCCGTATAAATGACTTAGGATTCATGCGTACTTAAACCAAAAGTCTCAAGGTGAGGAATTTGGAACATAGAAGAGAAATTGAGGGTGAACTAGTTTAAAAAAAAAGTAGGTCTGGAGCAGAAATAGGAATTGAAAAAGAAACAGAACTTTCTAGGGGGAGAATCCGGAGATCCATCAGTTAAGACTGTAAAGCAGAAGTCACGTGGAGATAGAAACCTAAAGGGGGGCGCAAACAGGCTAGAGCATCCTGCATCAGGAGTAGAAGGAAGCCAAAGAAAACAGAGCGGTCCTAGACTGAACACTAGAGGCAGAACAATAACAACATCAACTCTTACCATCACTGCTGGTATCATTACCATTCTTTACTGTTTACTACATGCTGGGCACCTGGAATATTCACGCTATGACCAGATTCAGGTAGAGCACAGCTACTCCTGGGGACCACTGCTTTTCTGTAAAGCAGAAATGTATTAAAAGCCATTTATATAGTGTTTAAAGGACTGGAACTAGGTGCAGCGTTCTCAACTTTCAGGCAATCAACTCTATTCTCAGAAGTATTTTGTGTTGAGACAGAATTCTTTGCCTTTCCCACAGCAAGAGGCTTCTGTTTATCCCCATAAAAATAATGCACTTAATTACATCACCCCTCACGAGAACAATCCCTCTGAGACCTAAGACAGCCTCTCACAACCTCTGCGGACAGAGGGGTTATATTAGCAGAGAACCTTCTCCAGAATGCAATGCCTCATGACGGAGGTGCAGGAAAGGGTGGCTGCTTCAGAGAGTGACTGTGGGTGGGCACAGCTGCTGGCCCCTCACTGCGGAGCGTGGTGGGGGGCGGGATGCTGCACGGCCTACAGCACCTCTGCCCCCTCCTCCCCCTTCTGAGTCCCTATCCCTCCTGCGGGTCCAGGCTCTGGAAGGGTCTCAGTCCCTTTACCAGGTGCTTTGCCCAAGGCCCTCCTATAATGTCAAACACAATTTTGTCAATTTCCACTTCTTCCACTTCTTCCTGTTTATGCTTTCAAAAGCGTCCTGGAACACTCTTCCAGGATCCCCGTCTCTGTCATAACTCCACGGCTCCCTCAGGGCGGCCTGGATTTCTGAGATCTTCCTAAGACTCTGCATGGCCTCCATCAAGTCCGTGCTCTTCTGCAGAGAACTTGTCACGTGCAGACCCTGGGCTGGTTCTTTGTCCTCACGAGCGCAGAGTTCAGGTGAGCTTTTGCTGCTCGGTGCTCGCTCACAGCCTTCTTCCAGCCCATCGTCTCCTTGGCTAGAAGAGCACAGCTGTCCTCTAGCCCTTCTTAGTAGCATCTTTCCCGGGTCGCTTCACATCTTCTTCCTCCCTTTGGATGCCTCCTGGTTTCCCGTCGGCTACCCTCTCTCCCTTCTTATCTTCCATGACCATCACTGAACAGCTCTTTAACTGGCTCTGGGTGGGCCTGATTGTCAGGGAGATGAACGAGCTACTCAGAATGTAATGGGGCCATGGAGGGAGGAGGTGGGACAGACAGGACCTGCAGGCTTGGAGTAACCAGGGGAGCAGGCAAGACAAGGCCCCGGCTGAGACATGGTGGTTATGACCAAACTGTGTCCCCCCAGAATTCATGTGTTGAAGGGCTAACCCATAATACCTCAGAAGGTGTCTGTATTTGGAGCTAAGATCTTTAAAGAGGTAATTAAGTTAAAATGAGGTCATTGGGGCAGCCCCTAATCCAAGAGGACTGGTATCCTTATAAGAGGAGGCGATCAGGACTCAGGTGACAGTGCAAAGGACGCCCATGTGAGGACAGCCGTGTACAAGACAAGGCGAGAGGCCTCAGAAGAAACCAACCCTGCCATGGCCAGATGTCAGACTGCTGGCCTCCAGAACTATGAGAAAATAACTTCCTGTTGTTCAGGCCACCCAGTCTGCCGTACTTCGCCATGGCAGCTCCAGCAAACTAAATCACACAGACCCGGAGGAGCGGAAAAGGATGCAGTCAGCTTGATTTTTGGCCCCGATGTGTGTGAGATGCTAACAAGGTGTCCCGACAGGGCTGCCTCCACACAGCTGGAAACGCCCTTGCACTGTGCGGAGTGAGGCTGTGCCTGGAGGGGCCAACTTGGGAGTCAACCCGCAGAATGGGAGAAAATATTTGCAAATGAAGCAACGGACAAAGGATTAATCTCCAAAATATACAAGCAGCTCATGCATCTCAGTATCAAAAAAACAAACAACCCAATCCAAAAATGGGCAGAAGACCTAAATAGACATTTCGCCAAAGAAGATATATAGACTGCCAACAAACACATGAAAGGATGCTCGACATCACTAATCATTAGAGAAATGCAAATTAAAACTAAAATGAGGTATCACCTCACACCAGTCAGAATGGCCATCATCAAAAAATCTAGAAACAATAAATGCTGGAGAGGGTGTGGAGAAAAGGGAACCCTCTTGCACTGTTGGTGGGAATGTAAATTGATACAGCCACTGTGGAGAACAGTATGGAGGTTCCTTAAAACACTAAAAATAGAACTACCATATGACCCAGCAATCCCACTACTGGGCATATATCCTGAGAAAACCATAATTCAAAAAGAATCATGTACCACAATGTTCATTGCAGCACTATTTACAATTGCCAGGACATGGAAGCAACCTAAGTGTCCATCGACAGATGAAAGGATAAAGAAGATGTGGCACAAATATACAATGGAATATTACTCAGCCATAAAAAGAAACAAAATTGAGTTATTTGTATGTAGTGAGGTGGATGGACCTAGAGTCTGTCATACAGAGTGAAGTAAGTCAGAAAGAGAAAAACAAATACCGTATGTTAACACACATATATGGAATCTAAAAAAAAAATAAAAAAGGTTCTGAAGAACGTAGGGGCAGGACAGGAATTAAAGACGCAGACATAGAGAATGGACTTGAGGTCACGGGGAGGGGGAAGGGTAAGCTGGGACGAAGTGAGAAAGTGGCATGGACGTATATACACTATCAAATGTAAAATAGATAGTTAATGGGAAGCAGCCGCATAGCACAGGGAGATCAGCTCGGTGCTCTGTGACCACCTAGAGGGGTGGGATAGGGAGGGTGGGAGGGAGACGCAAGAGGGAGGGGATATGGGGATATATGTGTATGTATAGCTACTCACTTTGTTATACGGCAGAAACTAACCATTGTAAAGCAATTATACTCCAATAAAGATGTTAAAAATAATAATAATACACTAAAAAAAAAAAGAGCCCACGACAGCCACACAGGAGACTCTGGATGTGGCCTCTGTCCAAAATGAGCCCTGTGTGCAATGATGTCTCCCCACAGGAAAAGGAGGCCGATGCCAGGGGCAAATGAGAAAATGCGCCAAGGCACAGGCCCAGCTTAGAACGGTGGTTCTGGGCTCCAGTTGCAGCCCCCTGCTTCCCAGCCTGGGACCTGGGACGGGTTATGTATCTTCTCCATCCCCAGCTGTAAACCGGGGATAATGATGATGACGTGGTGCCCGCCTAGGTGCACCTTGGGGATTGAATGAGATAATGCAAGGAGTGCTTAGGACGTGAGCGGCACTGAGGAAGCAGCCAGCTCGGTGCATCTCTTCCTCATTTTCAGTCTGTGCTGAGCTTCTGGTTGACACAGGCCATGCACGATCTGCTTAGGGGAATAGAAAGGTGAATCCAAAATCAAGCGATACCTTGAAATATGAGGCCTTCTATATCGTCACCATGTGTTTCCTAAGTTGTGTTTTGCTTTACTCAACCAGATTTCTCAAACAGCTTTATTGAGGTATTATTTACATACCTTTTT
The DNA here is from genome assembly GCF_039906515.1 of Pseudorca crassidens. Classification (NCBI taxonomy): domain Eukaryota; kingdom Metazoa; phylum Chordata; class Mammalia; order Artiodactyla; family Delphinidae; genus Pseudorca; species Pseudorca crassidens. The sequence continues at coordinate 6,351,134 of NC_090301.1, read as the reverse complement.
TTTTTTTGCGGTATGCGGGCCTCTCAGTGCTGTGGCCTCTCCCGTGGCGGAGCACAGGCTCCGGACGCGCAGGCTCAGCGGCCATGGCTCACAGGCCCCGCCGCTCCGCGGCATGTGGGATCTTCCCGGACCGGGGCACGAACCCGCGTCCCCTGCATCGGCAGGTGGACTCTCAACCACTGCACCACCAGGGAAGCCCTACATGCCCTTTTAACGTGTACAGTTCAGTGACTTTTAGTACGTTTATACAGTCATGTAACCATCACGACAATCTAGTTTAGGAACATTTCCATCACCAGTCCAAAGTGTCGGTCCACCCCTACTCCCAGCCCCCCCGAGGCGGCCACTGATCTGATTTCTGCTGCCACTGTTCTGCCTTTTCTAGAAATTTCTAATACATGAAATCGTTCCGCACGTAGTCTTTTGTGTCTGGCTTAGCACCATGTTTGGGGAGTTCATCCATGTTTTCGCACCTATTAGGAGTCTGGTCCTTTTCAGTGTCAAGAACTTCCCCACTGGATGAACACACTCCACTTTGCTTATCCATTCATCATTTGGTGGAAACGTGTGTTGTTTCTACTTTTTGGCTATTGCGAATAAGGCTGCTAACCGTTCACGTTCAAGGTTTTGTGTGGACACGTGTTTGCATTTCTCTTGTGGATACGCAGGAGTGGAATTGCTGGGTTATATGATAAGTGTGTGCTTAACTTTTTAAGAAGCTGCCAAACTGTTTTCAAAAGTGGCTGTTCTATGGGCTTCCCTGGTGGCGCAGTGGTTGAGAGTCCGCCTGCCAATGCAGGGGACGCGGGTTTGTGCCCCAGTCCGGGAAGATCCCACATGCCGCGGAGCGGCTGGGCCCGTGAGCCATGGCCGCTGAGCCTGCGCGTCCGGAGCCTGTGCTCTGCAACGGGAGAGGCCACAACAGTGAGAGGCCCGCGCACCGCAACAAAAAAAAAGTAGCTGTTCTAATCCAACGAGATTTTGATTCCTTCCAAGCACTAAGTGTGCTGTGGTCATTTTACAGTCAGCTCCACCCTCCGCCCAGTGCCCAGGACCATGTGGTAAGTCAGCAGGAACTCACAGACCTCTCAACTGACCAGATCAACGAACTTCTTACAAGTAGGTAGCTTACTTCCTGGGCTGAACAACAATGGTCCCGTCTGAGGTTTTTTGCTACAGAAGAATGTGTGTGAAGTCATTGATTTAGTGCCTGACACACTCTATCTGAAGAGTGGTGAATTACACCCATAAGTTCTCCAAATCCCATTGACTCTTCATGTGACAGGGCTGGTGACCACAGGGGGACAGGGTGGCTGGGAGGCTCATTCTGAGGTTGTACACCTCCTTGGCTCATGACAATAGGAGACACTCCCAAGCTTTTGTAGTTGTGTCTAGCAGCTCAAAAATGGTGAGATCTGAAACGCAGAGGACATGGACGTCTCCAGTGGGAGATGCAAGCTCAGAAGACTAAAGGGAATCTCCCCTGGGACCCCCACCCCAGGACAGAGCCGCTGGTATCCATGGCAGTATCACTTGAAAGGGGAGTCTCCAGGCCTTCAACAAGCATTGTGGATGCTTGAGTCCCTTGACGTCCCTGAGCTCCTGGCGCCTCTTCTGAAAATGAACGTGAACATCCCGCCTCCCTACTTCCTAGCTGGCATGAAAGTCAAGTGACACAGCTTGTGTTAAACCCTTTGTCAACTGTGAAGGGACTCACAGCGGGAGTGACCGTCAGCATTCCTGGGGCCAGCATCTAGCCCAGCTTTCTCACACCTCCCAGAGGATGGGCATCAGATTCCCAGCCTCTTTCCTGGAAATTCTCATCCAGTGGGGCTGGGTGAGGGCCTAGGAATCAGTGTTTTAACAAGTTCCCTCGAATCTTCTCTTTGTGGGGTGGGGAAACACTGGTGGTCTCAGGCAGTGGTTCTCAGCCTTGGCTGCCTGGGGAATGAAATAAAGGAAGCCTCCATTCATGATATTTGGCCACTGAGAGTCTGCAGACGCCATCCACTCCCTCCCCATCAGCCCACATTCGGGCAGGCTGGTAAGAAGGCTGAGGGACCCCCTCACAGCGGGAAGTTCAAATCCTGGCCCATGTGCCGGAACTCCAACCTGCTGTCTACCCCTACCAGAGTCACCCCCATCACCCCCTCAATCTCCTGGACTGGCTTGCAGCCAACCTGATCTCCCCGGAGTCCTGGGATGTGAGCAATAAACGTTTCCCCATCCTCTTGGGGCCCAGTCTTATTATCCTAACCAGTTTGGAATGGGAGTTAAGCCGCCCTCTGTGTGGCAATCTGTGCCACAGACCTTTAAAGCACTATGTCTGGCCCGGAAGGGTTGAATTTGAGAGTCTGTGTGGCGGCCTGGTCATGAGTTTCCAGGCCTGCTGGGTGATGGTGATGTGCAGAGGGGATGAGGACCCCGGTCCAAGCCCTCCTCACTTCCCGTCCAATGACTGCACTTGGCTCCTCTCCGGCCTTGCCGCAGCCCACGAGGGCGGAGACCGTGTACCTTTTGTTACTTTCTATTCCCAGACCTAAGTAGCACGTAGGGAACGATGGAGATGCTTAATAACCAGGGAAAAGAAATGAAAATAAAATGGAAGCTTGGCAACAATGATACATACACCAAGAGTCAGGCCCAGCCCAGTCCTATCCTTTCTACCTCCAACTGCTATTCATGTTTGGAAACGTTGGGGTAAAGGAGCAATTTTAAAAATATAAGGAACGGGACAACCGTGGAATAGGGCCCTAGCATCTCGAGTTGTTCAAAAATGCACATCGAGTCCCCGAGGGGCCGGATCTGGGATTCTTTAGAAGGGATTCTTAAAATGAGTGGTCCCTGGGATTTAACAATTGCCGTGGAATCTTCCAGTCCTACTTTCCCGGAATCCCCGGCCACCTGAGATGGGAGCCGTTCAGTTCCTCTCCTCGGGCACTAGATGGCCACCTGACATGGATAAGGGCTCAGCAACCGGGGCCTGGGCACTGCAGCCTGGGTTTGGAGAGGTGGGCATTGTCATCCTGACCGTGGGCAGGAGACCAGAGAGGGTCGATGGGGCCAAGGACTTTGCCTGAGGACCACATGGTTCTACCACCACATCCCCCGACAGTGGTCAGGGCCACAGCTGAAGCTGCGGGGCACAGCCGGCGAGCAGGGCCGGGAAGTGGGCGAGGGCAGGGGCGCTGTGTGCAGCCAGGGATGGGGAACCTGTTTTGGAATCTGTCCCACTAGCCTGGGAGATGAAGGGCTTGTGAAGCCTGATGAGACCCTGTGCTCCAAGCCTGCTGTCCAGGGCGGCCCCGCATCCACCCAGACGGTTTTTAAGGATGCTTTAATAGTAATGACACCTATGAAGCTCTTACCACCGACCGAGCACTATTTTGAGTACTTTCCATATATCAACGTCTTTAATCCTCCCACTAAGACTATGGGTTAGATCTTGTCATCATTGTCATTTTACAGATGAGGACACAGAGGCTGAGAGATTAGGGAGCTTGTCCAAAGTTACACTGTTAGTAGGTGACGGAGCTGGGATTCAGACCCAGGGCTCCTGGTCTAGGGTCATTACTCTGTAGCCTTAGGTGTTGCTTTTGAAATGACCAGTGTGGACAGATTTGTTCAACTCTGTTCATTTATGGACCAGAGGGTTCTTTCCATGGCCTTGAAGTTATAGCATCAGAGTGGACCCACTGGGGAGAGTGGGGGACAGGGCCTGGGCGTGAGGCCACTGACACACGTGCTAGTGGGACCCACACAGCTGCTTCCCCAGGCTTTGCCTGCTTTGCATGAGTCAGTCAGACCATTTTCTAGAAGATTCCTGCACGTTAAGGAGAGTGTTCCAGAAATTTCTGAGCGGCCGTAAGATCAGCAAGATCTTTCTTTTGTGAACACTTTGGAAGCAGAAGATAAAGTTACTATAAGGAAGGGCTCATTTTTTGCTAAGGCTCCACCTCTCACGTCCCAATTAAGGCCAGAATAAACCTTCTTCAGACCTCCCGGGGATGAAGCAACTGATCCCCTTTCATGGGAAGTTTCTGTGACAGTCAACAAAGCTGTCAAACCGCCATGCCTTTGCTCTTTTTTAACATCTTTATTGGAGTATAATTGCTTTACAATGGTGAGTTAGTTTCTGCTTTATAACAAAGTGAATCAGTTATATATATACATATGTTTCCATATCTTTTCCCTCTCGCGTCTCCCTCCCTCCCACCCTCCCTATCCCACCCCTCTAAGTGGTCACAAAACACGGAGCTGGAGCTGATCTCCCTGTGCTATGCAGCTGCTTCCCACTAGCTATGTATTTTACGTTTGTTAGTGTATATACGTCCATGCCACTCTCTCACTTTGTCCCAGCTTACCCTTCCCCCTCCCCGTATCCTCAAGTCCATTCTCTAGTAGGTCTGTGTCTTTATTACCGTCTTGCCCCTAGGTTCTTCATGACCTTTTTTTTTCTTAGATTCCATATATATGTGTTAGCATACGGTATTTCTTTTTCTCTTTCTGAGTTACTTCACTCTGTACCCTGAGAAAACCAGAATTCAAAAAGAGTCATGTACCAAAATGTTCATTGCATATCTATTACAATAGCCAGGACATGGAAGAAACCTACGTGTCCATCAACAGATGAATGGATAAAGAAGATGTGGCACATATATAACAATGGAATATTACTCAGCCATAAAAAATGAAACTGAGTTATTTGTGGTGAGGTGGGTGGACCTAGAGTCTGTCATGCCTTTGTTCTTGAGAAATTAGAACCACCTCCGCCCCAAGTGCCTGAAGGCTATGTTTGCAATTAGTGATTCATTTCATTGAAGTGAATTCTTTCCTATGTCATGGTGTCAGGTTTTGGACACTCAGTTGGGTCTTGGTGTGAATATTCAGTGGGAACTGAAAAGAATTCCACAGCCCAGTACTCTTAGCCACTTAAAGCCTTTTAATTCTGCTAAAACTTTACCAAGTGACAGGCTGAATGTGTCTCCACAGCCCCACTGGGTCAGCTCAGCGGCAAAGTCACGCCACCCAGAGGCACTGGCCACAGACTGGGACATTCAGGACCCAGTCTGGTTTCTCTCAGCTCAAAGGCCCCTGGCTGGCATGGATGGAATTTTCTCCCCTTTCAGTTCTTTCCAAGAATGGCAGGCAGGCATAAGGCAGCCTGGGGATACCTTCCTACATGCTTGGCCTCTGCTAGGAGACTTGACCTTGAAAGCAGAATTTCAACTCATGTTTCTTTCGCTGTTGGTGCTATGATTCAAAATATATTCTCTTTCAAATTAAGTGTTGTAAGCATCAAATTTTAAACTCCTGGCAAGATGACTCGAGACCAGCGATTTAAGAGGTTTGATTTTAGCTAAATGCCACTTTCTTAGGGAAGAGCCTCCCGTGACCAAGCCCTCCCAATCCATCCATCATTCAGTCAGGTTCCTCTGTGATCCCCTCCCAGCACTGTGTTCTTCCCCTTTAATAACATCTTAGTTTGTCATCATATACTGAGGTGTGTGATTATTTGATCTGGGCTTCACCCCCTCCCACCTGCCCACAATACACTAAACGCCACGCTTGTTTTTGCAATCTGAGTGGTTAGGAAGTACTGTTGAACCTCAAAACATCAAGCACTTGAATTACTAAAAGAAGAATAAAAATAAATGAGACTTTTAATTAGAGAAGAAGAAAAAAATTACCCACACAAGTCAGGCCTTGTCACATGATAGGCTGATTAATTACATTATGGCATCTACGTCCAATGGCCTACTGTGTAATCATTAAATTCATGATACAGAAGTATCAGTGGACTAAAAAAGATGTTTATAATCGCCTTGTGAAATAAGCAGTTTATAAAGCAGTCCATGAGTCCGTTACAAAGTACAAACATGTGCATAAGACAACGTGTGGAAGTGTAAACTCTAGAATGTTAGGAGTGATTGCATCTGTGGGGATGCAGATGTGGCACACTGCCAGCTGAGTACCTGAATCATCTCTGTCTTTCTGAGTTCTCAGCGAGGTCACACCTCCCAGCATCTGCAGAGGAATGTGTCCGTAACTGCATCTTGCCAGTGTGATCTGGGCAGAATTGATGTGTACCATGTCTGGCCTGGTGAAGCTCCCCATGTCCTAACTTCCATGCTCTTGGACCATCTGTTGGCTGGACGTCAATGCCCAGGGCGACTCTGACTTTGAAAGCCATGCGGGGAAGGTGGCAGAGTTGCCAGCAGCCTCGATTCCTGAATGGCTCCGTTGTTGTTGCCATGAAGAGGGAGCGCTCTTCATGGCACCAACACACACAGCAACCTGAACCCTCTGAGCAATGTCTGTAGGGCATTTTAAATGAGGTTGGACCTCGAATGGAGGCAGGGATCTTGGGGACGGCTGGGTGTCTCAGCAACTCACCTTTGGGGGCCTTTCCCTGTGCAGTGCTGTGACAGGGGCCGTACTCTTTCCACAGGATCTGATTGCATCCACCTGCCTTTCCCACCAGGGAGCAGCCTCCCTTCCCACAACTTTACCTGGATCTCATAACCTTCCAGGCTTCCTCACCTACTGAAAAATTCTCATTTTATTATTGAGATTCAGTCTTGTTCACTAGTTTCAATCTCATATTTGACTTAAAGTTCTGGGCAGGCTCTAATGGCTTGGAATGGAGGCTGTTGGGTCTGGCCTCCTTCTTCCTGGCCTGGGGTTGGGGCACTAAGGAGGGAAAGGAGAAAATCTGTCCCCTTCTCTATCCCTATGTGTGGATCGGCTGTCTGCTGCTGGTTTGGTGGAACCATGGTTCCCATATATGGCAACCCCCTCTCTGTGGAAGCAAGGTGCTGGACCTGTGACTGTTGATGGATGGTCTTCTGTCTGCTTGGAGCAGCCATGAGTTCTCTTTCTGCAGCAGGCATCCACGCGCTGGCTCTCATGTGTCCAGGGACGGGAGAACAAGCTAAGACTTGAGAGCCTCATCTACCCCTCAGCTCCCACCACTGTGGTCCATCTGCTGACCTCCTGCTTCTGGGCTCTCTTGCCAAGTAGGCAGTCCTCTTAGATGCTGCCAACAGTGTAGCTTAAGCCCATCCACCTTCCGTGATACCCACTCGACCACTGGATAATGATGGAGCCTTTCCATCCCCAGCACTAAGTCAGAGGTATGACGGAGATGGCAAGAACCTCCTCATAAGAGCCGATTATTAAATTTTCGGGAATTCTGTGAGCAGATCGACGTTGCCTTGGCATCTTGAAATAGCCTTGGTGGGAGTATTTATACCATGAGAATTGGCAAAAGCCACACATCAGAACTTTTTTTTTTCCATCTGGAGAGCTGGTTGTTAAAAATTTACCAGCATACCGCTGACTTTGTGGGGTTAGTGGTTCAGCTACTTTCAAGCAAGAGGCAACCTCTACTGTAGATATCTGAAACCAAAGCTGAGAGCATTGCTCTCTAAGAAAAGGAGAGATATGCTTGAGTCTGTAAAAAGCATGAGTCTGTAAAAAAGCAAGCTGCTGATCTTATATAGGATTTGAGAAGCATGGATTCGGGGATTGAAGGACTTTCTTCAAAGGAATAATTGTCCTTTAAGTGTGGAACGGTGGTTACTGACTGGATTTAGCTGTTACTGATTGACTGGTTCTTAAAGTGTACCCACCGATGGGAGGAAGATGTTTTTCACCGATGGAGACAAATTTAAAAACTGACTGTGGAGGTTCCTTTAAAAACTAAAAATAGAGTTACCAGATGATCCAGCAATCCCACTCCTGGGCATATATCCGGAGAACACTCTAATACGAAAAGACACATGCCCCCCCAATGTCCCTAGCAGCACTATTTACCATAGCCAAGACGTGGAAACAACCTAAATGTCCATTGAATGGATAAAGAAGATGTGGTGCATATATGCAATGGAATACTACTCAACCGTAAAAAGGAATGAAATAATGTCATTTGCAGCAACACGGATGGACCTAGAGATTATCATACTAAGTGAAGTAAGCCAGACAGAGAAAGACAAATATCATGTGATATCACTTCTATGTGGAATCTAAAAATATGATACAAATGAACTTATTTACAACACAGAAATCGACCACAGACATAGAAAACAAACTTATGGTTACCAAAGGGGGAAGCGAGGGGAGGGATAAATTAGGCATTTGAGATTAACAGATACACACTGCTGTATATAAAATAGATAAGCAACAAGGACCTACTGCATAGCACAGGGAACTATATTCAATGTCTTATAATACCCTATAATGGAAAAGAATCTGAAAAAGAATACACACACACACACACACACACACACACACACATAACTGAATCACTTTGCTGTATGCCTGAAATATTGTAAATCAACTATACTTCCATTAAAAAATTAAAAACTGACTGTGGTGGTTACTATGGCCAAGAACAGGCAACCCTTTTCTTTCTTGAATTTCGAGTATAGACATGCTGCTGTTCACCATTCTCGGACTTTAGTGATGCTACCCTGGCTCTCAAAGGAAAGGCAGTTTAAGGGGAAGGTCCCAGGGAGAGATGAGGAGGAAAGTATGGCTTTGGCTCTTCAGCAACAGCGTTTTCTGCACAAAAGGCAATCAACCTTGACTCTCCCGGCCCCGCTCTCAATGGCAGGAGCCTCTGACCAGTGTGGCCTCTCTTTCCATGGGGACAGCAGAGAGTTTCATGGTGCACATCGGCTCCTCTCTGATGGTGGCCCTGGAGAGGTGAAACCCGGAGAGGTGTGTCATCTTCGTGGCAAGCGTTTCATTCTTGAGTAACTTCTGAGGGCAAGGAAAGATCTTGTCAGTATCTCACACCATCCTGCTTAATCCACAGAACGGTCCAGGCTGTGGCTTCCCTTCCCCAAATCTAATTCATAGAAATTCCTTCTGTGAACCGAGCTGAAGACTGTCAGCTTTTAACTTCTCCCCAGGGACTCTGGGGCCACATGAATTACTTAAGTGAAGAATACAGAACTCACTTACGACTAAAAGCATTTCCTTGGAAGCATTGGATATTATATTTAAAAGGGACAGAAGTAAACATCTAGAGTCAATTGTCTTAAAAAAAATCACATACAGCCAGTGTTTACCCACAGGGCAGCGAAAACAGCCAACACCTCAATCAATTATTTAAGCAGTAGCATCTCTGAGTTGCTGAAGCGATATTTATGGTATTTGCCATGGCAACTACCCTTGTTTTGAATATTATTAAAAATCTATCAAGTTGCAGTAGTGGACTTCTGGTTTAAAATTGTATGGGGCTAGCAGCCCCTGAGACAGCCTTTCCCAACTTACTACTAAGATTCCTGTTGAAGATGAAAAACTAGGAGCACAGTGATTTGGCTGTGGGCTGGCTGGTCTTGGGGACCCTTGGGCAGAATGATCGTATCTCCAGAGGAGACAGCTGTGCCTGCTCAGGGTCGGATGTGATGCCATTTCTTACACATGTATTAGTTTCCTATGGCTGCTGTAACAAATGACCACAAACTGAGTGGCCTTAAAACAACCCCACAAACATTGCACTACAGCTCTGGAGGGCCACCCTAAAACAGGGCAGCAGGACTGTGCTCCTTCCGGAGCCTCTAGAAGAGGCTCTGCTTTCTTGCCTTTCCAGTTCTCTCTCTCTCGCTCTCGCTCTCTTATCTTTGCCTCTGTTTTTCACATCTCCTCCTCTGAGTCTTGCTCCCACCCAATAATCCAGGTTAATCCTTTCATCTCAAAACCTTTGTCTTAATCACATCTGCAAATTCCCTTTTTGCCATTTAAGGTCACATAGTTACAGATTTGGGGGATCAGGCCATGGACATCTTTTGGGGGGGTGATTATTATTCAGTCCACTACACACAGCTTCACATCTCCTGTTCTGGAAACATCAGGATCTCCTGGGAATGGGCTCTGTGAAGCTCAGCCCCATGGGATGCTTAAGAGCCCCCCAGGACCAGTCTAGCCCCTTCTGCCTTTAGGTCCTCTCTTCTCCTTTTGCATCCCTGACTCGGTCCCACCCACTTGCCTGCCTTGAGTATGCCAGCCTCTTTCATGTCTCTGTGTTCTTGTAGATGCCTCCCCCGGCTGACATGTCCAGCCCGCTTCTACACTGGATGGGCCCACATTTCCCCGCAGAATCCTCTTGCTTTGGGCCCCAGCCCTGTCCAAGCCCTGCCGAACTGGGGGACAACGGCAAGGTAATAAAGAGAGCTCAAGTGCTTCTTGATCTAATGAATAACCCCTCTGTCTCATCAAAGTCACACATAAAATTTGTATAATTGCTTCGTGCTAAGTGAAACAGTCTCTGTGACCTCTTACGAGTCCTTTCCACCTCTGGAATCTTACTTGGATTTCAAATGCATCACTGAGTTTAATCAAGGGGACTGAGAGATTTTGCCCACTGCTGGGGCACAGTCACCTGGAGGCGACACTGTTCTGACTATGAATCATTGTCTGAGGCCTCCTTGCTGATTATTAAATCGGCATTTATCAAAGTATTTCCAAATTGCCTCACCCCACAAAGGTTCTCGGCGGAGGCTGGATTACAAAATGGAAACACTTGTTTATCCAGGCGGTCTGGCTTTGGGTCATAATGAAATGAGAGCTGCTGTGTCGGGCACCCTGGGTGGAATACAGGGATGGAAACCAGCATCAGTGGGAAAACCAGTTTCAGTGCAAAATGGTCCAGGTGCTCTCAGTGATGGTGGGGCTGACTTCTCCAACAGGTACGAGGGGCACTGTGCTCAAAGCCCACCATACTTCAAGGAGCCCACAGAAATGTTCCAATTTCTTTTAAAACCAGAAAAAGATAAACGTTTAGGGTCAAAGATGTTTTAAGTTTTTTTGTCACATCAGAAATAAATGAAATTTTTTAGGGCCTGGATTAGTTTGCCTGGAATGTCATAACAAAGTGCTATAGTCTAGGTGGCTTACCCAACAGACCTTTATTTCCTCACAGTTCTGAGGCTGCAAGTCCAAGATCAACGTGTCAGCAGGATTGGTTTCTCTGAGGCCTCTCTCCTTGGCTTGTAGACGGCCGTCTTCTCGCTGCCTCTTCACATGGTCTTTCCTCTGTGAGCTCACCCCTGATGTCTCTGTGTGTCCTAATCATTTCTTATAAGGACTCCAGTCAGATAGGATTAGGGACATCCTTGTGGCCTCATTTTATCTTAATTACTTCATCAAAAGCTCTATCTCCAAAAACAGTCACATTCTGAGGTCCTGGGGGTTAGACTCCAACAGGTGAATTTGTGGGGCTGGGGGTGGGCCATACACTTCAGCCCATAACTGGGCCCACAAAAATTCTATCAGCATGGGGGGGGGACCTACAAAGGCAAAGGGCCCATGAGAGTTGTGGTGTGGTCCCTCTAATAGTAGATTAATTTGATTTCTGCAAGGAGGCGGGAGGAGCAGGAAGGTGCCTTGTCAGTGTGGAGACATCCGAGGACGATCAGCTGACCTATAGCAAGGCTGTTAACACGTTTACCAGCAGCATCTGCTTAGCTACTTTGCTGGCGGAAGCTCAAAAGAACACAGGATCAGCAAAGCACGTTACGACAATTCTCATTTCACCTTCTCCGTAAGAGATCTTACTGTTTGCCAGATCATCTATAAAAAGAGAAATTTTATATACTGGATTCATTCGACAAACACTGAATTCTTTTCTACTAAACGGTGAAGAGCTGAGCTAGACCGTCTGCTGAGCTTAGGAAAGGAAACCATCAATGTGTTTTCCAGGACCCATAGCTGATGAGGAAGCAGCAGGAAGCAGCCCAGTGACTCAGGATGAGGCACCCGGCCCAGAGCTTGACTCACTCAGGACGGAGAAGACCACATCCTCTCTCCCATTTCTGCTTTTCATTAACAGGCGGTTGTGTGTGTTCAGAGTTCTATGGACATTAATCACCTTCAAAAACACCGAAGGAGACTTTCTAAGGCAGAGGAGTGTGTACTGTCCCTGAGGTCAGCAAAGGTCAGCCAGAAGGTCAGTGCTAAAGGAAGAGGCAGCCATGCTGTCCAGGGGAAGGAGATGTCCCCAGTGTTGGCCTGGGCACAGAGGGTGTGTGCATCACCACTCTTACCAGGGAGCATGTGCACTCGGCCTCCAAGGGCGGCACTGTTTCTCTCCCAGGACTGCTGGGAGGAGGAAGGACTATTGGGAGAGAAAGTTCTAGCAAAATGTCCAGTGTCGTACTTGTGAGTTGTGTGCAATGCTGCTTGTTCAAGTTCTAGCGTGTTTTCTTTTCTTTCACTTGGGGGCAGTGCTCAGGCCTCCTGGCTACTATGTACAGTGGGGTGCATCTGGCTGGATGACCCACCATGAGAAGACTTGGTGAGCTGCTGCCGTGAAGAAATGAGGGTCAAGTTTCCTCTGTGGCTGGAGAAGACATGAGGACATTCTGCTGTCCGTTCAGTGACCAGACAAACTAAGTGATGCCAGAGGCCTTGTGAACAGTTGGCAAGGCTTTCGTGATTCCTTCTTCCCAGGTGAGCTCTGTGGGAACCCAGATCCAGGGGCTCCGAGTTGACAATGACCTCTAACAAGTAAACTGTTAAAGAGGAACCTATTAAGACTTGTAAATAATTAACACGGGTTCATGGAGATGCTCAGTGAAGCGTTTCCAGGGCATCTAACCACTCAGAGTAAACGTACGTTGGCACCTTTAGAATATAGACTCAGACAATGAGATCAAACGGACAGGAAGTCATAACTCCTGATACTGCTTTCCCAACGAGTCAAGTTAGAATAGAGTCCTAAACTCTGCAGAAAGCCTTTTCAGAGTTTCTGCTCCGATAGGTGGGAAAACTTAATTATAGGGCGACCAGCGTGAAGGTGGATTCTGCCCTCCATCACAAAGCCTGGAAAATTCTGTGTGATGAATCTGTGTTTAGAATAAGGCTGGCGATTCTCTCTGGAAGCTAGAGTACAACTCTGCTGCCAGAGTAGTGATTAAATGAAACAATTTTCAGGTCAATCCAATACGATGGTCTGAGTTTGGGTGCACAGACAGGAGGTTACACCTATTAAGAGGTAGCCCTAGGTCCGTCCAACAGGGACCTACTGTATAGCACAGGGAACTCTGCTCGATATTATTAACAACCTAATTGGGAAAAGAATTTGAAAAAGAATAGATACATGTATATGTAAAATAAACAAATAAATAAAATAGAAAGAAAAAAGAGGTAACCCGTGGTTTCCCCGATACTAAACTCGAGCCCATGTTTCCTGAGTTATGCTGAGTGTTGGGCAGCCTGCCGTCGACCTCGGATGCACGGCCCCGGCCTTTCCGCTTTTCCTACATCTAGGTTTCAGGGGAGCTCTTCAAGAGGGTCCCAGCCATGAAGACTCCACGCCAGAGGAGCCTATTCCACACGGACTCCCCACAAGGGCAAGTTTGTGAGGAAAAAGAGAGGAGAACGTGGGAAGAAGGGCCAGACCCAGCCGTGCTGATGCCCATTCTGAACCTGGTTTCCAGGACTCCACCCAGGCATGTGGCCCTGGGAGGTCAAGGCGTGGGAGGGAGGAGAGGTGAAGCCACCCCAACTCAACTTGGGAGATCTGGTCATTGCTCTCTTGACCTTCTGAGTATCTTCTTTCCTTCAAAGTCAGTAGGATTAGTCTGACCCATTCCCCAAGCTCCCGGTACAGCCCCGTATTACCTAGTTCTCCCCACACCTCGGGGCTGTCCTCTTTCTGCTGTCCCCGGCCGTGTGATGTCCCTGGGGCCCCAGGGGCACTTCCTGGGAGATGAAGATCACATAAAATACAGGGAAATGATGGGAAAACCCACTTCCTGCCCATCCTGAGCCCCAGAGTGCTGGACACAAGCCCGGGCAGGCCTTCGTCTGTCTGTCCGTCCATCGGCTCACTGGAGGCCACCATGCTGTTTTGCGGGACTGGGTAGGAAGTGGATGTGAACTAGCCAGCCGCAGACAGGCAGCATCTCCTCTCATCCGGAGGCTGATTTCCAGAGCTTGTAGGTAACAGATTGGCCAGCATGAGTCTAGCAGAATGCTCTGGTCATGAACTTCACTTGCACTGGGCTAACGGCTGGCATCAATGTTTCAGGGGAGGCAGAATCACTTCTGCGCAGGGGACCTTCTGATGGCTTACTTAGAGCAGTATCCTTTTTTGCTGCCTCAGTTAGACCTGCTCGGCTTTCCCGAGGCTCCAAGTGTTTCTTGTGTTCAGACAAGTCCTGCCAAATTAAGGATGCAGGCAGAGACTTGGAGCGATGGAGGGCTTCCAGGCAGAGCCCCTTTGCAATTAGAATATAGTTTTAATAGAGGAAGGAACAATGTGCCATGGGTGAAGATAGATGAACGCCGTCCGTGGGCCAACACATGGTTTAGGAACAGATTAATGGCGTTGGCAGAATCAGCTCATGAGGTGAGGAAATTCAGGCCAAGAATAAGGCCAAACTCTCCTCCTCTCATTTAAGCCTGTGAGGCACTCTCCCAAGAGCGCGGAGACTGGCAAGCAACCCCACAGCTGCACCGCACTTGTGTCTGTGCAAGGACTCAGACCCTCGCCCTCACGTGATGCGACACTCCATCCCCAGATCTGGGGGAGCAGTGACCAGGGGCCCAGGAGGGAGAGGTGGCCCCTGAGACCACAGCAGGAAATCCTGACTCGGAGGGGTGGGAGGTCCAGGAACGTGGGTCAGGCTGAGATGCAAATCCAGCCAGCGCTCGTTCTCACCATAAACCACACGTCTGCTTTCTTCTCTATGGATTTCCATATTCTGGGCATTTCATATAAAGGTTCACACATAGGGGGTCTTTTATGTCTGGCTTCCTTCACTGAGCATAAGTTTTCAAGTTCTGTGTCACGGCATGATCAGGCCTTGGGTTGGGGGTGTTAGTCCTTGAAACAACAAACCCAGCTACTAGCAGGTATTCGTGTCCCCGTCTCCCTGCCATTGTTAGGGGTTTGGTAGCTTTTTAAGGGCAGAATGATTTCATAGCTGGACATTTGCACATACAAGTCCCATTTTTCCTTCCTGTGGTTTAGCTCAGATTTTCCAGTTGCACAACAGTTGGTGCACAGGAATGTATGTAACTAAATGCAAAACAAACAAAAACACCCAAGCTGAGTCTGTCGTACTTTGGGGGCTATTTAAAGGCTGTCAAAGGTAATCTGGATGTCAACCAGTTTTGTGACTGGGGCCAAACTCTGCCCAGAGCCAACCAGGGGTTGCAGTGATGTTGCCTTGTGTTGTGTGTAGTTGCTGTGGACAGAAGGCGTGTGGACTCTCCTCCACTCGTGGTCAGGAGCCTTCCCTGAGCTGAGGTCTGCAGCCCCTAACTGATCTTCTTGAAGAATCTTAACGAGACAAGGCTGATACTTCTGGGATTTGACCCCAGCAGGCTCTTTGCAGTTTCAGGTACCGTTCTTTAACTTGAAAGATTTAGACATTTCATGTTGTCAATTGCCCCAAGATTGATGAGGCCTTGGGAAACTGATTTATCCTAACTACACTTAAAGGAGATTGATTTAAAGCCTGAAATTTGGTTAATTTACTGTTGGGGTTTGTATCGGTCAGAATAGGCTTGGCAACGCTGCCATGATGGCTTCAAACCTCGGAGGCTTAAAGCAACAGAGCTGTTGTTCTTGTTGGTGCAAAGGCCACTGCAGGCCACTCTTCCGTGCGGTGGCTTGGTGTCACCTCCGCAGTCACTGCATTTCTTCGACTGGTGAGACAGGGAAAGCGAGTGCACTGGAGGGTCTCCCTGCTGCCACTTAAATGTTTCCCTCCAAAGTAACACATGCCACCGACACTCACAACTGCCAAAGCAAGTCATGCAACCACGTCTGGACTGCACGGAGCAGGGAAGAACAATTCTTGGACTGTCTGGAAGGAAAGAACTGGAAATATTGGAAAGGAACATTGATGCCCCCAGAGGGACCTACCTTTCTGACACCTGGAATCCCCATGCCTGTATTCCCTCCAGATGGTAAAGCACCTAAGAAATGGGGTTACCAGGCAGAGGTCAGTGGCCCCAAACTGCGGGATGTGCAATTGTTTTTATAATAATGGCTAAAATCCATTAATAATAGGTAACATTGTTATGCCTTTTTAATATATGTTATGTCATAGGATGTGTAATTTTTTTATTGAAGTATAGTTGATTTATAATGTTTCAGGTGTAGAGCAAAGTGATTTAGTTATCACATACACACGCACACACACAGACACGAACACATTTTTTTCAGATCCTTTTCCATCATAGGTTATTATAAGATATTGAATATATTTCCCTGTGCTATACAGTAGGTCCTTGTTGTTTATCTATTTTATATACAGTAGCGTGCATCTATTAATCCCAAACTCTTAATTTATCCCTCCCCTCCCTTTCCCCTTTGGTAACTGTAAGTTTGTTTCCTATGTCTGTGAGTCTATTTCTGCTTTGTAAATAAGTTCATTTGTATCTTCTTTTTTTTTAGATTCCACATATAAGTGATATCATATGATACTTGTATTTATCTGACTTACTTCACTTAGTATGATGATCTCTAGGTCCATCCACATTGCTGCAAATGGCATGATTTCATTCTTTTTAAAGCTGAGTAATATTCCATTGTGTAGATAGAGAGAGAGATAGATAGATAGATATACCACATCTTCTTCATCCATTCACCTATCAACGGACATGTAGGTTGCAAGTTGTGTCACGTTGACTGTTATGATGAGTCTGATGAGCCTTCTTTGCTCTTCTGTCAATTCAGTTTGAAGGTCAGATTATTTGTGGCCATTAGAAACAGGGTTTCCTATACTCATTCATTTTTGGAAGCACGCTGCTTTATGTAATAGATCTGGTTAGATCCAATTATTACTTTATGTAATAGATCCAATTATTACTTTATCTTTGTATCACATGTGTGGATAAATAGACAGACATAGGTATAGTTTGTGTGTATGTATGTATATATCTATAGCTGTTATCTATAATCATCAATGATCAATGCCATGATCAATTTCAGTGAGGTTTCTTCTTATTTTTTTGTGAGATTTGTGGAAGCACACTGGTTTCCTTGATTATTTTTGAGAGATATCAGAAAAAACACTTCTCTTATCCCCAAATTATGAAGGGGACTTCATAGCAGCTTTCCATGAATTAATGACAATTCCAAGTTTTGAAGATCTCATGTTTCCAAGTAAAAAAGTAATGATTGTATTATCTCAGGATTTTCTGTGACTCAGTTTGGAATCTTCCTCTAATTAGAGGACAAAGTATTTTTGACTTATTTATCTAGTTTAATATTAAATATCTCAACAGATGGTGCTCATGAAACTTTCTTCATTGATAATTTTATGGTTGAATAGAGAGCATTTCCTCTTCCTTTTTAGTTAGCTTAAACTACCATAACATTTCCTTAATTGTATTTAATTAATCTGTTTTACACCTACTTGTACCACAATGGGTTACTCAACCTCACTTTGATATTTAAACATTTTTAAGATTTTTGATGTGTGTTGACCTTTGCCACACAGAGCACAATTAAGCGTAAATTAAAATGCACAGACTCACTGAGAAAATGCAAGCATTTCCAGATGCCTGTCTTTTCCTTGAGAAGGTTTACATCAGATGCAAGCTTCCTATCAATGAGCGAACATTTACTGTATGCAGTCTGGCCACAGTCTTCCTTGGGAATCCTAAGGCTGGTTACACTTCAACTCTCAGTAGCTGATCTGAGCCTTCACCTTAAAATTTGGGGCCTTCGGGACTTCCCTGGTGGGACAGTGACAAAGAATCCGCCTGCCAGTGCAGGGGACACGGGTTTGATCCCTGGTCCGGGAAGATCCCCCATGCCGCGGAGCCACTAAGCCCGTGCGCCACAACTACTGAGCCTGCGCTCTAGAGCCCGAGAGCCACAACTACTGAAGCCCGCGCATCGCAATGAAATGTAGTCCCGGCTCGCCGCAACTAGTGAAAGCCCGCGTGCAGCAACAAAGACCCAACATAGCCAAAACATTCAAACATTAAAAAAAAATAAAAATAAGAGCAGATTTTCTTTAAAAAAAAAAATGGGGGTCTTCAAACTCAATAGATTTCCTTGGCAAATTGTTCTTTTTTTTCCAGAGTGAAAGGTATCATAAAAGAACATTTTCTTGCTTTCCCTGGATGTCCCGCTCCAGTGTGTCACAGTAGGATAAGGGGAGGCCCCATCTTCCCAGCTGAATTGTCTCTCTTCTGCCGGTGGTGGTTTCCGTTGGCAATGGCTAATGATGGTGGCTTTTCACGGCGTAACTTGATATCATAGCCTCTTACCAGACCAGCTCTTGGTGTGGGTTTTATAACCAAACTGTTGTCAGTTGAAGGTGAATCTTCCTGGCAGGCACATCAGTAGCTGCTCGACAAGCGGCCCATATCCAGTGACGTCATGCAAGAGTAAACAGCTGCTAGCGATGTGTCCCCAAAGCAACTGCGGCTGTTCCTTGTGACGTACGGTAGCTCTTGACATCAGCACCTTTTGTTGTGTCCTTGAGCTTCGAGCTTGTTATGTCTACATTAAAAACAACACAAAAGCTTTTCAGTGTGTCCATCTTGCCTGTTGAACTGTCAGCCACATCTCTATTTGAGAGTAGCTCAGTGGGATCTCTGAAAAGTTGCCAAGTTGCCTTTTGGAGAGCTAGTGCTAGGTCTTCCTCAAAAGTATGAGCCCCACAGCAGAGTCCTGCACATAGTAAGTGCTCAATAAATGTTTGGTGAAAAATCCAGCTTCTAGGATGAACCATTTGAAATTGTCAATATGTAACTATTTTCTGACCTACAAAAATGACAATTTCATATGATTTGACTTAATTTATAGATATAGCAATATTCATCTCATTAAAATTGTAATGTATATCATTCTTATTACCTCTCAAAATTGTTCCTAAGATAAAATATGGTTACCTGAAAATTTGGGACTTGGCCTCTTCTTAGTTGGAGCCATTTTATTCTTTTCCTGAATAATCTATGCTTTGTATAATTTTAAGGTGTGAGAAAGACTCTACCGTATGTACATTTTACACTGTGTAATGTCTTTTGATGCAACACTTGGTGCCTTTCTTGTTCTAAATGTAAAATAACTCAAAGAATCACTCAGAAATTTGGTCTCATTTCCAGTCTGAAATCATGCAGACCCTCCTCTAACTTCTCACTAACACAACCATAAAAACAGCAAAATGCTAAAACTCATTACCACGTGGAACACTGACAACTAGCAAACATCTTTTTTTTTTTTGCGGTACTAGGGCCTCTCACTGTTGTGGCCTCTCCCGTTGCGGAGCACAGGCTCCGGACGCGCAGGCTCAGCAGTCATGGCTCACGGGCCCAGCCGCTCCGTGGCATGTGGGATCCTCCCGGACCGGGGCACGAACCCGTGTCCCCTGCATCGGCAGGCGGACTCTCAACCACTGCGCCACCAGGGAAGCCACATAGCAGACATCTTAATGCCATTATCATGGAGGAATTGACATCAATTGTAACACAAAACAGAGCTAAGTAAAATCGAACAGGCAAACAAATAAACAGACAATTCAGGGGATTCAACTAATGGTGGTACTCCACGGCTTTGCCTGAACAAAATCAGGATGATTTTTTAAAAAAATCACTCTATCTCCTAATTTAGGGATCTACGGTCTACACCATCAAGGGAATTGTGTGGTCAGCTACTTCTCCCGGCTTGGGGGCTGCATTCTCCTTTTCCCACAAGCTCTCATCTCCACTTTTCCCAGAATGGTAATGAGTAGGCAGAGGGGCTGGATGGAAGAGGAGCAGTTCATTTTGGGAGTTGTAGGCAGAATGGAAGAGGAGTAGTGCATTTTGGGAATTGTAGTCCTCAGGAACGTATAACAATGATGATTGACAATATCTACGGAGTGCTGCCTATACATTAGGCATTGTATTGAGTGCTTAGCATAAATTATTCAGGAAAATAATATTAAATTTCTACTTTCCACTTCCCAGCAGTAGCTGCTCTTAATTAATTTTATTGCTTTACTATTGGTAAATCCAGTTATCTGGATTCCCCCTCCCCCCATTCCAAACAGTTCTTATGCATCTTTCTGGATGAATCTAGAAGTCCTTGAAAATTACAGGTCAACAACATATCAATCCCAGCAGATTTGTGCTGCTCTCCAAAAGAGCTCTTTCCATTCTGGGAGGATTCTAGAACTGACCACGCTAGGGTGTGCTCAGGTGAAAATATACCCGTGGACAATTATAAATGCTCCAAGAGGCATTCACATTAATCATGATCTATACTATGAATTTTTTAAACTGCTTTTTTGTATCTTGCATATTTAGCTTTTAATCCAATTCTGTAAGGTCAGGTCTGCAAAGCTGTAATTACCTGTATAATTAAGGTAATAAAATATATTATTAAAGTATTCCAATTTTTGTTTAAAGAGGTCTTTTTAGTTTCTGTAAAAATTATGTATGCTTATTGCGAAGAATTCAAGCAAGGCTGAAAGAGTTCAAAGAGGGAGGTGAAAGGGAAAACTCACCCAAATTTCTGCCTCTGAGAAATATTCTCTTCTCTTCTTGATTTGAGGAAAATACAAGCTCCAATGAAAGAGTCTTAATAATTGAAGACATACTTAGGAAAAAGGATTTCCAGAACATACTTCATATGAATTATATTTAGAGTTTGCATTAGATTAGAACTGCTCACAGAGTGTGATTTAAGGCTAAAATGTAATCCTTCCGGGCTGTCAGACGTGTGAAATCCTGCCTCCACTCCCTCCTTCTCCCACCTTCCCCTTTGCCCTCACCCCACACTCTGTGCCCCGCTAAGATTTCTCTCCAGCTTCCAAGATAATGCTGACCTTGGGCAAGTCACGCTACCTCTCTGGTCCTTAGACTTCCCAACCTCAACATGAGGAGGCTGGACCAAGTTGTCCCTAAAGCCCCGCCTGTCCCTCCCCCGCCACCCACGCCTCACATTCTATGAGCTATTTTCCTAATTAAAATGGAAAGGCTCCTAGGAGGTGCTTGGGTGGTTAGGGAAGAAGGAGGGACAGAAGGGAATGTGGGGCAGGTTGGCAGCCGGGGAGCCCTGGGCTTCCAGAGTGTACAGTGGAAGAAATGTGGACACTTGGGTTGGAGACGAAAGTGAAGAGAGGGGGACCAAATGTAAGAAATTTCATTTCTTCCACAAATTAATCTAGCAGTGACTTAAATTTTGTTGTGTGCCTTTGATTGCCAGTTCATTACAAAATAATAATCACATGGGCAATTAAAGCCTGAGATGAAAAACACACACACAAAGTCAGAAAGAGAAAAACAATATCTTATATTCACGCATATATGTGGAACCTAGAAAAATAGTACAGATGAACCGGTTTGCATGGCAGGAATAGAGACACAGACATAGAGAACAATCGTATGGACACCGAGGCGGGGAAGTGGCGGGGGGCGGGGGTGGGATGAACTGGGGGATTGGGGTTGACATACATACACTCATATGTATAAAGTAGGTAACCAATAAGAACCTGCTGTATAAAAAATAAATAAAATAAAATTCAAAAAAATAAACACACACACACATTAGTGATAGGTCTTTAAATTACACTGAGGCTGTGACTGAATTTCCAGTCCTGGTGGTTTCAGATCATTAGCCAATCGACAGAGAGGTGAAGGGTCAGACTAACTTCTAATGCAAGCGTCAGGGGAACAAAAAGAACAGTTCCAAAGTGAGCGCCAAGCTTCACTGAACAGGAAATCTAAGTCAAAGGCCACACGTGCCTCAGTTTATGAGAATTTGATGATCTCACACATTTTCCTTCTGGGTTTACTTTGAGAGTTGATGCTCATATCGAGGGCTATGGTTTGCAGAATTAGAGAGTATGTGCTAAGTAATAGACTGCATCAACAAAGATAACGGAATCACTTTGCTGTTTGCCAGAAACTAACACAACATGTAAACGGACTACACTTCAATTTAAGAAAATTAGACAAAAAAAAAAAAAAAAACGGGTCCACTGCGTGGGAAGGCTTAAACCTTAGTCAGCGATTGTCTATTTACTGCTGGTCTAAAATGTAAGCTCCCAGAGGGCAGGAACTTGCTCCGTTTTCTTCTCAGTTGTGTCCCGGAGCCTGGAACAGAGCCCCGTTCAGGGAACATGGGTGCATGACGTCCCTGGACTTGCCTGGGAAGATGGGTCTCCTGCTCGGGAGAGATGATTCACCAAGCAGTCAGGATGGAAGATTCTTTCCAATGACTGTTCCACACTCAGAGGATCAGGAAAGGACCTCCCAAAGCACGACTAAAATGGAATATCCTGACAAGCTTAGTAGGTTGGGGGTCTGACCACGTTTATTTGATTTAAGAAAATAAAGATGTGGATTCTGGTTACCCGTTGCTGTGTAACAGACCACCCCAAACTTAGTGGCATAAAACATCAACCTTTTTTTTTTTTTTTTTTTTTTTAATACTCACTGTTTCTGTGAATCGGGAATTTGGACAGAAATGGCTCATCTCTTTCCATGGCGTCTGGGGCCTCACCTGGGAAGATGTGAACGGTAAAGGGCTGGGATCTTCAGAGGCTCCATACCACACGTCTGGGCCCTGGGCTGGGACCACTGAAAGGCGGGATCTACGGGCCAGACCCCTACACGTGGCCTCTCCCTGTGGCTTGGGCTCCTCAGCGTGGTGGCTGGTTTCCAGGTGGAGCTTTCTAAGGGAAGGGGTTGCCTTCCCTTTCTGGCCTAGCCTGAGAAGTTACACAGTGTCACTTCCCACATGCTATTGTCACAAGCTGCCCAGATCCAAGGGCCACAATCCTGCCTCTTGATGGAAGGGAGGCCAAAGAACAGGTGGTCACTTTTTAAAACTGCCCCAGAGCCTGAGGTCTTCCGTCAGATGTCTGCATGGAGACAAAGGGAAGTTGCTGATGTACTGAAAGCAGCTGGCAGCCATCTTTTCCACAGCTCTGTACTGAATGTCTACCCTGTACCCGGCACTCTGTAGGTACGGGGCAATCGCGTGGAACAAAATGGACAAAAACTTAGATCCGGAGCTAGCCTGTATTTCAACATTGTGAAGTGGACGATAAAGATGTAAATATGTAAAATACACAATATTAGATAGTTACCACTTCATGGAGAGAAATAAATCATGGCAGGGGTTCGGAGCATGGGACATGGAGGGAGGGGCAACACCGATTTAAAATGGGGGGTGAGGCAGGCCTCAGTGAAGAAGTGATGTTTCGCCACCAGACCTGAGGGAGGAAGGGAGAGCGGTGGATTAAAGACAGCCCTGGTTCTTTGACACGCTTCCCTTCGAGACACGGCGCCCACGCCCCTTCCCCTTGTACGCAGGTGTGCTGCGGGGTGGTTTGACCAACAGAACATGGAAGAAGTGACTTGGTACTAGTTTCCCCATTAAGGCCGTAGGAAACAGGCAGCTTCCGATTCCTGTCTTAGGGCCCCTTGTTCTCGGCGCCCTGGTCGCCACATCCAAAGCTGGAGAGACCACGTGGAGAGGCACTGAGATTCTGCAACAGAGGGTCCCGGCTGAGGCCAGCCTTTGGGGGCTGCCGGGACGTGTGCGTGGCCTCTGGGACCCCTCAGCTCAGCCCAGCCGCCAACTCAGTGTCGCCCAGTCCCTAAGATGGTCAATTTGGGGAGAATTTTTTTTTTTAATGAATCTATTTATTTATTATTTATCTTTGACTGCGTTGGGTGTTTGTTGCTGCACGTGGGCTTTCT
This sequence comes from Pseudorca crassidens, assembly GCF_039906515.1. Lineage (NCBI taxonomy): Eukaryota > Metazoa > Chordata > Mammalia > Artiodactyla > Delphinidae > Pseudorca > Pseudorca crassidens. The sequence goes on along the minus strand of NC_090301.1, from coordinate 6,327,461 downwards.
CTAGTTGCGGCGAGCGGGGGCTACTCTTCAACACGGTGCTCAGGCTTCTCGCTGTCCTGGCTTCTCTTGTTGCGGAGCACGGGCTCTAGGTACGCGGGCTTCACTAGTTGTGGCACGTGGGCCCAGTAGTTGTGTTTCGCGGGCTCTAGAGCGCAGGCTCAGCAGCTGTGGCCGTGGTGGGCTCACCCGCTCCGCGGCATGTGGGATCTTCCCAGACCAGGGCTCGCACCCGTGTCCCCTGCATCGGCAGGCGGATTCTTAACCACTGCGCCACCAGGGAAGCCCTGGGGAGTGATTTTAATTAAAATGATTCCAGAAACTTACTAACTTAAATAGGAATGGTGACCTACTGGCGCTGCTGATAAGAGAAACGGCACCATTTCCTGGGCACTGCTGCCGATTGCGTCCCAAGAACTCAGTTAATTAACAGAGTGACTCTGTGAGGGGGCTGCTATTACCCCTATTTTACAGACAAGAACACCGGGTCTGTGGAGAGAGGGAGGGACTTATTCAGGATGGTACAGCACCAAGAGGCTGAGTGAATACAAAAGAGATTCTGACTCCAGATCCTGTGCTCTGTCCACTCTCTTATTCTCCATCCAGAATGGAGACCCCATGCCCGCCCCACCCCCTCCACCCTGGTGACACCTCTGAGAATCACCATCCTCCACTCGTATCGTCTGGGGGCCTATGAACATGTTTTATAAATGACAAGAGTACACGTGGTAAAAATTACCTCCGTTCCTGCATATTTCCAGACGTCATACAGTTATGTCCTCCAGCGGACTGAATTAACTTCTTCTGGGGTCTAGACTTTAATGCTCTCTGCAGCCAGGAAAGTGCACTGGCTTCCGAATTCAGTAAAGGATGTGCTGGCATCAGTGAGGGGGCGGCCCTGATGCCACCCTACCTGCCCCACGGGTGTGCTGCCAGCTCCACCCTGATGAACAGGTGTGGAGAACCGACCAAGTGACGCAACTACTGGATCCCAGTGACCGATCCAGAGCACGAGGTTGTAATCCCTGCAGATAAATGTTAACAATTCCTTTTACATAATTTACCTTATGCACAGGTGGATTTGCTCTTCAATTAAAATTTCAGTGCAGTGACTCGTTAGTGGTACAATCTCAGACCCAGTAGCATCCCTGAGGTGAGCTGGGTTCGGTCAGGAAGGGCTCTCTGTTCAGATGGTTCGACTCTAGATTAACGTCTCTACCATTCAGACACGGCCTGAATACCGACTGTCCACATGCGCCGTGGTAGCAGGACCAGGTCACAGCTGAGTGAGGAATCAGCTCCGTGAGTCTGAAGAATTTCGGCTGACCTGAGCTGCAAGGCAGGGGGGTCAGCCAGGTTCCAGAATCAGAGCTAGGCAAAGGGAGAACTGAGACGTCGGGTCAGCTTACATCCTAGAGCCCACAAACGATGACGATGATCTGTGTATGTGTGTGTGTGTGCTGTGGATACTGTGTGTGTGTTCTGTTGTGTATATATTGTGGGTGTATGTGTTGTGTGTATATATTGTGTGTGTTGTGTTGTGTATATATTGTGGGTGTATGTGTTGTGTGTATATGTTGTGGGTGTGTGTTGTATATGTGTTGTGTGTATATGACTGTTGTGTGTTGTGTATGTGTTGTGTGTATATGTTGTGGGTGTGTACTGTGTGTTGTGTATTGCAGGTGTGTGTATATGTGTATACATTGTGTATACATTGTGGGTGTCTACTGTGTGTGTTGTGGGTGTGTGTGCACGCACACATGTATGTGTACTTGTGTGAGAAGGGCACAGACGCAGATTCGGCAGACTGAGCTCAAGGTCAGGAGGACAGGCAGTCCGGTGAGGTGGGATGTGATCTATGTCCGGCCAGGCAGTCCTGGAGGGACTCGGGAAGCAGAAGACTGGCCACACCTGTCCAGGTGAGGGCCACGACGGACGGGCTCATGGGATAACTGAGAAGTGCACAGTTACTTCAAGATTAACATAGAAATAACCCCAAATTGAGGCTGGCCAGGAGGAAACTAAAAGACCAGGGAAGGAGACATGAAGTCAAACTTTCTGTCTCTTTCCCAGCGAGGATTAGAGTAAAATACAATTACCTGCAATATCATATATCTTATGTGATCTCCCTGGATCTGAGCTATAATTCCCCCCCTGAAACCTTCTATGCCTTACGCATCTGGCATATCCATTTATCTCTGAGTAACTATTTACATTTGCATCTGCTCATTTCTACGTAGTTTCTCCTTCTTTTTCCTTGACGTCTTAAGCTCTTTGCCTCTCCACTGACAACCACACACACAAAAGGAATGCCTGACTTTGCACCCTCATTTGGCTTTCTTATGAATTCTGCTCTTCCGGTTCTTACTAAAACTGGGTTTCATCAGAATTAGAGGAAGAAACATGCCTATTTTTCATATAAATAATGCAAGGGACAGTGGCTAATGGCTGCTTTATGGAACCCATTTCTTTTCCTGTTTCATTTAAAGCCTCTAGCTTCTGATCACAGTGGTCACTTCGCCTAGAAGTCCACTTCAGAAACCCTGGAATCTCAGAAAAAACGGGGAGAGGATCAAAGGAGACAAGACGGAGGCCAGAATAGAAGCTGCGGGGGCGGAGGCTGTGCATCTCACGGGACACCCGCCTCCGCCAGGAATGAGACGAGCTGGGGGCCAGATCCTGGTCGCCAGTGAGGAGTGCGCTGAGGCTCTACATGGCGAGCTTCTTATGACCTTGGCCACGTCCTTGGCCAAGTCTATACGACTTTCTCTGTGGAGGTGACTAGAAATGCAAAGGAGCCTGGGAGGCTTGAAAGCCTCTGGGGCTTTGGTTACTTGAGGGAAAGATGGCCTTGGGCGAGACCTCTAGCTTCTGAAATGCTGAGCAGAGGGTCATTAAGGCAGGTCCTGTCTGGTGGTGTAGTGCAAATGTTGGCTTGATTTTGAATCGTGACTCTGCCACTTATGAGCACTGTGGCCTTGGACAAGTCACGTGGCCTTTCTGCACCTTTGCCTTCACATCTGTAAAATGGGTTGATGGCACTCCTCTCAGAGGCTAATACTGAGGCAAAGGGGACCCTGAGTTATAACAGCATCCAGAATGATATGGCCAGCACAGGGTCCATACCCAGCAGCATGGGGGTCCCTCCTTCTTGGAGACAGTGCCAGCTCTCGAGGGATGCTGTCATGCACAGTTTGGATATAAGAGGAGGAGAAGACGTTAAGTCTCCCTTAGGATTGATCTCATTTCTTTTTTGTTCCACAAACTTCACTCATTTTGCTCTTGTGACTCTCCTTGTGGTCCCCTGAACCAGAACCCACAAGTCAGAAGCTTAGAGAAGTCTGGTAATGAGGCTTTATGAATCTTGTTGCCAACTCTGCCCTGATAGATAAATACACGTAAGTGACTCCAAGACCCAAGGAGATCACAGCCCACAGCCCGAGGCTCCCGGTCCTCTGGGAGTCCCCTTTTAAACCCACCACTCCCCGTCACTCTTACTGTCCCGTCTGTGCCCTTTCTCTCCAGGACCGGCCCTTCCCTGCAGCGGGCACCATTCCTGCCACTGGCTGTGGGGAATGCACCCTCCGTGATGTGTAGCACTGCAGTGCACGGGGCCTTCCCTGCCCTGTGCGGCGGGATTCTGATTCCCGACATCTCTCAGCTCTTCCTTTGCAGCAACTTCCTAGCTCTTCTCCCTGTTTCCACACTTGCCTCCCTCGGTACAATCTCCTCACTCAGCCAGGTAACGTCCCTGACACTCACGTCTGCCTCAAATCCCACAGGGACTGGCTGATGCTTGCAGGACAACTAAGGCCACTCTTGGCAGGTGGACATCCGAGTCCCAGATGACCACTCCCAGTGCTTCCAACGCTGCTTCCGAAACCATCCCAAATGGGCAGCAGCGCCCACCGTGCTCTTCTCGTGGCCCTTCTCTGATTTTGCCTCTTCTTGAATTTCTAATCACCTGTTTCTGTCTGGAAAGCTCCTTTCATCCCTCAAAACACAGCTTAAAGATCTCTTTCTTTGGAAAACAATTCTATAATCTGCAAGGCATGTTTCTGCAGCCATCTCAGCAGCTAGGATAAATATCTACTGAGAACCTTCTATACGTTCAGTTCCTCCAGACCCTGGGGATGCAAAGGTGAGTAAGAAATTCTGTTCACCAAAATCTTTCCAAAGTGGGGAGAGATAGAAAGTTAACAGCCAAACAAAATACTTAGTGATCAGAGATGAAAAATTAGAAGTGATATAAGCATGAAAGTTACCATTTGCGGCATGCCTGGCAGTATTGTTGTTGCTTTCCAAAGATAAGCTCATGTACTTTTCACACGATATATAAAAACTCATTGAAGTAGATGATAGGCATAAATATTAAAGTTAGAACTATAAAATTTTTAGAAGAAACTATTGGAGAAAATATTTGTGATCATGGTCTAGACAGTGATTTTTCAGGGCACAAAAACCCAAACCGTGAAAGGAAAAAAAAAATGATAACATGGCTTTCATCAAAATGAAAAACTTACTTTTCATTTTAAAAACTTGCTTTTCCAGCTCTATTGAGATATAATTGACATAAAACATTGTGTAAGTTTAAGGTGTACAATTTGGTGTATGTATATATTACAAAATGATTACCACAATAAAAGTTAGTTAACAGATCCTTAAAAAACAAAAAAAGAGGGCTTCCCTGGTGGCGCAGTGGTTGAGAGTCCGCCTGCCGATGCAAGGGACGCGGGTTCATGCCCCAGGCCGGGAGGACCCCACATGCCGCGGAGTGGCTGGGCCCGTGAGCCATGGCCGCTGAGCCTGTGCGTCCGGAGCCTGTGCTCCGCAACAGGAGAGGCCACAACAGTGAGAGACCCGCGTACCGCAAAAAAAAAGAAAAGAAAAGAAATAGAGACAACTAACATTTCTGATTTTATAGATGGGAACACTGAGGCCCAGAGATGTTAAGAGACTTGCCCATGGTCACACAGCTAGTACGTTATAAAGTCAAGATTTGAGAACCAGTGTTCTCAGCCATTACGTCGTCCTCCCTCTTGCCGGCTCTCACCACTTCACAGTCATCCAGTGCAAATGGCAGTGTCACACAGCCACAATCCAAGGGTCAGGGAGGAACGGTCACAGGCCACTGTCAGCCAAGATCCAGCTGCACAGCCATCTTCCCACGGTGGTCCTAGCCTCCCACAATCCTGATGAAGACAGGCACACTTGGAGTCATGTGCAAAGTTACAGAGAATGCAGTAGCAGCTCAGTCACACAGGAACCCCTCTGCTGCTAGCTCCCAGGGGCCTGGAGCCCCTGCCCTGGGGGCTCCATGAAGCCCACTATCTAAGATAGTTTAACAAAGATCTGGGTAAACTTTATCCACTATCCAGATGCAGATATGGAGAAGAGTATGTGCCCATTTCAGGCACCCTGGAAGTAATTCAGTGCCCAAGGGACACTGAGTCCAGTGGGCTTGGGGGTTGGTGGGTGCATGGTGGGGGGTTGGGGGTGGAGCACAGCGGAGAAACAGCAGAATAAGAAGGAAGCCGATTGTGGAGTACCTTAGCCCAGACTGAGGATTTGTCCTGGGGACAAAGGGGAGCTAATGGAATACTTACGGTAAGGTAGGTAAGGTGCCCCTCCCCTGGCCGAGAACACTGGAGGTAGGCTTGTCAGACTTAGCAAATAAAAATGCACGATACCCGGTTACCTTCGAGTTTTATATGAACAGTGAATCATTTTTATAAGTATGTGCGGTATGATATTTGGGATGTACTTTTACTAAAAAATTGCTGTATATCAGATTGCATAGATATTTGGCAAATAATTTTTTAGTATAAGTATGTCCCATGCAATCAGACATACAATAAATATTTTTTAGTGTAAGTATGTCCCAAATAGCACACTGGACTTACTTATACTAAAAATATATTCACCATGGTTGATATAAAAGTCAGATGTAACTGGGTGTCTTATGTCTTTTCTGGCAAACATGACTGGAGGAGACCAGGTTTGGGAAGGAAGGTCAGGAGTCTGAGTTCAGGGACATGATGGTTTTGAGATGCTGGGGGCCATCCTCGTAGAGATGAAGGGTGGCCAGTCAAATGAGTGAGGGCCAGGGGCTCAGCCTGGGACAGAGGTAAAGCTGTGAGATTCATCAGAGTATAAAGAGTAGAAGAAGCCTGCTGTAGATGTATATTCTGCCTGATGGAAAAGCCCAAACCTAGAGGCAACGCATGAATGCTCACTACCCCAGAGCCACTCCAGAAAATACTGACGCTGCCAGGATTACAACTTTGTTAGGGTTATTCTTTTTTTTAAAAAAAGTTTTATTGAAGTATAATTGATTTACAATGTTGTGTTAGTTTCAGATGTACAGCAAAGTGAATCAGTTAGCCACTCTTATATAGATTCTTTTCCCATATAGATCATTACAGAGTATTGAGTAGAGTTCCCTATGTAAAGTGGTACAAATGAACTTATTTACAAAACAGAAACAGAGTCACAGATGTAGAAAACAAACTTATGGTTAGGGTTATTCTTAATAGTGAGAAAGTGGAGTGAAGGTGAGGTCGTTGGAATTTGAAGAGGTCTAGTGTGTTAAAGGGTGTCTACATGGACACACAGTGACCTTTACACTTATATGCCATGTTATTATTTATAACATGTTTAACAGAGAGTTTGTCAGTGTTTCCACCAATGCTGTATTTATTTCAGTTTCATAAAGGATGAAATTAATTCACAGAGAGATTTTGTATTATAATTTAGGCCATTGTAAGAAAGCCAAGGAGTGACAGAGTTGGAGGGACAAACCCAGCTGTATGACTCCTCCCCATAGAGACCCTTCTGTACAATACAGTAATTCTGCAATGTTTTAGGGAAAAAATATCTGGAACAATAATATGCATTCACTTTGCCCCCAAATGCCATCCCATCTTACATTGACTCCTTAAAACGGCTAAGGTGTCATCTTCTTATAATCCACACAGTCTTACTTGAACAAGGACCAAAGAAACACTGGCTGCATCCATCCATCACTTGGCCATCTCATGGCAAATGCAGAGCTCCGTATGTCTGCTGTGGGACAGTCACCAGCACTGACTGACCATGAAGTTGGGTCGATGATTGAATTCCCAGTGTCACAGCCTGTTTCCAGCAGTAACTTAGAAAAAGACTTGTCATATCAAAGAAAATCTTTGTCTGCATAAGGACAGTTGGGTTTTGAAGCCTTTTGAGAGCAACCCAAACGACTCAAAGAGAATTCTCTGCCTTAAATAGATAACAACCTCACTCACCTTCTTTATTGGTTGCATTTGCAGCAAACATAAATAATAATTCATACATATTTTTTCTAATCAGTAATTTTCTGACAAAATGTTTCTGAGCAAACCATGGCCTGAAATACTGGTGTTCTCTTAAAAGTGAAGAAAACTCCCTTGTGCGCTTCTAGATGACATCTGATATACTGTAAGAGTTTGAGCTTTTAAGGAAAGAATGGGACTTGAAGAAGGAGCTAGTGATGTTTATCTCTAAAAAGAGAAGGCTTGTATGCATGCCTCAGGCATGGGGGTAAAATGAGGGTGGGAGGTGTAGGGAGTGACGGTCATGGTTACCTGTAGACACTGGAAGAGCTGCCATGCAGGAGGACGTAGACTTACTCTCCATAGAGACAGGCTGTGAATGATAGGAAGGCAGATTTGGGTTAAATGTAGAAAAGAATGTTCTAGCAATTATTGCTATTTTAAAAAATGGAAAGAATTACTTCATAAAGCACAGAGTCTCCTGTTCCTAGAAGAGTTTGAGCTGAGACTAGATGTCTGTGTGGTTATCTACTGCAGTGTAACAAATTATCCCCAAACTTAGTGGCTTAAACAACCACTATTTTATTGATTTGCTCAGGATTCTGTAATCTGAGCAGGGCTAGGTACGGACAGTCCATGGGGCATCATTTGGGTGGCTCAAAGGATCCACTTTGAAGGTGGCCTCACTGAGGGCTGGCAGGTTGGTCCTGGTCGTCAGCTAGAAGCACAGCTGGGGCTGTTGGCTAGAGGCCTCGGTTCTCCTCCATGTGGCTGCTACACATGGCTAGGCTGGCTTCTCCCAAAATGGTGGTCACAGGGTAGTCAGACTTCTTACATCGTGGCTGCCTTCACCTAGACGAAAGAGCAGTTAAGGTTTAAGTCTAGAACCGGCATAGTGTCACTTCCTCCACCTTCTACCGGTTGAAACAAGTCACTGGGCCAGAGAAAATTCAAGGGGAGGAAACCCATAAGGATGGACACACACTAACTTCATTGGAGGCACCAAATTTATGTTCTGTCACAATGCCCCACTAGCTTCATTGTAGAGAAGATTCATCTTCTGGGTAGGATGCTGAATTGGCCGACCACTGATTCTTCTTTAAATTCTAGAATTCTCTGCTTCAGTTTATTTTCAACTTATGGTTTCCTGGTACAATAACAGGCACACAGTGACCATTAACGTGGGACTTACTGATTGATTGATTCCACACAACTTATCAATACATTTTCCAGCTGAGGCAGAGCCTTGGTCAGCATTTCACGGGAACACAGCTCTCTGTAAGATGCATGCCTTCTCAAACCAGTCAATGATTATTCTTCACTCTGCAGATACCAGCTTGGTCCCAAGTAATTCATTTTATAAATGCTGTTACCAGACAGAAGCACATTTCATTCTAGTTTGCAAAATCCATGCTGGAACAAAAGGAATAGTAGAGGGTTATATGCTATAACTTACCTATATATTTATTTTGCTACCTGAGTTGTTTTTTTAAATATAAAGTTTCTCTTTATCATAAATGTAATACACACTCACTGTAGCAAATGTGTATAGAAAAGAAACATACAAAAAAGAAAAACAGGGCTTCCCTGGTGGCGCAGTGTTTGAGAGTCTGCCTGCCGATGCAGGGGACACGGGTTTGTGCCCCAGTCCAGGAAGATCCCACATGCCGTGGAGCGGCTGGGCCCGTGAGCCATGGCCGCTGAGCCTGCGCGTCTGGAGCCTGTGCTCCTCAACGGGAGAGGCCACAACAGTGAGAGGCCTGTGTACAGCAAAAAAAAAAAAAAAAAAAAAAAAAAAAAAAAGAAAAACAATCACTTACAATGACCCATAGATAACTAACTACTCCAGCCTTTTTTTATATATTTTAATATAAATTAAGCATAGTTATATTATTCATTTTGTTTCACCTTAACTTATTTTCTATGATGCTAAAAATTTTTATGAGATCAAAATAATACATTTTATGTTACAATAATATTCAGTAATATTATTAAAATCTTTATGAATGTTTTAAATTTCTATATGTAATTCTGCCATATGGGTGTACCATAATTTGCTTAATTATTATGCTAATCTTGGACTTTATTTAAAGTTTTTTTAACATTAAATACCATATTAGTATAAATATTTTTTCTTCATAAAGGCTTTTTAAATTTAGAAATAGATTCTTATATATGTTCTTAAAATATACTTCAAAGAGATGCTTTAACATTTACTCATTTCATTCCACAAGTATTTATTGAGCACCTATTATGTTTCAGACACATTGCTAGCTACCGAAAAAACTTGTGTGTTTATTGTGTGTGGAATATTTGCCAGATACAATGCTAAGGGTGTCTATATTAGTTTGCTAAGGCTGCCATGAAAAATTACTACAAATAGGGTGGCTTAAACAACAGAAATGATTCTCTCACAGTTCTGAAGGCTAGAGTTTGAGATCAATGTGTCAGCAGGGCTGTTCTCATTCCAAAAGCTCTAGGGAAGAATCTTCCTTGTCTCTTCCTAGCTTCTGATGGTTGTCAGCAATACTTGGCATTCCCTGGCCTTGAACCTGTGGAATAGTGACTCTCATCACTCCAATCTCTGTCTCCATTGTCACATGACCTTCTTCTCCCTGTGTGTGTCCAAATTTCCCTCTTATTATAAGGATACCAGTCAATGAGTTAGGACCCACCCTAATCCAGTGTGACTTCACCTGAACTTGGCTGCACCTGCGAAGACTCTGTTTCCAAATAAGGTCACATTCACAGATTCCAGGTAGACGTGGATTTCTGGAGAATATCCTTCAATGCAGTACAGTGTTCCATGAATAATGCTTTCTGATTCTCACAATTGCCCCTTTGGATAAGTATGTCAAACATTCTGAAGTCAGTTATCTTTTCAAGGGTCTTTCAGAGAGGAAGCTGTGGATTTTAGGCATTCAAAACTGTGGGCTCCAACCCCATCGCTCCCGCCTGCAAACACCAGCCATGCTGCGGGAGGGCTGTTTGTACCAGAGACCAACCGTCTAGGAGAAGGAGCAAAAGCGAAGGGCTTTCCCATCAAGAGGACAGTGATTCCCCAGCCCTGTGAGTTACAATGACCTCACTCCTTATTTTTCTCCTTCAGGAAAGGGGGAGGAGCCAGGGACTGAGGAGAGACGAGAAGGGCACTGAACAGGGATCCCTTGGAGCTCCAGGAGGAAAAGTCAGGAGTGGCCCTGGCAGTGCTTCAGGAGTCACTACAGCTACAGTCAAAATCCGGCTGTGGGGCTACAAGGTGTTCTGGGGCAGGTAGGTCATCGAGTGGCTCTGAGAGGTGCAGATGCTAATGGGAACAGAAGGAGAAGCTTTCAGCCAATGAGACATCGTTTTCCTAATAACTTTTGCATCCGCCTGATGAGGACACATGGGTTGGCTTAAAAATAGCATCAGTGGAGCCTCTCTTAACTTCATCATTTCCACTCTCACGTCCTGAATGAGCACCTCTAAATTTGGAACTGACAAAAGTCTGCCAAAAGATTTCCTTTCAGAAAATAATGGGCTTAATGGGCCTTTTGACGAATGGCTGAGGTTTCATTTTCTGCTGCCCCCGAGTTTGAGCTATTTTTCCTTTTTTTAAAGGAGGTGCTGTGTACACCTTTGTTTCCAATAATTGGATCTGAGTGGAAGGGAAAAGTCTCTGTGGAATGAGTTTCCTGTGAAACCAGATTTCAACCTTCTAAAATGAAATATTAGTGGGAAGGTGTCTGGTTTAAAGAGTCTAATTGTGAGAAGACAGTCTTCCCACTGACTGTCCTCAAAAAGGTAGGAAGCTAGCTCGTGGGGGCATGAGGAGTGAGCTCCACATCTCAGAGGGGCGAGCTCGTTGGTCCTTGGCTTCTTCCAACAGCTCCGGATGCTGCTTCTCTGGGATTGAGGCACAGGACATTTCAGATCTTGCTTCCTTAGAAACATGTTTGTGCCATTTCTATCTTGTTTTGTTCATTTTTTAGCAAGAAAGAAGAAAACTCCCTGTGAGTAGAGTGTGGTGGACTTTTCAGTTAAAACACTGAACGAAGCACATGCATTTAACATGTCTCCTCCTCCTTCCTCCATCCCCAGTTTTAAATCAAGAAAATAATCCAGGGATTCCCTGGTGGTGCAGTGGTTAAGAATCCGCCTGCCAATGCAGGGGACACGGGTTCGAGCCCTTGTCCGGGAAGATCCCACATGCTGCGGAGCAACTAAGCCCGTGTGCCACAACTACTGAGCCCACGTGCCACAACTACTGAAGCCTGCATGTCTAGAGCCCGTGCTCCACAACAAGAGAAGCCAGGACAGCGAGAAGCTCGCGCACCGCAACGAAGAGTAGCCCCCGCTCGCCGCAACTAGAGAAAGCCCGTGCGCAACAACGACGACCCAACACAGACAAAAGTAAAAACAAACAAATAAATAAATACTTTTTTTTTTAAAGAAAATAATCCAAAAGAGAAGAAAATGCATTAGCACCAGAAACCAGGAATTGTGCATTTCAAAAGTATGCCAGAAACTTCATGGGATCTCTGCAAAATGTCACGCGATGGAAACCAGATGGAGGGGATGGGGCAGGTTGCTGGGCTTGTGGGCCCCACCGTTGTTGGGAAGGCAATGGCAGGGCTCCATCTAACCCTATGGCTCATGCTGCAGAGAAGAGACACAAGGGCAGGGACATGGGCAGTGATGGGGAGCCACCCTCCCTCCTGGCGAGTGTCCTGGAACAGGCAGTCCAGCTCCAGAGCAGATGGCTACTGGAGGCTCTCATCACAACAGTGTCTCCAGGTGCAGGCAGGGACACTCCAACACTATAGGTGCTGTCACCTCCAGCTGCTATCAAGAGGCTTCATGGCAGCTGCAGAAGTGGGCAGTGACCTGCCTTCCTCAACAAAGAAAGTCTTTGGTGCAGCCATGAAGCTCCCATAGGTAATGCAACCTCTGACCTATATAAAAAGCACGGTAAGTCATGGCTCTCCTTTCTCCCTTATCTGGGCTTAGACGCTTCCAGCAGTGTCCTGCACAGTGTGTCCTCCTCTCTTCCAGAAGCCACTCCACTACCCATGCTCGCAAATATACTCAGAACTCCCTGCGTGATAAGCAAGCTGAGATATACAACTGGACGTTTGCAAGGAGATGCTGATTCCAAAAGGGATCAATCTAGGGACTCAGAGCAAACACCCTCTTCATCGTGATCCCTAATTCTTGGGTGTGAAATGGGCTTCTTGAACCAGAAAGAAAGCTTTGGAGATTCCCTAAGTTGCGTTCTCAGTGGATATTGTGTCTGTGAATAGAATGGTATGAGAACAGGAGAGAACGTTTTCTGATGAAAAGTACAACCGCTGAATTCAAAGAAAAAACTCATTGGAAGTGCGGAAGTTTAGATCAGAGCCTCCAAAATTCTCAGAGGAAAAGTCTGCAGAGATTAATAAGAAAAGCAAAATTAACTAGATAAATGAATAAGTGAACAATATATAGAGATAAATAGAGGACTTGGAGGACAAATTCAGGAGATTCAAAATATCTATCATCAGAATGGAAATAGCAACAAAGGTCAGAGACATAATAAAAAGATTTCCCTGTAATAGATGACATTTCACTCATACTTTTAAAGTCTTTTCCATAAATATGGTTCTGACTTCTCTTACATTCATAACCTTCTCTATTTGGGCTTCCTCTCCTTTTTTCTTGATTAGCCTTTTTAAAGAGTGGCTACTTTCAGGATTTCCTGAAGTTGCCCATTTATAAGAATCAACTGGAGTGCTTGATAAAATACGGATTTCAGGGTCTTTCCTCAAATGTTCAGGATTTGAATTTGAGGAGGTAGGGGGACCTGGAAATTTAATTTTATGCAGCCCAAGACGTTATCTTAAGATCATCTAAGTTTGGGTAACTTGAATATTGCCATGCCTTTTTCAAATAACTAATTTTTGATTTATTTAACACGTTTACTGTTTTTGTAATTCAGATATTTCTGGTTTTGTCTTCATCATTTCTTCCCTCAGAGTTTTGCTTCCCCCCCTCCTTTTCTAGATTTTTAAGATAAATCCTTAGTTTATTGATATTTTTCTTTTTTTCTCAAGTGATAAAAGCTTTTAAAACATAGACATTTCATCTGAGGATAGATTTGTCCAAATTATATGTTTTTTGATTAACAGTGTTTGCATGGGTATTATTTTCTAAATAGGTTGCAACTACAAGTCGATCCCTTTTATTAAACAAAGCATCATTTACATTTTTTCACTTGGTTTTTGTTTAACTTCTAAAGTTTTTCTAAAATTTCATTCCCAGTAAAGACCTTCAGTTCTATAACCAATTAGAAGAAATGACTTCTGTCTTTGCTGGAGGATGAATTTGGACACTTGCAGGTCTTAAACCCACCACACTTTTCCCTTTCAAAATGCTTTCTCCAGCACAGGCTCACTCCCCTGGGCTTTAGAGGGGAGTGGAGACCAAGAAGGAGGTTGCTTTGAAAAGCACACAGTAATGTGCTTTAATCAATTTATTAATTCTTTTTCTGTCTAGGAGAGCTCATAGCACCTTTTTCTCTCCATCCTTGGCAACAGGGCCTTAAGCCAATATTATTAAAATACCAACAAAAGTAGCTGGAACAATTCCCATAAGACAATTATACAGCAGGTCTGTAATGCATGTTAATAGGTTCTCCAAAGTATTTATTTTACATCACTGAATGGTGGGCATTTTTTAAATTAATTTCTTAATGGAATATTTCTTTTCTTTTAACTTATTATTTATTTTTTATATAATTTTGAAAGGTTACTTTCCATTTACAGTTGTTACAAAATATTGGCTATATTCCTTGTGTTGTGCAATAAATACATCCTTGAACCTGTCTTACACCCAATAGTTTGTATCTCCTACTCCGCCACCCCTATATTGCCACCCACCGCCCACAACTGGTAACCATTATTTCACTTAGCATAATGCCCTCCAGGTCTATCCATGTTGCTGCAAATGGTAAAATTTCATTCTTTTTTATGGCTGAGTAGTATTCCATTGTAAAAATATGCCACATCTTCTTTATCTATTCATCTTTTGAAGGATACTGAATGGTGGGCATTTTAATCTCTCTTTTGTAGTCAATAAATTGAGGCTCCAGGAGATTTAATAAATGGCCCAAAGTAATGTAAGTACCTAAGAGGTGGCAGACTGGAGATAGGACCTCAGGGTGGCCTGCTTCCCACATGAATGATCTGATTTCTTAGTTAAGATGGAAGTCTGTTAAGTGTGTCTTATTTGTCCCTCCCCCAGTTCTTATAAAATTACCCTTAAAGTTCATAAACGTACACTGCTTTTTCATTTTATTTCACAAAGTTTATATTCTGTCGTACAAAAGATAAGAAAACAAGGAAAGTCAGAAAATGTTCATGCTATTTGATCCACTCGTTCTGCTGATGACAATGTATCCTAATGAAATGCAAGTAAAGCTATTTTAGAATAAAATGTTTACCATAGTGTTACGTATAACAGGAAAACCTTTAGAAAAATACAAATGTCTGAGATAAGGTAATGAGTTACTAACTCTGATACAGCCACACAATGGATTCTTATAAAAATATTTAAAATTATGCTTATAAGCTATTTCACTAGCTTTTTTGTTTTAAGATAGATTTAATTGTAAAAATAAAATAACAGTACAAAAAGTACAAACATGAAAATAAAAATTCTCTAACTATCCCAACACTTAATACAGCAGTGGTTAGGGCTATTGATGAATTTGCTGACTTCTCTTATTCTAGAGGTAGTAGGATTGAACTTGCCTGCCCAGCTTAAATTAGATGTGGTCATGTGACTCACTTTGGCCAATGAAAGGTGAGCAGCCATGAGCTCGCTCGTTTCCCAGCACCCTTGTCACGCTGCGTTTAACCAGTCGACCATCTGCGATCTGGTAGCAGGTAAGTATTTCCCTTTTTTTCTTGCCTTTCTTTGATTAGTGAAGTTGAACAACTTCATGCTGAAAGTCTGTAGTTATCCTTTGGTGACTTGCCAAGTCATCTAACTAATTTTTATTGTCAGCGTTCTTTGCATCTTGACCCGTTCGCTGTCGGATAGGTTGCAAACATTTTATCTTTCTGTCATTTTTTCTTTCGACTTTGCTCATGATTTCTTCGCAAAGCGGCTAATGTTTATATATTCAGACTGTATTCTTTATTTAAAGATTTTGGTCTTATGACCTTCTTAGAAAATGCTTCCCCACTTCAAAATTATGAATATTCACCTAAAGCTGTATTCTAGTGCTTTGATGCTTTTATTTTTGATACTTAATTTTTGTATAATCTAGAATTTACTTTGAATCAAGGAGAGAATTCTAGTGATCGAGTTTTCTTTTCTTTTTCAACTGGTTAATATATTGTCCCAATGTCATTTATTAAGCCATCTCTCTTATCCCCATTGACTTAAAATTATGCAGAGTATTTGATGACACGGGAACATGCTTATCACAATGCCATGTGTAAAGATGCAAGTGAAACAAAGTTGTAACTGACAAGATGCCCCCTCCCTCAAACAAATGTGTTTATAGAAAAGTTTTGGAAGGAATTATATAATGCTATTTTGGGGGGAGTATTTTACTTTAATATTTTGGATTATCTGGATCTAGAGGTCAATTTAGTTTTCAGGACCTTCTGTGTACATGGATCATATCACATTCCTATGTTGAAACCGATGTAAAAGGAAGACATAACTTGTCTTCCCATTTTTGGTTTTGCTAAATCCTATAAAGGAAGCCATCCTATTCCAACACTACTTATTAAGGTGGTCTTAAAGGTAGTCCCGTTCCTCTTTGAGTCTGCCTTTTCTATCTTAAGGATATAGAGCCTCTCAACTTTACAGTCTTGTAATTTCAGGCAATGGTTATACAAAGTCAAAGTGAATTATAGCACAATTCAAATCCGATGACCTCATATGCAGTTGATTGTTTTTAAGACTTGCACGTGCTGTTTTGACTCCACTGTGGTACTTTGGGTCATGGACAATAGAGGTACATTGGTTATAAGTTAGGATTAGCTGGATTTGGAAAACTGAGTGTTTTTATATCATAATGATAACTTTTACAGGCTTAGATTATTAATTAGTTTAAATATTACTTCATTCTTTCATTATCTAGGTGTCTTTGAACTTATACTTTGCCTCATTTTTCTTATTTATGACATAGTGATGGAATAATTTATCAGGCTGTTGTCAGATTAAAGATAGTAGAGATTTAAAAGGCTACTGCAGTCCTTGTAACATAGAAAGTACATGAAAGCATTAGTTCCCTGGCTGTTTTTCCAGTTGACCTCATGTACTAAAATAGTACACCACTAGCAAAACACTCATTCTTAGTAAAATTCAATCAGTAATCACTTACTGAACACACACACTAAGGAATGATAGGCATTGAAGCAGATACAGAGATGTATGGGCTACATCTTCTTCCCTTATGAGGTTTACAGTCAAATGAGTAAGGCAGACAAGAGCAGACACAACCCTACTAGAGCGTGTGACTGTAAATATACCTCTTCACCTATAATAACAGTGACAGTTTTAGAGTGACCTTTCCAGCCTTCCCATCTGATATTCATTATTATACACCACTGCCATTTGGTGACAGCTGGTTGGAATTACGGATGCAGTTTGTGGCCATGGAACTCAGAGGGCAGTGCTAACCAGGGTCATGGTCTCGTTAGCACAGAGCTCTAACCAGCTGAGCTCATCAGCCAGAGACGTACAAATTTGCCCAGGAAAATGGTACTGATGATAATCCTGGAAATAAAAGAATATTTATTAAAAGGAGAGAATCAATAATGATTCCATAAAGGACTGTTTCAAAATCCGATTCAATGAATAATTAAGTTATATATTTTACATGTAAGGCACTGTGTTTGGGTATGAGGGAGATCGTACAGTGAATAAGTCAGGGAAGACGCAGTCTTACCCTCAAGAAACTGACAGACTAATTGCGGGGAAATAGCCTTGAGGGCAACTAAAACAGAATAGGCCAAGGGCCTTGGGGAAAGTGCTGGGCTGTGGGGTCTGAAGGAGAGAGAATAGATTTGGTTGAATGGGTTAATGAAGATGTCAGGGCGATGGGGCATTTGAAATAGACCTTGAATCAGGACCATGTGAATACACTCAAAATATTGCATATGCCTTATAGTTTATTTATTCAATTTTGCTTACATCTTTCTTGATTTTCTGAAACTATTTAAAAAATTAACCAAGTGGCACAAATTACATTACCATAAAATGCAAACACAGAGGTGAGTATGAAAGTCTCCTTCACTATGGCTCTCATTTCAACTCCTTTCTCCAGATATTACAAATGTGTATTATTCAGAACGTTTTCTATGTGTTTATTTACATATATTTGTGCTTATGCAAATATTTGGGAAAACACTGACTTATACTATGTACAAAATTGTTCAGCCCTTGGCTTTTTAAAAAATTTAACAATATGTTTTGTCTTTTCCCATGTCAGTTCTTATAAATCCATCTCCTTTTTCGTAGCTGACTGGTTGTTTCTAGAACCATGCTGTCCACTATGGTATCCACTAGTCACTTGGGATCTATTTCTATTTAAATTTAAGATAATTAAATTAAATAAAATTTAAAATTCAGTTCCTCAGTTGCGCTTACCACATTTCAAGTGCTTAGCAACCACAAGGATACTGTGCTGGACGGAGCAAATACAGAACATTTCCATCATTGCTAAAAACTCTGTTGCGTGGAACTACGCCATGCTACGAATGCACCACCGTTTACTTAGACATTCACTCTCTGTTGAAGAACAAGTTAGGGTCTTTCCCACTTTTTACTATAATAAAAATGCTGCAGTGAACACCTTTGAACACCCATCTTTTGTGTACATGGGGGAGGGTTTGTGTGGAATAGATTTCTAGAATAGAAACATCATGGTTGCATTGCAAGCACACTTGAATTTGGATAGATAGTGCCAAATTTTCTCTTAAAAGTTTGCACCAGTTATATCACTTTAGAGCCTACCTGAATGCTCATTTTTCAACTGCTTACCAGCCCTGGAGATTACAAATCTCTACAATTTTGCCACCCTGATGGACCAAAAAAAAAAAAAAATCCTGCTATCTTTTTAATTTGAATTTTTTGATTTCTTAGTGACATTGGGCATTTAAATATAATTTTTAATTACCTAAAGAAAAGCATGAGTATATTTTTATTGTAAAACATTACAATTTCTTACCTGTCTGGTTAACGGTGGTCCAGAAAATAATTTATCTCTACTGACAAAGGTCACAGATGTCCTGAACTGAACAAATCATAGGATGAGAAATGTGAACAGCCAATGAGCACAAGAAAAATATAATTTTCTACTTGTACCAGTAGAAATGCAAAGTAAAATAAAATGTAAAGGAAAGAAATGTATTATATTATATTACATTACATTATATTCTTTTATATTATATTATATTAAGTTTTCTTGGCTGTAATTGTTCCAGGCACTAAACAACAAGCACATTTGGAGTCAGTATAAAATATTAAATAATATTGATGAATTCCATGAATCAGTACTGCCACTAGAATAGTCTTACAACATGTTACTTTGGTTAGTTGGTTTTTCTTGCGGGGGAGGCAGGGATGGAAAGAACATGTTAGTTTCAGCCTATCAGCAATACTTCTTGCCAAAGATTAGATTGAAAAAACTGAGCTGAGAGCAGCAGGCAGAGAATCGATTGACAGGCAACAGGGCAAACAATCCATTGTTGCTAAGAAATGCCATCCTTAAAAGAGTAGCAACTCACTCACGCCCATGTGGAAGCCGAGTCCAGACCTGCATCACAGAACCTGCTTCATGTGGAAGAAATCAGCTAGCAGTGGTCCATGGAGGCAGGCAGAAGCGGGAAGTAAAGATTCTGCAGCAAAGGTGTATAAGAGGAATACATAAAAACCAACTTTGGAAACCTGTTGAATAAAATCTGTATAATTCATAGACTGTCTAAAGATGAAGCTACCTGTCATCTTTAAGCCACACCCACTAGAACACTGAGTTTCCTGAGGTAACTGTGCAGCCTTGATTAAGCCGTAATTAAGCCACGATGCCCATTGGCTTTGGAGGACCAGGCTGGCTGAGCAGATATTTAATGTTATTAAGCAGGGAGTGTCGTGGCTGTTGTCATCTTCAGTGAATGCCTGGCAGGAGCTGAAGTACCCCTTCCCAGGCAAGGACCCTCATCCCTCACAGGGAGGTGAGAGCTGTGAGAGGTTACAGAGATAGGGCCTCCAGTTAGACGCAGAAAGATGATGTGCCATGTGGTTAAGTTCACTGAGATGACCTAGGATTCATGAGTCTTTCTTATATACCAGCTAATAAAGACTCAGAACGCAAAGCTTGAGGTTTGGACAGACGTGGAAGAAGATGTCAAGGCTTAGCAGAAAGCAGTCAGACATCCGTCCACTAACAGGGTGGGCCAGAGCACGCTGGACCACACAGGAGAGAATTCTAGAGCCTGGAGGAGAGGAAGGCAGCTCAACTGAACTGTGCTTTTAACCCTGGCTCAGTAATACTCCCTCCCCGTCAGGACGGCAGATCTGAAGATGGACACTACTTGGGCCATAGATTCTTCTTTTTAAAATTTTTTTTTATAAACTTATTTATTTTTGGCTGCGTTGGGTCTTCGTTGCTGCGCGTGGGCTTCCTCTAGTTGCGGCGAGCGGGGGCTACTCTTCGTTGAGGTGCACGGGCTTCTCATTGCAGTGGCTTCTCTTGTTGCGGAGCACGGGCTTTAGGCACACAGGCTTCAGTAGTTGTGGCATGTGGGTTCAGTAGTTGTGGCTCGCGGGCTCTAGAGCGCAGGCTCAGTAGTTGTGGCGCACGGGTTTAGTTGCTCCGCGGCATGTGGGATCTTCCCGGACCAGGGCTCGAACCCATGTTCCCTACATTGGCAGGTGGATTCTTAACCACTGTGCTACCAGGGAAGCCCAGGCCATAGATTCTTGATGGGTGCATCCCTGTCTCTGCACACGGGTGATATGTAAATCAACTATACTTAAGAAAAGAAAAAACCTATCTTAAAAAAAAAATTCTAGGAGCTTGTCTTATCAGCATGGGTTCCGTTTAAAGGGTCATTTCTCATCTTCATAAAGATATATAGAGGTTTTAAAAACGTCCATAGGAGTTGTTATCTATAGATGGCTGGATTGGGTGGACCCTACTTCCTCGTGATCATAGTCATTTCCTGGTGTCCCAGGTATGCAAATGTCCCAGGTGTGCAAAACCAGGAAATAGTCCGTAGGTGCTGTTCTAAAGGAAAGAAGGAAGGAAGGAAATAGGGAAGGGAGGCAGGGAGGGAAAAGAAAGAAAAGCAAGAATGAACTATTTATTAACTTTTAAAAGCTGTGTGTGTGTGTGTGTGTGTGTGTGTGTGCGCGCGCGCGCGTGCGCACTCATGCATGCATATGTTTGAATGTCATTCTTGTGATTGTTAATATGGCCTCACCAGGGTCCTTTCTCCACCACTGATCAAATTCATCCTAGGAAACACCTTTACGGCAGAGTAGTGTGGAGCTGGCTCCGAGAACTACAAAAGAAGCCTACATTAATGTCCTCTTTGCTTTATTTATGGACTACATTGCCTGCAGCAAATTTCCTTCAGTATTTAATTTCTTTCAGCAGAAATGCTTTGAACTGTTCTTGACATTTAAATAGATATATTAACACTCAGCGTCAAAATACTAACTGTATAGGGCTTCCCTGGTGGCACAGTGGTTGAGAGTCCACCTGCCGATGCAGGGGACACGGGTTCGTGCCCCGGTCCGGGAGGATCCCACATGCCGCGGAGCGGCTGGGCCCGTGAGCCATGGCCGCTGAGCCTGCGTGTCCGGAGCCTGTGCTCCGCAACGGGAGAGGCCACAACAGTGAGAGGCCCGCGTACCGCAAAAAGAAAAACCCAAAAAACTAACTTTATAAATTTAGAAAGCTAAATTCTCTGATGTGAGATCATTGTTACAGAAGCACTGTGTGTGTGTGTATGTGTGTGGCGGGGGCTGACGTCTCAGAGCCCCAAATGTTCCGTGTCCTTCACTCCCCACAGTTTTGAATCCAAGAATCACCTTCTGCCAGGTCCCCGTTGCCTATCTTCTCACCTCATCCTGAGCAGTTTTCTAGGTCTCACCTGCTCCTTCCCTTATGGGCGGCACATGTTCAGTTCTCCGAGCTTCCACCATGTTCCTTCTGTAATTCTGCACACTGTGCACACCCATGACTATGTCCAAACCACAGTGGCTCTCAAATGTGTATTTTAACCTCCTGTGTCTCGTCTATATCCCAACTATTGCAGCCAGCCGTCCACCTGAGCATCCCCGATTCACCTTGCACACCAAGGAAGATGCACCCAGGTTAAAACTGGAAGTCACTGCCCAGGCCGCCCTCTGTAAAACCTCTTCTGCCTAAGGTGTCTGCCTTCGTTGGTGGCGCTTGCATGACCAGTGTTCACTAGAAACCAGGGAGTCATATCAGAATCTCTGCTCTCCCCATCTCCTCCCTACAACCGCACCAGTGTCACCTCCTGAATCTCTTTAATCCATCCCTCTTCTCCTCTCCCAATGCTATGACCTGAGACCATGCCAGCACCTTCTGTCTTCTGGAATAACCTAAAGACATGGTTATATTTGAGGTCTCTCAACCTCATCCCCTTCCTTTCGATCTATCCTCCCCACTGCTATACTCCCCAAGTGCATTTTTAAAAATTCACGTGTTTTTGTTTTAATCCTTTGCATAAAGCCCTCTCCATCACCTACAAAATGAAGCTCTACCCTCAACTGTCCTCCTGTCTTTGATGATCTTTCCAGACTCATCTCTTGCTGTTCCGGACACTTCCGCCTCTCTATTCAACCTGAAATGTGTGTAGCTCCTCAGATTGGAACGTTCTTTTATGTCTCTGTGCCTTTGCATGTGCTGGTCTGGCTGCCCCAAGCTCCTTACTTGCTGTAAGTTCCACCTCATCCTCGCTAAGCTTTATCTCAGTTCAGCCTTTTCTCATCTGGCCAGACTCCCTTCCCTGTGCCCCTTATATTAGCATTTATTTTAATTTATTGCGATTTTTTTTGTTTATGTGTTTGTTCCGCTCATGGAGTGTGAACTTCTCAATGTTCTCCTTAGCACAATCCCTGGCATGTGGTACCTGCTTAATAATAAAGGTTTACAGAATGACCACGTGCACAAACGTCTGATGATTTGGTGTCATTAACCATGGTTTTATGGGGAAAGCAATTGATGGATTACGAACTAGATGCATTCCTAATAATTTAGATAATGCCAAAGTCAGTCTTATACAAAATTAAGCCAACCAAGTACGCAAGTATACCTGTACTAGGCTAAACTGTGCCCCCATTCAAATTTGTGTGCTTCTCAGAACCTCAGAATGTGACCTTATTTGGAAATAGGGTTGTTGCAGATGTAATTAGTTCAGGTGAAATCATACTGGTGTAGGGATGGCCTTTAATCCAATATGACTGGTGTACTTATAAGAAGAGGAGAAGAGACACAGACACAAAGGGAGAATGCAGCGTGACAAAAGAGGTAGAAATTGGAGCGATGCAGCTACAGGCTGACAATGCCAAGGATTATTTGCAGCGCAAAAACCTGGGAGAGAGCCCTGAAACAGATTCTCTCCTAGAGCCTTCAGCAAGAGACCTCTTCTGCTGAGACCTTGATTTCAGACTTTTAGCCTCCAGAACATTAAAAGAATAAATATCCATTGTTTTAAGACACCCAGCTTGTGGCACGTCGTTTCACTGCCCTGGAAAACTAATATAGCACCACAGCCTGAGTTCAAGCATTCCTAGGAGGAGTGAGGTAGGGATGCCAATGAGTTATGGCATCTCCTTCCAACAACAGTTGATCAGCATGAAACGCGATATGCTAATTAAAGTTTCCTTTCTCTTTCCACAAATGCCCCCAGTGTAATGACGATGACTGAGAACACATCCCACAGAAAAGCCAAACGAATAGCAAATAAAAGTGGTGGAAATGGACATGTATACACTACCAAACGTAAGGTAGATAGCTAGTGGGAAGCAGCCGCATGGCACAGGGATGTCGGCTCGGTGCTTTGTGACCGCCTGGAGGGGTGGGATAGGGAGGGTGGGAGGGAGGGAGACGCAAGAGCGAAGAGATATGGGAACATATGTATATGTATAACTGATTCACTTTGTTATAAAGCAGAAACTAACGCACCATTGTAAAGCAATTATACCCCAATAAAGATGTTAAAAAAAAAAAAGGGGTGGAAAGATTGTGGGTCAAGGCCAGAGTTCCTTCCTATTTTTTCCTCTTTTGACTGATCTTTAAACAATTTGGTCCTTTAAACAATCATGGGATTCTAAGTGAACTATGAGACCACTTTATCTCTAGATCCAAGCATTCTAAGAAAGGGGATGAGTCAGAGAAAAGGCAAATGGCCAGGCTCAAAGAGAGAGGGGGAGGGGAGGGGAGCAGGGCTGGGGCGGGAGAGGGGATGAATCCTGGGGCCTTTTGAATGTTCTTCTCCAGTGAGGAAGCTTCCAGGAAGGTGTCTCCTGGCCCCTCTCAGCTCTCTGGTGTTTTCCATTATCCTATTTGTCTGCTCTTGAACAAATGCCAGGCTGGTTTTTTAAAAATTATATTTTGGCTTTGTAGTATGTATTCACATGTGATAGGGCAAGATCCTCCCTTTATATTCTGTTTCTAAAGGTGACAATGGTGAACTGGAAAGTTTCAAAGAAAAACTAGCCTGTAGGATTTGTTTTTGAGTCAGAAACCTTTGGAGGTAGCTTGGCTATTCACATCTTTTTTCTCCCAAGTCCATATTTTCAGTAAAGTTTTATATGTGGGGAAAAATCCCCCTGCAATTTTGGTTGGTATTGCTTTGAATCGATAGATTAATTTGGTGAGAAATGATATCTTTATAACATTCAATTATCCTATATAAGAATATGGAATTTCTCTCCATTTATCTAGATTATTTTCTATGTCCTTTATTAAATTTTGGTGCTTAGAGATGTCTAGGGTATTCTTGGTTAATCCCTAAATACTTATAAATGTTTTGGTGCTTTTGTAAATGTTTTCTTATTTCTTATATTATGTTCTAGCTGGTTATTGCTGATGTTGATAAGTTACATTGATTTTTTGGAACTTATCTCTAATACGGCAAATATATAGAATTATCTTATTAATTCTAATTGTTAATCTGTTGTTTTCATTTTCTAGGTGGAAGATGACATCATCCTCAAAGAATGATAGCTTTGTATTTCACCTGCTAATCTCTTATTCCTCTTTCTTCAGTTTGAGCCAGGACTTCCAGTTTTATGGCAAGCATTTGCATTGATAGCAGACATTTTTGTGTCGTACACGAACATAAAGAGAATGCAGCCAAAGGTTCCCACTGAGCATATTTGCCATAAATTTGGGGTATATAACCTTTATTCAGTAAGGACATGCCTTTCTCTGCCAGGTTTGCCAGCCGTCAAATCTGATCAAATACTTTTTCAACATGTTTGGAGATAATTGTGCTATTTCCTCCTAAGTCTATGAATGTGGCAAATTACACCGATTCGTTTTTTTTTAATTACACTTTTATTTATACTGGCTATCTTCAAAAATAAAATACAGAAAAATAAAGAGAAAATTAAGATTTTTAAGTTATAGTACAAAGATCCTATATATACTCAATTTCTAGAATTATTTCTTTAAGGACATATGTAAATATATACATCTGTGGGACAGCACTCCATTAATCAATTACTGTAGTGGTGTAAATAATACTCTCAAATCAATTTACCTTCTTAAATGAGAAGATCAAGAATATGCCATTAAATAAGAGTTCTGCCATTGGACTTCCCTGGTGGTGCAGTGGTTAAGAATCTGCCTGCCACTGCAGGGGACACGGGTTTGATCCCTGGTCTAGGAAGATCCCACATGCCACGGAGCAAGCCTGTGAGCCATGGCTACTGAGCCTGCGCTCTAGAACCCATGAGCCACAACTACTGAGCCCGCGTGCCACAACTACTGAAGCCCACGCACCTAGAGCCCGTGCTCTGTAACAAGAGAAGCCACCACAATGAGAAGCCCACGCACTGCAATGAAGAGTAGCCCTGGCTCGCTGCAACTAGAGAAAGCCCACGTGCAGCAAGGAAGACCCAACGCAGCCAAAAATTTTAAATTAATTAATTAAATAATTAAAAAATAAAGTTCTTGGTGAAAATGAAAAATGTGTCCTTAAAAAAAAAAGTTCTGCCATTTAAAAACCTTTAACACTGATTCATTTTCTGATATGAAACAACGTTTTATCCAGAGCCAATTCAGTATGATGAGTTAGTTTTGGGTAGCGAGCATTTTAGTTGGGGGTTTTGATCCTATATTTGTAAGTGAAATGGCCTATGGCTTCTCTTCTGGTGTCACCCTTATCTAATTTTAGAATCAAGAGTGCAGATGACATAAAATGAGTGGTAGCTTATTTCTTCTTTTGCTTTCTGGAACAATTTGTGTAATAAAGAAATTAACTGTTTCTTGAAAGTTGGGTAGAACTCATCAGTGGAACCATCTGGAGCTGGGTTAAAGGGAGAGGTAAGGTCTTTAAGGGCAATTTCAGCATCCTTAATATTACCAGTGTATTCATGTTCTATTTCTTCTTGCTCCAATTTGACATTTTCCTTTTTTTTTTTTTTCTGGGAACACATCCACCAGATTTCCACATTTTAAAATGTGTATATGCTTACAATATGCTTTTTATTATTTTTAAACCTGTTAGACTGTAGTTAATTATTTTTCATTCTTTTTGTTTGTTTGTTTGTTTTTGTTTTCTTTGCGGTACGCAGGCCTCTCACTGTTGTGGCCTCTCCCGTTGCGGAGCACAGGCTCCAGACGTGCAGGCTCAGTGGCCATGGCTCACGGGCCCAGCCGCTCTGTGGCATGTGGGATCTTCCCGGACCGGGGCACGAACCCGCGTCCCCTGCATTGGCAGGCGGACTCTCAACCACTGTGCCACCAGGGAAGCCCTATTTTTCATTCTTCATTTTGATTATTTGCATCTTTTCTCTCCTTTCTTTTTTTCTTGATCAATCTTGCTGGAGATTATTTTAATAATCTTTTCAAAGAATCAGCTTTTGGTTCTATGACTCTTCTCTGTTGTTTTATTCTCCGTTTGACTGATGTCTGCAACTACCTGTATTATTCCCTTTTATTAATTTTTTAGTTTGCCCTGTTGGTCTTTTATCAGCTTCTTAAGTTGAACACTTCATCAATTTACTTTTAACTTGCTTATTTCCTGATAATGGTATTTAAAGTGATGAATGTCTCTTTAGACACTATTTTAGGTATGTCTCATATTTTTGACATGAAGTGTTTTCACCCTCATTTAGTTTTAAATATGTTTTAATTTACTCTATAATTTTCTCCTTAACCTTACAAAGATATGGTATTTTACAACTAGCCTTTTATTGTTAATTTATGATTGTGTTGCATGGTGGTTGGAGAACACAGTAGGTAAACATTAATTTCTTAAAACTTCTTTTATGATAAATACATGCGTATTTTTGTAAGTGTTTCAGATTTGGTTGAAAAGAACATGCATTCTTTGTTTATTTGGTATTGAATTCTACATGTATCTAATAGTTCGAGCTTATTAATGGTACTGTGAAGGTCTTTGGTATCTGTGTTTTTTATTTTTAATTTTAAAATTTTGCCTACTATGTCTATCATTTTCAGGGAAAGGTATGTTAAACTCTCCAGTACTGTTGGTTTGCTGACTTCTCTGCCTTTCTGTCAATTGTTGCATCTCAGATTTTGAGGTTGTATTGTTTGATGTATATATGCTTGTGAGAGATGGACCTTTTTATTTTATAGTGCCTTTTACTAACATACAAATATAAAACATCCTTCTTTGCTCCTTATGACACTATCTGCTTTAAATTCTATTTCAACAGATATTGAAATTTATATCTTTGCCTTCTCCTGGTATCTAACTGGCTTATCTTTTTCCATCCTTTCATTTTCAAGCTCTGTGTGTCCTTTTTCTCAAGTGTCTCTTGTACACAACACGCTGTTGCAAACGCCAAAGGCCAGGCCCACGTGTGTGTGGACCTGAGTAATTTATGAAGAGTCAGGGACTGACTTCAGAGTGGAGAGTCCCACGTATCACAGGCCATGAGCATCACTCCTCCTGCCACCATGACCTTAGTCTGCTTCTCTGGTCAGGGAGAAGCAGCCCTGGAATAAGGCAGTCCCTTGGGTTGGCATCAGCACTGGTGGCTCAGAGGTGGGGAATAGAGATGTGATTGCCTGAGAGAAGCTGGCCAGTCTCCCTACACCAGTTCCCATTAGCCCCCAGCCAGCAGGGCTTTCGCTTTGCGCTGATGATACCCTAGTGTTACGTAAAATGAGCCAAAGACAGCCTCTGTGTATCAGCCCCTAGGTTGTTTATTTCTTCACTGCAGGCTGAGACACATTAGCACAAAACCTCACTGCTGCCCGACTCAAGTTTTACATATCCAGTTATTCAAAAAATAGCCCCAAATAAGCAAAATTTTAGCCATTGAAAACCTACCTCTTTGTGTATCCTAGGAAACCCAACCTGACACCTGGTACCTATTAATAAGATAGGGTCTTGTAGTTTTAATGCCCTAAGTCCCCACTGGCCTTCAGAGTTCTCTGATGCAGAGCCTCTCTGGTCTCACCTAGACGTGTAAGTTCTCTCTCCCCCTGGGTTCCCTTGCCCTCCTCCCCTTCTAAGAAGGGACCCCACAAAAATCCTGCCTGAGGGACTTTCCCCACCATCAAAGCCTCACAAGATAAAGCTTGTGCGTGCTATTGCCACCTTGTGGTCACATCTTTTTCTTAGATCAGCCCCCAGATCCCTCCAGCTCCTCCCTACACCCGTGGAGCCTGGAACCGATGGAACAGGCAGCAGCTGCCACGTTCTGATTAAAGTGGCAGGAAGGGACTGTCAGGGCAATGTTGGCAGAACTCAAGAAACGATTCTCTAAGTGGTCTTCTTGCTGCCACCCTGGGGGGGAGACTCCCCCCTGGCCCCTAGACATGAGTTCGAGGCAGCATCCATTCTCCCATGGCTTCTCTGGTTTTCACTGGTGGTGGTGGAAACACGGTTTACTTCTTTGCTTGTTCTCTTGCTTTTGCAAGTTAAATACATTTCTTTTCCCCACTATCAAAATAATGCTGAGGTCGTTTTTTTTAGTTGGAAATAAAAATAGTAGAAAAGAAGAAAAAGTTGCAAAAATTTTTATTATCAAAGACAAGCCCAGTTAACAGTTGGATGCGTTTCCTTCAAATCTTGTTTTTTTTTAGTTCAGTTTTTGTCTTACATTTATTAAGATCACGTGATGCATTCAAAATTGTGCATCGTGACATTTAAGTTTATTTTCCCCTGTTTGTAAAGGAATTGCGTGCTCATCACAGAAAAGCTGCTTCTTGGTAGTTTGTTGACTGTTCTCATCTGAAAAATACCCAGAGATTCAGGCCCATCATTATGAGTTTTGAAGATGCAGAAAATCACTGCTCTAGTTTTTGGCACTAAAAATGGCCATTATGTTGTTCCACTAATCTACGGTCTTTGTAAAGGGAGGAGAAAAATCTTTTTGTTTAGCTGTTCTCACATCAAAACTGCATAGAGCTTGGATGTTATTATCAAGTGTCAGAACACAATGGCATAGTTATTATTTAGGTAGACATTTAGACTGGCAAAAGTTTCCATCTGAGCTGAGAGGACGAACAGGAGATGTGGAGTCCATGCATGTTTCCTCTGACCGAGGATCAGAGGCATCCCTCCACCTGCTACATCTTGGCATTAACACCCTTGACAAGACCCTGAGAAGGGGAATAAAAGACACAAGAAGGACCAAAGTTAATATTTCCATCAGCTGGGGAGAATGAGGGTTAAGTCAGAGACTGGGTAAAGTTATTGAACACACCCATATGTGGGGAAGGAGAGTCATACCCACTGCAAATATCTAAGCCACTTGGAATCCTGAGTTTGTGAGATCCTGGAGTGCCTGTGCCTCTCCAGTGAGATTGTAGATTGGTCTGTACAGGTTTATGAGCCCCAACTGTGTGTAAATCTTCCCAACTCCATGTTCAGTGAATTCATGTTGGTAGCTTGAAATTGGCTACAGTGGTAGTATTTACACCACAGAAATAGGCAAATGCTACAAATCAGGTTTTGGTTTTTTTTTTCTCCCACTCCAAAAAGCGAACTGTTAATTATTTATGAGCACACCACTGCCTCAGATGTCCTGAAACAACAGAATGTAGGAAAAGCAACAAGCCTCTGTGCAGGACTGACAGAGTCCTGTGTTTTACTCAGGGGGACTGCATCTCCCAAGGTGCAATGCAGCACCCAGAGTCCACCCTACTTCCTGTAGTGTGGTTTTCTGAGGTGGGGTGGGAAGATTGCTGGGGATGGGGCTCTAGGGGTGGAGCAGGCTGCCCTAACTGGGCTCCAACAGCAGCTCCCATGCAATAAAATTTTGCTAAATTACCTTGTTGGTAGAGAAAGTTCCGTTTTCTTTTCTTTTCCTTCTCTGCCCAGATCTTCTCAGATCTTTTAATCAATTCACATATTAAATATCTGGGGGCATCAGCCACGTACCAATCACTGTGCTCTGTACCTGGGATGCAGTGGTGGATCCTGCCAAGGGTAGTAAAGCCACACCCCTTCCTCTCGGAAATGCAAGGAACCACTCTTCCTATTGGGGTCTGTGCTGATGTGAGGGCACGTATGTGAGAGCTGCCCCTTGTGGCTGTTGACGCCGTTTTAGTGAGGTTATTAATTTTCAGGATAACAATTGTAGAGATACTGAATCCACGTTCATAAAATTTCCGGCCAAGCTGACTCTTAAACACAGCAAATAATGCTCATTTTTTTAAAAGTAGCATTAATTTATTCATGGAATAAATATTTACTGAGCATCTACTTGTGTGCCAGGGACAATGCCAGGAGCCGGCTTTCCACTGCCCCCTCTCTCATGGAACATATAATGTCTCCCAGTGTATGAAATATCATTTTTCAACGGTATTTCAAATGTCAGTTAATAACTGACAAAGATTCTGTCCTTAAACAAACTTTAGCTGGGCTCTTCTGAGTCCTGTATTCAACAAGGCCTTGCCCTTGGCCTCTGTCCTGGGCCTGGTTAGTCCAGTTTTAGCAAGAATCCTGCTGGGTCCGTTTACCAAAAATCCCACACCCTTATTATAGAATAAGAAATATACATTTGGCTTCTGTCCCAGTTTCCTGGCATATAGCTTCTAAAACCCTTGGAATCTCTGAAGTCATACATGTCTTTTCAGATGTTAATGAAATGACCAGTGGGTGGGGGCTGGTTTCCAGGGAAACCAACTGTGTGATTAGAGGGTTGGAACTTTCAGCCCACCCCTCACCCCTAAGGCACAGAGGAGAGAGGGGCTGGAGGTGGAGTTAATCATGAAGGGTCAATGTTTGAATCAACCAGCTCTCCATAAAACACCCCATACGATGGGGTGGGGAGAGCTTCCAGGTTGGTGAACACATGCAGGTGCTGGGAGGGGGCCAGTACGAAAGTACGAAAGCTCTGTACCATGCTTTGGCTGTTCTTAAGTTGTATCCTTTCTAATAAATGGGTAATAGTAAAGCAATTTCCTGGGTTTTGTGAGCCATTCCAGCAAATTATCAAACCCAAGGAGGGAGTCATGGGAACCCTTGATTTATAGCCATTTGGGCAGAAGTACAGGACTTGTGACTGACACCTGATGTGTGAGCAGTCTTGTGGGACGGAGCCCTTGACTTGTGGAGTCTGCACTAACTCCAGTAGTTTGCAACAGAATTGAATCACAGGACACCCAGTTGGTATCTGGAGAGCAGGAGAACTGGATGGTGTGGGGAACCCCACACATGTGGTGACAGAAATGCTGTGAAGAGAATAAAGGAAAGTGGATTTTTTTCTTTATTTGGTATCTGACCACCCTGGATATCTGATCAAAGCCCTCCCCCCAGAAGCCAGGATATATCGAAGTTTTTGCAACAAAAGAC
The DNA here is from genome assembly GCF_039906515.1 of Pseudorca crassidens. Lineage (NCBI taxonomy): Eukaryota > Metazoa > Chordata > Mammalia > Artiodactyla > Delphinidae > Pseudorca > Pseudorca crassidens. Next base: position 6,296,155 of record NC_090301.1, on the reverse strand, counting down.
CAGGTAGTCGGAACATCAAAGGATGACTGTTAATAAAAGAAAACCAGACATCTCAAGTTAGGGAATTTAGTGCTTTTCTATGTAAGGGAAGATGCAAGAGGCTGGGCTCACTGAAATCATTCCTTTGATATGCACCTCAGCTATCTGGGGCCAGCATCCTGTGTTTTCTCATCCTGAGTTTCCTCAGGTGCACCGTGAAGGCGGCTACAGCAGCCAACTGCTACGTGGGCTTGGCAGTGGGCAGTCTGCGTTTGTCTCCATCCTGAGTTCCCTCAGGGCTCACCATCCCGGCAGCTGTAATGTGATGGCTTGACGGCTGCAACATCCTTTGTTTACTGAAATGGCAAGGCAATATTTTAGAAAATGCAAACTAATCAGTAGTAACTGGAAGCATATCAGTGGTTGCCTGGGGATGGGGAAGGGCTGTAGTGGAGGACTGTGAAATGAGAATGGAGTTTTGGGAGTGACGGATGTGTTCACTATCTTGAATACGGGCATGGTTTCACAGATGTATTCGCATCAACAGTTATTAAATTGCACACTTTAAATATGTCAAAAAAAAAATCCCGCCCCCGCCAATTCTCGTATCTTATCACCCTGGCTTGCCTTCAGCAGAAGTCTTGTCAAGTCCGTTTGACCAGAATCCCCCTTACTTCTGGTGCTTTCTCTTAGTAATTTTCCATCCACAGACCCCACCCTCTGCTCCTCGTCTCCTGAGTAGTCTGCCTTACTGTTCTTTAACAAATGTCACAAATAATTTTTCTTTAACATAACCTGCCCATGCCTTTATCATTAGAGCATATTTAAAGAGCTGGTTAGAATTCCTCTGCCCAGCTGATTATGAATTTTCTATATATAACAGTAGATCTATTTTTCTCCCCTTCTCTGGAAAGGCAAATCATTCCATGAAATAGAGTCTGCAATTAATGTAAAACAGAAACCCTTGCTTAATTAATATATTCTTTAAGTCAGATCAACCTTTTATTGTAAGTCTTTCCCTCATGACCAACAGGAAGTTCTGACATTCCTTGCTTTGCTGTAAAGTGAAATTATATATAAATCTACCTGGAACCATGTTGAAACTTGTATTTGTAGTCCAGTGAAAATCCATTGAAAAAGATCTCTATCTCTCTGTGAGAAACACATGTCTGAAATTGACATCCTGCCACTACGAACTCCTTTGGTCAGTTGACCAACTTAGTATTAGCTTAAAACTAAAACACGGTACTTGTCAAAAACTTCGAAGGAAAGAATGACTTTCCCTGACACTAGCTAAAAGAAAAATGGTACAAGAGTTTCTTTATATAGTTGTTCTTGCCATAAATTAGACTCATGTGAGAAAAGGATGTCTAAGTCTATATTCTAAATGATACAGCAGAGGATTACAAGGCAGACTGTGCAGATTGGAGCAGCAGTCCATGGTTATTTTTACTACCGATAAATGAATTGCTTCAGATAAAATGTCTTCCTGTTCCTTTTCTCTCTCTTTCTCAGTATATTTCCCTCACTCCCTACCTTATGACCCCAACCTCTCCCTTTCCCACGTATTCACAGAACCACACATACAGAGACACACGTGCAGAGACACATCACAACTCCAAGTGGCAAGGAATCCATCCCCTGAGCATTTCAGTAAAAGTTTTCCATCCTCATTTTCTTTCTATTTAATGCATTTTTCCGGAGCAAAAAGACTCACAGAAATAAAGAACAGAGGATCAAAGTTTGCTTCTAGCTCCACCCTTTCCAACTCTAAAAGGACCACCAGAATATGTAAACAGGAGAAATCAGCATACTTGTCGGAAGTCAGGAGTAAGGGCCTCTGTATGTTGGAAAACCAAAGGGCGCAGAGCTGGTCTTCACATTGCCTCAAGTGTTAGTTTCCTTTGGCTGCCCCAACAAAGTACTATAAACTGGGTGGTTTACAGCATCAGGTAAATGTCTTCTCTCACAGATCTGGAGGCTCTGTGGGACCATCCATTCCAAGCCTCTCTTTCAGCTTCTGGCGGCTGCCAGCATTCCTCGACATTCCTTGGCTTGTGGCTACATCATCCTAATCTCTGCATCCAGTGGTCACATGGTGTTCTCCCTGTGAGTCTGTCTGCAAATTTCCTTCTTAGGAGGACCTCTGTCACTGGATTAGGACCCATTTAATCCAGTATAACCTTACCTTAACTTGCTTATATCTGCCAAGATGCTATTTGCAAATAAGGTCACATTCACGGGTTCTGGATAGATATGGATTTTGGAGGGACAGTATACAACCCAGTACGTAGCATGTTGAAGGAGAATTAGAGAGGACTAGTCACGGTGACCTCTCAAGCCTTCAGCCAACCACTGGGGGTAGCCGTCTGGTTTAGGTGATGCTATTTCTATATCCAGCTGGTTAAGATGATTGATATAGTCTCATCCTCCCTGCCACAGTGATTGGTTCAGGAATCAACAAGGCACATTCCTCTGTCAATAATTAGTTTTAGGGGTTGATGAATGACCCATGTTGGACCCTTGAAAGGGAAGCCAGGACTTATATTAAATGGTCAAGGACAGAGAAGTCTTTTTCTCCCCCGCCTATTTTTTTGTTTTGATATTTCAATAATGGTTTTGATTTTAAAAATTACACTTTTACTATAGAAAGTAAAGCACCAGAATTATAAAAAATTACTCCTAGTTTTGCCGACCTTATAATCGACATTATGAAATACTCTTCATTTTTCATAACATCTATACACTGTTTTACTGTCCAGGTTTATTGAGGTATATTTGACATATAACATTGTGTGAGTTTAAGATTTACAATGTGATGATTTGATATGTGTGTATATTGTGAAATTGTTACCATGAGAGGGTTCGTTAACACCTCCGTCACTTAATTACCATTTTTCGTGTGTGTGGTGAGAACATTTAAGATCTCTCTAAGCAACTTGCAAGTATATAATACAGTATTGTTAACTATAGTCACCATATTATACATCACATCCTCAGAACGTGTTCATCTTATAACTGGACTTATATACCTTGTGACTGGCATCTCTCCTTTTCCCCCACGCTTCTGCCCCTGGTAACCACTATTCTACTCTCTGTTTCTATGAGTTCAGCTTTTTTAGATTCCACATGTAAGTGATAACATACAGCATTTGTCTTTCTCTGACTTATTTCACTTAGCATAATGCCCTCAAGGCCCGTCCATATTGGCACAAGTGGCAGGACTTCTTTCTTTCCCATGGCTCAATAATATTCCATTGTATATATACACATCATCTTCTTTATCCATTCATCTGTCCATGAGTACTTAGGTTATTTTCAGATCTTGGCTTTTATGAATAATGCTGCAATGGACGAGGGATGCAGATACCTCTTGGAGACCCTGACTTCATTTCCTTTGGATATACACCCAGCAGTGGAATTGCTGGGTCATCTGGCCATTGTATTTTTAATTTTTTGAGGAACCTCCATATTGGATTTGCTTTGGCCAGTGGGATGTTAGTGGACTGCATGCAGCAGGAGTGGAATGTGCACCTGTGCTTCTGCTCGCACCTCTGTGCTTCTGCCATCCCCCAAGGAGACGTATGACTGAGCTGGCCTTCTGCTCCTAGGAGGAGGAGGAAACACACATGGGACAGAGCCACCCCGAAATCTATTCAGCTGAGCCCGGACCGGCTGACTCCCAGCTGACCTACAGACTCAGGAGCTAAACAGATGCCTACTGTTGTGTGCTGTGGTTGTAAGGTAGAGCCTGGCTCACATCACATGTGTCCAAATTCTGTTCTCCTGCCTGTTACCAGTTTTTATTTTAGTCATTAAGAATATCCAGTGAGTTCCTTTTGTTTGGGTTTCATGCCCACAAAGTAACTTTCTGTTTACGTTTTGCTTTCTCATCTAGACGTTCAGATGGGATGACCGTAAATGCTCTCAACTTTATGAGATTCACGTCATGTTCTCATTGTAAATTTGTAGATTGGCATTCTTGAGCATCCTCCAGGTTTTGCTGAATTTAGCTGGGATTAGAATGAGTTGCTCTGGGCACACTGACCAACCAAGATTTTGGACATGGAGTGGACCCCGAACTATGGGAACCCACTCATCTGCTGCTGTTCAGTAAGACTTTGGGGTACCCTACTTGGACCACATTTCTGAGCCTTCATATCCTCCAACTGCAGAGCACAATGGTAAGACTGGGTGGAGGTCTTGTTTTTGGAGGTCGTGTTCTTAAATTCCACTTTGTCTTTTTTTCAGGTTAATGTGTCTCCATGTTTTTGTGACAAATTAATAGTTACTTTCTGCTGTCGTTTGCTACCAATACTTAGGGTAAAAATCAAACTACAGGATACTGATAGAATTTTTTTTTTAAGTAATCCATGTAACTACAAATCTCAAGATTGAAATTCCTAGATTTGTATGTGTGGCAACCTGGTGCCGTCTGTAGAGCTGCAGTGGCCTTGGCATCCTCGCACACATGCTCAGGGAACGCCTGCCCGATGCAGCAGGATGACACACTTGTTTTGTCTGGAACACGCATCTGAAGTATAAATGTTCTGCTCAGAAACATGTTTTAATAGGTTTTATTTTGTTGGCTACTAATTCAAACACTTGTACTGCTTCAATAGTCAGTGATTAATTCCAGGTTCCTATTCATGTGGGACTTACTCAAAGCTCCTCTCAAAACTATGCTGCATTAATCAGTGTGACTCACCTTTTCACTATTCCAGAGCTAATAAGAGGGATTATCCAGCTGGTGCTTCAGGAAATGAGTGAGAGTGAGATAAGCTGGGAAGCTACTTCTGCTTGACTTCTTTGCAGTTTGAAAGGAAAGTTTTCTCATAAGCGTTTTTTCTTCCAGTGCAGGACAATTGTATTTGTACTTCTTTTTTTTAAAAAAATGATTATGCTTCTTATAGGAAAAACCCACAAATAATAAGTGTATATAGCCTGATGGATTTTAGCACTGGGAACCCATTGGTATATCCAGTACCCAGGGCAGGAATCAGAACATTCTCAGCAACCTAGAAGCTTCCTCTGTCCCTAATTTCTTTTTTATCAGCTTTGTTAAGTTGTAATCAACAAATACAAATTGTACATATTTGTGGTGTACCATGTGATGTTTTGATATATGTATACATTGTGAAATAATGACCACAATCAAGCTAATTAACCTGTCTGTCACCTCATATAGTTATCTCTCTTTTTTTGTGTGTGAGAACATTTAAGATCTATTCTCTTAGATTTCAAATATACAATGCAGTATTATTAACATTAGTCACCACGCTGTACCTTAGATCTCCAGAACTTATTTATCCTGCATAACTGAAACCTAATACCCTTTGACCAATATCTCCCCATTTTCCCCTCCCACCCCTCCCCCAGCCCCTGGCAACCACCATTCTAGTCTCTGCTTCTATGAGTCAGACTTTTTAAGATTCCACATGTAATTGAGTTCATTCAGTATTTGTCTTTCTGTGCCTGGCTTATTTCACTTAGCATAACGTTCTCTGGGTTTGTTTATGTTATTAAATAACAGGACTTCTTTCTTTTTAAGGTTGAATAATATTCCACTGTGTGTGTATATCTATCCATTTATCCATCAGTGGACACTTAGGTTGTTTCCATGTCTTGGCTATTGTGAATAATAATGCAATGAACATGGGAATGCAGGTATCTCTTCGAGATACAGATTTTGTTCCCTTAGGATGTGTACCCAGAAGTGGGATTGCTGAATCACATGCCCTCAGATTTCTGACTCCATAAATGAGTTTTGGCTGTCTTTGAAGTTTATATAAATGAAATCATAAACTATATATGCTTTTGTCTGTTTTTTTTTTCACTCACTGTTAGGTTTGGGAGTTTCATTCATATTGTTATAATTAGCAATTGTTCATTCATTTTCATTGCTGTATAATATTCCACAACAAGCCACTGTTTATTCTACCATTAATTCTGTCCCCAGTGACTAATGACATGGACTCTTCTTTCAAGTATTTATCAGCCATTTATCCAATAAGTTTTGTCCATTTTTCTATTGAGTTTTCTTTCTTTGGATTTTTAAGAATTTATTTTGTTTAAAATTTTTTTAACATTTTAATAAAAAGCTTTTCAATCTATAGAAAAGTTGCAAGATGTATCTAATAGATATCCATATATCTGCTCATCTTAATTCGATTGTTAACAATTTGCCATATTTATTCCAACTATCTATCATCTCTTTTTGTGAATCATTTGAGAGTAAGTTATAGACATTATAACTCCTCATCTCTAAATACGTAAGTAGGGATGTCTTAGGCACAAGAGCATTTTCTTTCAAAACCACAATATTATCAAATTCAAGGAATTTAACATTTTTATATTGCTGTTATATAACATATAATCCACATTAAAATTTCACCAATTGTCCAAGTAATGTCTCTGTAGTAGCATTTTCCCCTAATATAGTATCACACATTGCATTTAGTTCTCATGTGTCTTTAGTCTCCTTTAATCTGAATAGGTTCTTAGTTTTCGTTTTTCAGGGTACTGACATTTTTGAAGACTACAGACTAATGATTTTGTAGAATCTGTTCTAAATATAGATATTTCTGGTTGCTTCTTTAGGATTAAGTTCAAGGTATTTATTTTTCTCAGAATATTTCAGAATTGATGCTCTGTCCTTCTCAATGCCTCATTTCTGGAGGCTTATGACATCACTTTGATCACCCAAATAAGATAACGTCTACCTGATTTTTCCACTAGAAAGGTACCTTTTCCTCCTATGTAATTAATTTGTAATTGATGGGGAGGTACCATGTGGCTATCATGTCCCCAATAAACATTCACCCAAATTCTTGTCCGAAATTATTACTAGTATGGTGGTTGTGAAATAGTAATTTTTTAACCCAGCTATGCCTCCTACATCTATTAGTTGGCATTCTACTGTTAAAAATTAACTTGAGGAAGATGCCATTTTTACAATATTCTGCATTACTGTTCAGAAATATGGACTCTCTATTCTTCCCCCCTTTCCAGAAGAGTATTTTATAGCTCTCAGTGCAACTTTCACTTGTCTTCAAGATTATTTGGAGGTATTTTACGGGATATTTTTTGTCATTTTAGTAAATGGGATCCTTTTATACCATGTCTTTTAATTCAGGTTATGGGTTTATAGGAAAACTCTTTTGGACATTGATTTTGTTCACATGCTTTGGTGAACTCTCTTCTGACGTGGACTCTTGCAGTGTGCTTTGACACTTTAGGCATATAATAATCAGAGCAATGATTAATATAATTATAACAACTGCAATCATAACATAGCAACAATCATAGCAATACCATGACCATGACATAATGCAACACTGTGTTCTGGGTGTCTTTAATACCAACAACAGCATGTGGAACTAGCAGGCTTGCAAAGAATATTTGTGGGGTAACTGCATAAATTGGTAGCCACAGTCACAATTGTCACTTCCTCCTGATTTCACTGAGTGCCTCAAGTGAATCACTAACTGTGACCATGACTGTCGTTTTAAGATAACTATTCTTAATCTGTGAGGCAAGAATCTGTTCAGTCGTAGTTTTCGAAGAATTATATCTGAAAGGGAAGTGATTGAAATGGTTACATATATTTTTCTTTTTTCAAGTATCAATATAATGCATCATTTACATTTTATGACATCTTTCCATTCCTGGGATAAATTCTATATAATCTGTGTATGTGTGTGTGTGTCTTCAGATTCAGAACATAGGTGTGTGTGGTAAGATTTTGATTAGAATCTTCACATTCTTGTTAAATATGAGACTGCTTTACAATTGCCATACCTACTAGTCAAATGTTGAAATCAGGTTTATGTTAGCGTTTCAAGACAAGTTTTCTTTAAATTATCATTGTAATTTGCTTTAAAATATGACTGAAACCAGAGCCTTTAAGAAGCCATTGTTTGAAAACTTCTACAATACTTTTGGGTTATTAGCCTTGTTATTTAAAATTTTCTGTTATTTAAAAATTTGCACAAAATATTTCTCTTCATTGACATTTTCAAGTTTATTACCCACAATTTTTCTAAGTAGACTCATCTTTCAAAAAGGGTGTTGTATCTTTTTCTTTAATAACAACTTACAAATTTCTAATTTATTTTTTGGTATTTTGAATTTTTAAAAATTAGATTTGACAGAGGTTTGACTATTTTGCTATTTTTTTTTAAAAGGAAGCTTCTCTTGCTTGTATTTATGGATTCCATCTTTTTTCCAACTAATTAATTTCTGCCATATTTCTTTGATTCTTCAAGTTTCCTTAGGACTAATTTTTGTTTAAAAACAAAAACTAAAACCTGAGGTGAATTTTTAGTATATATATTTTCCATCATTTCCTTTTTAAAAGTGTGCCTTTCTCTCTGAAAAATCTTAGTGGCGCTAACACATATGGTGTTTTGAAATGACTGACACATTTTCATTCTCGTCTAAGTAGCCCATCATTGTATATTTTTATTTCTTTCTTAATCCTACAGGTTTTTAGACAAGTGACTTTCATTTTTATTTATTTTTAAATTTCTGAGTGATTTGGTGCTTTGTTTTGAGCTCACATTATTGATTTGTGGGTTTATTGGGTCATGGTAAAAAAAAAAAATAGGGTGTTTTGTGCACTCCTTTGGGGAATATATGAGATCTGTAGAGGGGAGCATATGACAAATTTTCTAAATTTTCATGGATAGTTAAAGTTAAAAAGAAAGCTTATTTGTAGAAAAAAATTAAGATGTGTCTATAAATTTCTTATTAGTTACATTGATCAAATCTCCTGTGTCAATATTTGTGTTTGATCTCTTCTGAGCTGACAATATTGCTCTAAAATATTACGATTGCTTTTCTGTTCAATGTCCTTTGTAATTATAATAATTTTTGCTTTATTGGGTTTAAGCCAGCATGTAAAGCTCTACCATCATTATCTTCTCACAGTGGACTGGGTTTTGTGTCCATTAAAAATGGCCCTATTTGCCCCATTAAATGGTATTTGCTTAGAATTCACTTTCTCTGCAATTCTATTTCTCCTCTTTATGTGCTAATATTTGCATGTTGTGTATTTGTTCATTCCTTTATTTTTTTCATCTCCTTGTTTTCCCCCTTTGGGTGTATTTTTGTAAACAGCATACCAGGGAGAATCTTGGTATTTTAATAAGTGGATTTAATCCATTTCTTGTGCTGTCGGGTTTCATGCTCTCGACTTTAATGCTTTTCGCTATTCCATTTCTCATCTGCCCTTTGTCTTAGAGAAATACATTTAGCTTGCTTTTATTTTCTGAAATGGTTTTGAAATTTGATATTCTAAATGTAATCCTAACAGAGCAGTGCTTTCCAAAGTGCTTAGCAGAACATGGGCTCTGTGAGATGCTCTGTGGAAAAAAGACATCTGAGGTCAAACATCACGAAGAAGGAGGCATTCTGTGTACCACCTTAGAGAGTCTTAATGCACAACAGTATAGACAAGGCTCTGATAAGTCCTGCAGTGGTGGCTGAAGGGGCAGCCTGTGTTTGCTTGTTTTCCCAAGTTATTTTTAGGAGGGCTTATACCACTATCATAGCCTGAAGTTCTGAAGAAGATAATTCCCAAAATGTTAGTCAAATATGAATTTCTGAGCCTATGTTGGTTTAGCAAGGAAAATTCCAGTATAGATAAGTTTCTCTCTCCATACACCCATCTGTCTTTAAGATTCAGCCATGTGGTTCGGTGCCCCTAGAAGAAGAGGGTAAGCCCCTACAGCAGAGGTGCTCACCGGATAGGGAAGGGGATGATTTGAGCTAGGGGAGGTCCTCAGGGGCATGAAGAGGGGGAGACGGCCCTTCAGAGTGGGAGGCAGGAGGAGGGGGAAGAGAGTTGAGCCAGGAGGTGGCGAGTCAGAGTCCTGCCTTCCCCTCGTGTTGAGCTCTCCTGCGGATCGGAAAAGGATGGAGACCCTAAAAAAGCAAGAGTCAAAGTAGAAGCAAGGGGCTTTTGTCCCATTTCCTCTTTGGGGCTCAGAGAGCCCAGCTGACGCACTTCACCACACCAGCAGGGGGAAGGCTGCCATGTCTGGGTTGAGACCCTGTGCGCTGTGCTTCAGAAGGTTGCAGGAGAGGGAAGCTGGGAGTCTGGAAGTTCCCACAGAGAGGGGTGGGCCAACCCCACGGCTGAGGCTGGCTGTGCCTGAGACCCTGAGGACCAGTGAGCACCAATGTGGGACCCTGGGGTGCCTGGCCATGCCCAGAGAGCCTCAGGCTTACACAGCCGGGCCAGACGGGCACAAGTGGAATCAGGGCATCGCTCAGGGGCCTTAGAGGGCCCCAAACCTGGGTCAGAATTCCTTCCAGGAACAGAGGGCACACTCGAATTAGGATACCCGGAGTAGAGTGGAGAAAGGAATGGTTTCCAAGGTGTGTCTGAAGGCAGGGGACCAAAGGGGACAGTGCAGTATTCTGGGTCAGGAGTGGATACTGAACCCGGGGTTGGGGGGGCTGCTTCCCAGGAGCTGAGACCTTTAGTCGAGGGACCAGGCAGCCCCTGGGGACACCACAGGGAAAGAACCAGGGAAATCCATCTCCTGCCCTCAATCTCCTCCCGCCTCCCGTCTCCTGCCAGCCCAGCCAGTAGCTGCGGGGCAAGGAGACCTACAGATGGGGTTCATACAGGTCAGCCGTGCAGGACCCAGAACGGGGTGGGGAGGATGGAGTACACCTGCAGGGTGACACCCAGGGCAGTGCAGGGACCAGCCGTGGAGTCGACCCTCCCTCCCCCATGCTGTGAGGTCAGGTCCACTCACCTCTCTATCCAGAGGTCAACTTGCTGGCAGAAGGGAAGCGAGAGTCACTGAAAAAGAGCCCAGGACACCCTTCACTAGGAAATTTGCGTTGTGATCCCCCTCCTGTCCTGCCACCTCCCCAGTCCCGGAGGACGGATTCAGATCAGCCAGGAACAGCGATGAAAGATAACAGCTGAGCAAAGTCATCACTGTTAACCCTGATCCCCAAGGACGTGAATGTTTCGTGAGTCCGTTTTAAAGACGGACGTATTTTAGTGGTCGCAAGTCGTTCCGACGAAGAGGCTTTGCTGTAGTTAACGCCTCCAAATAATTCCCGTTTCCCTTGCGCAAATCAGCACCCATTACCTACAGCCCACATATCGTCAAACAGTGATGTCTGTGCTTTGACTTCCCTTTCATTGAAATATTGAGGGATCAGGAGCATTCCGTGAGCAACCTCCACGAGGCCCCAGAGACTCAGAGCCTGCATAGACCCTCAGAGCTCTGCAGTGGTGGAAGGGGTCGCCCGCCTTTCCCTCTGTTCAGTGTGTCAGTGGCAGGGGTCAGCCCTGCTGAACTCACCATGATCACCTGGACTTGAATGAGTCCGGAAAACATACGTGTATTCCAGACAGTCTTCCTGTGAGCCTCTGTTAGCCAGGCTTGCCGGGGAATGCGGGGTTGGACCAATACAGTCAGGACAGCTGATGTTGTGGTCACCGGCTTGTTTCATAGAAGGTTCAGAACGTGGATGGTCCTGGCTGGGTCATCCGTGGATGGCAGGAAGAGCGGATACGGGAGGCCCTGGGAGTCGTCTCGAGAACCACCTGGTAACACATTCTTTTTTTTCTTTTTTTTTTTTTTTTTTGCTGTACACGGGCCTCTCACTGTTGTGGCCTCTCCTGTTGCGGAGCACAGGCTCCGGACGCGCAGGCTCAGCGGCCATGGCTCACGGGCCCAGCCGCTCCGCGGCATGTGGGATCTTCCCGGACCGAGGCACGAACCCGTGTCCCCTGCATCAGCAGGCGGACTCCCAACCACTGCACCACCAGGGAAGTCCTGGTAACACATTTTGACAAGTCCTCCAGGGGTCACCCCATTCACTCTGTGGCTCTGTGCCCTCACACCTGAGGCTTCCTCACAGCTGGGTTTCAGCTGGAGTAGAGATGCACAACACATCAAAGGCACCGGCGGAGGGCGGGGGGTACACTTTGAAAATGCTGGCGCCTGGTTTCTATCTCCGTCCATCAGTTGGTAGCGTGTGGGCATCTGTGCTTTTGAAGGAGCCCGGGTGATTCTAATGTGCAGGTGGGCTAGGATTGAGGACCGCCAAGCAGGCTAAGCCCCTTTCTCCTCACCTGTCACTCTTGTCTCCCCCAGGAGGAAGGGGAGCTGTCGTTCACTAGTGATGGTTGGAGAGTGGTCTGGGCATCTCAGCCCAGCTACTTTTCACTCCCTATTTTGAACTTGCCTGCAGAGAGGTGTGCTCTGGCCTGTGGTCCTGCCCTGCAGTTAGGACCATCCCCTGAGGGCGAAGTCTTGGGGTGTCTAGCTCTGCTCGTGTCTGCTCATGGCCAGGTGGGTGTCTGCTAATTCAGTGACGAAGTATTAGGAGCTCACCTGGTCAAGACCCCGAGCCATGTCTCCAGTGAGCTTTGGCCAGTGATAAAGCTGATAGTCTCATCTTTTGCCTGACACCTCTTTCTATATCTCACTGGTTCAAAACACAGAGAGTGAAGAGAGGGGTGGTCCATACTGCAACTGCCCACCCCCCCAGGTTAAATCTGTCTGATTGGCATATGCTCCTCCCACTATGGGGAATGTGTAAGGAATACTGTGAATGTGTTTCAAGAATGTGTCTATTTGTAATAAAGAACTAAGGGTAAGTAAAAACAAATCAAATTCATCTTCATTATAATAAACACTTGTGTATTCCTTTGTTTTCATTCTGGTTTCTAAATTCACCCACTGGAGATGACAAATAAATACATATTTGGGGGAAGCGAAAGATGATCACTACAGAAAGGCAAGTTAGGATGGAGCCCTGGGTCTTAGACGCGATCGTTGGTGTGGATAAGCCCACTATGTGGTCCACTGGGATCTGCTCCGAGAGTCTGGCCCGGCCACACCTCTGTGCAGACCTAGTTGCAAGGGCATAGATCTAGTTGTGTCATAGTCCTTGAGGCAGCTCTTAAGGCAGCTCTCCCCAACCTAGACGGCACCAGGGGCTTAGGACACATGGCCTGACTTGGAACGCCACCCTTATCCTAAACTAGATACCATTCATCAGATGACATGAATTATCATATAGAAAAAATGTTTTTCAGGGAAAGTTATACCAAATTATATTCCCAGCAGAAATATATGAAAATTCTCCAGTCTTTGCTAACATGAAAGATGATCCTTTTTTATCCTTAAACTTAGAAGTGAAGAATAATATCACATGGTTATTTAAATCTTCACTTTGTTAATTAAGGCTGAAATTTACTTATTTTGATTCTTTTCAAATTAAATGCCTTCTTTATTTTCCTCTGAGAGTATTTCTTTCTAACTGATTTTTAAGAGCTCTTTATAGAGCAAAGCTCACGTAAGTTGAAACTATTTTTCCCAGATTGTCATTAATCTTAGTTTTGATTTTGATGGCTTTTCATGGAAACTTTATAAGTTCTGACATAATATATATGTATATATATATGTATATATGTATATATGTAATATATAATGTATATATATACTTTTCTCCCTGTTTGATACCGAAATATTTGTCTATACCCTCACATAATCTCTAACAAAACACGTCTCAACTTCCAATACTAATGAACAATTCCATCCTGAAACAAAATGGCCAGCATAGAAAAGTCATCAGTGTACACGGAGAGACGCAGGAGGTCAAGAAAGGGGAATAATGTGAAAAAAAAGAACAAAGGTGTCTTTACTGCAGGAAATAAAAAACTTCAAAATGTACCGACAAAGTTTGCATTTCTCAAAAGGAGACCCTCTCTAAAATTAGAAGAGATGGATTCCAGGTGAAAAACAAGTCTGCAGTATTTTGGATTCCAAGGGAGGTGGTGGCTAGTGGTTTGGCCATTGCAGAAAAATGAGTTGGTGAAGTGGAAAGACCAATTCGAGAGCAGGAGCTGAAGGATAAAGAGATGAATGTAAACCCTTCCTTCACTCAGCAAGCACTGGAGTAGCTCCTGTGTGCCAGGCAGGAGATACGGATGAAATAAATACTTGCCGTAGCAAGTGGGACTGTCAGTCCTCAGGGGCCACCTACCTGCCTGTCAGTGCCGGACGGGGAGAAGCTGGAATATCTGACCAGGCAACAGCATCACTGCTTCTATTGCAGCCGCACAGGATCACATTGGAAAACATCCTGCACATTCTAATGGCATCTAACCTACTGCTGCTGCCACTGCCTCCCGTGTCTCCGCGGGGACCGCAGGGGGCCCGCCCTGGGGCTCCAAGGCCCTGCTCCTGTGGTCATGACCAGATGTTCAGGCTCTCTTCCCATAGAAAACCACTTTGCCAGGTTGGCTGGGTTCAGGCAAGCTTCCAACTCTGACCACACGCTTTGTGATGTCCAGGATGTTCATTGATTGTAAAATGATGTAACAACACATTAAAACGAGACTCCTCCTGTCTCCATTCAGCTGAAACTTGAAGACAGTAGATGCTACGTCCCGCCAAAACCTCCATGCAGAGATTTCAACATAGATTAAGAAACCCAGTTGTACAGCTTTTAAAGACCCTCACCCACACTGAGGTTGGGATGCGGAGACTGAGAGGAAGGGTTTATGTAAAGGGTTTTGGAGGAGGCCACGGTGGCCGTTAAGCCTGGGCAAGGGGTGAGGGGTATCTGCTCCCCGCTCGAGGATGGTCTGAGGATTTTCAAACCTCATCTTGGAGAGCTTGGGGCATGATGTTCCCTGCAGTTTGGAGCCACAGAGAACTGGCATCTGACTCCCTCAGAGAGATGTAAAAGTCAGAGGGGAGCTGACCACTTGCTGATGGGGGAGCTGCGGGAGGGACGGGGGTACTGGGGCTGACGTGTGTGCCCAGGGTTTGCTGGGGCAAAGAATCCATGAGCATTTCTTCATATGGATCCAACAGGTGAGACCATAATGCAAGACGTCATGTTCCACGATATCCCTCATCAGAGAGGTACTGCGGGATTCCCCGGGAGAGAGGCAGGGGAGGAAAGGTGTTAGGGAGCTGTCCATACTATGGAACATCAGGTAAGCAGTATCCAAGGATGGGCACAGGGTTTCTCCCAAGGACCTAGAAATTCCCCCCACAAGTAAAAGAGTCAGTATAAGCATCATCCCTTCAACTCGAGCATCCTTGCTCAAATGACCACCTCTTGCCCACAGCTCTGTAGTGTCTGTGTGTGTGTGTGTGTGTGTGTGTGCGTGTGTGTGTGTGTGTGTGTGTGTGTTTAAGGGGGGACAGGAAGGAGGGGAAATAAAGAAGAAACAGCCATACCCCCGGCCCAGGTGTGGCTTACAGCCTGCATGGGCATGGAAGGAGGGGAAGGGGCTGTGTAACTGAAAGAAGCCATTAGCTTCAGCTTGTATGGACTGGACATCCCAATGGCCAGCGGGGGACTGTGTGTTCCCTAAGAATGGGCAGAAAAAACAAGGGACTTCCCAGGTTTTTATCAGGGCAGGGGAAATCCAGGATTCATTTAAAGGGGTATCGGAAGACAAAGTTGCTAGAGCCTTCTATCCAGTGAGTCCCCTGGTTCACTGTGCTGGTTACATTTAGAATTCCGGGAGAGAACACAGCAAGAAGCTAAGGTTGCGTTTATCACCATTTAAGCTCTGTTCTTAAGATTTCCATATGTATTATGTCATTTCACTTTCACAGTCTCCCCAGAGGGGAAACACGATTACCTTTCAGGCGAGGAGACTGAGGATTGCAGAGATTAATTTGCCAAAATTGATCAAGTGAGTAATGAGTGTATCTGGGGTAAATTAAAATTCTTCACACGGGACTTCCCTGGTGGTCTAGTGGCTCGGACTCGGCCCAATCACTCCTGGGGTCTGGGTTTGATCCCTGGTCGGGGAACTAAGATCCCGCCAGCTGAACAGCATGTGACCAAAAAAAAAAAAAAAAAATTCTTCACTTAATCCAGTTGAGGAGGGAAGTTGTGGGGATAGATGGACAAGATCGGCCATGAGCTGATAACTGCTGAAGGCAGGTGGTGGCAGGTGGGATTCACTGCTCTATTCTTCCTACTTCTTTTTTCTATGTGTTTCAAAATTCCCCTTTTATTAAAGGTTTGGTGAGGGCACTGAACAATTGGAAGGGGTGCAGGCTGCAGATAACTGGCCCCCAATGCTGTGTTCTAGCGGAGGACCAGCCCTCGGTGCAGCAGGGACCCAAACCCACCAGTCAGCCTCCAGCCCAGGCCCCTACCGCCTACACTGACTGCCTACCTTGCTGAAATGGCCAGAGGGGAACCTGATCTGGGGACAGACCTTGTCCCCTACGCCTATTGCATAATCCCACTGGGACTCTCCCTTTTCCTCCTTCTACCATGGTTGGTATATTAGGGCAACAGGGAAGTCGACCATTTGGGGGCAAAAAGGACTTGACCATCGGGAAAATCAGATTTGCCCCCCTGAAGAGTTAAATTCACTGCACGATCTCAGAGAAGAGATTTGCAAAGCCACACTGCATAGACAGAATGGGTTTTGAGCCATTAATGGAGGAATCAGACGCTCATTTACCTAACTAACAGGCTTCAAGGTCACGCTCCTTTCTTCTGCATGAATGCATGTCCCTCATGGACATATATACACTACCAAACGTAAGGTAGATAGCTAGCGGGAAGCAGCCGCATAGCACAGGGAGATCAGCTCCGTGCTTTGTGACCGCCTGGAGGGGTGGGATAGGGAGGGTGGAGGAAGGGAGATGCAAGAGGGAAGAGAAGTGGGAACATATGTATAACTAATTCACTTTGTTATAAAGCAGAAACTAACACACCACTGTAAAGCAATTTTACCCCAATAAAGATGTTAAAAAAAAAAGTCATTGAAGTAGTATTTCATGGAGAGGGGTTTGATCACCAGCACTGAGCATCTTGTAATCTGTGGTTTTCAACCACTCATGTGTCGTTATAGTGGCTCTAACAGTAGCTGAGGCACCAAAGTTTGTGAGCTTCATTTTTATTCGCAAGAATTAGAATGTATTTGAGATTAGCCTTGTAATATTGTCACAGTCATTCTCTTGCGTTCTGACACAGTTCCTCAGTGTGAGAGAAAAAGGGGGAATCAGGAGTCATCCTGGGTCACCTAGGGGAAGGTTTTGTAGGTGTGAGCGCCATCCATCGTTTGTCTGGCAGTGGGAATAAAAAGGTGAAGATACACCGTGTAGGTGCCCAGTTTGTGATCATCTGGTTGGATTGAACGCTGAATCTTGTAGTTTATATTTTGAACAATGGTATAGAGATAAAACGGATTCCCTTCAATTCCTTTGAACAAAAACCTCACACGAAGGGGACAGCACTTGTGAACAGAGGGACAAACTGTTCTCTTGGCTAAAAAGCTTTTTCAGGAAAATCACCACAAAAAATCCTCATCAAACGCTTGTTTTGTTAAAAGGTATGGATAATGATAAATAGGCCTTGGAGAAAAGGTTTATGATTGGGGTAGTTTTATTGATTTGAGCCTGGCTGGTCTCTTGGAAGTATATTATTTTCAGTAAATCGATTGTGTCTGGTTTGGAAAGGCTTTGCACTACATTTGTCTTAAATGATATTTAAATAATTGATCACAATTTGTATTTGTTAATGACCTTTCAATGAACTGTCATTGACCTGTGTTGGGCCACAGAGATCAGTTTTGTGGACAGCTCTTTGTGACTTTTCTAAAAGACTTGGTGTTTTTCTCTATTTTCTACATTCAAATCCTCTATTAGGTGTTTAGATCAGAAATCAAGGATTATGATTCTAGCTTATTTTTATAAATTAAAATGGAATTTGGATTCTCCCTTTATAGGCATAGAAAACCCACATGTATGCATGTCACTCTCCCCTATTGGGATCAGCTATTAAAACTCTAAGACAGGGAAGGAAAATTAATACCATGTATCCCAAATGGAGCCCATCCCCTTTCCTCTCAAATCTGAATTTCTGATTTCACTAAGGACATATGTTATTACCGTGTTTTCTCCCATCACCAGTACAGGTGACCTAGGTAGAGGAAGACATGGTGATGGCCAGGTCTCTGAAGCTGGTGACCCCAGAGGGGTCTAGTCCAGGGGCTCTGAACTCCAGAGATCCCCATGACAGAGGCAGTAGAGGCCGTGGCTATGGTCAGGGTCAGGCCTTCTGGAAGCATTGGAGGGCAGGTGTGGGCTCGAGGCTCAGAGCAACGGCTGCAGGAGCTGAGAGACCCCATCCTCAAGCCATCTGCTTGGCTTCCCCAGACCTATGGTGGTAGAGACAGCCCAGCAGATGGTCGTACTGCCCCCAGCAACCTCTTCATCCGGAAATGAGTCCCTAGGAGGGTCTTAGGAACCAGTCTCTGCATCCCAGAGTCCCCAAAAGACACACACTGTTGCTCATTTCATGCCCTTGTCTCCCAATAAACCTGACTTCAGCCTCTAAAAATGAAGGCCTCCGTGCCATCTTGTCTCCTTGTTCTCTCCTGACCCCACCATATCTATTTGTTGGAAAATTCTCTTAACTCTTTTTCTGTGCTGTTGGACTCCTAGTCTCCAGAGCTGTGAGATACCTCCCTCCCCCATTGCAACAACTGATTCAGGTCCTTAAGGGAGGGCAGTTGGGGGGAGTATAATGGATGGTTGATATCTCTTGGTATCCTGGGAGACCCCCAAATTGGGGATCAGTGTACTCTCAGGTTCTTAGGGTACTGGACATCAAATCCGGAAGCCTGATTGGGCCCTAAACCACACAAGGAAGGTAGCTACTCATGGGTCCCTGATCCAGTCCAGGATTTCCAACTGGGTACCCCAGAACACCAGGGTTCCTTGAGCGGAAGTGGCCTCCTGGTGGGCAGAGATCCAGGTTCCCAGCCCCTACGTCACCTAGAGCTTCTGGGCTTCATCTCTTTGAAATGATTTGCTAGCCTCTGTTTCCTCCTTGTAGGGAAGTGACAAAATTCGTCATAGGGGTAAATAATCTTTCGCTTTGGGAAAGCCTTGAAAGAGGTCAGGCTTTTGGAGATTAAAGTGAGTTACTTTGCCCTAAATGATGAAGTCATAGAATGTTTGGGTTTTTGCAGGCAGCCTGATGGCAGGGAAGGTAGCGATTTTGAACCTCAGTGATGAGAGTGGATTACTTTCCTTAGGCTGCTGTAACAAAGTACCACAAATTGGGTGACTTAACAGATGCATTTGTCTCACTGCTCTGGAGACTAGAAGTCCAAAATCAAGGTGATGGGGGAGCCACGCCCCCTCTGAAACCTATGGGGAGGCTCCTTCTTTGCCTTCCTAGCCAGCAGTCTTCGACATTCCTTGACTTGTAGATGTGTTGCTCTAATCTTCTGTTTTCCTCCAGTCTTCTCCCTGTGCATCTTTACATCATTTCCTGTCTGTGCATGTCTGTCTCTGTGCCCAATATTCCTCTTTTTATAAGGACCCCAGTCATATTGGATTGGAGTCCACCGTAATGAACTCATTCAACTTGATTACCTATGAAAAAACTTTATTTTAAATAAGGTCACAATATGAGGTCCTGGGAGTTAGGACTTCAACATTCTCTTTTTTTGAGGGGTGGGGGGCACAGTTTAACCCATAACAAGGGGAAGATTGAAGAAAATGGTCAAGGGGTGGGAGGTCCAGAGGCTGGATCTCAGGAAAGCAAGCCCTTTGGTTGGGAATGGCCAGAAAATTTTTAGTAATAGTAAAGCCTAACAGTAAAGCCTCCAATAAAGACGTGTGCACACGAGCCTCGCGCTTATGGGGATGAGAGAGGAGTAGATGTGCCCACGTTTTGGGTGAAGAAAGGGTAGTTGTTCTCTACATAATGAGTCATTGGTTAATTGCCTGGGTCTTTCCCTGGTTGTAAGGAGCATTGTCACAAAAGCAGGACTCTGTTATTCATCCCGCAGAACGTTGCCTGGGAGCTAGTAGGAATCCAGTAAGCACTTGATGAGTAAGCACGTGAATGAAGCTGCAGGAAGAGAGATAATCTTTTGGGTTTGAACTCAATCACCTTTGAACACACAACTTTGTGGGTGTATATGAGTATTCCTTTAGAACGAATGCCTGGTGAAGGAATTGCAGTGGAAAATGGATTTCATATTTAGGACTTGAAATATCTATTGTCAAATTCCCACCTGTCAATAGGTTATGAATTTAAAACTCCATCTAGTACTACATGAGAGAGTTTTGTTTCTTACAACAGCTTAAAACCTAATTAAACATTTAAAAATTATAATTTTTCAAAACACAAATAGCTAATTTTTTTGAATATAAAGGTAATGTATATTCATTGAAAACATTCAAAAAATAAAGTATGAAGAGAAAAATAATTTTTAAAAATTTTGGGTTTGAGAGCTGGGTTGATATCATATATTTGAACTCAGTGGTAATAGGGCACGTTTTGCTGTCTACCCACTAATCCTCAAATCCCAGGTAGAACGCTGGCCTCCCCTTGGTTAATGGGTCAGGGGCTCAAGTAGTTTGGACATTAATGGAAAGGGGCTACAGAAGACTGGAAAACTCAGGAACAATCCATTTCCATGCTTTTAATAATTATCTTCCACACCAGCCTTCGTGTCATCTAGGCTGTTTGGCTGCAAGCCTTTCCCTTAGTAGGTACTTGGTGAATACTTATCAAATTCAAATAAATAATGTGAAAGAAAATGTTTGTGAAGTATAACAAGGAAGGAAATAAACTGGCTGAGGTTCTAACTTTTACAGAAATGGAGACTCAAATAAGCCAGTGAAACCTCAGACCCAGTATCACCCTGACATTCTTAGCAAATAGCCCAGCACACCCCTTTATAATCCTTGGGTCCTCTTCATTTGTATTCTGTCTGGGGAACTGAATCTGAGACCCAGATTGATGTCATGACATTTAAATCTTACCCAGTGACATTTTGCCGATGCTCTACGTAGCAGTAAGGTTGTGTCGAGGGTGGTGTGGTGGCTGAGTGGGGCAGAGCACCAATCAGGTGGTCCTGGCCCTCTGACTGAGCTTACATCTGCTGCCGGTCCGTGAATTCACTGAGGATATTAAGAAATACAAGGGACGATTGAGGAAAGTGTGTTTTAAGCTCTGACATAAACTAGAGCTTGGCCTGGTGGGAAAGGATGCTGAGTCAGGTGTTAGATTTGAGTTCTGACTCCCCCCGAGGAGGCTGTATGGCTTTGAACTGACTTGCCTCACTGGTCAGCAGGTCATTTTGAGAACTCATGCGAAATACATAGGAAAGTACTTTAATATTTGAGGATACCAAAGCCCTTCCTTCCTTCCCTCCTTCCTTCCTTCCTTCCTTCCTTTCTTTCTTTCTTTCTCTTTCTTTTTTGAAGTATATATAGTTGATTTATAAAGTTGTGTTAACATCTGCTGTACAGCAAAGTGACTCAGTTTTATATATATATATATATATATATATATATATATATATATATTCTTTTAAAAGATATTCTTTTCCATTCTGGTTTATCATAGGATATTGAATATAGCTCTCTGTGCTATACATTAGGACCTTGTCTATCCATTCCATATGTATTAGTTTACATCTGCTGATCCCAACTTCCCACTGCATCCCTCCCCCAACTCCCTCCCCCTTGGCAACCACAAGTCTGTTCTCTATGTCCGTGAGTCCAAAGTCCTTTAAGTGAACACACTGGAAAGAGTTTGCCTGCTAGCAAACAACATGCCTTACGTTTTGGAGCTGAGCCTCTGTTGGAATTACTTCTCCCGATGAGGGGCCTCTTTTGCAGTCACTTGCTGATTCACTTCGGTGAAAACTGGGGCATCAGAATCATCCATCCGGCCTCCTACAGAAACCCAACCTCTGATTCCCAGGCTCTGCATCTGCCTGGCTGTAGCACTTGATGCGTCACTGAGGGCAGGTGGTCTGATGGATGGTCTCCAACCAGGGCCTTCTCGTGAAGGTTTCTGAATGTCCTGCAGGTCAAGGAGTGGATGTGTCATGGAGGGACTCTCTCTGTTTGTGACTCTCTTCTGTGGAAGCATAAAGGGCCACACGGTGGTCTTCTGACCATCAAAGTCCAGGCTAGGGTTGGATGGCCCCTGAGGCCAGGACTGCATCTCCAGTGACTTTGTATCACCAGTGTTTGAGTTGGGGTTGGCCTTAGCATGATAGAAGCTTTTTTTCTGGTTCACCTAACAGTCCTGGGCAGGTTGGTGGGGTGTCTTAGGAGCCCAGGCTGAAGCAGGATCTACCATCCTCAGCGCAGGGCCAAAGCCGCCATGGTTGTTCCCGTGCCAACCAACTGGAAGGGAGGACAGACGAGCAGGAAGAGGGCACTGAGGACCACTTAAAGGGCCAGGCCTGAGAGAGGCACACACTCATCCTCACATCCCGTGGGCTAGAACCAGGCACATGACCTCAGTCACAGGAAGGGAGACCAGGAAACAAGGGCTGCTTGGTGTGCCCGGGAGGAAGAGAAAATGGGTCCTGATGAACTGCTATTTGCTATATCCAGGGTCTAGTGGAGAGTAAGTACCCAACAAATGCTGGCTGAAAGAATGGGTCCAGTTAAGATTAAAGAAGTTTCTTTAATGATGGGCAGCTCCAGCAGGAATATGATCTTCAGGGGATCCGTCCAAAGTTGTTGATTTTCTGTCCACAGTTCCTGTGTGTCTCGTCAGCCACAAAAACATTTCATTTATTGTGTCCTCACTGTGTCTTGGGCCCTGAGCTACACGCTAAAGATCCCTTGTGAATAACACCAGGTTCCTGTTTTCAGGGCACTTACAGCCTATGTAACCAAGGGCATCTGGTGTCTTTAAACTAAGGTAGCTACCTCTACATGAAAAAGCTATACTCATAACCAGAGCTGCAGCCTCCTCAACGGATTAATCTAAAGTCCTTTAAACACAGAACCATATGTTGAAACCCTCGATGGAATATCAATCAACATTTATTTCTGGGTTCTGGAGCCCTGATTTAAAATGCATCTGTGCAAATAGCCTTTGTAGAAAAATGACATACCTTACACTGAAACAAGTAATCCAATCTTGCCCAGCCCTTCACAATGGAAAAGCAGAGAGGAAGTCTTATCCAAGTGAAAAACAGGAGTATTTTATCCTAATGAGAATGCAGAGCTGGATCAATTATAGACAAGTGGGTAAAGTTCGTTTTTGAGGTTCTCTTGTTTCTATTTTGGGGAATAGTTGTATGAATATCCTAATGTTTTCTTACTGCCTTGTGAGGTTCGGGAATGGCTCTTAATGTACTTGAATATAATTGTGAGTTCATCTTACGGAATCAGTTTCCACTTAAAAAAAAGATCTATTCTCAGGAACAGTGAAGACACGAAATCTAAGAGTCCTCCAGAGAAGCAATGCCCCAAGTTGGATATCAGGCGGATGTCAGGGATGGTGTAGGATGAGGTCATGTAGCACACACAGCCCTTCAGGTTAGCAACATGAAGCTTAATTTAGCCAAGAACTTGAAGGACGATGGAAGAGAATTCCAGAATCTCTGCCACTCTTACTCAGCTTACAGTCGACTCAGAATAAAGTCGATTCACATTTATGCGTTTCCTCGGCATCCATCTTAGAATATACAGCTGCCCATCTAGTTGGTCAGTTGTAGGAACTGGTGTAGGACTTTCTCTCTTAACTTTGGCTGGTACAAGACAATATAAGACTGGGCAGACATCTAAGATTCTTGAATCTCCTCCTCACTGAAATAGTTTTTTTCCCTTTCTTTTTCTTTTTAATTCAGGGAGCCAGTTCAGTTTTGTCCCAGGATTATAAATTATCATCCCTCATTTTCATAACAAATTTCCTTCCTTGGCTGGAGGAGAGGGACAGTAAGTAGCGAAGGAGTATTTCATATTTAAACTGTGTAATAGTCTAGCATCCAAGAGGTGTGCAGACCAGAGTTGAGCACGAAGCCAAGTATAGTAAACTGTTTCGGGACCCAGGCACATAGGAAGCCCTGAATAAAGTCATTGAGTGACTGAATGATCTGAAGATCTTTGAAAATTTAAATAATTTTTCCTTAGAATGTTGGAAAGAAACTTGTAAGACATTCAGAACTTCTCATTCTCTAAAAAAAGATACCTGCAGCATTTTGCATGTTTCCTGCTGATACCCTAAGTCGTTAAGCATTGATAGATGTTATTCACCAGGGTTTATTTATCCATAAATTATTTCCATAGAAACAACTCAATCAGATACTGAAGGTTTCCATACTGAAGGATTCCATCATCCCTACTTTGAAGTTTTAGAAACAACACCTTGCAATAATATCAATGTTATTTTCAGGCAAATTGCGCTACTCACTCCCATTCCATTTTCTTGACAATTCATACATTTACACATAGAATTCTGCCTGAGGAACTGTATCCCTTTTCTGCATGGCTTCAGAAATAGCCTGTGTACTAAAGCTCGATCATTATTTCACTATCATGATCGTTCTAAGACATCACATCAAGGTCAGCAAATAAATGTGGGTTATTAATTGTTACTTTTATGTATAAAGTTATATCATTGTTCAATGTTACATATCTTTGATGAGCATATAAATTACATAAAATATAAAATTCATATCTTTCAATTTGCAACATTCCTAGGATAGAATCATCAGTGAAATGTGTGTAAATACTTTGCTTATCAAATTAGGTAAAGTTTAAAACACAGTCCCCAGGGTTGGTGAGGACACAAGGAAACTAGGACTCTCACACATGTTTGGGAGTTGTTGTGCTGCACCCTAGCCTCAAGACTGAAGAAAGAATCCGGAGTCAGCCACAGAGACATTGGTAGTTTAATGGATGGGGGATCTTACCTGTCTGAAGCAAGGTCCTGGAGCGGCACCCCACCGTGGGCAGCAGATGGCAGGCAGGACGTGGCAGCTAGCAGGGGGAGAGGGAGGTTACCAGTTACAGAGGGAATTGACATCAGTTTAGCTCACGGGTTTCCAGGGAAACCAGGAGAGACTTACCTCCCCTTTGAGAAACTATCATAGTAGAGATAGTTCTGATCTAAATATTAGAACAAACGCTAGCTGGGGCTGAGGACAAGTGTGTAGGCATTTACTGATTAGGTTCTGTGATTAAGAGAGAAGGTCAGTCAGGTGAGTAGGGTGTGGGTGAGGCAAGGACTGGACCAGCAGGGGATGTACAGAGAGCAAGAGAACAGCCATCTTGAGTGACCTGATCATACAGGAGTGTATATCATTACAGATCTCCAGAGGATGACTTTGGTCTATGTATAAAAAAATTTTGAAATGTGTAAAGTTGGAAAAACTTTGCTTCTAGAAATTTATCCCAGATGAGTAACCATAAATGTGCACAAAGATTTTATCTAGGTTGTACAAAATAGTTAAAAATGGGAAACACAAAAAAACATTTAACAGGTCGGGTGTTAAGAGTACAATGTAGTAATCCACAGAATGCAAACAAATGCATCAATTAAAAAATAATTTAAAATATATAATGTCAGGACTTCCCTGGTGGTCCAGTGGTTAGGACTCTGTGCTTCCACTTCAGTGGGTGCAGGTTTGATCCCCGGTTGGGGAACAGAGATCTCATGCTGCACGGTACGGCTCCCCCCACCCCACCCCAAAAAAAAGGAATTATAAATAAATAAATAAATAATTCCAGATCTTAAAAATATATATATATATATATATATATATATATATAATGTCATGGAAAATTTCATCAACTATTCAGTGGAAAAAATAGGTCTTCAGTGGAAAAGAAAGGTAGAAAAATATTTTTTATTGAAAAGCTCATTCTTTGGAAAAAAATGAATATAAATCATCAAACAAATATGCACTTCAATGTACAGAACTTTTTAAAACTCAATGTAGGAAAACATTTATTTAACCTGACACAAAAGTATAAACCATAAAGAGAAAAATAGATCAATTCAAATACATTGAAATTAAGTACCATCAAAAGGTTATCAAGGGCTTCCCTGGTGGCGCAGTGGTTGAGAGTCCGCCTGCTAATGCAGCGGACACGGGTTCGTGCCCCGGTCCGGGAGGATCCCACATGCCGCGGAGCAGCTGCGCCCGTGAGCCATGGCCGCTGGGCCTGCGCATCCGGAGCCTGTGCTCTGCAATGGAAGAGGCCACAGCAGTGAGAGGCCCGCGTACCGCAAAAAAAAAAAAAAAAAAAAAAAAAGTTATCAAAAGGCATATAAACAAGAGCACAAAGACAAGTTCGGATGAAATTATATGAGACACATAATCAATAAGGAATAAACTGTCAAAATATATAAAGAATTTCCACAAATCAATAAGAAAGATTTTTTTTTAAGGACAAAGGAAATGAATAACGATTTCAAACAAATGGAAACAACAATGAATCACAAATATATAAACCAATGTGCAACCTCACTAATGGTCACGGAAATCCAAAGTGAAAACATCTTCTACAAGATTATAATTTATGTACCCATAAAAAATTGTGTTATATAAATATAACAGATCTATAAGAATGTTTGAATATACAGATATAACTGATGATATTGAGCATTGCTAATAGCAAAAGTTGTTAAAACTACTTTCTAAAACACTTTCATGTGATTCTATTTTTTTTTAAACAATTATCTCTATCGAAGACTAAGGTAGTCAATAAAATGTTAACAGTACTTGATCGTATAGTAGTCTGAAGGATTTGGATTACTTACCTTGGGTTTTCTGAATTTTCTACCAAATAATGGTATTATGTGTGTAATTCACATAAATCTCAATTAAATAATTTAAGTAAAACGTGCATTAACCATGGAAGTGCAGGGTTGAGTGGAAGATAACGCTGTGCGTCTGACCGCCAGTGGGAGATATCGTGGCAACAAGAGGGGCACAGGCAGACTGTGGATTAGAGTCTCATAACGTTTCAAACTTTGAATCTATAAATATGGATTGTGTCCATTTGAAGTTAAGAATGGTGTCAGTGAAAAATGGTGTCTGATTTTTGGAGGAGAAAGTGTGTGTCTGTATGTGTGAATGTGTATGCCCCGGAGTTAGCACTAATATTTTCATTATGTAAAGGATTAATTTATTGAAATGTATTTTCTGCCCTTGGCATGTGCTGGCTAAGCGGCAGCTGATTCATTTTTTTAAGACACCAAGACTCAGTTTTCCCAGGGGAGGCCAGGCCTGCATCTTCAAAGGTGTAAACTTCTAATTCCAGAGATTTAAAAAAAAAAAAAAAAGCTGTTGGAATGTCAAATGCTGTGATGATTTAGAGTTTATCTAAAAGCATTTCTTCTGCATTTCAAGTTTAACTAAGAGATTCACACCTCCTCTCCCCACCCCATTTTTCCTATTGATGGCTAAGGAATGAGAAACCTCCAAAATATTCCTGAGAGGGAGAGAGAAGAGTGGAACTTACTTGCCATCAACCTTTCAAATGCAGAGGAACGGGGGCTGGGCTGTGTTTGGGGACATAAAAAGAGCAGAGACTGCCCATATGCTAACAGATGGTCTTGGGTGGATCACACCCCCTGCAGCCCCGGGCAAGGGCCACAGGAGCCGGTGCATTTTGCCTGCCCACACTCAGGCCGCCATGGCTGCTCACCCCAGCCTCTAATTTGCAATAGTCGAGCTTGAATTAAAGGGATCTGCTGGGCTAGTACAGAGGATGGAGTGGAAAAAGAGGGAGAGAAGGAGGCAACTGTCGTGAAAACAAGATCCTCACCATCCCTGAGAGGGCAGCTCCCTCGGGGAACTGCACATCTGCCCCGATGGCCGAGGCATTGCTCCAGGCACCTGGTGAAGACTTAGACTTGCTGCTGCAGTCTTTGCAAACTTGAAGCTCTGGTACATGTTGTAAAGTTACCATGCGGAAAGTTTGAACCAATTCAGATTACTCATCCCCAAACTGAATATTATCATTAAAAAAAAAAATCGGTTAATACAATAGGTAAAGCTCCTTTCACGTTTACTGGCTCTGTTCAGTTCTTTTTCCAAAGTGTCTATTTATGTCCTTTGCCCGTTTTTCTCTTGTGGTGGTTATCTCTTGATTATTGATTTGTAAAAGTTTTTTATGTAAGAAAGATATTAACTTTTGTCATTTGGGTTATAAATAATTTATCATTGACCTTTGAACTATTAACTTTGAGATATAAATGACAGTGATACTTTTGTCATTTTTGTTATAAATAATTTATCATTGACCTTTGAACTATTAACTTTGAGATATTTTCTTTGGTCATATAGAAATTATTTTATGATTATTTAATTGTTTATATCTTCAAATATATCCATTAGGGGTTTCTTTTAAGAGTTTCTGGCTTGGGAGCTATACTTAGAAATTCATCTTCACTCTAAAATTACAGAATTATTCACTTAAATTTTCTCCCAATAGTTTCATGGTTTCATTTTTTAAAAATACATATATTCAAATCGTTCCCTTCTGTGGGCATGAGTTTAGGATCTAAACTTCTTTTCTCAATTTGTTAGTTTTCCTAATACTGGATTTCTTTCTGATTTTCTTGATTTAAATTCATACGGATGTTTGGGCCCTATTAGTGGACTTTCTATCTGTCTATCTGTTCCAGTGTTCCAGTTTTATTGTTCCAGCTGTACAATTTTAGAGAGTGTTAGGGCATGCCCCAATCACTACTTTTCTGTTTTCAAAAATTTTTTGACTGTTCTCATGTTTTCTTCCAATTGATTTTTAAATTTGTAGATCTTTACTTTTTTTCAAGAAGGGTCCTGTTTGGCATATATTCTGTGGTAGTCAGAATAATGCCCCCCAACTCCAAAAACTGTCCATGTCCTAATCTTCAGAACCTGGGAACACGTTAACTTACATGATAAAAGGGTCTTTGTAGATGTCATCAAGTTAAGGATCTAGATATGGAGAGATTATCTGGGGGGTCAAAGTAATCGCATGGATCCTTTTAGGTGGAAAAGAGGCAGAACAGGAAGGTCAGAGGGAGCAGTGATGATGGAAAATGGTCAGAGAGATGTAACTTCGCTGGCTTTGAAGGTGAACAAAGGAACCACAAGACCTGGAATGTGTATGAGTTCTGGGATCTGGAAAACACAAGGAAGTGAAATCTCTCTGGGAGCCTCCAGAAGGTACACAGCCCTGACAACACCTTGATTTTAGGACTTCTGATTTACAGAACTGTAAAAGAATAAACCTGTGTTGTTTCAGTCACTAGTTTGTGCTAATTTGTTAAAGCAGCAATAAGAAAGTAAAACAGTGTACTTTCTAAATTCCTCTATATCTGAGAATTTATATGTTACTCTCACAAATAAACAATAGCTTGATAAGTTAGAGAATTCTTGGGCTGCAATACTTTCCCCTCAGAATTGCAGATATTGATGTGTTGCCCTCTGTGCTGCAGAAGACAAGTTTGATGCTAATCTGACTATGCGTTTACCTTTCAAATGCTTTTCCTAGACACTCAAAAGAAATTCCCTTTACCCTTGAAATACACCATCACTGGCTGGGTATGGGTCTCCTTTCATTTATTTTTCTTGGTGTTGGTGGGCCTTACAACTTGAGAATTTGTAACTATCTTCAGCTAAGAGAAGTTTTCTTATATCATTTACATGGGATTTGCTTCTTAGAGCAGTTCATTGGAAAAAAAAAACCCCATGAGATTAGACAATAGAGACAAGAAACCAGCTCTACATAGAATAGGAATTCTTAGAAGCAGAAAATATTGCAGATTCCTTTATATTTAGAGTGGGTGTCTTGTCTCTGTTGTCTAAATGTCATTTTTTTTTAATGAACTGGTCTAATACAGTATTTTATTACAGTTTATATCTGATTAACCATGCCTTCCCATACTTTTCAGGGCAAAACTACTATCACAGTTCATGAATCCATGGTATAGATGCTACAATTTAAGAGATGCTTCGCTATTCTCTTACTTTTATACCATCTAAAATTCACTTCACATTTGTTTCATTTTGTACAAACTTATTTCTTATATTTAATCAATGTGATAACTAGAAAACTAATTTCATAATTTGCACGTTAATAGCTAAGTGAAAACAAAAATATATACAATAAAGCTGCCTGAGCTCATTGTTTGTTTCCTGCGTTGGAAACTTCCACCTAAAAGCATTTATAATAAATCTTGTGTTCAAATACACAGTCAAATGAGGGAAAAAATTAGAAATGAAGACCAATGAAGGTACCAGGACTTCCCTGAAAATGACTCACAAAAGTCCTCTGAAGACAGTTTTTGTAATGATGCCAAGAAGTACAATCATCCTGTGACTAAGCCTGTTCTAAAGCAGACATAAATACTTATATGATCACCATTGCAACTCCTTCAGTTCAAGTTGTCATAATTTCTCACCTGGCTTATTACGAGAAACCACTACATTAAAAATGGGCAAATGATTTGGACAGACACTTCACCAAAGAAGACAGACCATGACCAATAAGCACATGAAAAGATGCTCAACATCATTAGTCTTCAAGAAAATGAAAATTGAAACCACAACAAGATACCACTTCAGACCCAAATTAAAATGAAAAATACTGAAAGCACCAAATGTTGACCAGGCTGTGAAGCAACCGGAACTCTGACATGCTGCTGGTAAGAGTCTAAAACAACACCACCACTTTGTGGCACTGCTTGTCAGTTTCTTATGAAGTCGAACAGAAACTTGCCCTGTCTCAGCAAATCCTCTCCTAGGTATTTACCCCAGAGAAGTGAAAACATATGTCTACAGGAAGCTTTGCACAAGAATGTTCATAGCAATTTTATTTATTATAGCCAAAGCCTGGAAAAAATCCAAATGTTAGCAAGAGAAATGACAAACAGATTGTCGTTTATTCATATAATGGAATATGTCTCAGCAATAGAAGGAAATAAACCACCGATGAATCGTGAAGACATATAGTAAGGAAAAGAAGCCAGACAGTTACGTACTGTATAGTTCCATTTAGATGAAGTTCAAGTACAGGCAAAATTAATCTATGGTGAGAGAAATCAGGACGGTGGCTGCTGCTGGGGTAGGGATTAACTACAAAGGAATACAAAAGAACTTACTAGGGTTTTGGAATTATTTTCTGTCCCATTTGTAGGTCAAAGCTCATTGAACCAAACCATTAGGATCTGTGCATTTTCTTGTATTTCAGTAAAAATAAAGACATTTGCAGACAATACATTTATTGCTTGTATTTTTCAGTAATTTTACTCTGTACTTAGGGAATCTTTTCAAGGTGCAGAATCAAGTTTTTCTTAAATACAAACTTTTTAATCATATATTATTACTTCTTTTCCACGGATTCTGATCGCTACAGAGAATCCAATTGCCCATATATTCTTCACATTCTCCAGGGCCTGATTTTTGTCTTTTAATTTGCATTCTGAAAGAACTTCTCACTTGGTTCTTCACACCACAGATGTTGATTCTTCCCTTTACTGCCTCCACATACAGATTTTAATTCTGAAATTTTATCTAAAGTCTCTAATAATATTCTCTCAGTGTAGGCAGTTTTTCTAGTTTTCCTGCTGATGTGGAAATGAAAAACACAGGCTTTGGAATGTGACAGATCTTGTTTGTCAATATAGGCTCCAGCCTGTAGGTGTAACTTTGGGCAAGTTAATTCAATTTAATAAGCCTCTTTTTTCTAATCTGCAAAACGAGGACCTTAGTTGTAACAACTTCATAGTGTTGTTGTAACAATTTTGTGAAATGATGCTTATACAATGTTTAGTACAGCTCAAGGC
The DNA here is from genome assembly GCF_039906515.1 of Pseudorca crassidens. NCBI lineage: Eukaryota > Metazoa > Chordata > Mammalia > Artiodactyla > Delphinidae > Pseudorca > Pseudorca crassidens. Next base: position 6,264,592 of record NC_090301.1, on the reverse strand, counting down.
ACAGAGCACTGAATAGCAATTAGCCTCCATCATTATCATCAGCATCACCTTCACCATCACTGGGCCTGCCTTCCTATTGGCAACTACATTTTTGTGCCAAGCTATTAACTACTCACCTTCTATGTGTTTTCCACACTGGCTGACACGGAGTAGATGTCCAGTGCACATCTGTTGAAAAAAATAGATAAACTTGTTCCTTAGTTTACCATATACCCTGATATTATACTGTAGAGTTACTATGTTCGGTTGTCAGTGAAACTCAATAAATTAATGCAAAATCTATTCTCAAAACAAGTTGTAAAGTAATGAATCAAATTCTTTACCCAGAAAAATATTGTAACAATGTTAACTTGACAGTGCTTGAATAATTAACACATCAGGAATGGAAAAACAATTCCATGTTAAATTTTTAAAAATATTTATTTATTTATTTGGCTGTGCCAGGTCTTCATCGCGGTACACAGGATCTTCATCGCAACACACGGGATCTTTAGTTGTGGCATGAGAACTCTTAGTTGCGGCATCTCTGTGGGGTCTACTTCCCTGACCAGGGATCGAACCCGAGCCCCCTGCATTGGGAGCATGGAGTCTTACCTGCTGGACCACCAGGGAAGACCCAAGTTAAATTTTTATTCAGACATACATTATAACAATACCACATTAGAATTAATTTTCATGAAATTGGGGGAAAGCTTTGTGTCAATAAGTTATTAAATTTTTATTTATTTCTTAAAGTTTTAAAAACTTATTTTCTAACTCATTTTCTTTCATTAAGTTTCAAAATAAATTGTTGGGGAGATAAAGAAAGGCCCCTCATATCTTAAAGTTTAAGTAAATCCCAACCTCAAAAGGGTAAGTACATCTCAAGTTTTAGTTTTCAAATTCCAATTCAAATGTCTAAATGTGAACTTTCATCCTCAGTGGGCAGAAGAAATCAAGATCTCTCCCCTTAGAGTTTGATCCATAAGTTGAAGCCCAGGGCATTGCTTGGCCAACCCCTTTCCATGCTCTGCACAGCTCTTATCTCTGCACCATCATTGCCAATGCCCCCAGCACTTGGACTGCTTGGCAGTGTCTACTGAAGGCCAGGCTTTGGTGGAGGCTGCTGGGGTCCTTCTAGTCTAGCGCTGATTACCATAGGCACCGTCACCAGACCAGCCAAATCTAACACTGGCACTCAGGATTCTCCACACCCCTATCACCCTTCTTTCACTCCTGCAGCAGGTGACACCATCCTCAAGGACAACTTTGCCAGCACTCCATCTCCGACATTTTGCTAACTCCTTTGCCGTGTCCACGTGGTCAGGATCTCACCCCCTCTGTCTGCCTTCAGTAGAGAACTGAGCTGCAGGGACCATTCCTGTATCTTGGGAGCATCTTTCTGTCCTCCCCACCTCCCCAGTAATTCCCCCATCTAGTTATAGGGATTTCCTTTTGCCCACCAGCCCAGTACAGTCCCAGCTGTGTGGAGTAGGTACAGATTACCTGAGATGATTTTGTCATAGCTTCCCTATGCCCTAAACAGCTCTGGTCACTGGGTATACGAGTTATCTATTGCTGCATAACAAGTTATCTCCAAATTTATGAACTCAGTTTCTGAGGGTCAGAAATCCAGGAGCAGCTTGGCTGGGTGGTTCTAGCTCAGGGTCGTTCATGAGGTTGCAGTCAAGCTGTCGACAGGGACTGCAGTTTCTGAAGATGTGACGGGCTGGAGGTGGCAGTTCTAAGCCCCCCATGTGGCTATTGCAGGAGGACTCAATTTCTTGCCGTGCTGACCTCTCCAAAGAGTGCTCATGACATGGCTTCTCCCAAAGGAAGAGATGCAAGAGAGGTGAGCAAGCCCACGATGGGAGACACAGTCTTTTACATCTCATCTCTGAAGTGACATCCCTTGATTTCTGCCATATTCTGTTCATTAGACATTAGTCACTGAATCCAGCCCATACTCATGGGAAAGAGAATTAAGCTCCATGTTTTGAAGGGAGGAATATCTAGAATTTTTGGACACATTTTAAAAGTCACCATCTTGGGTTAACACCTGTATCTCCTCAGTTGTATGAACATACTCTCAAGTGAACTCACAGTGTGTGAG